>NW_026712192.1:15726059-17199779 GCF_030504385.1 Musca domestica | reverse complement strand
AAATTTCGACCTTTTGTGGGAGAGGTACCAGAAGGAACCGACCGATATATTCCATCTTAATACCAGACATTGAGTTGATAAAAATATTGGGATGAGTGAAATTTGAAGACAATCGGACTCGTACATCATATTTTATAAGAATTGTAATTATTCAAAGTTTTGACCGTTTGGGAGGGAGGTACATGACGGTACACTCCGATATTGTCCAGTTTCGCTTCTTACCTAGCATTTATGCAAATATTAGGATATGCAAAGTTGTCCTAAAACGGATTTGGTCCAAAGAGACCTAGAGTCTAAAACCGTTATTTCAACTAGTCTCGTTTTGACCGTAAAAAAATATATATACCCTCTGTAGCCATATGACTGAGGGTATAAGAAGCGCCTATGTCGGCGCACAATGGAGTGAGATCCTCAAAAAAAAATAAATTAATTCAGGGAAGCATTATATCGTTTTGAAATTTTGCTCAGACATTTTTATTACTCCTAGTATGTTTAGTAATAAAAATGGGATATATCGGCCCACTTTTCGGTATGGTCTTCCTGATTTTCGTCATTTTTCAATTTTAAACAAAATCATTTGTAACTTGACATTTAGGGTTGTAAGTAGATATAATCTCCTCGTACAAAAAATTTTCAAGCTTGCTCCAGTATTTGGTATAGGCTCCATATTACTGTACCTCTTAATTTTCGGTATTTTGAACGTTTCGACCACAATTCTAAACCCAATCATGAGTAACTTGACATTTTGAGTCGTGAGCTGAGAGAATATCTCCCTACTACATTTTATGAATATAGGTCTACTATTATACGTTGACCATATATAACAGCACTTCCAAATTTTAGATATTTTGAGAATCCGTCCTGCAAAATTTTGTGAATATGGGTCCATTATTATGTATGTGCCCAATATAACGGTACTTCCTACTTTGAGGTATTTTAAGGCTTTAAGACAAGATGTATAATTTAGTATTTTGTTTATAAGTGCACAAAAACTGCAAACATTTGCCATATTGGACCACCCTTTATGTAGGTCTCTGTAGATTCCCATGGTGTTAGATCCCCAAAAACAGAGATTAATTCGAATGTTCATATTTTAAACAGTAAAAAAGAACAAAATTTAAGTCAGAATAAACAAATATCCTTTGGAACACATTCATAAAGCTGAAGATGAGCGGTGCCGACTTTATGATGCAGCAAATAAACTTTCATATTGGCAATTTTGGTATTAATTGCGCATTAGGGCTTACGAGCGATTTAAATTTGAAATAGTTTAAAACTAATCTACACCAGTAGGAGAAAATCAAAATTCGGGCGGCGCCGACTATATGATGCCCTACACCACTATGCATATTTAGCTCCCGTAACAAAAGAATTTATAAATTCACTCTATTAATTGCGAAACAAACCTGAAATCGGATATATGGGAGCTATATACAAATCTTAGCCGTTCTTTATAAAATTTGGCAAAGGTATTTCTGAACTATATAAGATATATGGTATCAAATGCCATTGTTGTAGAATACATATTACGAATATGAGGGACTTAAAAACCAAATCGGCTGAAACATATATATGGGAGCCATAGCTATATCTGAACCAATTTTCACCAAATTTTTAGTACTTGCTTTTGGGCTAAATTCGATCGGATGTGCCGAAGTTCATTCTATTAGAACGAATATTTAACATATGGCGTACAAAAATTCGAAATGGGACGAAGCAATATATTGGGAGCTATATCTAAAAACCGTTATCCACTAAATCTTATCCGATTTCCATTAGGGTTCATCCTTGGGCCAAACAAATTAATGCGACCTGTACTTGGTTTACCAAAATACATGGACAGACGGACGGACAGGCATACATCGATTCAGAATGTAATTCAAGAAAGATAATCAAAAGAAACTATGTGTCTTTTTCGGTTCCTTCTGCATGTTACAAACAAATGCACAAAGATATGATACCTCGTACCACAGTGTGGTGTCGGGTAAAAAGAAAAATAATATGAACAAGTAAAAAAGCTGTAAGTTCGGCCGGGCCGAACTTTTAATACCCTCCACCATTTGATACAAATTTGGCAATTTCCAAAAAAAAAAATAAAATCCTTTCAAAATTCTGTTAAAATCTTAAAAATACCGAATGCTTATACGACGACGTGGACCTGCATAAGCAACTTTTGTCATAAGTTATTACAATATCTAAATGCGAAACTTGAAGAAAAATGTTTGTAATGTAGCTAAAATCATCAAAATACCGAATATGGGGTGTACCGTTATATGGGGGCTATACGAACGTGGACCTGCACAGACAATTTTCTAGCATGGGCTGAAGTATCCATTACGAACTTCACATGCGAAATTTGAAACAATTCCGGTAAATAATGTCGCTAAAATCATCAAAATACCGAATATCAGGGGGTACGGAATATGGGGCCTAAACGAAGACGTGGACCTACATGACCCAATTTCTGTTTTATGCTGCAGTATCTATTACGAACTTCAAATACCAAATTTGGAACGATTCCGTAAAATAATGTCGCTAAAATCATCAAAATACCGAATATCGGGGGGTACCGTTATATGAGGGCTATATGAAGACGAGGACCTACATGGCTTTTTTTTGGACTTAGGATGTAGTATCCATTACGAACTTCAAATACCAAATTTGAAACGATTCCATGTCGCTAAAATCATCAAAATACCGAATATCGGGGGGTACCGTTATATGGGGGCTACATGAAGACGTAGATCTGCACAGATAATTTTCTGTCTTAGGCTGTAGTATCCATTACGAACTTCAAATACCAAATTTGAAACGATTCCATGTCGCTAAAATCATCAAAATACCGAATATCGGGAGGTACCGTTATATGGGGGCTATATGATAACTTGTACCGATATGGCCCATTTACGAACTTAACCTGCCTACTGGCAAAATATACATGTGTGCAAAATTTTAGCCTTCTATCTCAATTCGTTCGAAAGATAACGTGATTACAACAGACAGACATACGGTCATCGCTAAATCGACTTAGAATTTTACGCTGATGAAGAATATTGGGTCTGACATGAGTATTTCGAGGAGTTACAAACGGAATGACAAAGTTAATATACCCTCTATAGTATGGTGGAGGGTATAAAAATACCGAATATAACGAGTTTCCGTTATACAGAGGTCTATACGAAGGCGGGGACCTGCATAGGCAATTTTTTGTCATAGGCTGTAGTACCCAATACGAACTTTAAATAGTAAATTTGAAAATTTTCTGGAAAAACACGAAAATCATCATAATAGCGAATATCGGGAAATACCGGTTGATAAATTTGGCAGAGGTATTTCCGAGCTATAGATATATATATATATATATATATATATATATATATATATATATATATATATATATATATATATATATATCTGAACCGATTTTCCACAAAATTTAAAACACTTCCCTTAATGCTGATTTCCCTCGGAAATGCCAAAAATCAGTTTATTTAGACTGATATTAGCCGAAAAAAATCTGACATCGGATGAGATATACATGGCAGCTATATCCCAATCTGATCCGATCTCAATAAAAATTGACAGGGGTATTTTTGAGCTTCATAAATTATCTCGTACAAAATATCATTCTTGTGGAGTGCATATTACGCATGTGAGGTACTTCAAATCAAACATCTGACGAAACATATGCATGGGAGCTATAGCTATATCCGAACCGATTTTCTCCAAATTTAAAGTACTTTCTTCTAGGTTGAATTCGGTCGGATGTGTTACAATTCAGGTCACTTTGACTGCTATTGGCCATATGGTGCATAATTGCCCGAAATTGGTTGAAGATATATATGGGAGCTATATCTAAATTTTTACAGATAATCTCCAATTTCAATAGGCTTCATCCTTGAGCCAAACAAATATTGAATTGAATTTTTTTATAAGGAGTTAATTTGAGGCAGAAACTTCTAAAATATCGGAAATCTTTAAGATCCCCAATGAATATTTCGAGCAACCAAAATTACAAACTTTATACACAGCTCATTCATTCCCTTCCCCGTATTTGACTTTTCGACTGTGTGCAAAGCCACTTTATATATTTGGTTAAAACATTTTTCTGTTGACACAAGGACTTTGCAAAAAATGAAAAAAAAAAATATTTGACACTTTTAATTGACACAAATTCTTAATTAACAAAATGAGTGGTGCTTGCGGAATGGTTGTCTGCTCAAAATAAAGAACATCAGCCAGACATCATCGTCATAGTCCTCGTCCTCATCGCCATCATCATGGAGACAGATGGTCATTGCAGCCATCTCCTCTCGTTATGGTTAAACTGAATTGACCTTACAAAGTGGCAAGGCTTCGGCACCATAAAGGCAAATGATAACTTTCTCTGCACCCCACATCCCCGACCCCTCATCCTCCTTCGTTTTGTGATCCTTTTGGAGATGAAAAACAAACAACAAAGGGTTGAAAGAGCCATGACGAGAAAACCCCAAATGTAATATTTGTGAAGAGCATCACCATCATGATGCTGCTGCTGCTGCACCCCAGCTCACACGTCAATGTGAATATTAAATTCAATTTTGTGAATAAAGCTAAAATGCAATTTTTGCAAAACCAAAAAAAAAAGCAAACAACAAAAGCTTTTTGAGGCCTACCACAACAATTAAAGCAAATCATTGTAATTACAACTTTTGTGCGGAAGATTAGTATGCAAGTTGTCGGGGAGCACAACTAAATGCTATTGGCTAATGAATTTAATTATTTAGCCTCTTGCCTGCACCATCTACTTATTTGGATGGGAAATTAATGGTGTATTAATTAACAACATATATCAAATGATTAGCCGTGGGCAGAACATAGCCAAGTAACAGGTTATTAACGGCAAAAACACTACCCCCACACACACATGTCAGTCAGTTAGGCATGAGATATTTGGTTTTTCTTTTCGATCATTAGAAGTGGCCTAATAATTGATTATGTCTGATGACATGTGGGGAAAGTAGTAAATTTGGCAAAGGGCACCATTTGATATTTTAACAAGACAAAAACAAAAAAATAAAAAAAGCTGTAAGTTCGGCCGGGCCAAACTTTCAATACCCTCCACCATTTGGTACAAATTTGGCAATTTTCAAAAAAATAAAATCCGTTTAAAATTCTGTTAAAATCTTAAAAATACCGAATGTAACCGTATATTAGGGTCTATACGATGACGTGGACCTGCATAGGCAACTTTTGTCATAAGCTATTACAATATTCAAATGCGAAACTTGAAAAAAATGTGTTTATAATTTAGCTAAAATCATCAATTACCGAATATAGGGAGGTACCATGGGGGTTATAAAATGTGGACCTGCACAGACAATTTTCTCTCTTAGGCTGTAGTATCCACTATGAACTTTAAATAACAAATTTGAAACAATTCCGGTGAATAATGTCGTTGAAATCATGAAAATACCGAATATTGGGAGGTACAGTTATATGGGTGTTATACCACCTACATGGCCCATTTTCAATACCAAAAGTCCTGCAGATATAATATACATTTGAGTAAAATGTTGTAAATCTACTTCAATTCGTTCGGAAGCTAGAGTGATTTTCAAAAACGAACAGGTGGATGGACATTACTAAAACGACATAGAACTTTATGCTGACCAATAATATATATACTTTGTGGGATCTAAAATGTATATTTCGAGGTGCTACAAATGGAATGACAATCCTAATATGGTGGAGGGTATAAAAAATAATTTTTATTTTCGACAAATTAAGCACTTTTCCCGTATTGCCTGCAAAATTTCGTCTTTTTTAGAATCGACGTTAAAGCATTTCTCTATAACATATTCGACTTCTAATAACGCCCGCCTTAAAAAATAAAAATTTTATTAAATCATGTTTACTTGTTACTAACAACAACTTTAATTTAAAAACCAAATAAAACTCCTCTTCTTTTCATTGGACACACTCTCCACTTAAATAGTTGTCAAAATACTCTGTCTCTTAATTCAAATTAGAAAAAAAAAATAAAAATTCACTTTAGCCGGAACGAACACATAAACATACACACCCATCTGTGTATACCAAAGCAATTATAAAAGTTTCCGGAAAGTCAGCACAAATACTGATACACACACTTTAACCTCTCTAAATGGAAGTTTATTTTAAATTATATTTTCCTTTTTTGGGAGAAGATTAAAAATTGTCCAGAAATAGCTACTGGGTACGTTGTACATAAATGTTCATTCACATAAATACCCATCAGATATACACATAAACATGCATATTGACATCTATACGAATATGTTTATATAACCAACATTTATTTACTTTTGTGTGTGTGTGTCGGTGTGCGGTTATGGCCACATAAACACACATTTCTAATTTGAAGAATTGTTGCTTTCTGACATGCTTTTCTCAGTCAAAATTCACTTCTCATTTTGACAGACACAAAAAAAAGGAAATTATGAAAAACCAGTAGCTGTGGCATGGCATCAGCATCATCAAATAAATGGAAAATAATCAAAAACATATGCAGACACATAATAAGGATATGTGAGTGTATGTGGATTTGTGCCTCTAGAATTCTTTTAAAAATATATACTTGCAAAACAAAAAACGAGGAGAAATAGAAGTAAAACAAAATGCATTACAGTCTGGTGTAATTATATAGCAATAAACGAAAATTTGTTGAGGAAAAATCAGAAATGAGGACATTTTAAGACAAAGGTATTAAAAAAGTTAAAAAAAGTAAAGGCATATGTGCCTTTTAACAGTCTAAATGAATAGGTCAATATACCAACACACGAAAATAATACTAATTCTATTAGGTTTCGAAACACTTATATAGAATTAATATTTATTTAAAATTTTACAATATTTGTGAAATATACAACTATGGGCTCCCTTCGAATAAAATTAATGTTTAAAGTATATTTTTTACATTTTAGACGAAACGTAAATCTCATAAAAATGCAAAGATTTTCGAATTTCAGTACAAGATTTTTTCCGCAGATTTTTTAATTTTTATACCCTACATCACATTGTGGTAAGGGTATTATTATTATTTTTTTTTTGTTTTTTGTGAATTGGTAACATGGAGAAGTAAACGAGATAGACCCATAGCTTCTTTTGTGGATCTTCATAGAATTACTTTCTGAGTCGATTTATGCATGTCAGTCCGTCAATCTGTCCATGTATTCTTGTGAACAAAATGCAGGTCGCATTTATTATCAGATTGATTTGAAATTTCCAAACAATATGTGTTCGACCATAGGAAATTAGTGAGAATCGGTATAACTCCCATATATATCTTAAACCGATTTCGGCAAACAGCAGTCCAACTGAACTGAATTTTGGCACATCCGACTGAATTCAGTCTTGTAACAAGTACATAAAAATTTTCATTCGATTTTGCGTGCAAGTCCCTCACATGCGTAATATGCACTCCACAAGTATGATATTTGGTACCACATACAGCCCAGAAATACCTCCGTCAAATTTTATCGAGATTGGATAAGATTTGGATATAACTCCCGTATATATCTTTATCCGATATCAGAATTTTTATGCACCAAATATCTGATCTGAATTATGTAAATTCCGCCAGAAATCATCCTAGAAACAAGTGAATCAAATTTGGTGAAAATCGATTCAGATATAGCTATAGCTCCCATGTCTATGTTTTAGCCGATTTGGGGTTTCAAGTCTCTCACATGCGTACTATGCACTCCCCAACAATAATATTACATATCGGACATCAGATACAACTCGAAAATACCTCAGCCAAATTCTCTTGAGATCGGATCAGATTCTTATATGCCTTCGATATAGTTACAGTTTGCTATGTCTCGTACCATCGCTCGTTACCATGATACTAGTAGTATAGCCTGACGACAAGGAAGTGGACGGAAGAAAACAGCAATATCAGCAGAAATGGTTCGAAAAGTAAAGAAGCGACTTGATCGAAACCCGCGTCGCTGTTGTCGAAAAATGGCTCGTGAGCTGAACATATCGCAATATTCCATTCAACAAATATTGAAAAATGAGCTCGGAGTGAAGCCATTGAAATTCCAAAAAGTGCAAGAACTTACACCGCAACAGAAAGAAAATAGACTCAAAAGAGCTAAAGAGTAGCTTCGCTTGGCCGAAATTGGTGAACTGTCGAATTTGATTCTCTCCGATGAGAAAACATTCGTTGTTCAGCAGTTTGTAAACAAACAAAATGATTGTGTTTACTTGCCGAAGAGGTCAGCTGAAAATGTGCACCTTCGGTTGGCCACCAGAACTCAAGCGCCAGCCATGGTGATGGTGTGGACCGCCATAACAGGTCGATGGTCGCTCTATCGCGAAAATATTCTGGAAGGTGTATTGAAGCCTCGGGCACCCAAACATTTTTGCCGCAGACCTTTACCTTTTTTTTTATTTCACCCTGTATATGAGTGACACAAATAAGTAAAAAATAAGGAAAATTCGACCGCCCCGAAATTTTAATATCTTTCACAATTTGGAAGGAATTTGCAATTTTTCAAATAAAAACCCGTTAAAAAAAATGCCAAAATCATGAAAATGTCGAATATTGGGATTTACCGTTATATTGGGGCCTATACGAAGACGTGGACTTGCACAGACAATTTTCTACAACGGATTGTTGTACCCAAACTTCAAATACGAAATTCAATTCTGTTGAATAATGTCCCTTAAATCATTAAAATACCGCAAAGCCCTCATATAAATACCGATATATGGGGGCTATACGAAGACGTGGACCTGGATGAGCAATTTTTTTTTTCATATTTACTTTAAAATTGGAAGGAATAATGTCTCTAAAGTCATAAGAATACCGAATATAGGGAGACAACACGAAAATTGGACCTTCATAGACATTTCTTTCACAGATGCCGCTACCCATTAGGAACTACAAATATGAAGTTTGATACAATTCAGGTGAATACTGTCGCTTAAATCATCAAAATAGCGAATATAGGAAGGTTCCGGTACATGGGAGCTATACCGAGACCTGGACCGGCATATGGAATTTTTTGTCATAGGCTGTAGTAGATCATTAGAAACCGCTAGTTAAAAATTTGAAACATGTCCGGTAAAAATTGTGTCACAAAATATTGGGACTATACCAAATTTTAGACCAATATAGGTCAGATTTATTCAAGGATGTTTCTTACATAATGGGAACACATACTGCCACTTCCTGTAAAAAATTGAGCCCATTTCAGTTTAGCATATTTTCAATTACATTTGTTGCTATTTCAATGCCCACACATTTCAATCTCACATTTACCACAACATGTTTGATATCAAATTACATTCTTGCTGAAAGCCTTTATATGTACGTACTTACGCACATATATACATATCTTGTGTGTATGTGTCTTTATGTTGGGGTTAAAAAAAATACAAAAGAACAACATTTAAGCTTCTCCAACGATGATTGAGTTAATGAAGTGAAATTCTCTTTATGTATTTATTGAAATATTGTTTTGCAATTCTGTCTTTTTTTATGTTTCATATAAAATATAAATAAATAAATTATCATCAACAGAGTATATATTTTAATGCACTCTTTATGGTTGTTTTCAAAAACGATATTTGTTGCTTTGAAGCATTTTTCTTATGTGTGCACATTCAATGAAAATCGTTTTCATTCAAATGTCATAAATTTTGAGTCTTTTGAAAGGAGAAGATAATATGTGAATGGCGCATGAAAAACACATTTTCATGAATTTGAGAAGGTTTTGAGGAAAAATATTCGAGGGTGGGTTGGAAAATGTGAGTCATTTTCATGAAAATTTATTAACCAAGTTTTAAAAATCTAAATATTCCTGTGAATGTTTTGGTGTTTACAATTTGAAATTATGTGACAACGAGATTCAAATATCGTAAATATTTGACAAACATTTTTTGGGATTTCTTTAAATAACACTGTGGAATAAAAAAATTAATCACGAGGAAAATTCAGGAGATTATAAAAGTAGAGTTCAAAACAGTAGAGATGTCTATTGGCGTTTTGAAAGATTACATCGCAGAGTAACCTAATTAGAGAGACATGTTCTCCCTCTTCAACATTTTTAGAATTTTTTGGATTAAGATTCCTCGAAATCCATTTGATTTAGGTATGTATAGTGTCTTCGGAAATATTGCAGATTAAAATACGAAGAATATTTTGGTTCCAAACCCCCGAGCGAGTCAATAAAGTGGTCCTTTTTGTAAAATATGGTTAAAAACTCCCTTTAAACGGGATGGTAGCAATTCAAAATATTCCACAAAATTTTTTGTTATAAAATTCTACTATAGATTCCAGAAGACGTCAAGGGGGTAAATCTTATCTAAACGCAAGGAATTTATATACATTAAAAACACATTTTTGGGTTAAAACCGTACTTTGTGTGAGTTTGTGCACAAATCTCCAACAATTCATCATTTTAGAAGGATGATGTCAAAGACAAAATTATTCTACATCAAATTTTACTATAAGTCACCAAAGAAAAGAAATCGCTATTTCCATTGTATGCCAATTGCATCAATGTTCCGAAAAAACCGAAAATATTTATTACATTTTTTGATCAATTTTTTGCCGACTGAAAGTTTCATAAAATTTCGTTTTAGGTGTAAGGTGTCCAAAGAAGAAATATTCTACACAGAATGTCGTCATAAATCTTGGATCTAAAATAATTCATACTTTTATACTTTTCCCAAAATATGAAGACTAAAGGGAGATGTTGACTCGGATTGGATACGTGTTAAACCAATAGTACAGAAAAAGGAAATACAACATTTTTAACGTTTAGTACAAATATTTTGAATATGTTTTTCGAAAAAGAGCTATTGTACATAGATATATGGTTTATTCTGAGATTTATAGTGAAATTTTAAATATTCGGTTTCTTCTCTTGACATATTATGCCTAAAGCGAAAATTTATGTTACTTTCAGGCGTTAGACCGAAAAAAGTCCAGGAGAAAAAAATAGCAAAAATATTAAGAAATATTTTGGAGATTTTTTCGGAATATTGATGTAAATATTTTTATAAAATACTTTTCTGTGGTGACTTATAGTAAATATTGATGAAGAATATTTTTGTCTTTGACGCTAACCTTGTTAAATAACGATTTGTTGGAGATTTTTGCACAAACTCACACGCAGCACGGCATTTATCCTAAAATGTATCTTTAAAAAAACTGCAACCAGACTGCTGTCATTTCTAAGCAACTTGTCCGACAGCTGTTAAAATTATTCCAGTGACAGATCATTATATTGCTTACAAGCTTACAATTTGGTGAGAATATTCCAAAAAAAGGGTATTAGTGATGGAATTTAAGCGTGATAGTGTGATTTATTTATATTTGGCTGGAAAAGCACAAGTGGCACAAGTGGAAAAGTAAAAAAGCGACTTGTTCGAAACCCGTGTCGCAGTGGCCGAAAAATGGCTCATGAGCTGAACACATCGCAATATTCCATTCGCCAAATATTGAAGAATGAGCTCGAGGTAAATCCATTGAAAAAATAAAAATAAGTGTGAAAATGATGGCGTTTGATTCTGTTGCAGTTTTTTATCTCACCCAGTGAATATGTGGCGTTTAGGTAATATTTAGAGCCTTCATGTTTTCTAAGACCTATAAGAGAATTTCAAGCAAATAATTTTGTGGAATATTTAAACTTGCTACAATCCAATTTAGAGGGTGTTTTGTTTTTAACAAATTTTTAAAATTTTCGAACAAAATATTCTATTCAAATATACAAGAAAGCGACATAGACCCATAGTTACTCTGAAGATTCATCTAGAATCACTTACTGAGTCGATTTATGCATGTCAGTCCGTCTGTCCACAAAATGCAGGTCGCATTTATTATCCGATTGAGATGAAACTTTAAAACAGATATTTGTTTGGCTCAAGGACGGACCCAATTGAAATTGATAATCGGATCGGATTTAGATATAGCTCTAATATATCTTCAACCCATTTCGGGTTAATTGTGCACCCAATTGCCAATATCGGTGCGAAAGTTCTGAATTTTGGCACATCCAACCGAATTCATTCTAGACGCAAGTAAAAAAAATTGGTGAAAATCGGTTCAGACATAGCTATAGTTATAGTTTCATTCAATTTGGTCTTTAAGTCCCTCACATTCAAATTATACATTCGACAACAATGATATTTGGTGCCAGATATCTTATAGAGCTCGGAAATACCTTTGCCAAATTTATTATACCCTCCACCATAGTACGGAGGAGCATAAAGTTCTATGTCGATTTAGCAATGTCCGTCCGTCTGTCCGTCTGTTCGTCTGTGGAAATCACTCTAGCTTCACGAAAGAAATGAAGTAGGTTGATAAAATTATACTCAAATGTATATTATGTCTGCAGGACTTTTGGTATTGAGTCATGTAGATCCACGTCTTCGTATAGCCCCCATATAACGGTACCCCCTGATATTCGGTATTTTGATTATTTTAGCGACATTATTTACCGGAATGGTATTAAATTTCGCATTTGAAGTTCGTAATGACAGAAAATTGTATGTGTAGGTCCACGTCTTCGTATAGCCCCCATATAACGGTACCTCCCGATATTCCGAATTTTGATGATTTTAGCGACATTATTTACCTGAATTATTTCAAATGTTGTTATTGAAGTTCGTAATGGGTACTACAGCCTATGATGATTTCGCATTTGAATATTGTAATAGCTTATGACAAAAGTTGCCTATGCAGGTCCACGTCGTCGTATAGACCCTAATAAACGGCTACTTTCGGTGTTTTTAAGATTTTAACAGAATTTTTAACGGATTTTTTTTTTTTTTTTTTTTTGAAAATTGCTAAATTCGTTCCAACTGGGGAAGGGAATTCAAATTTCGGCATAGCCGAACTTACAACTTGTTTACTTTTTTAATATCACGAAGTGATATCATGCACTCTATAGCAATGTTATTTGGTATAAAATATTAAAATGTATCCGTCAAATTTAGAGAAAATCGATTCAAAATTGGATATGCCTCCATTATACTAGTTCCCTCCGAAACCAAACTATAGCTGCTCTAAAGCCAAATCTTGATAGGTGGTATGATCTACTTTAAATAAATTCTTTTGTTACGAGAGCTTTACTAAATATGCATAGTGGTGTAGGGTGTCATATAATCGGCCCCGCCCGACTTTTAACTTTTCCTTACTGGTTTAGCTCTACTTTCCTAATCTGCTGGATTTTCACCATATTTATTGAAAAAAATGAAATTTGTCGCTCAATGTAATTGTCAATCATTTGTTAATGCGTAAGTGTTGGATATTGACGAGTTGTATATAATCGTAACTCTGATAAATAGTAGCCGGGTGCTGAAAAGTGGTAGGTTATCATAAATTACAATGCTAGTCTTAATCCTATGTCAAATTACCAGATGAAAATGTTTTATTTTCAATATCACTGGCATTGCAAATGAATAAGCGTAACTGATACCCAGTCTACATCTAAGAATTTCCTCATCCATAGAAAATATAACATTCCCATATTTAAAATGGAAACCATTAAAACCTTCTTTTACGTTTCCCTTTCCCAATTTCAGATATGGAATCGAAAAATGTTTGGATATTTGCAATTGTTTATTCAGCAATACAGCATTTTGCTTCATCTTCAACACCCTGTAAGTATAGATCCAACACACACACACATACAAATACACCACAAACAATTGTTATATCCCACACATACACACACGTATTGCGAAAAAAAATAATTTGTTTCTCTTTTTAATTGGTTGGCATTCATTACTTGTTATTTGTGTGTCTTTTCCAGTAAAACGTCCTCGAGCCGGAGATCCATTTGATACATTTCCGAAGAATTTTTGGCAAGAATTTTGATCGCTCTTCACCGACACCCCCGAGGATGAGGAGCTCGAAGTAACCGAGACAACAACCCACGAGCCATTCCCCTTCTTTGCCGATCCCTATACCACCGTGAATGTGAGCACCCAATTGGGCGCCAGAGTCTACCTGCATTGTCGAGTTAATGACTTACAGGGAAAAACAGTAAGTAATTGTTGAATTCTTTTAAACTTTTTACAGCTCACAGCCGTACGTGTGTATACGAGAGTTAAACTATCACTTAAAAGCTTGATAGGCAAACTACAACAAAAGAAGAGCAGTGATAGCAATTAAATTTCAATTGTTTACCAACAATTCTTTTAAATATTCTTCAGGTATTTCATAAGTAAAATAACAATATTAAAAGAATTTGGGTTCTAAAAAATGTTTTACACTGTAGAATACTTCAGGAAATGAAATTTTCCAAGTTCAATTTAAATCAGGGCTAGGCAGAGAAATTCAAAATTATTTTGTGATTGTATGTGTTTTGAAATAAAAAATATTGAAAGTGTCGCTTTACTTCTCTATACACAGTGAGAAATACTATGTTCCTTTTTTATTTTTATATATATTTTCATATTTTTTTTTGAAAAGCTTTCGAGGCGGGGATTTTTAAAGAACCCTCGATACGTGAAATTTTTAAACAATATTTTTGAAGAGCCTCCGAGCCATGGATTTTTTAAGAATATTATTTGAAGAGTCTACAATACGTGAGTTTTTAAAAAATATTTTTGAAGAGCCTACGAGACGTGGATTTTTAAAGAATATTTTTGAAGAGCCTACAAGACGTGGGTTTTAAGAGATTATTTTTGAAGAGCCTACAAGACGTGGATTTAAAGAATATTTTTGAAGAGCCTACAAGACGTGGATTTTTAAAGAATATTTTTGAAGAGCCTACAAGACGTGGGTTTTAAGAGATTATTTTTGAAGAGCCTACAAGACGTGGATTTAAAGAATATTTTTGAAGAGCCTACAAGACGTGGGTTTTTAAAGAATATTTTTTAAGAGCCTACATGACGTGAGTTTTTAAAGAATATTTTTGAAGAGCCTACAAGACATGGATTTCTAAAGAATATTTTTGAAGAGCCTACAAGGCGTGGATTTTTAAAGAATATTTTTAAAGAGCTTACAAGGCGTGGAATTTTAAAGAATATTTTTGAAGAGCCTACAAGACGTGAATTTTTAAAGGATATTTTTGAAGAGCCTATAAGACGTGGATTTAAAGAATATTTTTGAAGAGCCTACAAGACGTGGGTTTTTAAAGAATATTTTTTAAGAGCCTACATGACGTGAGTTTTTAAAGAATATTTTTGAAGAGCCTACAAGGCGTGGATTTTTAAAGAATATTTTTGAAGAGCCTACAAGACATGGATTTCTAAAGAATATTTTTGAAGAGCCTACAAGGCGTGGATTTTTAAAGAATATTTTTAAAGAGCTTACAAGGCGTGGAATTTTAAAGAATATTTTTGAAGAGCCTACAAGACGTGAATTTTTAAAGAATATTTTTAAAGAGCTTACAAGGCGTGGAATTTTAAAGAATATTTTTGAAGAGCCTACAAGACGTGAATTTTTAAAGGATATTTTTGAAGAGCCTATAAGACGTGGATTTTTAAAGAAAATTTTTGAAGATCCTACAAGACATGGATTTCTAATGAATATTTTTGAAGAGCCTACAAGGCGTGGATTTTTAAAGAATATTTTTAAAGAGCTTACAAGGCGTGGAATTTTAAAGAATATTTTTGAAGAGCCTACAAGACGTGAATTTTTAAAGGATATTTTTGAAGAGCCTATAAGACGTGGATTTTTAAAGGATATTTTTGAAGAGCCTATAAGACGTGACTTTAAAGAAAAATTTTCAAGAGCTTACAAAACGTGGGTTTTGAAGAAACTTCGAAAATTTTTATTCGCAAAAATTTATAATTTGATGAAAAAATCGTTGTTATATTTACACAATTTAATAAACTAAAAATTTTAAGGTACTGAGATAACCTTCCTCACTCACTATTTAAATTAAACTAATTTTTTTTGGGAGAGCAAATATATATATGAAGTTAAATTAATATACTTCAATATTTCTAACGGTGTATTCATAAAAATATCCGACAGCACCTACCTCATCGACTGCTCGAATAAAACTAAATATTCTCTCAAACCATTTTGACAGAAAATTCGAAACAATTTACTTATTATAATTACGTTAGTGAACACACAGACATCCCATGGGATACTCTTTGCCTACCCTTAATTTAAATGGTTTTTGGTAGAGTATGTATTCGATACATATTATTTCGAATTAAATTTTTCGATCGAACATTATTTTTCCATTTCATAGAAACATGAAGACCAATTCGGAGGTACCCCTCTAGGTACATGCGATTTGTGAGAATTAAAAATGTTTATAATTTGTTATGGAGGTCCCAAAAAAGATGCGTTGTCGGTATTTGAAATGTTTTCCAATTGGAAATTTTTGAAATTGGGGCAAAAACCTAGCGACAGGGCAATTTTGTGAGGAAATATAACAAACATGTGAAGATCTTTTAGGAGTTATTTTCACAAGACTATTTCATATCAGCTCATATTTTGTATTTATTTTCTATGTGTGAACTAATCGTCTACAATTACGTGGAACACCAATACAATGACACCGTCTGATTTAAGGTAATTAAGAACTCATATAACGGCACCTGCCTATATTATGATTTTAGCCACATATTTCTAACGGAATTGTTTTGGAGTACGCCCTATGTAACCAAAATGGAGGAGAATAGACCCCCCCATCTTAATTTTTTTAGAACTTTTCCGTTTAAGATTCTTTGGAATCCGTGCATTTTAGGGAAAAAGGTGTAAACCAAGGGAGTCTTTGAAGGGATCTTTTTTGTCCTTTTTATACCCTCAGCCATATGGCTACAGGGGGTATAAACATGCCTCAAAGAAATAACGGTTTCAGGACAATTGGAGTCGACTGTCTGTCTAGATGGTGATTTGATCCAAACTTGGTACATCGTAAAACTATTGTCAATCTTAGATTGAGTTCGGAAACGGGCAATATCGATCCACACCTTCTGGTACCTCCCCCACAAGGGGTCAACATTTTGAACAATTATATTATTCGTAAAATGCGAAATAAGCATAAGATTATCTTCACATTTCACACATCTCAAAATTTTTATTTACACAAGATCTGGTGTGAAGATGGCGAATATGAGCCCAATTCTTTTGGTACCTACCCCACAAAGGAGTTAAAACTTTGCATAAAAAACAAGTAAAAAAGCTGTAAGTTCACCCGTTCCGAACTTTGATTACCCTCCACCATTTGGAACAAATTTGGTAATTTTCAAAAAAAAAATCCGTTAAAAACTCTGTTAAAATGTTAAAAAGACTAAATGTAGCCATATAATAGGCTCTATACGAGGACGTGGACCTGCATAGGCAATTTTTGACATAAGCTATTACAATATTCAAAAGCGAAACAATTTTCTGTCATAGGCTGTAGTATCCATTACGAACTACAAATACTTAATTTGAAAAAAAATCTGGTAAAAAATATCGCTAAGATCATCAAACTACCGAATATCGGAGGGTACCGTTATATGGGGGCCATACGAAGATGTAGACCTGCACAAACAATTTTCTGTCATAGGATGTAGTATTCATTACGAACTTCAAATACCAAATTTGAAACAATTCCGGTAAATAATGTCGCTAAAGTCATCAAAATACTGAATATCGGGAGGTACCGCTACATTACGAATTTCAAATACCGTTGTATGGGGGCCATACGAAGACGTAGACCTGCACACACAATTTTCTGTCATAGGATGTAGTATTCACTAGGAACTTAAAATACCAAATTTGAAACAATTACTGTAAATAATGTCGCTAAAATCAACAAAGTACCGAATGTCGGGGGGTACCGTTATTTGGGGGCAATACCAAAACGTGGATCTACATTTCCCATTTTAAATACCAAAAGTCCTGCAGACATAATACACGTTTAAGTAAAATGTTATCAACCTAATTCATTTCGTTCGGAAGCTAGAGTGATTTCCACAAGCGGACAGAAGAATAGACGGATGGACGTCGCTAAATCAACATAGAATTTGATGTTGATCAAAATTATATGTACTTTGTGGGGTCTAAAATGTATATTTCGAGGTGTTACAAACGGAATTACAAACTTAATATACCCTCCAGACTATGGTGGAGGATATAAGAATTGGCCCAAAAAACCCCCTTCTTAAGGTTAAAAGTTTTCGACCAAAGTATTCCTCCCATGTTTATGTGCAAATATTGCCGAAGGCACAATACCCAAAACACACAAATTTCCATTATTATTAATTCTTAAATTTCTTAAGTGTGAAAAAGGGGGTGAACTAACCCTCTCTATTTAGGTTACTTTGTGATATAAATCTTCAGGATATATTAAGTCTACTCATTCCGTTTGTAACACCTCAAAATATAAATTTTAAACCACACAAAGTATAAAAAATTTCGTATTTTTAGTTCGGAATCGGTATTACAGTCCAAAATTACTTATGCAGGTCCATGTCTTCGAATCGCTCCCATATAACGATTTTAAGCGGTATTTAGCGAAGGAATTTTAGATTTTTGTCCTTTCTTTATTTTCTAAGAATGTATTTTACATATCCTAACTCTAATTGAATCTACGACCACTATTTCGTTTATTTACTGCTTACATCCGTTTGACTCAAATTTAATTTTAATACCTTCCCCGCATAATGCCTTAAGGTATAAAAAACCATCAACCTATCAAATAAATATTCAGTAAAGCAAAAAAAAAAATACCTAATTTACTTCAACAACATTCATAAATAGTTAAATAATCCCTCATAGATGTTCTACACAGACATAATTAATTTTCGAAGATAATTATAAAGGCAATAATTATGATCCACACCATGCCATTACCCACGGTACAAGCTAAATTAATTGTAATTAAATAATTATCTTATGGGCAACTATTAGCAGCGTCTGTTGTGCCAGGATGAGAATGAGATAAAAATCCAAGTAAAGTGTTTGGCATCATAAAACTCACACACACACACACACACACCATCACAGCATCATATGGTTGGCATGTACATTGTAATCACTGCATAATTTCCGAGTCATTAAACAAACATGTATGTCAATGTTTGGGGAGACTTTACTTCCATCTTGTAGCCACCTCTTACTGTCCTCCTCCCTTTTTTTGCCATGACACAAAAGTTTTTCAAAGTTGATAAATGACAAGTAGTTGTTAATGGTATTTTAATAATCGTCTCGAATCACAGCTGGGCAGGCCTTCGACTTGGCAGCTGTCAGACAGGTGGGATTTTGTTGGGTCATTGATTTAGGTCCGCTGTTGACTTTCACAAGAAGTGTGAAATGACAATTTTTAATTGTCTAAAATGCTGGGGCAACCTTTTGTCACATGTCCTTTTTTGGGGTTGGGGGCGGGCTATAGTAAAAGAAATTCCAATCCTATGCCTTATACGATGCCTAAAATGGCAAATGTGTGCCTGTATGCGTATGGGTCATGTGAAGGCGTTACTTGGAAAAGAAAAACATATTTGATTAGGATACGCACATACGCATAATTACTTTGGGGGCATAGGTGTTGACAAAAGATTAATTTTCGTACCCTTTTGTCAATACAAAGTAGATTATTTTATTTTACATGCAGCGGAGGACGAAACTGGTGGCTTGGAATGTTGTTTCTTCGTGGAAGCAAATAAATCTGCAAATTTTATATAGTGTCAAACCCACCCGGTAAATTTTTACGTAAACTGACAAATACAAACAAATGTCTTACAAAATGGGCACCGCCCTAATGGTATTTTAATGAACTTTACATTTAAATAAATAAATAAATATTTCAAGGAAGCATATTTTCGTCGGGAAAAATAAATTTTGTTAGGGAGAAAAGATGGAAATGCTTGACAACCAACATTAGGAGAGTAGGTCTATATTTTATTCAAGGACTTGCTCCTGATTAGATTAAACTTAAAATTTTTATAATCAGATAAAACTCGAAGTAAATTCTCTTTGTAAGGTGATGATTTCATTGCATACTTTAGTCAGAACATACAACCATACCCATGGTATTAGTAGCAATAACAACAACGGCGACAGCAAGACAAGTAGAACATGCAATGATAGCAATGACAAAAGCATCAACCAACCACACCAGTATCCAATTGACAATTCAGTCTTCGGCCATATGCCTTTTACGCATAGAGCAAATAATTCTCATTCACTTCGCAATGCTGGACACATATAGTGTTCGGTTAGGTTAACAATAAGACAGGAGCGCAGTATCCGATGTAGCGTCCATTGTAAATTTTGTAAATAGCAGATTCATAATTAGATTAAGTAAACACAAGTAAAAAACATAAAGTTCGGCAGGGCCAAATTTTTAATACCCTACACCGTAGGGTAAAGAAAACATTATAAGAAATATGTCAAAAACCATTAAAATGTCGAATATCGGGAGGTACCGTTATAAGGGACTATACCAGAACGTGGACCGATATATCTCATTTTCAATACCAACCATCCTAGACACAATACAAATTCCTCTGCTAAATTTTGGCGCTCTACGTCACATAATGTGTGCTGTATCGTGATTTCAACAGATAGACGGACAGACAGACAGACGGACATCGTTAAATCGACTTAGAATTTTATGCTGATTATGAATATATATACATTATGGGGTCTACGACGAATATTTAAGGATGTTACAAACGGAATGACAAAGTTAATATACCCTCCGTTCAAAGGTGGAGGGTATAACAAGTAAAAAAGATGTAAGTTCGGCCGGGCCGAACTTTGAATACCCTCCGCCATTTGGAACGAATTTGGCTCTCAAAAACAAATAAAACAATAAAATCCGTTAAAACTTTTTTTAATATTTTAAAAATACCATATGTAGCTGTTATATTAGGGTCTATACGACGACATGAACCTGTGTAGGTAACATTTGTCATAAGCCATTACAATATTCAAATGCAAAACTTAAAAAAATCGGTTATAAAGTCGATAAAATCAAAATACAAAATGACGGGAGGTACCGTTATATGGGGCCTTTACGAAGACGTTGACCTGCAGAGACAATTTTCTGTCTTAGGCAGTTGTATCCATTACGAACTTCAAATAGCAAATTTGAAACAATTCCGGTGAATAATGTCGCTAAAATCATCAAAATACCGAATGTCGGGAGGTACCGCTACATGGGGCTTTACGAAGACGTCGACCTGCACAGACAATTTTCTGTCTTAGGCTGTAGTATCCATTACGAACTTCAAATACCAAATTTGAAACTATTCCGTTGAATAATGTCGCTAAAATGATCAAAATACCGAATATCAAGAGGTACCGTTAAATAGGGGCTATACCAAAACGTGGACCTACATGGCCCATTTTCAATACCAAAAGTTCTGCAGACATAACATACATTTGTCAATCTACTCCAATTTGTTCGGAAGCTAGAGTGATCTCCACAGACGGACCGATGGATAGACGGACGGACATCAATAAATCGACATTAATATACACTCCATACTATGGTGGAGGGTATAATAAGCAGATATAAAACTATTGGAAACTATGCATACTTAATCAAAGATTTAAAGATACCATATAGGCGCTATACGACCTAGATCCAAACCTGCATAGCCAATTTTCTATCACAAGCTGTAGTACCCGTTAGGAACTGCTAATACGAAATTTGAAACAATTCCAGTGAATAATATCACTGAAATCAAAATATCAAAAGTAGGGAGATGCAGTTATTTGGGGGCTATACGAAGACCTGGACCTGCATAGGCCTTTTCTGTCACAGCTTTAGTACCCGTTACGAACTGCAAACATAAAATTTGAAATAATTCCGCTGAATAGTGTCGCTACAATCATCAAAATACCGGATATAGAGAGGTACCGTTATATGGGGCCGTACAAAGACCTGGACCTGCATAGACAATTTTCTGTCGTAAACTATTAGGAACTTCAAATACGAAATTTGAAACAATTTCGGTGAATAATTTGTCTACAAACATCGAAATACCAAATTTCAATCCATCTGAGAAGACCTAGGCAGCTGCTCCCAAACATACCCACCATGAGCTGCCGAGTCGGAACAACCTAATATTAAAAATTGCCGTATCCAAACGATTACACTACGAGTCCCCCAATCCTTCTCCGAAGGCCTGGACGTTAACATCCCAACCACATACAGCGTAATGTGATTATGAACAACTCCTCTGTCCGACGACCATTTATTGAGGTTCCCAAGTACCTTCAAATCGTCACCATGACGAACGCCGACGTCGCTCAGAGCACCAACCTCGTTATTCCTGATAACATTTAACCCGGCGACAACCGACGACCATAACTTCCCGATTACCGACCATAACGTATATGCTATCGATCTTCCACACTAGTCAACATCTGACGACAATCTACATGTTCCCGATTACCTTCAAATCGTCACTATCCCCAACTCCAGCATCACTCCTAACACAAATATCGTAATACCTGATCTTCATCACCTTTCAGCGTCCGACGATCATCTATGAGTACCCGAGCTTTGAATCGACGTAGTTCCCAGCGAGTCCGCGTCGTCATCGGAGTATAGAACTTGGCGCCACATGTTGCTGTTCCGGATTATGCATATATTTTACACCCTCCATATGGAGGTTATATTAAGTTTGTCATTCCGTTTGTAACACCTCGAAATATACATTGTAGACCCCATATAGTATGTATATTCTTGATCAGCGTAAAATTATATGTCGATTTAGCGATGTCTGTCCGTCTGTGGAAATCACTGTAGCTTCCGAACTAAATGAAGTAGGTTGATAAAATTTTACTCAAATGTATGTTATGCAGGACTTTTGGTATTGAAAAAGGCCCATGTAGGTCCACGTTTTGGTATAGCCCCCATATAAAGGTACCTCCCGATATTCGGTATTTTAATGATTTTAAGGACATTTTTCACAGAACTCTTTCAAATTTGCTATTTGAATTTCGTAATGAATACTATAGGCTGAGACAAAAAATTGTCTGTGCAGGTCCAAGTTTCGTATAGCCCCCATTTAACGTTACCTCCCGATATTCCGTATTTTGATGATTTCAGCGGAATTATTCTCCGGAATTGTTTCAAATTTGGTATTTGAAGATCGTAATGGATACTACATCCTAAGGCAGAAAATGAGTCATGTAAGTACACGTCTTCGTATAGCCCCCATATAATGATACTTCCTGATCCGAACTTACAACTTTTTTACTTGTTTTTTTTTTTCTTAAGAACATTTCATTGTAATGCCGGTGGTCTTTGTTGTGACCTACACAATATCAAGAGTACTAAAACTTATGATCTCCGCCGGCCCTGGTTTTGGGTATCAGGTAGTCAGTCCACCCAAACTATAACCTTTCTTATTTGTTTATCTATAAACAGCAGTTGTGTTTCAACTTCCATTTATTTTCTCAAAATTAATTTCTTTCGCACAGTTGCAAAGTTTTTCGTCAAAACTTTTTTCATTTAATTAATTTGTTAATAACTTGGCTAATTTCTAACTAATCCGCTGTTTTCCCTCCCTAAATACCACCTTTAGCTTGGCTTAATTTTAGTTTCATCAACAAAAAGATTTTGTTACTCTGGCATTTCACAAATTGCTGGGAGAGAAAAAGATTTACTCTGAACAAATAAAAACGAAAAACGTTTCATAAGGTCAGTCGGTGAGTCAGTCAGTTAGTCCATCTAAACAAATTGTTTTGGTTTTTCTAACTCTGCGTCAATTCTCCGAAGAACACTTCAAATTGAAATATTGTTCTACCTCAAAGAGGAAACAACTATTTGTGTTTTTTTTTTTTTTTTTTTTTGGAAAAAAATAAAAGCCATACGCAAATTTCCGGAAACCCAAAAAAATAGAAGTAAGAATATGTGTGTATGTACACAAAGCTTGTCACATAGTCAAAAACACAAACTGGACTCAACAACTGACTGGGTGGCTGGCTAGGTGCCTCGGACTGTCAATAGCTATCTTTGGTTGAATGCAATAATGTTTGCCGTCAATATTTACCTTATACTTAAAACACACACACTCGCACATACTCAGTGTAACGTAACGTTCCTCTTTTTTGTTTACTTCGTTTTCGTGTGGTATGAGTAAATGTGTGCATGTGTTGATGCTACGTGTTCGGAATTGCTGACAGTTTCCATGTCAACGTGAGCGGAATACCTATAAATTTTCGCTATACCACAAACACACACACACGCACTCAAATGCACAGCAATCTACATACACCACACATGTGACATTATTTACTACTTTTATTTCCTAGTATACCCAAACTAAACGAATGTTGAGCAACCAGACCCCTCTCCCTCCCTGCCACTTCACATGTACCACGCATTCTTGTCGCCCATGTGCAAACATGGCAAAATAAAAACATAAGCTTTCATGATAGCGACGATGATGTTGCCGATGATGATGATGAGGAGGATGATCAGCACTTGTGTACCGAAATTTATTGGAACAAATCAATGTTGTTGGTTTTGTCCTTTTTTTTTTTTTTGTTTCCGGTTTTATTGGGTCTTTCCATTTAAGTGTTACACATGGCTGCCAATATTCCTGGGGTAGTATGCTCGTACAATGGGAGATAAGGTCCTAATTATAATTCTTTTGGTAGTTTTGCACGCAGTGAGAGTTATGGTTTCAAACTCACAACGAGATCTCATTTTGTCATCTCTGTGTGTCATTCTTGTAAAATATGAGTGGGTCTCTTAAATTGAGGGATTTTTTTTTTTACCTCAGTGTTGAAAGTGAATTTTCATAGAAATGGATTACAGGATGGTGTCCTGGCTTTCATATAACTCAATAAATCCTTGGCAAGGACTTAGAGAATATTCCTTTCTTTCTTCACCCTTCATTTGGTTCAGTTGATGTAATTCTCATTAGGCTCTGCTGATTATCCAGGCTCTCAACACAAGCGTTCATAAAGTCTTGAGTCAAACCTCCCTGTGCCCGAAGGCAACCGCGTGGTTACACAAACGGCAAGTGCATTATGAGTATGGATAACAGCACTGAGTAGAGATCCAATAACAAAAATTTATGTCGAATCAAACCCGAAAATTCAACGAAAAACATGCTTTTCTTACTAGCTTAAGAAGCAAGCATTAACCAATCACAAGTTGTAGCTAAAGAAGCAGAAAAAACCCTAGCAATCAACGACAAAACCCCACAATCTACTACAGCAGTAACTGTAACAGCGGTGTCAAACTCTCTCAAATACAAGAGCACATTCTTCAATAAGGATATCTGAGAAACAAGCCCTTGAAAAATGCCTCAAAATAAACCAAAAAAATAAAGTATCTGAATTGAAAGAGCTTCTAGCCATAATTTCAGTCTATAGAAGGTATTGGAAAACAGCTGGCAAGGGAAGGCATGTGAGCAAGTCCCAAGGAATCGAGCAAGTGTTCTCTCTATCTCTCTCTCTCTGTCTAAGACACATAAAATGTCCCATCACAAGAAAAGAGCATTCAGTAACTATGAAACGAAACATGAGAAGAAGCACGGCCGGTCTGAACTTTGCATACCCTCCACCATTTGGAACGAATTAAGCAATATTCAAAAAAAAAAAAAAATAAAATAAAATAAAATCCGGTAAAAATTCTGTTAAAATCTTAAAAATATCGAATGTAGCCTATATATTAGGATCCATACGACGACGTGGACCTGCATAGGCAACTTTTGTCATAAGCCATTACAAAATTCAAATGCGAAACTTGAAACAAAAAAATCGGTGAATAATGTAGCGAAAATCCTCAAAATATCGAATACCGGGAGGCACCGTTATATGAGGGCTATACGAAGAGGTGGACCTGCATAGACAATTTTCTGCTGTAGGCTATAGTATCTCTTACGCACTTCAAATACAACATTTGAAGCAATTCCGGTGAATAATGTCGCTAAAATCATCAAAATACCGAATATTGGAAGGTGCCGTTGTATGAGGGCTATACGAAGACGTGGGCGTGCATAGAAAAATGTCTGTCATAAGCTGCAGTATCTATCACGAACTTAAAATACCAAATTTGACACAATTCCGGTGAATAACGTCGTTAAAATCAACAAAGAACCGAATATCCGGAGGCACCATTATATAGGGGCTATACGAAGACGTGGACCTGAATAGACAATTTTCTGTCCTAGACTGTAACATCCATTTCGAACATCAAATACCAAATAAATCATCAAAATACTGAATACAGGGAGGTATTGTTATATGAGGGCTATACGAAGATGTCTCTACAATCATCAAAATACCCAATATCGGGACGTACCGTATATGGAGGCTTACGAATATGTGGATCTACAGGGCTCATTTTCTGTCTTGGGCTGTAGTATCCATTAAGAACTTCAAATACCAAATGTTAAACAATTCCGGAGAAGAATGTCGCTAAATTCATCAAAATACCGAATACCGGGAGGTACTGTTACATGAGGGCTATACGAAGACGTGAACCTGCACTGACAATTTTCTGTCTTATGCCGTAATATTCATTACGAACTTCAAATGCCAAATTTGAAAAAATTCCGGTAGATAATGTTGCCAAAATCATCAAAATACCGAATATAGGGAGGTACCGTTATATGGGGGCTATACCAAAACGTGGACCTACATGGCCCATTTTCAATACCAAAAGTCCTGCAGATATAATATACATTTGAGTAACATTTTATGAGCCTACTTCATTTTGTTCCAAAGCTACAGTGATTTCCACAGACGGACAGACGGGCCGACATCAACAAATCGACATAGAATTTTGTGCTGATCAAGAATGTATATACTTTGTGGGGCCATGACAAACTTAATATACCCTCCATACTATGGTGGAGGGTATAATCAAATCCCAAAAGCCGCCGAAGAAACTGCTTTTCTCAAGAACCAAGCGTACACCAGCAAAACCTCTGGTAGTAGCTATAGAGGCAGAAGAAACCGTATCAATCAATAGCAAACCCCCACAATCTACTACACCATCAGCTTTCACAGCGGTGTCAAATTTCCCATATCAAGAGTTCATACTCCAAATAAGGACATCTGAGAAACAAGCCTTTGAAAAACGCCGCAAAATACACCAAAAAATGCGAAAAGCAATTGCTAAGCATCTAAATATTATCAGAGAGTTTCAGAACAGAGTATCTGAATTGGGAGAGTTTCCAGACGTAATTGGATATGTGAGCTATCCCAGAAGAGCCCGATGTAACAAATTCAGAAAAAAAATCACACAAAAATAAAGCTGCAGAAATCCCCCCAAAATATTACTCCAATAAGAAGGCAGACAGATTGTAGGACTATGTAGGAAACCGTTGGGAAGAAAAGGAAGAAAAAAACATTCGAACCTCTCCGATGTAGTAATAATTAGGCAAGGCGTGAGTGAGCTACCGTAATTTGCACAAAACCATTAGACAGAATGGAAAACCTGAAGAAACAGAAGTAGCTATACGATCAATTACCATAAACAAACAAGTAAAGATAGTCTTAAAGTCGGGCGGGTCCGACTTTATGATACCCTACACCACTTTGCTAACTTAGTAGAGCTGCGCATAACAATTAAAAGTTTTTATGGGAAAATTCCATGATACACGCAATGATTATAATTTAAAGTTCAAAGGACTAAATATGCCGAAGCATTTGTATCTTTTAAATTCGGACTTGTATTACCCATTCGATGCACAATTAATTGAAATCGGATAAAAATATATATGGGAGCTATATCCAAATCTGAACCGATCTTGATAAAATTTGGCAAATATATTTCTGATCTGTATTTGATATATTTCCCTGAATATCGTTGTTACGGAGTGCATATTACGGCTGCGGTGGACAAAAATAACAAATCGGATGAACAGTATATATGGGAGCTATAGCTATATCTGAACCGATCTTCACCAAATTTGGCATACTACAATTCAATTCGGTCGTATGCGCCAAATTCCACCATTTGGGCAAGTATTAGTCGTTTGGTGTACAATAAAAGGTAAATCGGACGAAGTTATAAATGGGAGATACATCCAAATCCGAACCGATCTCTATAAAATTTAGAAGAGGTATTTTTGGGCTGTATTTGATATATTTCCCCCAATATTGTTGTTACAGAGTGCAATTACGGCTACGGAGGACTAAAATAACAAATCGGATGAACAATATATATGGGAGCTATAACTATATCTAAACCGATTTCAATAAAATTTGGCATACCTATTTTCAGGCCTAATTTGGTTATATGTGCAAAATTCCATACTTTTCGGGCTGAAAAGTGTAATTGGTGCACAATAAAAAGCAAATTGGAAGAAGATATATATGGGAGCTATTTCTAAATTTTTACCGATTATCTCCAATTTCAATAGGGTTCGTCCTTGGGCCAAGCAAATGATACGAGCAAAATTTCATCTCAATTGGATAATAAATGCGACCTGCATTTTGTTCACAAGAATACATGGACAGACGAACGGACAGACAGACTGACATGCATAAATCAACTCAGGAAGTGATTCTATGGAGATCCTCAAAAGTAACTATGGGTCTATCTCGCTTCCTTCTTCATATTACAAACAAATGTACAAAGACGTAATACCCTTACCACTATGTGGTGTAGGGTATAAAAATTGGATCTCCAGTAAAGTTTCCAAGAGAACCATTAGCCAAAAACTCTGCGTTGTGGTAGTGTGTTTGACTTCTATTCTTGCACCAGTCTATCAAAAAACAGGCTTGACATGTAAATCCTTCCGCAAAATTTTCAACGAATCAGTTATTGATGGTCTTCGTTAACACTGTCCAATATAGCTGCTAAATAAAATAATCTCCAGTTCGCATTCTAGGTAGGCGTGTTGGTGAATTTGATGTCCAGCAATAATAATCGGTGCGAAATTTAGTCATCTCATCCATACATATCTCATCCCTACACCAACTATGACCCTCATGTCAAAATTTCATGGTCGTGTACATTTCACATTTCCAATGTAACTGGGCAATGAAGCGAAAGATGACACAAAATATTCGGCTAAGCCACTAAAATCTCGTTACAAACCACATTAATGTATTTGTATTGAGGTTTTATGTGTGGTCTGTATTCCAACAACAACAAAAAAACCAAACCGCCACGCACATAAATCCCCCTCAACCACAATCCTTGGGTGATCGATTCCTAAACACGAAATCCATTACAAATAAAACAGTTAATCATTTTTCCCTTCCCCTAATCTGTTAAGAGAAAAAATTAGTTTTGTCGAATGGTGGCGAACCGACACCGAACATTCAATAAGCCGTTGGAACTTTCATGGTCAGAAATAAAAATAGTTGAATAGCCATTCAGCCAGGCAGCCAGACCCCCATCGCATTGTAACCCTTCAAAGCTGAACCTTATTATAGCGGACTGAACTGAACAGAAATTTCAACGAATAAATGAAAATAACTTTCCGCTACAGAAAACACACAAAGAGGTCCTCATGGGAAAATTGCCTTTGCCAAAATTTAATGTGGCTTTTATTGTTGCGGTTCAGTTCGGACCACTTTGACACGCATCACTTCATAAACTGAAGTAGATTTGAAAAGTTTGTTTTGTTCTCTGGCCCACCCCAAATGTTTGTCTGTTTGCTTGTTTATTAAGTTGTTGATTTGCAGAAGAGAGAGAGTGTGTGTGTGTGAGCGTATAAGTGTAAGTGAGAGAGAGAGAGAGTGATGGAGCATTGCATTGTTTGTTGTTTGGCATGGATGTTTTCAGCAAATATTGACTGTGGTTAAACACAGTTTGTACTAACAGCAACAACATTTATTTTATGCTGCCGACAGAAGCCAGATGTGTAAACGCATACCCACACTCACTCACCCACTCACACACAGACACATACATAGATCATATCTTAACATTATTTACGTACATACATAAATTATTGTGGCAAAATTTTGCAACAACAACAGAAAAGTTGTTATTGTCTTCACCTGAATAAAACCACAAACTATTTTTTCTGCAGATCTTTGCCACAATGAAAGAGTACTTAAAAAAAAGTTTGTAACGAAGTGTGTAAGTATGCATGTGTATATGAATGGTGATACATCCTGTATATTGTAAACAGTGCGATATTAGGTGTGTAAAATATCTTTCAAATGAAGGTATAATAAAATTACCTGATGGACTAATATGGACAATGTTTTGAAAACGGTTGTAGAACCCATTATGAAAAACAAGTACCAAATCCGATAGAAAATGTGACTTAAATCGTAAAATTACCTAATATTTTCCGGTCGCATTATATTGGGGCTATAGGAAAATGTAGACTTATATAGACAACTAGCTTAACCCGGTGAAATTTTATATACGAATATTTTTTTTGGTTTAAACAAGTAAAAAGTTGTAAGTTCGGCCGGGCCGAACTTTCAATACCCTCCACCATTTGTAACGTATTTGGCAATTCTCAAAAACAATTAAATACGTTAAAAATCCTGTTAAAATCTTAAAAATACCGAATGTAGCTGTCATATTAGGATCTATACGACGACATGGACCTACATAGGTAACATTTGTCATAAGCCATTACAATATTCAAATGCGAAACTTAACAAAAATCGGTAATAATGTAGATAAAATCATAAAAATAGCGAATATCGGGAGGTACCGTTATATGGGGGCTATACGAAGACGTAGACCTGCACAGAAAATTTTCTGTCTTAGACTGTAGCATCTGTTTCGAACATCAAATACCAAATTTGAGACAATTCCGGTGAATAATGTCGCTACAATCAAAAATTTACCGAATATCGGGAGGTACCGTTATATGGGGGCTATACGAAGACGTGGACCTGCACAGATAATTTTCTGTCTCAGGCTGTAGTGTCCACTACGAACTTCAAATACCAAATTTGAAACAATTCTGGTGAATAATCTCGCTAAAATCATCAAAATACCGAATATAGGGAGGTACCGTTATATGGCGGCTATACCAAAACGTGAACCTATATGACCCATTTTCAATACCAAAAGTCCTGCAGACATAACATACATTTGACTAAAATTTTATCAATCTACTTCAATTCGTTTGGAAGCTAGAGTGATTTCCACAGACGGACAGACGGTCGGACGTCGCTAAATTGACATAGAATTTTATACTGATCAAGAATATATATACTTTGTGCGGTCTAAAATGTGTATGTCGAGGTGTTACAAACGGAATCTCAAGCTTAATATACCCTCCATACTATGGTGGAGGGTATAAAAATATTAAACGAATTCTAAAATTAAAAAAAAAAAAAACTTAATTATTGTAAAACTTTAATACGCAAACAAACAAATAGCTCTGTCGACCAACGCGATAAAAAGCCAGGAACAGTTGACCATGAGAATTTTTATTTCTGTTGCTATTAGAGGTAGCATCAAACTTTCCCGTAATAATCGTATCCTCAATTAAATTGTTGTCCAGATTATTACTGTTAGCCTAAAACCATTGCAAAAGCGTTGTGGGTCAATGGTCCTTAATAAAATCATAACCCAATCGGAACCGATTTCAATAAAATTTGACAAAATGTACTTTTACACCAAAATCCGTCACACCTTCCATATTTCATTGAAATTGGAGGTGTTGCATCAAATATGTAAAATCGGCGGAGTATATATGTATGGGAGCTGCCAAATCTTATGTATGGAAGCAATATCTAAATCTGAAACGATTTGAATATAATTTGACAAATTTATTTTCAGATCAAAATCATGTCGCACATTCCGAATTTCATTGGAATAGATCATACATATCGTGTCCGATGCATCAAATAAACGAAATCGGTCGAAAATATTTATGGGAGCCATATCAAAATCTGAACCGATTTCAATATTAATTTTCAAATTTATTTTTGTTTCAAATTCCGTTACGCATTACAAATTTGGAGACTGTATCTGTACATATAAAATCTAAATTTTTGGGAGGTACCTTCGATTCTGATGCTATATCTCCAGTTCCAAGTAGAATTTCAAAAAATATATAGCCTATGTTAATTTCAGGCAATGTTGTAGTATACTTGGAAATTTTCAGGAAAATCTGTGCGGGGGTTTTCGGGTCCATAAATTACAAACATACAAACATTTTCCTCTTTTATACACATACATAGATTTTCACAACAGACATTGTGTTAGGAAAAATTGTAGAACCGTCGGCCACATGGCAAGGGTTTTGGCTGGTACAGCCAAAACGAGCCTCATGGAAAAGCCGGTTTTAGACCTTAACAGTACGTTTACATATAAGGGGTTAACCCACTGGATTTGGATTAAACTTGTCATATCCATTACTTATACTTCAAATAAAGTAGGTTAACCCTACAAAAAGCTCTAACATAAACATAGCATAAGTCTCTTTGGACCGAATCCGCTACAAAACATTTGGAGTCGATCTAGGGGTGTCCGTCTGGCTGGCTGATGCGCACTATATTTCTCGAAAGGAGTATACGATTCTGTCTAAAGTTGGTACATCATAATATTATTGGCAGACTTAGATCGAGCTTAAATATGGGCAACATCGGTCCACTCCTTCTGGTACCTCCCCCAAAAAAGGTCAAAAGAAAACAAATTACCTTATAAATAATGAATGGTTCAACCAAAACTTTTTAAATCCCAATAATTTTGTAAACGCTTGGTCAGGCGCGAAAATAGACAATATCGGCCCACTCCATCAAGTACCTCCCCTAAAAAGGGTCAAAATTTCAAATAATTATAACTCCTATAATATATAATATAAGAGTTCGATTTTTTAAAAATTTTACACATCTTAATATTTTTATAAACACAAGATCTAGTGTGAAGATGGGATATATCGACCCACTCCTTCTGGTACCTCCCCACAAAGGGTCGCATTTTTTAATAATTATAAATCTCAAAAAATGCGAAATAAGTATCCGATTCTCATCAAATTTCACACATCCCAATACTTTTATTAATTCAAGATCTAGTGTGAAGATGGGATATATCGGTTTATTCCTTCTGGTACCTCCCCCTCTGCAAGTCAAACATTTGAATAACCATGTAGCTCGTGAAATGCCAATTGAGCTTCCGATTACTTTCAAACTCGGCACATTTTAATATATCTGTTAGCACGAAATCTGTTGGAAAGATGATATAAGCCGGCTCACTCCCTCTGACACCTCCCCAACTACAGGTAAAAATTTACAATAACCCAAACTCCCATAAAATGCGAAATAAGCATCCGATTGATACTAAGCTTCATACATTCCAATATTTCTACTAACACTGGCTCTGGTGTGAGGATGATAAATATTGCCGCATCCCTTCTGGTACCTCCCCAACAACGGGTCATTATTGCCTGTATTTATCTCACTATTGTCAAAACTATCAGTTTTTATATATCTCATAACTTGCGGACACGTCCGCGATTCATTTCAAACTTGGTATATCTAAATGTCTCTCTTAACCAGGGTTCGATAGGAATAGGGTGTATATGGGTCCACTCCCTCTGGTATCTTCCCCACAAAAGTTGAACGTTTTAATTACCATTTATTCGCATAAAATTGAAAATAAATCTTCGATTTTATTTAAATATTGCACATACCAATTAGTATTTAGTCAGTATTAGATTAAGTGGAATATTTCGGTCCACAACTCACGCTTATTTCAAAATCTTCTAAAAATTATCACATATCTCATAAAATGTAAAGAAATTAGTCGATAAAGCCCAAATCTGATAAGTAGTAATATTTATATCAGATTTGGGTCAAATACGACATGGACAATATTGGCTCACTTCTTTGGAACTTCCACCAATAAAGGGTCAACAATTCGAATAATCATACCCCAAAGCTGGAGGTATACATATGTCGGCAAACCCGACTGATACTATTTAACTTGTTATACCATCCACCATAGTATATAGTGTATTTTAAGTTTGTCATTCCGTTTGTAACACCTCGAAGTATACATTTTAGACCCCTCAAAGTATATATATATATTCTTGATCAGCATAAAAATCAATGTCGATTTAGCGATGTCTATCCGTCTGTCCCCCTGTGAAAATCACTCTAGCTTCCGAACGCAATGAAGTAGGCTGATAAAATTTTACTCAAATGTATATTATGTCAGCAGCCACGTTTTGGTGTAGCCCCCATATAACGGTATCTCCAGTATATTCGGTATTTTGATGATTTCTGCGACAATATTCATCGGAATTGTTTCAAATTTGGTATTTGAAGTTTGAAATGAATACTACAGCCTATGATAGAAAATTGTCTGTGCAGGTCTACGTCTTCGTATAGTCCTCATATAACGGTACCTCCCGATATGCGGTATTTTGATGATTTTAGCGATACTTTTCAAAGGAATTGTTTCAAATTTGGTATTTGAAATTTGTAATGGATACTGCAGCCTAAGATAGAAAATTGTCTGTGCAGGTCCAGGTTTTCGTATAGACCCCATGTAACGGTACCTCCCGATATTCGGTATTTTGATGGTTTTACCTACATTTTCACCGATTTTTTTTGTTAAGTTTCGCATTTGAATATTGTAATGGCTTATGACAAAAGTTCCAGGTCCATGTCGTCGTATAGACCCTAATGTAACAGCTACATTCGGTATTTTTAAGATTTTAACAGAATTTTTAAACGAATTTTATTGTTTTTGAGAATTGCCAAATTCGTTCCAAATGGTGGAGGGTATTCAAAGTTCGGCCCGGCCAAACTTACAGCTTTTTTACTTTTGTTATCAATACGAAAAAAACTTTCAGTAATTCTACCACAAAGCAGAATCACCCACTGTGCCACATAGTACACTACTTATTACGAGTGAATGGATGCGAATACAAACAAACATATTGCATTAACTTTGTATACTTAGCAATCTTAACAAAATAGATGCTCTGTGTAATCGTATAACAAGAGAAATGTATGGGTGGAGTGTGTTTGTGTATGTGTGTACGAATATCAAGCGATACGAGCGTGTTTTGTAAACGAATAAATTTAATTAAATTATCAGTAGTTTGTATAAATTCATACAAAAGAGGCGAAATCGCACCTTGATAAATGTTTGCAGTAGTGGTTGGATGGTTGGTTGGTTTCAGCTTTTGATATGTATCTGCACGGCATTAAAAGTGTGAGCTTACACACACACACACACACACGTACACAACATACCTGGATGGGTGAATTGTATTTAAAAGTCAGTCGGTATGTGCGTATGCTAGTCTCTGCAACTATCAATTACCAACATACTCGTACATTCACCGAGTGTATGTGTTACTTCATAGATGACTGTTATCAGTGACGTATATATAGACATACATACATACTTAGTAATAATGTGCATGTCTGTATGTGAGTACGTACATCATTCATTCTTATCCTTTTTAATTAAGTTTCTTTTGTTTCGTTTTGTTTATTGTCGGTACTTTTTTGTTTACTTGTTTATTATTGTATTTCAGTTGTTTATTTATTGTATTTGTTATAATGATTTAATACCTTGGCTTAAGTACAAGCAGATACGACCACAAATTAAGTAACCGAAAATAAGATTCTGTAGAGTTATTTATGTGGCCCACAGAAAATCAATTATGAATATTTATTTCAGGTTAAACGGTCGTCTATTTATCTGTAATTGTAAACAGTTAAAAAAAATTATACAGGGTGAGATAAAAACACCGCAAAAAAATAAACGCCAAAATGTTTACATTTTTTTAAATTTTATTGAATGAAAGCAAACAATGTCGGAAATAGCATCAAATTTTTGTATAAGTTTAGATTTGTTCGAATTGGTCACCTTCAACTCAAATTATGGCCTTCAAACGACCAATGAAACCATCACACCCTTTCCGAATGTTGCTCTGCGGTTTTTTGGCCCATTCCCGGCGATGCGCTTGCTTTAGGTGATCGAAACTTTGGTATTTTTTAGTGCCAACCTTGCATGCCAAAATACTCCAGACACAATAGTCCAGCGGATTGGTATCCGGAGATTTTGGTGGCCATTGGGCGCAGGAAATGAAGCGAGGAACCTCATTTTGTAACCATTCTTGGGTGGCAAGTGTGATGGTGCTGAGACCTGTTGGACTCTACGGCCAAAATGTTTGCGTGCCGAAGGCTTTAATACACCCTTCAGAATATTTTCGGAATTTATTCTCATGATGTCGATTAATACGAGCGGAGAGGGTCCATCGGCTGTTATGGCGGCCCACACCATCACCGTGGCCGGCGCTTGAGTTCTGGTGGCCAACCGTAGGTGCACATTTTCAGCTGATTTCTTTGGCAAGTAAACACGATCATTTTGTTTGTTTACTAACTGCTGGACAACGAATGTTTTCTCATCGGAGACGGAGAAAACTAAATTCGGCAGTTCACCACTTTCGGCCAAGCGAAGCAACTCTTTAGCTCTTTTGAGTCTATTTATACCCTACACCACAAGGTCAGGTCAGGGTATTATGTCTTTGTGTATTTGTTTGTAACAGGCAAAAGGAAACGAGATAGACCCATAGTTCCTTTTTGATGATCTGCATAGAATCACATTCTGAGTCGATTTATGTATGTCCGTCCGTCTGTCCATGTATTTTTGCAAACAAAATACAGTTCGCATTTATTGCTCGATCCAGATGGAATTTTGCACAAATCATTTGCTTGGCCCAAGGACGAACCCTATTGAAATTGGAGATAATCGGTAAAAATTTAGATATAACTTCCATATATATATTCGTCCGATTTGCCTTTTATCGTGCACCAAACGTGTAATATCGACCCGAATAGTATGGAATTTTGCATATACAAACAAATTAGGCCTGAAATATAAATAAGTATGCCAAATTTGATCGAAATCGGTAAATATATAGCTATAGCTCGCATATATATTGTTCATCCGATTTGTTATTTTTGTCCTCCGCAGCCGTAATAAGCACTCTGATACAACGATATTCAGGGAAATATATCAAATACAGCTCAGAAATACCTTTGCTAAATTTTATCGAAATCAGTTCAGATTTGAATATAGCTCCCATATATAACTTCGTCCGATTTACGTTCTATTGTGCACCAAACGTCTAATATTTACCCAAATGGGATGGAATTTGGCACATACGACCGAATTGAGTCTAGAAGCTAGTATGCCAAATTTCGTGAAGATCGGTTCAGATATAGCTATAGCTCTCATATATATTATTCATCCAAGTTGTTGTATTTGTTACCCACAGCCGTAATATGCACTCCGTAACAAGGATATTCAGGGAAATATATCAAATACAGCTCAGAAATATCTTTGCAAGTTTTATCGAGATCGGTTCAGATTTGTATATAGCTCCCATATATATCTTTATCTGATTTCAATTGAATTGTGCACCAAATGGCAATACTAGTCCGAATTTAAAATATACAAATGCTTCCACATATTTAGTCCTGTGAACTTTAAATTATAAATATAAATATAAGATACAAATGCTTCGGCATATTTAGTCCTTTGAACTTTAAATTATAGGGTGTATGATTGAATTCTCCAATAAAAACTTTTAAATGGTATGTGGAGCTCTACTACATCAGCAAAGTGGTGTAGGGTATCATAAAGTCGGCTCCGCCCGACTTTAGGACTTTCTTTACTGGTTTCTGATGTTTCCTTCCGTGCACTTCCTTGACGAGCTATCACTGGACGAGTGGCTTGGAAATGACAGCAGTCTAGAGTTTTTGCAGTTTTTTCACCTCACCCTGTATACCCTCTCTAGCCATGTGGCTGAGTGTATTACAAAAACAGTCATCAAAAAAAACAATATCCACACAAATTTACGCAATGAATATTTATTTCAAATATTACATCATCCTCCGCTTCTTTGCAATTACCTTAATTTCCTCACAACTTAATGACAACAATAAACAACGTTATTGGCTATAAATATCACTTTCTTTTTATATAATGTTAATAAATAACAAATTACCACCCCATTGAGAGCGTCACCTACATGTCTCATGCCAACAGCATCACCACATGTCCTTAGCATAATTGGACCATACCACGAAGTATGACATCAATTTTTAATTTCTTTTAAATTAAATGCCATTTACAACACAGCATGGAAGGAGTAGAAGAAGAAGACAGAACAGCCATCCAACCAACCGACCAACCGACCAAAATAAAAAACTGGAAATAAATGAAATGCCATTGTCACAAGAAAATTAAAACAGAAACAGAGAATAAAAAAAATCTGATAAAAATTTGCGACATGTCACTGAAATTGATTAAAACAAATGACTTTTTAGTAACGAAAACTGCTCATATTAAGTAACTGCTGTGCGTAAAAAGACACAACCACAACCACCACCAACAACAACAACACCAAAAAACACAGCGATATTTTAATGTATTTTCCCACACATAATTTATTATGCCATGATGGTAGGAAAGCCGGCTTCCACCATTGTCGCTATTTGGTTCGCCATGGCAATGGTTCCAAGAAACCCAAGTCAAGACCAAGTAATTCCAAGGGAGCACTTCGACACGCATGTGAATATATGTTTAACATACATACATACCCACACATACATTATTACAACCACTACTTACGGCTGCTGCTGCTGCTGTGCCATGGGATAACGTCACACTGTCACAAGCAACTTTGAAATTCGGAGTATTCCTTCTTTGCTCTCCTTTTGGGATACCGTTCCTTATACGCCACTCTGGCCCAGCAAAAAACAAATGTTCAGGATATGCCATATTTTCCATTTTTTTGTGTTTTGCTCGGCACCGTTATAATGAAGATGGCAGGCAAGTAAACTTAATTTGCCCTTTGGGTCATTCAAATGAAGTTAATTTCAAAAGCGTCTGTTTTGAGAACAAATGAAGGCGGCGGCATAAACGATTTTTGGTTGAAATTTAAAGGTTATATTGCAGACATATGTTATGTCGCAAATAAACAAGAAAACATCATGACATTATTTAGAATATTTTGACCCAGACCATTCTTCAAGAAAAAATTTGGAAGGAGGATTTTTGATACCCTTTTTTAGCGGTCACCGACAAAAATCGTCAAAATGTTTATTCAAACTGTTCACCCTTTCAAGGGAAGGTACGAGTACATAGGTATTTAGTACATATTCGTATCGGAATTAAACCTGATACAAATATGTGCGAAATTTAAACTAAATCGAATCTTTACATCGCTCCTATAAGGAATACTATTTATACCCTACACCACAAGGTGGTCAGGGTATTACGTCTTTGTGCATTTGTTTGTAACAGGCAAAAGGAAACGTGATAGACCCATAGTTCCTTTTGATGATCTGCATAGAATCACATTCTGAGTCGATTTATACATGTCCATTTATTTTTGTAAACAAAATACAGTTCGCATTTATTGCCCTATCTAGATGAAATTTTGCACAAATCATTTGTTTGGCCCAGGACGAACCCTATTGAAATTGGAGACAATCTGTCAAAATTTAGATAAAGCTCCCATATATATCTTTGTCCGATTTGCCATTTATTGTGCACCAAACGTGTAATATCACGTACGATCAGATTGGACCTCAAAATAAGTATGCCAAATTTCATCGAAATCGGTTCAGATATAGCTATAGCTCCCATATATATTGTTCATCCAATTTGTTATTTTTGTCCTCCGCGGCCGTAATATGCACTCTGTAATAACAATAAATTTTATCGAGATCGGTTCAGATTTGGATATAGCTTCCATATATAACTTCGTCCGATTTACCTTGGATTGTGCACCAAACGTCTAATATTTGTCCAAATTGGATGAAATTTGGCACTTACGACCGAATTGAGTCTAGAAGCTAGTATGGCAAATTTGGTGAAGGTCGGTTCAGATATAGCAATAGCTCCCATATGTATTGTTCATCGAATTTGTTGTATTTATTACCCACAGCCGTAATATGCACTCCGTAACAACGATATTCAGGGAAATATATCAAATGCAGCTCAGAAATATCTTTGCCAAATTTTATCGAGATCGGTTCCGATTTGGATATAGCTCCATATATATTTTTATCCGATTTCAAATTAATTGTGCACCAAATGGGCAATACAAGTCCGAATTTAAAGATATAAATGCTTCGGCTTATTTAGTTTTTTGAACTTTAAATTATAATTATAATCATAGCGTGTACGATTGAATTCTCCCATAAAACTTTTAATTGTTATGCGCAGCTCTACTAAATTAGCCAAGTGGTGTAGGGTATCATAAAGTCGGCCTCGCCCTTCTTTGAGACTTTCTTTACTGGTCTTTTTTTTTCGAAAGTGGACTGATATATCCTTTTTCCACACCAGATGTGAGAAGTTTAAAAAAGTGGGAACTTATTTCATGTTGTCTTGAGATATTAATAGAAATGTTAGTAATACGAGATAGTGTGATTGAAATATTTCGGTGTGCTAAGTTTCGACTCAATCACGAACTCAGTTCACTTTTTATGTGGCTGATATTTTTGAAATTTTGACTATTTGTGGGGAGATACATTTCCTTTAGCACACTAGATCATATTCCGACATAAATATTGGAATACATGGATGTTGGTGTAAATTTCGATTATAAATTTAGATATTTGAATACAATTAACGTTTTCAAACCGATTATCGGTGGTTACCTATATATGGAAACCGTGGACAATGTTTTGACACCGGAATTCGATATCGTGAAATGATAACCAGTTATTTATTGCCTAGAATTGATGAAATGAATATGGAGGACATGTGGTTAAAACATGACGGCGCCACATGTCATACATTCTGAGAAGCATTTCAATTGCTGCAGCAGTCATTTCCTGGTCGTGTTATTTCGTGTTTTGAAGACCATGATTGACCGACCAGATCGAGCGATTTAACACCTTTATATATTTTCTTTGGGCCGAATAAGCCGATGACGATTCAAGCCTTAAAAGAGGAAACTGGATGCTGCATTAATGAAAAATAGCATTTATACAAAAGTGTCATTGAATTATTCATTAAAAGATCGCATGTGTGCCAGCAAAGCGGAAGCGTCCATCTTTACGATATTTTGTTCCAATAATAACCCCATTCTGTGAACAATACGGCCAAAAAGCGCCTCATCGAAATAACGGGCTTAGACCCTAGGTCTCTCTGGACCAAATCCGTTTCAGGACATTTAGAGTCGATCTAGCGATGTCCGTCCGTCTGTCTGTCTGGCTGGTGCCCACGATCATACTCGAAGGGAGTATCCGATTTGATCCAAACTTGGTATATCGTTCGTAGTTCGGAGATTGACAATATCGGTTCGCTACTTCTAACTCCCCACAAATGGGCGAAATATTAAAAAAAAAAATATTTTTTGCACAGAAAGAGGAACGATAATCCGATTTTGCTCCAACTTTGCACATCCTAATATTTGCGTCAGTGCTAGGTCTGGTGCGAAAATGGACACCATAAAAGGTGGAAATTTTGAATATTCATTTAGCTCATAAAAATTAACATCGGATTCCATTTAGCTTTGCACATCTGTATACTTCCATCGACACAGAATCTGTTAAACAAATAACGGTAGAGATCGGGCCAAAGTTTTGAATAACCAAAACGTTTATAAAATCCGAAATAAGCATCAGGTTCTCTTTGTATTTCACACATTCCATTATCCCATACCATTAACACAAAGTCTGGTATGAAGATAGGATATATCGCTCCACTCTGTCTTTCCCCCACAAATGGTCAAAATTTGAATATCAATGAAGCTCATAAAACCCGAAACTAAAACCCAATATTAACATCAGATTCCATTCAGATTTGGCACATCACAATATTTCCATCAACACAAGATATGTTATAAAGATGGTAGAGATAGGACCACTCCTTCTGGTACCTCCCCCACAAAGGGTCGAACTTTTCAATAACCGAAACGATCATAAAATTCGAAATACGCATCCAGTTCACTTCAAATTACACATATCACAATATTTTTATTAATCCAAGCTCTTGTATGTGAAGCTCATAAAAAGCGAAATTAACATCAGATTCCATTCAGACTTGGTACATCTCAACATGTCCATAAATTCAAGATCAGTTAAATAGATGTTACAGATCGGACCATTTCTTCTGATATCTCCCTGACACAGGGTTCAAGATTTTTGAAAAACAAAACGCTCAAAAAAACGAAATAAGCATCCAACTCTCCTCAAATTTTGCACATCCAAATACTTTTGCTAATTCAAGACCTCTTGTGAGAATGATATATATCTCCCAACCCCTTCTGTTACCTCACCCAAAAAAGGGTCACAATTTCCAATATTTATATCTGTCATTGCTTGCGATACAAGTCGACGATTCTTTACAACTCTCTTAACCAGAAAAAATTTATGATTTCGTATAAAATTGGATATAAATATTAGATTTTCTTCAAATTTTTCGCAATATCTGCTACCTCACGCATGTTTCCACATTTTCCAAAAATTTGTACATATCTCATATAAAGTATAGGAAGTAGTCGATATAGTCCAAATCTGGCACGTTGTAATATTTATATCAGTTTTAGGTCAGATACGAATTGGTCAATATTGGGTAACGGCTTCTGAACCTCTCCCATGAAGAGTCAACAGTTTGAATAATCATAACTCAAGGCTGGGGGTATACATCTGTTGGCAAAACCGACTGATACTATTTTATTTGTGTTTTTATACCCTTCGTCCGATTTGCCATTTATTGTGCACCAAACGTGTAATATCAGCCCGAATAGTATGGAATTTTGCACATACTACCAAATTAGGCCAGAAAATAAGTATGCCAAATTTGATCGAAATCGGTTCAGATATAGCTACAGCTCTTATATATATTTTGTAACAACAATATTTGGGGAAATATATCAAATACAGCTCAGAAATACCTTTGCTAAATTTTATCGAGATCGGTTCGAATTTGGATATATCTCCCATATAGAACTTCGTCCGATTTACTTTTTATTGTGCACCAAACGTCTAATATTTGCCCGAATGGGATGGAATTTGGCACTTACGACCAAATTGAGTCTAGAAGCTAGTATGCCAAATTTGGTGAAGATCGGTTCAGATCCGATTTGTTATATTTGTTGCCCACAGCCGTAATATGCACTCCGTAACAACGATATTCAGGGAAATATATCAAATACAGTTCAGAAATATCTTTGCCAAGTTTTATCGAGATCGTTTCAGATTTGGATATATCATATATATCTTTATCCGGTTTCAAATTTCAAGATTTAAGAAGTTTTGTATTTCAACCAAAAGTGAAACGAACAGAAAAAAAAAACAAGCGACTAAAAACTTTGGTAATTAAAGCACAACTTAACTTTTATCCAAAATTTATATATTTTCCTCATTTAATCAATTCCATGAATTTCGTATTTCAATTAGGGATGACAGATAAGGAGATTTTTGCAATACTAAGTTTCATAATGTTAAAGATACAGGGTGAGATAAAAAAACTGCAACAAAGTCAAACGGCATGATTTTTACATTTTTTATGCCCTCCACCATAGTATGGTGGGTATATCAAGTTTGTCATTGCATTTTTAACACCTCGAAATATACATTTTAGACCCCACAGAGTATATATATTCTTGATCAGCATAAAATTCTGTTTCGATTTCGGTCCGTCTATCCGTCTGTGGAAATCACTCTAGCTTCCGAACGAAATGAAGTAAGTTAATAAAATGTTACTCAAATGTGTATTATGTCTGCAGGACTTTTGGTATTGAAAATGGGCCATGAAGGTCCACATCTTCGTATAGGGCCCTTATAAAGGTACCTCCCGATATGCGGTATTTTGATGAGTTTAGAGACATTATTTACCAGAATTGTTTCAAAATTGGTATTTAAAGTTCGTAGTACATAACTACAGCCTATGACAGAAAATTGTCTGTGCAGTTCCACGTCTTCGTATAGCCCCCATATCACGGTACCTCCCGATATTCGATATTTTGATGATTTTAGCGATTTTATTCACCGGAGTTGTTTCAAATTTGGTATTTGAAGTTCGTAATGGATGCTACAGCCCATGACATAAAATTGTCTGTGCAGGTTTACGTCTTCGTATAGCCCCCATATAAAGGTAGCCTCCGATATTCGGTATTTTAATGATTTTTGCGACATTATTTACCCGAATTGTTTCAAATTTGATATTTGAAGTTCGCAACGAATACCACAGCTTAAGACAGAAAATGAGCCAAGTAGGTCCACGTCTTCGTATAGCCCCCATATAACGGTAACTCCTGATATTCGGTAATTTGATGATCTTAGCGACATTATTCACCAGATTTTTTTAATTTGGTATTTGAAGTTCGTAATGGATACCACAGCCTTAGACAGAAATTTGTCTCTGCAGGTCCGCCTTTTTTAAACCCCATGGTACCTCCCTATATTCGGTATTTTGAAGATTTTTGCTAAATTATAAACATAATTTTTTTCATGTTTGGCATTTGAATATTGTAAAAGCTTAGAATAAAAGTTGCGTGTGCATGTCCACGCCGTCGTATAGACCCTAATATACGGTTTCAATCGGTATTTTTAAGATTTTAACAGAATTTTGAACGGATTTTATTTATTTTTTTTTTTTTTTTTGAAAATTGCCAAATTTGTACCAACTAGTGGAGGGTAATGAAAGTTCGGCCCGGCCGAAGATTTTATTTAATGAAGCAAAAAATGTCGAAAATACCATTAAATTTTAGAATAAGTTTAGATGTTCGAATTGGTCACCTTTGGCATGAATTATTGCCTTCATATGGCCAATGAAACCGTCATACGCTGCCCGAATGTTGGTCTGCGGTATTTTGGCCCATTCCCGGCGAAGCGCCTTCTTGAGGTGATCGAAACTTTGGTATTTTTTAGTGCCAGCCTTGCTTTCCGAAATACTCCAGACACAATAGTCCAACGGGATTGGTATCCGGAGATTTTGATGGCTATTATGCGCTGGAAATGAAGCGAGGAACCTCATTTTGTAACCATTATTGGGTGGCGCGTCTGAGTCTTGTTGCAATGTCCAAGGTCTGGGTCTCAAATTTTTGCGTGCTCAAGACTTTAATACACCCTCCAGAATAGTTTCGCGACAATATTGGACATTTATTCTGATGATACGGTCGATTATTACAAGCGGAGAGCGACAATCAGCTGTTATGGCGGCCCACACCATCACCTTGGCCGGCGCTTGAGTTCTGATGGGCAACTGAAGGTGCACATTTTCAACCTCTTTGGCAAGTCAACACGATCATTTTGTTTGTTTACAAACTGCTGGACAACGAAAGTTCTCTCATCGGAGAACAGCAAATTCGGCAGTTCACCACTTTCGACCAAGTGAAGCAACTCTTTTGCTCTTTTGAGTCTATTTTGTTTCTGTTGCGGTGCACTTTTTTGAATTTCAATGGCTTTACCCCTAGCTCATTTTTCAATATTTGTCGAATGGATTGTTGCTATATTTTCAGCTCACGAGCCATTTTTCGGCCACTGCGACGCGGGTTTCGGTTTCGATCAAGTCGCTTTTTCTTTACTTTTCGAACCATTTCTGCTGATGTTGATGTTTTCTTCCGTCCACTTCCTTGACGTCAGGCTACGCTACCAGTACCACAGTAACAAGCGATGGTACGAGACACAAAAGATTTATTCACATTTAAATGCTGGAGTGCTCTAACGATAGCCACTTGGGGTTTTCTAGCCAAATATAAAGAAATCACACTATCACGCTTGAATTCCATCACGAATAACTTTTCTTGTGGAAAATTCTCACCCAACTGCTTTAGTCCGCTTGTAAACAATATAATGAGCTGTCACTGGAATAATTTTTTTACAGCTGCCGGACGAGTGGCTTAGAATTGACAGCAGTCTGAAGTTGGTTGCGATTTGTTTATCTCACCCAGTAGTTCTCGAATTGTATAATTTATCTAGTGGCTTTAAAAAATTGTTAAATTTTTAAAAATCCCCATTTTGGGTATTATTTTTTCTTCAATATTCCCCCTTGGCATACCTAATTAAAAAAAAAAAAGAACGATGGCTATGACACCATGGCTCCACGACCTTTGGCGATTTCTTTTTTGGGATAGAAAATTGAAAACAGTTAACGACGACGACGATACTGTCTTCTTCTTCAAGGATACCGCCATGGGCCCTGGATGGCAAGCAACACAATTCGTTGATAGGCTGGCTTTTCCCTCGATTACTGGTGTTTCTCTCTGCTGAATGCCTACCAAAATATTCTTAATTAAGAACAAGGCTTGTTCGGCAACGACAACAGTTGTAGCAACAACACCAACACCAAGTGTTAGTGTAAACAATGCTTTTGTGTGGGTGGATGGGTGGGTGAGTGTTTGGTTGGTTGATTAACAAGTCCTTGGAGAATTTAAATAAATTTAGTTCGAGATAATAAACCAAAAAATGCGGTGAAAGTGTAAACTGTAAACTCATTACAGTGTTTATGCCGAAGGCGTCGATTATCAGGAAAAACTCTTAAGCAGCATCAGCGGCAGCAGAGGAATAAGTGGCAGAAGAGTAATACTTAATTGTATAACTAATTGAATACCAAAGGAACCGGTAGTTCTATGACTTATTCATGGCGGAGCTGGTAATTATGTGGTAGTATGTTTCCAAAAACTGTGGGGCACTAAGATTCTCTTATTATTTGGGGCCTTAGATTTAAAGTAAGCAAATAAAAATTTTTGAATTTCTTTGCATTGTTGGAATATTTAATTAAAAATGTATCAATGACAGTTTCTTTAATCTTTGTTACAAGTGTGAATTCCTTGATAGATATTGACCTCTGTACCACCAAAAGAGGAAGACAAATGGGAAAAATGACCGTTCCATCAAATAATGCAATTTTTGAAGCTTGGGCGCCACTACTCTTGTGTAATGTCAATATTTTAAGGATTTCCCGAATATAATTGCTGCGACCGCTATTTTGGAAAACGGTACAATAATTCAACAGCAAAACATGTCTAAAGCAACACCGAAACTTGAATTGTCAAAAATATTATATTTTTTCGTTTGTCGACATTGAATTATCATTGATTAGTTGGTTATACCGACAGCTGTAGCGACAGCCCTGTAGCCTATGACCGTATAAACAAATAAAATTTCGAACTATTTGAGACATTTCCGAAATGTTCTTTACAAATCAAATTCTCCGTAACAAAATATTAGCAATTTCAGAACTTTAATAAAGAATTGTTTCGAGTTTCAAATTGGATTTCCAGGGTGAATAGTAGCATTGTTATATCCTCAGCCATATGGCTAGTTATACCCTCAGCCATATGGCTAGAGAGGGTATACATAAATCATTTGATACGGCAAAAACGTGCCTCATCGAAATAACGGTTTCAGACCCTAGATCTCTGTGGACCAAATCCTCTTCTGCATATTTGGGGTCGATCTAGATATGTCCGTCTGTCTGACTGGTGCGCACGATAAATCTCGAAGGGAGAATCCGATTTGGTCCAAACTTGTCACATCGTAATATTATTGTCAAACTAGGATCGAGACGGGCAATATCGGTCCACTCCCTCTGGTACCTCCCCCTTTAAAAACAAAAAAAAAAAAATACTACATAGAAAGAAAAAAGATAATCCTATTTTGCTCCAACTTTGCAAGTCCTAATATTTGCATCAGTGCTAGGTCAGGTGCGAAAATGAACAATATCGGTCCACTCCATCAAGTACCTCACCCACAAAGGGTCAAATTTTTGAACAATTATAACTCCTTTAAAATTTGATATAAGAGTCTGATTGCCTTAAAATTTTTCTAAACCCAAGGTCCGGTATGAAGATGGAATATATCGGCTCACTCCTTCTGGTACCTCCCCCACAGAGGGTCAACAATTTGAAAAACCGTGAAGCTCATAAACCAAGATCTTATCACCCGATTCCATTCAGGCGTGGTACATCTTAATATTTCCATCAACACAAGATCTGTTAGAAAGATAGTAGATATTGGACCATTCCTTCCTTATTTATTTTTATGTCTTTTATTCGATATTTGGTACAACATATCAAATACATCCCAGAAATATCTCTGCCAAATTTTATCGAGATCGGTTCAAATTTGGATATAGCTCCCATATATACCCTCATCTGATTTCAAGTTTATTGTGCCCCAAATGAATATCAGCCCAAATGACCTGAATTTTGACACGTCCGACGGAATTCAGATGCAGCTCGAAAATACCTCTGCCAAATTTTATCGAGATCGGTTCGGATTTTTATATACCTTCGATATAAATCTCTCCAATTTACCGATATTATGAAAATTTTACCTTTATTAGACTCTGCACCATAGTATGGAGGGTATATTAAGTTTGTCATTCCGTTTGTAACACCTCGAAATATACATTTTAGACCCCACAAAGTATATATATTCTTGATCAGCATAAAATGCCGATTTATCGATGTCAGTCCGTCTGTCCGTCTGTGGAAATCACTCTAGCTTCCGACCGAAATGAAGTAGTTTGATAAAATGTTACTCAAATGTGTATTATGTCTGCAGGACTTTTGGTGTTGAAAATGGGCCATGTAGGTCCACGTCTTCGTATAGCCCCCATATAACGGTACCCCTCGATATTCGGTATTTTGATGATTTTAGCGACATTTACCGGAATTGTTTCAAATTTGGTATTTACCGTTATATTGGTATAGCCCCCATATAATGATACCCCCCGATATTCGGTATTTTGATGATTTTAGCTACATTATAAACAGATTTTTTTATTATAAACAGATTGTAATAGCTTGTGACAAAAGTGGCCTATACAGGTCCACGTCGTTCTAATATACGGCTACATTCGGTATTTTTAAGATTTTAAAAGAATTTTTAACGGATTTTATTTTTTGAAAATTGTTAAATTTGTACTAAATGGTGGAGGGTATGCAAAGATTGTTTACTTGTTTTTCCCAAAAATTTCATTGAAATTTTCAACTTTATGTTCCATACACGAATACCAAATTTTCTAGAGTTGTTTTAAGAGGCATCCCTTTATCCTCATAATGCATGGTATTTAAAAGTCGACCGGCCGTTTATTTTATTTTCGTTTTTACAGATGTTACTGCTATTTGGCCTCACGACTGCCATTCCCCATTACCAAATACACGTCATTTCATATATTTTTACAGATTTTCAATTTTTACGGCAAATTATTGCCGAAATATATTTCCCATAAAGTATTGAGAATTATTTTATTAAAAACGTTAAGAACAAAAAGAAATATATTTAATATGAAACCCATATTTCGAGAATATGGTTGGCAATGGATTTGTTTACTGGAAATTTATTGCACATCAATTCCTGGCAATTTTTGGGCGGCTGGAGGAACATTCAAACACTTCAAATTTATTGACTTGTGTCAAAACATAAAAATCTTTTCCTCATTATATTCTTATTAAATTTGACAAATTTCTTCAAGCACTGTCGTGGGGAGGTTTGTTCATTCATTCGATGGATCCATGTTAAGGCATTACCTCGTCAAGCCATAAAAGTAAAAAAAATGGCTACGAAATTAGGATTCGCCATTGGATATGTCTAAACAACAAGCCAAACAAATAACTTCGTTTAGTAAGTGTCAGCAAAGACGTTTAGACCTTTCACACGACTTGTTAGTAGCACCAGCAGTCGCTGTGTGTGTACGTGTGTGTGTGTGTGAGTCCCTTGTGTTGTTGACAACGCATGGTGAAATGAATTGTTTAATGGTCCTTGGAAATTCGAGTGGAGTAGAGCAGGCACAGGCACAGAACTTTTGTGTGTTTGGCGGCAGGGGGTAGGGGAGGTGGTGTGAAAAACTTACACCAAAGACGGAGAGGAATCAACATTCCTTTCACACGCACGCACGCACACACACACTCACACACAGACATTCTTATTTCGCCAACATGGCACGCACATTTTCCATTTTGAGGGCATATCATGTGTGTCAATATATATAGTTTCTGTGTGTGTGTGTGGGGGTCTTAGGATGAGCGCCAGGATATTTGTATATCTTAATACGCTCAAAGTTGTGTGTAAACATTTTGAACGAATCCACTAATCTCCACCGCTCATGGTTATGATAAATCTAAGTGAACCGCAAAATTTTTCGCTTCTTCGTATCTGCTTCATCTTAAGGACCGCAACTAGCACGTCTCTCCCCCATTGAGGAGTGGGAGATATGTGTTTGTAATGTTAAGTAATTTTCAAAAGTATTTGCCCGCCTAGTTAATTTCATCATTTTCTTTTAAATTTTATCTCAATTTTCGTAATGTGTTTTTTGGTTTTTGTTCGTTCGCTATGCTCTCATCTTCCATCACTGATTTATTTTCTTTTTCTATTCTTGCGTTCTCTTTCGTAGGTATCATGGATGCGGCGAAAAGGCGACGAACTGGCACTTATTACATTCGGCCGCCACACATACAGCAGCGACTCCCGTTATTCGCTGGAGTTTGAGGAGCCAAACGATTGGAAACTTTTAATCCAATACGCCAACGAACGTGACGAGTGTCCTTATGAGTGTCAAGTTTCATCACATCCGCCTTTAGTGTTGTTAGTCTATTTGACTTTAATTGATAAGTATCACAACAGCAGCAGAAGATCTGCACACTCTCGAAGTGCCAGTTCTACATATACTTCAATTACATACACACATATACACAACACTTATCCTCACTGACACCATTTCATTAGTTGCCAAAGAATAAAGGCAAATATATTTGCTAAGAAGTCCAAGAAGGCCTTTAAGTAAATCCTGATCGTCAGATTAAAGGGAAAAGACAGAGAGAGAGAGAGAGAGAGGGGGTAGGTAGGTGAATAAAGTTGAGACGGGGTCAAGGGGGGTTTTAGAATCTTAAATCTAGAAATGAAATCCAAAGGGATCGGATAAGGCTGGGTTTTTAGAAATCCGTACAACAAAGGCACGGAAAGTATTAAAAGGTACTAAATATGGTACGCTTTGTATTTCAGGAAACAGTAGAGCTAGAAATAGAGTTTAAATTTGGAATGAGGATTGCTGATGGATTAACTGTATGATAGATGTACCAAAGAGTTTTTGGAAATTCGCACTACAAGTGTGCGAAAAGTACTAAAATGTACTACATTTTGTACCATTTCGTATCATCATTCACATGATTAGAGCAAAAAATAATTTGAAATGTTAAAATTTGAATCAAGGTTGAGGAGTAGAGTCGATGTTAGGAAATAGTTTTCGAAATGTGTACTTATGTGCAAGAATAGTGCTAAATAATACTAAATTTGGTACTATTTTGATTAACCGATAGATCTGGAATACCGAAATTTGCAAATAAAATTACTATTTCATTCTAGGACTGAGGAATGTACATAGTTTGGAAAATTCGTACTTATGTTGTACTAAATGGTAATAAATTGGGTACAATTTAAATTTTTGAGAAAACTTATGGATTTGGAATTCCAAAATTTAGAAATAAAATTGCTATCGCATATAAGATTACTATTATATTGAAATACTAAGGTATGTAGGTAGTTTTGGAAAATTATGTACTTATATGTACTAAATGGTACTAAATTTGGTACAATTTAAATTTCGGATACACCGGTAGAATTCGAACTCTAAAATTGGAAATTAAGACTTCTATTGGACAATTTGATGTATGTAATTATGAAAATTCGTACTCAAATGTACGGAACGGTATTAAATTTGGAACAATTTGGATTTAGGTGAATCAATAGAGGTGGTATCCTGAAAATTAGGAAATAAGATTTCTATTGGACTTTAGATGTAGGTAGTTTTGGAACTTTAAACTTAAGTGTACTAAATGATACCAAATTTGGTACAATTGGGATTGGATTGAGATACGAATGGAAGTTTTGGAAATTGTACAAAAATATACTCAATTTAGTACAATTTGGATTTAGGTGAACCGATAGAGATGGAATTCTGAAAAGTTGGAATGAGAGTCATTGATGGATATGTGTAACAAAGGGTTATTTTAATTTCGAAATTTAAGTTTAGGATATGTTTTCGAAATGTTACTAAACTTCTAAAATGGTACCATTTAGTATTATGTGAGCGTATAAAGCTTAAAACTTGACTTTTTTATTAGAATTAAGGTAGGGATGTAAGTTTTATAATTGAGGGTGGTTTTGAAAATGTGAGGTACCCTCTACTTAATGGTACAGTACAATTTGGAACAGATTGGTTTAGTGTGAACGGATGAAGTTGGAGTTTTGAAATTTTGTATTGGTCGTTAGTCGTAGGTTCCTAAAAATGTGGTAAAAATGTGTACTACAAGTGCACGAAAAGTACTACATACTACTACGTTTGGTACAATCTGGCTTTGGGTGAACAGATAGTGATTGAAATCTGAAATTTGGAATTTTGTACTTTAAGTGTACGAAAATTACTAAATGTTACAAAATTTTGTATTGGGTGAAGGCATAGGAATACTAATGGTATTTGTGTTGGAGATTGGGGGTGACTTCGAATTGCGTCCAATATTTGTACGAAAAGTTCTAAATGGTACTAAATTTTGTTATTGGGTGAGGGGATTCTCAATCCTCAAGTGTTATATTGAGGTCTCTGTTGGTATCTGGAATGGAGATGGTTTTGAAAATGTGAATAGAGACAAAGTTCTGAATTTTGGTACAAAGATTATTGATGGTATCTGCGTTTGATTACATTGCGAAATGTATGTATGTCAAAATGTATATGTGGTCAAAACTATAAGAGAGCCTTAACAACATTTGGACAAAGAACCTAGAAATCCTTTGAGGATTTCATTTAAAAACGAGTTCTATCAAGTCCACTTGACATTTTTTATCACCCTCACGATTTTGCAGTGAAATTATAAGAAAATTTGAAGCAAATTGGAGATAAGTGCTAAATTTTTCAAAAATAAATTATTTTTTTTATTAACAAAATTGATGTAATTTTTTATGCTACATATTTAGTATACAAATTTCTTTTGTTCAGAGACTCAACTGAAATTCGATCTAGAGTAATTCTCACTTTGAGATTTAGCAAAAAATGGAAATATTTGCGTTTTTTTTTTTTTTTTTTTTTGGGTACACTGATGCAAAAATATTCACTGGAAATAAAGATTTCATTTCATTGGTGACTTATAGCAAAATTTTATAAAGAATATTTTTGTCTTTGACATCATGCTTCAAAAATGATGCTTTGTTGGGGATTTTTGCACAAAATCACAAAAAGGCTGGCAAAAATGTATTTTTAATAATTATGAATTTCTGGCTTGTAGATAAGATTTATACTCTTGGCGTCTTCTGTATGCTACAATTCTATGACAAATAATTTTGTGGAATATTTTGACTTGCTACGATCCCGTTTAGAGGGAGTTTTTAACCATTTTTTAAAAAAGGACCAAAAGGACCCTTTTATTGACCCGCTCGAGGGTAAACAATTTAACCAAAATATTGCCAAAGACACAAAATATCTAAAATTTAAGGATTCAAAATAATCTTCAAAAGAGAGTGGTAAAGGGAGAACTTGCCCCCTCTATTTACATACACGTGTCTTCTTTTAAAACCTTCAGCCATATGGCTAGAGAGGGTATATATGATTTGATACGACCAAAACGTGCTCCTCGAAATAATGATTGGACCAAATCCGTTTCAAGACATTTGGAATTGATCTAGCGATGTCCGTCCGTCTGTCCGTCTTATCAGGCTTTAATCGAGATCCACTCATTCTGATATCTCTCTCACAAAAGGTCGAACTTTGCAAACAAATGTTTTACTGCACAGAAAGAGAAAGGATAATCCGATGTTGATCTAAATCTTCATATTTTCATCAGTGCTAGCTCAGGTGAGAAAATGGACAATATCGGTCTACTCCATCAAGTACCTCCCCACAACGGGTTTTGAATAATTAAAACTCTTATAAAATGTGATATAAGAGTCCGATTGTATTCTAATGACAATACTTGTATTAACCCACAATCTGGTGTGACGATGTATGATATCTGTCCACTCCTTCTGGTACCTTCCCGACAAAGAGGAATACTCATGAAGCTCATAAAACGCGAAATTACCATCCGATACCATTCAGACTTGGCACATCTCAATATTTCTATCAACACCAGATCTGTTGTAAAGACGGTAGATATCGGACCATTCCTTCTGGTACCTCCCCCACAAAGGGTAAAAGTTTCGAATAACCAAAACGATTATTAAATCCTAAATAAACATCCGATTCTAATTATATTTCATACATCCCATTATTTTTACTAACACAAGATCTGCTGTGAATATTGTTCCGTATTGTTCCACTCCTTCTGGTACCTCCCCCACAAAGGGCCAAAATTTTTAATACCCCGAAGTTCATCAAACGCGAAAAAACGAAATATTAAATATATATTATGAATATGGTAGAGATCGGACCATTTCTTTTTGTACCTCCCCAAATAGGGATTAAGGTTTTGAAAAACAAAACGCTCAAAGAAAGCGAAAAAAACGTTCAAATTTCACACATACCAACATGTTTGTTAACACAAAGGGTCACTCACAAAGGGTCACAATTTCCAATACTTTTGTCTGTCATAAGTTGCCAATCAAGTCAGCGATTTTTCTAAAAATTATCACATATCTCATATGAAGTGAAATAAGTAACCAATATTGTCCAAACCTGGCACGTGGCAATATTTATATGATATTTATTTAGATCCAATACGAAATGGACAATATTGGCCCATCCCTTCGGAACCTACTCTATAGAGGGTCAACAATTGGAATAAATATAACAGAAGTCAAAATATATTTAAATAATTGAAAACTGACTGAGGCAAAACCGACTGATATTTTATAGCTTGTTTTAGCTCTACTTTCAAAATCTGCTGAATATTCCCCGTAAGTATTGAAAAAGAAAAAAAAAAAAATAAATAAATAAATTCTGTATCTCAGTGTTATTTTCAACCTACTAGTAATGCAAAATATAGTTTGTTGACATGACTTTGTAATGGCTTATCCAATTCATGTAGACCTCAAATTTTTGCTCTTAAAACTTTACTCCCTAGTCATACAGTCATTGGCCTTGTTTATTTGCACACCCTTCCACCAAAACTAAGGCCATTACATCCACAGGCCTGGAAAAATTCTCATTTACTTTACTTCACTTCACTCCAAAATAAATGATGACGCTGTATATTTCTTGCTGTCCCAACAAGTACACAAGTATATATATGTACTACACATACATACATACATCCTTAGTGTACAGTTTATATAGTTGATGATATAAATGTGTACAATCAATCATTTTGATGCCGAGTGGTTATTCACACTTCATTCTCAATTCTATCTTCGTCTCGCTTTTCCACATCGTAAATTCCTTGCCAGCCATAAAACCTTCAATTCTTCATGCACACACAAGTGAGTGAGTGCGTGTCTGTGTGAGTGTGGGCGTCATAAATAAAGTATAGAGCAAAGGCGTTAACATGCCAATCCCCCTGAAATTCTCGACCTTTTCGAATTGAATTTTACAAGATGATGAGTCGTAGGTTGATGAAAGGATAACGGATAAAATGCACCAGCTCCAATATCAACACCACCACCCCCACCACTAGCAGCAGAAGTATGTCGATAATGTTCTTCGGTCTGATAGATATCAAAACCCCAAAAAGCATTTCTAACCGACTATAAAATTAACATTGCTTCGGTTGGAGCTGGGAAAAATTTTGGGAGAAAAAATAATATTTACCAAGAAACAAATCGATATGAGCATGGAAGATCTTTGCTGCCTTTCGTTTATTACATTGGAGTTCTGTTTACACTCGCCCACTTTTATGACCCTTGGAGGGAGTGGTGGAGGGGGGATATAAATTTTATGATCAAGCATGAAGACTACAAGTGAACGTTTGCACATTCATTAACCAACGTCAATTGCAATTGATGTGTGGAAGCGATTTGTTGTTGTTGTTGCGTCTAGGTTTGAAAACAAGAAGTATGAAATGGTATGAATTGAATGTAATTAAAGTCGGGCCATATAGAAAAGAGAAACCCTTTTTGCTCCATCCCAAGTAAGCTGTAAACGTGAATTTCTCAGAGAACATGTGAAGTCCAAGTGAAGTACTTTTAAACAAATCAATATTTGAGGAGTTATGGTCATTTTAAAAACTCCAATAATTCATGCCTAAATAACTGATCAACAAGTTTAAAAGTATCAATCGGTTTTGCCGACAGATTTATACCCTCAGCTAATGTTCGATTATTTAAATGTTTTGAATTCTGTTATGATTATTCATATAGCTCACCCTCTATGGAGTAGGTTCCGAAGGAATGGGCCAAGATTGTCCATTTCGTATCGGACCTAAATAAATATGATAAAAATAATGCGAGGTGCCAGGTTTGGACTATATCGACCACTTCCTTTACTTTATATGAGATATGTGATAAGTTTTCGAAAATGTTAAAATGTGTGTGAGGTACCAGATATAGTCTAGCGAAGTATTCCGTTCTCGTGCTACATCTAAAAAATTCGTATGGGCAAAGTAACAAGAAAATCGAACATTTATATCAAATTATAGTCGAAATCATAAATTCCATATTCATCTCAGGTATCTGATTGAGTGAAATTCACTCCATTTGGGATGATATTAGCCATTATTTGCACAATAAACCTGAAAACGGATTAAGGACATATATGGGAGCTATATTCAAACCTTTGCCGATATCGATAAAATTTGGCAAAGGTATTTCCGAGCTTTATAAGATATCTGGTACCAAATATCGTTTTTGTCAAATGCGTATTACGCTTGTAAGGAACTTAAAAATATTCAAATCTTAGCCGATATCGATAAAATTTGGCAAAGGCATTTCCGAGCTTTATAAGATATCTGGTACCGAATATCGTTTTTGTCAAATGCGTATTACGCTTGTAAGAAACTTAAAACCTCCAAACCGGATGAAACATAAATATTGGAGCCAGAGATATATCTGAACCGATTTTCTCCGAATTTGATTTACTTGCTTTTAGACTGAATTCGGTCGGATATGCCAAAATTCAGGTTATTTGGACTTATATTGGCCATTTGGTGCACAATTAACTCGAAATCGGTTGAATATATATATATGGGAATTATATACAAATCTGAACCGATCTTGATAGAATTTGGCAGAGGTATTTTGGTATTTGGCAGAGGTAACTGAAATTTGGTATCTGGAATTTAGCAGAGGTATCTGGTATAAAATATCATTGATGTCGTATGCATGCATATAACGACTGTGGGGGACTTAAACAACAAATCGGATAAAACCTACATATGAGAGCTTACGTTCATTTGCACAAATTCTCTCCAACTTCGATGTACTTGCTTCTAGACCGAATTTGGTCGGATGTACCTAAATTCAGGACTTTTGGACTAATATTGGTCACTTCCTGCACAATTTACTCGAAATCGGTTGAATATGCAGGGTGAGATGAGAAAACTACAACCAACTTCAGACTACTGTCCTTTCTAAGCCATTTGTCTGACAGCTGTTAAAATTATTCCAGTGACAGCTCATTATATTGTTTATAAATGGGCAAAAGCATTTTGGTGAGAATTTTCCAGAAAAAAAACTTATTCGTGATGGAATTCAAGCGTGATAGTGTGATTTCTTTATATTTGGCTGGAAACCCCCAAGTGGCTATCGTTAGAGCACTCCAACATTTAAACGTGAATAAATCTCTTGTGTCTCGTACCATCGCTCTTTACCGTGATACTGGTAGCGTAACCCGACATCAAGGAAGTAGACGGAAGAAACCAGCAACATAAGCAGAAATGGTTCGAAAAGTAAAGAAGCGACTTGATCGGAACCCGCGTCGCAATGGCCGGAAATTGTCTTGTGAGCTGAACATATAGCAAATTCCATTCGACAAATATTGAAAAATTAGATTGGGGTAAAGCCATTGAAATTCCAATAAGGGCAAGAGCTTACACCGCTACAGAAAGAAAATAGACTCCAAAGAGCCAAGGAGTCGCTTCGCTTGGCCGAAAGTGATGAACTGCGGAATTTGGGTTTCTCCGATGAGAAAACATTCGTTGTCCAGCAGCTTGTAAACAAACAAAATGATCGTGTTGGCTTGCCAAAGAGGTCAGCTGAAAATGTGCACCTCCGGTTGGCCACCAGAACTCAAACGCCGGCCATAGTGATGGTGTGAGCCGCCATAACAGCCGATGGTCGCTCTCCGCTCGAAAATATTCTGGAGGGGGTATTAAAACCTTGGACACGCAAACATTTTGCCCTCAGACCTTAGACTTTCCAACAGGACTCAGCACCATCGCACACGCCACCCATGAAAGGTTACAAAATGAGGTTTCTCGCATCATTTCCAGCGCACAATGGCCACCAAAATCTCCGGATACCAATCTGTTGGACTTTTGTGTGTGGATTATTTTTGAAAGCAAGGTTGGCACTAAAGAATACCAAAGTGTCGATCACCTGAAGCAAGCGCTTCAACGGGAATGGGTCAATATTCGTGCCAAAGGTGACCGGACAAATCTAAACTTTTTCTAAAATTTCATGCTATTTCCGACATTTTTTGCTTTCATACAATAAAATCTACTATTTATATCCAATTTATGGGAAATCATAAATTCATCTCAGGATTCTGGATGAGAGACATATATTTATATATAGCAAGTTGTAATCACCAAAGTTTTTTCGCAATTTATTACAGATATAAGTATTGAATATGTTGCCCCTTTGTGGGTGATGTACCAGAATGGGTTCGCAGATATATATAACATCTTCACAACAGATCTTGTGTTAGCAAATTTGATCCTTTGTGGGAGAGGCACTTGATGGAGTGGACCAATGTTATCCATTTTGGCACGAGACCTAGAACTGACGCAAATATTATGATTTGCAAATAAGAGAAAATTAGATTATTGCTTCCCTTTCTGTGCAGAAAAAATATTTTTTTTGCAAATTTCTATCATTTGTGGGGGAGGTACCAGAAGAAGTGGACCGACATTGTCCATCTTAACACCAGACCTTGGCTTAATATAGATATTGGGATGTGTGAAATTTGGAGACAATCGAACTCTTACATCACATTTTATGAGAGTTGTAATTATTCAAAATTTTGAACCTTTGTGGGGGAGGTACTTGATGGAGTGAACCGATATTGTCCATTTTAACACCTTATCTAGCACTGACGCAAATATTACGATATGCAAAGTTGGAGCAAAATCGGATTATCCTTTCTCTTTCTGTGCAAAAAATACATTTTTTGAAAAATTCGACCTCTTGTCGGGGAGGTACCAGACGGAGTGAACCGATATTGCCCATCTCCGAACTCGATCTAAGTTTGATAAAAATATTACGATGTATCAAGTTTGGACCAAATCGGATACACTCTTCGAGAGGTATCGTGCGCAACAGCCAGCCACACAGACGGACGGACGGACATCTCTAGATTGACTCCAAATGTTATGAAACGGATTTGATCCAAAGAGACTTAGGGTCTAAAACCATTATTTCGTCTAGGCACGTTTTGACCGTATCAAATTGTATATACCCTCTCTAGCCATATGGCTGAGGGTATAAAAATGTAAAAATTATGGCGTTTGACTTTGTTGCAGTATTTTTATCTCACCCTGTATACTCTCCATATCAATAATATTCGGTACAAGTTATCAGATACAGCATAGAAATGACTTGGTCAAATTTTCTCAAAAAAATTCAAAATTTTCTCAGATTTGGATATAGCTCTCATATTTATTTCCACAAAATTTGAAGTAAATAATGCACCCATCCAATCACGTATGACCAATTAAATTGAATTTTGGATCATAGGGCGAACTTTCAGGTAATGGGATTGCCAAGTATGCACCAAATTGAGTCAGATATAGCTATAGCTTCCATATATATGTTTCATTCGGTTTCATGTTGTAGTCTTTTCAAAATCATAATATGCAATCTTGAAATACATGATAAGTAAGGTCACATATAAGCGATAAAATACTTCCTTCAAAATTCAAATATTTCTCATGTTTAAATTTCATTCCATTCCAAAGTTCAAACACTTTAAAGATGTAGTAGGCATTCAATGATGAAAAACATGATTTGATTTACTTCACACCAATTTGCAATATAAACGCTTCTTAGTTACAGATAAGTCTGCAAAATATGCAAAGTTGTGTAGACAACGACCGTCTTTGGGTCCTTCTTTACTGGCCGTATTCTTCTGAAGAGAATTAAATATTTAACATTTAATACAACAAAATGTTAATTTTCTGGGTCAATTTATTCAAAGGCCCAACTCAAAAAAAATATATTTTACCTTTAAATGCCTAAGAAGAGAATGTTTAAATATATTTGTTTCATACATATATGTATGAGTATTGTAACAAAACTACAGATGTAAGAGTGTACACATACCAACGCAGCTTGAAAAACAACAAGTAAAAAAGCAGTAACTTCGGCCGGGCCGAACTTTGAATACCCTCCACCATTTGGAACTCCTTGTGTGGATTTTCAGACAATTCCCTTGAAAAATGTGGATAAAATCATCAAAGTACCAAATATCGGGGGGTGTGGGGGGTACCGTTATATGGGGGCTATACGATATTGTGGACCTATATAGATTACCGTTATATGGGTGCTTTACGATATTGTGGACCTATATAGATAATTCTCTGCCGAGGTACAAAGTACCCACAAGGAATTCCTTGTGTGGATTTTCCGACAATTCCGTTGAAAAATGTGGGTAAACTCATCAAAATACCGAATATCGGGGGGTACCGTTACATGGGGGCTATACGATATCGTGGACCTATATGGACAATTCTCTGCCGAGGTATATAGTACCCACAAGGAACTCCTTGTGTGGATTTTCCGACAATTCCGTTGAAAAATGTGGGTAAACTCATCAAAATACCGAATATCGGGGGTACCGTTATATGGGAGATATGCGATATCGTGGACCTATATAGACAATTCTTTTTGAGGAGGTAAAATGCCCACAAGGGACTCCTTTTGTGGAAATTCAGACAATTCCATTGAAAAATGTGTCAAAAATCATCAAAATACCGAATACCGTGGGGGTACCGTTATATGGGGGCTATACGATATTGTGGACCTATATAGATAATTCTCTGCCGAGGTATAAAGTATCCACAAGGAACTCCTTTTGTGGATTTTCCGACAATTCCGTTGAAAAATGTGGGTAAACTCATCAAAATACCGAATATCGGGGGGTACCGTTACATGGGGGATGTACGATATTGTGGACCTATATAGATAATTCTCTACAGAGATTTAAAGTACCCACAAGGAACTCCTTGTGTGGATTTTCAGACAATTCCGTTGAAAAATGTGGTAAAATCATCAAAATACCGAATATCGGGGGGTACCGTTACATGGGGATGTAGGATATTGTGGACCTATATAGATATTTCTCTGTCGAGGTATAAAGTACCCACAAGGAACTACTTGTGTGGATTTTCAGACAATTTCATTGAAAAATGTGGCTAACATCATCAAAATACCGAATATCGGGGGTACCGTTATATGGGGGCTATTCGATTTCGTGGACTGATATAGCCCATCTTCGAACTTGACCTGTCTGCAGACAAAAGAGAGATCTGTGCAAAATTTTAGCTTCCTATCTTAATTCGTTTAGGCTGTAGCGTGATTACAACAGACGGACAGACGGGCGGACAGGGCTAAATCGTCTTAGAATTTTACGCTGATCAAGAATATATACTTTGTTGGGTCTAAAATGATTATTTCGATGAGTTACAAACGGAATGATGACCTTCCATACTTTTTTTGGTGGAAGGTATAAAAATTGAAACTATCGATAACGCATAATATTTTCTCACATAAAAATTCATAGAAATTTCCTCATAAATGCTACATTGGACAAACGATCGAACCGGCGGACAGAGGGACGGACGAGATATGTCATAGGCAAAGTGACACAAGAGCCGTAAAATATTCAATGGAGCAAAAATTGATGTGAATTGAACATTTAAACAAAATCGTCATCACCATCAACATCATCATCGATATCCTTTTGTTGAAAAAAGGTCATAAGGACAATTGTGAATTTTATTTATTTATGTATATTCATATGTGTGTGTGTTTTGGTGTGTCTATGGTGGCATTGTATTTATGTACGTATATGTGTAGGAGTGTAAATATGATAATCTGAATGTGTATATTTATTTGTTTATTATGAGATATGGCCGAAAAAAATAACGGAATGACAGGCGTACAATTATAATATATATTATCAGGTTATGTTTATTGGATCGTATTGTATTATTTGTGATTTTATTATTAGCAAGGCAGGTGACGATGAAGGAGAATAATTGTGAGGAAATTTCTTTTTAAAGGGCAGAATGGTTTTTGTGGAAAAAAATAAATAATGTGAAGACAAATGGAGTGGCTTTACGCAAAAAAAAAACGATTCAAAATATTTTTCATCGATAAAGAATTTTTAACTCACAATTTTTGTTTCATACAGATCCAGTGAGAAGTGTTGCGGAGTTTTAAAACGAGTATATTTGGTAAAAACTTATAATAAAACCAGTAAGGAAAAGTGTAGGAAATTCTCTCCATTTAGGCTGATATTAGCCATTATTAGCAAAATAAACCAGAAATCGAATTAAGGATATATATGGGAGCGGATGAAACATATATACGGGAGCCAATTCTCGATTTTCCAAATTTGATGTACTTGCTTCTAGACTGAATTAGTCGGATGTACTGAAATTCTGAAATTCAATTGAAATCGGTTGAAGATATGAGAGCTATATCAAAATCTGAACCGATCTTGACAAAATTTGACAGAGGTATTTTCGGGCAGTATCTGATGGAGTGCATATTACGCATGTGAGGGACTTAAGACCCAAAATCGGATGACACATATATATGGGACTATAGCTATATCTGAACCGAATTTGATTTGCATTCTTTTAGACTGAATTCGGTGGGATGTACCAAAATACAGGTCATTTGGACTTATATAAATCGGGTAAAGATATATGGGAGCTATATCTAACTCTGATCCGATTATCACCAATTTCAATAGGGTTCGTCCTTGGCCAAAAAAATATTGTTTGCAAAATTTCATGTCACTCGGATAATAAATGCGACACGCAACATTTGGAGTCCATCTAGCCTGTCTGGCTAGTGCGCACGATAACTCTCGACGAGAGTATTTGATTTGGCCCAAACGTGGTACATCGTACTATTATTGTCACACTTAGACCGAGTTCGGAGATGGGCGACATCGATCTACTTCTTCTGGTGCTTCCCTCACAATATTTTTTTCTGTGCTAAACCAGGTGTGTCATTAAGTACCTCATCCGCAAAGAGTCAACATTTCGTATAATTATAACTCTTATAAAATAAGCGTCCAATACTCTTTAAATTTCACACATCCCAATATTATTCCTAATAAAATATCTAGTGTGAATAAGGGATGTATCGATATATTCCTTCTGGTACCTCCCCCACAACGGGTCAAAATATTGAATAACCATAAAGCTCATAAAATGCGAAATGAGCATCCGATTCTTTTCAAATTTTACACAATACCCAATACCTCTACTTAAGCAAGATATGATGTGAAGATAGTAGATAGCGATCACTCCTACTGGTGCCTCCCCCAAAAGGGGTCAACATTTTGAGTGATTATTGCTGTTATAAAATTTGAACTAAGAGTCCTGTTATTCACACCAAATTTCGCTCAGTTGAATATTTCCAGTAACACAAAATGTGGGTTCAAATTTGGAATAACCATTAATTACATAAAACGCGAAATGAACATCCAATTACTTTCAAACTCGGCACATTCCAGAACATCTATCAAGACACGATATGTTGTGAATTTGCACAATATCGGACTACTCCTTCTGGTACCTCTCCCTCAACAGGTCAACATTTTAAATAATTATAACTCTCATAAAACGCGAACTTTTTGGGTTTGGGGAAATTGACGAGAGTAGACTTTTCAAATTTAGTATAAAGGTCATTGCAGTTATGTATGATTGAAATAAAGGGCTGGTTATTGAAGAGCGTACGAAAAGTACTTAATTTGGTATAAAGCGCATAATTTCAGATATAAAATTATGAATTTTCGTATAAAATACACTGAAAGTATGAACGACTTAGAAAATGGAGTACTTACGTAGATTCGTACAATTTACGAAATGGTACTAAATTTGGAATAAAGTGTAGAAATACGACTGAAATTGTGAATATCGGTATAAGGGTTATGCGAAATTCGAACTTAGTTGGTTGCTTGAAAACAAGCATTGTTGTGTTCCAGGCCAGTGCAACATCTCTAGTAATAAATCAGCAGATTACTAGGCAAAACGGTGACCCGAGTCAATCGATTTGGAAATCTAGAACTCAGTAAAATCACCCTTGCGTAACTTTGATATATGAGTAATATACAGAGTGAGAAAAAAACACTGCAACAAGTCAAACGCCACAATTTTTACATTTTTTTTCATTTTATTGAATGAAAGTAAAAGATGTCGGAAATAGCGTCAAATTTTAGAAATAGTTTAGATTTGTTCGAATTGGTCACTTTTGGCACGAATTAAACGGCCAATGAAACTGTCACACACTGCCTGAATGTTGCTCTGCGGTATTTTGGCCCATTCCCGTAGAAGCGCTTACTTGAGGTAATCGACATTTTGATATCCTTTGTGTCAACCTTGCTTTCCAAAAAAAAAAAAAAAAAATCCAGACACAATAGACCAACGTTTGGTATCTGGAGATTTTGGTCGCCATTGTAAGCCGGAAATAACCATTCTTGGGTGGCGCGTGCTATGGTGTTGAGTCCTGTTTTAATGTCAAAATATTTGCGTACCCAAGGCTTATTACACCCTCCAGAATATTTTCGCGATATTATTCGGCATTTTTTTCTAATACGAGCGGAGAGCGACCATCGGCTGTTATGGCGGTCCACATCATCACCATGACCGGTGCTTGGGTTCTGATGGCCAGCCGAAGGTGCACATTTTCAGTTGACCTCTTTGGCAAGTACAAACTGCTGGACAACGAATGTTTTCTTATCCGATAAAACAAAATTCGGCAGTTCAACATTTTCGGCCTAGCGAAGCAACTCTTTACCTCTTTTGAGTCTATTTTCTTTCTGTTGCGGTGTAAGTTCTTGCACTTTTTAGAATTGCAATTGCTTTACCCCGAGCTCATTTTTCAATATTTGCCGAATGTCGATTGGAATATTGTGATATGTTCAGCTGACGAGCCATTTTTTGGTCACTGAAACGCAGGTTTCGATCAAGTCGCTTCTTTACTTTTCGAACCATTTCTGCTGATGTTGATGTTTTCTTCCGTCCACTTCCTGGACGTCAGGCTACGCTACCAGTATCATGGTAACGAGCGATGGTCTGAGACACAAAAGATTTATTCACATTTAAATACTGGAGTGCTCTAACGATAGCCACTTGTTGGAGCCACTTGTTGGAGCCACTTGTTGGAGCCACTTTTCCAGCCAATTATAAATTAATCACACTGTCACGCTTGAACTCCATCACGATTACCTTTTTTTTTTTTGGAAAATTCTCACCAAAATGCTTTTGTACCCTTGTAAACAATATATTGAGCTGTCACTGGAATAATTTTAAAAGCTGTCGGACGAGTGGATTTAAAGTGACAGCAGTCTGAAGTTAGTTGCAGTTTTCTCATCTCACCCTGTATATACATTATGGGATATACGACAAAAATTTAGGGATGTTACAAACGGAATGACAAAGTCATTGTGGAGGGTGACGTATCTTTTAGTACATATTTCCAACTAAATATGTGAACCCAACAGCACAAAAAATAATCGTAATAATTTAGTTTCCAACTCAATTCCTTCCCTAAATGCCAAATTTAGTACCATTTAGTACTTTTCGTACTTTTTATGTTGTTCTGAAGGTAGTTTTAGAAATATGTAATAAAAAAGTACGAAAGGTGCTATTTGGTACTAAATTTGGCATTTAGGGGAAGAATAGTGTTGAAACTAAATTATTACGATTATAGTTGGAAATACGTACTAAAAGATACGAAACGTACTAAATGTTGCGTATGTTTGGTATTTGGGGAAGGAGAAGAGCTAGTAATCTGAAATTTGGTATGGAAGGTTTTATAGAAAATTTGAAGTGTAAGTGTACGAAAAGTACTGAAAGGTACTTATTTTGTACCATAATGTTTTAAAGAAATGGTTTACGGGAAGTAAAGGTGGGAAATGTGGTGGTAAAAGTAGGTGTTTTGGAAATGCAAGCTAAAATGTACCAATCGTACTAAATTTGGAACAAATTGGTTTTGAATGATTGAAAAAAGGCGGAACTTTGAAGATGTTAATCTGTACGGTTGAGAAAAAACGGTCGTTAAAGAAGTGCGATTTATGAATAGAAGTGAAATTATGAATTTTAAAAGAACGGCTCACTCAGCGTCTGAAGTATTTGGACTAAGGGGGTGCTTTCGGAAGGTACCTCTCGGCATTGGGTATTTTGACGAGGTTTCCGGTATTTTTAAAAAATTATCTTTAGTACCAAATTTTCTTGTCCATTTACCAGTTGTACCCGATATCCCTCAATACAACAGAAACTCCTGATTTTAACTGAAATTTAAAGAGTAAACAGCTTCCATGCGGGAATGGATCCAGATTTTGGCATTTTGCCTTTATAGCTACACTTTTAGAATTTTGGTATATAAGGGCTTTTTATACCCTACACCACAAGGTGGTCAGGGTATTATGTCTTTGTGCATTTGTTTGTAACAAGCAAAAGGAAACGAGATAGACCCATACTTCCTTTTGATGATCTACGTAGAATCACATTCTGAGTCGATTTATGCATGTCCGTCCGTCCATCCGTCTGTCCGTCCGTCCGTCTTTCCGTCCGTCCGTCCGTCCGTCCGTCTGTCCATGTATTTTTGTAAACAAAGTACAGCTCGCATTTATTGTCCTATCCAGATGAAATTTTGCATAAATCATTTGTTTGGCCCAACGACGAACACTATTGAAATTGGATATAATCGGTAAAAATTTAGATGTAGCTCCCATATATATCTTCGTCCGATTTGCCTTTTATTGTACACCAAACGTGTAATATAAGGCCGAATGGTATGGAATTTTGCACATACAACCAGATTAGGCCTGAAAATAAGTATGCCAAATTTTATCGAAATCGGTTCAGATATAGCTATAGCTCCCATATATATTGTTCATCCGATTTGTTATTTTTGTCCTCCGCAGCCGTAATATGCACTCTGTAACAACGATATTTTGGGAAATATATCAAATACAGCTCACAAATACGTTTTCTAAATTTTATCGAGATCGGTTCAGATTTGGATATAGCTCCCATATATAACTTCGTCCGATTTACCTTTTATTGTGCACCAGGCCTCTAATATTTGTCCAAATGGGATGGAATTGGGCACTTACGACCGAATTGATTCTAGAAGCTAGTATGTCAAATTTGGTGAAGATCGGTTCAGATATACCTATAGCTCCCATATATACTCTTCATCCGATTTGTTATATTTGTTACCCACAGCTGTAATATGCACTCCGTAACGACGATTTTCAGGGAAATATATCAAATACAGCTCAGAAATTTATTTGCCAAATATTATAAAGATCGGTTCCAATTTGGATATAGCTCCCATATATATCTTTATCCGATTTCAAGTTAATTGTGCACCAAATGGGTAATACAAGTCCGAATTTAAAAGATACAAATGCTTCGACATATTCAGTCCTTTGAACTTTAAATTATAATTATAATCTTTACCGGTTTTTAAAATAAAATTTTGGGGTTATTCTAAACTTTATGACAATTTTCCTTCTCAAAAATAACATATGTTGTAATCTGTACATTCGCTCTACTTTTTAAAGGAATTCTTTTCTCATTGTGAAATATTAATACGCCCTAATATACATACTTACGTTGTGTTTTATCAACAAACTATTTATAATGGAAATACAGTGGTTTCTATTTACCTGCATCAACATTAGCTGCGCATTGGCCTTTGCAGACCAAAAAACTTTTGTTATGCCATTTTTTTCTGAATCCCTTTATTTGAATTGTATTTAAGTGCCCAATCGATAGCTGCACATTGGACATTCCTGCCTCAAAAATTTGGTAATTTTTTTTAATTTGGTTACAAAAGTTGTATTTATCTGCACAAGAAAATTTTTGCAAACTTAAAAAAGACACTAAAACTACCACTTCGTTTTTGTTTTTGTATTCGCAAAAACAATAACAACACAAGAAAAGAGCATGCATTAAAAACATATTCTCGCTTCCTCTCCCACACTAAAAGATGGTTATGCTGGATAAAACACCACTGATGCTCAAATACATACGAATAGAAAATTAAAGATACCTGCACTTTTTGTGCACGTAAGTAAAATTAAAGATACCTGCTTCATTGTGCAGATAAGTGCAATGAAGCTACCTGCATTTTGGGCATTGCTGCACAAGATGTCGTGCAATTTTTGATTGTGCAGGTAAGCAAAAAATACTGTATGTATACGAATGCGAATGATAACTATCCGTTTGTTGTTGCGAATTCCATCGCCATTTATTCTGGTTTATGTTTCGTTTGTTTTAAATATCGATTAAAGCTTACAATTTTTGTTTGTTTGTTTTTTTTTTTTTCTCATTCAATGCTCTTAAATTGAAATTATTTTGTACAAAAGATGAATGTCAACGTCAATTCAAAATCAAAATCACTGAAAGGCATTTCTACAGAAAATCCAGTCGAACCATGTTTGAAAATAAATTGAAAGTTTTATCGTTATTATAGTTCAAACAAAACTCATTGAATGAGTACCACATTATTTATGAGTGTCAAAACGTGCCTAGTCGAAATAATGGTTTTCGACCCTGGGTCTCTTTGGACCAAATCCGTTTCAGAACATTAGGAATCGATCTAGCGATGTCCGTTCGTCTGTCTGGCTGGCCGGTGCGCACAATAACTCTCTATGGGAGTATACGATTTTCTCAAAATTTGGTATTTTTCTCAAACTTATATCGAGTTCGAAAATGGGCAAAGGTGGAAATTTAAAAAAAAAAAAAATTGCACAGAAAGTGAAAGGATTATCCGATTTTGCTCCAACTTTGCATATCCTAATATTTGCGTCAGTGCTAGGTCAGGTGTGAAAATGGACAATATCGGTCCACTCTATCAAGTAGCTCCCCCACAATGGGTCAACATTTTGACTAATTACAACTCTTATAAAATGTGATGTAAGAGGCCGATTGTCTTAAAATTTCACATTATACCTAATACCACTACTATAAGATATGGTGTGAAGATGGTAGTTAGCGGACCACTTCTTCTGGTACCTCCCCCAAAAAGGGTCAACATTTTGAATAATTATAGCTGTTATAAATTTGAACTAAGCGTCCTATTATTCACACCAAATTTCGCACAGTTGAATATTTCTAGTAACACAAAATCTGGTATGAAGAACGTATTGAACGGACTATCTTTCTAGAACCTCCCCCACAACGGGTTAAAATTTGGAATAACCCTTAAGCACATAAAACGCGAAATGAAAATCCGATTACTTTCAAACTCCGCACATTGCAGTACTTATATCAAAACAATATCTGATATGAAGATGCACAATATAGGACTACTCCTTCTGGTACCTCTCCCACAACAGTTCAACATTTTATATAATTATAACTCTCATAAAACGCAAACTTTCGAAAACGCGAAATTTTCGGCTTTGGGAAGTTGACAAGAGTAGACTTTTCAAATTTAGTATGGAGGTCATTGCATGTATGTATGATTTTCAATAATAAAGGGGTGGTTTTTGAAGAGCGTTCAAGAAGTACTTAATTTGATATAGAACGCATAATTTCAGATGAAAAATTATGCATTTTCGTATAAAAAAATACTAAAAGTGTGAACGACTTAGAAGATGCAGTACTTACGTAGATTCGTACAATTTACAAAATGGTACTAAATTTGGAATAAAGCGTAGAAATACGACTAAAATTGTGAATTTCGGTATAAGGGTTATGAGAAATTCGAAGTTAGTTGGTTGCTTGAAAACAAGCATTGCTGTATTCCAGGACAGTGCAACATCTCTAGTAATAAATCAGCAGGTTATCTTGCAAGACGGTGACCCGAGTCAATCGATTTGGAAATCAAGAACTCAGTAAAATCACCCTTGTGTAACTTTGCTATATAAATAATATACAGTGAGGTAAAGACACTGCAACAAGTCAAACGCCACAATTTTTACATTTTCTTCATTTTATTGAATGAAAGTAAAAGATGTCGGAAATAGCATCAAATTTTAGATTAAGTTTAGATTTGTTCGAATTGGTCACCTTTGGCACGAATTATGGCCTTCAAACGGCCAAAGAAACCGTCACACGCTGCCCGAATGTTGCTCTGACAAGCGCTTGCTTGAGGTGATCGACACTTTGGTATTTCTTAGTGACAACCTTGCTTTCCAAAAAAAAATCAGACCATCGTTTGGTATCCGGAGATTTTGGTGGCCATTGTAAGCCGGAAATAACCATTCTTGGGTGGCGCGTGCTATGGTGTTGAGTCCTGTTTTAATGTCAAAATATTTGCGTACCCAAGGCTTATTACACCCTCCAGAATATTTTCGCGATATTATTCGGCATTTTTTTCTAATACGAGCGGAGAGCGACCATCGGCTGTTATGGCGGCCCACATCATCACCATGACCGGTGCTTGAGTTCTGATGGCCAGCCGAAGGTGCACATTTTCAGTTGACCTCTTTGGCAAGTACAAACTGCTGGACAACGAATGTTTTCTTATCGGATAAAACAAAATTCGGCAGTTCACCATTTTCGGCCAAGCGAAACAACTTTTTACCTCTTTTGAGTCTATTTTCTTTCTGTTGCGGTGTAAGTTCTTGCACTTTTTGGAATTGCAATTGCTTTACCTCGAGCTCATTTTTCAATATTTGCCAAATGTCGATTGGAATATTGTGATATGTTCAGCTGACGAGCCATTTTTTGGTCACTGAAACACAGGTTTCGATCAAGTCGCTTCTTTACTTTTCGAACAATTTCTGATGATGTTGCATTTTTCTTCCTTCCACTTTCTTGACGTCGGGCTACGCTACCAGTATCACGGTAACGAGCGATGGTAAGAGACACAAAATATTTATTCACATTTAAATGCTGGAGTGTTCTAACGATAGCCACTTGCGGTTTTCCAGCCAAATATAAAGAAATCACACTATCACGCTTGAATTCCATCACAAATAACTTTTTTTCTGGAAAATTCTCACCAAAATGCTTTTGTACGCTTGTAAACAATATAATGAGCTGTCACTGGAATAATTTTAAAAGCTGTCGGACGAGTGGCTAAGAAATGACAGCAGTCTGAAGTTAGTTGTAGTTTTTTTCATCTTACCCTGGGATATACGGAAAATAATATTTAAGGATGTTACAAACGGAATGACAAAGCCATGGTGGAGGGTGATGAAAGGCTTCAAAATATATAGAAAATAAATTTAGTGCCATTTAGTACTTTTCGTACTTTTTTATGTTGTTATGAAGATAGTTTTAGAAATATGTAATAAAAAAGTACTAAATGGTACTAATTTTGGCATTTAGGGAAGGAATAGAGTTGGAATCTAAATGATTACGATTATTTTTTGTGGTGTTGCTGTTCATATATTTAGTTGGAAATACGTACTAAAAGATACGAAACGTACTAAATGTTATCAAGTTTGGTATTTGGGGAAGGGGAAGAGCTAAAAAACTGAAATTTGGAATGAGAGTTTTTGATATTGTAGACGTATCGAAGGGTTTATAGGAAATTTGATGTGTAAGTGTACAAAAAGTACTAAGAGGAAGTAAAGGTGGGAAATGTGGTGGTAAAAGTAGGTGTTTTGGAAATGCAAGCTAAAATGTACCAATCGTACTAAATTTGGAACAAATTGGTTTTGAATGATTGAACAAAGGCGGAACTTTGAAGATGTTAATCTGTACCGTTGAAAAAAAAAAAAAAGGTCGTTAAAGAAGTGCGATTTATGAATAGAAGTAAAATTATGAATTTTAAAAGAACGGCTCACTCAGCGTCTGATGTATTTGGACTAAGGGGGTGCTTTCGGAAGGTACCTCTCGGCATTGGGTATTTTGACAAGGTTTCCGGCATTTTAAATAAATTATCTTTAGTACCAAATTTTCTTGTCCATTTAACAGTTTTACCCGAAATCCTTCAATACAACAGAGATCCCTGATTTTGACTGAAATTTAAAGTGTAAACAGCTTCCATGCGGGAATGGATACAGATTTTGGCATGCCTATATAGCTACACTTTTAGAATTTCGGTATATAAGGGCTCTTGTTTACACAGAAATTTGGGGTTATTCTAAACTATTTGACAATTTTCCTTCTCAATAATAACATATGGTGTAATTTGTACATTCGCTCTACTTTTTAAAGGAATTCTTTTCTCATTGTGAAATATTAATACGCCCTAATATACATACTTACGTTGTGTATTATCAACAAACTATTTATAATGGAAATATGTATGTGTATGAACGAATGCGAGTGATAACTATCCGTTTATTGTTGTGAATTCCATCGTCATTTATTCTGGTGATTGCTTTTATGTTTCGTTTGTTTTAAATATCGATTAAAGCTTACATTTATTTTGGTTTGTTTTTTTTTTCTCATTCAATGTTCTTAAATTGAAATTATTTTGTTCAAAACATCAATGTCAACGGCAATTCAAAATCAAAATCACTGAAAGGCATTTCTATAGAAAATCCAGTCGAACAATGTTTGAAAATAAATTGAATGTTTTATCGATATTATATTTCAAACAAAACTCATTGAATGAGTGCCACATTATTTATGTGTGTCACTGAGTTATGTTTTCGAAAAAACTTCTGGGGATGACTGTCATATTTTATGTGTGTTAGTGATAATATTTGATTTTTTTTATTAAATATTAAAACGTTTGTTTCATTTTGAAAGTCATAAAACTTATTCATGTGGAATTTTTAATTATATTTCAAAACTTTAATCTTAGATGAGAGAACTTAAAACTAACATTTGAAAAAAGATTCCAAATAGGCACATAATTCCATCGCTGTAAAAATTAAAATTTTGGGTGTCAAATTTTATAAGACTTAAAAACATATTTATACCCTCAGCCAAATGGCTAGAGAGGGTATATATCATTTGATACGCTCAAAACGTGCCTAGTCGAAATAACGGTTTTCGACCCTGGGTCTCTTTGGACCAAATCCGTTTCAGAACATTAGGAATCGATCAAGCGATGTCCGTTCGTCTGTCTGGCTTTCCGGTGCACACAATAACTCTCGATGGGAGTATCCGATTTGCTCAAAATTTGGTATTTTTCTCAAACTTAGATCGAGTTCGAAAATGGGCAAAGGTCGAAATTTAAAAAAAAAAAAAAAAAATTGCACAGAAAGTGAAAGGATTATCCGATTTTGCTCCAACTTTGCATATCCTAATATTTGCGTCAGTGCTAGGTCAGGTGTGAAAATGGACAATATCGGTCCACTCTATCAAGTAGCTCCCCCACAATGGGTCAACATTTTGACTAATTAAACTCTTATAAAATGTGATGTAAGAGGCCGATTGTCTTAAAATTTCACACATCCCAATAATTTTATTAGCCCAAGTTCTGTTGTTAGGATGGAATATATCGGTCCAGTCCTTCTGGTACCTCTCCCACAAAGGGTCAAAATTAAAAAATATATATTTTCTCTGCACAGAAAAGGAAGCAATAATCCAACTTTGCTATAACTTTGACAATCCTAACATTACATCAGTGCTTATTCAGGTGCGAAAATGGACAACATCGGTCCACTCTGTCAAGTACCAACATTTTGAGTAATTACAACTCTTATAAAATGTGATATAAAAGTCCGATTGTCTTAAAATTATAAACATCACAATATTTTTATTAACCCAAGGTCTGGTGTCAATGTGGAATATATCGGTCCACTCCTTTTGGTACCTCCCCCACAAATTGTAATTTTTTTGAATATCCATGAAGCTCATAAACCGCGAAATTAACACCCGATTACATTCAGACTAGGTACATCTCAATTATTCCAAGAACTCAAGATTTGTTATAAAGATGGTAGAGATCGGACCACACCTTCTGGTCCCTACCCCACAACGGGTCAAAATTTTGAATAATTATATCTCTCATAAAATGAGAAATAAGCATCCGACTCTCTTAAAAATTCACACATTCCAATATTTTATTTTATTAATACAAAATCTGGTATGAAGATAAGATGTACTCCTTCTGATACCTCCCCCATGGAAGGACAAAATTTTTAATAACACAACGCCCAAAAAATGCTGATTATGCGCGCGATTCTTTTCAAACTTCACACATTTCAATATTTTTACTAACACAAGATTTGATGTGAAGATGATGGTACCTCCTCCACAAAGATCACAATTTTAAATACTTAAATCTCTCATAGAAACAAGTCAGCGATTCCATTCAAACCAGGTATATCTTTATATTTCCCTCAACAACAGATCTGCTGTGAATGCATTTTTCTGTCCACTTCCTCCGATACCTCTTCCCTCGATAACTCGCACATAATTGAAAATAAATATTCGATCATTTTATATTTTCCAGGTCCCAATATTTTTTTTGTATTAGATTAAGTAAAATTCTTCGGTCCACTATATCTGGCCCCTAAAACACATTCCAACATTCTCTAAAAATTATCACATATGTCATATTAATTGATATAATTCAAATATTGCACGTTGTAATATTTATATCAGACATACATATATCAGAGAGTAGTTAGACAATACAGGTTGAGATAAAAACAATGCAACTAAGTTAAACGCCATAATTTTTTAATTTTTTTTTTTTAATTTTATTGAATGATAGCAAAAAATGTCGGAAATATCATCATATTTTAGAACAAGTTTAGATTTGTTCGAATTGGTCAACTTTGGCACGAATTTTGGCATTCAAACGGCCAAAGAAACCGTCACACGCTGCCCGAATGTTGCTCTGCGGTATTTTGGCTCATTCCCGTCGAAGCACTTGATTGAGGTGATCGACACTTTGGTGGCCATTGTGCGCTGGAAATGAAGCGAGGAACCTCCATGTTCAATGTCCAAGAGCTGCCACCAAAATGTTTTCGTTCCAAGGCTTTAATACACCCTCCAGAATATTTTCGCGATAATATTCGGCATTTATTGTGATGTCACGGTCGATTAATACGAGCGGAGAGCGACCATCGGCTGTTATGGCGGCCCACACCATCACAATGGCAGGCGCTTGAGTTCTAGTGGCCAACCGGAGGTGCACATTTTCAGCTGACCTCGTTGGCAAGTAAACACGATCATTTTCTTTGTTTACAAACTGCTGGACAACGAATGTTTTCTCATCGGAGACGGAGGAACCCAATTTCGTCACTTCACCACTTTCGGCCAAGCGAAGCAACCCTTTAGCTCTTTTGAGTCTATTTTCTTTCTGTTGCGGTGTAAGTTCTTGCACTTTTTGAAATTTCAATGGCTTTACCCCGAGCTCATTTTTCAATATTTACCGAATGGAATATTGCGGCCACAGCGAAGCGGGTCTCGATCCAGTCGCTTCTTTACTTTTTGAACCATTTCGGCTGATGTTACTGTTTTCATTCGTCCACCTCCTTGACGTCGGGCTACGTTACCAGTATAACGGTAACGAGCGATGGTACGAGACACAGAAGATTTATCCACATTAAAATGCTGGAGTGCTCTAACCATAGCCACTTGTGGTCTTCCAGCCAAATATAAAGAAATCACACTATTACTCTTGAACTCCAGCACGATTAACTTTTTTTCTGAAAAATTCTCATCAAAATTCTTTTGTACGCTTGTAAACAATGTAATGAGCTGTCACTGGAATAATTTTAACAGCTGTCGGTCTGGTGGTTTAGAAATGGCATCAGTCAGAAATTGGTACATTTTTTATCCGATTTGGTGTTTAAGTCCCTCACATTGAGGAATGATATTTGGTAGCAGATATCAGATACAGCCAAGAAATACCTCTGTCAAATTTTATCGAGATCAAATCAGATTTGGATATAGCTCGCATATATATCTTTATCCGATATCAGGTTTGTTGTGCACAATGGCCAATATCAGTCCAAATTACCAGATGAATTTTGGCACATCCAACCAAATTTAATCTAGCAGAAAAAATATCCAATATGGTGAAAACTGGTTCAGATATAGCCATAAATCCCATATAATTGTGTTTAAGTCCCGATTTGGTATTTAAGTCCCTCACATCCGTAATATGTATTCGACAACAATGATATTTGATACCGGACTTCAGATACAGCTTAGAAATACCTGTGGCAAATTTTATCGGGATTGGTCATCCGATTTTATGATTTTTGCTCACCACACATGTAATGTAAGCCCAAATTGAATAGATTTTTTCATATTCAAACGAATTTTATCATTTGGAAACTCGGTCCTGTATATCTATTATTTCAATAAATATTTTTATATAATCCTTATCGAAGTCATATCACGCACTATACAGCAATATTATTTGCTACTAGAGGTACAAAAGACTCCGTCAAATGTTAAAATCGATTTAGAATTGGATATTGTTTTCAAATTGTGACTACTCTAAAGCCGTGATGCGCATTCAAATAAGGTTCATAGTTGGTAAGATCTACTTCACATAAATTCCAAATATAAACTTTTTTGTTACGGGAGCTCTACTAGATACGCATAAATGAAGAATATTTTTTTTCTGTGACGTCGTTCGTCTAAAATGATGCCTCGTTTGAAAATTTTGCACAAACTCACAAAAAATACGGCCTTAACCCTAAAATGTTGTGTTTTAATAATTATGAATTTCTGGCATGTAGATAAGGACCCATAGTAGAATGTCAAGACAAACATTTTTGTAGGATATTTAGACTCGCTGTAACATCCTTTAATTTATCATCATATTAAAAACAAAACACTAAAAAGATCCTTTTGTTGACTCGCTTGAAATATTCAACCAAAATATTCCCCCTATCTTTATACCCTCCACTATAGCATGGAGGGTATATTAAGATTGCCATTCCGTTTGTAACACCTCAAAATATACATTTTAGACCCCACAAAGTATATATATTCTTGATCAGCATAAAATTCTACGTCGATTTAGCAATGTCCATCCGTATGTCCGTCTATCCGTCTGTGGAAATCACTCTAGCTTCCGAACGAAATGAAGTAGGTTGATAAAATTTTACTCAAATGTGTATTATGTCTGCAGGACTTTTGGTATTGGACCATGTAGGTCCACGTCTTCGTATAGCCCTCATATAGCGGTATCTCCCGATATTCGGTATTTTGATGATTTTAGCGACATTATTTACAGGAATTGTTTCAAAATTGGAATTTAAAGTTCGTAATAGATACTACGGCTTAAGACAGAAAATGGACCATGTAGGTCCACGTCTTCGTATAGCCCTTCATATAACGGTACCTCCCGATATTCCGTATTTTGATGATTTTAGCGACATTATTTACCGAAATTGTTTCAAATTTGGTGTTTGAAGTTCGTAATAGATACTACAGCCTATCACAGAAAATTGTCTGTTCAGATCCACGTTTTATAACCCTCATGGTACCTCCCTATATTCGGTATTTTGATCATTTTAGCTATATTATAAAGAGATTTTTTCAAGTTTCGCATTTGAATATTGTAATAGCTTGTGACAAAAGTGGCCTATGCAGGTCCATGCCGTCTTATAGACTCTAATATACGGCTACATTCGGCATTTTTAAGATTGTAACAGAATTTTTAATGGATTTTATTTTTTTACAATTGCCAAATTTTTAGCAAATGGTGGAGGGTATTCAAAGTTCGGCCCGGCTGATTTTACAGCTTGTTTACTTGTTATCTATAATATTGACGAAGACACAATATACCTAAAATGACCGGATTCCGAGGAATCTTAATCCCAAAATTTCCAAAGGTGTGGAGCTTACCCCCTCTATGTTGGTTACTTATCGATGTAAACTTTTAAAACGCCAATTCTTTTAGCTCCACTTTCATAATCTGCTGGATTTACCGCGTGATTACTTTTTTGTGTTGCATAGTGTAATAAAATCCATGCCTTTTGGCAGCGTATCTTTGTTTATGAATAATGCCACAAATTGTTAGAAGTTTTATTTGTATTACAATGCTGCTACTGAATATCCCAAATGACCTTCAGTTCAAACCACCGAGTTGAAAATTTATGAAATTTGTTTTTCACCCTTCCATTTCATTTGGCATAGATCAAATAATAAGGACGATTGGCATATTTCAACTGTAAATAACAAGTCAGCAACGTTGTTTTTCCACTTTTTTCATTTTTTGTGGTAGCTGTAGCAGACGTCACAACATTTACATATTTCAATCCTGTCCTCCTGCGACACCACTCAACACAGGTACGAAATTTTGATCCCTGACCAAAAATGAAAATGTGATAAATCGAATGATTGATTGAATAAACGAATGGATGGTTGACTGTCAACCCGACTACCCGTCTGGCTGCCTGACTGCCTCACTGAACGCTCGCTCGCTCGTTGGCTGGCTCATTGGTAATTTGTTTACGTTACGGCCAAAACCATTTGTTGCTACAAAACGACGACAATCGAATGCTGCGGTAGTTACGACAATTCGATTGTAATTTCAATGATTGTTTCCGTTGGCGTTTTGCTGGCAAAAATAACCGACATTGTTTGTATGCGGTCGGTCGGTCGATCCGACCGACTGCCGGGCTGGCTGGCTGACTGTCAAATGATTTATTGATTTTCGGTTGCAAACATACTTATGATTGTGTATGTATGTGCGTGTATTTCTATAAACGAATGTTTATTGATTGTGGTATAAAGGAGAGGTGACTGAGGGACAAAGGAGAGGGATGGTTGGAAAATTACATGAAACACCATTGGGGGTCAAAAACAACAGGTGATGTTTGAATTCAATTCTATTGAAGATTGATATGATTGAAATTGCTGATGTTAAACAAAAGGCAGCGGCGATATAATTAACTATTTCTATTGTTTTATCATTTAGATTGCATTTCACATACCATAAACATAGGTTTTTGTAAATTGGAACGTAATTAGTGAAATATTAAATATTTGAAATATTTTTGGAAAAAGCAGGACAAGTTCTATTTATTTCAATTAGCGTGCTTTATTTGGGAGTTAAAGAAAAAGTAGACCCCAGCAGACTTTTAGTAACTGCATGAACCAATTAACCCTATACGGAGTAATGTAAAGAAACTACATTCTGCATTACCAAAATATTGAAAACTAGCAAGTGCCCGCTACTTCGCCAACCTTTTTATACCCTCCACCATAGTATGGTATATTAAGTTTGTCATTCCGTTTTTAACACCTCGAAATATACATTTTAGACCCCACAAAGTATATATATTCTTGATCAGCATAAAATTCTATGTCGATTTAGCGATGACCGTCCGTCTGTCCGTCTGTGGAAATCACTCTAGCTTCCGAACAAATTGAAGTAGATTAATAAAATTTTACACAAATGTATTTTATGTCTGCGGGACTCTTGGTATTGAAAATGGTCCATGTAGGTCCACGTTTTGGTATAGTCCCCATATAACTGTACCTCCCGATATTCGGTATTTTGATGATTTTAGAGACATTATTCACCGGAATTGTATCAAATTTGGTATTTAATGTTCGTAATGGTTGCTACAGCCTATGACAGGAGATTGTCTGGGCAGGTTCACGTCTTCGTGTAGCCCCCATATAACGGTACCTCCCGATATTCGGTATTTTGATGATTTTAGCAAATTTATTCACCGGAATTGATTCAAATTTGGTATGTGATGTTTGTAATGGATGCTACAGCCTATGACAGGAGATTGTCTGGGCAGGCCCACGTATTTGTACAGCCCCCATATAACGTAACCTCCCGATATTCGGTATTTTGATGATTTTGGCGAATTTATTCACCGGAATTGTTTCAAATTTGGTATTTGAAGTTCGTAATGAATAGTAGAGCCTAAGAAAGAAAAATGTCTTTACAGGTCCACGTCCTCCATATAACGATACCCAAGGCCTCCATATAACGATACCTCCCGATATTCGGTATTTTAATGATTTTATCTTCATTATTCACCGATTTTTTGTAAGTTTCGCATTTGAATATTGTAATGGCTTGTGTCAAATGTTACCTATGCAGGTCCACGTCGATGTATAGACCCTTATATAACAGCTACTTTTGGTATTTTTAAGATTTTAACAGAATTTTTAACAGATTTTATTGTTTTTGAGAATTGCCAAATTCGTTCCAAATGGTGGAGGGTATTCGAAGTTCGGCCCGGCTGAACTTACAGCTATTTTACTTGTTAGCACTCAAAATGCATATTTTTTTCTTTTTGACAGAATTTTCTAATCATAACTTCATACATCGGACTAATTTTCATACTTTTAAGGTTTTCTATATTATTCGAGTTTTTCCCTTTTGAAAGGAATAATAGGAAAAAGTATTATCTTCACAGCAAAATATCTTCAAATTCTTTCATTTTGAAGTTGACAGAGTAGGATTCCACCATCCTGTTTCAACGTTTCTATATGTAAACCCAAGAAACCAACAGTGACCTCAATATCAAGTTTCATCCCAGTAAAAATATTTAGTACGCATATCCAAAGACAATCCTCATCTCTCCATCCTAGTGATCCGAAATTAGTACCATTTAGTACTTTTCGAACAATTATAGAAAACAGTTCCAAAACTACTCCCATATCTCAACACCAAATACCAAGAGAGGTACCTCGATATCAATTTTCAGGATTCCAGTTCGATAGATTCACCCAGTAATAAACATAGCACCATTCAGTACTTTTTGTACAATTATAGTACACCAATTACAGTACACACCTGGCCCATTCCAGGCGAAGCGCTTGCTTTAGGTGATCCACACTTGGGTAGTTTTAGTGTCAACCTTGCATTCCAAAATACACCAGGCACAATAGTCCAACGGATTGGTATCCGGAGATTTTAGTGGCCATTGTGCGCTGGAAATGAAGCGAGGACCTTATTTTGTAAACATTCTTGGATGGCGCGTGCTGAGTGCGATGGTGCTGAGTCCTGTTGGAATTTTCAAGGTCTGCCACCAAAATGTTTGCGTGCTCAAGGCTTTGATACACTCTCCAGAATACATTCGGATTTATTCTGATGCCACGGTCAATTAATACGAGCGGAGAGCAACCATCGGCTATTATGGCGGCCCACACCATCACCATGGCCGGCGCTTGAGTTCTGGTAGCCAACCGAAGGTGCACATTTTCAGCTGACCTTTTTGGCAATTAAACACGATAATTTTGTTCACAAACTGCTGGGCAACGAATGTTTTCTCATCGGAGACGGAGAAAACAAAATTCGGCAGTTCATCACTTTCGGCCAAGCGGAGCAACTCTTTAGCTCTTTAGAGTATATTTTCCTTCTGCGGCAGTGTAAGTTCTCGCATTTTTTGGAATTTCAATGACTTTACCCCAAGCTTATTTTTCAATATTTGCCGAATGGACTATTGCGATATGTTCAGCTCACGAGCCATTTTCGGCCACTGCGACGCGGGTTTCGATCAAGTCGCTTATTTTCTTTTCGAACCATTTCTGCTGATGTTGCTGTTTTCTTCCGTCCACTTCCTTGACTTCGGGCTACGCTACCAATGTCACGGTAACGAGCGATGGTACGAGACACAAAAGATTTATTCACATTTAAATGCTGGAGTGCTCTAACAATAGCCACTTGTGGTTTTCCAGCCAAATATATAGAAATCACACTATCACGCTTGAATTCCACACTGTCGGACGAGTGGCTTAGAAAAGAGAGCCGTCTGAAGTTGGTTGCAGTTTTTTTATCTCAACCTGCATATCGTTACCTCAATATATTCGTTATTTGGAAAATAACAGTGACATTATCCATTGTTTCAAATTTCGTGTTTGCATTTCGTAGCGGGTACCACAGCATGTAAGACCTTGAGGGTCTTCTGTGTCAATAGAATCCCTCCATGGTTTTCTGTGGCTATAGAAGTGACTGTGGAAGACCTACATGGTCTTCTGTGAATACAGAGGAACTCGAATGTCTTCTGTTACCATAGAAGACCTCGAAGATCTTCTCTGGCTATAGAAGACCTCAAAGGTCTTCAGTGACCCTAGAAGACCAATATTGCCAATGCAGTTCCAGGTGTTCGTATAGCCCCCATATAACGGTACCTACCTATATTCGGTATTTTGATGACTTTTGCGAGTTTCTTCGCCGGAATTGTTTCAAATTTCATATTTAAAGTTCGGAATCAGCACTAATGCTGGTCTTTGTCTTTGAATAGCCTCCATAAAACGGTTTGCATTTAAATGGCATTTTTAACGACATTTTTTTTAAATTTTCAAGTTTCTTTAAATTTGTGGGGGTATTAAAAGTTCAGCACGGCCGAACTTAGGCGTTTTTTAATTGTTGGTACCTATTTTAGTAGGTATTCCAAAAAGCACAATATTATCAGATGTTTCGTACCGAAATAACAGACATGATAATTTTGGTTTTTATATCCCCAAAATTGGAGAATCTTAGCACAAATCAATACCCATTATCATCCACCTACCACTGAAAGCCAAGCGAAATGTTAGCTTTACACACTTACTTGTGTCGATAGTAATCTGCGCAATTTGAGCCCTAAAATTATACAATTTTAGTCTTAAAATCCCAATTTTCAGAACCTTTTCTAGTAGGAATTCCGAAAAACGCCACTTTACCAATTACCTTGTATCAAATGTGACTTACATAAACATTTTGGACTGTATTTAGTTCTCTTCAGTACATTTTGGTACAAATTGCCAAATTTCCCACCTCATCCAATTCAACTTCTACCTAGAGCTACCCACATGCCAAATTTCAAGATTCTATCCCTAGCCGTTTGTTCTTGCCTTGATGAGACAAGAAGTCCTTACAATTCCCCCTCCCACGACCCTCTCAGACAAAAGGGTCAGCATTCTGGTTTCCCAACAAACGGTGATTATTAGTTTTGCTGCTATTGTTCTAGCCCCTCATATTACCCCCCTCCAAAACTAAAACATCGTTAAAGATCAGAACACAATTTTTACATTGATTTTAAAAGTGCGACAAAAAAAAAAACAAAACCTTCCAACCACATTGACCTGTTTCCAGCTCTGGGTCATGAGCTATGCTGCTTCCTCCAGTTTAGGTGGAGTTTACATGTTTGGGAAAAAAGTCCACGATACCGGGTTTTGTGGCCACTTCTTGGCATTTACATACATTGCCACAGCCCTCTTCCACACCTGCCGTCTTCCCCTAGCGACTACCAAATATTTTACAATGTTATAAGTTGCCATCACAATTTTACTGCATGCATGCATATATTATTAACAACGGAGCGCATTTTTCGGGTAGTAACTTTTGTTCCAAAAGTTCAAATCACTCACTTGCTCGCACGCTCACACATTTAGTCAGCCAGTCCGCCAGTCAGTCATTCAGCGAGTCCATCAACTTGTATTTTGATTACATTTGCATATTTTGCAGTAACCTATGTTCACATCTAAAAATGCCTTGTGGTAATGGGGCTGCGTAGAACCTTTTTTCGGTATGTACAGCTTAAACAACAACAAGAAGAACAACAACGAAAACATCAGCAGTAGCAACAAGAAATGCAAGCAATAAAACCATATCACCCGCTTCAAATTGGTATCAGCATGAACTATGCCGAACTTATGCAAGTGTGTTGGTATGTGTGCGGCGAGTACGTGTGCTCGTTTATGTTTGTGTATAATTTATGTGTATGTGTGTCTGTTAGTAGAAATTCGTGTCATAAACCCAGTTATTATGAATTGCTCTGGGTAACTGGGGAAATTGTGACAGCTGTGCTCAATTATATAGTAATGAGAATGTAATTTTCAAAAATTTAATTGAGATATGGAGAATAAAAATTATAGGGATATAGTTCGCAACCTCATAGTAATCACTGTGCAACACAGAAAATAGTTACGGGGAAAAAGTCCAGCAGATTACACTGTGCGAGAATTTTTAATTTGTATACCCTCCACCACACATAGTAGGCAGGGTATATTAAGTTCATAATTCTATTTGTAACTCATCAAAATAATAATGGAAGACCCAACAAAGTATATATATTCTTGATCAGCGTTAAATTCTAAGAAGATTTAGCCCTGACCGTCCGTCCGTCTGTTGTAATCACGCTACAGTCAAAACAAATAAAGATATGAAGCTAAAATTTTGCACAGACCTAACTTTTATCTACAGGCAGGTTAAGTTCGAAGATGGGCTATATCGGTCTACCATGTCGTATAGCCCCCATATAACGGTACACCCCAATATTCGGTAATTGTCTGAAAATCCACATTGGAAATACATACCGTAGATATACGAAAGGTTACGAAAAGTTCTTAAGTCGTACTAAACTTCTAAAAAAATAGATTTCCAAAAAGTTCCTACACAACTCAATCCTATACTCCAACAGTAATCCTAATTCCAAATTTCGGTTCACGCAAAATTTCTACCAAATTTAGTACACATAACTACGAAATCCTACACTCCAAATTTCCAAAGCTACCTCTATCATACAATCCCATATAAATCTTATTTCCGCTACATACTATCCAATAGAAATCTAATTTCCAAATTTCAGGATTCCAGCTCTATTGGTTCAGTCAAATCCTAATTTTACCAAATTCAGTATATTTTGGTACATATAAGTACAAATTTCCAAAACTACAACAATATCCCAATCCTCCACTACCACAGTAATCTTATTTCCAAATTTCAGGATACAACGCAATTGGTTCTCGCCAATCGAAATTGTACCAAATTTAGTACCATTTAGTACATATTAGCACGAATTGCCAAAATAACCTACATACCTCAGTCATACAATGAAATAGTAATATTATTACCTTATTTCCACATTCCGGTTCTATTTGTTATGAAAATTTGGAATTGTATCAAATTTAGTACTTTTTAGAACGTTTCGTGCACACAAGTACAAATTTCTAAAACTAGCTCCATAACCCAATTCTACAGTTTGCCAGTAATGTTATTTTCAAATTTTTTGAACCATGTTTCCCATTCCTAATTTCCCATTTTTAACTCAAATGTGAAGATAATCGGACTCTTCGTTCACATTTAATAAGAGTTATAATTATTCAAATTTGTGGAGGAGGTATCAAAAGGAGTGAGCTGATATCTACATTCATCATACCAGACCTAGAAATATTGGGATGTGTGAAATTTGAAAAGAATCGGGTGCTGATTTTGCGTTTTATGAGCTTCATGGCTATTCAAAATTTTGACCCGTTTTTGGGGAGTAACCAAAAGGTGTGGCCCTGATCGTGTGTTGGTGGAAATATTGGGACGTGCGAAATTTGAAGACAGTCGAAGTCTTATTATACTCTCCGCCATAGTATGGAGGGTATATTATGTTTGTCATTCCGTTTGTAGCACCTCGAAACATACATTAACATTGGTACCTCCCTATTTTCGGTATTTTGATGATTGTTTCAAATTTGTTATTTAAAATTACTACCATGACAGAAAATTTTCTGTGCAGGTTAAGTCTTCGTATAGCCCCCATATAATGATACCTCCCGACTTTCGTTATTTTTATGATTTTAGCGACATCACTCATCGGAATTGTTTTACATTTGGTATTTGAAGTTCGTAGTGGATACTACAGCCTATCGTAATGGATACTTTAGCCTATGAAAGAAAATTGTCCATGCAGGTCCACGTCTTCGTATAGCCCCCATATAACGGCACCCCGATATTCGGTATTTTGATGATATTAGAGCCATTATTTACTAAAATTGTTTCAAATTTGGTATTTGAAGTTCGTAATGAATACTACAGCCTATGACAGAAAATTGTCTTTGCAGGTCCACGTTTTGGTATAGCCCCCATATAATGTCCCCTACCTATATTCGGTATTTTGATGATTTTAGCTAAATTTTTCACCGTTTTTTTTTTTTTTTTCAAATTTCGTATTTGAATTTTGTAATGGCTTATGGTCATCGTATAGGCCCTAAAATAACGGCTACATATGGTATTTTTAAGATTTTAACAGAATTTTTAACGGATTATATGCTGTAAGTTCGGCCGGGCCGAACTTTGAGTACCCTCCACCATTTGGAACGAATTTAGCAATTCTCAAAAACAATAAAATCCGTTAAAACTTCTGTTAGAATTTTAAATACCGAATGTAGCTATTATATTAGGGTCTATCTATCTGTTTATAATATAGCTAAATCATCCAAATACAGAATATATGGAAGTACCATGGTGGTTATAAAACATGGATCTGCACAGACAATTTTCTGTCATAGGCTGTAGTATTCATTACGAACTTCAAATAACAAATTTGGTAGTTTCGGTAAAAAATGTCGCTAAAATCATGAAAATACCGAATATCGGGGGGTACCGTTATATGGGGCTATACGAAGACGTGGACCTACATGACCCATTTTCTGTCTTAAGCCGTAGCATCTGTTACGAACTTTAAATATTAATTTTGAAACAATTCCGGTAAAAAATATCGCTAGAATCATCAAAATACCGCATATCGGGAGGTACCGTTATATGGGGGCTATACGAAGACGTGGACCTACATGGCCCATTGCCAATACCAAAAGTCCTGCAGATATAGTACACATTTGAGTAAAATTTTGTCAACCTTCTTCATTTCGTTCGGAAGCTAGAGTGATTTCCACAGACGGACGGACATTGATAAATCGGAATATAATTTTTTGCTGATCAAGAATATATATACTTTGTGGGTCTAAAATGTATATTTCGAGGTGTTACAAACGGAATGACAAACTTAATATACCCTCCATATTATGGTGGATGGTATAAAAAGGGATTTGCAAAGTTTGCACAAAATCGTATGATCTCCTCGCATTGTATTTGGTAAATTATTTTCTTTGAAAATGTTGACCTTTGTGCGGAGGTACCAGAAGGAGTGGACCGATGTTACCCATATCCGTACTCGATCTAAGTTTGACAATAATATTGCAATGTACCGAGTTTGGACCAAATCGGATACTCCCTTCGAGAGTCATTGTACGCACCAGCCAGCCAGATAGACAGATAGACGGACACCTTTAGATCGACTCCAAATGTCCTGCAACGGATTTGGTCCAAAGAGACCTAGAGTCTGAAACCACTTATTTCGATGAGACAAATTTTGGCAGTATCAAATAACGTATACCCTCTGTTGTCTATGGCTGAGGGTATAAAAATCGTTAAATATTCCGTACACTTAGGTACAATGTTTCGTAGCTTTTGGCAATTTTTGTATTCTCCTAATTCTCGTTTCCCTTTGCCTACCTCAAAGGCAATGAGGAGTTTTCAGTTAACTCATTGCCTGCCGCCATATTAATTTTAATGTACCCCACATCAATATTCCCATCCCCTCTGAGCATAACACGGTTTTCAAGTTCCCGCTGCCCTAAAATTTTAAGCAGCATTGTTTTTCTCCTGCATCGTGCCTAGAAGTTGTCAGTCAGCCCCCCATGTTCTAGGCAACATTTTTTGTTATTATGTTTATGTTTTATGTACTGATCAGTATGACGATGCTGATGATGATGATGTAGTTTACTGTTATGAATACATCTCTCTTTGGTGTAATTTGGCAGCTTCGAGCAGCATCAACAGCAATAATAATAACAACAAGAGCAACAACAACATCATGAAATACCTCATCAACGTTAAACATGAATGTCGTGGCAATGAGACAAAGCAACCCAAAAACCATGACAACAATAGTCGACCATCTAGCCAGGCAGTCAGCCAGCCAGCCAGTCGGTCCGCCAATCTTCCTCCCAGTCCGCCGTTCATTAAGTCCTGCACTTGAAGTTTATACCATCGCTCATCATCCGCTCATTTATTCGAGTGTTCATTTTCGAGCAAAATAAAACCGCAAAACATCCTTCCATACGACATCAATTCATCCATCTATCTATCTACGCTTACACATTCGCCAATGTTTGTAACGAGCGAAAAGATATGCTCTCACATTAACCAGCAGGCGGAGATGCAAGAAGCCATACGTAATCACACACACACTCATCCATCCACCCATCCACAAGTGTTCGTTCTGTTCGTTTGAAAATGTATCCTGAGGTCAAACGTTTCCGCTTGAAATGAAATTTCGGCATGAATATCAATTTTGCTGTTGTGTTGCTCGTCGGTCGCCCGCTCTCTCGTTCGCTCAATTCTCCAATGGCATCAAGTTTAGTTTTATGACAATGTGAAGTGAAAGCCAAGAAATTACTGCGAACGAAAATTCCCCGAAAGAATTACAGGATACAAAAATTCTTCACACATAAATTATGCGGCAGAATTGGTATAAGGCGCTTTTATTAAATATGAAAATTATCTTAAGTTTGATTATTGAATAACTTCTGTAGAGATGGGATACCATCTTAAATTTATGCAAAGAATTACTAATTTTGAGGCCCTCTGTTATTACCTACTCACATATAGGATTTTAGGTTAAATGTTTGGAAGCCTTATAGTTCAAATGGTCCAATTAGAAAATTTCTCTGAAAAAGGGTGTTGCAAATGATGGGAAACCTTATCCAGAGCTACGAAGTTAAACCATTTTTAACCAGACCCGACTTCAGATACAATTATGGATGACCATTATAATTGTGTCAATCTAGTTCATAGTTCAGTAAACCAGTTCCTAAACGTATGAGTGATTTCATAAATTGCATATCACTCATACGAATTAGTATCCATACCAATGACGGGAGAACACGGAATTGGATAAAGAATTATACTTTTTATACCCTCTACCATATGGCTATATCATTTGATACGGTCAAACATTGCCTGATGGAAATAAAGGTTGTAGACCCTAATTCTCTTTGGACCAAATCCGTTTCAGGGCATTTGGAGTCGATCTAAGAATATCCGTCTGGATGTGTGCATCGTAATATTATTATAACCAGTAAATAAAGTCTTAAAGTCGGGCCGACTTTATGATACCCTACACCACTTGGCATATTTAGTAGGGCTTCACATAACAAATAAAAGTTTTTATTCGGAATTTGCGAAAATTAAATTATTTAAAGTCCAAAGCAACTAATGCTGGGTGAGATGAAAAAACTGCAACCAACTTCAGACTGTTGTTATTTCTAAGCCACTCGCCCGACAGGTGTAAAAATATTCCACTGACAGCTCATTATATTTTTTAAAAGCGTACAAAAACATTTTCGTGAGAATTTTCCAGAAAAGAAGTTATTCGTGATGGAATTCAAGCGTGATAGAGTGATTTCTTCATATTTGGCTGGAAAACCACAAGTGGCTATCGTTTGAGCACTCCAGCATTTAAATGTGAATAAACCTTTTGTGAGTCGTACCAACGCTTGTTACCGTGATACTGATAGCTTAGTCCGACGTCAAGGAAGTGGACGGAAGGAAACAGCAACATCAGCAGAAATGTTTCGAATAGCAAAGAAGCGACTTGATCGAAACCCTCGTCGCAGTGGCCGAAAAATGACTCGCGAGCTGAACATATCGCAATATTCCATTCGACAAATTTTGAAAAATGAGCTCGGGGTAAAGCCATTGAATTTCCAAAAAGTGCAAGAACTTGCACCGCAAAAGACAGAAAATAGACTCAATAGAGCAAAAGAGTTGCTTCGCTACCGAATTTGGTTTTCTCCGATGAGAAAACATTGTTCAGCAGTTTGTAAACAATCAAAATGATCGTGTTTACTTGCCAAAGAGGTCAGCTGAAAATGTGCACCTTCGGTTGGCTACCAGAACTCAAGCGCTGGTATGGTATGAGCCACCATTACAGGCGATGGTCGCTCTCCGCTCGTTTTAACCGACCAGAATAAATGCCGAATATTCTGGAGGGTGTATTAAAGGCTTGGGCACGCAAACATTTTGGCCGCAGACTTGTACATTCCAACAGGACTCCGCACTAGCACCAACTCGCGTCACCCAAGAATGGTTACAAAATGAGGTTCCTCGCTTCATTTCCAGCGCACAATGGCCACCTAAATCTCCGGATGCCAATCCGTTGGAATATTGTGTCTGGAGTATTTTGGAAAGCAAGGTTGGCACTAAAAAATACCAAAGTGTCGATCACCTCAAGCAAGCGCTTCGCCGGGAATGGGCCAAAATACCGCAGAGCAACATTCGGACAGCGTGTGACGGTATCATTGGCCGTTTGAAGGCCATAATTCAAAGGTGACCAATTCGAACAAATCTAAACTTATTCTAAAATTTGATGCTATTTCCGATATTTTTTGCTTTCATTCAAAAGAAAAAATGAAAAATATGGCGTTTGACTTTGTAGCAGTTTTTTATCTCACCCTGTAAATGTAGCTCCCATATATATCCTCTACCGTTTTCGGGTTAATTGTGCATCAAATGGCCAATTTAAGTCCAAATGACCTGAATTTTGGTACATCCAACCGAATTCAGTCAAGAAACAAGTACTTCAAACTTGGTGAAAATCGATTTAGATATAGCCAGAGGTCCTATATATATGTTTATCCGATTTGGTTTTAAAGTCTCTCACGTGCGTAATATGCACTCCACAACAATTATCTTTGGTACCAGATACCAGATACAGCCCAGAAATACATCTGCCAAATTTTATAAAGATCGGTTCAGATTTGGATATAGTTCCCATACATCTTTGAAAAAATTGTGCAGATATAGCCATGTTTTATCCGATTTGATTTTAAAATCTCTCACATGCGTAACATGCACTTCGAAATAATAATCTTTAGTACCAGCTATCAAATACAACTCAGAAATAAGTTTTTAAAATTGTGTCGAGATCGATTCAGGTTTGGATATAGCTCCCATATATATCCTCAACCGATTTCGGCACCAAATAGCCAATATCAGTCCAAATGAACTGAATTTTGGCATATCAGTCCAAGTTCAGTCAAGAGGCAAGTACATTAAATTTCGTGAAAATGAGTTCAGACATAGCTTTAGCTCCCATATATATTTTTTATCCGATTTGGGCTTTAAATCCCTAACATTCGTAATATGCATTCGACAGCAATGATATTTGGTACCAGATATCTTATTGAGCTCGGAAATACCTCTGCCAAATGTTATCAAGATTGGATCAGATTTGGATATAGCTCCCACATATATATATCTTTATCCGATATCAGGTTTATTGTGCACCAAATGGATAATATATGAGCCCAAATGGACTGCATTTTGGCAGTTCCGATTTCGGGTTAATTGTGCACCAAACGAATTTTTGCTTTTCCAACCGAATTCATTCTAGAAGCAATTACATTAAATTTGGTGAAAATCGGTTCAGATATATCCATGTTATATCCGATTTGGTGTTTGAGTTCCTCAAATTCGTAATATGCGTTCGACAACAATGATATTTGGTACCAGATTTCTTATAGAGCTCGGAAATACCTCTGCCAAATTTTATTGAGATCGACTAAGCCAATTTTAGGTTCACTGTTAAAACAATGGCTAATATCAGTCCAAATGGAGTGAATTTCGGGACTTACATTTCCATTTTGTGGAACACCGTTCCGATATATATTTTTATACCCTACACCATATAGTGTTAAGGGTATTATGTCTTTGTACATTTCTTTGTAACATGGAGAAGGAAGCGAGATAGATCCATAGTTACTTTTGACGATCCCCATAGAATCACTTTCTAAATTGATTTATGCATGTCAGTCCATTTGTCCGTCCGTCCGTCTGTCTGTCCATGTCGCATTTATTATCGAATTGAGATGAAATTTTCCAAACAACATTTGTTTGGCCCAAGGACGAACCTTATTAAATTGGAGATAATCGGTAAAAATTTAGATATAGCTCCCATATATATCTTCGTCCGATTTGCCTTTTATTGTGCACCAAGCGTGTAATATCAGCCCAAATAGTAAGGAATATTGCACATACAACCACATTAGGCCTGAAAATAAGTATGCCAAATTTGATCGAAATCGGTTCAGATATAGCTATAGCTCCCATATATATTGTTCATCCGATTTGTTATTTCTTTCCTCCGCAGCCGTAATATGCACTCGGTAACAACAATATTTGGGGAAATATATCAAATATAGCTCAGAAATACCTTTGCTAAATTTTATCGAGATCGGTTCGGATTTGGATCTATATCCCATATATAACTTCGTCCGATTTACCATTTATTGTGCACCAAACGTCTAATATTTGCCCAAATGGGATGGAATTTGGCACATGCGACCGAATTGAGTCCAGAAGCTAGTATGTCAAATTTGGTGAAGATCGGCTCAGATATAGCTATAACTCCCATTTATATTGTTCATCCGATTTGTTATATTTGTTACCCACAGCCGTAATATGCACTCCGCAACAACGATATTCAGGGAAATTTATGAAATACAGCTCAGAAATATTTTTGCCAAATTTTATTAAGATCGGTTCCGATTTAGATATAGCTCCCATGTATATCATATGGGCAATACAAGTCCGAATTTAAAAGACACAAATGCTTCGGCATATTTAGTCTTTTGAACTTTAAATTATAATTATAATCATAACGTGAATGATTGAATTCCCCCATAAAAACTACTAAATTAGCAAAGTGGTGTAGGGAATCGTAAAGTAGGCCCGCCCTACTTCAAGACTTTCTTTACTGTTTTTTTAATATAATACTTCTCCAAATGATATCATGCCATATATGGCAAACTATGCTCTGAAGACAAATGTTGATAGGTGGTATGACCTACTTGAAATAAATTCCTTTATTACCGGAGCTCTACTATATATGCACAGTGGTGTAGGGTTTCATTTTTTTTTGTAAATTCTTACTTACTGACCTAGGTTTACCATCAACGACCCTTATTTTCACCAGTTTAAAATTCCATTTCCTTGCAAACAATCTGGTCTAATACTTTGCTAATTAAGTATTTCGATTTTAAAGAGTATACATTTTTTGAATTAACATTTTAACATAGCCCACCTTTACAATATTTGTTAAACTTAACTCCAAGAATTTCAAACGCCATCAGCATATGTATAAATTATTCCCCTTACCCCATCAATCCTCTCATAATATTTTAAATCTGCACTGCATTTCAATCAATCCCTACAAAATACTCCCAGTCTAAGGCATGTAAATCCACAAAGTACTTACACTCACTCACACAGCCACACACACACATTGTCTCGCTTTACTATTACACACATATATATTTGGGAAATTCCTCTCTAATCATCTCAGCCATAATAAATGAAGTCAGAAATTATTTGTTAATCCACATTTGCATTTCAAAATATTCATGCCATCCATCAGACATGGCCTGAAAACTTTTTGAAGATGAATTAAAAGAACAAAGGCATTCTAGGCAAATTATTTATAGAATAGACGCTTCGACTTGGCTCATGTGCCACATATAACCCTCTGCAACGGCAACAACAACAGCTTGAATTTGCTTAATTCCTGAAATAATATTTTTAGAATTTATGTCTGATATTTTTTAAAGGATTTTGTTATTGTTGTGTTTTCTCCTGTTTTTGCATTGCCTCTTTCAATTCGATTTGTTTGTTTCTTTTTTTTTCTGAGCTTGTGTACTTTAACTGCTTTGCAGCATTTACGCAGCCTGTGGTAATTCCTCTTTTTTCTGAATCTCAATTATAAATCCTGTCATTTACGATGTACTATAACTGGCTCTCGTTCTCTGTCCAACTGCTGCTGTTGCTCCTCCTACTCCTCACCTCGCTGCCTTTCTTTCTGTGTGTGTAAAAGTGTGCGGGTGTTTATCTGTCGGCTTGAATGTGTGGTTGGTTAAGAAAATGAAAATCACCTGGGGCTGTATACCTCCTCTGGCTGGTACTCATTTGCATGATGCCTATTATATTGCCACTTGCCATAATGTGCAACATTTGGTTGCCGAAGACTCGAAGCAATTTTTTTCTCTCTCATCTGGAATTTTAACAATTTTTTGTGTTTTGTTTCGATTTGTTGTACGAAGAAGAACTCTTCTTTATTTTATTGTCTGGCCAGAGTTGCCACAGGGATATACCAAAATTTTATATTACATAATTTAAGATTCGATGCTTTCTGCCTTTTATTTCCAAATATTTCCCAGAAAACTCCAAAACACAACTAACTTAAAATTTGGAATGGGATTTTTGGTATTAAAAAGGGAATTTATCTTTTTTCCTCATTGTACAGTCCTCATTTGCAATCCTATTTGGGTTATGTTAAAGGTTGCCACTGCAGATCTGAAATTATGGATATCGGTCCTTATCACCAAAATCACCAATCACCAAAACATGACTAACTTAAAAGTTGGAATAGGATTTTTGGTATTAACAAGTAAAAAAGCTGTAAGTTCGGCCGGGTCGAACTCTGAATACCCTCCACCATTTGGTACAAATTTAACAATTTTCAAAAAAATAAGATCCGTTAACAATTCTGTTAAAATCTTAAAAATACCGAATGTAGCCGTATATTAGGGTCTATACGACGACGAGGACCCGCATAGGCAACTTTTGTCACAAGCTATTACAATATTCAAATGCGAAACTTGAAAAAAATATTTTTATAATGTAGCTAAAATCATTAAAATAATGAATATAGGGAGGTAACATGGGGGTTATAAAACGTGGACCTGCACAGACAATTTTCTGGCATAGACTGAAGTATCCATTACGAACTTCAAATACGAAATGTGAAATAATTCCGGTAAATAATGTCGCTAAGATCATCAAAATACTGAATATCGGAAGGCACCGTTACATGGGGGCTATACGAAGACGTGGCACGTGACACGGGCAATTTTCCGTCATAGGCTGTAGTATCCATTTCAAACTTCAAATACGAAATTTGAAACAATTCCGGTGAATAATGTCGCTAAAATCATCAAAATACCGAATATCGGGGGGTACCGTTATATTGAGGCTGTACGAAGACATGGACCTACATGGCCCATTTTCTGTCTTAGGCTGTAGTATCCATTACGAACTTCAAATACGAAATTTGAAATAATTCCGGTGGACCTTCATAACCCATTTTCTGTCTTAAGCCTTAGTATCTATTACGAACTTCAAATATTAATTTTGAAACAATTCCGGTAAACAACGTCGCTAAAATCATCAAAATACCACATATCGGGAGGTACCGTTATATGGGGACTACGAAGAAGTGGACCTACTTGGCCCATTTTCAATATCAAAAGTCCAGCAGATATAAGACACATTTAAGTAAATTTTTATCAACTTACTTCATTTCTTTCGGAAGCTAGAGTGATTTCCACAGACGGATAGACGAACAGACGGACGGACATCGCTAAATCGACATAGAATTTTATGCTGATCAAGAATATATATATACTTTGTGGGGTCTAAAATGTATATTTCGAGGAGTTACAAACAGAATGACAAACTTAATATGCCCTCCATACTATGGTAGGTGGTATAAAAAGGACTTGATCGATGTTCCTTACGGCAAGGTCTTCATTTACAACCCTTTTTGAGTTATGTTAAAGGTTGTCTTTACCTTTATAAGCCTACTGGACATCCAGAGACTAGAGCAGGTCTGCTATTATGGAAATCGTTCCTTATTTTATGATTGGCCACTGCTGGGAACTCCAAATGTAAACTTTCGATCCTTAAATATCAACGAAGTTTAAATTCGCATGCTTAGGAGCGTAGCGTAGCAAGCCTTGCTCTCTTCCAATGAGAAAATCGTCAGTACTGGCCGAAGATTAAAAAAAATAATTGAATATTTTCAAACATGAATTTCGGAGTTTTACCATTGGGCGCCATGACCTTTCATGGGACGGAACGTAGATTTATCCCCACCTTTGCAAACGATTTCCACAGAAATATGAAGCTTAATTTAGATTTGGAAGTCTAAATCCATTTCATGTGATGTGGCTTGTATACATTATAAGTAATCCAGGAGTTGAACGACGATGATCTGGCTGGTGAATATCTGATACAAGGTAGCAGACTGGCTACCAATATTAACCTTCTTATCAATTTTCCTAACACCAATTTTGACCCCTTCAAACTTGTCATCCTTACAACCGACCCCCCCCCCCCCCTTATTTTTTCAACTCAGGTCCCCTTTTCAAACTCTCCCTTTTTATCCAATAGCTAAAATTTGTGCCAATTCAGTTTGATCAAACCAACTAGTTCCTCTCCTAGTTTCCAGGACTCTGGTCGTTTGAAAGAAAACTCTGCGTATGAGTGATATGAAATATGTGAAATCACTCATACGTTAAGGAAATGAAGTACTAAACTATGAACTAGATTCACGCGATAGCCACAGATTTTGAAAAGCTCCTCACCATGGCGATTTGTTAAGCGGTTACCTTAGTGATGATAATGTCGAAATAGTTATGATATCCACTTTTTTGTGGGCTGTGGTTTGCTGGGGACCTTCTTGCTAGCGATTTGCAACTTTCAAATCATAATTCATGCCAGGCCCGGACTGCTTGCTTTTTTTTGGAAATTATGACCAAGAACCTCAAAGTTATTAAAATCAGATGATTCCCAATTTTGTAACACTTACTACTTTTCGTACAAATCAAAATCTCATATCCATATCTCAACTCTAGATGCAAACAGCGGCGCCAATATTAAATTTGAGGATTCCAGCCCTATCCCTTCAACCAATACCAAATAATGTACCATTCAGTACTTTTCGTACAATTATAGTACACATTTCCGAAACCACCTCCACACGTCTAGACTACAAATTATTTCCACCAGATTTCCGATTTCCAGCACTATCTGCTCACTCAATACTAAATTGTACCAAACATAGGACTATTTAATACTTTTCTAGCACTTGTATTGCACATTTCCAAAAACATCTCTTTATCGCAAACCTTCCACCAACAGGGATCCCAATACAAAATTTTGAAATTCCAGCTTCATTAGATCACCCTAAATCATACTGTTCCAAATTTAGCACCATATGGTACCGTTCGCACACTTAGTATAAATTTCTAGATCTTCCATCTGCATGTATCAAACTTACTTTCCAAACTGGATTCTCATACCAAATTTCAAGTTTTTAACTTTATCCGTTCACATTATACGAGAGGTCCCCAAGAACATCCCAAAAACCGTTCTCAGCAGTTGGGCATGGCTCGGTCCACTTTACAACGGATTATTCGCATTGATTTGCATTTGTTCCCGTACAAAATTCAATTGACGCAAAGAATGTTGCCTGCGGACAAGCCTCGTCGATTGGAATGGGCCCAAAAAAAACATGGGACCGTCGAATATGGGCAACCCTGTACACATAAGTACGAATTTCCAAAGCTCCCTACACACCCCAATCCTATACTCCCACAGTAATTCCAATTCCAAATTTTTGGATTCCACCCCTGTTGGTTCGCCCAAATACAAATTGCACTTTTTTTTTTTTTTTTTTTTTTTTTTCGTTCGTTCCCACGCCTCTCACACCCGCCCCTGCCGACCGAGGGGGCCACCTCCCTATACGTAGAGAGCGCGTACACACCAAAGTCCGGACTAAGGCGGGTTAGCAATGGTTTCGCACCGGCTACAGAAACTTCATCAGCCAGTAAATAAAATAACAAAAAATAACAGACACACACAGATTAGTAAACAAAGTTAACAAGGTACAGATTTTAAAAATTGCTGCTCATTGGCTGTGTCTACTGTACCGCAAAGGGAAATGTAGATCAAGTGCCAGATGATCAAGCAGCTTAGTAATTTATAACAGAATTTCAATCTACTGTTTAAAACTATTACTCAAAGGCGAGTTCTACTAGTTCCGCTTGGGGAGATGTAGATAAGATGCCGTAAAATGAGTTTGGAAAATTAAGACAAAGACATGAAACAATTCACGAAGTACTCATTAAACAAACAAAATTACATATGTAGAATATAGTTCTTTATTGTATTTAATGGATTACTTAAGCAAATAGTGTTAAATAAACTGTTATAAATAACACAAAGTGACCTCATAGGGTCGTTAAGCTCATAGTTAGTTCTCGCAAACGATAATTTTAAGGGTTCAAAATTACGAGTTCTGCGAGAAGGAACATTATGGTATATTTCACCTATAAGAAATGGAGAATCAATGAAACCGCGTACTAATTTAATGATAAATAGTGCTCTTAACATAAGACGTCTTCTTTCAAGTGATGGAAGGTCAATTAACAATAACCGACATTTTAGTAAATATAGTACATTTTAGTAAATATAAGTACAAATTTCCAAAACTGCCTTAATTTATCAATCCTTAACTCCGACAGAAAGCTTATTTTCAATTTCCCGGATACCAGCTCTTTTGGTTCCCACAAAACCGAATTGTACCAAATTTAGTACCATTTGGCAGAAATCTTGTTTTCAAATTTCACCTAAAATTTAAACTTTAACAAATTTAGTACCATTTGGTGCACCTAAGTACAAACATTTCCAAAACTACATACAATGCAATAGTAATTTCTACATTTCGGGATTTCAACTCCATTGTTTCTCCAAAAATTTAAATTGTACCAAATGTTGTACCATTTGGTACATATAAGTACGAATTTCCTAAAATACCTACATTCCTCAGTCCTAGAATGCAATAGTAATCTTATTTTCAAGTTTCATTATTTCCTGCTCTATTTGTTCTCCCAAATCTAAATTGTAGCAAATTCAGTATCATTTTGTACACTTAAGTACAAATGTTCATAACTACCTACATCATACTGTCCAGGAGTAATCTTATTTCCAAATTTCGGGATTTTACCGGTTCACCTACAATTTAAAAGGTACCATTACAATTTAAAAATACCATTTGGTACACATAAATACAAAAATTTCCAAAACTATTTACATACCTCAGACCTCCAATGCAATGGTAATCTTATTTCTAAATTTCGGGATTCCAGCTCTATTGGTTCTCCAGAATTTAAATTTGACCAAATTTAGTACCTTTTAGTACACATAAGTACAAATTTCCAAAAATGCTTACATTCCTCTGTCTAAGAATTCAATTTTCTAATTTTTATTTTTTTATTTTCTAATTTTTTTTTCTTAATTTTTAAATTCCAACTCTATCGGTTCACCCAAATCTAAATTGTACCAAATTTAGTACTATTTAGTACTTTTCGTGCACATAAGTACAAATTTCGAAAACTTCCTCCATATCCAAATTCTATACTCCGCCAGTAATGTTAATTTCAAAGCACACGATTCCAGCTCCATGCGTTCATCCAAATTCAAATTGTACTAAATTTAGTACAGTACATGAGTGCACACTTCCAAAACTACCTTCTTACATCGACTCTACTCCTCAATCTTGATTCCCATTCCAAAATTTCATGTTTTTTTAGCTCTAACCGTTCACATGATACGAAATGGTACCAAATTTTGTACATTTTCATACTTTTCGTACGCTTATAGTGCGAATTTCCAAAAACTCTTTGGTACATCTATCATACACTTCATCGGTTAACTTCTTTCCATATTTAAGGATTCTAGCTCTACTGCTTCCTCAAATACAAAGGCTATCATATTTAGTACCTTTAAATACTTTTCGTACCATTCTAATACGAATTTCCAAAAACCCAGCCTTATGTGACCCCTTCAGACCAAGAGTGACCCTCACCCAAAATTTCAAGGAGGGTGTCGCCTGACATTTTTTTTTTTTTGAATTTGCTCCCATTCCATTTCTTTTTTTTTTTTTTTTGGATTCTAATAAGAAGCCACTATGCTTCTCTGAAGGGCAGAAAAGAACAGAAAAGAAATTTGACTTAAGTCCAGGCCAGAAAAAAAACCAAATCTTTTTTGTCAATTTTTTTCTTCCTCCACCAAAAAAATAATAATATGGCAACTCATACCCAGCCTCTGCTGAATTCTATTACATTGCGTGGATCTGATAATAGCCAAAAGGATTTTCTAAGAATTAAAATGATTTCATCCAGAACACAAAAAGAATAGCCTCTCTCCTGCCACATCTGGTGTAATCATCTTTAGGCTACATTCCTGCTATTTGTTTGTCCGCCTGCCTGTCTTTTGGTGTATCTACGTATGTATGCATGAGTGTGGGCAAAGAATGCATAAAGCTTAAAGCAAATATAAACGTTTGGTTTGCTTATGAAGTACACAGTGCTAAATATGAAGCATTAATTGTGAGGTCTATCTTTCTAGTGAGGTCCAATGGGGTTTTGCATTGGAAAGTGGAGAGGAGTTTTTTCTTTTCTGTTATTTTAAATACATTTAAATTATTAAATATATTCCGGGCTTGATTTTGACTACTGGTTATGGGTATAGGGAAAAATGCACAAGGGTATATTTTAAAAGAGGCACTTAATGAGGGATAGTCCAATGGGATTTGAGACAGGATGAAGATGGTGATTGCAAATGGCACATATTGTCTCACCCTGTGAGAGGCAAAAACTGCAACCGACTTCAGACTGCTATCATTTCAAAGCCACTCGTCCGACAGCTGTTAAAATTATTCCAGTGACAGCTCATTACATTACTTACAAGCGTACAAAAGCATTTTGGTGAGAATTTTCCAGAAAAAAGGTTATTCGTGATGGAATTGGTAATCGTTAGGGCACTCCAGCATTTAAATGTGAATAAATCTTTTGTGTCTCGTACCATTGCTCGTTACCGTGATGCTGGTAGCGTAGCCCGACGTCAAGAAGTGGATGGAAGAAAACAGCAACATCAGCAGAAATGGTTGAAAATTAAAGAAGCGACGTGATCGAAACCCCCGTCGCAGTGGCCGAAAAATGGCTCGTGAGCTGAGCACATCGCAATATTCCATTTGGCAAATATTAACCAGTAAAGCAAGTCTTAAAGTCGGGCGGGGCCGACTTTATGACACCCTACACCACTTTGCTAATTTAGTAGAGCTCCGCATAACAATTAAAAGTTTTTATGGGAGAATTCAATCATACAAAGTTCAAAGGACTTGTAGCATACAACGTTGTTAATGTGTGGTCGATGTTACTAAGGCATTTTTCTGAAGCACCAGCACGCAATATCTCCGGCTTTATCACTCGTCGGTGGGTAGGGTTCGATATACTTCAATGCCATGAATACCACAACACAACGAATAAATTCTTAAATTGTATGCGTGCCGTATAAGTAATAGACAGAGAAGGAAGGAAACGGAAAGAGGTTGATTTGGTGTCCGAGCAGGAAACGGAAAATTGAGGTGAATGTCGTAGCAACAACAAGAGACAAAGAGAGTGAAATGAAAAGAAACATTGAGGAAATACTGAGAAAAGTTGATAGAATCAAACCATGACAAAAGACTTAGACAACATGCTGTTTTTGTTGCCATCGTCGCCCTCCCAACCATGGTCGAAACGATCCATGCTAATTAGCCATCTGCATTTGTGTTTCAACCCCTATGACGTCACCAACAAGCCTTACCAAGTCTACATGGAATCAAACAGACAAGTTTTTAAACTTATTCGCTATTCATTATAATATATTTCATGCAAAATTCAATAATAAACATTATAGAATATAACGTTAGCTAGGATCGTATCCATCACAAGAAAAAATATTAGAATTCAAATATCAAAACTTATTCTTTATAAATTTAGTAGAAATAATATTTAAAAAATAAAAAAAAATTAAATAAATAAAAAAACATAATGTAAACATTATACTAATTAAATTTCGAGTTTCAAAAGTAATAATATTGAAGTTTAAAATTTGCCTTTGAAAATAAAAAAATAAAAATTTTGGAAAATCGAATTTAAATAAATCTAAAACATATGTTGTCCAGCGAAAGTACATTTGAACCCATCAAAGATCATTGAACTATTGCTGTTTTCCTTTTTGTTTAAAATTCATAATACAGACTTTGACTGCGGTTCTCAACAACCAGTATTAGGGTGACCATATCAAAAGAAATTTAAACTTGAAGCTCTGCAGCTAAAATTAATATCTTCTTAAAGAGAACATAAAACCAACAGCTAATAACCACTGTAAGGTATAGTTAATATTTTGAAAAAAAATAAATAAAATCTGTAAAATTTACAATTCAGTTGACATGGTCACTCTAATATACTTTAAAATACAACAAGGAAAAAGATGCAATAAAGAATTAAAACAACAACTCACCGCACACCGTCCCTCGCTGAAAGCGTTTTCATGCGTACGTCGGCTGCGCAGCTGCTATCGTTCATTTTATTGTGGGCAATGTTGCGTGCACTGTTTATTATGTTGCTGAGAAAGACTAGGAAATGTAGCTGAAGAGAATTGAAATGTTGCAAGCAAAATGTTTCTCGAATCTACTCACGAATGTTTCACAACATTTGTGTGTGGTGAAATGAAACTTTTGTTGCCATCGAAAAATGATGTTTACAGTAGCAACATTTCCGTAAGATCATTACCCAATATACACAAAATGTAAATTACGATTATACATAATTTTTGTTTTTGAAACACGCAGTGTTTGTTGTTGTTTAACTTGGGTAATGGTCTTATTCAGAACAAACGGTATTTTTTTTTTTCTAAAATTCTTTTTCATATGATTTCCTTTGCACTTTTCACTGTTTATATGATTCTTTTAAATTGTTTTGTTTTCTATTTCAAATAAGTTAAAAGGCAAATCTACAAATCAAACCGTATATATATATATAATTACTATGGAAATAATTTAAACTAATCTTAAGAAATGGATTATAAGCACTGAATCGAGGAACACAAATGTTATATGACAAAGTTATATGTACTATTTTGAATTTAATGGCACTTTTTCATGAAAATTTCAAACCATTTCAAGCATGCAACTTTATTCTTCTTGATATTTAGGGGATCCACTTGAATTTACAACTGCCTTTTAGCGGATTTTATTGGCAATACTTAGCAGAGATTCTTTAGAAATAAATGCTCCTTTTCAATGTTTTACAGCACTCTTGAGAAAAAAAATCTTTGATTCCGCCTTTCTTTAATATTCTTTTCCACCAATGACTTTTACGGCAATTCATCACACAAGGGGTGCGATCAGCAGAACGATGTTCAAATCGCGGAGACCAATGACAACTGAATAGCCTTGTTGAAGAAAAAAAACCTTGACTGATGTGAGAGAGGCAAACAAATGTGCGCTGTAAAAATCGTATGCGCAATCAAAGCAGCAAACCTAATAAAAAAATCAACACCAAGAATCAATGACAGAAAGTTGTTAAAGAGAATATTGATCATTACCATCTATAGTAGGAGTTTTGGAAATTAATCCAACAGCAATTCCAAATTATAAAAATTGTTGTTTCGCGACAGAGAATAATATTGCCGGGAATTATTTTCTAGAATTAATTTGTTTTAACAACTATCACAAGACCTCTTGGTTTTTATTTTGCTTGTTAATACTTACAAATTTATAATATTCGTAACTAATCTAGAACCAATGATTTTAATTAAATGAAAGGAAAATACTTTCAGTAAATTCACAATTTTCACTATTTTTAATAATGGAACTTAAGTACACTGTGGATGTTAATCGCTGGTATCAAAGTTGACAAAATGGCAGAACAAAAGTGCTTTAGGTTTATCGAAGCCTCGGTGACGCTTTTAAATGCTCTAAATCCTTCCAGTTAAAACATAATAGATGACAATCAATATGAAGAGAAAAACGTCAACAACAAAAGAACAAGTTAGCAATGTTTGCTAGCAGAAACCAAGAGATGGCGCTGTAAACAATGTTAACAGAATATCAAAAGAACAAAATGTAGGTTTCATAGAAAACAAAGTTTTTAAAATTTTCCCAAAATTAAACGCAAGCGCCACTACAGACTAAATATGCCGAAGTATTTGTATCTCTTAAATTCGGAATTGTATTGCCCATTTGGTGCACAAATAATTTGAAATCGGATAAAGATATATATGGGAGCTATATCCAAATCGGAACCAATCTCCATAAAATTTTGCAAAGATATTTTTGAGCTGTATTTGTTATATTTCCCTGAATATCGTTGTTACGGAGTGCATATTACGGCTGTGGGTAACAAATATATCAAATCGGATGAACCGTATATATGGGAGCTATAGGTATATCTGAACCGATCTTCACCAAATTTGACATACTAGCTTCTAGACTAAATTCGGTCCTGAGTGCCAAATTTCATCTCGTTTGGACAAATATTAGATTATTACACGTTTGGCGCACAATAAAAAGTAAATCGGACGAAGATATTTATGGGAGCTATATCTAAATTTTGACCGATTATCTCCAATTTCAATAGGGTTCGTCTTTGGCCCAAACAAATGATTTGTGCAAAATTTCATCTGGATAGGGCAATAATTGCGAACTGTACGTTGTTTACAAAAATACATGGACAGACGGACGGACGGACATGCATAAATCGACTCAAAATGTGATTCTATGCATACCATCAAAAGAAACTATGGGTCTAACTCGTTTCCTTTTGCCTGTTACAAACAAACGCACAAAGATATAATAATACCCTGACCACCTTGTGGTGTAGGGTATAAAAAATTAGCCATTGAAATTCCAAAAAAGAGCAAGAACTTACACCGGGACAGAAAGAAAATAGACCCAAACGAGCTAAAGAGTTGCTTCGCTTGGCCGAAAGTGGTGAACTGCCGAATTCGGTTTTCTCCATCTCCGATGAGAAAACATTCGTTGTCCAGCAGCTTGTAAACAAACAAAATGATCGTGGTTACTTGCCAAAGAGGTCAGTTGAAAATGTGAACCTTCTGTTGGCCTCCAGAACTCAAGCGCCGGTCATGATGATGGTGTGGGCAGCCATAACAGCCAATGGTCGCTCTCCGCTCGTATTAATCGACCGTGGCATCAAAATAAATACCGAATATTATCGCAAAAATATTCCGGAGGGGCACGCAAACATTTTGGCCGCAGACCTTGGAGATCCCAACAAGACTCAACACCATTGCACTCAGCACCAACCAAGAATGGTTACAAAATGAGGTTTCTCGCTTCATTTCCAGCGCACAATGACCACCAAAATCTCCGGATACCAATCCGTTGGACTATTGTGTCTGGAGTATTTTGGAAAGCAAGGTTGACACTAAAATATACCAAAGTGTCGATCACCTTAAGCAAGCGCTTCGCCGGGAATGGGCCAAAATACCGCAGAGCAATATTCGAGTAGCGTGTGACGGTTTCATTGGCCGTTTGAAGGCCATAATTCGTGCCAAAGATGACCAATTCGAACAAATCTAAACTTATTCTAAAATTAGATGCTATTTCCGACATGTTTTGAATGAAATTTAAAGAAAAAATTTAAAAGTTATGGCGTTTGACTTTGTTGCAGTTTTTTTTATCTCACCCTGTACACACTTCGCAAATGCGTTACTACCCTAAATTGTAACTTTCTGAAGATTTTTTTCTACATTCTTCATGCAAAACGTTTGTTTTTCCTATCCTTTAGTTTCAAAATGAAAAGTACAATCTGTCGTATCTTCACTAGCTTCAATACCTGGAACAATTCATTAGCTTGATTGAATGTAATCTAAAAATGCATGCATATTTATTGGTTTTGCGAAAGTAAAACTTCCAGGAAAATGACATCCCTTAAACCACGATTGTGTTCCCATACATGCGATTCGGTATGAGTGTGAGTGTGTGTAGGAGAAACTATTTGAATAGCGTCGGCTTATTGCCGTTAGCGAAATTCTTCTGAGTATTTGAATATACTGTAGAAAACTCAACAGGGAACATTTTGTTCAATTTAAATTGAAAGCGAAGAGAAGATGGAATCAAAAAGTTACGAAGGTCTGTATTAACTGAAAATTATAGAACTCACTTTAACTTTATGTGAAGTGTGACGATTTGAAATGGGTTTCTTTTAAATTCTTTCCTTAAATTTTATTTCCTCCAGGAATATCGGACTAGAAGTTAAATGTGTCTTCTTAAAAGCAAAATTCCAAAATATCATACAACATATTTTTATACCTGCCATCCGAAAATCGGGGGCATTTGTAAATTTGCAAGTTTGTTCAAGCCGTACTTTGAATACCCTCCACAATTTAGAACGAATTTGGCAATTAAAAAATAATCTGTTAAAAGTTCTGTTAAAATCTTAAAAATACCAAATGTAGCCGTCATATTAGGGTCTAAACGACGACGTGGACCTGCATAGGCAACTTTTGTCATAAGCCATTACAATATTCAAATGCGAAACTTGAAAAAGAAAAAAATAGGTGAATAATGTAGCTAAAATCATCAATACAGGGAGGTACTATTATATGGGGGCTATACCTGAATGTGGACCTGCACAGACAATTTTCTGCCTTAGGTTGCAGTATCCACTACGAACTTCAAAAAATTGCTAAAATCATCAAAATACCAAATATTGAGAGGTACCTTTATATGAGGGCTATACGAGGACATGGACCTGAACAGGAAATTTTCTGGCATAGGCTGTAAAATCTATTACGAACTTCAAATACCAAATTTGAAACCATTCCGATGAATAATGTCGATAAAATCATAAAATCATAATCATATCGGGAGGTGCCGTTATATGAGGGCTATATGAAAACGTTGACCTACATGTCCCATTTATTAACTTAAACTGCCTACTGCAAAAATAAACATGTGTGCAAAATTCTAGCCTCTTCTCAATTCGTTCGAAAGATAGCGTGATTACAACAGACAGACAGACGGATCAATACAGGGAGGTACTATTATATGTGGGCTATACCAAAATGTGGACCTACACAGACAATTTTCTGCCTTAGGCTGCAGTATCCATTACGATCGTGAAATACCAAATTTGAAACAATTTCGATGAATAATGCCACAAAAATCAACAAAGTACAGAATATCGGGAGGTACCGTTATATGGGGGTTATATGAAGATGTGGACCTGCACAGATAATTTTCTACCGTAGGCTGTAGTATTCATTACGAACTTCAAATACTAAATTTGAAACAATTCCGATTAATAATGTCGCTAAAATCATCAATATATGGAATATCAAGAGGTACCGTTCTATGGGGGCTATACAAAGACCTGGACCTGTATAGACAATTTTCTGTAATAGGCTGTAGTATTCATTACGAACTTCAAATACCGAATTTGAAACAATTCCGGTAAATAATGTCGCTAAAATCATCAATATACCGAATATCGGGAGGTGCCGTTCAATGGAGGCTATACCTAAATGTGGACCTGCACAGACAATGGGATGACAAACTTAATACAAATGGGATGACAAACTTAATATGGCCTTCATATTATGGTGGAGGGTATAAAAATATATGTATTTGTATTAGGTACAATATTCATTGCAGTTAGGGAATTGAATTAGAAATTAGTAATTAGTAAATAGTCACTGATTTTCATCAAACTTCGCACATCCATTTAGTATTATATCAAGTCAGTATGAAATGATCCCAGATTTTCCCAAACAGTTTGATAATTTCTAACGAAATGAGATGAAAATCTACAATGGGGTATATTGGTTTACGCCTCCTTGTTACTTGTTACCTCACCCAAAATCGGTCAAATTTTTGAAAAATACTTAGTCCAATAAATGAAAGAAAGGGCTTTTCGTACTAGTCTCAATCTATACAATTGAAGTTCTACAAATTTTTTTTAACAATTTTTAAAATGTAAACCCCAAACCTGCGTCGAGGAGGAGCTACATCTATATGAACATTTTGCCAGAGAATTCAAACCCTATTAAGCGAATTGTTGTAATTACGTAACACGATTACCTCCGCTTAGAATTTCTCAACTCCCAGACAAAACGTGGACACAACTATACTCCCCGGTTATGAAAAATGTCTGTAAATGGTTTTTCTGTAAAAAAGCCTAAATAAAAATTTTAGACAAATCGCATTGGAAAATGTGGTCAATACACTCGAAATAGGTAAAATCAGGAGGTACCTTCATAGGGACGAAACATTGAAAGAGACCGAAACATTGACCTATAATGAAAATTTCTACGAAGGACTTTCCTCCCCCCTTAGAAATCAAAATGCCACTTAAGGGCCGACAGATGTATGTCCTCAGCCAGTGTTCGATTTTTATACCCTCAGCCATATGGCTAGAGAGGGTATGTATCATTTGATACGACCAAAACGTGCCTCATCGAAATAACGATTTTAGACCCTAGGTCTCTTTTGACCAAATCCGTTTCAGGACATTTTGAGTCGATGTAGCGATGTCCGTCCGTGCGACTGTCGGGCTGGCTGGTGTGCACGATAACTCTCGAAGGGATTATCCGATTTGGTCCAAACTAGGAACATCGTAATATTTTTTTCAAACTTAGATCGAGTTCGGAGATAGGCAATTTCGGTCCACTCCTTCTGGTACCTCCCCCACAAATGGTCGAAATTTTAAAAAAATATATATTTCCTGTGCCGAAAGAGAAACGATAGTCCGATTTTGCTCCAACTTTGCAAATTCTAATGTTTGCGTCAGTGCTAGATCCGGTGCGAAAATGGACAATATCGGTTCACTCTATCAAGTACCTCCCCCACGGAGGGTCAAAATTTTAAATAATTACAACCCTTATAAAATGTAATGTCCGATTGTCTTCAAATTTCGCACATCCCAATAATTGTATTTCCCCAAGGTCTGGTGTTAAGATGGAACATGTTGGTCCACTCCAAAAGATCGAAATTTTTAATATCCCTAAAGCTCATAAAACGCGAAATTAAAATCCGATTCGATTTAGACTTGGCACATCTGAATATGAATATGAATAACCAAAACGTTCATAAGAACCGAATTACGCATCAGGTTCTTCTTATATTTCACACATCCCATTATTTATACTAACACAAGATCTGTTGTGAAGATGGGATAAATCGGTCCACTCCTTCTGATACCTCCCCCACGAAGGTTCAAATTTTTAAATATCCTTGAAGCTCGTAAAAAGCGAAATTAACATCCGATTCCATTCCAGACTTGCTACATCTCAATATTTCCATCAACACAAGATCTGTTATAAAGATGGTAGAGATCGGACCATTTTTTTTTTTTTTTTTGCTACCTGCCCCACATAGGGATCAAGATTTTGAAAAACAAACCGCTTAAAGGAAGCGAAATAAGCATCAAACTCTCTTCAAATTTCACACATACAAACATTTTTCCTAATACCAGATCTGTTGTGAAAATGATATACATCTACGTACCCCTTCTGGTACCTCACCCACAAAGGGTCATAATTTCCAATACTGTAGAACCGATTGATGCTTTTTAAGTTGTTTTCTCTTAAACAATATCATATTAAGATATTGCTCACCTCTGTTTAGGGTAAAGCAATTCTCTCAGAGCGAATATAAAATTTCTCTCTTTTACTTATTTTACCGGAACACAACAAACATCCCAAAGTAGTCAATACTAGCCCATATTTTGACATAGCACACATGTTGTGATAACTCTAATTTTAATTTCAAAAATTTCCAAAGTTTTATTTAATTCAAATTTTTCCCCATGGTGAAAAAGAATTAGGACACTCCACAATTAATGTCGTTTTCCGTTCTCACTTGTTTTAATTAATTTTCATTAAATTCAATTCCTTTGTGTGATGTTTTTGCACATATACGAGTATATTTATTTATCCCGAACATTTATCCGAACATGAAGTTCAATTCGTTGTTGACACCATTCAATTCAATTCAGTAAAATAACGGAACGCTGTTACAAATGTCAAATTGTTCTTTTTTTCTCTTTTTGCTAAAACATGTATTTGTTGTTTGTTTTGTTACAATAACAAAAGAAAATTCGACAATCGCAGTGTACACAATGGCGGCGATACGGTGACGGCGAATAGCCAAGGATTTAGTGAATTGAAGTATTTGGTTTACGATTTAATTTTTATTGCAAAGGTTTATTTGTTTAGCAGAGATATGTTTTAGTTAGAAAACGATAGAAATAACTGAGAAAATAGGAGATAATTTAAAATTTTTTTTGGTCTTGAGAGATTTTTCCGAATAAATTAAGGAATAACTAAAGATGTCGAATGGGGAAAAACTGCAAAATCGGTTTTCACTTGTTTTTTTTTCACTGGGCAAGTAACTTTAAAAATCCTTTTAAGTTGAAGGGCGTGAGGATAATTCCACTGGCAAATGGCCTCAATATCAAATTTCAGTTCTGTCCCCAATTTACCCAATACCAAATTGCCCACACAAACCAAAACCATCCTAGACACCAACTGTGATCCAAAATGAGCACCATTTAATACTTTTCGTATAAATGTGGGACAAATTTTTCATTCAGCCTAAATCTCAAAACAGATACCGTTATTAATTTAATGCTAAATTTCAGAATTTTTAATAGTACCATTTAGTACTTTTCGTACAATTGTAGTACCACTTCTATATGTCCAGGTTACACAGCGACTCAGCGACTCTCTTCGCCCAATACCAAATTATACCATATATAGTACGATTTAGTACTTTTCGTGCACTTGTAGTACACATTTCCTAAATTTCAAATACGATTCTAAATCTAAGAGCTCTAGCTCTAATGCTTCCTCAAATACAACGCTAACGATATTTAGTACCTTTTGATACTTTTCGTACTGTTCTAGTTGGAATGCTCAAAAATCCAGCCCTTCGGAGCAAGAGTGATCCTCAACCAAAATTTTAATATTCTAGCTTCAGCCGTTTCGTTTGGGCGTTGATGAAGTCAGTCAGTCAGTGAGTCATTTGGAATGGGAACCAAGGTTAAGGAGTAGAGTAAGAAGGTAGTTTTGGAAGTGTGTACTCAGGTATACGAAAAGTACTAAACGGTTATAATTTGAATTTAAAGGATCGAATGGATCTGGAATCCTGAAATTTGTAATTCACATTACTGGCCGAGTGTAGGATTTAGATTTGGAGGGAGTTTTCGAAATTTGTACTCATGTACACGAAAAGTACTAAACGGTACTAAATTTGGTACAATTTTGAACAAACAATAGAGCTGGTATCCTGAAATTTGGAAATAAGATTGGATAGGTAGTTTTGGACATTCGTACTTAAACGTACTAAATTTGGTACAATTTAAATTTTGGGTGGACCGGTAGGTTTGGAGAAGCAGAAATTTTGTATTGCGATCCCTGTAGTAGGTCCGTAATAAAGAGTTGGTTTTAGAAATAGGTACCACAAGTGCACGAAAAGTACTAGATAGTACTACACAAGATGAGATAAAAAGACTGCAACCAACTTCAGACTGCTGTCATTTCTAAGCCACTCATCCGACAGTTGTTAAAATTATTCCAGTGACGGTTCATTATATTGTTTACAAGCGTACAAAAGCATTTTGGAGACAATTTTCCAGAAAAAAGTTATTCGCGATGGAATTCAAGCGTGATAGTGTGATTTCTATATATTTGACTGGAAAATCACAAGTGGCTATCGTTAGAGCATTCCAGCATTTAGAAGTGAATAAATATTTTGTGTCTAATACCATCGCTCGTAACCGTACTGGTACTGATATCGTAGCCCGACTTCAAGGAAGTGGACGGAAGAAAACAGAAATTGTTCGAAATGTAAAGAAGCGACTTAATCTAAACCCGCGTCGCAGTGGCCGAAAAATGGTTCGTAAGCTAAACATATCGCAAGATTTCATTCGGCAAATATTGAAAAATGAGCTCGGGGTAAAGCCATTGAAATTCACAAAAGTGCAAGAACTTACACCGCAACAGAAAGAAAATAGATTCAAAAGAGCTAAAGAGTTGCTTCGCTTGGCCGAAAGTGGTGAACTGCCGAATTTAGTTTTCTCCGTCTCTGATGAGAAAACATTCGCTGTCCAGCAGTTTGCAAACAAAAAATATATTTACTTGTCAAAGAGGTCAGCTAAAAATATGCACCTCCGGTTGACCCCCAGCACTCAAGCGCTGGCCATGGTGATGGTGTGGGCCGCCATAACAGCCGATGATCGCTCTCCGCTCGTATTAATCGACCGTGGCATCAGAATAAATACCGAATATTATCGCGAAAATATTCTGGAGGGTGTATTGAAGCCCTGGGCACGCAAACATTTTGGCAGCAGACCAACAAGACTCGGCACAATCGCACCCAGCACGCGCCACCCAAGAATGGTTGCAAAGTTAGGTTCCTCGCTTCATTTCCAAAGCACAATGGCCACCAAAATCTCTTGATACCAACCCGTTGGACTATTGTGTCTGGAGTATTTTGGAAAGAAAGTTTGGCACTAAAAAATACCAAAGTGTCGATCACCTCAAGCAAGCACTTCACCGGGAATGGGCCAAGATACCGCAGAGCAACATTCGGGCAGCGTGTGACGGTTTCATTGGCCGGTTGAAGGTCATAAATCGTGCCAAAGGTGACCAATTCGAACAAATCTAAACGTATTCTTAAATTTGATGCTATTTCCGATATCTTTTGCTTTCATATAATAAAAAATTGTAAAAATTATGGCGTTTGACTTTGTTGCAGTTTTTTTATCTCATCCTGTATATTTAATTAATCGAATATTGGCTGAGGGTATACGTTCAGCAAAACCGACTGACACTTTTTAACAGTTTTTTTTTGTTTTTTGTTTTTTTTTTTTTTTTTTTTTGAAAATTATTTGTCATTGCTGGCAAATTTGTTTACCCTTTGCCAAAGAAGAAGACTTTCCACCTTTAATGTGGGTCACATCAATAATAATGCTCTTCATATGTGACTCTCTTCTCTCTTTACCAATCTCTCTTTGCCAATCTCTCTTTGAATAAATATTAAATTTTCTCTCAGTGTTCAATTCAGTCATGCATTTAATCAGTAACACAATCACTGACAACAAACACTGTCACCAACACTAATCCATGTTTTATACGGTTATTTACAATTCCTCATGTGGAAATATTGGATGTGTTCTAGTCTTTCATTCATTCAGTCAATTCTCCCCTCATCCACTCCACTCAACTACATCTAGCCGAACTACCCACTAATGTATATTTATTCGCATATTTACAGTTCCTCATGTGGAAATACTGGATGAACGTGGCTCCTCAACACCAGAGAAATATTACAAAGCCGGCAGTACCATTGGACTTCAGTGTGTCATATCGAAAATACCACAGCCAACATCGTACATAACATGGCGGCACAATACACGTCTGCTAAACTATGATACCAGTCGCGGTGGTATTAGGTGAGTATTTCATGGCATGTTTTTTTCTGGTGCCTCTTTTTTTTGGGGGGTTCGAAAAGCGAAATCGACATTGCCGACATCCAATCCAACCAACTCCCAACCTCCATATTTTTGTGACAACACCTTGTGTGGAGTATTTTACATCAGCAATTCGTGCAAATGTCATGACACGGCACCCACATAAACACATTAGCCCCGATGTAGATCCTACTTAGCAAACACCAGCTAAAACACACACACACACGCACACTGCTGGTATTGTGAAAAGAGAGCTGTGGATGAACGCGTGCACAATGCCACAAAATCCAATTACAAAGACTTCCGAACACACACAACCTAAATTTACAAAAATTCACACTCACACATACGCACACACACGCTTACAGGATGACTAAAATTTTAAATGGATTTTCTTAGCAAGTGGCAATGTGAGGGTATTCCCCGCCGGCACCTCTATTTTTACAGAACCGACCGGCTAAACAGACAGAATCCCGCACAGAAGTGCCAAGAAATTTTTAACTCAGCCTCTTTCTCTCGCTACCGCTCTAACGCTCACTGGCACTGGCACTTAAAGGAGCAAAAAATTTTTACTGGCATTCTGTCAAAATAGCAAATTAAGTTTTAAATTGAAAATAGCTTAATCTCAGCAATAGCTACTCCAGCAGCAGCAGAAGCGGCAACTCAAAACAAAATTAGTGACACAATCTCCTGACAAAACACCAAATGGTCTGAACATGCAAGAAAATGGCAGTTTCAATATTTTCGAATACAATCACACACACACGCACATACTGACACATGAATTTATGTTGACGTGTTTTATGCGTTTATGTTGCAGGGATGACACGGAATGAGGTTTCATACGACAGGTGTACAACCTATTGCAAAGGGATACAACATTTTTTATACATGAATTGAATCTGAACAAGTAAAAAAGCTGTAAGTACGACCGGGTCGATGTTTCAATAGCCTCCACCATTTGGAACGAATTTGGCAATTTTTAAAATAATAAAATCCTTAAGAAATTCTGTTAAAACCTTAAAAATACCGAATGTAGCCGTAATATTAGGGTCCATACGACGACATGGACCTGCATAGACAACTTTTGCCATAAGCCATTAGAATATTCCAATGCGAAACTTAAAAAAATGTATCTAAAATTAGAAAAATACCGAATATCGGGAGGTACCGTTATATGGGCGCTATACGAAGACGTGGACCTGCACAGACAGTTTTCTGTCATAGGCTGTAGTATTAATTACGAACTTCAAATGCGAAATTTGAAACAATTCCGGTAAGTCACAAATAGAGATTTTTTCCAAATTTTGACAGAGATCGACTAAAAAATTTGTGAGTGATTTTAAAATGGGAGATTTATGGGTACTATATCCCAATTTGAACCGAATTTTGTCACAATATACACAGAACACCAAAAAATCTGGAATTTGAAGGAGACCTTACCACAGCTGTGCAAGTTACACTTTGAAACAATTTTCAGGTCATTGTCTGGAGGGTAGGAAATTCCGAAAGAGTCTTGGGTTCCCATTGCAAACTTTAAAGAATTTTCTGTTATTATCCAATACGATTATCCGCACTTAGAATTTCTCCATCCAGAGAATATTACTTGGGAAGTGGACTTGGATTTGCAGTTATGTGGTTACCATACCAAAATATGTACCTATGTTAACATTTTTCTGTAAGATGGTTCTCTACCTCCAAAATAGCCTAAATACAAGTTTTTAACCAAATTGATTGGAAAACCAGTAAGGAAAGGTCAAAAGTCGGGCGGTGCCGTCTATATGACACCCTACACCAGTATGCATATTTGGTAGAGCTTCCGTCACAAAAAAGTCTATGTTGGGAATCTATGCGAAGTAGATCATACCAACTATGAATCCTATTTAAATGCGTATCATGGCTTTGGAGTAGCCAATATTTGGGAACTATATCCAACTCTGAATCGATTTTCAACAAATTTGACGGAGGTTCCTCTAGAACTAAATAACATTGCTATACAGGTTGAGATAAAAAACAACTGCAACAAAGTCAAACGCCATAATTTTAATTTTGTTTTTTATACCCTCCACCAAAAAAGGTATGGAGGGTATATTAAGTTCGTCATTCCGTTTGTAACTCATCGAAATAATCATTTTAGACCCAACAAAGTATATATATTCTTGATCAGCGTAAAATTCTAAGATGATTTAGCCCTGTCCGTCCGTCTGTCCGTCTGTTGTAATCACGCTACAGTCTAAACGAATTAAGATAGGAAGCTAACATTTTGCACAGATCTCTCTTTTGTCTGCAGGCAGGTCAAGTTCGAAGATGGGCTATATCGGTCCACGATATCGTATAGCCCCCATATAACGGTACCCCCGATATTCGGTATTTTGATGAGTTTACCCACATTTTTCAACGGAATTGTCGGAAAATCCACACAAGGAGTTCCTTGTGGATACTTTATACCTCGGCAGAGAATTATCTATATAGGTCCACAATATCGTATAGCCCCCATATAACGGTACCCCCACGGTATTCGGTATTTTGATGATTTTTGCCACATTTTTCAATGGAATTGTCTGAAATTCCACAAAAGGAGTCCCTTGTGGGCATTTTACCTCCTCAAAAAGAATTGTCTATATAGGTAGACCATATCGTATATCCCCCATATAACGGTACCCCCCGATATTCGGTATTTTGATGTTTTTAGCCATATCTTTCAACAGAATGGTCACAAGGGGATCTTTGTACACAAGAGGTTCTTTGTGAGCACTTTACCCCCCGACAGAGAATTCTCTATATAGGTTAACGATAACGTATAGCTCCCATATAACGATACCCCGCGATATTCGGTATTTTGATGATTTTAGCCACATTTTCCAATCGTATTGTCTGAAAATCCACACACGGAGTTCTTTGTGAGCACTTTACCCCTGAAACGGAATTGTCTATATAGGTCCACAATATCGTATATCCCCCATATAACGGTACTCCCCTATATTCCGTATTTTGATGATTTTAGCCACCTTTCCAATCGTATTGTCTGAAAATCCACACACGGTGTTCCTTGTGAGTACTTTACACGCAGACATAGATTTGTCTTTATAGATCCACAATATCGTGTATCCCCCCATATATCGGCACCTTCCTATATTAGATATTTTAAAGAAAACCAAATTCGGCAGTTCACCACTATCGGCCAAGCGAATCAACTCTTTAGCTCTTTTGAGTCTATTTTCTGTCTGTTGCGGTGTAAGTTCTTGCACTTTTTGGAATTTCAATGGCTTTACCCCGAGCTCATTTTTCAATATTTGACGAATGGAATATTGCGATATGTTCAGCTCACGAACCATTTTTCGGCCTCTGTGACGCGGGTTTCGATCAAGTCGCTTCTTTACTTTTTGAACCATTTCTGCTGATTTGTTCACATTTAAATGCTGGAGTGCTCTAATGACAGCCACTTATTGTTTTCCAGCCAAATATAAAGAAATGACGCTATCACGCTTGAATTCCATCACGAATAACTGGAAAATCTGAAAAATTCTCACCAAAATGTTTTGTACTTGTAAAAAATATAATGAGCTGAGCTGTCCTGGGCCAAAATATCATGTTTAACCCAACTAAAATCAACTGGTAACGCGAAATGGAGCTTATACCAAACCGATGACCTTTAATGACAATTTTTAGATAAGAGATTTTTTATTCGAGGAGAACTCAGGGTGTCTAATTATAACTATATCGATTGGAAGTTGTGGCCGATACCTTAAATATATTGAAAAAAAAAAATACCACTATGTAGGGTTATCCAAAAGTTTTAAAATACTTGTATTCGAGTGAAGCCTCCCATCGTAGAATGGAGAACAAAAAAATTTAAGGGTTTAAACGATAAATTTTGCAGCATATCCTATGTCGCAGTATTTGGTCTAGATGTGTGAGAATTTTAGTCGCACTATAACTTCAGACTCTCTAATAGAATCTAACAAATAATACCTGAATCCATCCTTACAATAACTGGATTTCCCTCTTTTAAACTCACGATGTCAAATATGTATGTCGTCTGACTTTACAACATGCCATCACCAATTATGCTGCGGCATATGTATCAATTGCCACACATGCACACACCTACCCACTCGCACACACACACTTATGCCGGCACTGGTTTTCCTCCAAAATTTATTAGATTGAAACGAAAACATGTTGAAAATTGCTAATACTACTGCTAAACCCAATTCGAGTACGTTTCATGCTCTAATCGTGTTATTGAGTAAGAGAGTGAGTGAGCGAGTGTTATCCTCTGTACGTATGTGTGCGTGTGTGTGTGTGGCATTAACATGAAACAACATTCAAGCAGTGGATTCGAAAACGTTTGGCACGGGTTGTTTCTATTTGTGTACGGGGGGGTGGGTGGTGGATGGATATGTATGCAAATGATGTTCGTAAAAATTGAATGTTCAAAACAAATTTAGTTTCTACCGTTAAGTGGTTTGCAAAGTGTTAATGGGATTTCTCTTTTTGTTCGCCGGAAAAACAAAACGTGGAGAGCGCTCGCATTAAATTAGTATTGGAATATTTATATTGTACGCGCTTAAATCGCTAAGGCAATAAACGGAAGGCGATTAAGAATTGAAATAATAAAACTGTGCAAAATCGAAATAAAAAATTATAAATAAATTCAAATAACTTTGCTGTGGCAACAATACGAATGTGCTCGTGCGTATGTAGTTGTCAATTCACACACATTATCATAATCGCCATTCCATTGTTGATGTGGTGGTATGTAGGAAATATTTTTTAACTTGAATAGTTATTTGGAATTTAAATGGGAAATGAGCGGCGTCAAGACACCTTATAACGTAATGAAGGATATTAATAGAATAAAATTTGGATAAAAAAGAAAATAATATCTTCTCTTTTAAATTCAGTCACTTCAATTTCTTTGTTTAGTCTGGATTAAAATATATATCCACAGGCGAAGTGTGAAAACAGTGATATTTTAGAAGAAAATGTAAAAAAGCTGTAAGTTCAGCTTGGCCGAACTTTGAATACTCTTCACCATTTAATACACATTTGGCAATTTTCAAAAAAAAAAAAAAAAAATCCGTTAAAAATTCTGTTAAGATCTTAAAAATACCGAATGTAGCCGTCATATTAGGGTCTATACGACGACGTGGACCTGCATAGGCAACTTTTGTCATAAGGTATTACAATATTCAAATGCGAAACTTGAAAAAATATCTTTATAATGTAGCAAAAATCATCAAAATACCGAATATAGGGAGGTGCCATGGGGGTTATAAAACGTGGACCTGCACAGACAATTTTCTGTCATAGGCTGTAGCATTCATTAAGAACTTCAAATACCAAATAAGAAACAATTCCGGTGAATAATATCTCTTAAATCACCAAAATACCGAAAATAGAGAGATACCGTTATATGGAGGCTATACGAAGACGTGGACTTACATGGCCCATTTTCAATACCAAAAGTCCGGCAGACATAATACACATTTGAGAAAAATTTTATCAACCTACTTCATTTCGTTCGGAAGCTAGAGTGATTTCCACAGACGGACAGACGGACGGATATTGCTAAATCGACATAGAATTTTATACTGATTAAGAATATATATACTTTGTGGGGTCTAAAATGTATATTTCGAGGTGTTATAAACGGAATGACAAACATAATATACCCTCCATACTATGGTGGAGGGAAACAGAAAACTTACCTCAAAATTCCATATCGGTCCAAATATTCCCAATATGTGCAATATTATTATTGTATTGCTTTTTTTTATATCATCCACTACACATGGTATGAAGGGCATATTAAGTTCGTCATTCCGTTTGTAATCCATCGAAATGAGAATTTCAGAACCAACAAAGTTGTATATATTCTTGATCAGCGTAAAATTCTAAAACGATTTAGCCCTGTCAGTTTGTCCGTTTGTTGTAATCACGCTAAAGTCAAAACGAATTAAGATAGGAAGCTAAAAATTTGCACAATCCAGTCTTTTGTCTGCAGGCAGGTTAAGTTCGAAGATGGGCTATATCGGTCCACGATATCGTTTAGTCCCTACGGTATCCCCCCATATTCGATATTTTGATAAATTTTAACCACATTTTTCAATGGAATTAACAGATCTTCTACATAAGGAATTTTTAGGAGTACTTTACCCCCTGAAAGAGTTTTATCTATATAGGTCCACGATATCATATATCCTCCATATAAAAATACCTCCCGATATTTGGCATTTTTATTGTCTGAAAATCCACACAATGAGTTTCTTCTGAGAATTTACACCATGGAAAAGAATTTTATATATAGGTCCACGTCTTCGCATAGCACCTATATAATGGTACATTCCAATATTCGGTATTTGTATGCTATTACGGACATTATGGACCGGAAATGTTTCAAACTTCATATTTAAAGTTCGTAATGGGTACTACAGTCCATTACAAAAAAATGGCTTATGCAGGTCCACATATAGCTCCCATGTAACGAAACCTCCTGATATTTGGTATTTTGATGATTATGGAGACATTATTCACCGGAACGGTTTCGCTTGGCAGAAAGTGGTGAACTGCCGAATTTGGGTTTCTGCGCCTCCGATGAGAAAATATTCGTTGTCCAAAAGTTTGTAAACAAACAAAATGATCGTGTTTAGTTGCCAAAGAGGTCAACTAAAAATGTGCACCTTCGGTTGGCCACCAGAACTCAAGCGCCGGCCATGGTGATGGTGTGGGCTGCCTTAACAGCCGATAGTCGCCCTTCTCTCGTATTAATCGACCGTGGCATGAGAATAAATGCCGAATAATATCGGTAAAATATTCTGGAGGGTATATTAAATCCTTGGGCACGCAAACATTTCCAACAGGACTCAGCACCATTGCACTCAGCACGCGCCACACAAGAATGGTTACGAAATGAGGTTCCTCGCTTCATTTCAACGCACAATGGCCACCAAAATATTCGGATACCAATCCGTTGGACAATTGTGTCTGGAGTATTTTGGAAAGCTAGGTTGGCACTAAAAAATACCAAAGTGTCGATCACCTCAAGCAAGTGCTTCGCAGGGAAGGAGCCAAAATACCGCAGAGCAACATTAGGGCAGCGTGTGACGGTTTCATTGGCCTTTGAAGGCCACAATTCGTGCCAAAGGTGACCAATTCAAACAAATCTAAACTTATTCTAAAATTTGATGCTGTTTCCGACATTTTTGCTTTCATTCAATAAAATTAAAAAAAATGTAAAAGTTATGGCGTTAGTCTTTTTTGCAATTTTTTTATCTCACCCTGTATTATGATGATAGAGCAAAATCGGATTCTTCTCTTTCTGTTCTTTCTGTGCAATCAAATACTTTCTGTGAACATTTGGGCCTTTTGTGGGGGAGGTACCAGAAGGAGTGGACCGATATTGCCATCTCTGAATTTGATCTAAGTTTGATATTAGTATTACGATTTACCAAGTTTGGACCAAATCGGATGCTCCCTTCGAGAGTTATCGTACGCACCAACCAGCCAGACGGAAAGACGGACATCGCTAGATCGACTCCAAATGTCCTGAATCGTATTTAATCCAAAGAGACCTAAGGTTTAAAAACGTTATTTCGATGAGGCACATTCTCTAGTCTCTAGTCAGTCTAAAGTGAAAGTTCTGATTGCTATGATTAACTATTTTTCAAAATTTTGGTGTTGCAAAATGGTCAGGCTTAATCCCATTATTGCTTACGATCTCGTCACTTGGGTTGTTTTTATAAAAATGGGAAAATGCCTGACCATTTTGCAACAACAAAATACTATGGTATCCCGAACAAACAAGCCAATATTGTTCTATTTTTATACTCTCCATCATACTATGGAGGGTATATTCATTTTGTCATTCGGTTTGTAACTCATCGGGTTTGTAACTCATAATCTTAGACCCAACAAAGTATATATATTCTTGATCAGCGTAAAATTCTAAGACGATTTAGCCATGTCCGTCTGTCTGTCTGTGTGTCTGCCTGTCTGTCCGTCTGTCTCTCTGTTGTAATCACTCTATCTTTCGAACGAATTGAGATGGAAGGCTAAAATTTTGCACACCTGTTTATTTTTCCAGAAGGCAGGTTAAGTTTGTAAATGGGCCATGTCTTCGTATAGCCCCTATATAAAGGTACCTCCCGATATTCTGTAGTTTGATGATTTTAGCAACATTATTTACCGGAATTGTTTCAAATTTGGCATTAGAAGTTCGAAATGGATACTACCGCCTGAGACAGAAAATTGTCTGTGCAAGTCCACGGCTTCGTATAGCCCCCATATAACGGTAGCTCCCTATATTCGGTATTTTGATGATTTTAACGTCATTATTCACCAGAATTGTTTCAAATTACGTATTTAGAGTTCGTTATGGGAACGACAGTCTGTGACAGAAAATTGCATATGCAGGCCAGGTTTTCGTATAGGCCCCATATATCAGTACCTCCTTATATTCGGTATTTTGACGATTTTAGGTACAATACTCACCGAAATTTTTTAAGGTGTCGTATTTGAAGTTCGTAATGGAAGCTACAACCTATGACAGAAAATTGTCTATGCGGGTCCAGGTCTTCGTATAGCTCCTATATAACGGCACCTATGTACGGTATTTTGATTTTGGCTACATTATTCATCGTTTATTTCATGTTTCGAATTGGAATATGGTAATGGCTTGTGACAAACAATGCCTATGTAGGTGCACGTCGTACAGGCCCAAATATAAGGGCTATATTCTGTATTTTTAAAATGTTAACAGAATTTTTGACGAATGTTATTTTTTTTTCGAAAATTTTCAAATTCGTTCTAAATGGTGGAGGGTATTCAAATTTCGACCCGGCCGAACTTACTGCTTTTTTACTTGTTCAAAATGTCATCCTTGTGTTAAAACTACGGCTGTAGATCTTTATCTATCTTTATAAATGGTCTCATCTTTTTTTAGTCCTGCAATTTTCATATTCGATCAGGATAAGGAAATATGACCACATAAGTGAAACCATCGCCTATATGTACATTTTCGAAAGATACCGCCAAGGATAAAATCGAATCAAAATCAGGTCCACATATTAGTGTATACCCAATATGATGGTACTACACAGCTTTTTAATCTCGGAAGATTTGATTCTAGAAGTAATTGTGATTTAGTTTATTAGGGTACTTCCAAAAAATTTAATGAAAAATCCAAGTTTTGAGTTAAGTTTCAACAATAGCGGCATCAAAGATTTTCACCAATTTTCAAAAAAAAAAAAAATTGGTGGTATTTTTCCATTCTGAATTTTAAAGGGTTGATAGCTTCCATGGTCTGGTCAAATTTTCTTACAACTCACTTCTTAACATCTATGTTTCTTTGCAATGTACAATTTTTGTCAAAAACACATTTTCCAAAAACATTTCCCACGCTACATTTGTCACATAGTGTTCCATAGTGCCCCACCGAACCGCAGAAGCACTCTCAATCATTTCTTGTAATTCCATTACAGATGTTGTACAAAACAATTTCCCAAAGATAACCACATTCGGTGTTGCCGCTTCCGCAAGCAAGCTTGTGTTTTACGCCCATAAACAAATAACATTGCATACATAAACACAACCAAAAAATTCTACAACGTAAATGTATGTGTGCGTGTGTGTTTGTCTACACACAAACATATGTAAGTAATTAAATCGGTTTCCGGTTTGTTGTATGACATTTTGTCAAACAACAGCAGCAGTAACTCCTTTTTACCCAAAGAGAGAGAGAGAGAGAGAGAGAGAGAGAGAGAGAAAGGGGGGGAGAGGGAGAAGAAAAAAAAGAACACAAAAACTTTTTCCATCCAGTTTTAACAACTTTGAATTGATTGACTTCACTTGAAAAAAAAGATTTCTCCCTCCCCCACACCTTCTTAAGAACTCTGGAGAAGTTACACGTTACGCCTTGTCTTGTTTTATCTGTTTCTTTCCTTCGTTCGGATATATCTTCTTCAAAGTTTTAACTTGCGAGAAATCTTTTAAGACTTTTTGAGATGAGTTGGCATGAGTGCATCTGTGTGTGTGTGTGTTCTTAAACCATATAGAACACATGTACATATATGTATGCATGTCAGGATAGGTATACTACCATAAGAAACTATTCCAAAGATTTACGCATTCGCAAAATATCTATGTTATTAAATTTGCGGTAAATTGTTGTTGTTTTAGTGGCTGTGGCTTAGTTTTTGTTGTTGTGTAGTTTCGTATCTAAAATGAAAATACAAAGACATTTCTCAAATTGAAATGAAAGAGAACTACAAAAAATATATTTGTCACATCAGTGCAATGACGAAATAAATTTGGTATGTTGTTATCTATTCAAGTTTGAGGAGAAATGCCAATTTGGGATGCCCAGTTTGAGATGGTTGGAAGGCTGTATTCATACATCTTTTTTTCAGTTTATTTAATGGGGGCGAAAGCCATTGCTGCAAGCCATTATTAACTACGGTTCACGTAAGGCCCTACAAGTGTGCATTATTAATAGAAACTCTTTCTAATCATTTGATACGTTTCAAATGTTCCTAATCAAGATTGCAGCTTTTGAACCCATGTCTCTTATTAAGAAACTTATTTGAAGACATTAGGAGTCGAGTTAACAAAGCCGATCCGTCCGGTAGTCTGATTTGATCAAAACCTCTCATATCATGGTATTTCCTCCCTCCTCCCATTTATATGGGAGCTATACGAAGACGTGGACCTGCACTGAAAATTTTCTCTCTTAGGCTGTAGTAACCGTTACGAACTTCAAATACGAAATTCGAAATAATTCCAGCAAATAATGTCGCTAAAATCATGAAAAAGCCAATCATGAATATCGGGAGGTACCGCAATATGGGGGCTATACGAAGATCTGAACCTGCATACAAAATTGTTTGCCATGGGTTATAGTACCCACTAGGATCTTCCAGTACGAAATTTGAAGCGATTCCGGTGAATAATGTTACTGAAATCATCAAAAAACTGAATATCGGGAGGTACCGCTATATGGGGGCTATGCAAAGACTTGGACCTACATACAAAAATTTTTGTAATAGGCTGTAGTACCTATTACGAACTTCAAATACGAAATTTTAAATAATTACGGTAAATAATGTCGCTAAAATCATGAAAATACTGAATATCGGGAGGTACCGTTATATGGGGGCTATACGAAAACGTGGACCGAAATGGTCCATTTACGAACTTAACCTGACTACTGGTATACTATGCATGTATGAAAAATTTTAGCCTTCTATCTCAAGATAGCGTCATAGCGTTCGAAAGATAGCGGGACTGCAACAGACAGTCAGACAGACGGACATCGCTAGATCGCTTTAGAATTTTATGCTGATCCAGAATATATATACATTGTAGGGTCTATTATGATTATTTCCAGAAGTTACAAACGGAATGACAAAGTTAATTTAAAATTTCAAATGAACATTATTTTCGGATTGTAGGATTGGAATACGGAGATAGTTTTCGTAATTTGTACTTAAGTGCACGAAAAGAACCAAAGGGTACTAAATTTGGTACAATTTTGATTTGGGTGAACTGATAGAGCTGGAATGCTGAAATTTGGAAATAAGATTACTATTACACTATTGGATTGGGATGTGTACGAAGTTTTGGAAAATCGTACTTATGAGTATTAAAATTGGGACAGTTGAAGTTTTGGGAGAACCGAAAGAATTGGGATCGTTAAATTTGAAAATAAGATTACTATAGCATTGTAGAATTGGGGTATATAGGAAATTTTGGAAATTCGTACTTATCTGTACTAAATGATACTAAATTTGGTACAATTTGGATTTAGGTGAACCGATAGGGTTGGAATTCAGAAATTAGCAAATAAGATTTCAATGTTATAGGATGATTAAAGTATGCAGGTAGTTTAAGAAATTTTGAGTGTAGGATTCGGGTAGTAGGCCGTTTTGGCAACTCGTACTTATACATATGTACTAAATTTGGTACAATTTGAATTTGTGTGAACAGATAGAGCTGGAATCCCGAAATTTGATATTCAGGTCACTGATGATGTCTGTGGTCAAGATATGGAGGTGTTTTTTTAAATGCGAAAAGTACTAAATGGTACTAAATTAGATATTGGGTGAAGAGATATGGCTGGAATGTTCAGATTTGATATTGAGGTCTCTGTTGTTAAGAGGTAGTTTTGGAAATGTGTGCTAGAATTGTAAAAAAAATGTATTTATTGGTACCAAACCGGGTGAAGGACTGTAATCATGAAATTTGATATCTCAGTTGGTATCTGGATTAGAGAAATGCAGGTGGCTTTGGAAATATGTACTATAGTTGTTCGAAAAGTACTAAGCGGTACTAAACTGCGTATTGTGTGAAGGGCTGAATCCTGAAATTTTATATTAAGGTCTCCTTTTTATCTAGAATTGAGATATTGAGGTGGTTTGTATTGTATTGTACTATATTTGCTACATTTGTATTGGTATTGGGTGAACAGATAGAGCTTGAAGTCTTATATTTGGTACTAGGACTAGGTGTATAGCCGGGACATATGGAGATTTCGGAAATGGGTACTATAATTGTACGAAATGTTCAAAATGGTACTAAATTTGGTATTAATTGATGGGAAAGAATTAAAATTCTGAAATTTGATATTTAGATTACTGATGGTATCTGTGTCGGAGATTTGGTGATGGTTTGGAAATTCGTCTTATATTGCACGAAAAGTACTAATTGACACTAAATTCGGTATTGGATAAAAGGATAGGGCTGGAATCCTCAAAATTTGATATTAAGGCCCCTGTTGGTATCTAGGATTGAGATATGGAGGTGGTTTTGAAAGCCACCAAAAGATCACTTAAATTGGTTTGGGAGTCTTAGTCACATTGTCCCAAGAGAATGGGCTGGAATTTAACACCATGGGATAATTACGAGAAAAAGACAATTTCGAACAGATATCCTGTTTTTATATGTTCTGGCATATCGCAAATCTAATAGTAAACCTAAATTGGAATTGGATTTGGCTATAATTTAAATTATCCATTTGCGTAGTATTTTTTTAATATTTTTGAATATATTTGAAAAAAACCTTAACACTTATAAAAACTACAATTAGAATCTCCAAAAACCATGGTTAGTTAATTAATCTACTAGCTTTATATACATATCAACGTTTTTATGAGCTCCCAACATAGCGAGATATTTGAATCCACAACAAGGCTTACATGTTATTCTCATGGAGAAAAACATCCTTAACTGAATGACCTTAACGAAATTTTCCTTATTTTCCGTAAAACAACCTACTCCATCACAACAACCAACCACAATCTTCATCCTTACTTCTCCCTCGCCCCATTATATCCTTTATGTTCTCGCCATATCTCATTTGGTTCATAAGTTTAATGAACATTCATTGTCTCGCATTTTTTCCTCCACGACAAATCATAAGCATAAATCATAAAAAAGATATAACGAACATACACACACAGGCACATATGCACGCACACACACACGTACGCACATTTCCCTTTACTGACCTTCACAATTTCGACATTTGTCCTCATAGACCGTAAATCGTTTCACATAATTTCTAATTTTTTATAATTCCCCAGAGAACATCGCTTTAACTGGGTAGTGGGAGGGAGTGGCTGGGGGGTATTGGCGGCTGGGACTTGGAAATAAATGTATTTTATTGACTCCATCCCAGCAAGCAAAATCTATCCCCCAAACCACTTAGAAGTCACGCCTAAGCGATTGAAATCATCGCGTCTGATATCGCTTTCTCACCCCGGAAGGATCATCCTTCGGGAAGAGATGAACCACGCCCGCGATAGTTTTCTAATGATCGTGGAAGTCACTTCCTCGATAGTTATTGGAAGTGAAAAAAACTAAAAAAAAATTTTTTTTTTTACTCCAGACTTAAGCATTTATTTTTTTATTTTTATTGTTATTGTCTCTTTTTCCAATGTTCATTTGCATAGAACTATTACTTATTAGATGAAATGCTCAAACATTTTTTTTTTCGTTTTAAAAATGTGATGTCTGCATTGGGAATCGAACCGAGGTGTTCAGAGAGCAAAGCCGGCATGCTTACCACTGCGCCACAGTGTCTTATATTCCTCAGATAGAATAAAGTCTGATTTATGTTCAATTCGTAAATGATGGCAAACTATCACTGTTTTATCCGATGGTAGTCACTAGATAGTGTCTGCACACGCGACACCTTCGTTTAAATTTCTTGACGCCACTAAGTAGTAACTACGTGACGATAGAAAGTAGACAACAGTAGTTTTGTTATTGTAAATGTACATACTATCGCATTTAATAGGATTAGAAGCGTCGCAGAAGTGGCATCTTAAAATGGAAGTGAGTCACACACTTCCAAATGCTTGCTGGGATGGAACGTGCGTAATGTGCAACTCATCTGTCTGTCTGTATGTGTGTGTGAGTGCGTGTGCCAAAGGTTAGCATCTGTGTGGCAAAATACCATCATTAATTGCTGTCACACCGTGTTATGACAGAAGTAGACAAAGTTAATGCCTTGAGGATTTTCATTTTTTTATTTTTTTTTTTTTTTTTTTGTTTTTGGTCTTGTTTTATTTTCGTTTGGTTTCGATTTAGCAATTATTGGTATTTAATTTTCTTGTCGCACGTCTCTTGGCTTTCTTGATGAAAGTATGAGTCACACAATTAATGGAAATTAAACTGATGACGAGAAAATCGTCAGTCATCTCAACAGTTATAAGAGGCGGATTTTCTCCCTGTTGCTAACTGAGAACTTGTCAAAGTCTTAAATTGAGACAGAAGAATGGTCATCTTGAAAGGCAGTTTGATGGGTATCATAGTTATTATGATGACGATGATGATTTACTTTTGTGTTTTTGTTGGTTTGGTACAAAATTCCGATTGAATGTCATAACTGACAAATGACGTCATGTTTATACCCTACACCACATAGTGGTAAGGGTATTATGTCTTTGTGCATTTGTTTGTAGCATTGAGAAGGAAGCGAGATAGACGCATAGTTACTTTTGAGGATCTCCATAGAATCACTTTCTGAGTTGATTTATGCATGTCAGTCCGTCTGTCCATCCGTCCATCCATGTATTCTTGTGAACAAAATGCAGGTCGCATTTATTATCCGATTGAGATGAAATTTAGCACAAATCATTTGTTTGGCCCAAGGACGAACCCTATTGAAATTGGAGATAATCGGTCAAAATTTAGATATAGCTCCCATATATATCTTCGTCCGATTTGCCTTTGATTGTGCACCAAACGTGTAATATCAGTCCGAATAGTATGGAATTTTGCACATACAACCACATTAGGCCGGAAAATAAGTATGCCAAATTTGATCGAAATCGGTTTAGATATAGCTATAGCTCCCACATATATATTGTTCGTCCGATTTGTTATTTTTGTCCTCCGCAGCCGTAATATACACTCTGTAACAACAATATTTGGGGAAATATATCAAATACAGCTCAGAAATACATTTGCTAAATATTATCGAGATCGGTTCAGATTTGGATACAGCTCCCATATATAACTTTGGTCCGATTTACCTTTGATTGTGCACCAAACGTCTAATATTTGTCCAAATGGTATGGAATTTGGCACTTACGTCCGAATTGAGTCTAGAAGCTAGTATGTCAAATTTGGTTAAGATCGGTTCAGATATAGCTATAGCTCCCATATATATTGTTCATGCAATTTGTTATATTTGTTACCCACAGCCGTAATATGCACTCCGAAACAACGATATTCAGGGAAATATATCAAATACAGCTCAGAATTATCTTTGCCAAATTTTATCGATATCGGTTCAGATTTGTATATAGCTCCCATATATATCTTTATGTCATTTCAAATTAATTTTGCACCAAATGGGCAATACAAGTCCGAATTTAGAAGATACAAATGTTTCGGCATAGTTAGTCTTTTGAACTTTAAATTATTATTATAATCATAGCGTGTGTAATTGAATTCTCCAATAAAAAACTTTTAATTTTTATGTGGAGCTCTACTAAATTAGCAAAGTGGTGTAGGGTATCATAAAGTCGGCCCCGCCTAAATTTTCAGACTTTCAAGGTTTTACATATTATTTATGTTTTTTCTTTGAACTTTGCCGAGGTGAACTATTCCACAGTGGACCATCAAATTTTTCTGTCCAAAATTATTTCAACATCTCCATATGTAAAGCCTAGAAACCTTCCTCAGTGACCTCAATATGAAATTTCTAGATTTCTGCTCTATTCCTTCACCCAAAACCAAATTTAGTAACATTTAGAACGCATTTCCAAAACCACAGACACCAAAGGTGACCTCTATTTAAAATATTAGGATTTCAGCTCTCCTCCTTCACCCAAAATTCTCGGGATTCCAGCTCTTTTCCTTCACCAATATCTTTTTTTTTTTTTTTTTTTTTTTATTTATTTATTTAAATTCGTGTCTATTATTACAATTATATATACAAGTTCTGAGATTATACTACTTTTTATAGTATTACAGCAGGTAAATTCAAATTGGTTTAACCATATTATCTAAATAAAATATCACAGTTAAGGAGAAAAAGGAATGGAAAACCTTTGAAGGACTTTGATTAGTTTAAGAAATTTGGAAAAAATAGGAATAAGTCTTCTTTTAAGATAAAAGTAGATTATACAAAATTTTTATAATAAATTTCTTATAAGACTGTAGTTAGATCTTCTGCATCGTTCTTCGAATGACAGAGTCTGTTGCCGCATAACCATTTCAATGGTTTTATGTCCGTAACGAGAATGTAGATGACTTGTAGAATAACGCCAAATAAGATTATGAATGATTTTTAAGTTCTTGTTTTGTATTACTTGCAGTTTTTTAATAAGATAATTAGCAGTTTTGTTATACCAGGCTTGACAAGCATACGTCATAATCGGTCTTATACACATTCTGTAAAGTAAAACTTTATTATGTATATTCAGCTTCGATTTTCTATTAAGTAACGGGAATAAAGACCTTCCACACTTAACTGCCTTTTCTAGAATTTGGAGAATGTGTTCTTTAAAGGTTAATTTACTATCTAAAGTAACACCTAAGTATTTGATAGATTTTTTTATTTCAATGTTATTTCCCTGTATTTGGAGAGGAGTGCTGGGAATACGCTTTGGCGACTTATTAAATGGGAAAATTATGGCTTGCGTTTTTTCCTTGTTTATTTTGATCTTCCATTTATTGAAATACTTTTCCACATGTTGTAACGATAATGCGAGTTGCTTTGTGATAGCATTTGAAAGTTTACCCGAGCATAGAAAGGCACTGTCATCAGCATAAAAAGCGGCGTCATGACTCCTTATGATTGTAATATCCGAGGTAAAAATTGAGTATAAAATAGGTGATAGAACGGACCCTTGTGGCAGACCAGCTGGAATATTTCTTGTTGACGAAAAACAGTTTTCTAGGTTAACGAAAAAAGTACGACCCCTTAAAAAATTCTGTATGATTTTTTGAAGATACAATGGGAAGTTTAGCTTGTTAAGTTTGAAAACCACGCCGTCATGCCAAATTGAGTCAAAAGCTTTTTCAATGTCAAGTAAAACAACACCAGTACTTTTACGAGCAGCTTTGTTTTGTTCAACGATGTTAATTATTCTCTTGATCTGGTGAACTGTTGAATGTTGACTGCGGAATCCAAACTGTTTACAATTAATTATATTTTTTTCTTCCGTATAATCATTGATTCGTCTATAAATAACCCTTTCAAAAAGTTTTGAAACGGAACTTAACAGGCTAATTGGCCTATAACTATTTGGACTTTTTGGATCTTTACCATTTTTAAGAACCGGGATAACTTTAGCCTTCTTGAATACCATTGGAAAGCTTCCGTTTTTTAAAAAGTTATTGAATATGGAAGCAATCGTGTCATAAAAGGTCGTTGACATGTTCTTTAATATAATATTGCATACACCGTCAGCTCCAGGCGCCTTATTATTCTTAAAACTGCGGGCTATTTCGAAAATTTCTCCTGCACTTGTTAGTTGGTCTGTATTTAATTGTCCAACACAAGCGTTTTCAATACTATTAACAACTTTGTAGACTTTTGAGTTCATCGGTGATTGGTAGTTTAGTGTAATCTCATGTGAGTTCTGAAAAATATTCGCTATTAAATTTGCCTTTGCATCCAACGACGTTATTTGAATTCCATTAAGTTTAAGAGGAGGGACCGACGAAGGTTTTCCTTTAATATATGTTGATATTTTCCAAAACTTTTTGCTACCTGTGGGAAGATTTGATAACAAATTTGACCATGTTTCATTTCTATCTTTGTCCAGATGATAGTCTATAAGCCTGTTTAGCTGCTTCATAATGGTTTTTAGCATGTTCCTGCGTAACGGATCGGTTGTCCGTTGATATTTACGCAAAATAGTTTTTCGCTGTCTAATTAGGCTTATAGAGAGGTTGGATATCTTATTTAAATATGGTTTTGGGGTTTTATATGGAATTAGGTCATTAACAGCCTTTAATATATTTATTAATTTTTCCAAAGAGGATTCACCGATATCTTCTGTGAGAATTTGTGACCTAATTTCACTATCCACCCGTGTTCTTATTGCAGGCCAATCTGCTAGATGGTACAAAGGAAATTTATTTTCGCTAACTGCAATCGAACCATAAATATGGCAAGTAATAGGCACATGATCAGAAATTAGTGCATCTGGATGAGTCTCTATATCAGATATTGGTAAAGATGAATTAGATATTAAGATATCGACGGTTGATGGTGTTGTTGGAGTAGAATTTTGTCCGAATCGTGTTGGATTTGGAGGATAGTAGACATATAGATTTGTCTGGTTTTGGTAATTAAAAGAATATTTCCGGCGGCATTATTATTTGAGCAATTCCAACTTTTATGCTGCGCATTAAGATCGCCAAATATAAATACATCATTTGTTTTATTAGACAGCGTAATCAAATCTTCTTTAAATGTTGATTTGTATTGTGGAACATAGACTGATGTAATTATAGTATTTCTGCCGCTTATTTGGAGAGAAATGCTTAAACTTTCGGAGGCATACAATTTATCTTTTGTAATTAGTTCATGTTTAATGGTTTGCTTAATCCCTACCATTACTCCACCGCCATGCGACCGACGGTCGTTTCGATAAATTTTATAACCCCTAATTTTAAATTTATGGTGAGGTTTGAGAAATGTCTCGTTTAGAAGAAATATGTCAATTTGTTTTTGACGCAAAAAATTATCTAGTTGCATTTTTGCTGAATTAGTCGTTATGCCCTGACAGTTCCAATGCATAACATGAATCTCATTAATGTTGTATGAATTATAATGCATGACGCAACATCATACCTAGAACTCGTAGCTTATCATATTTATTTCTACACTTTTGTAGAGCATCGACAGCTTCGAAATATATGTCTAACAACTTGTCGTTCGATAAATCGTCAGTATCATCAGCATGCTTATTATTGCTTAGAATGCTGGAGTAAAGAATACGATTACCAGCTGTTCGTTGATCAGCTGAAGAAGCATGTGTTGTGTGTGCACCTGCTGTGGCTGGTCTAACACGCGGTCTATTCATATCTGTTGTTAAATCAACAGCTGATTGATTTGAAGTGCCTTTGTTGTTGTGCCCAACTTCGGGAAATTCGTTTGTATCAAAACAGAACTGATCAACATTTCGCCTTTGGGTACCAGGAACTGATCGTGATGTTATTCTCCTTCGCATTTCTAAATATTCTTGTCTGCAAGGGCACTTGGGGTCGTCTGCTTTATGGTTCACATTTTTTAAGTTCTTCTTCGAACAATTAAAACATTTATACACCACAGGGCCCTCATGCTGCGTTTTATTGAGAGTGCAGACAGATGAATCATGGTTTCCAGCGCATACAGAACATACCGCTGATCGGTGACAGTTTTTAGAACCGTGCCCATACATTGAACACTTTTTACAAAACGTGGGACCTTTGTTGCCTTTAATTGGGTTTCTCCACTTAATACTGATTCCAAAAATATATCGTATTTTGCGTATTTCCTTCTTTGACACTTGATTACGGTCGAATTCTAACATATAAATTGCGTCGTCCGCGCTGGAGCGGGTCGTATTTATTTCTTTCACACTTTCAGGGACTATGTTATGAGTGTATTTAAATTCTTCTATTATCGATTTAGAATCACGTCTCGGAAGGCCGAAGACAACCAGTTTAAAACACTTGTTATTTCTCAGATCGTGAGTATAGAATTTACTGCCGTGTTGAGTGAGTTTTTTGATTGCTTCTTCGTACAACAATAAGGAACTAGAAGTAACCTTTGTTCCGATGGACATTCGTTTGAATTTATATTGGGATCCCATTAGTGCAATTACCTTCGTGAAACTGGTTTCTTCGTCGACCACTATAGGGGGAAACTTTTCTTTCCGGGTTGAGATTTCGCCTTCCTCATCACCAGATGTGTCCATATCATCTGTATCGAGGGCTTTGTAACGATTGGACGAATCTAGAGCTGTTGAAGTTCTTGGATATTTAAACCGTGGATTGTTTCCAACAAACTTCGATCTTCGTTTTATATTTTTAGTTGCCATAGGCAATTAATTTTACGTAATTGAATAAAAAGTTTTTAATATTTTACTTTTCAAAAAAATTGTATTTGCGCACAGAAAAAAAAAAACGTGTGGTATCAGCTGATTACCAGAGAGCACTGGTTCACCAATATCTAATTTAGTACCACTTAGTACTTTTCGTACAAATAAAGTATACATTTCCAAGATCAGATACCATCAGTAATTTAAATATCAAAGTTCAAGATGTTTTTTCTATCCACTCACCCAACTTCAAATATAGTACCATTCAGTACTTTTAATACAAATATAGCACACATTTCCAAAATCAACCCCATATCTCCTTTCCAGATACCAATAGAGACCTCAATATCAAATTTGAGAATTCCAGCACTATCCCTTTACCTAATACCAAATTTAGTACCATTTAGTACTTTTCGCACAATTATAGAAGGGATTTACAAACCATATATAGTACTATTTGGTACTTTTTCTGCACTTATAGTACACGTTACCACAAACAATTCCAGATACTAACAGAGACCTCAATTTCATATTTCGAGATTCCAGCTCTATTCCTTTATCCAATACTAAATTTAGTACCATTTAGTACTTGTCACACAAATATTGGAAGAATTTCCTAACCTCTATAAAATCTCAAACATAGATACAATCAGTAATCTAAATATCAAAATTCTGTATTGTATCTCTTTCTCTTTAACCAACACCAAATTGAGTATCATTTAGTACTTTTCGTGCACTTGTAGTACACGAATAAGAAACCACCTCCATATGTCCAAGATAGACATGAACAGCGACCCTGATATAAAATTCCAAACTTCAAACACCACCTGTTCACTCATTACCAAATTGTACCAAATATAGTACTATTTAGTACTTTTCGTACACTCAGATACCAGCAGAGACCTGTATATCAAATTTCGGGATTCCAGCCCTAATCCTAAATTAAAAAAAAAAATGTTAAAATTGTGTCGTTTGAATTTGTTACATTTTTTTATCTCACCCTGTATATCTTCAACCGATTTCGGGTTAATTGTGCACCAAATGGCCAATATCAGTACAAAAGTCGTGAATTTTGGTACAGCCGACAGAATTCAGTCTAGAAGCAAGTACATTGAATTTGGAGATTGAAATCGGTTCAGATATAGCTTTAGCTCCCGTGTATAGGTATCATCCGATTTGGTGTTTAAGTCCCCCACATTCATAATATGTACTCCACAAGGATGATGTTTGGTATCAGATATCAGATAAAGCCCAGAAATACATCTGCCAAATTGTTTCAAGATCGGTTCAGATTTGGATATACCTCCCATATATGTCTTCAACCGATTTCGGGTTAATTGTGCACCAAATGGCCAATGTCAGTCCAAAAGACCAAAATTTTAGCACATCCAACCGAATTCAGTCAAGAAGAAAGTATAGCTCCCAGATAGATATAGCTCCTATATATATTTCATCCGATTTGGTGTTGAAGTCCCTCCCTCACATACGTAATATGAACTCCACAAGAATAATATTTGGTTCCATACATAAGATACAACCCAGAAATACCTCTGTCACATTTCATCAAAATCGGCTAAGATTCGGATATAGCTGCAATATATATCCATAGTCCGAATTCAGGTTTATTGTGCAAATAATGGCTAATATCTGCCCAAAATGGAGTGAATTTCGGAACTCTGTTCCAATATATATTTTTTAATATAATCTTTCTCGAAGTGATATCATATAGTAATTTTATTTGGCATAAAAGAAAAAAATATCTATATCAAATTTAGTGAAAATCGATTCAGAATTGGATATGCCTCTCCCTCAGAAACCAAACTATAACTGCTCTAAAGCCCAATATTGATAGGTGGTATGATCTACTTCAAATAAATCCTTTTGTTACGAGAGCTCTACTAAATATGAATAGTGATGTAGGTTTTCATAAAGTCGGCCCCGCCCGACCCGAAATACTTTACTTTATATGGAGCTCTTCAATTGTGTAATCCAACCTAAATGTATTTGAGCCCTATGTTATGGCCAAATTTCATTTCGATTTGTTACAAAGTTTTAAAAATCGTCCTTCTCCTACACATGACTCCCATAAGCTATGACTGCGTAAAAGCTTATACCTAAATGTTTGCTCACGTAACTTTATTGTTCCATTAGCCAAATCTAATAGGTTAATTTAGTTACACAAATATTCATTCGATATTTACCAACAATTGTATTCCTTACGAGTATCGAGCACTCATTTCGCCATCCCCCCTTTCCTTTTTATTGTGCATCATCAATCGATATATTTTTCCAATGTCAATTTTATGCTCCAAAAATAACAGCAGCAGCAACAACAACAACAACAAATATTTCCCATTGATTGCAATTTTTACAGCCTTAAAGGCATTCATTGGCATCGCATCTAAATTTATTTCATTTCACTGCTGCTTCTGTGCCTGCATTTGGAAGGCAGGAGAGAGTGAGAGAGAGAGAGAGAGAGGTATAAAGGGAGGTAATGGCATTTATTTTGTTTTTATTTGTTATTAAAACAATGAAAATAACAAAATAACAGCAGCACCAGCAACAACATAAAAAAACCTAAACTGTATTCCCACACACACACACACACTCATAACAAATAAACTCATAAATACTCATCCCTGGGTGACAGTTCACGTCACATTTCCAAACACATCACATCCATACTTTGACATTCTCAATATTTACAAAAGAAGAATAAAAAACAAACAAAATTATTGCCATTGTTTTATTCATATTTGTGTCCTTGGGCATATTTTCATAAATTTTTAATTTGAAAAAAAGTTGATAAAACAAACATAAAATTGAAACGTCACACCGTCAATATTTTGTTAGTGCTCAGGCTTTGATGAATTTGAAAGCGCGAAATCAATAATGGAAAAATTTTTGAAAAATCGCAAATATTGACACCAGCAAGTTAATGTTATAATGGGTTGTGTGTCTGTATGTGTAAAAGTAAACAAAGTTAGAATTCACCACACTTAAAAGGGTTGAGTAAGCTGCTGATCTATTTGGGGATTTTTGGAGGAGGGGGGACGATAAGGTGAAAAGGAGGATTTATTACTTGGTGCAACAAAAAAAAAAAAAAAAAAAATACAGGATAAATTCAGTAAACTACGGCTAAAAATGTATCCTCGTTTTCAAATTTTACATCGCAAAGTAACCTCTTCCATATTTTTCTAAAATTTTCGAATCGAGATTCCTTGGAATCCTTGCATTTTAAGTAGCACAAACTGAGTAAATTATGAAAGTAGAGCTTAAAATTAATATTAAATAAAGGGGGAAGGTCCTCTCCTCTTTCACATTTTTTCTAAATTTTTGCATCGAGATTCCTCGAAATCCTTGAATTTTAAGTAGGACGAACTTAGTTAATTTTGAAAGTAGAACTAAAAATATTTCAGCGTTTTGAAATTTAACATCGCAAAGTAACTTAAATAAAGGGGAAAGGTCATCTCTTCTATCGCATTTTTTTTTAATTTTCAGATCGAGATTCTTGAAATCCTTGAAAAACCCAGTAAATTTTGAAATTTTACATCCGAAAGTAAACTGAATAAAGGGGAAGGACCCTCCTCTTCCACATTTTTTTGGATCGAATTTCCTTGAATTTTGAGTAGGACAAACTCAGTAAATTATGAAAGTAGAGCTTAAAATATAAATAATGGGGGAGGTTCCCTCCTCTTCCACATTTTTTCAAATTTTCGGATCGAGATTCTTTAAATCCTTGCATTTTAAGTAGGACGAACTCAGTAAATGATGAAAGTAGAGCTCAAAATATATCGGCGATATTTTACTTCGCAAAGTAACATAAAAAAGCAGGGGTCCTGCTCTTCCACATTTTTTTTTTTAATTTTCAGATCGAGATTCCTTGAAATCCTTGCATTTTAAGTAGGACGAACTGAGTAAATTATGAAAGCAGAGCGAAAAATATTTCGGCGTTTTGAAATTTTAAATCGCAAAGTAATTTAAAAAACATGGAAGAGGTCCCCTCCTCTTCCACATTTTTTTAAATTTTTGGAGATTCTTGAAATTTTTCATTTTAAGTAGAGCACACTCAGTAAATTATGACAAAAGAGCTTAAAATACATCGTCGTTTTGAAATTAACTTAAATCAAGGAGGAAGGTAGCCCTCTCTTCCACTTTTTTTTAAAAATTTCGAACCGAGATTTCTTAAAATCCTTGCATATTAAGTACATAATGTCTTTGGCAATATTACAGATAACAATACAAGGATTATTTCGGTATCACATTTTAAACCCCAATCGAGTCAACAAAATGGTCTTGTTTGTCCTTTTTTTCTAAATATGATTAAAAACACCCTTTAAACGGGGTCGTTGCAAATGAAAATATTCTAAAAAATTATTTGTCGTAATATTTTAATGAGGGTCCCAGGAAACATCAAAAGTCTAAATCTTATCTAAATGCCAGGAATTCATACATATTAAAAATACCTTTTAAAGGTTAAAGCCGTACTTGATGTGAGTTTATAAAAAAATCTTCTACATAGCATCATTTTAAAACAAACGAGTAACACTACTATGCATATTTAGCAGAGCTCCCGTAACACAAGCATTCATTTGTAGTAGGTCATACTACCTATCAACATTTGGCTTTAGAATAGTTATAATTTGGTTTCAGAGAGAACTAATATTTGGGAGGCGTATCCAATTCTGAATCGATTTTCACTAAATTTGACTGAGACATTTTAATCTTTAAACCCAAATAACGTTGCTATAGAGTTCATGATATCACTTCGAGAAGGATTAAATTACAAAAATATATATCAGTTCCGAATTCCACAAAATGGAAACGTATGTCCCGAAATTCATTCAATTTGGGCCATTTGGTGCACAATAAACCAGGATTCAGATTAAGGATATATATGGAAGCTATACCAAAATCTTCGCCGATCTCGATTAAATTTAGCAAAAGGTATTTCCGAGCTCTATAAGATATGAGGCACCAAATATCATTGTTGTCGAATGCATATTACGAATGTGAGGACCAAATCGAATGAAACATATATATGGGAGCTCTAACTATATCTGAACCGATTTTCACCAAAGTTTATGTACTTGCTTCTAAACTGAATTCGGTCGGATGTACCAAAATTGAGGTCATTTGGACTAATATTGGCCATTTGGCGAACACACAATTAACCCGGAATCGGTTAAAGATATATGGGAGCTATATCTAAATCTGATCCGATAGGATTCGTCCTTGGGCCAAACAAATGTTATTTGGAAAATTTCATCTTAATTGGATAATAAATGCGTCCTGCATTTTGTTCACAAGAATACATGGGCAGACGGACGAACTGATATGCATAAATCGACTCAGAAAGTGATTCTATGGAGATCCTCAAAAGTAACTATGGGTCTATCTCGTTTCTTTCTCCATGTTACAAAAAATGCAAAAAGACATAATACCCTTACCACTATATGGTGTAGGTTATAAAAACGATTCTGAATACAAGGCGAAAAAAGTATTCAGATTGAGCAGGTGGAGTATATAGTTAAATTTGTATCAAGCCGAAGTCAGTCGGAAAAAGGTACCTCCCCCACAAATTGTTGTTGTAACCAGAATATCCTTAAAAAATTAGATATAAACTAGCTGCAGCTTTGTCTTTACGGACACGATGGTTGATGTTTTTAAAAACCAGCTATCTTTTGATGTGAAATTATAGCCTGGCAGCCGATCTATAAATGTACTGAAGAGAGTTTATACAGACGAACACCTCATTGTCCATAGGCATGCTACACCAAACCTCCAACCGAGAAAAATATCAGCTCAAATATACATTTGCCAAATTCTATCGAGATCGATTCAGATATGTATATAGCTCCCATACATATATCTTCATCCGATTTCAGTTTTATTAAATATAAGCCCAACTGTTAAATATAAGCCTGAATTGGATGGATTTTGGCACATATGGCCAAATTCGGCCTACAAGGAAGTGTGTCATATTTGATGAAATTTGGTTTAGATATAGCCTCACGCCCGTAAAACGCACTCCACAATAACGATATAACGATAGCTATCGAATACTGCATACCTCTGCAAATTTTTTTGAGATCATTACATTTCACAATTATTTTGCACCCAAAATGTTATAGCTCAAATGGAATGGACTTTGGTAACAATCCGTTCACACAAATGCTGTCGATGCAGAGTAGGTAAACCTCCCATATCGTAGTTCCCTTCGCTTCAAATCGTAATTGCTCTGGAGCCAAAAACAACCTCAGTTGGTATCATTTAATTTACATAAAATCCCTATATGAACGTCTATTTATTACAGGTAGCTCTGCTAAATTTGCATAGTGGTGCAAAGTATCGTAAAATCCCCTTTGACCTTTCTTGTTATTCATTGTATACCCCGCATTTCAAGTCATATAATATACATCAACTTGCCTTTGTATTTAAAAAAGATTTAGCTCTATTTCATTGAACTTCTCATCTCTGCTTTTAAGACCACTTCCCATTTAGAGCCCATTTTTTAAACAACTAGCAAACACTTTTCATTTTACAAATTCAAATGCAATTATCATTCGAAACTGTAAACCTATTTGTTCAAAACTAATTTGTACAATGTTTACTTGCAGTTGTTGTAACTCTTGTTGTTGTTGCCGTTGTTGATGATTGTTTTACACATTTGCATGCATTAAACCTATTTTACTATACGCACAGCAGAAGGTAACCAAATTGGGGCGGGGAAGTTTCGCCTATTTTTTCATTTTTAAAAATATTCGAATTAAGATTAATTGGAAGGCATCAGGATCAGATACTGTTTCAGGTGCTACTTCAAAGGAACATGTTTACGTTTAGCAATGGATGCGGTTTCGGAAATGTGTACAATAATTGTGCGAAAAGTACTAAATGGTACTATTTTTTGGTATTGGTTGGAGGGACAGCGATAGAATTCTGAAATCTGACATTTAAATAACTGTTGGTATTTGAGGTTGAGATTTGGAAGAGTGTTTGAAAATGTGTACTATAAGTGCTGGAAAAGTACTAAATGGCACTAAATTTGGTACTGGGTGAAGGGATGGGGCTGAAATCCTCAAATTTGATATTGAGGCCTCTGTTGGTATCTGGAATTGAGATATGGAGATGGTTTTGGAAATGTGTGTTATAATGGTACGAAAAATACTAAATTGTACTATATCCGGTATTGGGTGAAAGAATAGAGTTAGAATCCTAAAGTTTGATTTTGAGGTCTCTATGGGTATCTAGAATTAGTAAAGTAGGCGATTTTGGAAGTGTGTACTATAATTGTACAAAAAGTACTAAATATTACTAAATTGGGTAGTGGCTGAAGGAACAGAGTTGAAATCCTAAAATTTGATATTGAGGTCACTGTGGGCATATGAAATTGAGATATGGATGTGATTTTGGAAATGTATAGGCACGAACTGTACTAAGTGGTGCAAAATTGGGTATTGATTGAAGGAATAGAGCTAGAATCCTAAGATTTTATATTGAGGTCTCTGTGGGTATATGGAATTGAGATAAGAGGGTGGTTTTAGAAGTGTGAACTATAATTGTACGAAAAGTACAAGTAAAGTAAAGTTGTACTAAATTTGGTATTGGATAATAGGATAGGGCAGGAATCCTCATATTTGATATTGAAGCCTCTGTAGGTATCTGGAATTGAAATATGGAGGTGGTATTAGAAATCTGAACTATAATTGTAGGAAAAGTACTAAATAGTACTACATTTGGTATTGGATGAAGAAATAGAAGAATAGAATCCTGAAATTTATTATTTATTTATATGGGTGTCACTGTGTGAGAATTGAACAAAATGGTACTAAATTTTGTAATGGGGGAATTCAATATCCTTAAATTTGATATTGAAGTGTCTGTTGGTATCTGGTGTTGAATTTAGTGGTGGTTTTGCAAATGTATATAACTATTGAGCAAAAAGTACTAAATGGTACTAATTTTGGATCGCTGTTGGTATCTAGGTTGAAGAAATGTCGATTGTTTTGGATATGCATACTAAATATAACCAACTTTGGTATTGGGTCAAGAGATAGAGCTTAAATTCTGAAATTTAAAATTGAGGTTTCTTAGGTTAACATATCAAGAGATTAAAATAACAGATATATAAATTGTGACCATTTGTACGTCAGGTACCAAAAGGGTTTCTCATCTTAACAACAGTTGTTGTGTTAGAAAAAAGTATTTATTTGAGCGTTTGGTTTTTCAAAATCTTATGGGGCAGCTACCAGAAGAAATGGTCCGATCCCTCCCATCTTTATAACAAATATTGTGTTGATGGAAACATTGAGGTGTACCAAGACTAAATGAAATCGGATGTTAATTTCGCGTTTCATGAGCGCTATTGATATTTTAAATTTTGACCCTTTGTAGGATCCCGATATATTCCATCTTAACAGCAGATCTTGTGTTAGTAGATATAATGAAATATGAAGAAATATGTGAAATATGAAGAGAACCAGATGTGCATTTCAGATTTTATAACTGTTTTGATTATTCAAAACTTTGACCCTTTGTGGGGGAGGTACCAGAAGAAATGGATCTGGTGTTGATAGAAATATTGAGATGAGGCTAGTCTAAATGGAATCGGATGTTATTTTCGCGTTTTATGAGGAGGCATGAGAAGGAGTGGACCGATATATCCCATCTTCATAGCAGAACTTGTGTTAGTAAAAATAATGGAATGTGTGAAATATGAAGAAAACGGGGTGCTTATTTCGGATTTTATTACCGTTTTGGTTTTTCAAAACTTTAACCCTTTTTGTTACAGTCACCAGAAGGAATATTCTGATCTCTACCATCTTTATAACAGATCTTTTGTTGATAAAAAATATTGAGATGTACCAATTCTGAATGGAATCGAATGTTTCGCGTTTCTGGAGGAGGTGCCAGAAGAAATGGTCCGATCTGTACCGTTTTTATAATAGATCCTATGTTGATAGAAATATTCAGATGTGCCAAGTCTAAATGGAATCGGATGTTAACTTTGTGCTTTATGAGCTTAATGAATATTCAAAATTTCGACCAATTGTGAGGGAGGTACCAGAAGGAGTGGGCCGATATATTCCATCTTCACACCACACCTTGGGTTAATAAAAATATAGTAATGTGTGTAGTTTTGACTCTTACATCATATTTTATAAGAGTTATAATTATTCACAATTTTTACCCTTTGTGGGGGAGGTACTTGATGGAGTGGACAGATATTTTACGTTCTTGCACCTGACCTAGCAATGATACAAATTTTAGGATTAGCAAAGTTGGAGCAAAATCGGAAAATGTTGTTGGTACATCTCCGAACTCGATCTAACTTTGGATCAAATCGGATACTCACTTCGAGAGTTATGGTGCTCACCATTCAGCCAGCAAGAAAACGGACGGACAAACATCGCTAGCTCGACTCCAAATGTCCTGAAACGGATTTGGTCCAAAGAGACCTAGGTTCTAAAACCGTAATTTCGATGAGCCACGTTTTAGCCGTATCAAATAATATATACCCTCTCTAGCAATATGGTTGAGGATATGAAAACTTAGTCAATCTGAAACAATTCTGCATTTTTGATACTAAGAAGGCCAAACATCCGTTGTTGTCTGGCTTAAATGCATAGGACTAGTGGCGCTTCAGCTTCTGTCCTGTTTTTAACATGGCCTAACTACATACCTATGTAAGTAAGTTTTGTAAGTTATTGAAAGAGTTTTTTTATTTGTTCGTTTGTGATATTTAAAAAAATAAACGCTTCAGCTTCATTGTATATCTGCCATACTCCATACATACTTAAAACATACAAATTGCTAGCTCAAGAATAAAATTCATGTTGGAATATTTCCATGAAATTCATTGCTGCAAAAATTGTAAAGGCATTGTTTAAATTTTCGACAGAGCATTCTGATCAATTGGAAGCGATACTAAAATACAATTTAAATTGAAGATAACAGAAAATTTAAATTTCATATACATATGTACATACATATGTATGTAACTGTGTGGATAACAAATTGAAAATTCCCAACATACCAAAAATCCAATACAGCTTGAGAATAATATTATAAAAATATAATTTTTCAACAATGCTTGAGAAACACTTATGCTTCACAAACTTTTCTTGTGAAAATTGTCAGCAAGAAATTATTTTCGAGTTTTGCCTTATTATTATCTTTGATAAAAAAAAACAAAATCACCGAATTTAGGACACATTTCTGGACCAAACTCTTAAGGTATGGATGAATAATAAATCCGAGAATCTTTGACATATATTATTTCAATCCCATTTCAGATTGGAAGCATCAAAAAATTTGCAGGATTTCAATAGATGTGTAGTCTTAGTGGAAGAGATGCAGAAGCTCAAATAAGGGAGAAGAAAGCGTCAGGGTATCAAGGCCACATAAGGAAGTGACTACTGGGATGTCCATTAAGAAAAACATATGAAAAATGATTAAAAATTAATATTTTATACTATTACAAAAATAAGCTTTATATAATATTATTTTCGTAAGCTTATTCTACAATTTCAAGTATAAGCTTATAAATAAGGGTTCCGTTTCGATTATTCTATACTTGTTATACAAACATTTTTCAATATTTTCTCAAGATTTTCTCAAGCTTAAGGGTTGTGTTCATAAGCTTATTTTAATATTATTCTCAAGCCATTTTGGTATGTTGGGTTCATTTATAGAAATTGACATTTCATTGACATAGCCACGCACACACACAATCACGTACGCCAGTTCTTACAAGGCAGCCACGGCCGAAGTGTAGGTCTGTCCGTGTGTATGTTGTGTAAAACATTCTTATCATTTATTTATGCAAATCTCATTTATTTTTAAAATTTTATTTATGTATGTTCACACACACACTCTCTTTCTATCAGACATCCATTGAATGTTATAACGAAAATATGTTATAACGACTCTTGTCTAATTTCCATTGTGCGCCAATAAAACTAACTGACTGACTCAATGACTGACTGGCTGCCTAACTGTTTGCCTGCCTGCCTGCCTGGTTGAGTGAAGACATCCGCTTGTTTTTGTTGGAACTTTCCAATGCCATACATTTTTGAAATATGTACTTTCCAAAAATGAAAGAATGAACAACTGAATGAATGAGTGAATGAATGGTTTCTGCTCCAGTGATATAACAAATTACAATGAAATTTGACGTAATCTAAATAAATTCTTTGGGCTGCGCAAAAACAACAACAGCACCAGGAAGAAGAAGAAGCAAAATATGCAATTAAGTTAAAGGGCTGAAAGTAATTTTTGTGGAAAATTCTCTATCAAAGTTAAATATTTTATGGCGTGAAAATAGATTAAATTCTTTTTGATGGAAATGGATTTATGATACATCCTCCTTATGGCTATAGGGGATATATATAATTTGAGAAGGCGAACAATGTACCCGATCGTGCAAAATTTTAAGGTAATCGGACCTTATTTCACATTTTAAATAAGTTATGATTATTCAAACATTTTTACCCATTCCTATTATTATGATAATTGTGATATGATTATGATTCGTCCAAATAGACCTAGGGTCAAAATCCGTTATTTCGATGAGGCAAATTTTGACACATTGATTTACATATACCCTTCGTAAATAAAATGCCGAGTGTTGTAGGGTACCGTTATTTGTGGGCTATAAAAAAAAAACATGGACATATATAGACAATACTATGCCATAGGGATTTGCACCTATTACGAACTTCAAGTATTTATTTTTATACCCACTGCGTGTTGAGGGTATTATTCGTTTGATTGACCAAAAATTATGTAACACCTCGAAATATTGATCCTAGATATAAGAATCTACATATGGAACTTCCTATCTCATTAAGCAGAGTCCACCTAGCTATGTATGCCCGTCCGTCGATGTTAATTTGTAATCACGCTGCAGGTCGCAATTATGGCCCGGAATAGAAGCCTATTGTTTTTGGAGATGAATATTTAGAGGTTGAAAAGGAAAATTCTCGATTTTGCTATTGCCCTACCAGGCCCCAATTATAAAACAATCGACGCTTTAGAGTTTAGGACTGGCCTGCCCAGTTAATTTGGATGGTCGTCGAATAATATTTAGCGGGTGAAATAGATCATAACTTTTATGTTAAAAAAATATGAACGTTTTTATTAAAACGCGATTACTTTTAATTCCGGCTTAATCGCAAATACATTAAAAGGTCAATTCTGGCCACTACAGTAATGCTGATAGCCAAGATATCGGATATATAGCAAAATAGGTACAATATTGATGTTAGATATTCCGCTAATAAATCAAGAACGGCTGAACTGCTTTTCACAATTCCTCTCAATTCTGAATAGTCTCTTGCCAAAAACGGATAAAATCTAAGAAAATTGATAAAAAATAAAATATTTTTGTTAATTTTTTTTTTTCAATTTGACTTATTATTTTGAATTGTATATTTTGTAACGTTATTTTTTACACTCTACAACACTATGTGTTGTGGCCGTTATATGTAGGTCGCAATTATCGTCCGATCCTCACGAAATTTTGTATAGGGTGGGGTTAGGGTCAAAACTAAAGTCTATTGTTTTTAAATATGTACTTTATAGGGTCCAAATGGACCAAAAAAAAAAATAAAATTTTCCAAATATTGCAGTCGCTCTACAGAAAAACCAACCGGTTTGCTCTCATTGGAAGTAATTGTAGTTGTAATAAAAAGAGACAAAGGATCCTCTGCGATCACATAGAACCTCTGCGTTCACTTGTCTGTATTTCTATATGTATTGTAGATAGACATGTGATCCTCAGCGATCGCTTAGAACCACTGCGTACACTTGTCTTGTAGAAACGAAAGCGGAAGCATACGGCCTCTGTCGCCAGCCCAATTACTAAAGGTAATTTGTCGGTTAGAAAAGAAAGAAACACCAATAAAAGCAATGAATTTAATTTAGAATATACAAATTTTTATTGTGTTTTATTTCTTGTATATTTTCTTTCTTTTATACACCACACGCGCGAATCACCCGCATCTTACCGCATCTCTCACCATTACACCACATAATAATCATAATAACTCTGGGGAGTTATCGTTGTTGTCGCTGCCGCTGTCTAAGCCATTCTCCCCACTCCCCTGTGTTAAACAGTCCCTCTTTTATGGTCAAAGCTATATAAAGGCCTTGAATTGCTTCGCCCCTCTTTTCAACCTAACCTACGTCCAATTGCAATTTTCCAAAGCCCAGGATGGCTATTGGACAGTAGATTTCAGAGCAGAGATTTTGGAAAAAGTGCTACGTTTGCATAAAATAAAAAAAGGAAAATTGTAAAAAAAAAATTCTTAAGCTTGGTACAGATTTCCAAAACCACCACCACATCTCAATCCCAGATACCAACAAAGACCTCAATATCAAATTTCGGGATTTCAGCTCTATTCCTTCACTCAATACCAAATTTAGTACACATTTCCAAAACCACCTCCATATCCCAATCCACATACCAACAATTACCTAAATGTCAAATCTGAGGTCTCTTTCCCTATCCTTTTCCCCAATACCAAATTGCAATAACAATAAAACTCAATACTTTTCTTACAATTATAGTACAATTTTAAAAAACCAGGGCGAACTTCCAAAACCAATACACCAACAGACCAACAGTCTATCTCAAATTTTAGGATACCAACCCTACCCCTCCAATACCAAATTTAGTACTATTAAATACATACCTCAATCCTACACTTCAACAGTAATTTTTATTCAAAATTTCACGATAAGATTCTTATTCCAATACAGATAAGTACGAAATTCCAAAACATAATACACACCGACAATCCTACACACCGACAGAAAACTTATTTCCAAATTTCAAATTATACCAAACTTAATACAATTTAACAAAACTACCTCTATGCCTCAATCACACTACCCAACAGTAATCTTAATTCCAAATCCAAATATTTCCAGCTCTATCAGTTCAACCAAACCAAATTCGGACACAAGTACAAATTTCCGTAACTACCAACATTATACAATCCTATAGAAATCTTTTTTTTTCAAATTCCAGGATTCCAACTCAATCTGTTCTCCCAAAATTTAAAATGTACGAAATCTAGTACGATTTAGTACACATAAGTACGAATTTCCAAAACTACCTACATATCCCAATATTACACTGCGACAGTAATCTCAATTCCAAATTATACCAAATTTAGTACATTTTAGTACACATAGGTATAAATTTCCAACACTACCTCCTTAGCTCGTTGTTCCCCCAAAAATTTAAAATTTTCACATGATAGGAAATGTTACCAAATGTTGAACATTTTAGTACTTTTCGTAGACTTACAGTGCAAATTTCTAAAAAAAACCTTTTGGTACATCCATCACAGTAATATTTAGTAACTTTTAGTACTTTTTGTACCGTTCTATGAATTTCCAAAAACCCAGCCTAATCTGGCACTTTCGCACCAATTTAAAATGTCCAGCTTCAGCCGTTTCGTCTGGGCGTTGATGAATCATTAAGTCAGACAATCTCTTTATTCTTTTATTAATATAGATAATTTATATATGCTACTTTCAAAATAAAAAAAAATTGTGAAATTTTTGGTTTTTGAAAACTTTTTTAAGAATTCTGAATTCCATTTTCCAGCCTTTGCCAATCATTAAAAACTTAACGAACGATTTACCAACAGCGCAAAGTCAAACTGATTACCACCTTTAATTGTTTTGACACATTGTCCGGCGGCAGCTCGTTGTAAATCTGATCTGCAATAATAATTGCTATAAATATTAACTTGAGATGTCAACAGCAACAACAACATAATCTACTTAAATATTTATCAGAAATATTGTGACAACTTGCTGACATTTAACAAGATTAAGCCATACTTCATTATACATCTGTTCTCGGTCTGAGGGAGTTCATGCGAACTCTCTCCGCTCACATATACATACATACATACATACATACATATGAATGTACGTATGCCTATGGTGTGTTTGCGAATATAAATATTAAAGACACTACACTACTATATTTCATTTGGACTCATTGAAAGGCTTTTTGTCAAAACTGCTAGACACCAACAAAGAGCATGACTTAGCAGGACAAAACAAAACAGCAACAACAACTACAGAATCGAAAATTTAATTTTATACTTCATTCTGCCATTTTCCGTTGATACAGAGTAGATTTATATATCCATAACACACGCACACACACACACTCGAATAGTCATCTAACCACTACCATAATAGAAACGAATGAACAAGCACCTTGCAACATCTCAAATCGATATCCACAAGTCATAGAAGAAGAAACAGCAAGAAGAAGAAGAGGGAGAGGAGAGTAGAATTGGCAAACTAGGAATTCATTCAATTTTCATGACATTTTCATTGTCTCGGCCTATTACCTGCCTGGCATTCGTATTGATGCCAGCTGATAGTTTTCTTCATGTCCACACACACTCACATAAAGAGATTGAAACACCCATAAAGTGGACGTAGAAAGTTTGAGGTAAAAACAAAATCAAGATTGAGGACAATCTATGAGAGATGGTATTGAAAACTTGACTCCCCCAATCTCCCTCTCGCTCTCTCAAACTTAAGCAAATCCTTTTTGGACTTTGACAATTGTGGCCAACGAATAATGCAATTTAGTCATTTTTTGAAGAAGAGAAAAGACGTGGAGAGGGGGAGAGGGGAGAGAAAAGGAAACAAAAGCAACAAAACGGAATAAAGAATAACATCAACTATCGCCGTGTTGCCGAAAAAACCAATCAAAGTGATATGCAGTGTGGTGGCCGTGTTGTTGACTTTCGGAGAAAGTCATTTCATGCAACATGGTTAAAATGGAAGCGTCATGGTGGTTGAACTCAGAGTTGCACTTTAATTTAAAAAGTTTCTCAAATAGCGGGAGGTTTCAATTCTCTTCAGCAAAAAAAAGATTAGAAAAAGAAAATAACTATTTTATAGATGAGATTTTATTGTGTGTATGACATGGTCCGTCCGTCCGTCCGTTAGTTTGAAATGTTCATGTAATTCAAAGTAAATGACCAATAGCTAGCTAAGGCATGGAGAGACAAAGCAAAATATCTGACTTTTCAAATAAAAAAAAAAGGAAAATGGGTTCAACACTTTCAAATCAGTTTAATAAAAATGTCTAATTTAAAGGCTTTGTGTTTGGATAAAAAAAAAGATTTTCAATACCCGATATATTAAGGCAGGGTGAGATAAAAAAACGGCAACTAACTTCAGACTACTGTCATATCAAAGCCACTCTTCCGACAGCTAATTGTTTACAAGCGTACAAAAGCATTTTGGTGAGAATTTTCCAGAAAAAAAGTAATTACTGATGGAATTCAAGCGGGATAGTGTGATTTCTTTATATTTGGCTGGAAAATCACAAGTGGCTAACGTTAGAGCACTCCAGCATTAAAATGTGAATAAATCTTTTGTGTCTGTACCATCGCTCGTTACCGGGATACTGGTAGAGTGGCCCGACGTCAAGGAAGTGGGCGGAAGAAAACAGCAACATCAGCAGAAATGGTTCGAAATGTAAAGAAGTGACTTGAGCGAAGTCTCGTCATAGTGGCCAAAAAATGGCTTGTGAGCTTAACATATCGCAATATTCCATTCGGCAAATATTGAAAAGTGAGCTCGACGTAAAGCCATTGAAATTCCAAAAAGTGCAAGAAATTACACTGCAACCGAAAGAAAATAGACTCAAATGAGCTAAAGAGTTGCTTCACTTGGTCGAATGAGGTGAACTGCCGAATTTGGGTTTCTCCGATCATAAAACATTCGTTGTCCGGCAGTTTGTAAACGAACAAAATGAGCGTGTTTACTTGCCAAAGAGGTCAGCTGAAAATGTGCAACTTCTGTTGGCCATCAGAACTCAAGCGCGGGTGATGGTGATGGTGTGGGCCGCCATAACAGCCGATGGTCGCTCTACGCTCGTATTAATCGACATCAGAATAAATGCCCAATATTATCGCGTAAATATTCTGGAGGGTGTATTAAAGCCTTGGGCACGCAAACATTTTGATCGCTGACCTTAGACATTCCAACAGAACTCAGCATTATCGCACACAGCTCGCGCCACCCAAGAATGTTTACAAAATGAGGTTCCACGCTTCATTTCCAGCGTACAATGGCCACCAAAACCTTCGGATACCAATCCGTTGGACTACTGTGTCTGAAGTATTTTGGAATGCAAGGTTGGCACTAAAAAATACCAAAGTGTCGATCAACTCGAGCAAGCTCTTCGCCGCGAATGGGTCAAAATACCGCGGAGCAACATTCGGGCAACATGTAACGTTTTCATTGGTATCGAGCAATATCGGTCCACTCCTTCTGACACCTCCCCCACAAAAGATCGAAATTTTCAAAAAATATATTTTTTGCACCGAAAGTGAAAGGATAATTCGATTTTGCTACAACTTTGCAAATTCTAATATTTGCCTCAGTTCTCGGTCAGCTACAAAAATGGATAACATCGGTCCACTCCATCAAGTGCTTCCCCCAGAAAGGGTCAACATTTTTAATAATTACAACTCTTATAAAATGTGATGTAAGAATCCGATTGTCTTCAAATTTCACACATCCCAATATTTATATAAGCTCATGATTTGGTGTTAAGATGGAATATATCGGTCCACTCTTTCTGGTACCTCTCGTACAAGGGTTCAAAATTTTGAATATCCATCCGAAACTAACATCCGATTCCACTCCAGATTTGGTACATCTTAATATTTTCATCAACACAAGATCTGTTATTAAGATGGTAGATATCGGACCATTTCTTCGGGTACCTGCCCCAAATAGGGTTCAAGATTTTGAAAAACAAAACAAGCGAAATAATCAGCAAATTCTCCTCAAATTTCACATGTACAAACATTTTTGCTAATAAAAGATATGTTCTGAAGATTATACATATCTGCGAACCCCTTCTGGTACCTCACCCGCAAAGGGTCACAATTTTCAATATTTTTATCTGTCATAACTTGCAAATAAGTCAGCGATTTTTTATATTTTCCTATATCTAAATATTTCTCTCAACCAGAAACCTGAGATGAATATGGAATTTTCGTGATGGGAGTTTGATCTAAAAATCGAATACTATCAAATCCATTTGGAACCCAGACCAATGGACAGTGAAATTACAAGAAAAATTTGCAGCAAATTCAGAAAAAGTGCTATGTTTGTCGAAAGTAAAAGTAACAGTAAAATCGTTAACACATGATTTTCATTTGCGGAATTTTCTTAAGAACTGTTAAACTTAGGTATGTAGATTTTTCACTGGATTATATTTTATGAATTTCTGGCGTTTATGTGAGATTTCGATTTTTAATGTATTCTTAGACCTATTGTAGATTTTTGTAACAAATAGTTTTGTAGAATAGACTTTAATTTGCTAATATACCGTTTAAAGTGAATTTTTTTAATCATACTTTGAAGATAGACTAAAAATACCTTTTTAGTTACCCGCTTGAGGGTTAACATCTCCGACCAAAATTTTTATCAGTAATATTTCCAAAGACACAATACAGCTTCCAGGGATTCTTAACCCGAAAACTTCAAATAATGTGGAAGAGGGTCTCCCTCTATTTAAATTTTCAAAACGCCAATACAAGTGCCTTGTATTAATAGCTCCACTTTCTACTTTAATTTACAGAGATATTACTTTAATAGCTTTTTGGGTTGCATAGTGTTATAGCCGTTAATACCTTAAATTACTATACCCCCTCCAATGACGTTACTTGACTACATGCAAATCCATTGCAGTTTAAATTAATTCCCCCCATCATTCACTTTGACTGACAATCAATCCACAATCCAATGTAATGACGTGTAATTCAATCAACCGCTTATCCTGTGTATCCATTGCATAACCAGTTAATTCCCTATATCGATTTTCAGCCAAAAATGTTTGAAGTTAATAAAGGAAAGGATTTTCTCGGAGATAAATGAGTTTGAATGCCAAACCTCCAACGTTCATGTTAACTAACGATTTCATCTAATCTTCATTGATTCCTTCCTACGGCAATGGGTTGATAAAATACATATGAATGTATGAATGTAAACAAATATTAAAACCATAAATTAAACAAAGGAAACAAATAAAAACAATGTTCCATGCATGTTTCCTCAAAATGAAACTGTTGTACAGAATTAAACTGTAAATAAAAGTCAAAATGTCGCACACTGATTCAAAATAGTTTTATACTCTTTCAATAAAAAACAATTTCAATAATTTCAAAATTATATAAAAATTATAAAAAAAAAACAAGTAAAAAAGCTATAAGTTCGGCCGGGCCGAACTTTGAATACCCTTCGCCATTTGGAAGGAATTTGGTAATTCTCCAAAACAATAAAATCCGTTAATAATTTTGTTAAAATCTTAAAACTACCGAATGTAGCTATTATATTAGGGTCTATACGACGACATGGACCTGCGAACTAATATTCAAATGCGAAACTTAAAAAAATCGGTTATAATTTCGATAAAATTATAATACCGAATATCGTACCGTACCGACGTACCGTTATATGGGGGCTATACGAAGACGTTAACCTGCACAGACAATCTCCTGCCATAGGCTGTAGCATCCAATACGAACATCAAATACCAAATTTGAAAGTTTTCCGGCGAATAAATTTGCTAAAATCATCAAAATACCGAATATCGGGACGTACCGTTATATGGGGCCTATACGAAGACGTGGACCTGCACATACAGTCCCCTGTCATAGGCTGTAGCATCTATTACGAACTTCAAATACCAAATTTGAAAAAATTTCGGTGAATAAATTCGCTAAAATCATCAAAATACCGAATATCGGGAGGCACCGTTATATGGGGGCTATACCAAAACGTGGATGCAGACATAACATACATTTGAGCATAATTTTATCATTCTACTTTAATTCCTTCGGAAGCTGGATTAATTGCCCCCTCCGAAATCATAGTGGATTAGGTTTTGGTTGCCGCTGATATAAAGATAGCCGGGGATTACTATGAATGGAAATCAGGAATTAGGATGTTGGTTGGTAACAATACAAATATTATTTTAGTCAAAGGTGTTAATAACTAACTGATCGAGAATCAACGCCCAGTTGAAATGGCTGAAGCTAGAAATTTTGCACGTGGGCCGGTCTTGGTGCATAGGCGTGTTATAAGGCTAGATACTAACAGGGTACGAAGAATACTAAAATATACAAGAAATTGAAAAACGTGTATTGGTCAAATGAGCTAGAATTCTGAAATTTGAAATGACAGTAACGGATGCAGTGCGGATAGATATACCAAATGGTTTTCAGAAATTCGAACTTTAAGGTTACGAAAAGTCTCAAATTGGTACTAAACTTCTAAAATTCCACTAAAAACTAAATTCTAAATAAGGCAAATAAGTTTGATATATGAAGGTGGAAGAATTGAAAATGTGTACTAAGTGTGCGTCCTTTACTAAATGGTACTACATTTGAAACAGTCTAGTTTAAGGTGAACGAAAATTTTGCTTTGTGTTTTCCTTTTGGTGGCAGATTTTTGATAAGAGTTGGTTTTGCACCCAAAGTACTAAGTAGTACCATATTTGGTATTGGGTGTACATGTTTTGCTACAAATTTGATATTAAGGTCCAAGACATATAGAAATAAAGTTCTGAAATTTGTTTTATACCCTCCACCATACTATGGAGGGTATATTAACTTTGTCAATTCGTTCGAAATACTCATGTCAACCCAAACAAGGTATATATATTCATGATCAGCGTAAAATTCTACGTCGATTTAGCGATGTCCGTCTATCTGTCTGTCCGTCTGTCTGTCTGTTGTAATCACGCTATCTTTCGAACGAATTGAGATAAAAGGCTTTAATTTTGCACATATGCTTATTTTGCCAGTAGGCAGGTTATGTTCGTAAGTGGTCATGTTTTCACGTTCCACGTTTTCATATAGCCCCCATATAACGGCACCTCCCGATATTCGGTTTTTTGATTATTTTAGCGACATTATTCACCGGAATTTGGCATTTGAAGTACGAAATGGATACTACAGCTTATGACAGAAAATTTTCTGTGCAGGTCCACGTTTTCGTATAGCCCCCTATAACGGTACATCCCAATATTCGGTATTTTGAAGATTTTAGGTGCAATACTCACCGAAATTTTTTGAGATGTCGTATTTGAAGTTCGTAATGGATGCTACAGAAAATTGTCTATGCAGGTCCAGGTCTTCGTAAAGATCCGATATAACGGTACCTCCCTACATACGATATTTTGATGATTTTAGTTACATTATTCACCGTTTATTTCAAATTTCGAATTTGAATATGGTAATGGCTTATGACAAACAATGCTAATGTAGGTCCACATCGTATACACCTCAAAGAACTACCATCGTCAGTATTTTTAAAATTGGAACAGAATCTTTAAAGGATTTTATTTTTTGAAAATTTCCAAATTCGTTCCAAATGTTGGAGGTTGTTCAAAGTTCGGTCCGGCCGAACCTGCTGCTTTTTAACTTGTTTAAATTACTGATGGTATCTGTGTTTGAGTTTTGGTAGGGATTTGAAAATGGTGGGGATATATATACGAAAAGTACTAAATTTGGTAATGAGTGAAGGGATAGGGATGGAATCCTCAAATTTGATATTGAGATCTCTGTTGTTATCTAAAATTGAGATATTGAGGTGGTTTTGGATGTGTTCGAAAAGTAATAAATTTGGTACTTGGTGAAGAAATAGATCTAAAATTTGATTCAGTCGTTGGGGTCTGTGATTAAGATATGGAGGTGCTTCCGGAAATGTGTACAATAATTGTACGAAAAATACTAAATGGTTTTAAATTTAGCACTGGGTGAAGAGGTAGAGCTGGAATCCAGAAATTTCATATTGAGGTTTCAGTTGGTGCCGCTGGTTGAGGTAGAAGGAGGTGGGTTCGGAAATGAGTCCTTTAATTGTTCGTAAAGGACGAAGTGGTACTAAATTGTGTATTGGGTGAAATCATAGAGCTGGAATCCCGAAATTTGATGTTGAGGCTTCTGTTGGTATCTGGAATTGATGAATTGGGAACTGCGTATTATAATTGTACGAAAAGTTGTAAATTTGGTACAATTTGGCATTGGGTGAACAAATGGTGCTTGAAATTGTGAAATTTGGTATTGAGGTCGCTGTTCATGTGTAACCTGGATATATGGAAGCAGTTTCAAAAATGTGTACTGTAATTGTACGAAAAGTATTAAATGGTACTATATTTGGTATTGGGTTAAGGGATAGGGCTGAAAACCTGAAATATTGAGGTATCTGTTGCTATCTCGAATCAAGATATGGTGTTTGTTTTGGAAAGGTATACTGTAATTGTACGAAAGCACTAAATGGTACTAAATTTGTATTGGGTAAAAGAATAAAGCTGAAATCTGGAAATTCCATATACAATTGTTTGAAAAGTACTATGTAGTACTATATTTGGTACAATTTTATATTGGGTGAACAGAACAGTTGGTGCTTGAAATCTGAAATTAGGTATTGGGGTCACCGTTCATGTATAGCCTGGACTTATGGAGTTGTTTTCCGAAATGAGTACTATAATTGCACGAAAAGTACTAAATGGTACTATATTTGGTTTGGGTGAAGGGGTAGAGGTAAAATTTTGATATTTAGATTACTGAAGTTATTTGTGTTTGAGATTTGGCGGTAGTTTAGAAATGCGTCCTATATTAGTGCGAAAAATACTAAATGGTACTAAATTTGGTATTGGGTAAAGGGATAAGGGTGGAATCCTCAAATTTGATAATGAAGTCTCTCTGTTGGTATCTGAAATTGAGATATGAAGGTGTTTTGGAAATGTGTACTATAATTAAACGAAAAGTACTAAATGGTACTAGACTTGGCATTGGGTTAAAGAAATCCTAAACATTGATATAGATGTCACGGTTGGTGTCTGTTGTTGAGATATGGAGGTGGTTTTAGAATTGTGTACTATAATTATTCGAAAAGTACTAAGTACTACATTTTGTATTGGATGAAGGCATAGAGCTGGAATCTCAAAATTTAATTTAGAATTGGTCAGCACGAATTATGGCCTTCAAACCGTCCCACGCGCCCTAATGTTGCTCTGCAGTATTTTGGCCCATTCCCGGTGAAGCGCTTGCTTGAGGTGATCAACACTTTGGTATTTTTTTAGTGCCAACCTTGCTTTCCAAAATACTCCATACACAATAGTCCAACGGATACGTATCCGGAGATTTTGGTGGCCACTGTGCGCTGGAAATGAAGCGAGTAAAACAATTTTGTAACCATTCTTGGGTGGCGCGTGCTGAGTGCAATGATGCTGAGTCCTGTTGGGATGTAAAAGGTCTGCGGCCAAAATGTTTGCGTGCCCAAGGCTTAAAAATACACCCTCCAGAATATATTCGCGATAATATTCGGCATTTTTTCTGATGCCACGGTCGATTTATCCTAGCGGAGAGCAACCATCGGATGTTATGGCGGCCCACACCATTACCATGGCCGGCGCATGAGTTCTGGTGGCCAACTTATGGTGTACATTTTCAGCTGACCTCTTTGGCAAGTAAACACGATCATTTTGTTTGTTTACAATCATTTTGTTGCTTACTGCTGGACAACGAATGTTTTCTCATCGGATACGGAAAAAACCAAATTTGGCAGTTCACCACTTTCAGCGAAGCGAGGCAACTCTCTAGCTCTTTTGAGTCTATTTTCTTTCTGTTGCGGTGTAAGTTCTTGCACTTTTTGGAATTTCAATGGCATTAACCCGAGCACATTTTTCAATTTTTGCCGAATGGAATATTGCGATATGTTCAGCTCACGAGCCATTTTTTGGCCACTGCGACGCGGGTTTTGATCAAGTCGCTTCTTTACTTTTCGAACCATTTCTGCTGATGTTGCTGGTTTCTTCCGTCCACTTTCTTTACGTCGGGCTACGCTACCAGTATCACGGTAACTAGCGATGGTACGAGACACAAGAGATTTATTCAAATTTAAATGCTGGAGTGCTCTAACGATAGCCACTTGTGGTTTTCCAACCAAATATAAAGAAATCACACTATCACGCCTGGATTCCATCAAAAATAACTTTAATTCTGGAAAATTCTCACCAAAATTCTTTCGTACACTTGTAAACAATATAATGAACTGTCACTGGAATAATTTTAACAGCTGGCGGACCAGTGGCTTAGAAATGACAACAGTCTGAAGTTGGTTACAGTTTTTTATCTCACCCATGTCTGCCTTCCGGGCATTTTTCGCCTAATTTAATTCGAATATGTCTTAACCGAATTGGAAAATAGTGATGTAAAAATTGAGGTTTTGCCCAGAAAAAATCCAATACTAAATCACAAAGGAGACGTAGTGAGTCACAAAATATGTCGAAAGAATTTTAATTTTATTTAATTGTTAAATTGCTGCTTGGGCGCCAATTTTGGATTGGGTCGTTGAAAATGTGGCTTGTGCAGTCTACACTTCCCAATTAAGTTCATGCCTAATGTTCTTTTACAGATTAAGACGTTTGTCCAGTATTTTCCCGCCTCTTAATATAAAATTTCTCCGCAACATATTATTAGACTTGATAATGGCAATAAACATTAGATTCCATGTCTCACCGGGTGGCGTACTCTCTGGCAAAACCCAGGCTACATTTTGTTCTCTGTATGGAAAAGTAGCCAATCCCAATTCAAACGTAATGCATTCCGAGATGCGTCTAGTGTCAAGTGCTGTCTATCCACTTTTTTTCAAAGTAACTCATGCAAATCTTCAGATTGTGTTGGGGATTCACATGAAATGGATTCCTGGTATTGAATGGCTGTGCATGTCTTTGGCAAAAGAAAAATGTCTATCTTATTCAGGGCAACTCATGTGCAGCTTTTAAATTCTAACTGAGCTATAAAAGCAAACTATATTTTCAAGCAATGGGAAAACTTTTACAGGACTCAGTCATCCCCTCCTTCCTTTTGTGGAACTTCGTTGTTTTTCTCTTCTTCTTCTTCTTCTTCTTCTTCTTCTTCTTCTTCTTCTTCTTCTATTCATTAAAGATTCCTCATTAAGTATTGAATTTGAGTTTAAAACTCTAATGGCATCCAATTGGTTTTTGGTTTAGAAATGTTTCAAGGGTTGATGGGTTGTTTGGGCGGGAGACTCTTGTTCTGCTTGTTAGTGACGTTGTTTATGATGATGGTACTTGGCGACGTATACGTGATATCAGACCAGAATTGCATTACTCATGAGACGTGTTGTCGTCATCGCCATCATTGTTGTTTTTGCTGCTGTCGTTGTCATCGTCAACATTTATGACAATTCCCGTCTTTTTGTGTGTGTGTTGTGTTCTCATCTCGTGCTTAGCATAGAAAAATTCCATTAAATAATGAAAATACACACGGGCACAAACACACACATACACTCATATCCACACACACGTATATGTACATGTGAACAGTCACGTTGATATTCACACTCGGTACCCTTTTGTTTGGTTTGCAGTTGGAACATAAATACAAATATCCGTTTCCTTCGAGGGTCATTGATGCAGAATTAATGCCAACGTAGCAGTGGTGAGGCACAGTGTCATGGGATGGGAGATACCCTGGCCAAACCCATTTATTGTGTTTATATATACAGGGTTGTCCATATTCGACGGACTCATCTGGCAACGCCATAACTTTTGACATAGATGTCACATCGCTTAATGACATAGCAGTCCAAGCAGATTTTTACCATGAACCAATACACGCCACGCGAGCGCTCTGAAATAGTTGAAATTTGCAAGAAGTCAATTGCGAAAACTCAACGTGCTTTTAAAACATTAAAAAATGTGAGAAGTGCGCCTTCTAAGAACACCATTAAGCGTTTATACGAAAAATGTTTGACTGGTAAGGCTCTTTCTAATCCGAGGAGGCCATATAAAAGTCGACCAAGGCGATCGGCCGAGAATATCGATACCGTACGAGCCAGTGTTGAGAGGTCCCCAAGAACATCCCAAAAAAGCCGTTCTCAGCAGTTGGGCATGGCTCGGTCCACTTTACAACGGATTATTCGCATTGATTTGCATTTGTTCCCGTACAAAATTCAATTGACGCAAAGAATGTTGCCTGCGGACAAGCCTCGTCGATTGAAATGGGCCCAAAGGGTCATCGAAATGGCCGAAGATAACGAGCAATTTTGGAACAAATTTATCATGTCCGATGAAGACCATTTCACATTGAATGGGACCGTAAATAAGCAAAATTGCCGTTTTTACGCCACTGAAAATCCTCAGGAGATTCAAGAAGTGCCTCTTCATGACGAAAAAGTCACAGTTTGTTGCGGCGTTAGTGCGAAAAGGTCATTGGGCCGTTTTTCTTCCAAAATGAAAATGGCCATGCTGTTACCATCAATCAAGAGCGTTATCGCGACATGATGACTAATTTTGTGATGCAAATTATTCGTCGAAAGCGTATGAGGCAGTTCTGGTCTCAACAAGACGGCGCTCCACCGCACACAAGTCGCATAACAATCGATTTTCTGAAGAATTTGTTTCCGGGCCGTTTGATGTCGAAAAGTGGTGATTTGGACTGGCCACCGCGTTCGCCCGATTTGACGCCGCCTGACTTCTTCTTGTGGGGATATTTGAAGCCAAAGGTTTACGTTAACAAGCCAAGGACCGTAGAAGAGCTCAAGGGCAACATTCGTGAAGAAATAGACGCTATTCCGGCCGAAATGTTGGCAAAAACGATGGAAAATGCAGCAAAAAGGGCACAATACGTCATCAACGCCAGAGGCGGCCATTTGAGAGATATCATATTCAAAAATAGATGTAAACAAATCTACTGGGAACAAATTAAATGATTAACATTGCCAACCGCCAAATTTCTATTTTTTTCTTTGATTAAAAAAAAAAAAAAAAAAAAAAACATGGGTCCGTCGAATATGGGCAACCCCGTTCTACATTTTTTATTTAGTGAAGGCATAGCATTTGAAAGCAAAATTTGGTATTAGGGTCACGATCAATGTGTAGCGTTGAGATCTGGATGTGGTTTTGGAAACACGTACTAAAAAGTATGTAAACTACCAAATGGTACTACATTTTGGGAAGAGATAGAACTGAAATTTTGAAATTTGGAATGAGTTTCTATGAGGTAGTGGAGGGTCTTTGATGTTGGAAAAGTCAAACAATAAGTGTACCACGATTTTGCCGACAGTTATATACCCTCAGCCAATATTCGTTTATTTAAATATTTTCTGACTTCTGTTATGATTATTCAAATTGTAGACCCACCATGGAGTAGGTTCCGAAGGAATGGACCCATATTGTCCATTTCGTATCGGACCTTAATAAATATGATATAAATATTGCGACGTGCCAGATTTGGACCATAATGGTAACTTCCTTGACTTTATATCAGATATGTGATAATTTTTAGAAAATGTTAAAATGTGCGTGGTGTGCCAGATATTGTCGACCGAAGTCCATTCCATTTTCATACTTCATCTAATACTGATAAAAATAAGAAACAAGAAGAACATTTATGTCCAATTCTATGCGAATCATAAATTCCATATTCTTTCTTTGAGCGTTTTATTTTTCAAAAACTTGAACCCTTTGTGGGGGAGGTACCGAAAAATTGTTCGATCTCAACCATCTTTATAACAGATCTTGTGTTGATGAAAATATTGGAATGTACCAAGTCTGAATGGAATCGGATGTTAATTTCCGCGTTTTATGAGCTTCATGGATATTCAAAATTTTGAACCTTTGTGGGAGAGGTAGCAGAAGGAGTGTACCCACATATTCCATCTTCGGATTATTATTGAAAAGAAAAATGGCACCTTTTGTGGAAGTAGTGGACCGATTTTACCCGACTCCAAACTCAATCTAAGTTTGACTATAATATTACGATGTACCAAGTTTGGACCAATTCGGGTACTCCCTTCGAGAGGTATCGTGCGCACCAGCCAGCCAGTCAGACTGACGAACATCGCTTCACCGACTCCAAATGTCCTGAAACGGATTTCGTCAAAAGAGACCAAGGGTTTAAAACCATTATTTCGATGAGGCACGTTTTGACGTATCATCGTCAGGGTATAAAAGGATCCCTTTGGGGAATCTGTTAATAGTTACGACTCCGAGGGAAATAATCCTCATATTGTATTAGTATTAGTATTAGTATTAGTATTAGTATTAGTATTAGTATTAGTATTAGTATTAGTATTAGTATTAGTATTAGTATTAGTATTAGTATTAGTATTAGTATTAGTATTAGTATTAGTATTAGTATTAGTATTAGTATTAGTATTAGTATTAGTATTAGTATTAGTATTAGTATTAGTATTAGTATTAGTATTAGTATTAGTATTAGTATTAGTATTAGTATTAGTATTAGTATTAGTATTAGTATTAGTATTAGTATTAGTATTAGTATTAGTATTAGTATTAGTATTAGTATTAGTATTAGTATTAGTATTAATATTAGTATTAGTATTAGTATTAGTATTAGTATTAGTATTAGTATTAGTATTAGTATTAGTATTAGTATTAGTCAAATTAGTCCGGGTTCAAGTTTGAAATTTACCGAAGAGCATGTTAGTTAAACCCTTGAACAATGGTTCCACATCTAATCTTTCTTGACAAAATTATTTCAACGTCTTTTAATAATAAAACTTGACCCTAATCATATCTTCATCGTAGAAATCGACAGTGATCTCAATATCAAATTTTAGGATTCAAGTTCTCTCCATTAACTTAACGGCAAATCTAGTACTTTTCGAACAATCATAGTACGCTTATTCAAAACCACCTCTTTCTCTCAAAACATACCAACAATGGCCTCCATATCAATGTTCATGATTTCAGCTTTCTCCCTTCACCCAATACCAAATTTAGTACCATATAGTGCTTTTCGTTCATATGTAGCACTCGTTTTTAAAACAATCTCCATAGCTCAACATCAGATACCAACGATAATTAGTAATTTCACTCATAACCAAATTATGTACCATTTAGTACAATCGTAGTACGTATATTCAAAACCAGCTCCTTCTCTTAACCAAAGAAACCAACAGTGACATCCATTTAAAATTTCTCGATTACAGCTCTATCCCTTACCCCAAATTTAGTGTCACTTAGTACTTTTCGAACAATTGCAGTACACATATCCAAAACCACCCCATAGCTTAATCACCGGCACCAACAGACCCTCAATATCAAATTTGAAGACTCCAGGCTTAACCTTTCTCCCAAGTACCATTTAGTACTTTTCGTACATTTACATTACATTTCCGAAATCACCTCCATATGTCCAGGCAAAACATTAGCAGCGACCCTGAAACCAAATCTCAGATTTCAAGCATTATATGCAATAGCATTTCACTCAATACCAAATTGTACCAAATATAGTATTATTTATTACTTTTTGTACACTTGTGGTAAACATTTCCAAGATCATCTCTTTATCACAAACCTACCAGCCAATGCCAACATCTCAAATTACCAGCTTCTTCTGATTGCCCAATACCAAATTTTGTACTATTAAGTACAGTTCTTATACTTAGTACACATTTCCAAAAACCCCTCCATACATCAACCACATTTCCAAGAATTGATTCTCATACCGAATCTCAAGATTTTACCACAATTCGTTGGCGTAATTCCAAATAGTCCAAGATTCTATTTTAAGCTGTTTTTTACCCCCCACCATACCTAGTATGGAGGGTATATTAAGTTCGTCATTCCGTTTGTAACTCATCGAAATAATAATTGTAGACGATTTAGCTCTGTCCATCCTTCCGTCTGCCCGTCTTTTATAATCACGAATTAAAATAGAAATATGTCTTTTGTCTGCATGCAGGTCAAATTCGAAGATGAGCTATATCGATCCACGATATCGTACCTCCCGACATTCAGTATTTTGATGATTTTAGCCACAATTTTCAATGCAATTGTCTACACAAGGAGTTCCCTGTGAGTATCTTACCCCTGGAAGTGAATTGTCTTTATAGGTCTACTATATCGTACAGCCCTCATACAGCTTTCATAAACCCAAAATTCGGTATTTTGATAATTGTAGCAACATTTTTCAATGAAATTGTCTGAAAATCCACACAAAAAGTTCCCTCTGAGTACTTTATACCCTGCAAGAGAATTGTCTATATAGGTCCACGATATCGTTTATCTACCATATAACAGTAACTCCCGATATTCGTTATTTTGATGATTTTAACCCAATTTTTTAATAGAATCTGAGTGTTCTGTGAGTACCTTACCCCCTGAAAGTGAATTGTCTATATAAGTCCACGATATCGTATATCCCCCATATAACCCTGCCGACATTCGGTATTTCTATGATTGAAGCCAAAATTTTCAATAGAATTCTCTGAAAATCAGCACAAGGAGTTCCTTCTAAGTACTTTAAGCACTTTATCCCCTGGAATATAATTGTCTAAATAGGTCCATGATTTACAATAGCACCCATATAACAGTAACCCCATATATTCTGTATTTCCAGGATTTTCGGGACATTATTCACCAGAATTGTTTCAAAGTTCGCATTTGAAGTTCGTAATGAGTGCTACAACCCATGACGGAAAACTGTCTATGCAGGTCCACGTCTTTGTATAGCCCCCGTACAACGGTATCTCCCTTTATTCGGTATTTTGATGATATTAGCGCCATTGTTCACGGGAATTGTTTCAAATTTCGTCTTTGAAGTTCGGAATCATTACTTATGCAGCACCACGTCTTCGTTAAGACCTCATATAAAGCGGTATTTTGTGACGGATTTTTTTTGGAAAATTTTCAAGTTCCGACCGAAAGTTCGGCCCGGTTGAAATTAGCTGCGTTTTTACTTGTATCATTTGTAATGTTGAAATTTTGTGGCGTTGTTCCAGAAGGACTCATCTTCAAACTCGAACCAAATTTGACAAAAATATTACGATTTGGAAAGAAGTGCATACTCCCACTGAATGTTATCGATTGCATCTGCGGTTCGTCAGACGATAGACGAACATGGCTAAATGGACTTCAAATACATCTAACGAATCTCGCCAAAAGAGACATGGCGATTCTCCCATAAATGATCTCTCTCTAGCTATAAAGCAAAGGGTGTAAAAATTAAAAAAAAAAAACATGTTAAAAAGCCGTTGGTTCGGCTGGGCCGAACTTTGAATACTTTCCACCATTTGGAACGACCTTGAAAATTATTTTAAAATTTAAAATGTCGAATACAGGGAGCTGCCGTTATTTTAGGGTCTATACGAAGACGTGGACCTGCATGTCAATTTTCTGTCATAGGCTGTAGTACCCGTTACGAACTGCAAAAATTATCAAAATACCGAATGTAGGGAGGTATCGTTATATGGAGGCTATACCTAAACGTGGACCTATATAGCCCATTTTCAATACCAAGAGACACACCAAAGACACATCTGAGTATAATTTTATCAGCCTACTTCAATCTGTTCGGGAGCAAGAGTGATTGCCACAGGCGGACAAACGGACGGATGGACATCATTAAAACGACATAGATTTTCATGTTTATCGAGAATATAAAGAAAATAGACTCAAAAGAGCTAAAGAGTTGCTTCGCTTGGCCGATAGTGGTGAACTGCAGAATTTGGTTTTCTACCATGAGTTTGTACAAACAAAATGATCGTGTTTACTTGCTAAAGAGGTCAGCACCTTCGATTAGCCACCAGAACTCAAGCGCGGGCCATGGTGATGGTGTGGGCCGCCATAACAGCAAATGATCGCTCTCTGCTCGTATTAATCGACCGTGGCATCAAATCGACCGATGATCGAGTGAAGAATATTATCGTGAAAATATTCTGAAGGGTGTATTAAAGCCTAGGGTACGCAAAAAATTTGGCTGCAGATCTTGGACATTCCAACAGGTCTCAGCACCATCGCATTCAGCACGCGCCACCCAAGAATAATTACAAAATGAGGTTCCTCGCTTCATTTCCAGCGCACAATGGCCAACAAAATCTCCGGATACCAATCCGTTGGGCTATTGTGTCTGGAGTATTTTGGAAAGCAAGGTTGGCAGTAAAAAATACCAAAGTGTCGATCACCTCAAGCAAGCGCTTCGCCGGCAATAGGCCAAAATACCGCAGAGCAACATTCGAAAGGCCATAATTCGTGCCAAAGGTGACCAGTTCGAACAAATCTAAACTTATTCTAAAATTTGATGCTATTTCCGAATTTTTTTGCCTTCATTCAATAAAATAAAACTAGTAAAGAAAGTCTTAAAGCCGGGCGGGGCCCTACACCACTTTGCTAATTTAGTAGAGCTCCACATAACAATTGAAAGTTTTTATGGGAAAATTCAATCATACACGCTTTGATTATAATTATAATTTAAAGTTCAAAATACTAAATATGCATAAGCAATTGTATCTTTTAAATTCGGACTTGTTTGCCCATTTGATATACATGGGATTTGGCAAAGATTTTCTGAGATGTATTTCATAGATTTCCCTGAATATCGTTGTTACGGAGTGCATATTGCGGCTGTGGGTAACAAATATAACAAATCGGATGAACAATATATATGGGAGCTATAGCTATATTTGAATCGATCTTCACCAAATTTGACATACTAGCTTCTAGACCCAATTCGGTCGTAAGTGCCAAATTCCATCCCATTTGGGCAAATATTATACGTTTGGTGCACAATAAAAGGTAAATCGAACGAAGTTATATGTGGGAGCCATATCCAAATCTGCAGTTTTATATCTCACCCTGTATATTTCGGGCTGTTACAAACGGAATGACAAACTCAATATACCCTCTATACTATGGTGGGAGTTATTAAAAATCTGAGCTTAATTACATCCACCACAACTGGACCGAAATACAAATTGAAGGGACGCTTAAGGGATCCTTCCCCAACAAAGGACAAATTGAGAAAATACCTTACCCCTATTCTAAACACTGTGCAGTTGAGGTGGTGCTTGGGAATTGCAAACAACGAAAGAAAAAAAAAAAACAATAACAAATTCCACTGGGAAGTCGCGTATGACTGAGAGATATGCGTGTGATTTGCCATCAAATATATTTTGAGAACAAACAAACAAAACAAAACATATTTGTTCATTGTAAATCATGCCTTCCAATTCCTCCGAATCAATATATACATGTACATTTATTACTGAGGGGGATTTTTGATTTGTCTTTGTCGTTGTTGTTTTTGTTTCTCATTTTTATGGGTTTTGGGGGTTTGTAGTCGATTGGAAATACATTTCTTTTTATAGTTACTGCTTACTGCGGCCTTGTGGTTTACTATTCATATTCTTATTCACCCCTTTTTCCATTTCGTTTTGTTTCGTTGCAGCGTTAAAACCGATATGCTACCCGGACGTGCTTTCAGTCGCCTCTTTATTGCCAATGTCAATTGACATGATACTGGCAACTATTCGTGTACCCTTGGTAATGATATCACTGGAACTGTGATGGTACACGTACCTAATGGTAGGTATTCCCCCTCCTCTCCCCCACTCCCTCTCCCACACGGACCTGGTGGTGATAATAAGCATCGACTACACATTGAACAAAGAGAACTCACAGCAGCAGCAGGAGGAAAAGTGATAACCAACAAAATCAAATATCGAACACGATATAAATTTTCCAATCCGAGGGAGTGTTGAAATCTCTCAGTGTCGAAAATAATCAATAAAAAAAAGAAAAAAATAAAAAAAAGTTACACCCTTCGAAATGTCTGCAGCAATCCAAAAATAAAAAATATGCATGCATTTAATTACTCAAACACAATGCCATCCACCTACACCTTTTTTCACAAAGACCAACCCCTCTCCCCCCTAGCATGGCATCCTCTGCACGTATTTCAATATTATATTTTCATGCACAATTGCAAAACTTCTTCCACTGCTGCTGCTGATATACTATCGGTAAATATGAAATTGTAAATTGAACAAAGTTGAACCAACAAAACATCACAAATTCTGTTAATAATAGGATTACAGGATTTAAACAACGAAAACAAAAATATGTAAACTAATAATAGTGCAAATATGGCAACACTTGTCCTTTTGTCATGAATCGGAAATTCTTTGAATATTTTATTAACAAAACAAGTAAAAAAGCAGTAAGTTCGGCCGGGCCTAACTTTAAATACCCTCCACCACTTGGAACGAACTAGAAAATTGTCAAAAAATTAAATCCATTAGAAATTCTGTTAAAATCTTTCAATTTCAATTCAAGACAATTACCCTTCAGGGGTTAAAGTGCTCACAAAGAATTCCGTGTGTGGATTTTCAGACAATACCATAGGAAAATATAGTTAAAATCATCAAAATACCGAATATCGGGGGTACCGTTATATGGGGGATATGCGATATCGTTAACCTATATAGAGAATTCTCTGTCGGGGTAAACTGCTCACAAAGACCCTCTTGTGTACAATTTCAGACAATTCCGTTGAAAAATGTAACTAAAATCATAAAAATACCGAATATCGGTAGAGAATTCTCTGTCGGGGGTAAACTGCTCACAAAGACTCTCTTGTGTACAATTTCAGACAATTCCGTTTAAAAATGTAACTAAAATCATCAAAATACCGAATATCGGGGGTACCGTTATATGGGGGCTATACGATATCTTGGACCTATATAGATAATTCTCTTTCGAGGTATAAAGTACCCACAAGTTATTCCTTGTGTGGAATTTCAGATAATTCCATTGAAACATGTGGGTTAAATCATCGAAATACCTAATATCGGGGGGTACCGTTATATGGGGGCTATACGATATCGTTAACCTATATAGAGAATCCTCTGTCGGGGGATAAAGTTCTCACAAAGAACCCCTTGTGTACAAAGAATCCCTTGAGACCATTCCGTTGAAAAATATATGATTATATATATAATTTAAAGTTCAAACGACTAAATATGCCGAAGCATTTGTATCTTTTAAATTCGGACTTGTACTGCCAATTTGGTGCACAATTAATTTGAAATCGGATAAAAATATATATGGGAGCTATATCCCAATCTGAACTGATCTCGATAAAATTTGGCAAAGATATTTCTGAGCTGTATTTGATATATTTCCCTGAATATCGTTGTTACGGAGTGCATATTACAGCTATGGGTAACAAATATAACAAATCGAATGAACAATATATATGGGAGCTATAGCTATATCTGAACCGATCTTCACCAAATTTAACATACTGGCTTCTAGACTCAATTCGGTCGTAAGTGCCAAGTTCCATTCCATTTGGACATATATTAGAGGTTTGGTGCACAATAAAAGGTAAATCGGACGAAGTTATATATGGGAGCTATATCCAAATCTGAACCGATCTCGATAAAATTAAGCAAATGTATTTCTGAGCTGTATTTGATATATTTCACCAAATATTGTTGTTACAGAGTGTATATTACGGCTGCGGAGGACAAAAATAACAAATCGGATGAAAAATATATATGGGATCTATGGCTGTATCTGAACCGATTTCGATCAAATTTGGCATACTTATTTTCAGGTCCAATCTGATCGAAAGAGCAAAATTTCATATTAATCGGACTGATATTACACGTTTGGTGCACAAAAAAAGGCAAATCGGACGAAGATATATATGGGAGCTATATCTAAATTTTGACCGACTACCTCCAATTTCAATAGGGTTCGTCCATGGGCCAAACAAATTATTTGTACAAAATTTCATATGGATAGGACAATAAATACGAGCTATACATTGTTTACAAAAATATATGAACAGACGGACGGACTGACAGACGGACGGACGGACGGACATGCATAAATCGACTCAGAATGTGATTCTATGTAGATCATCAAAAGGAACTATGGGTCTATCTCGTTTCCTTTAGCCTGTTACAAACAAATGCACAAAGACATAATACCCTGACCACCTTGTGGTGTAGGGTATAAAAAACATATGAGCTGGATTGAACTGGCTTCTTCCAAGAACCTGATTAATTTTAATAAAATATTCAAGTCTCAAGTCCACACATCCAACTTTATCTCAAGCACTTATACAAGTTCCCTCAGCCAATATCCCAACATACCAAAAATACAATACAGCTTGAGAACAATATTATAAAAATATAATTTTTCAACAATGCTTGAGAAACACTTATGTTCCACAAACATTTCTCAAGTCTGTCCCTTGTTGACAAATTAGTTTTGATTTTTTGTGAAAATTGTCAGCAAGAAATTATTTTCTTTGGCAAAAAACAAAATCACGCGAATTTAGGACTCATTTCTGTACCGAACCCTTAAGGTATGGATGAATAATAAATCCGGGCATCTTTCACATAAATTATTCCAATCCCATTTCAGATTGGAAGCATCAAAAAAGTTGCAGGATTTCAATAGATGTGTAGTCTTAGTGGAAGAGATGCAGAAGTTCAAATAAGGGAGAAGATAGCGTCAGGGTATCAAGGCCACATGCGGCAGTGACTACTGGGATGTCCATCAAGAAAAAACGTTAAAAATGATTAAAAACTAAAAAAAAAAATAATATTTTATACTATTACAAAAATAAGCTTATTATAATATTATTTTTGTAAGCTTATTCTACAATTTCAAGTATAAGCTTATAAATAAGGGTTCCGTTTCGATTATTCTATACTTGTTATACAAACATTTTTCAATGTTTTCTCAAGATTTTTTCAAGCTTAAGGCTTATGTTCATAAGCTTATTGTAATATTATTCTCAAGCCATTTTGGTATGTTGGGCTGTTTGGTTACACATACAGGGTGATTTTAACATTTTTCTTTAAATTTTATTGAATCAAAGCAAAAAATATCGGAAATAGCATCAACTTTTAGAATAAGTTTAGATTTGTTCGAATTGGTCACATCTGGCACGAATTATGGCCTGCAAACGGCCAATGATGACCGAATGTTGCTTGCTTGAGCTTTTTGGTATTTTTTAGTGCCAACTTTGCTTTCAAAATACTCCAGACACAATAGAACAACGGATTTGTATCCGGAGATTTTGGTGGTCATTGTGCGCTGGAAATGACGCGAGGAACCTCATTTTGTAACCATTCTTGGGTGGCGCGTGCTGAGTACTGTTGGAATGTCCAAGGTCTATAGTCAAAATGTTTGCAAGCCAAGGCTTTAATGTACCTTCCAGAATATTTTCGCGATAATATTCGGTATTTATTCTGATGCCACGGTCGATTAATACGAGCGGAGAGCGACCATCGGCTGTTATGACGGCCCCACACCATCACCATGGACGGCGCTTGAGTTCTGGTGGCAAGTAAACACGATCATTTTGTTTATTTACAAACTGCTGAACAACGAATATTTTCTCATCGGAGAAAACCAAACTCGACAGTTCACCACTTTCGGCCAAGCGAAGCAAACCATTAGCTCTTTTGAGTTTATTTTCATTCTGTTGATGTGAAAATTCTTGCACTTTTTGGAATTTCAATGGCTTTACCAAGAGCTCATTTTTCAATATTTGCCTAGTGGAATATTGCGATATGTTCAGTTCACGACGCGGGTTTCGATCAAATCGCTTCTTTACTTTTCAAACCATTTCTGCTGATTTTGCTGTTTTCTTCCGTTCACTTCATTGACTTCGGGCTACTCTACCAGTATCAGGGTAATGAGCGATGGTACGAGACACAAAAGATTTATTCACATTTAAATGCTGGAGTGCTCTAACAATAGCCACTTGTGGTCTTCCGGCCAAATATTAAGAAATCACGCTTGAATTTCATTACGAATAACTTTTTTTCTTGAAAATTCTCACCGAAATGCTTTTGTACGCTTGCAAACCAAATAATGAGCTGTCACTGGAATAATTTTAACAGCTTTCAGACGAGTGGCTTAGAAATGACAGCGGTCTGAATTTGGTTGCAGTTTTTTCATCCCACACTAGATCTTTTGTTGGTGGAAATATTGCGGTGAAATATTAAGACAATCGCAAAACAGAAAGGCAATTCCACATTTTATAATAGTTATTATGCATTTTTTTACCCTTTGTGGGAGATGATCTTGATAAAGTGAACCGATATTCCATTTCCGATATATTCCATTTTCACGCCTATCCTAGCACTGACGAAAATATTGGGATTTGAAAAAATTGCACAAAATCGAATAATGCTTTCTCTTTCTATAAGGCAATTTATTTTTTTTTTTAATGTCGACCGTACCAGAAGGAGTGAATCGTTATTGCCAATCTCCGAACTCAATCTAAGTTTGACCATAATATTACGATGTACCTAGCTTGGACCAAATCGGATATTCCCTTCCTGAGTTATTGTGCGCAACAACCAGACAGACGAACAACTCTAGATCGAATCCAAACGTAGTGAAATGAATTTGATCCAAAGAGACCTAGGGTTTATGACAGTTATTTCGATTAGGCACATTTTGGTCGTTTCAAATAATATACCTTTGGTCGCCATCTGACTGACGGTACAATTAGCATGAAAAATATGGCTAAAATGTAAAAAATAATTGTAATCAGGGTATGGAATGAAATTCCGCACAAATCCTCTGTTTGAGCCAAGGATATTGGAATTGGTGATAATTGGTCAATATTTTGATATAGCTGCCAAACATATCTTCGTCCAATTTGTCTTTTATTGTGCACCAAATGTGTAATATTAGCCCAAATAGGACAGAATTGAAGTACTAAATAATACTAGATTTGGAACACTATTAGTCAAATTTAGTGCAAACCGATTCAGAATTGGATATGCCTCGCACATATTAGTTGCCTCTGCAAACAAACTATAGCTGCTCTAAAGCCAAATGTTGATGTCAAAAAAAAAATAAATTCTTTTGTTACGGGAGCTCTACTAAATATTCATAGTGGCGTAGGGTATCATATAGTCGGCACCGCCCAACTGTTAACATTTCCTTACTGCTTTATATTTTCCCTTTTGCACATGGAGTGAGTCTCATGCAAAATTGCAAAGTTCTAGGTCTGACCGTACGCTCAAATCCAGTGTTTAACCTTTTTATACCCTCCACCATGAAATAATATATATAGTTAATATACCCTTAACTTTGTCATTCCGTTTGTAACATTCTTAAATATTCGTCGTAGACCCCATAAAGTATATATATATTCATAATCAGCATAAAATTCTAAGTCGATTTAACGATGTCCGTCTGTCTGTCTGTCCGTCTGTCTGTTGAAATCACGATACAGCCCACATTGTTTGACGTAGAGCGCCAAAATTTTGCAGAGCGTTTGTCTAGGATGGTTGGTATTGAAAATGAGATATATCGGTCCACGTTCTGGTACAGTCCCCATATAACGGTACCTCCCGATATTCGGTATTTTAATTTTTTTTGCCACATTTTTTCACGGATTTATCTGAAAATTGGTATTTGTAGGTCATAACAGGTCCCTGTGCGTGTGGCAAAACGTTTCATGTATGGGTTCACGTTTCGGTATAGCCCCATTATAAAGGTACCTCCCGATATTCGGTATTTTAATTTTTTTGCCACATTTTTTCACGGATTTGTCTATAAATTGGTATTCGTTGGTCATAATGGGTTCCAGCTCCGGTAGCGAAACATTGCATGTATGGGTCCATGATTTGGTATAGGCCCCATATAACGGTACCTCCCGATTTTCGGTATTTTGATGGTTTTTGCCACATTTTTTTCACTAATTTGTCTAAAAATTGGTATTTGTGGGTCATAATGGGTCCTAGTTCGTGTGGCAAAACATTGTATGTATAGGTCCACGTTTTGATATAGTCCCCATATAACGGTACCAACCAACATTCGGTATTTTGATGACTTTTGACGCATTTTTTCAAGAATTTCTCTGAAAATTGGTAGTTGTAGATCATAATGGGTCCTAGTTCGTGTGGCGAATCATTGTAATTATAGGTCCACGTTTTGGTATAGCCCCCATATAACGGTTCCTCCCGCTATTCGGTAATTTGATGATTTTTGCCACATTTTTTCACGGATTTGTCTGAAAATTGGTATTTGTAGGTCATAATGTGTTCTAGCTCCTTTGGCGAAACATTGTATGTGTGAGTCCACGATTTGGTATAGCCCCAATATAACGGTACCTGCCGATATTCGGCATTTTAATGGTTTTTTTCATATTTCTTCTTATGTTTACTTTACCCCAAGGTGGAGGGTATTAAAAGTTTGGCACGGCCGAACTTAATGTTTACTTTTTACCGCTTTTCGTACCAGATTTCTAGTACTTACCGATCACCGGAAAACAATGTTGTGCCATTTTGTACTTTTTATCACATTTCGTACCCTTAAAGTCCTGAATTCCCACATTTATACACCACAACTAGACCTCTTACAAAATTCCAAAGTTCTAGCTCCTACCATACCATTCAGTACTTTTCGTGCTCTTAAAGTTAAAAATTTCACAAATCAATCCCTGAATAATAATATTTAACCTTTTAGTATTTTTCGGTGGTTCTCAAAGTTTCTGCTCCCAGTTCCATTTGGGGCCCGCAAATATCATTCCCTTAGTTTTTATGCGGACTTCCTCTAAATGTTTGGTTCTTTAAATTCCACACACACATTTCATCACATTTTAAAATCATATATTTCTTTACGACACAGAACCATTAAAACACTCTCTCTCACACACACACACATCGACACTAACACATCCTGCCAATGATGTTTAGCCTCTGCCAACAAGCATCTATTTATATGCCATATATTCATTAATGTTCTCCATTTCCGTTTCCTGACGCTCTTTTCTATTTTCATCCTTTTTTCTTCTTTTTTTTAGGTGAAAAACCAGCTGCCATGCAGCATGCATCAGGGTCGACAATGCCGCCCATACTCTCGGTTGTGTTATTTACAGTAATTGCAGCATCATTGTTTGCAGAAATGCTATGTCAACGATGACGACGATACTAAAAAGAGGAGAAAGAACAACAACACTGGCATCATCATTTCATCGCAGCCATGGTTACCGGCGAACGAGCCAGACAGATAGTCAGCCAGCCGACCAACCAACCAACCATTCAACCAAACCCATAGGGCTTGACGGATGTGTGCCCTGCTGGTGGACGGATGCGGATATCCTCCTACCGCTCCACATAATGTGTATTTATATCGCGATGAAGCCAATAGCAACCGCAACAACATCAACAACAAATAGCATAACATAGCATAGATACTAAAATTCCATTCCATACTTAACTAATATAGAAAAAAATACAAAAACAACAACAATCTCACGATGAAGAAGCAACAACTAGAAACTGACATATACAGAGAGAGAGATAAATAACCAATGTGTCTATTAGATAATTAACATTATGTTTTTTTGTTGTTATTTTTTGTGTAAGTGTGTGTGTGTTCATTTTCAGTTCCGGATATTCGAACTTGGGAAAAAACTGAAAACGACAACTACTTGCTTGTGGCCATCAGACAACCAGCCAGCCAGCTACTGTGTAGTTTGAGATCGACTGTGTAGTTTGAGATCCGAAATTAACATTGCAACAGAGCAAATGTTTGAGGAGGCCTATGCATTAACAATTCGTATGTGTGCGTGTTGATTATGTACATAAGTGTGTGTGTGCGTGCCATTATTATTAACATTTCATACAAAAAAGAAAAATATTAAAATGAATGTTGATATGTGAGTGAAATTAACGATTTTCTCCCCATTTGCCATTGGGACCAACATTTGCATTTGCTAGCCACAGCCAGGCAGCCAGACAGACAAGCAGAGGCCACATCCATTTCGTTGTACCCTTGAGTCAAGTTTGTGTCTATTATTAAATGCTTGCTTTTCCAGAAATTACAATTCATGACAAAAATAAAAACAAAAACGACTGCCCCCCAAATGGGAATCCATAGAAGATGAAAACTAATCTGGAATAATAAAAAAATGATTGCGTTTTTATACCCTCCACCATATTAAGTATGGAGGGTATATTAAGTTGCAACTCATCGAAATAATCATTTTAGACCCAACAAAGTCCGTCTTTTGGCCGTCTGTCCGTCCGTCCGTCTGTCTGTCTGTTGTAATCACGCTACAGTCTAAACGAATTAAGATAGGAAGCTAAAATTTTGCACAGATCTCTCTTTTGTCTTCAGGCAGGTCAAGTTCGATGGGCCATAGAGGTCTACGATATCGTATATCCCCATATAACGGTGCCCCCCGATATTCGGTATTTTGATGATGTTAGTCCCTTGTGAGTATTTTATCCCCAGACATAGATTTGTCTATATAGGTCCACAATAGCGTATATCGGCACCTTCCGAAATTAGGTATTTTAAAGATTTTAACAGAATATTCAATGGATTTTATTTTTTTGAATATTTTCTAATTCGCTCCAAATGGTGGAGGATATTCAAAGTTCGGCCCGGCCGAACTTACTGCTTTTTTACTTATTTCATCTAACCCTGTATAGGATTGTGGATGAATAATCTAGGGTCCTTATAACAAAGATATGGGTCGATACGATTTTGATAGTATTTCCGAAAAATTCGGTCCCGATTAGGTTAACTCGTTAAAAAGGTCTCCCATTAAATATTTCAATCGCCTGAGCATATGCAACAAAACATGAAAGAGACACATTGGACCGCTGCTTGATTTCAGCCAATTTGATTTGGGGATAATATAAAATCTTCATAAATAATTGTTGATAAAATCCACTTCAAGTGAAGTTATCTTCAAGAAAAGTTACGAAAAATTACCCTCATTCTATACCCAAGATCATTTTCACCTTTCCTTTCGTAACTACCCCTCCATCTCTTTTGTAATATAAATATTTACATAATACCATACCAAACCCCATGCACTCAAGTAATACATAGATATATACATAACTTCCATTATAAATATATACACTTTCATAACAAATGTTCATGCAATGACCATTTGTGTGTGTGTGTGTAATATGTTGGTAAATGTAGCCCTGTGTCCATGTGTCACATTAAATGTGACATTTGACAGGAAGTATCCAAAACATGGTTTCCGTTGCATGTGTGTGTGCATGGGCGGATGTATTGCTGCCTGTGGTATCCATTAACTAACAAATAGGAAACATCTTGATTAGACATTTTTCGAAATTATTACATATTTATATGAAAATAATTTAATAGTCGGTCCGGAGTTTTTGTTCACTTTTTATACCCTCCACCATATTAAGTATAGAGGGTATATTAAGTTGGTCATTCCGTTTGTAACTCATCGAAATAATCATTTTAGACCCAACAAAGTATATATATTCTTGATCAGCGTAAAGTTCTAAGACGATTTAGCCCTGTCTGTCCGTCTGTCCATCCGTCCGTCTGTCCGTCTGTTGTAATCACTCTACAGTCTAAAAGAATTAAGAAAAGATCTCTCTTTTGTCTGCAGGCAGGTTAAGTTCGAAGATGGGCTATATCGGTCCACGATATCGTATAGCCCCCATATAACGGTAACCCCCGATATTCCGTATTTTGATGATTTTAGCCACATTTTTCAGCGGAACTGTCTGAAAATCCACATAAGGAGTTCCTTATGGGTAATTTATACCTCGGAATAGAGTCATCTATATAGGTCGACGATATCGTATAGTCCCCCCCGATATTCGGTATTTTGATGATTATAGCCACATTTTATAATGGAATGGTCTGAAAATCCACAAAAGGAGTTACTTGTGGCTACTTCATCCCTTGAAAGAGACTTATCTATATAGATCCACGATATCGAATAGCCCCCATACAACGGTACACCCCCCCCCACCCCCGATATTCGGTATTTTCATGATTTTAGCCACATTTTTCAATTGAATTGTCTGAAATTCCACACAAGGAGTCTCTTATGAGTATTTCACATCTTAAAACAGAAATGTCTATATAGGTCCACGATATCGTATATCCCCCATATAACGGTACCCCCGATATTCGGTATTTTGATGATTTTACCCACATTTTTCAACGGAATTGTCTAAAATTCCACGCAAGGGGTTCTTTGTGAGCACTTTACCCCCTGACATAGAGTTCTCTATATAGGTTAACGATATCGTATAGCCCCCATATAACGGTACCCCCGTTATTCGGTATTTTGATGAATTTAGCTATATTTTCCTATGATCTGAAAATCCACACAAGGATTTCTTTGTGAGCACTTTAACCCCTGAAAGGTATTTGTCTACATAGGTCCACAATATCGTATATCCCCCATATAACGGTACCCCTGATATTCGGGATTTTGATGATTTTGCCACATTTCCCGATGGAATTATCTGGAAATTCACACAAGGATTTCCTTGTGAGTACTTTACCCCAGACATAGATTTGTCTATATAGGTCCACAATATCGTATATTCCCCCATATAACGGCAAATTCCGATATTAGGTATTTTAAAGATTTTAGAAGAAGTTTCAATGGATTTTATTTTTTTGAAAATTTTCTAATTCGTTCCAAATGGTGGAGGGTTTTCAAAGTTCGGCACGGCCGAACTTACTGCTTTTTTACTTGTTTGTTTTCATTTCATGCCAAATGCCATCATCATGAGCAAACGGATATGTCAACATATAATACTTCTATTTAATAAGCAACAGCAACAACAACAACAACACTCACACACATTCACATTTAAATGACATAATGATAATGAAAAATCATTCGTCTAAATTCTAATTAATCTAGTTATCTTGTTCGTGTTATATTTAGCTCGAAAATCATATGAAATCGTACATATGTGTGGCAGCATGTATGTGTGTCTGTGATTATGGCATTACGTAATTAAGTGGCTAATAAATATGAAATGAGAAAATCTCTCCTCCGGGTTTATTTTTGTAATAAATAATTCATTAATGAAACACATTTTTGATTGGCTTTGATCAGATTCGTTTTTTTTTTTTTTTGGTTTTTGAAAAATGTTTTCAGTGATTTGCAAGTAGTAGATTACAATGTGTGCATCCTGAAATGGTGATTAAATGTGAGAGTTTTTCGACTTGCTTCTTCGTAGAGGAACAAAGGAGTTTTAGGTCGACTTAGTACGAGTTCCAGTCAAAAAGGCGTTTCATGTATTCTCACCTTTAGATCTGTGGAAGTTGTTTTATATTAAAAATTCCATTAGAATGTCGTAAAAAATCGTCCATTATCTGATATTTTAAAATGTCTTTTAGGAAAATGTTAGGTGGTCTGTGAGATCCATAGGTCTTTCAATGGATTTTATTAGGGTCTCCTATTAGGCGTCCTATTGCCCACATAAGGGAAACTTATTGATCTGCTATATGAAGTCCCTTTGAGTGTCATTAAGAAGAATAATTGGTCTTTAAAGAAAATGCCTATTAGCCTTCCATGATCATCCCCTCGCAAATAATTGAGCAAATATATTAATCTTTTACGAGAAGACCCATTTGTTCCCAATGGGAAAACCTATAGAGAAAAAAAGATCCATTGGTTTTCAACGAGAAAATTTATTGCTCCTTCAGAGGAAGATCCATATCCATTTATATTTTATTATAACCTCCACCTCGGAAAGGAGGATATATTATGTTTGTCATAAAGCCCACATTATTTGACGTAGACCTTCAAAAATTAGTAGAACAGTTTGTATTGTGCCTAGGATGGTTTGTATTGAAAATGAGATGAATCGGTCTACGTTTTGGTATAGCCCCCATATAAGGGTACCTCTCGATATTCGGTTTTTTGATGATTGTTGCCACGTTTTTTCACGGATTTGTCTAAAAACTGGAATTTGTTGGCCTCGATGGGTTCTAGCTCCGGTGCCGAAACATTGTATATATAGACCCACGTTTTGGCATAGCCTCCATATAACGGTACCTCCCGATATTCGGTATTTTGATGATTTTTGTCACGGATTTTAGACAAATTTGGAATTTGTTGGTCTTGAAGGGTTCTAGCTCCCACGAAATTGTTTCGAATTTGGTATTTTAGATGATTTTATATATGACAATCCTTGAAGTATAAAATTGTCTATATAAAGATTCCCGTTTTGGTATGGCCCCATATAACGGCCTCACTCACTTTACGATTATTGGATAAGTTAAACTGCATTATGCAAAAGGTCTTCATATACCTGAAGTTTAAAGTGAAACACGCCTTAGTTCTGATACTTTTATGTAAAAATGTTTCCTTTGCCTTAAGATGCAGGGTTTTTAAAGCCGAACTTAATGTTTTTTACTTGTTATTATTTATATATATATTTTATTATTTATTTATATTTTTTATTATATTTACGTTTATAACCAATCTTTATTTAACCTAATTTGTCGCCGAACGCCCAATGGTGTTCCAACGTTTATTTATTGCATTTATCGATAGTAATCGAACATCGTACTATATTTATTTGGCCCAAGAACAAACCCTATTGAAATTGGTGAGAATCGTTTCCTTTTGGATATAGCTCCCATATACATATATCTTCAACCGATTTCGGGTTAATTGTGCTCCAAATGGCCAATATCAGTCCAAAAGTGCTGAATTTTGGTACATCCGACGGTATTCAGTTTAGAAGCAAGTACATCGAATTCGGAACAAATCGCTTCAGATATAGCTGTAGCTCCCATATACAGGGTTGCCCATATTCGAAGGACCTTTGTGCCCTTTGGACCCATTCCAATCGACGAGGCTTGTCCGCAGGCAACATTCTTTGCGTCAATTGAATTTTGTACGGGAACAAATGCAAATCAATGCGAATAATCCGTTGTAAAGTGGACCGAGCCATGCCCAACTGCTGAGAACGGCGTTTTTGGGATGTTCTTGGGGACCTCTCAACACTGGCTCTTACGGCAGCGATATTCTCGGCCGATCGCCTTGGTCGACTTTTATATGGCCTCTTCGGATTAGAAAGAGCCTTACCAGTCGAAAATTTTTCGTATAAATGCTTAATGGTGTTCTTAAAAGGCGCACTTCTCACATTTTTTAAAAGCACGTTGAGTTTTCACAATTGACTTCTTCTGTTGAATGTAAATTTCAACTATTTCAGAGCGCCCGCGTGGCGTGTATTGATTCATGGTAAAAATCTGCTTGGACTGACGCTTCAAACGCGGTATGTCATTAAGCGATGTGACATCTCTGTCAAAAGTTATGGCGTTGCCAGATGGGTCCGTCGAATATGGGCAACCCTGTATAGGTTTCACCCGTTTTGGTGTTTAAGTCCCTCACATTCGTGGCCTTCAAACGGCCAATGAAACCGCCATACGCTGCCCGAAGATTGCTCTACGGTATTTTGGCCCATTCCCGGCGAAGTGCTTGCTTGAGGTGATCGACACTTTGGTATTTTGTACTGACAACCTTGCTTTCCAAAATACTCGAGACACAATAGTCCAACGGATTGGTATCCGGAGATTTTGGTGGCCATTGTGCGCTGGAAATGAAGCAAGCAAACTCATTTTGTAACCATTGACACGTGCTGAGTGCGATGGTGCTGAGAGATATCTAAGGTCTGGTTTATTTTCACAAAATATTTCATGGTCGCGCGCTATAAGACTCCAGTACAGGGTTGCCCTTTTCCTAGCATCTTTGAAGTTGAACAACCTTTCTTGTTGAGCCATGCATACTAAAGTTATCCAACGTTGTTTAATACCAAAAATTTGCAAGTGTGTTCGCAAAGGCAAAGGCTATTAGACGTATATGTAAGTGATAAATTAAATCCAATTTTCCATTTAAATTAATATTTTAATTTATTTTTAAGTGGAATTCCAAAAAAATTAAAAATTGTAATTAAGATTTTTTTATAGTTTATAAAAATACCAACATTCCCCCTAACTGTTGGCCACTTTTCTGGAGATTTGCTTTATTGGTAAAATCAATTTGCACTAAATATTTATGACTCTTAATGTGTGTTACAACACAAACAAACAAACAAAAAAAAACAGTTTTTAAACTTTATGTAACACAACTAAGCGATTTGCCAAAACATGTAGTTGGTCTGAAAATAAAAATTTCCAATTTCGTTATTTTTTTCGATTTGTGGTTTAACCACAAATATGATATTTTGCAATTGTTAACAAATGACCACACACATGTAATCCGGCACACAAACAAATGTAATGCGATTAATAATTTGTATATTTTTTGTTTTTTTCTTTTTTGGTTCTCTCCTTTGACATAATTTAAAGCAAAAATGCAAAAAAAAAGGAAAACAAAACAGGCATATACGTGAATGTGACTTAACTAAAAAAAAAAAAAAAACACAGAAAACTAAAAGGAACAAATTTATTAGACTCATGTGTACAACAACAAAAATATATAATTATTAATTTAATTTAAACATTAATGATATTTATAATATAATTAATTAAACCAATGAACACGATATGGACACAGAAACCCATTTAAATTAATTAATATATTTTGTAATTAAATTTACTAACGGAAAGAAAAATTGAAAATAAAACAAATCTATTAAAATAAATCAAAATAAATAGTCAAAACGAAAAAAATAAAGAGAAAACGCAGTTAAATAAATGTGAGTGACAAAACATAAGGTAATGTACCAAATGTTCGAAGAACATAAATAAAACTAACAGCATTATTGTTTTTGAGGTTATGGTTTTTAATTTTGTATAACATTTAAGTGTTTTTGTTCTTCATTGCAGATGACCATTCGAATAAATAATTTATGTTTAATAGAATTTAATCGTATTCCCCAAAAATTAATGATGCAATAATTATATGTATAATCTGGATTTAAATTTGAAAGTTGATATTCAATGTTGGCAATTAATTATTTCTCAATATTTATACCCTACACCACAAGGTGGTCAGGGTATTATGTCTTTGCGCATTTGTCTGTAACAGGCAAACGGAGACGAGATAGACCCATAGTTCCTTTTGATGATCTGTATAGAATCACTTTCTGAGTTGATTTATGCATGTCCGTCCGTCTGTCCATGTATTTTTGTAAACAAAGTACAGGTCGCATTTATTGCCCGATCCAGATGAAATTTTGCACAGATCATTTGTTTGGCCGAAGGACGAATCCTATTGAAATTGGAGATAATCGGTCAAAATTTAGATATAGCTCCCATATATATCCTCATCCGATTTGCCTTTTATTGTGTACCAAACGTGTAATATCAGCCTGAATTGTATGGAACTTTGCATATACAACCCAATTAGGCCTGAAAAAAAGTATGCCAAATTTGATCGAAATCGGTTCAGATATAGCTATAGCTCCCATATATATTATTCATCCGATTTGTTATTTTTTTCCTCCGCAGCCGTAATGTACACTCTGTAACAACAATATTTGGGGAAATATATCAAATACAGCTCAGAAATACCTTTGCAAAATTTTGTCGAGATCGGTTTAGATTTGGATGTAGCTCCCATATGTAGCTTCGTCCGATTTACCTTTTATTGTGAACCAAACGTCTAATATTTGTCCAAATGGGATGGAATTTGGCACTTACGACTGAATTGAGTCTAGAATCTAATATGTCAAATTCGGTGAAGATCGGTTCAGTTATAGCTATTGCTTCCATATATATTTGCCAAAATTTATCGAGATCAGTTCAGGTTTGGATATAGCTCCCATATGTGTCTTATCTGATTTCAAATTAATTGTGCACCAAATGGGCAACAGAACTCCGAATTTATAAGATATAAATGCTTGGGCATATTTAGTCCTTTGAAGAGCGTTTTGAAACGTGGTTTGATTTGGTTGTTTTTATATATATATATATATATATATATACAATTCAATTCAACATATTCAATATTTCATGTCCAATTTTTATATAAAAATAAGCAACATATATATATATATATATATATATATATATCTATATATATATATATATATATATATATATATATATATATATATATATATATATATAATATATATATATATATATATATATTATATATATATATATATATATATATATATATATATATATATATATATATATATATATATATATATATATATATATATATATATATATATATATATATATATTTATTCAATTCTATATATATTTAATATTTGATGTCCAATTTTTACTAAACAATAACAAAAACTTTATTTTATATATATATTGTGTGCTTTTACAATAAGCAGGAAAACAAAAAGAAATGGAAAAACAAAACAAACGATGAATGAATAAAACTTTAGGTTAAGATCTAAAACTTTGTTATTTAGTTAAACTAAATATTTTGTACATTTAAAATAGATTATTTGTTTCAGCCCTTCTAAACGAAAGGTGTTATTATTTTTATTTAAAAAAATATGTACTGAAAAAAAAAATTATTAAGACTATCCTTATTATTGTACCAACATTTTTGTGATGAAAAAAATGCTTTCTATATTAAAAAAAAAAAAAAAAAATTATAAATAACAAAAAAATTGCTCATATCATCGAATATCAAAAAAAAAAAAAGAATATCTACAACCCAACCAATTCTATTATTAAATAAAAAGTCCAATTACAATACAAATGACAAGATAGTGTTTTAATTTTGTTGTGGTGTGGTTTTATTAATTCAGGGATTTTGTATTTACATTATTTCCAGCGTAAATATAAAAATATACTTATATATTTTTGGATTTCCTATCAAATATTAAAATAATTCCGCTCGAGTCTTTATTCTTGCATATAGCCTACATCTTGGTCTGTGTACATTTCAACTGGCTCTGCCCCCAATTTGTCATCAGCTTCCATCATTTCAACGTCACGGCAAGTAGCTGCCTGTAATTCTCGGCGAATTTCGGGAGTTAATTTCGGATGATATTGTTTTCTGAAAACCGGCCGAACTTTGAATACCCTCCACCATTTGGAACGAATTTGGAAATAAAATCCTGAAAAAAACGTTGGTAAAATTTTAAAATACCGAATATTGCCGTTATATTGGTGCCTATACGACGTGGACCCACACAGGCATTATTTGTCATGAGTCATTACCAAATTCAAATTCGGAACCTGAAATAAACGGTGAATAATGTAGTTAAAATCACCAAAGTATAGAATATAGGGAGGTACCGTTATATCGGAGCTGTGCGAAGACCTGAACCTGCGACGACACTTTTTGGTCATATTCTGTAGCATCCATTACGAACTTCAAATACGACATTTCAAACAACTTCGGTGAGTATTGTACCTAAACTCGTCAAAATACCGAATATGGTGAGGTACTGGTATATGGGGTCTATACGAAGACCTGGACCTACATAGACAATTTTCTGTCACAGACTGGAGTTTCCATTACGAACTCTAAATGCGTATATTGAAAAAAAAATAAAGAAGCTAAATTCATCAAAATAACGAATATAGGGAGGTACCCTTATATGGGGGCTATACGAAGACGTGGACCTGCACAGACAATTTTCTGTCTTAGGCTGTAGTATCCATTGCGAACTTCAAATACCAAATTTTAAACAATTCCGATTAATAATGTCGCTAAACTCATCAAAATACCAATATCGGGATGTACCGTTATATGGGGGTTATATGAAACGTGGACCTACATGGCCCATTTACGAACTTAACCTGCCTACTGTAAAAAAAAACCTGTGTGCAAAATTTTAGCCTTGTATCTCAATTCGTTCGAAAGATAGCGTGACGGACATCATTAAATCGACTTAGAATTTTACGCTGATCAAGAATATATATACATTGTTGGGTCTGACATGAGTGTTTCGAGAAGTTACAAACGGAATGACAAATTTAATATACCCTCCATAGTATGGTGGAGGGTATAAAAACTTTAAAATGGCCATAGCTCCTTAAATATTAAGTTTTCGGCGTTTTTAGCTATTATTTGTGATCACTTTTATAAGAGTGCTTTAATGAAAACTTTAAAATGGCTATAACTCCTTAAATATTGAGTTTTCGGCGTTTTTAGCTATTATTTGTGATCACTTTTATAAGAGTGAATTGATAAAAACTTTAAAATGGAAATTATTCCTTAAATACTGAGTTTTCGGCGTGTTTAGCTATTATTTGTGATCACTTTTATAAGAGTGATTTATTAAAAACTTTAAAATGACCATAACTCCTTAAATATTGAGTTTTCGGCGTTTTTAGCTATTATTTGAGATCACTTTTATAAGAGTGAATTAATAAAAACTTTAAAATGGCCGTAAATCCTTAAATATTGAGTTTTCGGCGTTTTTAGCTATTATTTGTGATCACTTTTATAAGAGTGAATTAATAAGAACTTTCAAATGGCCATAACTCCTTAAATATTAGGTTTTCGGCGTTTTTAGCTATTATTTGTGATCACTTTTGTAAGAGTGAATTAATAAAACTTTAAAATGGCCATAACTCCTTAAATATTTTCGGCGTTTTTAGCTATTATTTGTGATCACTTTTATAAGAGTGAGTTAATAAAACTTTAAAATGGCCATAACTCCTTAAATATTAGGTTTTCGGCGCTTTTAGCTATTATTTGTGATCACTTTTATAAGAGTGAATTAATAGAAACTTTAAAATGGCCATAACTCCTTAAATATTAGGTTTTCGGCGCTTTTAGCTATTATTTGTGATCACTTTTATAAGAGTGAATTAATAAACTTTAAAATGGCCATAACTCCTTAAATATTAAGTTTTCGGCGTTTTTAGCTATTATTTGTGATCACTTTTATAAGAGTGAATTAATAAAACTTTAAAATGGCCATAACTCCTTAAATATTAGGTTTTCGGCGTTTTTAGCTATTATTTGTGATCACTTTTATAAGAGTGAATTAATAAAATTTTAAAATGGCCATAACTCCTTAAATATTAGGTTTTCGACGTTTTTAGCTATTATTTGTGATCACTTTTATAAGAGTGAATTAATAAAAACTTTAAAATGGCCATAACTCCTTAAATATTTGGTTTTCGGCGTTTTTAGCTATTATTTGTGATCACTTTTATAAGAGTGAATTAATAAAACTTTAAAATGGCCATAACTCCTTAAATATTAGGTTTTCGGCGTTTTTAGCTATTATTTGTGATCACTTTTATAAGAGTGAATTAATAAAAACTTTAAAATGGCCATAACTCCTTAAATATTAGGTTTTCGGCGCTTTTAGCTATTATTTGTGATCACTTTTATAAAAGTGAATTAATAAAAACTTTAAAATGGCCATAACTCCTTAAATATTAGCTATTATTTGTGATCACTTTTTAGGCCATTGATGTATGAAATATTGAATTTTCGTCGTTTTAGTTATTGTGTGTGGTTATTCAGGCATGACTTATTATTAGAATTGTCATAACTAAAGATAGTTCGGTCAGATTTTAAAATTATAATGCTCTATTGGCATGATACGAATTCAATAAGGAAAAAATGACTTCATGCAAATGTTTATGGGTATAACTGCTAATTATTCACAGGGTTCCCGTTTGACTGCTGTCCTCGCTGTTTCCTCCACTACAGTATGGTGGGTATATTAAATTTGTCATTCCGTTTGTAACACCTCGAAATATACATTTTAGACCCCACAAAGAATATATATTCTTGATCAGCATAAAATTCTATGTCGATTTTGCGTCTGTCCGTCTATCCGTCTGTGGAAATCACTCTAGCTTCCAAACGAATTGAAGTTCATTTATAAAACTTTACTCAAATGTTTGTTATGTCTGCATAACATTGTTTTGAAAATGGGCAATGTAGGTCCACGTTTTGGTATAGCCCCCATATAACATTACCTCCCGATATTCGGTATTTTGATGATTTTAGCGACATTATTCACCGATTTTATTTAAATTTCTTATTTAAATATTGTAAGGGGCAAAATATAACGGCTACTTTTGGCATTTTTAGGATTTTAACAGAATTTTTAACGGATTTTATTCATTTATTTATTTATTTTTTTTTTGAACATTGCCAAAGTCGTTCCAAATGGTGGAGGGCATTCAAATTTCGGCCCACCGAACTTACAGCTTTCTTACTTGTTTAAACAAACAAAGTTGTAGAAGCATTAGCAAATTTATCAAGATATCTTGGTTATGGAAGATTCATTTAAATTTTCCATTTAAATAAGCAAACATTATCTCAACGTTTTGGTTTCTTATTTGCTTTCTCGCCCATCATTAGATGTTCATTTCCCAGAAATACTTGGAAAAACAGCGGAGAGAGCACTCATGAACATTTAATGATTTGCGGTTTGTCTCAAACAGTCATGGAGCTGACTCCCTCTTCTTCGCATTTCTTTAATATAAACCAATACCACTTCATTTTCAATTTCCACTCGGTATATTTAAAAGATGATTCTAAAAGTTTAATGTGGGTAATGGATTCCTTTTAGTTTTTTGACGTTGGAATGGGATTGTTTGTTTTAGGAAGTAGGAAACGTGCTGACGATACCATCCATGTATGGCATGATGTTGTGACTGTGTGTGTGTTTGTGTGATTTTAAAACTGTTGATTCTTTTCAGTTCACTGTTGCATTCTGCTGAGTTTTTCTTCGGTTGATATAATCTGATTTAATTTAATTGTTGCATCCTCATTATGAGCCAAATCGGCTTATTATTTTTTTCTAAGATTGTAATTATTTAAGAATACTTGTAAGTCTTGACGCTTGTTGCTGAAAAGAAATTGTACTGCAAATGTTACATTTAAAGGAGCTTAGCCGAGAGATAAAGAATATATTTTTGTAAATTTGGCGTTGAATAAAAAATTGCGCAAATTACATTAATTGTTTTCGAGTGTTGCAATAGTTGGGATTATTTTTGCGTTTAGCATTTTTAAAGCATTCTTTAGACGATTCATAAAATTTTTTCAACAAATTGCGAATACAAACCAGTAAAGAAAGTCTTAACGTCGGGCGGGGCCGACTTTATGATACCCTACACAACTTTGCTAATGTAGTAGAGCTCCACATAACAATTAAAAGTTATTATGGGAGAATTCAATCATACACGCCATGATTATAATTATTATTTAAAGTTTAAAAGACTAAATATGCCGAAGCATTTTATCTTTTAAATTCGGACTTGTGTTGCCCATTTGATATATATGGGAGCTATATCCAAATCGGAACCGATATCGATAAAATTTGGCAAAGATTTTTCTAAACTGTATTTGATATATTTCCCTGAATATCGTTGTTAAGGAGTGCATATTATGGCTGTGGGTAACAAATACAACAAATCGGATGAACAATATATATGGGAGCTATAGGTATATCTGAACCGAACCTCACCAAATTTGGCATACTAACTTCTAGACGCAATTCGGTCAAATGTGCCTAATTCCATCCCATTTGAACAAATACTAGACGTTTGGTGCAAAATAAAAATAAATCGGACGAAGTTATATTTGGGAGCTATATCCAAATCTGAAGCGATCTCGATAAAGTTTGATATATTTCCCCAAATATTGTTGTTATAGAGTGCAGGCTGCGGAGGACTAAAAAAAAACAAATCGGATGAGCTATAGCTATATCTGAACGGATCTTCGCTTACTTTGACATACTTATTTTCAGGCCTCAGTTGGTTATATGTGCAATATTCCATACTATTCGGGCTGATATTACACGTTTGGTGCACAATAAAAGGCAAATCTGACGAAGATATGTATAGGAACTATATCTAAATTTTGACCGATTATCTCAAATTTCAATAGGGTTCGTCCTTGGGCAAAACAAATGATTTGTGCAAAATTTCATCTGGATAGGGCAATAAATTCGAGCAATAAGTTCGACAAAAATACATGGACAGACGGACGGACGCACATGCGTAAATCGACTCTGAATGTGGTCCTATACAGATCATCCAAAGGGACTATCTTATTTCTTTTTGCCTGTTACAAACAAATGCACAAAGACATAGTACCCTAACCACCTTGTGGTGTAGGTATAAAAATATAGGCTAAAAAGTATCAGTCGGTTTTGCCGGCAGGTGAGGGTGAGGGTATACCCTATGTTCGTTTATTTAGATATATTTTAACTTGGGTCATGAACATTGCAACTGTTCAACATTAATCCGTTCCGTTCAGTTTCGAAGCAGTGGGCCAGTATTGACCATTTTACGTAAGTCTCATAAAAATATTACAACTTGCCAGATTTGGCCTATATCGTTTACTTCTTTCACTTCGTGTGAGATATTTTTTGAAAAATGCTCAAATTTGCGTGATGAACAAGGTATAGTGGGCCCAAGTATTCCACTTCATCCCTCATAAAAATATTGGGATCTATAAAATCTAAAGAAAATCGATTGTTTATTGTCAATTCGATAGGAATAATTGTTAGTGAAAGTTTTAAGATTTTGTGGGGAAGGTACGAGAAGGAGTTGGCCGATTCCATATTCACATCAGTAGTGAAATTCTCTAACTAACTTTTTGAGTTACCGACAAATGTCGGTAAAATTCAAATTCTCATAATTTCGGTAATTTACGAAATTTGTCGGTAAGTTAAAGACGAAATCAAAGTAGTCGTTAAGACCTACCTCTCAAAGTTGTTGATTTTTGTCGGTAACTTAAAAAATGAGTTAGAGAATTCCACTACAGATATCTGATTGAGAGAAATATTTAGATATACCAAGTTTAAAAAGAATCGCTGACTTTTTCCGCATGTTATGAGAGACATAAATATTGAAAATTGTGACCCTTTGCGGGGGAGGACCAAAAGGGGAAATGGCAATATATATTAGAAGAAATATTGGAATGTGTGAAGTTTAGAAACAATTATTATGCTTATTACGCATTTTATGATCATTTTGGTAATAAAAAATTTTAAACCCTTCGTGGGAGAGGGGCTAAAAGGTGTAGACCGATATATCCCATCTTCACACCAGATGATATATGTAGAGATTCCGATGACTTTTTTACATTTTTATACCCTACACTACATCGTGTAGCGTAACACCCTTACGTATATGTGTATTTGTTTGTAACATGGAGAAGAAAGCGGGATAGACCCATATTTTTAAGGATCTTCATAGAATCAATTTCTGAGTTGATTTATGCATGTCAGTCCGTCTGACCATCCGTCCGCCCATGTATTCTTGTGAACAAAATGCAAGCCGCATTTATTATTCGATTGAGATGAAATTTTGCAAACAATATTTGTTTGACCCAAGAACGAACCCTATTAAAATTTATGATAATCGGATCAGATTTAGATATAGCTCCCATATATCTTCAAACGATTTCGGGGTAATTGTGCACGATATGGCTAATATAAGTCCAAATGATCTGTATTTTGGTACAAGCAACCGAATTCAGTCTAGCAGAAAGTAAATCAAATTTGTAGAAAATTGGTTCAGATAATATCTATAGTCCCCATATATATGCTTCATCCGATTTTAGGTTTTAAGTCCCTCACCTGCTTAATATGCACTATAGAAGAATGATATTTGGTACTATACAGGGTTGTCCATATTCGACGGACCCATCTGGCAACGCCATAACTTTTGACAGAGATGTCACATCGCTTAATGACACACCGCGTTTGAAGCGTCAGTCCAAGCAGATTTTTACCACGCCACGCGAGCGCTCTGAAATAGTTGAAATTTACATTCAACAGAAGAAGTCAATTGTGAAAACTCAACGTGCTTTTAAAACATTAAAAAATGTGAGAAATGCGCCTTTTAAGAACACCATTAAGCGTTTATACGAAAAATTTTCGACTGGTAAGGCTCTTTCTAATCCGAAGAGGCCATATAAAAGTAGACCAAGGCGATCGGCCGAGAATATCGCTGCCGTACGAGCCGGTGTTGAGAGGTCCCCAAGAACATCCCAAAAACGCCGTTCTCAGCAGTTGGGCATGACTCGGTCCACTTTACAACGGGTTATTCGCATTGATTTGCATTTGTTCCCGTACCAGATTCAATTGACGCAAAGAATGTTGCCTTCGGACAAGCCTCGTCGATTGGAATGGGCTCAAAGAGTCATGGGCCCGTCGAATATGGGCAACCCTGTACATCAGATACTGGTCGAAAATGTCTCTGTCAACTTTTATCGAGATCGGTTCAGATTAGGATATAGTTCTCATATATATCTTTATCCGATATCAGGTTTATTGCGGACCAAATGGATGTCAGCCCAATTGGACTAAATTTTGGTAATTACGACTGAATTCATGCTATAAACCTGTACTTCAAATTTGGAGTAAATCGGTTAAGATATAGCTATAGCTCCTCTATATACATTTTATCCGTTTTGGGGATAAAAGTCCCTCACAAGCGTAACATACTTTCCAAACCAATGATCTTTGGTACCAGATATCAGATACAGCTCAGAAATAAGTGTATCAAATTTTGTCAAGATCGGTTCAGATTTTGATATAGCTCCCATATATATCTTCAACAGATTTCGGGTTAATTGGGCACCAAATAGCCAATATCTGTCAAAATGTCCTGAATTTTGGTACAACCGAATTCAGTCTAGAGCAATTACATAAAATTTGGAGAAAATCGGTTGCTAAAACAGGGTGAGATAAAAAACTGCAGCAAAGCCAAACTCCATACTTCTTACATTTTATTTTAAATTTTATTGAATGAAAGGAAAAAATGTCGGAAATAGAATCAAATTTTAAATTGAGTTTAGATTTCTTCGAATTGGTCACCTTTGGCACGAATTATGGCCTTCAAAGGGCCATTGAAACCGTTACACGCCGCTCAAATGTTGCTCTGCGGTATTTTGGCCTATTCCCGGTGAACCACTTGCTTGAGGTGATCAACACTTTGGTATTTTTTAGTGCCAACCTTGCTTTCCAAAATACTCCAGAAACAATAGTCCAATGAATTGGTATCTGGAGATTGTGGTGGCTATTGTGCGCTGGAAATGGAACGAGAAACCTCATTTTGTAACCATTCTTGGGTGGCGCGTGCTGAGTGCGATGGTGCTGAGTCCTGTTGGAATGTCCAAGGTCTGCGGCCAATATTTGCATGCCGAAGGCTTTAATGCACCATCCAGAATATTTTCGCGATAATATTCGGCATTTATTCTGATGCCACGGTCGATTATGTTGCTGTTATGGCGGCCCACACCATTGCCATGGCGGCGCTTGAATTCTGGTGGCCAACCAAAGTTGCACATTTTCAGCTGACCTCTTGGTAAGTAAACACGATCATTTTTTTTTGTAAGCCTTTGGACAATGAATATTTTCTCATCGGAGAAAACCAAATTCAACAGTTCGCCAATCTCGGCCAAGCGAAGCACCTCTTTAGTTCTTTTGAGTCTATTTTCTTTCTGTTTCCGTGTAAGTTCTTGCACTTTTTGGAATCTCAATGACTTCACCCCAAGCTCATTTTTCAATATTTTCTGAATGGAATATTGCGATATGTTCAGCTCACGAGCCATTTGTCGGCTACTACGAGGCGGGTTTCGATTAAGTCTCTTCTTAACTATTCGAACCATTTCTACTGATGTTGTTGTTTTCTTCCGTCCACTTCCTTGACGTCGGGTTTCGTTACCAATATCACGGTAACGAGCGATGGTACAAAGATTTATTCACATTTAAATGCTGGAGTGCTCTAACGATAGCCACTTGTGGTTTTCACACTATCACGCTTGGATTCCATCACGAATAACTTTTTTTTTTTGAGAAAATTTTCACCTAAATGCTTTTCTACGCTTGTAAACAATGTCACTGTAAAAACTTTAATTGCTGTCGGACGAGTTGCTTAGAAATGACAGCAGTCTGAAGTTGGTTGTAGTTTTTTTCATCTCACCCTGAATATATATAATTCGCGCAAAATGAAGATAAGAAATACATGGAAATATTTTTTGGATGACCTACGAAAACGTGGATATATATAAAAAAAAAAAAATCTGTCGGAAGAATTGGTACCTATTACGAACCTTAAATGCCAAGCTTTAAACTTCATTGTTAAATGTGGTTAAAATCAAAGCGTAATACCGGTATTACTATTATACGTAGATACACGAAAATGTGGACCTATATAGAATTCATGACAAATTCATTGGCTAGACGAACAACGTGGACCCATATGGACAATTTTATATCATTTCGAAACTTCAAATACCAAAGTTTATATACGGTGCCTCAAACATCATTCAGTTTGCAGTATCTCGAAATATTCGTGGTAGACTCAAAAGGTAAACATTTTCGTGGTTAGCACAAAATTCCAAGTCGATAGAACTATGTTCGCACTTCTCACATTTTTTAAAAGCACGTTGAGTTTTCACAATTGACTTCTTCTGTTGAATGTAAATTTCAACTATTTCAGAGCGCCCGCGTGGCGTGTATTGATTCATGGTAAAAATCTGCTTGGACTGACGCTTCAAACGCGGTATGTCATTAAGCGATGTGACATCTCTGTCAAAAGTTATGGCGTTGCCAGATGGGTCCGTCGAATATGGGCAACCCTGTATAGGTTTCACCCGTTTTGGTGTTTAAGTCCCTCACATTCGTGGCCTTCAAACGGCCAATGAAACCGCCATACGCTGCCCGAAGATTGCTCTACGGTATTTTGGCCCATTCCCGGCGAAGTGCTTGCTTGAGGTGATCGACACTTTGGTATTTTGTACTGACAACCTTGCTTTCCAAAATACTCGAGACACAATAGTCCAACGGATTGGTATCCGGAGATTTTGGTGGCCATTGTGCGCTGGAAATGAAGCAAGCAAACTCATTTTGTAACCATTGACACGTGCTGAGTGCGATGGTGCTGAGAGATATCTAAGGTCTGGTTTATTTTCACAAAATATTTCATGGTCGCGCGCTATAAGACTCCAGTACAGGGTTGCCCTTTTCCTAGCATCTTTGAAGTTGAACAACCTTTCTTGTTGAGCCATGCATACTAAAGTTATCCAACGTTGTTTAATACCAAAAATTTGCAAGTGTGTTCGCAAAGGCAAAGGCTATTAGACGTATATGTAAGTGATAAATTAAATCCAATTTTCCATTTAAATTAAATATTTTAATTTATTTTTAAGTGGAATTCCAAAAAAATTAAAAATTGTAATTAAGATTTTTTTATAGTTTATAAAAATACCAACATTCCCCCTAACTGTTGGCCACTTTTCTGGAGATTTGCTTTATTGGTAAAATCAATTTGCACTAAATATTTATGACTCTTAATGTGTGTTACAACACAAACAAACAAACAAAAAAAAACAGTTTTTAAACTTTATGTAACACAACTAAGCGATTTGCCAAAACATGTAGTTGGTCTGAAAATAAAAATTTCCAATTTCGTTATTTTTTTCGATTTGTGGTTTAACCACAAATATGATATTTTGCAATTGTTAACAAATGACCACACACATGTAATCCGGCACACAAACAAATGTAATGCGATTAATAATTTGTATATTTTTTGTTTTTTCTTTTTTGGTTCTCTCCTTTGACATAAATTTAAAGCAAAAATGCAAAAAAAAAGGAAAACAAAACAGGCATATACGTGAATGTGACTTAACTAAAAAAAAAAAAAAAAACACAGAAAACTAAAAGGAACAAATTTATTAGACTCATGTGTACAACAACAAAAATATATAATTATTAATTTAATTTAAACATTAATGATATTTATAATATAATTAATTAAACCAATGAACACGATATGGACACAGAAACCCATTTAAATTAATTAATATATTTTGTAATTAAATTTACTAACGGAAAGAAAAATTGAAAATAAAACAAATCTATTAAAATAAATCAAAATAAATAGTCAAAACGAAAAAAATAAAGAGAAAACGCAGTTAAATAAATGTGAGTGACAAAACATAAGGTAATGTACCAAATGTTCGAAGAACATAAATAAAACTAACAGCATTATTGTTTTTGAGGTTATGGTTTTTAATTTTGTATAACATTTAAGTGTTTTTTGTTCTTCATTGCAGATGACCATTCGAATAAATAATTTATGTTTAATAGAATTTAATCGTATTCCCCAAAAATTAATGATGCAATAATTATATGTATAATCTGGATTTAAATTTGAAAGTTGATATTCAATGTTGGCAATTAATTATTTCTCAATATTTATACCCTACACCACAAGGTGGTCAGGGTATTATGTCTTTGCGCATTTGTCTGTAACAGGCAAACGGAGACGAGATAGACCCATAGTTCCTTTTGATGATCTGTATAGAATCACTTTCTGAGTTGATTTATGCATGTCCGTCCGTCTGTCCATGTATTTTTGTAAACAAAGTACAGGTCGCATTTATTGCCCGATCCAGATGAAATTTTGCACAGATCATTTGTTTGGCCGAAGGACGAATCCTATTGAAATTGGAGATAATCGGTCAAAATTTAGATATAGCTCCCATATATATCCTCATCCGATTTGCCTTTTATTGTGTACCAAACGTGTAATATCAGCCTGAATTGTATGGAACTTTGCATATACAACCCAATTAGGCCTGAAAAAAAGTATGCCAAATTTGATCGAAATCGGTTCAGATATAGCTATAGCTCCCATATATATTATTCATCCGATTTGTTATTTTTTTCCTCCGCAGCCGTAATGTACACTCTGTAACAACAATATTTGGGGAAATATATCAAATACAGCTCAGAAATACCTTTGCAAAATTTTGTCGAGATCGGTTTAGATTTGGATGTAGCTCCCATATGTAGCTTCGTCCGATTTACCTTTTATTGTGAACCAAACGTCTAATATTTGTCCAAATGGGATGGAATTTGGCACTTACGACTGAATTGAGTCTAGAATCTAATATGTCAAATTCGGTGAAGATCGGTTCAGTTATAGCTATTGCTTCCATATATATTTGCCAAAATTTATCGAGATCAGTTCAGGTTTGGATATAGCTCCCATATGTGTCTTATCTGATTTCAAATTAATTGTGCACCAAATGGGCAACAGAACTCCGAATTTATAAGATATAAATGCTTGGGCATATTTAGTCCTTTGAAGAGCGTTTTGAAACGTGGTTTGATTTGGTTGTTTTTATATATATATATATATATATATATACAATTCAATTCAACATATTCAATATTTCATGTCCAATTTTTTATATAAAAATAAGCAACATATATATATATATATATATATATATATATATATATATATATATATATATATATATATATATATATATATATATATATATATATATATATATATATATATATATATATATATATATATATATATATATATATATTTATTCAATTCTATATATATTTAATATTTGATGTCCAATTTTTTACTAAACAATAACAAAAACTTTATTTTTATATATATATTGTGTGCTTTTACAATAAGCAGGAAAACAAAAAGAAATGGAAAAACAAAACAAACGATGAATGAATAAAACTTTAGGTTAAGATCTAAAACTTTGTTATTTAGTTAAACTAAATATTTTGTACATTTAAAATAGATTATTTGTTTCAGCCCTTCTAAACGAAAGGTGTTATTATTTTTATTTAAAAAAATATGTACTGAAAAAAAAAATTATTAAGACTATCCTTATTATTGTACCAACATTTTTGTGATGAAAAAAATGCTTTCTATATTAAAAAAAAAAAAAAAAAATTATAAATAACAAAAAAATTGCTCATATCATCGAATATCAAAAAAAAAAAAAAGAATATCTACAACCCAACCAATTCTATTATTAAATAAAAAGTCCAATTACAATACAAATGACAAGATAGTGTTTTAATTTTGTTGTGGTGTGGTTTTATTAATTCAGGGATTTTGTATTTACATTATTTCCAGCGTAAATATAAAAATATACTTATATATTTTTGGATTTCCTATCAAATATTAAAAATAATTCCGCTCGAGTCTTTATTCTTGCATATAGCCTACATCTTGGTCTGTGTACATTTCAACTGGCTCTGCCCCCAATTTGTCATCAGCTTCCATCATTTCAACGTCACGGCAAGTAGCTGCCTGTAATTCTCGGCGAATTTCGGGAGTTAATTTCGGATGATATTGTTTTCTGAAAACCGGCCGAACTTTGAATACCCTCCACCATTTGGAACGAATTTGGAAATAAAATCCTGAAAAAAACGTTGGTAAAATTTTAAAAATACCGAATATTGCCGTTATATTGGTGCCTATACGACGTGGACCCACACAGGCATTATTTGTCATGAGTCATTACCAAATTCAAATTCGGAACCTGAAATAAACGGTGAATAATGTAGTTAAAATCACCAAAGTATAGAATATAGGGAGGTACCGTTATATCGGAGCTGTGCGAAGACCTGAACCTGCGACGACACTTTTTGGTCATATTCTGTAGCATCCATTACGAACTTCAAATACGACATTTCAAACAACTTCGGTGAGTATTGTACCTAAACTCGTCAAAATACCGAATATGGTGAGGTACTGGTATATGGGGTCTATACGAAGACCTGGACCTACATAGACAATTTTCTGTCACAGACTGGAGTTTCCATTACGAACTCTAAATGCGTATATTGAAAAAAAAATAAAGAAGCTAAATTCATCAAAATAACGAATATAGGGAGGTACCCTTATATGGGGGCTATACGAAGACGTGGACCTGCACAGACAATTTTCTGTCTTAGGCTGTAGTATCCATTGCGAACTTCAAATACCAAATTTTAAACAATTCCGATTAATAATGTCGCTAAACTCATCAAAATACCAAATATCGGGATGTACCGTTATATGGGGGTTATATGAAAACGTGGACCTACATGGCCCATTTACGAACTTAACCTGCCTACTGTAAAAAAAAACCTGTGTGCAAAATTTTAGCCTTGTATCTCAATTCGTTCGAAAGATAGCGTGACGGACATCATTAAATCGACTTAGAATTTTACGCTGATCAAGAATATATATACATTGTTGGGTCTGACATGAGTGTTTCGAGAAGTTACAAACGGAATGACAAATTTAATATACCCTCCATAGTATGGTGGAGGGTATAAAAACTTTAAAATGGCCATAGCTCCTTAAATATTAAGTTTTCGGCGTTTTTAGCTATTATTTGTGATCACTTTTATAAGAGTGCTTTAATGAAAACTTTAAAATGGCTATAACTCCTTAAATATTGAGTTTTCGGCGTTTTTAGCTATTATTTGTGATCACTTTTATAAGAGTGAATTGATAAAAACTTTAAAATGGAAATTATTCCTTAAATACTGAGTTTTCGGCGTGTTTAGCTATTATTTGTGATCACTTTTATAAGAGTGATTTATTAAAAACTTTAAAATGACCATAACTCCTTAAATATTGAGTTTTCGGCGTTTTTAGCTATTATTTGAGATCACTTTTATAAGAGTGAATTAATAAAAACTTTAAAATGGCCGTAAATCCTTAAATATTGAGTTTTCGGCGTTTTTAGCTATTATTTGTGATCACTTTTATAAGAGTGAATTAATAAGAACTTTCAAATGGCCATAACTCCTTAAATATTAGGTTTTCGGCGTTTTTAGCTATTATTTGTGATCACTTTTGTAAGAGTGAATTAATAAAACTTTAAAATGGCCATAACTCCTTAAATATTTTCGGCGTTTTTAGCTATTATTTGTGATCACTTTTATAAGAGTGAGTTAATAAAACTTTAAAATGGCCATAACTCCTTAAATATTAGGTTTTCGGCGCTTTTAGCTATTATTTGTGATCACTTTTATAAGAGTGAATTAATAGAAACTTTAAAATGGCCATAACTCCTTAAATATTAGGTTTTCGGCGCTTTTAGCTATTATTTGTGATCACTTTTATAAGAGTGAATTAATAAAACTTTAAAATGGCCATAACTCCTTAAATATTAAGTTTTCGGCGTTTTTAGCTATTATTTGTGATCACTTTTATAAGAGTGAATTAATAAAACTTTAAAATGGCCATAACTCCTTAAATATTAGGTTTTCGGCGTTTTTAGCTATTATTTGTGATCACTTTTATAAGAGTGAATTAATAAAATTTTAAAATGGCCATAACTCCTTAAATATTAGGTTTTCGACGTTTTTAGCTATTATTTGTGATCACTTTTATAAGAGTGAATTAATAAAAACTTTAAAATGGCCATAACTCCTTAAATATTTGGTTTTCGGCGTTTTTAGCTATTATTTGTGATCACTTTTATAAGAGTGAATTAATAAAACTTTAAAATGGCCATAACTCCTTAAATATTAGGTTTTCGGCGTTTTTAGCTATTATTTGTGATCACTTTTATAAGAGTGAATTAATAAAAACTTTAAAATGGCCATAACTCCTTAAATATTAGGTTTTCGGCGCTTTTAGCTATTATTTGTGATCACTTTTATAAAAGTGAATTAATAAAAACTTTAAAATGGCCATAACTCCTTAAATATTAGCTATTATTTGTGATCACTTTTTAGGCCATTGATGTATGAAATATTGAATTTTCGTCGTTTTAGTTATTGTGTGTGGTTATTCAGGCATGACTTATTATTAGAATTGTCATAACTAAAGATAGTTCGGTCAGATTTTAAAATTATAATGCTCTATTGGCATGATACGAATTCAATAAGGAAAAAATGACTTCATGCAAATGTTTATGGGTATAACTGCTAATTATTCACAGGGTTCCCGTTTGACTGCTGTCCTCGCTGTTTCCTCCACTACAGTATGGTGGGTATATTAAATTTGTCATTCCGTTTGTAACACCTCGAAATATACATTTTAGACCCCACAAAGAATATATATTCTTGATCAGCATAAAATTCTATGTCGATTTTGCGTCTGTCCGTCTATCCGTCTGTGGAAATCACTCTAGCTTCCAAACGAATTGAAGTTCATTTATAAAACTTTACTCAAATGTTTGTTATGTCTGCATAACATTGTTTTGAAAATGGGCAATGTAGGTCCACGTTTTGGTATAGCCCCCATATAACATTACCTCCCGATATTCGGTATTTTGATGATTTTAGCGACATTATTCACCGATTTTATTTAAATTTCTTATTTAAATATTGTAAGGGGCAAAATATAACGGCTACTTTTGGCATTTTTAGGATTTTAACAGAATTTTTAACGGATTTTATTCATTTATTTATTTATTTTTTTTTTTTGAACATTGCCAAAGTCGTTCCAAATGGTGGAGGGCATTCAAATTTCGGCCCACCGAACTTACAGCTTTCTTACTTGTTTAAACAAACAAAGTTGTAGAAGCATTAGCAAATTTATCAAGATATCTTGGTTATGGAAGATTCATTTAAATTTTCCATTTAAATAAGCAAACATTATCTCAACGTTTTGGTTTCTTATTTGCTTTCTCGCCCATCATTAGATGTTCATTTCCCAGAAATACTTGGAAAAACAGCGGAGAGAGCACTCATGAACATTTAATGATTTGCGGTTTGTCTCAAACAGTCATGGAGCTGACTCCCTCTTCTTCGCATTTCTTTAATATAAACCAATACCACTTCATTTTCAATTTCCACTCGGTATATTTAAAAGATGATTCTAAAAGTTTAATGTGGGTAATGGATTCCTTTTAGTTTTTTGACGTTGGAATGGGATTGTTTGTTTTAGGAAGTAGGAAACGTGCTGACGATACCATCCATGTATGGCATGATGTTGTGACTGTGTGTGTGTTTGTGTGATTTTTAAAACTGTTGATTCTTTTCAGTTCACTGTTGCATTCTGCTGAGTTTTTCTTCGGTTGATATAATCTGATTTAATTTAATTGTTGCATCCTCATTATGAGCCAAATCGGCTTATTATTTTTTTCTAAGATTGTAATTATTTAAGAATACTTGTAAGTCTTGACGCTTGTTGCTGAAAAGAAATTGTACTGCAAATGTTACATTTAAAGGAGCTTAGCCGAGAGATAAAGAATATATTTTTGTAAATTTGGCGTTGAATAAAAAATTGCGCAAATTACATTAATTGTTTTCGAGTGTTGCAATAGTTGGGATTATTTTTGCGTTTAGCATTTTTAAAGCATTCTTTAGACGATTCATAAAATTTTTTCAACAAATTGCGAATACAAACCAGTAAAGAAAGTCTTAACGTCGGGCGGGGCCGACTTTATGATACCCTACACAACTTTGCTAATGTAGTAGAGCTCCACATAACAATTAAAAGTTATTATGGGAGAATTCAATCATACACGCCATGATTATAATTATTATTTAAAGTTTAAAAGACTAAATATGCCGAAGCATTTTTATCTTTTAAATTCGGACTTGTGTTGCCCATTTGATATATATGGGAGCTATATCCAAATCGGAACCGATATCGATAAAATTTGGCAAAGATTTTTCTAAACTGTATTTGATATATTTCCCTGAATATCGTTGTTAAGGAGTGCATATTATGGCTGTGGGTAACAAATACAACAAATCGGATGAACAATATATATGGGAGCTATAGGTATATCTGAACCGAACCTCACCAAATTTGGCATACTAACTTCTAGACGCAATTCGGTCAAATGTGCCTAATTCCATCCCATTTGAACAAATACTAGACGTTTGGTGCAAAATAAAAATAAATCGGACGAAGTTATATTTGGGAGCTATATCCAAATCTGAAGCGATCTCGATAAAGTTTGATATATTTCCCCAAATATTGTTGTTATAGAGTGCAGGCTGCGGAGGACTAAAAAAAAACAAATCGGATGAGCTATAGCTATATCTGAACGGATCTTCGCTTACTTTGACATACTTATTTTCAGGCCTCAGTTGGTTATATGTGCAATATTCCATACTATTCGGGCTGATATTACACGTTTGGTGCACAATAAAAGGCAAATCTGACGAAGATATGTATAGGAACTATATCTAAATTTTGACCGATTATCTCAAATTTCAATAGGGTTCGTCCTTGGGCAAAACAAATGATTTGTGCAAAATTTCATCTGGATAGGGCAATAAATTCGAGCAATAAGTTCGACAAAAATACATGGACAGACGGACGGACGCACATGCGTAAATCGACTCTGAATGTGGTCCTATACAGATCATCCAAAGGGACTATCTTATTTCTTTTTGCCTGTTACAAACAAATGCACAAAGACATAGTACCCTAACCACCTTGTGGTGTAGGTATAAAAATATAGGCTAAAAAGTATCAGTCGGTTTTGCCGGCAGGTGAGGGTGAGGGTATACCCTATGTTCGTTTATTTAGATATATTTTAACTTGGGTCATGAACATTGCAACTGTTCAACATTAATCCGTTCCGTTCAGTTTCGAAGCAGTGGGCCAGTATTGACCATTTTACGTAAGTCTCATAAAAATATTACAACTTGCCAGATTTGGCCTATATCGTTTACTTCCTTCACTTCGTGTGAGATATTTTTTGAAAAATGCTCAAATTTGCGTGATGAACAAGGTATAGTGGGCCCAAGTATTCCACTTCATCCCTCATAAAAATATTGGGATCTATAAAATCTAAAGAAAATCGATTGTTTATTGTCAATTCGATAGGAATAATTGTTAGTGAAAGTTTTAAGATTTTGTGGGGAAGGTACGAGAAGGAGTTGGCCGATTCCATATTCACATCAGTAGTGAAATTCTCTAACTAACTTTTTGAGTTACCGACAAATGTCGGTAAAATTCAAATTCTCATAATTTCGGTAATTTACGAAATTTGTCGGTAAGTTAAAGACGAAATCAAAGTAGTCGTTAAGACCTACCTCTCAAAGTTGTTGATTTTTGTCGGTAACTTAAAAAATGAGTTAGAGAATTCCACTACAGATATCTGATTGAGAGAAATATTTAGATATACCAAGTTTAAAAAGAATCGCTGACTTTTTCCGCATGTTATGAGAGACATAAATATTGAAAATTGTGACCCTTTGCGGGGGAGGACCAAAAGGGGAAATGGCAATATATATTAGAAGAAATATTGGAATGTGTGAAGTTTAGAAACAATTATTATGCTTATTACGCATTTTATGATCATTTTGGTAATAAAAAATTTTAAACCCTTCGTGGGAGAGGGGCTAAAAGGTGTAGACCGATATATCCCATCTTCACACCAGATGATATATGTAGAGATTCCGATGACTTTTTTACATTTTTATACCCTACACTACATCGTGTAGCGTAACACCCTTACGTATATGTGTATTTGTTTGTAACATGGAGAAGAAAGCGGGATAGACCCATATTTTTAAGGATCTTCATAGAATCAATTTCTGAGTTGATTTATGCATGTCAGTCCGTCTGACCATCCGTCCGCCCATGTATTCTTGTGAACAAAATGCAAGCCGCATTTATTATTCGATTGAGATGAAATTTTGCAAACAATATTTGTTTGACCCAAGAACGAACCCTATTAAAATTTATGATAATCGGATCAGATTTAGATATAGCTCCCATATATCTTCAAACGATTTCGGGGTAATTGTGCACGATATGGCTAATATAAGTCCAAATGATCTGTATTTTGGTACAAGCAACCGAATTCAGTCTAGCAGAAAGTAAATCAAATTTGTAGAAAATTGGTTCAGATAATATCTATAGTCCCCATATATATGCTTCATCCGATTTTAGGTTTTAAGTCCCTCACCTGCTTAATATGCACTATAGAAGAATGATATTTGGTACTATACAGGGTTGTCCATATTCGACGGACCCATCTGGCAACGCCATAACTTTTGACAGAGATGTCACATCGCTTAATGACACACCGCGTTTGAAGCGTCAGTCCAAGCAGATTTTTACCACGCCACGCGAGCGCTCTGAAATAGTTGAAATTTACATTCAACAGAAGAAGTCAATTGTGAAAACTCAACGTGCTTTTAAAACATTAAAAAATGTGAGAAATGCGCCTTTTAAGAACACCATTAAGCGTTTATACGAAAAATTTTCGACTGGTAAGGCTCTTTCTAATCCGAAGAGGCCATATAAAAGTAGACCAAGGCGATCGGCCGAGAATATCGCTGCCGTACGAGCCGGTGTTGAGAGGTCCCCAAGAACATCCCAAAAACGCCGTTCTCAGCAGTTGGGCATGACTCGGTCCACTTTACAACGGGTTATTCGCATTGATTTGCATTTGTTCCCGTACCAGATTCAATTGACGCAAAGAATGTTGCCTTCGGACAAGCCTCGTCGATTGGAATGGGCTCAAAGAGTCATGGGCCCGTCGAATATGGGCAACCCTGTACATCAGATACTGGTCGAAAATGTCTCTGTCAACTTTTATCGAGATCGGTTCAGATTAGGATATAGTTCTCATATATATCTTTATCCGATATCAGGTTTATTGCGGACCAAATGGATGTCAGCCCAATTGGACTAAATTTTGGTAATTACGACTGAATTCATGCTATAAACCTGTACTTCAAATTTGGAGTAAATCGGTTAAGATATAGCTATAGCTCCTCTATATACATTTTATCCGTTTTGGGGATAAAAGTCCCTCACAAGCGTAACATACTTTCCAAACCAATGATCTTTGGTACCAGATATCAGATACAGCTCAGAAATAAGTGTATCAAATTTTGTCAAGATCGGTTCAGATTTTGATATAGCTCCCATATATATCTTCAACAGATTTCGGGTTAATTGGGCACCAAATAGCCAATATCTGTCAAAATGTCCTGAATTTTGGTACAACCGAATTCAGTCTAGAGCAATTACATAAAATTTGGAGAAAATCGGTTGCTAAAACAGGGTGAGATAAAAAACTGCAGCAAAGCCAAACTCCATACTTCTTACATTTTATTTTAAATTTTATTGAATGAAAGGAAAAAATGTCGGAAATAGAATCAAATTTTAAATTGAGTTTAGATTTCTTCGAATTGGTCACCTTTGGCACGAATTATGGCCTTCAAAGGGCCATTGAAACCGTTACACGCCGCTCAAATGTTGCTCTGCGGTATTTTGGCCTATTCCCGGTGAACCACTTGCTTGAGGTGATCAACACTTTGGTATTTTTTAGTGCCAACCTTGCTTTCCAAAATACTCCAGAAACAATAGTCCAATGAATTGGTATCTGGAGATTGTGGTGGCTATTGTGCGCTGGAAATGGAACGAGAAACCTCATTTTGTAACCATTCTTGGGTGGCGCGTGCTGAGTGCGATGGTGCTGAGTCCTGTTGGAATGTCCAAGGTCTGCGGCCAATATTTGCATGCCGAAGGCTTTAATGCACCATCCAGAATATTTTCGCGATAATATTCGGCATTTATTCTGATGCCACGGTCGATTATGTTGCTGTTATGGCGGCCCACACCATTGCCATGGCGGCGCTTGAATTCTGGTGGCCAACCAAAGTTGCACATTTTCAGCTGACCTCTTGGTAAGTAAACACGATCATTTTTTTTGTAAGCCTTTGGACAATGAATATTTTCTCATCGGAGAAAACCAAATTCAACAGTTCGCCAATCTCGGCCAAGCGAAGCACCTCTTTAGTTCTTTTGAGTCTATTTTCTTTCTGTTTCCGTGTAAGTTCTTGCACTTTTTGGAATCTCAATGACTTCACCCCAAGCTCATTTTTCAATATTTTCTGAATGGAATATTGCGATATGTTCAGCTCACGAGCCATTTGTCGGCTACTACGAGGCGGGTTTCGATTAAGTCTCTTCTTAACTATTCGAACCATTTCTACTGATGTTGTTGTTTTCTTCCGTCCACTTCCTTGACGTCGGGTTTCGTTACCAATATCACGGTAACGAGCGATGGTACAAAGATTTATTCACATTTAAATGCTGGAGTGCTCTAACGATAGCCACTTGTGGTTTTCACACTATCACGCTTGGATTCCATCACGAATAACTTTTTTTTTTGAGAAAATTTTCACCTAAATGCTTTTCTACGCTTGTAAACAATGTCACTGTAAAAACTTTAATTGCTGTCGGACGAGTTGCTTAGAAATGACAGCAGTCTGAAGTTGGTTGTAGTTTTTTTCATCTCACCCTGAATATATATAATTCGCGCAAAATGAAGATAAGAAATACATGGAAATATTTTTTTGGATGACCTACGAAAACGTGGATATATATAAAAAAAAAAAAATCTGTCGGAAGAATTGGTACCTATTACGAACCTTAAATGCCAAGCTTTAAACTTCATTGTTAAATGTGGTTAAAATCAAAGCGTAATACCGGTATTACTATTATACGTAGATACACGAAAATGTGGACCTATATAGAATTCATGACAAATTCATTGGCTAGACGAACAACGTGGACCCATATGGACAATTTTATATCATTTCGAAACTTCAAATACCAAAGTTTATATACGGTGCCTCAAACATCATTCAGTTTGCAGTATCTCGAAATATTCGTGGTAGACTCAAAAGGTAAACATTTTCGTGGTTAGCACAAAATTCCAAGTCGATAGAACTATGTTCGTTCGGGTAGTAAAATCAGTATGGCGTTAACAGTGTTCAAGATAATTGAATGATGTTTAATATTGAAAATGGGCTATATCTGTCCACATTATATAAGGATATCTCATAATTTTCGATATTTCGAATATTTTAATTTAAGAATTTAGGTTCTAAATTGGTAGTTTAATTCCAAGTAAAATGGGATACAAGCGGGTTTGTGGACAGATGTTTACCCCCAGCCTTAATTTATTATTATTCAAACTGTTAACCCTTTATGGTGGAGGTTCCGAATGAGTTGGCCAATATCGCTCCTGACCTGGTACTGACACAAATATTACGATTTATAAATTTGGATGATCCTTTCTCTTTCTGTGCAGTCAAATATTTTCTTAGAAAATTTCGACACTTTGTGGAGGAATCCGAATTCGATTTAAGTTTGACAATAATATTACGATGTACCAAGTTTGGACCAAATTAGATACTTCCTTTGAGAGTTATCGAGCGTACCAGCCAGAAAGAAAGATAGACGGACAGAAACCTCTAGATCGACACTAAATCTCCTGAAACAGATGTGGTCTAAAGAGACCTAGGGTCTAAATCCATTATTTCGATAAGGCAAGTTTAGGCCGTATCAAATGATATATACCCTCTGTAGCCACATGACTGAGGACATAATGAGTAACTCTTTTAAATTTAAAAAATGCAATCAAAATTGAAATTTTTAAAAATTAGTCATGTAATGTTAAAATTAAATTCTGAATATTGATTATCTGGAAAATAATTAAAAAAACTAAATTATTGCGTGAAGTTTTTAAGCGTTTTTTGCATTGGCTACGATATTGGATAAGTTTTACTGAGTAAAAATTTCCGGTAAAGTTTTGCAAACTCTCAGTAACTCAACTGTCACAGTTGCTCCCTTCAGCCGCTCTCATTACCCGCACTTTTACGTTATCGACCAATACCCTGAACTAAATTTCGAAATGTGAGGTTTTTATATTAAGTGTGTTATTCCGTTTGTATCCTTGATATATATATATATATATATATATATATATATATATATATATATATATATATATATATATATATATATATATATATATATATATATATATATATATATCCTTGATCAGCTTCCGAACGAAATTATGTAAATTGATAAAAATTACTCAAATGTGTATTATGTCTACATGACTTTTGGTATTGAAAGTGGGCCTTGTAGGTCCATGTCTTCGTTTAGCCCCCATAAAACGCTAGCACCCGATGTGCGGTATTTTGATGATTTTAGCCACATTTTTCAACGGAATCGTCTAAAAATCCACACAAGGAGTACCTTGTGGGTAATTTATACCTCGGAAGAGAATTATCTATATAGGTCCACGATATCGTATATCCCCCATACAACGGTACCCCCGATATTCGCAATTTTGATGATTTTACCCACATTTTTTCAACGGAGTTGTCTGAAAATCCACACAAGGAGTACTTTGTGGGTACTTTATACCTCGGAAGAGAATTATCTATATAGGTCCACGATATCGTATGGCCCCCATATAATGGTACCCCCGATATTCGGTGTTTTGATGATTTTAGCCATATTTTCCTATGGTATTGTTTGAAAATCCACACAAGGAGTTCTTTGTGAGCACTTTAACCCCTGAAAGGTAATTGTCTATATAGGTCCACAATATCGTATATCTCCCATAAAGCACCTTCCGATATTAGAAATTTTAAAGATTTTAACAGAATTTTTAATGGATTTTATTTTTTGAAAATTTTCTAATTCGTTCCAAATGGTGGAGGGTATTCACCTGCTATTTTACTTGTTATGATTTCAACAGAATGGTCAGCCTTTATCCCTTTATTGTTGTTTTTATAAAAACAACGTTTGTTTATAAGTGGAGAACGATGGTAATGTTTACCAGGGGGTAAGGTAGGGAATACCTAGGTTTTGGAAAGAGCCACCAATCCTCATCCGTTCCCTTGTTTTTTGTCTGTTATTTTAAGAAAACTTGGGTTTTTTGTCATAGAAGTTATTTTTAAAATAACTTATGGGGAGATTATCCCAGACAAAAAACAAGGGAAATGATGAGGATTGGTGGCTCTTTCCGAAACCTAGGTATTCCCTGCCTTACCCCCTTGTAAACATTACCATCGTTCTCCACTAATAAACAAACGTTGTTTTTATAAAAACAGCAATAAAGGGATGAAGCCTGACTATTTTGCAACAACAAAATACTACGGTATCCCGAACAAACAAGCCAACACTCTCTATTTTAACAGAATTTTTAACGGATTTTTTTTTGAAAATTGTCGCATTTGTATTTTGTATTTATAACTTACAGCTTTTTTACTTGTTATTTTTGAGAATTTTACAAAATGTCGTTCGATAAACTTTTGCATTCTTAGTCAATTTATGTGTGCACCAAAATAATTGATTTTATTTCGGCCAAAAAGCCTTGAATAGTTACTTCTTTAAATTCATACGTAATTTCTCGCAAAAATTTTGTTCATTTATTTCTTAGATTTTCATTTACCACAAGAGCCTTCTATTCTCAGTTCCAAAGACAATTACCTTTTAGAAATTTGCAACAAATTGAGTGGCAAATTAAAAGCGTTCCAATTTCTCGTTTTTCTTACACGAAGGCGTCATCATTGATATGTTTGGATATCCTAGTACAGATGAAACTCTAATTAATCGAACATGGAAGAGGCAGAGATAACCAATAAGAAACACACACACAATCTTGTCACATATATGTATGTATGTGGTTACATACCCATATTCTGTTTGGTAAGACAATATGTATCTGCAGTGCGAATCTGATGCTGATTATTTCAAGTTACTAGTAAATTTCAAAAGATTTTCACTTAACGTTCCTTGAGGTCTGGTGCAAAGTGCATAAAGCAGACCTGCACACGGTTGTTGGGAACATCGACAAGCTGTTTGCTTTCATTGCCATCGTTTCTTGTATGAACAGTTAATTAATTCCCCCCTACTTAAATGAGATTGTTCTAATAGTCTTTAGATGGAGCGTTAACAGCTAAATTGACCTAATTCATTAAAAATGGGTTTCTTTCCATAGAATGCATTCAATTAGCAACAGAATCTCTTCTAAATATTTTAAATTTATAACTTTGAAAATTTCTTAAATGGAGGAGTTTCATACATTTTTTTACATTCCCAAGTTAGACTACACTACAACGCAACGCTCCATGCATGCTCTCGGTATAAACGTAAGTATCCTCAAACCCAAATACCACTTCAATTGGTGCTGCTATTTATTTTCTTGTTTAACCTGCAGTCCTGCAACCACTAAATGAACACTTGGACTATTGACACTGATGTTGTGGTCCGCCATTAACTGAAGATGTGGCGTTTTAGTAGCTTGCGTGCTTTAAATGTTTAGAAATATAATTAGTTAAGGAATATTCAAGACAAAAACAAAAATATTTATAAATATTTATTAAATTTAAACCAGTAAAGGAAGGACAAAAGTCGTGCGAGGTCGAGTATATGATGACTTACTCATTTATGCAGATTTCATAGAGCTCCTTGTAACAAATAAACGTTAATATTGGGAATTAAATCATACCAAATAATGGGTAATTTTTTGTAATGCTTCATGCATTATCATCTTTATTTGAATTTATAATTTATTCAATATTATTTAATTTTTGAAGATTATTAATTTATGAAAATTACGATCGCGACTGCGCCTCAAAAGTTCCATCCGAATAGTCCAATTTTATCATCTTGCCAAAGAATAAATAGTTTAATGTTGTCTTTCAATGTCCCAATCGAATCTGGCTTATCTGTATAGAGATGAATTTTAACATAGTCCCACAAGGAAATAGTCTAAAGGCAGAATCTAGGCGTCCACCTGTTCCGAAAGTGAAAAAAAGTTTATCAAACTCGCCCCTCACACGCAAGTCAAAATCTACTATTTTGTCAAAAAAAAGTATCAGTCGGTTCTTCCGACAGATGTACATCCTCAGCAAATGTCTGTTTGTATACATATATATTGACTTGCGTTATGATTATCCAAGCTTTTGATCCTTTACGTGGGATATTTTAAAGGGTTGGCCGGTATTGTCTATTTCGTATCTGAGCTTAGCCTGATGCTTTATATGAGATATGTGACATTTTCTGGAAAATGTTCACATGTGTGCGATGTGATGTTAAATCTATGGTTAACAGATACATTGATGTACTGTATGTATGTGATGGAAATCGCTGACTTCTTTGGCATGCTAAAATGTTATTATTACAATTTTAGACCCATTGCACTATGGGGCCGATGGCAAGTTTTTGATGCATATTTCATATTTCGAAGTTAGTCGTTTGAAAAAAAAGTTAGTGGAATTATGTTCAGAACACTTCCGAAACATCGAAAACACATATTTAAAATCCGACAAAAACTAACGTATTTCCTTTTCGCCATTTCTTGAAATTTAAATTTAACCTAGCCTCATATTATCATTGGCGCCAAATAAAAACTGTTTGCATTATATTAACAACAAAAAGTGGAAAACACGTGGAAGATAATTATTAGAAATAACAAGTAAAAAAGCTGCAAGTTCGACCGGGCCGAAATTAGAATACCCTTCACCATATGGAACGAATTTGGCAATTCTCCAAAACAATAAAAACCGTTAAAAATTCAGTTAAAATCTTAAAAATACCAAATGTCATATTAGGGTCTTTACGACGAAATGGACCTGAACCATAGGTAACATTTGTCATACGCCATTACAAAATTCAAATGCGAAACCTAAAAAAGCTAAAATCATCAAAATACCGAATATCGGGGGTACCGTTATATGGGGGCTATAAGAAGACGTGGACCTGCACGGACAATTTTCTGTCTTGGGGTGTAGAATCCATTTCAAACTTCAAATACCAAATTTGAAACAATTCGGTGAATAATGTCGCTAAAAACATCAAAATACTGAATATCGGGAGGTACCGTTATATGGGGGCTATACGAAGACGTGGAATTGCTCTAATAATTTTCTGTCTTAGGGTGTAGTATCCATTTGGAACTTCAAATACCAAATTTGAAACAATTCCGGTGAATAATGTCGCTAAAATCATAAAAATACCGAATATCGGGAGGTACCGTTAAATGAGGCTATATGAAAATGTGGACCTACATGGCCCATTTACGAACTTCACCTGCCTACTGGAAAAATAAACATGTGTGCAAAATTTTAGCCATCTATCTTAATTCATTCGAAAGATAGCGTGATTACAACAGACAGACGGACAGACAGACAGACAGACATCGCTAAATCGACTTAGAATCTTACGCTGATCAAAAATATATATACTTTGTTTGAGGAGTTACAAACGGAAAAACGAGGTTAATATACCCTCCATAGTAAGGTGGAGGGTATAAAAAACAAATTAAATATTTATAAACATTAAATTGAGGATAAAAGTCGTGCGAGGTCGTGTATAGCATAACTTATTCCATTATGCCTATTTCTATGAGCTCCTCTTAACAAATAAACCTTTATATAGGGATTTAAATCATACCAAATAAAGAGTGATTTTTTAAGAGCTACAGAAAAATTTTTTATACCCTACACCACATAGTGGTAAGGGTATTTTTTGCATTTGTTTGTAACATGGAGAAGGCCGCGAGTTAGACCCATAGTAACTTTGAGGATCTGCATAGAATTATTTTCTGAGTTGATTTATGCATGTCAGTCCGTCTGTCCATGTATTTTTGTGAACAAAATGCAGTTCGCTTTTATTATCCTATTGAGATGAAATTTTGCAAACAATATTTGTTTAGGCCGAGGATGAACCCTATTAAAACTGGTGAGAATAGGTACAGCAATGTTATTTGGCTCGAAGGTGGTATGATCTACTTCACATAAATTCGCAATATACTCTACTAAATACGCATAGTGGTGTAGGGCTTAAAGTAGTCAGTCCCGCCCGACTTTTGACCTTTCCTTGCTGGTTTTTTATATGCATGAAATCTTTATTTGAAATTATAGTACGTTTCATTACGCATACGATCAGCATGTGTAAGCTGTTTCAACCAGAGTTGCCAGAAAATAATAGCTAAAAATCACACATTACTGAGTACTGTTTTCAGGAGAATGAGTAGCCATAGAATTTAGAATTCACCTTTTTCTACAATTATCCCAATTAAGTATGAAAGTTGAATAAAAAAGCCGTTCTCTTCGAACCCTTAATATCGTGCTTTGAAAATGATGCTAAAATTCTAAAAATTTAGGATCGTTCCTGTATGCCATAATGGCATTAAAACAGTTTTAATTTTAACCGAAAGGAACTAATATATGGAAGTACAGGGTGAGATAAAAAACTGCAACAAAGTCAAACGCCATAATTTTTACATTTAAAAAAACAAAAAATATCGGAAATAGCATAAAATTTTAGAATAAGTTTAGATTTGTTCGAACTGGACACCTTTGGCACGAATTATGGCCTTCAAACCGCCAATGAAACCGTCACACGCTGTCCGAATGTTGCTCTGCGGTATTTTGGCCCATTCCCGGCGAAGCTCTTGCTTGAGGTGATCGACACTTTGGTATTTTTTAGTGCCAACCTTGCTTTCGAAAATACTCTAGACACAATAGTCCAACGGATTGGTATCCGGAGATTTTGGTGGCTATTGTGCGCTGGAAATAAAGCGAGGAACCTCATTTTGTAATGTCCAAGGTCTGCGGAATGTCCAAGGTCTGCGGTCAAAATGTTTGCGTGCCCAAGGCTTTAATACACCCTCCAAAATGTTTTCTCCAGAATATATTCGGCATTTAATCTGTCGATTAATACGAGCGGGGAGCGAACATGTTATGTCTGTTATTGCGGCACAAACCATCACCATGGCCGGCGCTTGAGTTCTGATGGCCAACCGAAGGTGCACATTTTCAACTGACCTCTTTGGCAAGTAAACACGACTATTTTGTTTGTTCACAAGGTGCTGGACAACGAATGTTTTCTCATCAGAGGAAACCATATTCGGCAGTTCACCACTTTCGGCCAAGCGAAGCAACTCTTTAGCCCTTTTGAGTCTATTTTCTTTCTGTTGGGGTGTAAGTTCTTGCAATTTTTGGAATTTCAATGGCTTTACCCCGAAATCATTTTTCAATACTTGCCGAGTGGAATACTGCTTTCTGTTCAGCTCACGATCCATTTTTCGGCCACTGCGACGCGGGTTTCGATCAAGTCGCTTCTTTACTTTTCGAAACATTTCTGCTGATGTTGCTGTTTTCTTCCGTCGGGTTACCCTAGCGGTATCACTGTAACGAGCGATGGTCCGAGGCACAAACGGTTTATTCACATTTAAATGCTGGAATACTCTAACGATAGCCACTTGTCGTTTTCCAGCCAAATATAACGAAATCATACTATCACGCTTGAATTTCATCACGAATCAATTTTTTTGGAAAATTCTGTACTTTGTTTACAAAAATACATGGGCATACAAAAAAACCTGGACATGCATAAATCGACTCAGAAAGTGATTCTAGGAGAATCCTCAAAAGTAGCTATGGTTCTATCTCGCTTCCTTCTACATTTTAAAATAAATGCATAAACAAATAATACCCTTACCACAGTGTGGTGTTGGGTATAAAAGGCGAATAAAAGGAAATACCCTTATATGGGGCTATGCGAAGACGTGGATCTGTACAGACAATTTTTTGTCAATGAAGTACCCTATGCGAACTCGAAATTCCATATTTGAAAAAATTATGATGAAAACTGTAGCTAAAATCATCAAAGAACCAAATATTGGGAGTAACCTTATAAAGTGTGATGCAAATCATCAAAATTCTAAATATCAGTCCAAACACCTTAGATCTGATGGTACAATTATATGGGATCTATATCATGTGGACCTATGTAGCTCAATTTTAATACTTAAAATTCTTCGGATCTAAAATTTATTTCAACCTACTTCATTTCGTTAGGAAGCTGGAGTGATATTCACAAACAGATGGGCATGGCTAAATCGGCAAATAATCTAATGATCAAAAATATATATAGTTTGTGAGGTCTAAAATGTTTATTTCGAAGAGTTAGAAACGTAATGACAAACTTAAAATACCCATCATACTCGTACTTTGGTGGAGGGTGTAAAAAGAAGACACATGAATCGGTAAGTCTGCATCGCAAAGGGGGAAATTCAACCTAATCCACTGCTATGAAATTTTCGGATTAAGATTACTGATAACGATATGAGGAGTATGACGGTAAATTTTAACCCACAAGCAAATCTCTCTACTATTAGGGTTAAAGCAGTACCTTCAAAACATTATTTTGAAAATACGGTGTCAAAGAAAAAATCTTTCATCAAAATTCACTATTAAGGCCCGACTACATTACATATTAGAGTCAGTTCAGTATACTTTTAGACGCTCAGAAGAAAGTTTAAGCTTTTTATGGAATTGGATAAAATTATTAATATTCGTTGCGTTTCGGAAATTTCCAAGTGGAGTTCTGGATCAAACCACCAAAAAACTTCTTTGAAGGCCTTTATATAGCATTGACAATATACAAAGGCACCCAAATATTTTGAAAGTTTACTATAAGAATCATTGGTTCAAATAATAGGTCTTGAAGGACCATTTTTTAGAATAGTCCCTATATAAGATTAAAAGCCGTATTCAATAGTTGTTTACTTTATAATCATATTCTCCATTTAATTTCGCTAAATTTCGATAAAGGTCCATGTTTTGGTATGTAGAAAAAAATACTTGTATAAAGACACCCTCTGAGTTTAGTGTTTGCGAGGGTCTCGGCCATCTAATTTGATGTACTCAGAGACCTATTGTAAAATTTCCTGATAAATAATTAAAATTATTAAATTAAAGAGAGTTTTTTTTATTATATTTTGAATAAGTACCAAAAACCCATTTGGTGATTTTTTTGAGAAATAAAATGGTCTATCATAATAATCCTAGTTTTGTTTTCACATTTACAGGAATTGTTTCAAATTTGGTATTTGGAGTTCGTAATATATACTACAGTACAAAACAGAAAAGGTCCACGTCTTCGTATAGCCCCATATAACGGTACCTCCCGATATGCCGTATTTTGATGATTGATGTTTCCACATTGGTATTTAAAGTTCGTAACAGATACAACGGCTTAAGACAGAAAATGGGCCAATTTGTACCAAATGGTGGAGGGTTCGGCCGGGCCGAACTTACAACTCTTTTACTTGTTTGTGTTGCAAAGTGTTATCAGATTTGCTAATTAAGATTTCTTGTTTTTCATAACAATGGTAAGATTTTTAGAACCTGATAGTATTTTTCGTGCCTTTTTTACCTTGCAGTACGATTTTGCGTATGCTTATGTTTCCTACGTTCGTACCCTTCAAGTTCGAATTTCCAAAAATCCATACTTATAAACACTCTATGCACAGAAGCGGCGCACATGTTAAATTTCCAGATTCTAGCTTCAGTAATTTTGCCTGGACTTTTTAACATTTATACATACTCGAATATAGATATAAAGTTGTTTCTGGTAAAAATCTCTGCCTTACTTTTCCAAGCGCAGCATACTTCAATTGCTCGCAAAAAGTTTCAATGTGCATTTAGTTTGTCAAACTATGTTTGTATGTATGTTGGTATAGAAAAGTATTTAAATTTTGTTTGCCATTGTTGTGGTTGTTGTTGACCAAAGTGGACATCTCATGGAGGGATGCATTAAACTTTACAAAATTATGTTTTGTTTTTAAACTTTTTATGTAATTTCTGATGGCCGGAAATTTATTTAATTATTATTAATTGTTAAGTGTAGTTAACTGCAACTTAAACACATAGGCATTTTGTGCCATTATCACACAAAGGCAAATGGCAATTAATGTGTTATCTAAAGATATGGTGCAGTGATCTACCCCACTCTCTTCTTCGGTCCTTGGTCATTCCGGCTATTATCTCCTCGTACTCTTTGGATAAGTTTATTTAATTATAACTGTTTAGTAAAAACGTTTGCGAAAAATTTTCGACTGGTAAGGCTCTTTCTAATCCGAAGAGGCCATCAATCAGGAGCGTTATCGCGACATGATGACCAATTTTGTGATGCCAAATATTCGTCGAAAGCGTATGAGGCAGTTCTGGTTTCAACAAGACGGTGTTCCACCGCACACACGTCGCATAACAATCGATTTTCTTAAGAATTTGTTTCCGGGCCGTTTGATGTCGAAAAGTGGTGATTTGGACTGGCCACCGCGTTCGCTCGATTTGACGCCGCCTGACTTCTTCTTGTGGGGATATTGGAAGTTAAAGGTTTACGTTAACAAGCCAAGGACCGTAGAAGAGCTCAAGGACAACATTCGCGAAGAAATAGCCGCTATTCCGACCGAAATGTTGGCAAAAACGATGGAAAATGCAGCAAAAGGGCACAATACGTCATCAACACCAGAGGCGGCCATTTGAGAGATATCATATTCAAAAATTGATTGAAACAAATCTACTTGGAACAAATTAAATGATTAACATTGCCAACCGCCAAATTTTTATTTTTTTTTCTTTGATTTAAAAAAAAAACATGGGTCCGTCGAATATGGGCAACCCTGTAAAAGTCCAAATGACCTGAAATTAGGAACTCCCGACGGAATTCAGCATAGATGCAAGTGCATCAAATTTGGTTAAAATAGGTTCAGATATAGCTTTAGCTCCCATACATATGTTTCATCCGATTTGATGTTTAAGTTCCACCCCCTCCCCCCAATCGTAATATGCATCCCACAAGAATGATATTTGGCACAAAATATCAGACACGGCACAGAAATACATCTTGAAAATTGTTTCAAGATCGGTTCAGATTTGGATATAGCTCCCATATATATCTTCGACCGATTCCGGGTTAATTATGCACCAAATGGCCAATATAAGTCCAAATGGCCTAAATTTTGACATATCCGATCGAATTCAGTCTAGAAACTATGACATCAAATTTAGTGAGAAGCGGTTTAGATATAGCTGTAGCTCCCATATACATGGGGGTTGGGGTTTTAAGTTCCTCACATTAGTAATATGCACTCCATAAAAATGATATTTGGTAACAGATATCTTATAGAGCTCGAAAATACATTTGCCAAATTTTACCAAGATCGTCTAAGATTTGGATATAGCTCCCATACATTTCTTCGACAGATTACACGTTTATTGTGCCCAAATATTCTGAATTTTGGCATTTCCGATGGAATTTAGCCCAGAAGCAAGTCGGTTCAGATATAGCTTCCGTATGTGTGTTTCATCCGATTTGGTATTAAAGTCCCTCACATGCGTAATATGCACTCCACAACAAGGATATTTGATATCGGACATGAGGATACAGCTCAAAAATACCTCTGCTAAATTTTGTCGAGACTTGTTCAGATTTTTATATACCTTTGATAAACATCTTCATCCGATTTTAACCATATATCAGCACAAATTGGATATATTTTTTCATCTTCGACAGAATTGTTGAATTTGCTTAAACTTGTTTAGGCATATCTATTGCTCCAATAAATATTTCTTAATATAATTCCTATCGAAGTCATATCATGCACTGTACAACAATGTTATTTGGCACTAGAGGTTATTTGATACGATTCAGAGGTTATTGATCTAAAGAGTGTTTTTTTAAGAGGTAGAGGAAAGTTTAAAGGTACACATAAAATTCAGATAATTCAGGGTGTTCCAACTGCCACGCTGTTTATAATTTCTGTTAAAATCTTTAAAATACCTAATATCGAAAGGTGCCGATATATGGGGGGATATACGATATTGTGGACCTATATAGACAGATCTATGTCTGGGGGTAAAGTACTCAACAGGAACTCCCTGTGTGGATTATCAAATAATTCCATTGGGAAATGTGGCTAAAATCATCGAAATTCCGAATATCGGGGGTACCATTTTATGGGGACATACGATATTGTGACCTATATAGACAAATCCCTTCCAGGGGTTAAAGTGCTCACAAAGAACACCTTGTGAACACCTTGTCAGACAAATCAATTGGAAAATGTGGCTAAGCTTCCTAGCTTAGCTTCCTATCTTAGTTCGTTTAGACTGTAGCGTGATTACAACAGACGGACGGACAGGGCTAAATCGTCTTAGAATTTTACACTGATCAAAAATGTATATACTTTGTTGGGTCTAAAATGATTATGAGTTACAAACGGAATGACGAACTTAATATACCCTCCATACTATGTATGGTGGAGGCTCTAGTATTCATTGCGAACTTCAAATACCAAATTTGGAATAATTCCGGTGAATAATCATCAAAATATCGAATATCCAAAACCACACCACACAGTGACACGTTGTGGATACATTCGCTTATCGTAAATCACTCGAGGATTTCCTCACCCCATATGTAACATTTCTGCATACTGACGAAGCCATCAATATGGAAATGGGCCTCGTCACTTAAGATAAATGTATCGTCCCGTTTTTGTAATGATAATTTTATCATGTTATTTCTACAATATCCAATTAACGAGCTCTCTTCGCTGTCCATGGTTAGCTGGCTCCAGTTCCTGAGTCAATTGAACTTTTTATGCCATGAAGATGCAAATCTTTCGTCAAAAATTGCTTCATAGTGGATATGGAGACACCAATTTGCTGAGCTAGTTTTCGAATTGAGGTGGATGGATATCATCATTTACAGCTGCAATATTGTCGGTCGATCGAAGAGACCCAGTTTCGGCAAATTTATCCATTAAACATCCAAACAATGATATTTTGAATGGCTTCAAATATAAAATAGTTTAAAAATATGGTCTAAAGGAGCTACATCGCACGATCTAGGGAGCCTATTGATGGGTCGTATCGTGGAATATTCTCTCCTTTACCTTCATCACCCTTACAGCACATGATGAACAATTCTCATTAACTTTAAAATGGTGGTTACATTTATGGTTTTGTTTTCAGCTGAGGGATAAAGCTCGATACTGTAGGAGAATTTCCTGGGTGCTTGGTAATTTTGAAATCATTTACTGTTCTCGAACCTAACAGGAACTGTTAGCTGGGAATGTCTTTTTAACGGGCTCATCAACTTGAGTGGCCATCAATACATTATTACAGGAATCTCGGTCTTGCTGTTCCCACTGGAATTTAGGGCTCGAAGTGCTTACTGGAGCTTCGGGCTCGAGGTTGTTACAGGAGCTTTGGGTTCGCAGTTCCAACGAAAATCTAAAGTAGTAACGTAGATGTAGTCATTAATCGTGGCATAACCCGACTAGGTAACCTTAGAGCGCCAATTCGAGTTCCTGATTATCTACTCATCTTTCACGACTCAACCACCTGTGAACCGATTGCATTCCACGGTAGTTCTCGATTATACCCGACTGTCAGAGCACCTGAGAAGATATATCTTAATTTCCCAAGTATATCTGAAGTCAAATCGCTAACAAATTTATTGAATTCATATTTCCGCATTTGAGTAGATTCTAATTTTGTATTTAAGTCAATAAAGCACCCTATTTTACCCCCGAAAAGGCAGAATTCTACTCTTTTCATTTCACAAGATTTTGTGGGTCCTTATGGAGATCTCGGCAGTGGCTGAGTTTACCCCAGCCGACGAGAAAACCACCAAAATCAACAATTCTGCTAGTATGGCTTCCAGAATAATTATTATACCACCATCAATTCAGTATTTTAGTTTACACACAATCTTCAACTGAACTCCAATTCCTCTCCATTACGTTTTAAGGATTTTAGAAAATAAACCTTACCGATATTCAAATCCGCTCCATTACCAGTTAAAAACGAGGTAGTTGTTTGAATACGGTCTGTAAAAATTTTAAACCTAAAAAAATTATGAATACTGTTTAGGCTGTACAGCAACGTTGGAGTTCCGTTAACAATCCGCAAGATTTAAACGATTCACCATTAACACTGCCTTATTAAGAGATTTGATTTCCTATGCTAATTATACCCTACACAGGTGGTCAGGGTATTATGTCTTTGTGCATTTGTTTGTAACAGGCAAAAGGAAACGAGATAGACCCATAGTTCCTTTTGATGATCTGCATAAAATCACATTCTGAGTCGATTTATGCATGTCCGCCCGTTCGTCTGTCTGTCCATGTATTTTTGTAAACAAAGTACAGTTCGCATTTATTGCCCTATCCAGAAGAAAATTTTGCACAAATCATTTGTTTGACCCAAGGACAAACCCTATTGAAATATTAAGATATAGCTCCAATATCTTCGTCTAATATCTCCGTCCGATTTGCCTTTTATTGTGCATCAAATAATATTGCTATAGCTCTCAAATATATTTTTCATCCGATTTGTTATTTTTGTCCTCCGCAGCTGTAATATACACTCAGTAACAACAATATTTGGGGAAATATACAGCTCAGAAATACTTTCTAAATTTTATCGAGATCGCCTCAGATTTGGATATATAACTTCGTTCGATTTACCTTTTATTGTCCACTAAATGTCTAATATTTGTCCAAATGGGATGGAATTTGGCACTTATGACCGAATTGAGTCTTGAAGCTAGTATGTCAAATTTGGTGAAGATCGGTTCAGATGTAAAAATTGCTCCAATATATATTGTTCATCCGATTTGGTATATTTGTTACCCTCAGCCGTCATATGCACTCCGTAACAACGATATTCAGGGAAATATATCAAATACAGCTCAGAAATATCTTTGTCAAATTTTATCGTGATCGGTTCCGATTTGGATATAGCTCCCATATATATTTTTATCCGATTTCAAATTAATTGTGCACCAAATGGGTAATACTAGTCCGAATTTAAAAGATACAAATGCTTCGGCATATTTATTCCTTTGAACTTTAAATTATAATTATAATCATAGCGTGTATGATTGAATTCTCCCTTAAAAAAAAACTTTTAATTGTTATGCGGAGCTCTACTAAATTAGCAAAGTGGTGTAGGGTATCATAAAATCGGCCCGCCCGACTTAAAGACTTTCTTTACTGGTTTTTAAGTTTAAGTGGGTCTGGTCAAGTTATCAAAAAGTTATTCTATGGCTATGCATGTTTTTGTAAATATTGGCGAATCTCTATGTCTTTAGTCAACCATTCAACATGCTGCAAATGAAGTCAAAATAACTACGTTGCATTAATTAAACTGCCGTAAATGATTTTTGTCTGATCTCTTCATCAGATGCTCATGAGAGAGATGACAGCACATGATATAATAACAATGGTTTATTATATGTTCTCCCCCCATACAATGTTTTCCACATTCTCTCCAGGAACACACACATACACACCCCCATATGGTCTGCAACCAAGTTATTCATATTGACATCAAAAATTATTATCCTTTTATCTTCTTCGCCAACGCCGACTGGGTCTCTTGAGACAATGACAACTATATATATATATATGCCATACAACTTAACCGACCATTATTCTCGGGCAAAAATAAACTTTCTCTCCATATGTGGCACATCCGGGAACGAGAACGCATTCACTTGCTGCCATTTGTTGTTTGTGTTTTTCTGCTGCGTGAGACAAGTCGCAAACCGTAATGCATTTTACAACGTCATGCCATTGTTGCAGATGATTGTCATGAAAATGCCTTTACGGATGGGACAATTCTCATATATGTATAGATGTATGCGAGAATTTGTGGAGAGAGCAGAGAGGGGGTTTTGATTGTCTAAATGTTAGCATACATCACGCTGGCGACGCATTCATGAATAAAATTCGTGCGACTCTGTTGGCCGTAACAAAAATTGTCAATGAATAGATAAATTGATTGTAGACAGTTTTTTTAATTGTTCTTAATATGTAAATTTCAAACCTTGAAAACTGTTTATACCCTACACCAGAAGGTGGTCAGGGTATTATATCTTCGTGCATTTGTTTGCAACATGCAAAAGGAAACGAGATAGACCCATAGTTCCTTTTGATGATCTGCATAAAATCACATTCTGAGTCGATTTATGTATGTCCGTCCGTCTGTCCATGTATTTTTTTAAACAAGGTACTGGTCGCATTTATTGCCCGATCCAGATGAAACTTTGCACAAATTATTTGTTTGGCACAAGGACGAACCCTATTGTAATTGGAGATAATCAGTCAAAATTTAGATATATCTCCCATACATATCTTCGTCCCATTTGCCTTTTATTGTGCACCAAACGTGTAATATCAGTTCGAATAGCATGGACTTTTGCACGTACGATCAGATTGGACCTAAAAATAAGTATGCCAAATTTAATCGAAATCGGTTTAGATAAAGCTATAGCTCCCATATATATTGTTCGTCCGATTTGTTATTTTTGTCCTCCGCAGCCGTACTATGCACTCTGTAACAACAATATTTGGGGAAATATATCAAATACAGCTCAGAAATACATTTGCTAAATTTTATCGAGATCGGTTCAGATTTGGATATAGCTCCCACATATAACTTCTCCCGATTTACCTTTGATTGTGCACCAAACGTTTAATATTTGCCCAAATTGGATGAAATTTGGCACTTACGACCGAATTAAGTCTAGAAGATAGTATGTCAAATTTGGTGAAGATCGGTTCAGATATAGCTATAGCTCCCATATATATTGTTCATCCGATTTGTTGTAGTTGTTACCCACAGCTTTAATATGCACTCCGTGACAACGATATTCAGGGAAATATATCAAATACAGCTCAGAAATATCTTTGCCAAATTTTATCGACATCGGTTCAGATTTGGATATAGCTCCCATATATATATCAAATGGGCAATACAAGTCCGAATTTAAAAGATACAAATGCTTCGGCATATTTAGTCCTTTGAATTTTAAATTATAATTAAAGCGTGTATGATAGAATTCTCCCATAAAACTTTTAATTGTTTTGTGGAGCTCTACAAAATAAACAATGTGGTGTAGGGTATCATAAAGACGGCCCGCCCGACTTTAGGACTTTCTTTACTGGTCTTAGAGATATAATTATTCAACATTTGGGGGAGATACCAGAAGGAGTTGTCCGATATATTTAATCTTCATACCAGATCTTGTGTTGGTGAAAATATTGAGATGCGTAAAACATGAGGATAATCGGACTTTTATTTCACATTGTATAGAAATTAGATTTATTCAAAATTGTTGGCCCTTTGTCGGGGAAGTATCAGAAGGAGATGGCGGGTGTATCCCACCTCAATAGTAGATCTTGTGTTAGTGGAAATATTATATATTAGCTACATTATTTACCGGAATTGTTTCAAATTTAATTTTTGAAGTTCGGAATTGTTACTACAGTCTATGACAAAAAATTATTAATGCAGGACACGTCCTCGTATAGCCCCCACATAAAGATTTTCATTTAGGCGGTATTTTTTGACGTTTTTTAAAAATTGTTAAGTTTCTTCCGAATGGTGGAGAGTATAAAAAGTGAGGGTATAAAAATTTTGATGTGAAATTTATATTTTTTCCAAAAGTGTGATTTTGATGTAGTAGGAACATCTGCTTCGTGAAGCACCGATGCTTTTTTAAAGATTGTATGATTTTTATTTATTTATTTATTATTTTTTTTTTTTTGAAAAATATTGGTTCCAGATCTAAGATGATTATTCGAAGAGAGGAGCAAATAGGTTAAACATTTGATTTTATTATGTAGTAGGTTTTGGGGTGTTATCCTATACAGTCGAAAGGGTTTCAGATCTGCAAAAACGTTATCGCTAATTGTAGCGTTGAATCAGTGGTTGGGCCATTCTATTATAGCCTTTGCTTACTTGGTTGTTTTGAGATTAAATGCAAACAATAAAATCGCTAGCTCTGTCAGCAACATCGGGTTTTTTTAAAGTTTAGTGCACGCCACTTTAAATCTAGCTTCATCCCTTTTGTTTCGCCACATTTACTAAATCTATAGATTTTGGTTCACATACATACATACACATATTCAATACAATTCCTTTCCATTATGTGTAATATATTCCAATTTTAATAGTTATCCTAATTTATTTCTTTTGTTTGTCTACAACAATCACAGTGTATGTAGGTAGACACATATGTACGTGTCCTTTCACTTTTCACAAAAAGAGAAATACAAGCAAACAAAGATTTGTCCCAGATGGCATTAAAAGCTGAAAATAATGTTAACGACACTTAACATTGAAACAATAAAGTAAACGAAGGATTCATGTTTCAGGAACAGCAGCAGCTACGGTCCGATACGTGTTTACAATATTGCCCGGACTATGAACGGTACGGTATTCATTCACGTACGATTTGTAATAATATAGATTGCGAAGGAAATTGAGCAGACTTGTTTCGTTGCTTGTCCACTTGATTTGAGTGGTCGCCAGGCACTACAACTTTGTTTGCACTCAGGGTGACATTAGGTATGTTGTTTATGTCAGTAGTTTATGAACTGGCCATAAAAGAAGACAATGTAAACAACAACGACAACAACTACCTTGGAAAATGTTTGTTGACTCGTTTTCTTCTTCTTAATAATAATCATAGGATTTTTTTACAACAATGAACAATAAAACAATAAAAACAATAAAAATAATAATAAAATTGTCATAACTTATTTGGAGATTTTGGAGATAGATGTAATAAAATTGAATAGCATTTAATAAAGAAAATTATTTAAATATTTTTGACTGTAAATTTCAATTTTAAGAAAACGTGATATGTTATCGACATCCATGTGTCAAAACGTGACTCATCGAAAAAACGGTTTTGGGCCTTAGTTTTCTTTGGACCAAATCTGTTTCAGGAGTCAATCTAGCGATGTCCGTCCATCCCTCCGTCTGTCTATCTGGCTGGTGCGCACGATAACTCTCGAACGGAATATCTAATTTGGTTCAGACTTGGTGCATCGTAATATTATTGTACAACTCAGATCGAGTTCGGAAATGGGCAACCTTCTTTTACCTCCCAAAAAATTCTACACTTTCACAGCAAATAATTTCCCTCATAGAACAAGAAAGGATCATCCAATTTTGAAAATCCCAATATTTCTATCAAAACATGCTCTGGTGTGAATACGGAATTTTTTAGATAACTTCTTCTGGTATCTTCCCAACAACGGGTCAATTTTTGAATAATTGTATCTCTCATAAAATGCAAAATAAGCAGCCGATTCCATATACAATGAAACAAGTAAAAAAGCTGTAAGTTTGGCCGGCAGAACTTTGAATACCCTCCACCATTTGGAACGAATTTGGCAATTCTCAAAAACAATAAAATCCGTTAAAAATTCTGTTAAAATCTTAAAAATACCAAATGTAGCTGTTATATTAGGGTCTATACGACGACGTGGACCTGCATAGGTAACATTTGTCACAAGCTATTACAATATTCAAATGCGAAACTTGAAAAAAATCTGTTTATAGTGTAGCTAAAATCATTATAAAATCAAAATACCGAATATCGGGAGGTACAGTTATATGGGGGCTATACGAAGACGTGGACCTGCACCTGTCTTAGGCTGTAACATCCATTACGAATCCATTTGAAACACTTCCGGTAAATAAAGTCGCTAAAATCATCAAAATACCGAATATCGGGATGTACCGTCATATGGGGGCTATACGAAGACGTGGAACTGCACAGACAATCTCCTGTCATAGGCTTTGCTATTCATTTCAAACTTCAAATACCAAATTTGAAATAGTTCCGGTAAAAAGAGTCGCTAAAATCATCTAAATACCGGATATCGGGAGGTACCGTTATATGGAGGCTATACGAAGACGTGGACCTACATTTTCTGTTTTAAGCCGTAGCATCTATTACGAACTTTAAATATTAATTTTGAAACCATTCCGGTTAAAAATGCCGCTAGAATCATCAAAATACCGCATATCGGGAGGTACCGTTATATGGGGGCTATACGAAGACGTGGACCTACATGGCCCATTTTCAATACCAAAAGTCCTGCAGATTTGAGTAAATTTTTATCAACCTACTTCATTTCGTTCGGAAGCTAGAGTGGTTTCCACAGACCGATAGACGGACAGACGGACGGACATTGATAAATCGACATAGAATTTTATGCTGATTAAGAATATATATACTTTGTGGGGTCTAGAATGTATATTTCGAGGTGTTACAAACGGAATGACAAACTTAATATAGCCTCCATACTGGAGGAGGGTATAAAAATATTTGTATCAGTGCTAGGTCGGGTGCGAAAATGGACAAAATAGCTACTTCAATATTTCTACTAACACAAGATCTGGGATGAAGATGGTACATGTCGGCAAACTTATTTTGTTACCCTCTCCACCACGGGTCAAAATTTTGAATAACCATGAAATTCATAAAACGGCATGCGATTCCATTCAAACTCGGAAAATATGAACGCAAGATCTAGTGCAAATAAGAAATATATTTTACCACTCCTTCAAGTATATCCTCAACAATGAGTAAACAATTTGAATAATTATAAGAGTTAAGGACATGGAAGAAATAGCATTTTGGATGGACATTGGATAATATTTAGCTGTAAAATGTACCACAACTTCCGTGTGAAATTGTTTTCAATACCTAACAAACACGACGAAGTGCGTAAATATTAGACAGATGTCTTCGGTCAAAAAGCTAAGTATAACTGCTGGGCAGGGCTTTAGGGCATTATTTTAAAAACAATATCTTCCAAATGGATTTGGTCATAAGGGGGTGGGGGGGTCCAACATATTGTAGTGTTGTAGGTTATGACATGGTCGGCCACGCACGACTATAGCCTTTGCTTACTTGTTGATAATGTACATTTGGGTGTTCAATGCACCAAAAAATAGAATTTTCCTGATTTTTCAGTCGCTCTACAAGTCAAAATAGAAAACCAATTGATACGGAATTTTGCATAGGAGAGAGTTAAGGACAGGGAAGAAGTCTATCATTTTGGATGATCATTGGATTATATTTAGCTGTAAAATGTACCACAACTTTCGTGTGAAATTGTTTTGAATGCCTAACAAACACGACGGAGTGCGTAAATATTAGGCAGATGTCTTCGGTCAAAAAGCTAAGGGTAATATCTGGGCAGGACTCTAATAACAAAATCTTCCAAATGGGTTTGGACATAAGGTGGCACCAACATATTGTAGTGTTGTAGGTTATCACATGGCCGGCCTCGCACGACTATAGCCTTTGCTTAATTGTTTTTATACCCATTCCGTTTGTAACACCTCGAAATATACATTTTAGATCCCAGAAAGTATATATATTCTTGATCAGCATAAAATTCTATGTCGATTTAACAATGTCCGTCCATCTGTCCGTGGAAATCACTATAGCTTCCGAACGAAATGAAATATGTTGATAAAAAACTACTCAAATGTGTATTATGTTTGCAGGACTTTTGGTATTGAGAATGGATCATGTAGGTCCACCCCTTCGTATTGCTCCCATATAACGGTAACTCCCGATATTCGGTATTTTGATGATTTTAGCGTCATTATTTACCGGAATTGTTTCAAATTTGCTCTTCGAAGTTCGTAATGGATACTACAGCATAAGAGAGAAAATGGGCCATGTAGGTCTACGTCTTCGTGTGGCCCCCATATAACGCTACCCGCCCCCCACCGATTTTCAGTGTTTTGATGATTTTAGCGGCATTATTACCGGAAATATTTTAAATTTAGTATTTGAAGTTCGTAATGAATACTACAACCTATGACAGAAAAATTGTCTGTGCAGGTCCACGTCTTCGTATAGCCCTCATATAACGGTACCCCCTGATATTCGGTATTTTGATGATTTTAGCGATATTATTTACTAGAATTGTTCCAAATTTGTTATTTGAAGTTCGTAATGAATACTACCACCTATGACAGAAAAATTGTCTGTGCAGGTCCACGTCTTCGTATAGCCCCCATATAACGGTACCGCCAATATACGGTATTTTGATGAGTTTAGCGACATTATTTAGAAGAATTATTTCAAATTTTGTATTTTACGTTCGTAATGGATACTGCATCCTATGCCAGAAGATTGTCTGTGCAGGCTTATGACAAAAGTTGCATATACAGGTCCACGTCGTCGTATAGACTCTAATATACGGCTCCATTCGGTATTTTTAAGATTTTAACAGAATTTTTAATGGATTTTAATTTTTTGAAAATTGCCAAATTTGTACCAAATTGTGGAGGGTATTCAAAGTTCGGCCCGGCCGAACTTACAACTTTTTTACTTACTAACGAAAATATTTTCATATTAGTTTCCATCAATAATTTACATATTGAATTTTCATAAAAACTGATATTCATATTAATTTTATGAATATGACGTTTTATTTTTATGAAATGAAAAACAAGTTAGAAAATATCTGTTTGCCGACAGATGTATACCATCAACCAATGCCTGTTTAATTACATATTTATTGACATGGGTTATGATTATTTAAGTTTTTAGTTCTAAATATTGGAGATTCGGAAAGGGTTGTCCAATATTGTCCATATCGAATCTGACGTAAGTCTGATGTAAATATTACAAGGTGATAGATTTGGCCTAAATTCATTCATAATCAAAGTGGCTTAATATCTGCAGAAGCTTTAACACAAATTGGATTGTTGCAGCGTACTTGTTAAATAAGAAAAATAATTGTTTACCACCCTCCACATATATTCTATGAACCACTGTTCGCCGACTACCACATTGTTTCACTTGCTTAGTTTTATTTACATTATACCTTAAATTATGTAAATGTTTGATGAAATGAAACAACAACAAACTAGACCTTTAAATAGCTGTGATATTAGGCAGGACTGCCCATAAGTTTTGCATTAAAAATCCTTCACAATTCGAACTAATATTGAAGAGAGTTAACTACAATCTCAAAAGAGAAAATGTTATTATATTTTAGAGAAAAAAATATATCTACAAAAAGATAAGAGAACGAAAGTGTTATTGGATATGTTGTAGTATTTTTTGGAGACTTACTCAATCAAAAAAAGTATTGTCTGGCTAGCCGTAACAGCAATCAGTTTTGATGACCTATATTACACGAAACGACATTCACACAAACAATGATTTTTGTTTGCCACGCCAATGAGAGTTCTTTTTCTCATCAAAGAGAATTTGTATCTATTTTTAAAGAGAAATATATACGAAATTCAGAGATGGAAAATTAACATTTTAAAAAAAGTTTATGGTTTAAACCAATAATCCTACATAATTATCTCAATAAGATCACAAAGCTCTATATTTAAGTCGAAAAATACAGGTCACAATTTTGAGGTCCCTTTGCGTATTATAAAGGCTATATAAAGGCCAAAAAATTTTACTGATAACTCAAAACATTTTCCGGGGTTTGATCTACAAACGGTCTACCCTTAATTCAAAAATGTAAAATTTATCGAAAACAAGTTAAATAGTATCACTCGATTTTGCCGACTGATGTTCGATTATCTAAATATATTTTGACTTCTGTTATGATTATTGAAATTGTTGACTGTCATGGAGTAGGAATGGGCCAATATTGTACATATCGTATCGGACCTAAATTAATACGATATAAATATTGCGACGTGCCAGGTTTGTACTATATTGGTTACTTTCTTCACTTTATATGCTATATGTGACAATTTTTTGAAAATGTTAAAAGGTACCAGATATAGTCGACCGAAAAAATCCATTTTCATACTTCAGCTAATACAAAAAAAAAAACATTAAGGAAAAGTCAAAAGTGGGACGGTGCCGACTATATAATAACCTACACCGCTATGTATATTCTCCCGTAACAAAAGAATTTATTTGAAGTAGATCATACTACCTATCGACAGTTGGCTTTAGAGCATTTGCAGTTAGATTTCAGAGGGATCTAATATATGGAAGGCATATCCAATTCTGACTCGTTTCCCACTAAATTTGACGTGGACATTTTAATCTTTTATACCAAATAACATTGCTATAGAGTTTGCACAATAAACCTAAAATCGGATAAAGCATATATATGGGAGCTATATCCAATTCTTAGTCGATCTCGATAAAATTTGGCAAAGGTATTTCAAAGCTCTATATAATACCTGGTACCAAATATCGTTGTTGTCGAATGCATATTACAAATGTAAGGTACTAAAACGCCAAATCCAATGAAACATATTTATGGTTATAGCTAAATCTAAACCGATTTTCACCAAATTTGATGTACTTGCCTCTAGCCTGAATTCTGTCGGATGTACCAAAATTCAGTTTTTTGCACTGATATTTGTCATTTGGTACTCAATTAACCCGAAATCGGTTGGAGATATATTTATATCCAAATCTGAACCGATCTTGATCAAATTTGTCAGAGGTACTTCCGAGCTTTATAAGATATCTGGTACCAAATATCATTGTTGTCAAATACATATTACGAATGTGAGGGACTTAAACACCAACTCGGATGAAACATATATATGGAAGCTAATTCATATATATGGAAGCTAAATTCAGTCAGATTTGCAAAAATTCAGGCCCTATGGACTAATATTGGCCATTTGGTTCACAATTAGGTATGGGAGCTATATCTACATCTGATCCGTTTAGCACCAATTTGAACAGGATTTGTCTTTGGGCCAAACATACATTGTTTGGAAAATTTCATCTAAATAAATGCGACATGCATTTTTTTCACAAAAATGCATGGACAAACGAACGGACCGACAGAAAGTGGTTCTATGAAGATGCTTAAAAGTATCTAAGGGTCTATCTCGCTGTGACCCCTTATAGGTGAAACTGTGACCCTTTATGGGTGAGGTACCAGAACAGATATACATCATCTTCACAACAGATCGTATGTTAAAAAATGTTTGTATGTGTGAAATTCGAAGAGAGTTGGATTCTTATTTCGCCTCCTTCGAGTGTTTTCTTGAAACCTGTTTTGGGAAGATACCAGAAGAAATGATTCGATCACTACCATCTTTTTTAATAGATCTTGTGTTGATGGAAATATTCAGATGTGCCAAGTTCAAAAGGAATCGTTTTATGAGCTTCATACATGTTCAACATTTTGACCCTTTGTGGGGGAGGCACCAGAAGAAGTGGGCCGACGTATCCCATCTTTAAAGCAGTTCTTGTATAAGTAGATATAATGGGATGTGTGAAATATGAAGAGAACCGGATTTTATGATCATTTTGGTTATTCAAAACTTTGACCCTTTGTAGATGAGGTACCAAAAGGAATGGTCCGATCTCTACCATCTTTATAATAGAAAGGTTGAGATGTACCAAGTCTGAATGGAAACGAATATTAATTCCACGTTTTATGGATATTAAAAATGTTGACCCTTTGTGGGCAGTTACAAAAGAAGTGGACCGAACCTTGGGTTAATAAAAGTATTGTGATGTGTGTAATTTGAAGACAGCTGGACTCTTACATCTTTTATAAGAGTTGCAATTATTCAAAATTTTGAACCATTGTGGAAGAGGTATATGATGGAGTGAACCGTTATTGTCCGATTTCGCACCTAGCACTCATGCAAATATAGGATTTGCAAATTTTTAATAATATCGGATTATTGTGGACCGATATTGCCGGTCTCTGAACTCGATCGAACTTCAAGAATTATCCTGAGCACCAGCCAGATAGATGAATGGTCGGATGTGGCTCAATATGCATTTTATTTTAAGCACAGATGAACTAATGCAATTTAACGCATTATCGACCCCGCCGGATTATAGCCCCCCTTTTTTTCTTGATCGATCTAAAATAATATTGCTCTAATGAAATAAAATACAATATAAATATAACCTCACATTTTACACCAAACCTACCACGTAAATACATAACTATTTCGTTCAAATTAATTTCAGAATGTACCAAATATTGTATTATCTAAACTATTATATCTAACTGTTCAAATCTACTCCGTGTGTCTGTAAATGAGTTTGCACTTAAATTTTGCGAACACATTCCTGTGGGATCAATGCCAATTATGTGCTTCCATCATTCATTCGTTCGACCGTTCGTTTTACAAATGTACCAACACATGTTTCATTTGCATGTAAGTAACTCTCAATGTGAATGCAGACTGCCAGCCAGCCAGATAACCGGAACGTATAAACACATGAATCTATGAATCTATATCTATTCATCTGAAATCTAATGCGAGCGGTGATGGTTTTAATGTCGCAGAATAAATGTTTAACTGCGCGAAAAGCAAAATACTTAAATTTATTTTTGGTATTTTTATTTCGAAATGGATACTACAGCCTATGACAGAAAATTGGCTATGCAGGTCCAGGTCTTCGTTCAGGCCCCATATATCAGAACCTCCCTATATTCGGTATTTTGACGAGTTTAGGTACAATACCCAACGAAATTGTTTGAGATGTCTTATTTAAATTTCGTAATGGATGCTACAGCCTGTGAAAGAAAATTGTCTATGCTGGTGTAAGTCTTCGCACAGCTCCGATATAACGGTACCTCCCTATATAACGTTTATTTCACGTTACGAATTGGAATATTCACATCGTATAGACCCCCATATAACAGCTATGTTCGGTATTTTTAAAATTTTAAATGAATTTTTTAAGGATTTTATTTTTTGAAAATTTTCAAATTCATTCCAGGGTATTCCAGGGTGCAGGGTATTCAAAATTCGGCCCGGCCGAACTTACTGCTTTTTAACTTTTTGTACTCTCTATTCAGTAATCGTGAAAGCGAATGAAGGTATATATTGAAGCTATATTTAATTCAACATACAGACAGAACGGCCGAAGCTGGAATCCTGAAATTTTGCATGAGTGTCAGACTTGGTGCTTAAGCATGGGCTTTATGAAATTCTTACTTGGAGATATACCGAATTATGACCTTCAAACGGCGAATGAAATCGTTACACGCTGTCCGAATGTTGCTCTGCGTATTTTGGTCCATTCCCAGCTTGAGGTGATCGAAACTTTGGTTTTTTTAGTGTCTTGCTTTCCAAAATACTCCAGACACAATAGTCCAACAGATTGGTATCCGGAGATTTTGGTGGCCATTGTGCGCTGAAAATGAAGCGAGGAACTTCATTTTGTAACCATTCTTGGCTCGCGCGTGCTGAGTGCGATGGTGCTGAGTCCTGTTGGAATGTCTGCGCCCAAATATTTTTCCAGAATATTTTCGCGGTAATATTCGGTTTATTCTGATGCCACGGTGGATTAATACGAGCGGAGTGTGACAATCGGCTGTTATGGCGGCCCACACCATCACCATGGCCGGCGCTTGAGTTCTGGTGGCCAACCGAAGGTGGACATTTTCAGCTGACTTCTTTGACAAGTAAACGCGATCATTTTGTTTGTTTACAAACTGCTGGACAACGAATGTTTTCTCATTGGAGACGGACAAAACCAAATTCGGCAGTTCACAACTTTCGGCCAAGCGAAGTAACTCTCTAATTCTTTTGAGACTATTTTCTTCCCGTTGCGGTGTAAGTTCTTGCACTTTTTGGAACTTCAACGGCTTTACCCAGTGCTCATTTTTCAATATTTGCCGAATGGAATATTACGATATGTTCAGCTCACCAGCCATTTTTCGGCCACTGCGACGCTGGTTTCGATCAAGTCGCTTCTTTACTTTTCGAACCGTTTCTTCACATTTAAATGCTGGAGTGCTCTAACGATAGCCACATGTGGTTTTTCAGCCAAATATAAAGAAATCGCACTATCACGCTTGAATTCCATCACGAATAATTTTTTTTCTGGAAAATTCTCACCAAAATGCTTTTGTAAACAATATAATGAGCCGTCACTGAAATAATTTCAACAGCTGTCGGACGAATGGCTTAGAAATGACAGCAGTCTGATGTTGGTTGCAGTTTTTTCATCTCAGCCTGTATACTACTGCATCGCCTGAAAGTAACATAGACAATATATACTATTAAAATTCCACTTTGAACTGGAGATGTAGCATCAGAATCGCAGGTACCTCCAGAAAATTTAGTCTTTGAATCGGTACAAATTTAAATTTGCGAAATTATATTGAAATCGGTTTAGATTTGAATAAAGCTCTCATATATAATTTCGTCCGATCTTACATGTTTGAGGCACCAAACACGATATGTGTGTTCGATTCCAATGAAATTTGGAATGAAAGACGAGATTTAATCCAATAATAAATTTTCCAAATTATATTGAAATCGGTTCAGAGTTGGCTCCCATTTGACCGATATCGTTGTTTGATGTACCAAACACGATATACATGAATCGAGCATACATAAAATTTGAAATGGGGGACAGTATTTGAGCAAAAAATAAATTTGCCAAATTATATTGAAATCGGTTCCGATTTGGACATAGCTCCCTCATACATTTTTCTTCAATTTCATGTATTTGATGCAAAAAATACGATATGTACGTTCAATCCAAATGTAATCAAAAAATATATTTGCCAAATTATAATGAAATCGGTTCAGATTTGAATATGGCTTCCATATACCTTTTCGGTCGATTTCAAATATTTAATGCGTAAAGCACGATATGTATGGCCAATTTCAATGAAATTCGGAAATAGTGACGAAATTTGGTTCATAACATCGGTACATCGGTTTAGATTTGGATATAGCTCCCATATCCAATTTTGTCCGATTTTATGTATTTGATGCATGTTTACGCTATGTATCTCCAATTTCAATAAAATTGAGAATGTGTAACAGAATTTGGTCTACAAATGAATTTTACTTAGATTTGGATATAGGATAAATCCTATATACATTTTTTTGGCCGATTTGGTGTATTGAATGCACCAAGCTCGCTATATATGTCAAATTTCAATGAAGTTTGGAATGTATTACTGAATTTGTCTAAAACTTTAACAGTAAAAAGTATGGTAGAGATCTGAACATTCCTTCTGGTAACTCCCCCACGAAGGGTCACAGCTTTTAATTACCATGAAGCTCATAAAACGTGAAAAAACATCCGTTTCCATTCAAACTTGGCACATCTCAATATTTCCATTAATACAAGATTTGTTATAAAGATGGTAGAGATTGGATCGTTAATTCTGGTACCTCTCCCCAATGGGTCAATGTTTTGAATAACCAAAACGATTATCAAATCCGAAATAAACACCCGGTCTCTTCATATTTCACATTTTTCATTATTTCCACTACACAAGATCTGCTGTGAGGATGGGATATATACGTCCACTCCGTCTGATACCACCCCACAAAGGGTCGAAATATTTAATATCCATGAAGTTTATAAAACGCAAAATTTACATCCAATTTCATACAGATTTGGTACATTACAATACTTCTATCAACACAAGATATGGTATAAAGAAAGATGGGGCCATTCCTTCTGGTACCTCCTCCACATAGAGTTCATAATTTTTAAAAAAACAGAACGCTCAAAGATTACAAGAAGAAGTACGAAAATTGAATATTATCGCATATCCCATGTAAAGTAAAGTAATTAACCAATGGATATATATCATATGTATTTAGGTCCGATACGAAATGGACAATATTGGCCTATTCCTTCGGAACCAACTCCATAGAGGGTCAACAATTTGAATAATCATAACAAAAGTAAAAATAAATTTAAATAATCGAAAATTGGCTGAGGGTATACATCTCTCGGCAAAACCGACTAATACTTTTTCAATTGTTTTCTTATTTTTTTATACCCTCCACCATTTTTTAGAGGGTATATTAACTTTGTAATTTCGTTTGTAACTCCTCGAAATACTCATGTCAGACCCAACAAAGTATATATATTCTTGATCAGCGTAAAATACTAAGTCGATTTAGCGTTGTCCGTATGTCTGTCTGTTGTAATCATGCTATCTTTCGAACGGTATCCCCCATATAACGGTACCTCCCGATATTCGGTTTTTTGATAATTTTAGCGACATTATTCACCGGATTTCTTCCAAATTTGGTATTTGATGTTCGTAACAGATGATACAGTCTATGACAGGAGATTGTCTGTGCAGGTCCACGTCTTCGTATAGCCCCCCTATAAAGGTACCTCCCAATATTTGGTTATTTGATGATTTTAGCGACATTATTCATTATTCAAATTTGGTATTTGAAGTACGAAATGGGAACTACAGTCTGTGACAGAAAATTGTCTATGCAGTTACAGGTCAGCGTATAGGCCCCATATATCAGTACCTCTCTATATAATACAATACTCACCGAAATTGTTTGAGATGTCGTATTTGAAGTTCGTAATAGATGCCGCAGACTGTGATAGAAAATTGTCTATGCAGGTCCAGGTATTCGTATAGCTCCGATATAACGGAACCTCACTATATACGGTATTTTGATGATGCTACAATATTCTCCGTTTTAAAATGGAAATGGCTTATAACAAACAATGCCTATTTTGGTACACGTCCTATAGACCCCAATGTAACTGCTATATTTGGTATTTTTAAAATTTTAACAGAATTTTTAACGGATTTTATTTTTTGAGAAAATTGACAAATTTGTACAAAATGGTGGAGGGTATTCAAAGTTCGGCACGGCCAAACTTACAGCTTTTGTATACCCTCCACCTTGGAAAGGAGGGTATATTAACTTTGTCATTCTGTTTGTAACATCCTTAAATATTCGTCTTAGACCCCATAAAGTATATATATTCATAGTCAGCATAAAATTCTAAGTCGATTTAACGATGTCCGTCTGTCTGTCTGTTGAAATCACGATACAGCCCACAATATTTGACGTAGAGCGCCAAAATTTAGCAGAGATATTTGCATTGTGTCTAGGATGGTTGGTATTGAAAATGATATATATCGGTCCACGTTCTGGTATAGTCCCCATATAACGGTACCTCCCGATATTCGGTATTTTGATGATTTATTCCACATTTTTTCACGGATTTGTCTGGAAATTGGTATTTGTAGGTCATAATGGTTTCCAGCTCGGGTGGCGAAACATTGCATGTATGGGTCCATGATGTGGTATAGCCCCTATATAACGGTACCTCCCGATATTCGGTAATTTAGTTTTTTTGCCACATTTTTTCACGAATTTGTCTAAAAATTGGTATTTGTGTGTCATAATGGTTTCCAGCTCCGGTGGCGAAACATTGCATGTATGGGTCCATGATTTGGTATAGCCCCCATATAACGGTACCTCCCGGTATTCGGTATTTTGATTGTTTTTGCCACATTTTTTCAATGATTTGTCTAAAAATTATTATATGTGGGTCATAATGGGTCCTAGTTCGTGTGGCGAAACATTGTAATTATAGGTACACGTTTTGGTATAGCCCCCATATAACGGTACCTCCCGATATTCGGTAATTTGATGATTTTTGCCACATTTTTTCACGGATTTGTTTGAAAATTGGTATTTTTGGTCAAAATGGGTCCTAGTTCGTGTGGCGGAACATTGCATGCGTGGCGGAACATTGCATGCGTCTTCGACAATCATCTTCAGGGAAACAATTTTTAGTGAGAAAAGCAACAGTCTTGTTTCTTGACAGTCGAAATATCGGAAAATAAAAATCAAAATTATAAAAATAAAACACTGACGTTTTCAATTGACCTTAAGCCAAAATAAAGTTAATAAAAATCAATATACAGGTCAACAATAAAAAACAACAAACTTGTGGTCATAAAAATTTTACTATCGGTCTATGAATACAACAAAACTTTAACCCATTTTACCCCTCTGTTCGATTTTTCAAGCACTAACAACAACCTTTTTCTAAAAAAATATTTTTGTATAAATAGGATTTTGTAGATAGTAAGTCATTTGTCAGTAATTAAAAAAGACTTTAAAAATATCCCCTCGATGTAGGGGTACATTTCTTATACCCATAATTTTGGAAACTTTTTAAATCAATTTTAAAAAATAACAAAAATAATAAATGGAAAAATAATGATGACGAATTAGTACCAATATATGTAATCGTCACACTTTATGCAAAAAGCATGTTTTGCATGCACAAGCTTGACTTTAGATATGGGTAAATTCCACCATTTTTGATATCAGCGGGCCTAAATTACCCTAATTTTCGTTTCAAGAACAAAAATAAAAATTACATCGCGGAAGAAAATGGGTTAAACGGCAGCAATTTATAAATATTAACATTTTAGTTTTTTTTTGGGTTTATGCTAAAATCTCCTACAATACATAATTTTAAAAGGATGACGTCGAAAGATGACGAAAGAATATGTTCCTAATCAAATGTAAATATTATGTAAATATATACGACAACATGGACCTACAGGTAATTTTTGTCTTAGGTAACTTTTGTCACAAGCCATTACAATATTGACATATGAAACTTAACAAGTAAAAAACCTGTAAGTTCGGCCGGGCCGAACTTTGAATACCCTCGCTAAAATCATCAAAATACCGAATATAGGGAGGTACCGTTATATGGGGCCTATACGAAGACGTGGACATGCACAGGCAGTTTTCTGTCTTAGTCTGTAGTATCTATTTCGAACTTCAAATACCAGATTTGAAACAATTCCGATGAATATTGTCGCTAAAATCATCAAAATACCGGATATCGGGAGGTTCAAATATCAAATTTGAAATTGTTCCGGTAAATAATGTCGCTAAACTCATCAAAATACCGAATATCGGAGGGTACCGTAATATGGGGACTATACGAAGACGTGAACATACACAGAAAAATTTCTGTCTTGGGCTGTAGAATCCATTACGAACTTCAAATGCGAAATTTGAAACCATTCCGGTGAATAATGTCGCTAGAATCATCAAAATACCGAATATCGGGAGGTACCGTTATATGCGGCCCGTACGAAGACGAGGACCAGCACAGACAATTTTATGTCATAGGCTATAGTATTCATTACGAACTTCAAATACCAAATTTGAAATAGTTCTAGTAAAAAATGTCGCTAAAATCATAAAAATACCGAATATCGAGAGGTACCGTTATATGGGGGTCATACAAATTTTCTGTCTTAGGCTGTAGTATCCATTACGAACTTCAAATACGAAATTTGAAACAATTCCGGTAAATAATGTCGCTAAAATCATGAAAATACCGAATATCGGGAGGTACCGTTTTATGGGGGCTATACCAAGACGTGGAACTACATGGCCCAAACGTCCTGTAGACATAATATACATTTGAGTACAATTTTATCAATCTACTTCAATTCGTTCGGAAGCTAGAGTGATTTCCACAGACGGTTAGAGGAACAAACGGGCGGACGGACATCCCTAAATCGACATAGAATTTTATGCTGATCAAGAATATATACACTTTTTGGGGTCTAAAATGTATATTTCGAGGTGCTACAAATGGAATGACAAACTTAATATACCCTCCATACTATGGTGCGAAAATATTTCCTTATTTTTTAACCATTTCTCATGCAAATTAATGCTCTTATGTTTTTCTTTAAACTCTTAATGTTGCCAGCAAAAACCAGGAAATAAACTAAAAAATATCAATCTAACTGCAAATATATTTAAAAAAACATGCATTCAATGCCGAATTTAACAATGTTAAATTATTCAGCATTCTTTTTTGCCATTTAAATGCGGCACATTATAGTGTCAAAACGATCACAATTGAATTTAAATATTTAATGGCCAAAAGAAAAATGGAATAGAATTAACACATACAAACTTCAGTTATAATTTACATTGAATTATCACATTTTTTATTTATTAATTTCATGTGTTTTTTGTTCGTTGCTACGTCCCTTGGCCGACGGGGTTACCTGTCCCTAACAATGCGAACGCTTATAGTCCATAGCCTCCTGCTTAAAGTAGTTGTAGAAAAACCAAACAATGGCTACATACAATTTTGGATGTACACTAAAAAAACAGTGAATAAGGCTATGGTCGGATAGAGACGACCGATATTAGAATAATACAGGTAATAGCAGGGTTGTTGTAACAACAACTGCATACAAATTGGGTTACCAAACCATTACTTTATTAAATGCACGAAATTAGCCATTGTAAGTCAATAAAAACGTTTTATATAATCGACTTTATGTGGCCAAAGATAAAAACTTATTTCGAATGAATTTTAAAAATGATAAATTGGTAACCCGATTTTTAATGGGTATTTTCGTTTTCGTCCGACGAAATAACAAGCAATACTATGTAAATATGTCAATAATTATAATTTTTTAATTACGGGAAAAAACTAAAAGAATTAAAAAATTCGAATCATGTGTATCGGCGTTGCGTAAGTTAACATCGGGAGCTAACGAAAACAGGACGTTAAAGTTCCCTCATTTTCATACCCTCAGCCGTATGGCTACAGATGGTATATCTAATTTGATATGGCCAAAACGAGAATTATCGAAATAACGGTTTTATACCCTACGTCTCTATGGACCAAATCCGATTCACTTAGAACGAGTTTGGAGATGGGCAATATCGGTTCACCCCTTCTAAAGGTACTGCCAATTTTTAAATGAACTATTTTACGAAAAATTTTAATAAACTATTTTACTTCATAAAAAAAAGAAAAGATCATCCGGCTTTCCTCTAACTTAACAAATACTAGTGTTTGCATCAGTGTCATGTGCAAGAATGGTCATTATTGGTCTACGCCATCAAATAGCTCCCCCAAAAAGGGGTCAACATTTTGAATAATTATTAATGTTATAGAATGTGAATGTGTCTTCAAATTTCACACACCCCAATATTTTTAGTAACACAAGATTTGGTGTGAAGATAGATTATATCAGTCCACTCATTCTGGTACCACCCCCCAACACAACCATTAAAATTTTGAACATCCCAGAAGCACAAGAAAATGAAGTTAATATCCGATTCCATTCGAACTTGCCTTTCTTTTATAAAGATAGTTGAGATCGGACTACTCCTTCTGGTACCGTCCCCATTAAGGGTCCAAATGTTGAATAACCAAAACGAGCATAAAATTCGAAATATGCATCCGGGTTTCTTCATATTTCACATATCCTATTATTTTTAGCAACGCAAGATCTGTTATGAAGATTGGATATATCGGTCCATTCCTTGTGGTACCTCCCTCACAAAGGATCAAACTTTGGGAATTTCCAAGAAGATTGTATAACGCGAAATTAACATTCGATTCCATTCAGGCTTGCTACATATCGATTTTTCCATCTACACAGTTCTGTAATAAAGATGGTAGAGATCGGACCATTCCTTCTAGTACCTCCGCCACATAGGGTTCAAGATTTTGAAAAACAAAACTTTCTAAGAAAGTGAAATAATCATCCCACTCTCTTCAAATTTAACACGTACAAATATTTTTTCCAACACAAGATCTGTTGTGAAGATGATATATATTTGAGAACCCTCTGAACCTTTTGGTACCTCACCCACAAAGGGTCACAAATTTCAATACTTTTAACTGTCATAACTTGCAAATTAAGTCAGCGATTTTTTATAACTTGCAATAACTGAATATTTCTCTCAATATGAATATAAAATTTACGTTTTCTAAAAATTATCACATATCTCATATAAAGTGCCATACCAGACACGTTGCAATATTTATATCATATTAATCATAACACAAGTGAAAATATATTTAAATAATCGAACATAGGCTGAGGGTATACATCTGTTGGCAAACCCGACTGATACTATTTTACTTGTTTTGTTTGAGAAATGGTGTTTTTACTGTTCGAAAAATCGAACAGAGGAGGGAAATGGGTTAATGACTTCATTGTGGTGTAAACTTTTTTGTCCAAAAATATTTTGAGAATTTCTTCAAATGATATTGCCGATAAAACTATAAAACAAGTAAGCAAGATATAAAGTCACGCGGGCCGAGCATGTGATTCTCTACAACACTATAATTTATAACATTATATTTTTGGAAAACCTACTTAGGTTCAAACACATTTTGGTCGATTAATTGAAATAATAATAAATTACCGGGGATATGTTCATTGTATTCACACTCTATGTCATGCTGATTGGTATCCACAACAATTTCATACAAAAGTATGAAATATAAATATAATTCAAGGCTACACTTCCGCGCTGTCCTAAACCCTTACCTAATGCAAAATTCCGTGTTGATTGGTTTTTAATTGTGACCTGCAAAGCCACTAGAAAGTTTTGATTTTTGATCCAGGAAAGTTATAATTTTTGATCCATTTGAACCCCAAAATATACATCGTGAAAAACAATAGGTTGTAATTCTGACCCTAACTATAACCCTGCACACAAAATTTCTTGAGAATCGGACGATACTTGCGTCTTGAATATAATACTCCCAAAACATAGTATTGTAAGTTGAAAAAATATTAACAAACGTAAAATTCAATACTGTAAGTCAAATATGAAATAAATCTCATGCGATAAGAAACATGACAAAAAAAGCAAAGAAAGTCTTAAAGTCGGACAGGGCGGACTTTATGACACTATTAAGTAGAGCCTCACATGACAAATTAAAGTTTTAATGGGGAATTTGTGAGAATCAAAATCATACCAACTATGATTATAGTAATAATTAAAAGTTCAAAGGAACTAATATATGCGAGGAATATCTTCCTCTGAATCGATTCTTACTAAATTTGTCGAGGCATATGCGCCTTATCAATTCGGGCTTGTACTATACATTTGGTGCACAATCAACTTGAAATCGGATAGATATATATGAGAGCTATATCTAAATAAAATTTGGCAAAGATATTTCTGAGCTATATTTGATATATTTCCCCGAATATCGTTACTACGGAGTTCATATTACGGATATACTGGGCAAATTGAACAAATCGGATGAGCAATATGTATGGCTATATCTGAACCGATTTCCACCAAATTGTACATGCGGGTTTCTATACTCAATTTGGCCGTAAGTACCAAATTCTATTCCATTTGGGATAATATAACACGTTTGGTGCACGACAAAAAGCAAATCGGACGAAGAGTCAGAGCTACATCCAAATATTAACCGATCTCGACAAAAATTTAGCAAGGGTATTTCTGAGTTATATTTGATATACTTCCCCAATTATCATTGTTACAGTGTGCATATTACGGCTACAATACAACATGTACTTGTTTACAAAAATACATGGGGAGACGGACGGACGGACGGATATGAATAAATCGACTCAGAATGTGATTCTATGCTGATCATCGGAAGGAACTATGAGTCTATCTAGTTTCCTTTTGCCTGTTATAAACAAATGCATAAAGACATAATACCCTGACCACCTTGTGGTGTAGGGTATATTCACGCGATTTTTTTAGATTTTATCCTTTTCTGGCAAGAGGTCATTCCGGATTTCTGAGAATTGTCAAAATTCGTCCAGCCGTTCTTGAATTATATAAGCGGTCTAACTAACATCTCTTTTATTGTTATATGAGATTGTATATTTATACTGTATCTTGTATATGAGCATCAATGTAACTGTCAGAAGAGAAGTGTGCATTTGTGATGTCTTCAGAATTAAAAAAACTCTTTTTAGTGGAAATTTTCTTATTTTTTACATAAAAGTTGTGATTTATTTTACCCCGTAAATAAATAAACAAGATGGTAGATTTCAGACCAGCCCTAAACTGTATGCTAAATTCTGCGTCGATTGGTCCATAATTGCGACCTCTAGAGCAACTGCAAAACCAGGAAATTTATCCGTTTTTGGTCCATTTCAACCCTTAAATAAAATGCGATCATCTCCCAAAACAATAGGCTTCTCTTCTAGCCCCACCTCCATGTTACATTTCGTGAGAATCGGACCATAATTGCGACGTGTAGAGTGATTACAAATTAACATGATCGGACGGACGGACAGACATACATAGCTAGATCGACTCAACTCGGCGAGATAGGAAGATCCATATATGATATCATAATAACCTAGTGATAACTGATATAAACCGCTAATGCAATATGCATTTTGGAAAGGTTTATGGAATAGAATTTGGAAACCACATTTTTGAATTTTTCAAACTTCTGTTTGAAATTGTGCTTTTTATATTAACATACCTCTGTCAAATTTTTAATCTCTAAGTCAATTATAGGCTTCATTTTTATTCTAATACATATAGAGATGTACAGGGTTAAAGCGATTTAGAATTTTTCGCTGGGTTTTAAATTATTTTTTCGATGTGTTACATGAGTTAAATCCCTTTCGTATTATAAAGGGTACAGAAAAATCATATTTGAGTGCATAGATAGTTATGTTGACATGAAAAATTTCTGAACCTAAAGCCTTTTGTTTCAACAAATTTGGCTGTAAATTGGCTGTATGCCTTCTTTTCGAATGGAAGACATAATTTCTAATCGATCGAAGGATATATTCTTGAGGGTCTGCTGAAATTTCAAGGCAACTGATGGAATTAGTTTAACGAAAGAGGTAAACACACATATTCGTTTCTATATCCTCCACCGTACTATGGAAGGTATATTAATTTTGTCATTCCGTTTGTAAGTAGTCGAAATACTCATGTTAGACCCAACAAAGTATATATATTCTTGATCAGTGTAAAATTCTAAGAAGATTTAGCCATGTCCGCCTGTGTGTCCGTCTGTCTGTTTGTCCGTCTGTCTGTTTGTCCGTCTGTCTGTTGTAATCACGCTATCTTTTGAAAGAATTGAGGTAGAAGGCTAAAATTATGCACACATGTTTATTTTGCCAGTAGGCAGGTTAAGTTCGTAAATGGGCCATGTTGGTCCACGTTTTCATATAGCCCCGATATAACAGTACCTCCCGATATTTGGTGTTTTGATGATTTTAGCGACATTATGCACCGGAATTGTTTCAAATTTGGTATTTGAAGTTCGAAATGGATACTACAGTCTAAGGCAGAAAATCGTCTATGCAAGTCCGCGTCTTCCTATAGCCCTAATTTAACTGTACCTCCCAATATTCGGTATTTTGATGATTTTAACGTCATTATTCACCGGAATTATTTCCAATTACGTATTTAGAGTTCGTAATGGAAATATAAAATTGTCTGAGCAGGTCCACATCTTCGTGTAGCCCCCATATAACGGTACCTCCCTATATTCGGTTTTTTGATGATTTTAGCGACATTATTCACAGGAAAAGTTTCAATTTACATATTTATAGTTCGTAATGGGAACTACAGTCTGTGACAGAAAATTGTCTATGCAGGTCCAGGCCTTCGTATAGACCCCATATAACGGTACCTTCCGATGTTCGGTATTTCAATGATTTTAGCGACATTTTGGTACTTGAAGCTCGTCATGGATACTAAAGTCTATGACAGAAAATTGTCTGTGCAGGTCCACGTTTTGCTATGGCCCCCATATAACGGTACCTCCATATATCCGGTATTTTGATGATTTTAGCTACAATATTCACCGATTTTTTTTTTCAAGTTTCGCATTTGAATATTATGATTAAAGTTGCCTATGCAGGTCCACATCGTTGTATTTGAAATTGCCAAATTCGTTCCAAATGGTGGAGGGTATTCAGGGTTCGGCCTGGCCGAACTTACATCTTTTTTACATGTTTTTTTTTGTTTATGATATATGTATGCGGTTATGATTTAATGTTTTTTTTTTTTTTTTTTTTGTGGTGGGCGAAATAGGTTTGAGTGCGTTCCGATGTAATGTGCAGATTTGAGTTTCGTTGCCAACTAAAATAAATACGGCTAAAAATGTTAATTTATTACCTTTGCTACATAATAATCGCAATTTATTTCAACCGCCACAACCAATGTTACAGATGTGTGGGAGTGTACTTTTGTAATATCTCCATTGTAAAAACGGAAAAACCGAACATACCGGGTTGCTTGTTAAATTAATTTAAATTGACAGTGACTTATTTATGCATGCATTTGGTTTTTGGTTGTATGTATTTCTATTTATGTTTGTGTTTACACTGGATGAATGTTTGCCACTAATAATTACACACTCACACAGATATTAACATTATAAAAATTTATTACAAAATGAGTTATTATGATAGAAATTAATTAATTATTTTTGTAAACGCAATTATAATCGGCTAATCTGCATTTCAAAGTAATGCTGCCGTTGAAAAGAATAAAAATTCATGTTGACATGGCTGTTGTCATCAGCGGGGTATTTAAATTGTATATTTTTATAAAATCGCCAGAGATGAAAACGATAAAATAAATATGTGCCATAAGTATGAATACATCTATGGAATGTAAATAAATTAAATTATTTGTGGTCTAACAATCGATTTTACTCAAATGGAAATTGAGTAAATTTAAAAAAGGAGTCTTTGACTATATTAATGAAAAAAAGGATTGGATGAATTTTGTACTAAAGGGACACTAACAGTACCAAAAGTTTTTAATATCTATATTGTATGATTAGTACTGCATCGAAGTGACGTATTTTTTTAACAGACGAATCTTAAAGTATTCCAAATCTTCTTACAAATTAAAATATAAATAAAGCTCCACATTAGATGTTGCAAAAGAGCTGTTAAATTTTTCAAAAACAAAAAATAAAACAAGTTAAAAAGCAGTAAGTTCGGCCGGGCCGAGCTTTTAATACCTCCCATCATTTAGAACGAATTTAGAAATTTTCAAAAAATAAAATCCTTAAAGAATTCTGTTGAAATCTAAAAAATACCAAATATAGCCGTTATATTGGGGCTTATACGACGTGGATCTACATAGGCATTGTTTGTCATAAGCCATTACCATATTCAAATTCGAAACTTGAAATAAACGGTGAATAATGTAGCTAAAATCATCAGAATAACGTATATAGGGAGGTACCGTTATATCGCAGCTGTGCGAAGACCTGGACCAGCATAGACTGTTTTCTGTCATAGGCTGTAGAATCCATTACGAACTTCAAATACGACATCTCAAACGATTTTGGTGGGTATTGTAACTAAAATCGTCAAAATATCGAATATAGGGAGGTACTGATTTATGGGGCCTATTCGAAGACCTGGACTTATATAGAAAATTTTCTGTCACAGACTTTAGTTCCCATTACGAACTATAAATACGTAGTTTGAAACTACTCGGGTAAATAATAAACCTAAAGTCGTTAAAATACCGAATATTGGGAGGTACCGTTATATGGGGGCTATATGAAGACCTAGACCTGCACAGATAATTTTTTGTCGTAGGCTGAAGTATCTATTACGAACTTCAAATACCAAATTTGAAACAATTTCGCTGAATAATGTCGCTAAAATCATCAAAATACCGAATATCGGTGGGTACGTTATATGAGGGCTATACGAGGTGGGGACATGGCCCGTTTTCAATACCAAAAGTCCTGCAAACATAATGCACATTTGCGTAAATTTTTATCAACTTACTTCATTATGTTCGGAAGCTAGAGTGATTTCCACAGGCGCACAGTTGGACAGACGGATAAACGGACGAGCATTGTTAAATCGACATCGAATTTTATGCAGATCAAGAATATATATACTTTGTGGGGTCTAAAATGTATATTTCGAGGTGTTTCAAAGGAAATGACAAACTTAATATAAAGAAAGAACACGTAATATTAATAAGTAAAAAAGCAGTAAGTTCGGCCGGGCCGAACTTTGAATACCCTCCACCATTTGGAACGAATCAGAAAATTTTCAAAAAAATAAAATCCATTGAAAATTCTGTTAAAATCTTTAAAATACCTAATATCGAAATGGGCCGATATATGGGGGTTATTCGATATTGTGGACGTATATAGACAAGTCTATGTCTGGGAATAAAGTACTCACAAGGAAATCCTTGTGTGGATTTTCAGATAATTCCATTGGGAAATGTGGCTAAAATAATCCAAATCCCGAATATCGGGGGTACCGTTACATGGGGGGTATACGATATTGTGGACCTATATAGACAAATCCCTTTAGGGGTTAAAGTGCTCACAAATAACTCCTTGTGTGGATTATCAGACAATTCCGTTAAAAATGTGGCTAAAATCATCAAAATACTGAATATCGGGGGTACCGTTATATGGGGGATATACGATATCGCAAACCTATATAGACAATTCTCTTTCAGAGGTTGAAATACTCATAAGAGACTCCTTGTGTGGAATTTCAGACAATTCAACTGAAAAATTTGGCTAAAATCATCAAAATACCGAATACCGTTGTATGGGGGCTATTCGATATCTTCGACCTATATAGATAATTCTCTTTGAAGGGATAAAGTACCCACAAGGAACTGCTTGTGTGGATTTTCAGACAATTCCGTTGAAAAATGTGGGTAAAATCATCAAAATACTGAATATCGGGGGGTAGCTTTATATGGGGACTATATGATATCGTGGACCGATATAGCCCATCTTCGAACTTGACCTGCCTGCAGACAAAAAAAGATCTGTGCAAAATTTTAGCTTCCTACCTCAATTCGTTTAGACTGTAGCGTGACAGACAGACGGACAGGGCTAAATCGTCTTAGAATTTTACGCTGATCAAGAATATATATACTTTGTTGGATCAAAATGTTGACCCTTTATTAGGGTCGAAGGGCCAATATTAGGTCAATATTTTCCATTTCGCAGATAAATAAGAATCTGTTGCACATCTACCGAAAAAAAAAAATATATGTATATATATATATATATGTATATATATATATATATATATATATATATATATATATATATATATATATATATATATATATATATATATATATATATTTTTTTTTTTTTTTTTTTTTTTTTTTTTTTTCGGTAGATGTGCAACTATTTCTTATTTATCTGTTTTATGCGTTATATCCCATCTTCTTACAAGATCCAGTGTAGTGTTCCCACAATATGTAGATATATTAGGAAGTGCGAGGTTTATAAAAAAAATTCCCTTTTGTGGGCGAGGTATCAGTAGGAGTTGGTCGGAAATCCTTTATTCACGGGTATTGTGACACATTAATATATAATTAGTTTATGGAGGATTAACTAACATGTTTCGCATGTTATAAAAATTATGAGTACCCAACATTTTATCCTTTGTTGGGGAGATACTACAAGGGTTGGTCCGATATATCCCATCCCCACAAAAAAAACCTTGCGGTAATAAAAAAAATATGTGCGACAAACGGGTTCTTATTTCACACTTTTGTTTTGGAGGTACAAGAAGGAGACGTGCGATAATGTCCATTCTCGTATATGATGTGGCAAATATTTAAAGTAATTGCGATGATTCTTTCTTATTTCAAGATGTAGATTATTATTTTTTTTTTTTTTGAAAATACCTGATCTGGTGTTGGTAAAAATATTGGGATATAACTTCCCAGATTTTTCAATGGAATGGTCTGCCATTGCTAAGCCACTCGTCCGACAGCTGTTAAAATTATTCCAGTGACAGCTTATTATATTGTTTACAAGCGTAAAAAACATTTTGGTGACAATTTTCCAGAAAAAAAGTTAATCGTGATGGAATTCAAGTGTGATGATGTGATTTCTTTATATTTGGCTGGAAACCCACAAGTGGCTATCGTTAGAGCACTTCAGCATTAATTGTGAATAAATCTTTTGTGTCTCGTACCATCGCTCGTTACCGTGATACTGGTAGCGTAGCCCGACGTCAAGGAAGTGGACCGAAGAAAACAGCAACATTCCATTCGGCAAATATTGAAAAATGAACTCTTGATAAGGCGATTGTAATACCAAAAAGTGCAAGAACTTTAACCGCAACAGAATGAAAATAGACTCAAAAGAGCTAAAGAGTTGCTTCGCTTGGCCGAAAATGGTGAACTGTCGAATTTGGTTTTCTCCGACAAGAAAACATTCGATGTCCAGCAGTTTGTAAACAAATAAAATGACCGTGTTTACTTGCCAAAGAGGTCAGCTGAAAATGTGCACCTTCGGTTGGCCACCAGAACTCAAGCGCTGGCCGTGGTGATGTTGTGGGCCGCCATAACAGTCGATTGTCGCTCTCAGCTCCTAGTAATCGACCGTGGCATCAGATTAAATGGTGAATATTATCGCGAAAATATCCTGGAGGGTGTATTAAAGCCACAAATATTTTGGCCGCAGACCTTGGACATTCCAACAGGACTCAGTACCGTCGCACTCAGCACGCGCCACCTAGGTATGGTTACAAAATGAGGTTCCTCGCTTCATTTCCAGCGCACAATGGCCAACAAAATCTACGTATACCAATCCGTTGGACTATTGTGCCTGGAGTATTTTGGAAAGCAAGGTTGGCATTAAAAAATACCAAAGTCTCGATCACTTCAAGCAATCGCTTCGCCGGGAATGAGCCAGAATACTGCAGAGCAACATTCGGGCAGAGTGTGACGGTTTTTTTGGCCGTTTGTAGGGCATAATTCGAGCCAAAGGTGACCAATTCGAACAAATCTAAACTTATTCTAAAATTTGATGGTATTACCAAAATTTTTTGCTTCCATTCAATAAAATAAAAAAAAAATAGATAAAAATCATGGCGTTTGACTTTGTTGCAGTTTTCTTATCTCACCCTGTATTGTGCACCAAATCGCTAATATCAGCTCAAATGAACTGAATCTTGGCAATTCCAACGAAACTCAGCCTAAAAGTAAGTACTTCAAAGTTTGGAGAAAATCTGTTCAGATATAGCTATAACTCCCATATATCTGTTTCATTCGATTTGGCGTTAAGGTCCCTCACATACATAAATTGCACTCCACAACATAGATATTTGATTCCGGACATCAGGTACAGCCCGAAAATACCTCTTCCAAAAGTTATTGAGATTGTTTCAGATTTTTATATACCTTCGATATACATCGTCATTCTATTTTACGGTTATTTTAATATCAGCTTAAATTGGATACATTTTTACATATTCAACCGAATTTTTCCATTTGGTGAAACTCGATCGGGTATATCTATTGCAGCAATCTTATTTGGTACTAGAGGTTCAAGTCGGCCTGACTTTTAACGTTTATTTACTGGCTTTCTTATAAGTACTGGAATTTTTCTAATATTTTCCTTTTCTAGGGGAAAATAACAGAAGGATTGGATGGAGTTCATCCATTATTGACCAAACGAACGCCAGACGAAATATTGCCTACGGAATCTTGAAGTTTTGTTGAGCTATTCCTGATAAAAATATTTTAGATGAGTAAAGTTTGGGCCAAATTTCATTTTCCGTTTAAGAGCCGTTATGTGTACTAGTTAGACAGACGGGTATAACTAGGTGTAAATTACATAGCCTGAAACAGATTTTGTATTAAAAAACTGGAGTAACACTCTTATACATTTTTTAAATTTTTGGATTAGACTTCGGTAGTTTTATGTAATTATACCCTCCACCTTGGAAAGGAGGGTATATTAACTTTCTCATTCGGTTTGTAACATCCCTAAATATTCCTCGTAGACCCCATTAAGTATACATTCATAATCAGCATATTCGTTATTTGACGTAGAGCCTCAAGATTTAGCAGAACAATTGTATTTGTATTTGATTTTTGCCACGTTTTTTCATGGATTTGTATAAAAATTGGTATCTGTTGTTCTCCTGTGGCGAAACTTTGCACGTATAGGTCCACGCTTTGCTATAGCCCCCATATAACGGTACCTCCCGATATTCGGTATTTTTCATAAAATTTGATATTTGCAGTTCATAATGGGTTCTAGCCAAGTGGCAGAAAATTTAATAATTAGTTCCACGTTTTCCTATAGCGCACATATAACGATAACCACCGATGTTCAGTATTCTGATAATCGTAGTCACATTTACCCACATAATTATTTCATATTTGGTATTTTAGAAGATTTGATAGATGGCAATCCTGAAGTATAAAATTGTCTTTAGCGGTTCCCGTTTTAGCATGGCCCCATATAACGGCCCCACTCACTTTATGGTTGTTTGGTAAGTTTAACTACGTTTTCCAAACAAACTGGTCTATGAAGTTTAAAGTGGAACACGCTTGCATTTAGATACTTTCATATAAAAATGTTTCTTTTACCCTTTTCCTTTAGTAAGTAAAAGTGTTTTTTCCTATAATTATTTTTTTTTGTTGCACCCATAATTTGAGGGTAGCACATCATCATTGGTTATACGATTTCGTACCGCATTTAAATCAATCCAGTAACGATAATGCGTACATTTGTAAGGTAAATCAGTTATATCGGAAGATAGAAGATTTCCGACTGAGGAAGCATTTAAAATTGATGAATCGATGGTAAAGGAAGCCATCAGAAGTTTTAAACCACTTAAGACAGCAGGACCAGATATGGGCTTCTCGGCTCTGCTCCAAAAGGAAGTGGATCTTATTTCGTCCAACTTAGCCGGAATTTTCAACGCGTCCCTAAAGTTTGCGTATACTCCTAAAGCCTGGCAGGAATCGAGGGTAGTTTTTATACCCAAACCTGGGAAGGCAAGCTACGCAATAGCCAAGTCTTTTCGACATTCTAATATCGTTCTTACTCAAAACCATAGAACGTACAATCGACATCATGATTAAGAGCAGTATGGCAAGCGCTATGCTTAAATACAAACAGCATGCATACGTTAAAGGACGTTCAGTGGGAAACGCATTACATGAGGTTGTACACTACATTGAGAACACTTTCGATGAGAAGATGTATACACTAGCAGTGTGCATTGACATGAAAGGTACGTTCAACAACGTCAGCACAGATACATTCATCCAATCCTTAGGTAAATTTCAAGTCGACCGGGCCCTAAGGGACTGGATAAACCATATGCTAAGGAATAGATGGATAAGTTGTGGGCTATATGACGCCATCATAAGGGACAAAGTTGGTCAAGGAACTCCACAGGGAGGGATATTATCACCCCTCCTATGGGTTACTACCATAAACAGTCTCCTAAGAACTTTAACCAACGAAGGTTTTGAACCAGTCTGCTATGCAGACGATGTTATAATACTTCTGAGGGGAAAGAACCCTAACTTACTGTGCAGAAGGGCCGAGTCGACTCTGAACCTTGCATACAACAGGGCCAGACCGAGAGGTCTTAACTTTAACCCGGAAAAAACTGAGATATGTCTATTCACTAGGAAAAGGAAACTGGGCCATATCGTTGAACCGGTCTTCCTGAACAAGACAATCAATATTTCCAATAAAGTCAAATATCTGGGTGTGATTCTAGATAGGAAACTTAATTGGAGGGACCACATCCAAGAAAGAGAAAACAAAGCTCATAGATATTTGGCAACGTGTAAAAGGGCTATAGGCTCTAAATGGAGCTTCAATGCAAAGATAACACACTGGCTATTCAAAAGCTTAATTAGACCTTTTCTAACATACGCATCGGTAGTCTGGTGGACAGCTATGGATTAAACTAGTAAAGAAAGTCCTAAAGTCGCGCGGTGACGACTTTATGATATCCTACACCACTTTGCTAATTTAGTAGAGCTCCACATAACAATTAAAAGTTTTTATGGGAGAATTCAATCATACAAGCTATGATTATAATTATAATTTAAAGTTCAAAGCACAAAATATGCCGAAGCATTTGTATCTTTTAAATTCGGACTTGTATTGCCCATTTGGAGCACAATTAATTTGAAATCGGATAAAGATATATATACAAATCTGAGCCGATCTCGGTAAAATTTGGCAAATATATTTCTGAGCTGTATTGTATATATTCCCTGAATATAGTTGTTACGGAGTGCATACTACGGCTGAGAGTAACATATACAACAAATCGGATGAACAATATATATGGGAGCTATAGCTATATCTAAACCGATCTTCACCAAATTTGGCATATTACCTTCTAGACTCAATTCGATCGTATGTGGCAAATTGCATCCCATTTGGACAAATATTAGACGTTTGGTGCACAATAAAAAGTAAATCGGACGAAGTTATATATGGGAGCTATATCCAAATCTGAACAGATCGAGATAAAATTTAGCAGAGGTATTTATGTGCTGCATTTGATATATTTCCCCAAATATTGTTGTTACAGAGTGCATATTACGGCTGCCGAGCACAAAAATAACAAATCAGATGAACAATATATATGGGAGCTATAGCTATATCTGGCCTAATTTGGTTGTATGTTCAAAATTCTATACTATTCGGGCTGATATTACACGTTTGGTGCACAATAAAAGCAAATCGGACGGAGATATATATGGGAGTTATATCTAAATTTTTACCGATTATCTCCAATTTCAATAGGGTTCAAAATTTCATCTAAATCGGACAATAATTGCGGCCTGCATTTTGTTCACAAGAATACAGGCGGACGGACAGACAGACGGACTGACATGCATAAATCAACTCAGAAAGTAATTCTATGGAGATCTTCAAAAGTAACTATGGGTCTAACTTGCTTCCTTCTCCATGTTACAACCAAATGCAAAAAAAAACACAACAAAAAAATGTAATATCAAAATACTACAGAAAGTCCAACGAATGTGCTCCTTAAGCATCTGCGGCGCAATGAGGACAACACCAACTAGGGCATTAGAGACAATTCTATTTGTGCACCCAATAGAAATTCTGATACGGTATGAAGCGGCCATCGCGGTCTTAAGGCTCAGGCCGACGGACGAGTGGATAAACGAAGGTCACGCTACATACCACCAAACAATTTAACAGGTAACAACGGGAGAATCTATAGAAAATTTTGTATCGGACCAGAACCTGAATCTATTCTAGCTGCCTCATGTGAAACATTAATCCCTACCAGAGACTTGTGGAGCGACGGATTCCTACCACAAATGCCGACTGGAAACTGTTGTTATACAGACGGCTCAGTGCTAGAGGGGAGAGAGCGGGACTGTGACTTTTTATCGAGGATACAAACAACGAAATCTCTTTGCCCGATCACAATACGTTCCTGCAAGCGGAGGTCCGGGCGTTTGTCTGAACTGGCTTTATGCCAACACGAGACCGGCTACCGTAAACGTCTTAACGGGCAGCAAGACAGCTATAAGGGCTATAACATCCAAAACAGTAACTTCAAAAACTGTTTTGGAATGTATAATTCTAATCGGCAAGAACTCTCAACAAGGCATAGTACGCATTATATGGGTACCAGGTCATACGGGAGTTAGGGGTGCGAAATAGCAAACTCTCTCTCCAAAACAGGCAGGGAAATGAGCAACAATAAACGTAGACAATCCAGTGCTGCTAAATGTGTCACGTCTAGTGTTAAAGACATAAATACACCCACATATCCCTATGAAACAATGAGGGTGTAGGGAAACCCACAAAAATCTTATGGGTGATCCCGATGAGATAGGAACGAAGAACCTTTTATTACTAGGTAAAAGAGAGATCAGTGAGGTAACAGGCATCCTTACGGGGCATCTGGGCCTACAGACTCATCTGTACAAGATAGGATGTGCAGATAACAGCATATGTAGGGCATGTGGGGAAGATGACGAAACATTGAAACATTTTCTATGCCAATGCCGAGCTTTTGCAAATATCAGATCCCAATTCTTAGGGAACGACAAACCAGACCTTAATCAGACCATGGTAAACGATATAAGAAATATCATAAAGGCAAATGCATTTCAAATATAACAGACTGTAAATTGCCCGTCTTTAAAAAATAACCCTTAGTCTAGAGCGCACAACAGGCCTATACTGGCTTAAGTGTATGCCAACAGAGCATGCGGCGAATTGCTTCACCCTTCTTTTCAACCTAACCATAATAATTTTTATACCCTACACCACATAGTGGTAAGGATATTATATCTTTGTGCATTTGTTTGTAATATAAAGAAGAAAGCGATATAGACCCATATTTACTTTTGAGGATCTCCATAGAATCACTTTCTGAGTTGATTTATGCATGTCAGTCCGTCTGTCCGTCCGTCCGTCTGTCCATGTATTCTTGTGAACAAAATGCAGGTCGCATTTATTATCCGATTGAAATGAAATTTTCCAAACAACATTTGCTTGGCCCAAGGACGAACCCTGTTGAAATTGGAGATAATTGGTCAAAATTTAGATATAGCTCCCATATATATCTTCTTCGGATTTGCATTTTATTATGCACCAAACGTGTAATATCAGCCCGAATGGTATGGAATTTTGCACATACATCCAAATTAGGCCTGAAAACAAGTATACCAAAATTGATCGAAATCGGTTCAGATATAGCTATAGCTCCCATATATATTGTTCATCCGATTTGTAATTTTTGTCCTCCGCAGCCGTAATATGCATTCTGTAACAACAATATTTAGGGAAATATATCAAATGCAGCTTAGAAATACATTTGCTAAATTTTATCGAGATCGGTTCAAATTTGGATATAGCTCCCATATATATCTTTATCCGATTTCAGATTAATTGTGCACCAAATGGGCAATACAAGTCCGCATTTAAAAGACACAAATGCTTCGGTATATTTAGTCCTTTGAACTTTAAATTATAATTATAATCATAGCGTGTATGAATGAATTCTCTCATAAAATCTATAATTGTTACTAAATTAGCAAAGTGTTGTAGGGTATTATTAAGTCGGCCCCGCCCGTCTTCAAGACTTTCTTTACTGGATTTTTACTTGTTTTTTCATATAATTATTTTTTGTGTTGTACACCCTAATTTGGGGGTAGCACATCATCATTGGTTATAAGATTTCGTACCGCATTTAAATGAGTCCTGTAGCTAGAATGTGTGTATTTGTAACGTAAATCATTTTTAATCCAGGTGAAGTTTTACGTACGTAAATCCCTTTTGTGATTTTTATACCAATATAAATGCGCTTAAAATCCTTCAAATTTCAATCATTTTATTTAAATTATTTACGTTCATTATCCCCCATTATAACAACATAACATATCGACCGTATTGAATAAATACGAATATAATTGCAAAACTTACAAATTGTTATTTTGAATTGTTATCATCTCATCGATTTTGAACGAGGAAGCAGCAACAAATTATCACAATCACAAATTGATGTTTTAAATAATGCCAATATTATTAATTAACCACTTTTATAAAGTTACCAGCCCATCGCCGAATCGATTTTTAATTAAATTTGTGACATCAATATTCAGCCAGAACCCGTTTTAATTGACGCTAAAATCGTTGGCTGTAACAGTAAATCAGGGTGATTCGCATTCGTAATTGAGTGTAAAACCCAGTTTTAATAGAAATTATAATTTGAACAATTGAAAATGTAGTTCAGTTGAATGAATCGCATTTAAATGCTATGAAATTACCACTATACAAACATTGTGAAATCGGCAAGTGCAAACAATTTCCACTCGGAATTGTTTTTCCACATTGGAAAATGCATATTTGCAATTGTCTGATAAAAATTGCAACTATTTGTCTACAATTATATGACGAGGACACACATATACTTTGATAGAATCATGAAGGTGGTACAGCATATTAATGATGTCATACCTTATATACATATATTCACATGAAATTCGTTTCTGAAAATTTGAAACGTTTTGCGGTACACCTGTTTACATATTTCTTTCTAAAACAAAATCCTGAATTTATTCTTGAATACGAGTAAATTGCTTCTAAATATTGAATATCGTCCACCATTTGGAACAAATTTGGAAATTTAAAAAAATAAAATCCTTAAATTTTTTTTTTAATTTTAAAAATACCGAATATAGCCCTTATATTGGGATCTATACGACGTGGACCTACATAGGCATTGTTTGTCATAAGCCATTACCATATTCAAATTCGAAACATGAAATAAACTGTGAATGATGTAGCTAAAATAATCAAAATATAGTATATAGAGGGGTACCGTTATATCGGAGCTGTACGATATAACTGTAGCATCCATTACGAACTTCAAATACGGCATCTCAAACAATTTCGTCAAAATACCGAATATAGGGGGGTATTGACATATGGGGCCTATACGAAGACCTAGACGATTTTTTGCTATAGGCTGTAATACCCATTACGAACTTTAAACACAAAATTTGTTACAATTCCGGTGAATAATGTTGCTGAAATCAATAAAATACGGAATATCGGGAGGTACCGTTATATGGGGGCTATACGAAGACGTGGACCTGCATACGAAATTTTTTGCCATGGTTTGTAGTATCCATTAAGATCTTCCAATACGAATTGGGATAGAAGGCTATAATTTTGTATACATGCATAGTTTACCAGTAGACAGGTTAAGTTAGTAAGTGGGTCATGTTGGTCCACGTTTTCGTATAGCCCCCATATAACGGTCGTATTTGAAGTTCGTAATGGATACTACAGATTATGACAAAAATTTTTGTATGCAGGTCCACGTCTTCGTATAGCCCCCATATAACGGTACCTCCCGATACTCGGTATTTTCATGATTTTATATTCACTGTCTATAGCTAGTTTGGGTTGTGGCAAATTCTAAGTGGTTTGTAGATCAAATCCCCGATAGAGTTATTGGCTTTAAGCCGAAAATTGTTAAAGCCTTTACATAGTCTTCATCAAATTTAAAATAGAGCTTTGAAATTTTATAGAGACTATTTTAAGAATTATTGCTTAAAAAGGTCCTGTCCACTTTTTGGTATTGTCCCTACATACCCTTATACAGGGATTTAATTTTTTTTTTTTTTTGCCTCACCTATATTTTAACAACTAAGTAAATGTGATACCCTACAACACTACAATATGTTAAAAGCCTCCTTATGTCCAAATCCAGACATTTCGCTTAGCTTTTTGGCCAGGGACATTTGCCAAATATTCACTCACTCCATCGTGTTGTTAGGTGTTGTGGTCCATTTTACAGCTAAATATAACTAAAAGTTTATCCAAAATGCTAGACTTCTTCGCTGTCCTTAACTCTTCCCATGCAAAATTCAGTGTCGATTGGTTTCAATTGTGTGATCAGGAAAATGTTTTTGTATTTGGTTCATTTCGTGAGGATCGGGTAAAGATGTCGGATAAAGATATACATGGAAGCTATATCCTAATTTGAACCGATCTCGATAAAATTTAACAGAGGTATTTATCTGATGTCCGGTACCAATTATCATTGCTGTGGAGTGCATATTACGCATGTGAGGGACTTAACACTCCAAATCGGGTGAAACATACATATGGGAGCTATGGCTATATCTGAACCGATATTCTCCAAATTTTATGTACTTGCCTTTAGACTGAATTCGGTGGGATGTATCAGAATACAGATCATTTGAACTTATATTAGCCATTTGGTGCACAATTAACCCGAAATCGGTTGAAGATATATGGGAGGAAGAAAGTAAAGGCCATAGTAGTTCGGGGTTGACCATGTGCTACCCTACGATATGTTGAACCACCCCCTTATGTCCAAATCCATTTAGGAGATTTGTTTTTTGATTTCATTTTGCCCAATATTTACGCCCACCATCAAAATAATTTCACACGAAAGTTGTGGTCCATTTTACAGATAATTGTAATTCAATGGTCATCTAAAATTCTAGACTACTTCCCTGTCTTTAACTCTCTCTCCTCATGCAACATTCCGTGTCCATCAGTTTTCAATTGTGACCTGTAGAGCGACTGCAAAATCTGGAAAATTTTCATTTGGTGGTCCATTTGAATCCCTAAATGTACATCCTGAAAAACAATAGGCTTCAGTTTTGACCCTTGCCCTATCCCTGAGCAACATTTCGTGGGGATTTAACAAAAATTGCGACCTGATTATAATACACTCAACACATAGTGTTGTAAAGTGTAAAAAACTTTACAACAAAATCCCATGCGATAAAAAATATGACAATAATTAAATGATATAATATAATTATTAAATTAATGTATCAAAAAATATTCACTTTTTTATTAGCATATGAGGCATGAGGTAATTTTGATTTGATGAGAATTGTCAAAATCAGCCCAGCGGTTCTTGACTTATAAGCGAAATACATTTCACAAATATATTGCACCTAATTTGGTATATATCCGATATCTTGGCTATCAGCTTCAGTATAATGGCCAGAAGTGACCTATTAGTGTCTTTCTGGTTTCGCTGGGATTAAAAATATTCCCGGATTAATGAAATTTTTCGGTTTTTGGTCCATTTCATACCCTAAATATTTTGCGATCTTCATTAAGAAAACAATTTGGTTCTATTCTGACCCTAACTTAAACTTCAATTTTAATTTCGTGAAGATTGGGCCATAATTGCGACCTGTAGCGTGATTACAAGTTAACATTGACGGACGGACGGACATACATAGCTAGATCGACTCAGCTCGGCGAGATAGGAAGATCCATTTTTAGTTTTGTATGTCGGGGACCAATATTTCGAGGTGTTAAATATTTTTTGGCCCAATCAAACTTATAATTATATCCCCAACTCATAGTGGTGTAGGGTCTAAATATAATATCGCCGAACTTTTGTATTTGTAGTTTCTTTTATTGCAAAAATTATACAGGATGAGATAAAAAATGCCGTCATGCACGCTGCTTGAGGTGATTGACACTTTGGTATTTTTTAGTCCCAACCATGCTTTCCAATATACTCCAGATGCAATAGTCCAACGGATTGGTATCCGGAGATTTTGGTGGCCATTGTGCGCTGGAAATGAAGCGAGGAACCTCATTTTGTAACCATTCTTGGGTGGCGCGTGAGTCCTGAGTCCTGTTGGAAGTCTGCGACCAAAATGTTTGCGTGATACCACGGTCGATTAATACGAGCGGAGAGCGCTCATCGGCTGTTATGGCGGCCCACACTATCACCATGGCCGGCGCTTGAGTTCTGGTGGGCAATCGAAGGAGCACATTTTCAGCTGACCTCTTTGGCAAGTAAACACGATCATTTTGATTGTTTACAAACTGCTGGACAACGAATGTTTTCTCATCGGAGAACAGCAAATTTGACAGTTCACCACTTTCGACCAAGCGAAGCAACTCCTTAGCTCTTTTGAGTCTATTTTCTTTCTGTTGTGGTGTAAGTTCTTGCACTTTTTGGAATTTCAATGGCTTTACCCCAAGCTCATTTTTCAATATTTGCCGAATCGAATATTGCGATATGTTCAGCTCACGAGCCATTTTTCGGCCACTGCGACGAGGGTTTCGATCAAGTCGCTTCTTTACTTTTCGAAACATTTCTGCTGATGTTGCTGTTTTCTTCCGTCTACTTCCTTGACGTGGGGCTACGCTACCAGCATCATGGTAACAAGCGATGGTACGAGACACAAAAGATTTATTCACATTTAAATGCAGGAGTGCTTAACGATAGCCACTTGTGGTTTTCCAGCCAAATATAAAGAAATCACACTATCACGCTTGAATTCCATCACGAATAACTTTTTTCTGGAAAATTCTCACCAAAGGCTTTTGTACGCTTGGTTGCAGTTTTTTCATCTCACCTTGTATATATAGGTCCATTTGGTACAGTGTTATAATACGCTCTAACATATATGGTATTGGGAGAGTATCCATTTTGGTTTCGGTTTATAATCGGTCAGAGTAATCATTTCCATTCCTTCGAAGTACATATATCCTTGATTAGGACAATATTTTAAGATGATTTAGTGATGAACAAAATTTACATATCGCAATATAAGCAAACTAATCTTTAACTATAAATTGAGCCTGTATAAGTAAATTATTTATTTATTATTTTCAAACTCGTTATTGTTCAATATGTCAATAACTTTTTGTGAATTACGTCATTTGCTCTTACAATGTGCGTAATTTTCTTTATTTTTTATTTTCGGAAATCACATTTGGCATCTCTTTGCATATTTTATGACACTTGTTTTTGCACTTCATTATTATTTTTTATTGTCTCACAAAAACTCTACAACAACATCAATACATTTTAATTATAAACAAAAAAGTAATTCTATGCCGTTATTAATATTGTTAAATGTTACAGTTTTTGTCAATTGGCTTGCACTGCATTAATTGAGTGTTGGATATTGCAATGCAATTTGAATATTTGAGCACAAAAACCAGAAGGAGGAAAAAAGTGCATAACAATTGTAAATGTCATAAAAAATTATAAATTTAACCGATTAAAATCGACATAATATAATATGGAAATAATGACAGTGTACCATTGAGAAAAACAATACAAATTTGAAGTATTTATAGATGGCAACGGGGTTATACTCTGCAAAACTATAATTGAAGGTAGTGTTTGTCTAGGCTTAAAAACTTTAAAATAGCATGAAGGAGTCCTATAGATTATGAAGATGAATGATTGAATTAGTTTGCATTTCGTATCAATATTCGTTATAGGTAAAATTTAATGCCTTAATTTTTAAATTTAAACTTCAAATGTTATTATAATATGGTTCTCAGAAACAACGGTCCCTGCACAATTTCGAGACATTAGTCTATTAATAACTTCCATTACAGTCGTACAGATGAGTGAAATCTCAAAATGCGTACATTAATTGAAAAATTAAATTCGTCTTTTGGAAAATATATCTAAAATATAAAATATTATAAAACACAAAATTGTACTTCAGTACCGAAAATGTCAAATTCATACGTTGTTTTGTTTTCTAATTACATAGTACTAAAAATGAAAATTTGTTTTTTGGTTTTTTGAAGTGTAATGACTTATTTTTTCTCCGTGTTTTGGAATAAAAAAGTTTTAAAAGCAGTGGTATAAAATTATTTTAAAAATTAATTCAAAATATGTTAATATTTTTACCATATCCGAGAAGTATATGGAGTTTAAAAAATATATATGTCGAGAAGGTCCTAAAATTTTAATTTTGTATTTTAGTATGGAATGCCATCTTTGATAAAAACAAGTAAAAAAACATTAAGTTCGGCCGGGCCGAACTTTTAATACTCCGCCCTCCACCTTAGGGTAATGGAAACATTAGAACCAATCATGACCCACAAATACCAATTTTAGACATATTCGTGGGAAAATGTGTGCAAAAATCATCAAAATACCGAATATCGGGAGGTACAAACAAAAACGTGGACCTATACATACAATGTTTAGCCAACGGAGCTAGGACCTATTATGACCAACTAATTCCAATTTTTAGACAAATCCGTGAAAAAATGTGACAAAAACCATCAAAATACCGAATATCGGGAGATACCGTTATATGGGGGCTATGTCAAAGCGTGGACCTATACATACAATGTTTCGCCATACGAACTATGACCCATTATGACCCATAAATACCAATTCTCAGACAAATCCGTGAAAAAATATGGCAAAAATCATCAACATACCGAATATCGGGAGGTTCCGATATATGGGGGCTATAGCAAAACGTGGACCTATATATGCAATGGTTCGCCACACGAATTGGAACCCATTACTACATTAAACTACCAATTTTTAGAGAAATCCGTGAAAAAATGTGGCAAAAATCATCAAAATACCGAATATCGGGAGGTACCGCACAAATTCTAATTCATAAAATTCTATGTCGATTTAGCAATATCCGTCCGTCTGTCTTGAAGTAGATTTGAATAGTAGATTGTATTTGACGTCTTCCCCTTAAAGCATGTTTTTTTAAAATATTTTGCATAAAATAACATTTTGAGCCGATTTATGCATGTTCCTCCGTCCATCTGCATATGTATTTTTGTAAACTAAGTGTGGGTCGCATTTCTTGTTCGACTACGATGAAATTTTGTTTGGCAAAAGGACGAACCCTGATTTCCGTATTTTTGTGCGCATATATGCAAAATTTATTCAAGGAGATGGATTTTGGCAAATCCGACCGATTTCGCCTTAGAAGCAAGTGTTTCACATTTGGTGAAATCGTGTCAAATATGGCTATGTTTCATCCGATTTGATGTTTAAGTCCCTGACATTCGAACTCCACAACAATGATATTTGGTACCAGATATCAAATGTAGACTACATGCACCTGTGCAAAATTTTTATCGAAATTGGTTCAGAGTTGGATATAGCTCCCATATATATTATTATTATATTATTATTATCCAATTTCACGTTTATTGTGCACCGTATGGTTAATTGGGTGAATTTTGGTACATGCGACAAAATTCAGTAATACCAGCTCCAATATTGTGGATTTTGGTGAAAATCGAAATTGACACATGTGCCTCCAACAAATTTAGTGGAAATCAATTCAGAGTAGAATATAGTTTCAAAATTTTAGTTCCATTCGATTTCAAATTATAAGAGCTCTAAAGCTATAATACCCATTCAAAAGATCATAGATTGTTTGAGCTGCTTCACTTAAATTCCCTATTCACCATAGGTTTTAATTCGAGTTGAACTCCGAGTTCCATCTCAGCAAAATGATTGGACACCGATGATTGAATATCGTCTTTAGAATCGAACATTTTGGTGATATGCAATATTTCGTAGACCCTGGGAGCAAATTATAATAAAAGAGGTGTCACACATATCTAGATTGCCCTTTAATAACCAGGTTTAAAAATTTTGAGTTTTGCCTTATTAAGGCGAAGATCATATGTTTTATGATTTATGTGTTTGATTTCTCTTTCGAGACGAGCTTAATGATCCATCACTACAAAAAATCCATCACTACAAAAACAAAAACTTTGCTGTGAAAAAGATCTGCCAATAGAACTTGAGTCGAACCTGGAGAGTTTCTAGTGTAAAAACTTTGCTGTGAAAAAGATCTGCCAATAGAACTTGAGTCGAACCTGGAGAGTTTCTAGTGTATAATTTGCATATGCTAATTTGCAATAAGTTCGAAATATATACTACTTTCCAGAGAACGGCCCTTGTAAGCCATCATCCACACCAAATATGCCTGATGAGCCGCTTAACCAACGGCGAAAGTGGTGAGTGTGTGATAGTATCTATCTGGCTTTCCTTTTCACTGCAAATTTCAGATCATCAAGCTCGTCTCGAAAGAGAAATCAAACACAAAAATTTTTAGTTGAGGAGTATCTGAAATGTTGTATTACTCTGTAAAACCCTTCCATAATCAAAGTTTACACATTGCAATATAGGGAATTACAACATTTCAACTTTTCGCTTAGAAATTCGGTTTCAAGTTTTTCATCTTGTAGCTTACGTATTGTTTAACGTACTACCATCCCATGCTGGCTAACAACAGTTAACTGAACGCAATAAAATATCTTGTCTCTTCTGTTAAGATAAAATTTATTTTATGCTCAACGTAGAAATCTAGAAAATACAACATGCTTAACAAAAAAAAAAAAAAACTGTAGCTGTTGTAAATGGTATAAATCTCTTCAAAACAGAAGTGGAGTACAATTGCTGTGTGGAAAGTAAGAGATATTTTGAAAGTAAAATATACGTTCGGCAGTCCTCTTAAATATGGTAATGTTACAATTTATCATGGATGTGAAAGCTAATGAAAGGTGAATTCTTAAGAGATATTCAAAATAACTTGAATATGTTGAATTTAAATTTCTTAATAATAAACAAAAACAAATCACTGTGTAAATAAAAACAACAAATAAATAAATAAAAATAATTATAATAATGAAAACAATACGGGGGGCTGTATCAAAAAATTAGACCAGCACTTATAATTTTTTGGCAGTAGCGTTTCTACACAAAAAGAACTCAAACAAATAATCGTTGGCGAAATTTTATGAAAAATAATACCATTAAAAAAATGAACATTTATATATAATAATTTGAAATCCAATAGAACTAATATATGGGAATTGGTATCCAATAAATTTGAAGGAGGCACTTGAATCTGAAACCGAACATAAAATCCGATAGAGATATATACAGGGTGAGATGAAAAAATTGCTACTTCAGACTGCTGTCATTTCTAAGCCACTCTTCCGGCTGCTGTTAAAATTATTCCAGTGACAGCTCATTATATTGTTTACAAGCGTACAAAATCATTTTAGTGAGAATTTTGCAAAAAAAAAAAAGTTATTCGTGATGGAATTCAACCGTGATTGTGTGATGTCCTTATATTTGGCTGGAAAACAACAAGTGGCTATCGTTAGAGCACTCCAGCATTTAAATGTGAATAAATCTATTGTGTCTCGTACCATCGCTCGTTACCGTGATACTGGTAGCGTAGCCCGACGTCAAGGAAGTGGACGGAAGAAAACAGCAACATCAGCAGAAATGGTTCGAAAAGTATAGAAGCGACTTGATCGAAACCCGCGTCGCAGTGGCCGAAAAAATGGCCAGTGAGCTGAACATATAGCAAAATTCCATCCGGCAAATATTGAAAAATGACCTCGGGGCAAAGCCACCAGAACTCGAGCGCCGGCCATTGTGATGGTGCGGGCCGCCATAACAGCCGATGATCGCTCTTTGCTTGTATTAATCGACCGTGGCATCAGAAGAAATGCCGAAATGCCGCACGCAAACATTTTGACCGCAGACCTTGGATATTCCAACAGTACTCAGCACCATTGCACTCAGCACGCGCCACCCAAAAATGGCTACAAAATGAGGCTCCTCGCTTTATTTCCAGCGCACAATGGCCACCTAATTCTACGGATGGACTATTTGGACTATTTTGTCTGGAGTATTTAGGAAAGCAAGGTTGGCACTAAATAATACCAAAGCGTCGATCACCTCGAGCAAGCGCTTCACCAGGTATGGGTCCAGATATCCCAGAGAAACATTCAGGCAGCGAAGTTCGTAATGGGTGCTACAACTTAGGACAAACATTATTGTATGCAGGTCCACGTCTTGGTATAGCCCCATATGACGGTACTTTCCCATACTCGGTATTTTTATGATTTGTGTGACATTATTCACCGGAATTGTAACAAATTTCGTATTGAAAGATCTTAATGTGCACTACAACCTATGGCAAAATAAATCGTATGCAGGTTCACGTCTTTGTAATGCCACCATATAACGGTTTTCATGTGTGTGAAATTTGAAGATAGTTGGATGCTTATTTCATTATCTTTGAGCATTTTTGAACGCTATGTAGGAGAGGTACCAGATGAAAAATCCGATCTCTACCATCTTTATAAAACATCTTGTGTTGATGGAAACATTGAGAGTTACCAAGTCTGTATGGAATCGGATGTTAATTTCGCTCTTTATGAGTTTCATGGATATTCAAAATTTTGACCCTCTGTGGGGGAGGTACTTATTGGAGTGGAACGATATTGTCCATTTTCGTACCTGACCTAGCACAGATGCAAAAATTAGGATTTGCGAAGTTGGTTCAAAATCGGATTATCCTTATGAAAATTTCGACCCTTTTCTGGGGGGAGGTACCCAAAGGAGTGGACCGATAAAGCCTATCTCCTAACTCGATTTAAGTTCGATAATAATATTACGATGTAACTAGTTTGGAACAAATGGGATATTCCTATCAAGAGTTATAGTGTGCACCAGTCAGCCAGACAGGCGGACGGACGGACATCGCTAGATCGACTCCAAATGTCCTGAAACGGATTTAGTCCAAAGAGACCTGGGAACGTATCAAATGATACATACCCTCTCTAGCCATATGGCTGAGGGTATAAAAAGAAACAAACTTGCAGAACAAATTTTGGAATTGGTTTTAAAAAATAGCACAATTTATTTTTCTTACATTTTTATAAATATGTTTGTAGTTAAAGACTTTTCGATAACCCATAAGAGTTTTCGAAATGTAAGACTTACTGTGAGCATTTACATCTGCTCAAATTGCTTTACGCAATATGCAGCAGGTAACATGTTGTATAGATTTGTTTAAATTTGCTAATCCTGTAGGTAGATAACAGATACAAACACATAAGTATCAATCAATCATTTTCTCTATTCATACAAGGTGATTTACATATAGAATTGCTTCTAGCACCTCTCGCTACTAATGTATGCCAAAACTTTCGGTAGAATGATTCTTCCTCAAGCTTAGCATTTTATACATATGCGAACACCAAAAAATTTGCATTTTAGCAGTTATAAATTTATTGCGAGTAATTAATCTTCAACGTGTAAACCTGCACCCGCCTGCAGGAGAAATAATGCCCGAAAATTTAACAATATATCTTAATGCTACTTTGTTAGAAAAGTTTTCTCCGAAAACAATGGGCGAGTTTGGGGTAGGGAGGGGGAGGGAAACTTTGCAACTAACATCCATTATTCTTCAATCTGCAGCCAGCAACTTGTTTCCCTTTATTAGTCAAAAACTTATAGAGTGAACCCTGGTATGTGCAAAGAATTTAAACAATAGCAATATTTTATGTTTTCGCATGTTATTCATTCCACAACAGAACAAAGGCAAAATAATCCTGTACTCACAAGACAAAGAAAAAAAAAACTGAACTGAACTGAAAATGCCACACTATTCACAGCATAATGGGTGGTTATTATGCAAAGTAATTTTCATTACATGCATTACATGTATACGAGTATGTAGTTCTAAGAAACTGACTAAAATTATGTGTTGTGTTGTTTGCAATGAGAATATGTTCGCAGAGACATGAGATCATGGTGTAATTACACTGTGCAACAAAATCTAGGAAATTATGAAAGTAGTGCTAAGGCTAGAAGACATGTGTGTAGGCGCTATAAAAATGTACATCGCAATGTAGCCTAAAAAGCAAAGGAAGTTTCCCCCCTCTTAAAATTTTTTATACCCTCCACCATTCCATAGAGGGTATACTTACTTTGTCATACCGATTGTAACTCCTCAAAATACTAATGTAAGACCCTAATAAGTATATATAAATAAAAAATAATAATAATAAGATCCATTAAAACTACTCTCTTCAAATTTTAATAATACCGAATATAGCCGTTATGTTGGAGTCTATACGACGTGGATCTACATAGGCATGTTTGTCATAAGTCATCACCATATTCAAACTCGAAACTTGAAATAAACGCTGAATAATGTAGCTAAAATCATCACAATATCGTATATAGGGAGGTACCGTTAGATCGGAGCTGTGCGAAGTCCTGGACCAGCATAGACAATTTTCCGTCATGGCATCCATTACGAACTTCAAATACGACATCTCAAAGAATTTCGGTAGGTATTGCACCTAAACTTGTCAAAATAACGAATATAGGGAGATACCGGTTTATGGGGCCTATACGAAGACCTGGACCTGCATAGCAAATTTTCTGTCACAGACTGTAGTTCCCATATTGAACTCTAAATACGTAATTTGAAAGAATTCCGGTGAATAATGACGCTAAAGTCATCAAAATACCGAATATAGGGAGGTACCGTTATATGGGGGCTATACGAAGACGTGGACCTTCATACGCTGTATTATCTATGACGAACTTTAAATACTAAATTTGAAGTAATTCCGGTGAATAATATCGCTAAAATCATCAAAATACCGAGTATCTGGAGGTACCGTTATATGGGGGCTGTATGAAAACGTGGACCTACATGGCCATGGCCATTAACGAATTTAACCTACCTACTGGAAAAATAATCATATGTACAACATTTTAGCCTTCTTTCTCATTTCGTTCGAAAGATAGCGTGATTACAACAGACAGAGAGACGAACAGACAGAAAGAAAGACGGACATCGCTAAATCGACTTAGAATTTTACGCTGATCAAGAATATATATACTTTGTTGGGTCTGACCACAAGCACACAAAGGAAAAATTTTTATGCAGGTTAACGTCTTCGTATGGTTCACTACAGTAACTCCCATTATTCGGTGTTTTGATGATATTAGCGACATTGTTCACCGAAATTGTTTCAAAATTCGTATTTGAAGTTCGGAATCAGTCTATGACAAACAAAAACCAGTAAGGAAAGCTCAAAAGTGGGGCGGTGCCGACTATATGATACCCTACACCACTATGCATATTTAGTAGAGCTCTCGTAAAAAGGTTTATACAGGGCATTTCAGAGCTCTATGAGATATTTGGTACAAAATCAAAATCTATCTAATTCTATCGTGCATTTTACGAACTATAGCTATCTCTGAACCGGGTTTCTCCAAATTTTACGTATTAGCTTCTAGACTGGTGATTTGGGCTGATATTGACCATTTAGTGCACATTTAACCCGAAATCGGATGAAGATATATATGAGAGCTTTATCCAAATCTGAACCGATTTCGATAAAATTTAAAACAGCTATTCCTGTGCTCCATCTAATACCTGGTACCAAATATCACGGTTGTAGAGTGAATATTACGAATGTATGGGACTAAAACTCTAAATCGGATGAAACATATATATGGTTGCTATATCTATATCTGAACCGATTTTCACTACATTTTATATACTTGCTTCTAGGCTGAATTTGGTCCGATGTACTAAAATTCAGTCCATTTGGATTTATATTGGCCATTTGGTGCACAATTAACCCGAAATCGGATGAAGATATATATGGGAGCTATATCCAAATCTGAACCGATTTCGATGAAATTACAAACAGCTATTTTATATCTGGTACCAAATGTCATTCTTGTGGAGTGCATATTACGCATGTGAGAGGCTTAAACACCAAATCGGATGAAAGATATATATGGGAGCTATAGCTATATCTGAACCGAGTTTTCCAATTTTGTTGTATTTGCTTTAAGGCTAATCTCGGTCACATGTGCCAAAATTCGGGCCATTTGGGCTGATATTGGCCATTTGGTGGTCAATTAACCCGAAATCGGATGAAGATATATATGGGAGCTATAACCAAATCTGAACCGATTTCGATAAAATTTTAAACAGCTATTTCTGTGCTCCATCTAATACCTGGTACCAAATATCACGGTTGTGGAGTGCATAGTAGGAATGTGAGGGACTTAAAGATCAAATCGGATGAAATATATATATGGGAGCTATAGCTATATCTGAACCGATTTTCTCCAAATTTGATATACTTGCTTCTAGGCCGAACTCGGTTGGGTGTGCCAAAATTCAGGTAATTGGACTGATAGTGAATATTTGGTGCACATTTAACCCGAAATCGGATGAAGATATATATGGGAGCTATATCTAAATTTGATCCGATTCTCACCAATTTCAATAGGGTTCGTCCTTGGGCCAAAAAAATATTGTTTGGAAAATTTCATCTCAATCGGATAATAAATGCGACCTGCATTTTGTTCACAAGAATACATGGACAGACGGACGGACGGACGGACAGACGGACGGACATGCATAAATCGACTCAGAAAGTGATTCTATGAAGGTTCTCAAAAGTAACTATGGGTCTATCTCGTTTCCTTCTCCATGTTACAAACAAATGCACAAAGACATAATACCCTTACCACTATGTGGTGTAGGGTATAATTATGCAGATCCAAATTTTGGTTTAGGCCCCATATAACGAGTTCCATTTAAGCGGTATTTTTCCGCGAATTTTTTTAATTTTAAAATACTTTCCAATCGGACTTCCGGGCCCAGCTGCTTTTTACTTGTTCCCATACCCGCAGGCATATGGCTGGAGATAGTATGTAAAATTTGATACGGCCAAAATGTTCCTCATTGTAATAACGGTTTTAGACCATAGGTATCTTTGGAACAAATACTTTTTAGGATATTTGGAGTCGATCTTGCGATGTCCGTCTGTTCATCTGCTTGTCTGGCTGGTTCGCACGATAAGTCTCGAAGGCAGTATACGATTTGATCCAAACATGGTATATCGTAATGTTAATGTCAAATTTAGATCGAGCTCGGAGATGGGCAATGTCTGTCCACTACTTCTGGTACATCCCCCACAAAAGGTCAAAACTTTCAAAAAAATATTTCACTGCACAGAAAGAGAAAGGGTGATCCGATTTTGCTCCAACGATGCACATCCTAATATTTGCATCAGTGCTAGGTCAGGTAAGAAAATATCGATCCACTCCTTCTGGTACCTCCTCTACAAAGGGTCAAAATTTTGAACAATTATAACTCTTATAAAATATGATGTTAGAGTCCGAGTGTCTTCAAATTTCACACATCACAATATTTGATTAACCCAAGGTCTGATGTGAATTTGGAATATGTAAGTGCACTCCTTCTGGAACCTCAATTTTTTGAATACTCATGAAGCTCCTAAAACACGAAATTATCATCCTATTCCATTCAGATTTGGCACATCTTAATATTTACATAAATACAAGATCTGTTATAAAGATGATAGAGATTTGATCATCATTCCGGTACCTCCCCCACAATCGGTCAAAGTTTTGAAAAACCAAAATAATCATAAAATCCGAAATAAACATCCGGCTCTCTTCATATTTCAAACATTTTATTATTTTTATTGACCCAATATCTGCTGTAAAGATGAAATATATGGGTCTACTCCATCAAGTACGCCCCCCAACAAAGGATCAACATTTTGAAAAGTTATAAGTCTTATAAAATGTGATGTAAGAGTACGCATCATAATATTTTTATTAACTCAAAGTCTAGTACCAGAAGGAGTAACCCGATATACGCTACTCCTTCTGGTACCTCCCACAGCAAGGGTCAAAATTTTGAGTAACCAAAACGGTTATACAACCCGAAATAAGTATCCGGTTCTCGTCATATTTTACACATCCCATTAATTTTACTATAACAAGATCTTCTGTGAAAATGTACTATATTGGTCCACTCCTTCTGGTACCCCCGCCACAAAGGGCCAAAGCTCATAAAATGGGAAATTAACATTAACATCATCATCAAATTCCATTCAGACTTGGTATACCTCAATATTTCCATCAAAACAAGATCTGTTAAAAATATGGGAGGGATCTGCAATTTTTTTCTGGTACTTCGCCCACATAGGGTTCAAGATTTTGAAAAAACAAACGCTCAAAGAACGCGAAATAAACTTCCAACTCTCTTCAAATTTCACACATACAAACATTTTTGCTAACACAAGATCTTTTGTGTATATGATAAGTTTTTGTGAACCTCTTTTCAGCAACTTTTTACTACTTTCTTTATTATACCCTACACCACAAAGTGGTCAGGGTATTATGTCTTTGTGCATTTGTTTGTAACAGGCAAAAGGAAACGAGATAGACCCATAGTTCCTTTGGATGATCTGCATAGAACAGAATTTTGCATATACAACCAAATTGGGCCTGAAAATAAGTATGCCAAATTTGATCGAAATCGGTTCAGATATAGCTATAGCTCCCATATATATTGTTCATCCGATTTTTTGCATTTGTTACCCACAGCCGTAATATGCACTCCGTAACAACGATATTCACGGAAATATATGAAATACAACTCAGAAATATCTCTGCCAAATTTTATCAAGATCGGTTTAGATTTGGATATAGCTCCCATATATATCAAATAGGCAATACAAGTTCGAAATTAAAAGATACAAATGCTTCGATATATTCAGTCTTTACAACTTGAAAATATAATTATATTCATAGCGTGTATGATTAAATTCTCCCATAAAAACTTTTTAATTGTTATGTGGAGCTCTACTAAATTAGCAAAGTGGTGTAGGGTATCATAAATTCGGCCCCGCCCGACTTTAGGACTTTCTCTACTTATTTTATCTGTATTAGATGAAGTATAAAAATGGAATTCTTCGGTGGACTACATTTGTTTTTTAAAAATTATTACATATCTTATATAATGTGAAGGAAGTAACCAATAATGTCCAAATCCGGCACGATACGAAATGACAAATTTGATCCATTCCTTCGAAACCTACGCCAAAAATTTGAATAATCGTAACAGCAGTCAAAATATGTTTAAAAATTCGAACATTGGCTGAGGATGTACACCTGTCAGCAAAACCGACTGATACTTTTTAACTTATTATTTTGCTTTCAAGAATTTTGACAAATAATTTCAATTACAGGTTTTTTCTAATTTCGGTTTGGGCCATATTTTGTTCCCTGAAAATGTGAATATAAAGAACATATTTTTCATTTTATATTTTCGTAGAAGAAAAATTCAGCTCTTGGTCTTTCTCCTTCAACTACATCCTGAGAATATTTTTTTAATACAATTGAATACATAGGTATGTTGGTGTAGCACAACATATGTTTGGTTGGCTATTCTACTTATTTCATTTATTTATTTTTTACACTCAACACAATGTAAATGGAATTGAGCAACATTGTTTTTTTTTTTCTGTAGCAAAAAATATATTTATTATGAATCACCATGTGAATGTAATCAAACCAATTATTGTGTCTAGACTAGAACAAACGCACATTGAATGAACGAATGAATGAATGTTGCCTTCAAAAGGAACTCGTATTATTCTACGTAATAATGGAATATTCTACACATATGTATATTCGACATATGTATATATGTTTGTACACACAATAGTTTTTCTTTTTTTTTAATAAAACACAAATGTTGTCTCATCACAAAGGAACAAAGAATAAACGTTCTGAGCATGATTTACATCTGCATTTCATCACAAAAATGACAAGAGAGAAGTGCAATTTATTTTATTGAAAATCTTTCTCAAAAAAATAGCTCACTTATAATATTTTCGTATTTATTAAACAACAAATCATGATGAAATTAAATTCAATCTAGCAAAGAAAAAGTTGGTTGCACCTTCTTGTGCCCTCAGCCATATGACTGACACGGCCAAAACGCGCCTCAGCTAAATAACGATTTTAGACCCTAGATATCTTTGAACCAAATCCGTTTTAGAACATTTGGAGTCGACCTAGAGACTTCCGTCCGCCCGTCTTCTGCACACGACGGACGGACGACGAAGGAAGTATTCGATATGGTCGATTTCGGCGATGGACAATATCGATCCACTCCTTTTGGTACCTCCCCCACAAAAGGTCAACAGTTCCATAGAAAATAATTTACCTAATAGAACACGATAGGATCATCCATTTTTTCAAACACTGCAAATCTCAATATTCGCATCAGTTCTAGCCCAGGCTCCCTTCATCAAGTACGTCGCCCACAAAGGGTCAAAATTTTAAATAATTATAACTCCTTCTCCTTCTATACTTTTACCAACATGAGATCTGGTGTGAAGATGAAATATATCGGACAACTCCTTCTGATAGCTCCCACACAACGGGTCAAAATATTGAATTATTATATCTCTCATACGAAATAAGCATCTGATTCCTTTAATTCTTCACATATTTCCCATATTTATACTGAGGCAAGACCTGGTGTCAAGATGATAAATATCGGCCCACCCCATCTGGTAACTGCACCACAAAGGGTCACAATTTTCAATAGATATATCTCTATATGCCTTAATATTAATATTTCTCTAAACAAGAGATTTGATGTAAATATTTGAATTTCGGAACAATTTCGACCATTAACATAAAATAATTGTTCTATTTTTATCAGTATTATATGAAGTGGTATACTTCGGTCCGCATATATGGAATCTCACACCTATTTCGATATTTTATAAAAAATATCCCATAGTCGATTATCACAAGTCCGAATCTGGCACGTTGTAATATTTTTGTCAGACAGATACGAAAAGCACAATATTGGCTCACTCTTTCCGTACCTCCCCCATAAAGGGTCCACAGGCTGAACAATCACAAGACCAGGGTGGGCGTATACGTCTGTCGACAGGACCGACTGATTCTTTTTAACTTGTTTGATGTAGCCCCACATAACTAATCCGTCAGTTGTAAGGAGTTTTTTTTTTTTTTTTTGAAAATGTAGGAAACATTCCTTTATATATCCGGTATTTTATTATTTCTAATTTGGAATTTCGATTTTCTATTCTGGAAATTGACTGTGCAGATCAACATCTTTGTATAGCTCCCAAATAAAAGTACCTCCCTATTTTCGGCATTTCGATAATTATCTCAAACATGGTATTTGGTTTTTGTTGTAGGCACCGGCTTGTAGATCCCCATACCTGATAGGGTAAGTGTACCTGTAGTCGGCACTTTTAGGATTGTTGTGTTTTTAATCGCTCACCATTCTGTGTGGAACATTTCAATTATTACAAAGTTAATTTATTCAGATTGGAAATTTTGTATAGTTTTTGCAATGACAAATAAAGTTTTAATAACTTTTTATTCAATTTCATAAATTTGTAGTTTTATTAAAACAATGCTTTTTTGCCAGTAGTCGGCACCCCTTGCCAATTGTCGGTATGGCATTTTCTGACAGTCGGCATACCAATTTTTTTGTAAGAATAATTAATAATAATAAATTAATTCATTAAAATATAATATTTTTGTTTAGTTAAACTGATTCGACGTCTTTATTGTACTTTTCTTAAGAATATGAATTGTTGAGGACCTTCACAGACAAAAATTTAATTTTTATTAGAATAAATCATCTTTTCTTAGGGAAATTGTGCACAAAGATAGCTGACAATATATTTGAAGTAAACAAAATACAAAATACATTTAGTTATAATAGTTTCATTTATTTGGGCTTAACAATAAAAAGTGCCGACTACTGGGACATGCCGAACTTAGGCACACTTACCCTATTCGGCATTTTATAAAATATTATCGGCTTTTCTACATTTTGTAAGATATTTCTAAATGCCGGAGGTTATTAAAGATTATTTTTTTTAAGTTTGCCCTTTTTCACTCCCCTCTAACTGTCACTACACAAAACCTTTTGTCACCACTACCTCGTCATATAAATGTGTGTCACATCTTTAAGATAATTTGAGAGACGTGTGATTTCATAACATGTTCTACGTTAGCAACGCTGCTCAAATATTCGTATGTTAATGCATCCATAGGTAAACCAAGAGGTCACCTGAACTTAAGTGCATATAAAATGTATGTGCGAATCATATCGTTCATTGAGTTAAAGAGGGTCACAGTTAAAAAAATTCACTTTCAAGAAAAACGCATTTAAAGGTATCGATGGGAATTTGACTATCCGTATTGAAACGAAAAGTCGTGTGGGCCGTCCATATACACCGCTATTTATATTTAGTAGAGCTACCCGTAACAAGTAAACGCTAATGTTGGACATTTATGCGAAAATGATTACACCATTTATAAAACTTTATATTTGAAATCAGAGGGATTTCAACCAAATTTGACGGATGTAACTCTCGTTGGAAATAGCATTGTTATGGAGAGCAGGTTATGATTTCAAAAATATACATTTAAACAAGTAAAAAAAGCAGTAAGTTCGGCCGGGCCGAACTTTAAATACCCTCCACCATTTGGAACGAATTAGAAAATTTTCAAAAAAAAAAAAAACCATTAAAAAATTCTTTTAAAATCTTTAAAATCTCTAATATAGGAAGGTGCCGATATATGGGCATATGGATATATTGTGAACCTATAAAGTGAAATCTATGTCTGGGTGTAAAGTACTCACAAGGAACTCTTTGTGTGGATTTTCAGATAATTCCATTGGAAAAAGTGGCTAAAATCATCAAAATACCGAATATCGGGGGGTATCGTTATAGGGGGTGTTTAACTCAGGGGAGTGGGGGAAAGGCTTCGATAGCGTTAGCGACAACAAAAACTCCCCAGAGTTATTATGATGTGAGGTGTTGTGTAGTTGAGAGGTTTGGTGAGGTGCGGGTGATTCGCGCGTGTGGTGTGTAAAAGAAAGAAAATATACAAGAAATAAAACACAATAAGAGAATTAATATATTTCATATAAATTCATGGTTTTATTGGTGTTCTTTCTTTTCAACGACAAAATTACCTTTAATAATTGGGGTGGCGACAGAGGCCGTGTGTGTTCGCTTTCGTTTCTAGGAGACAAGTGAACGCAATGGTTCTGAGTGACCGCTGAGGGTCCCATGTCTATCTACAACTACATATACAAACACAGACAAGTGAACGCAGAGGTTCTATGTGATCGCAGAGGATCCCTTGTCTCTTTTTATTACAAATACTTCTAATGAGAGCAAGGTGAGCCTACCGCCAACAACCAATACCCAGCGGCGATCCGCTCACTACGGTATCCGCCAAGGGAATTGTAGAGGAGATGCCAGTGTGCCAATCAGCATCCGTGATTGACGAGTATTGGAAAGTTGTGGTGGAACATATCGAACTTATACATTCCGGCCCCCTTGCTAGAACTACGAGTCTAGCAATTAATATCAATTTATTATAAGTTAGGAAAGAACGTAAATTCAGATTCCTAAGTGAGCTATAGTTGCAGATTTTCGTTTTTTTATCATAGCGATTTGACGAATTATCGATAGATTCGGTTTACAATTTCAATCGTTAGTGCATGAGGTACTTTTAAATTTTAAGCGATATACATAATTTTAAGAAATGGTCGACTTCAATTTTTGGTGTGAGATTATGTTACAGTCGCGGGAGGTACTGAACCGGTGAGGATATACCCGAAAATAGATTTTTGGGCCAACAACGAATCCAAAACAATTTTGGGTGGTTCAGCTTCGAGTATCTTAGGATATAGGTCAGCGCCAAGCAGCAAATCTATTGGGCTATTATCGAAAGAATCCGCTAAATCAAGATTAGGAATTCGAGTCTTTAAATTACAAAAGGATGGTGACGAGAACAACTTCCCCTTGATTTTAGGTAAGACTAACGCTTTAGTTTGGACAATTCTAGATGAATTTTTAGGGGAAGACAACTGAAGAGAACAAACTTCTCTTGGTGCAACAGGTTTAGAACAAGTAGTCTCAGAGTGAGTTAAAATGCCAAGTTTATTTTTAAGTTTTTTACTAACAATTGATGCCTTGGAAGAGGGATTTACAATTGCGCGAGTAGTGTACGATTTACCGTTATGAACTATGTTGACTACTGCAGTTCCCAAAAGCACATTATCTTCAATGGTGTTGGGAGACTGGCTGTTACTATTATTTTTAGCAGAGGGTGGGTGCGTTTTAGAAGGCTTTGAACCTCGACTTTTGACCTTCGTAAAAGCCGGAGGGGACTTTAAATCTCGACTTTTGACTTTGGTAATGGCCGGAGGGACAGGCTTAGATTTCAAACCGAATTTTTGGTCAGATTTGCAGAACAGCGAGGATTTTTGACTTTTAGAATTATAAGAAACCAGAGATGGTTTTGAGCGTGATGCTGCAACAACTATAATAGATTGTGACCGGTGAAGAAGGCTGTAATGCCTTTGCTTGCAAGATTTGCAACTATTTGTGCTATGACAATTTTTAACTCCATGGCCACGCGAAAGACAATTTATACAACACTTATTCTTTTTCACAATCAAGAATTTGTCCCCAAACGAAAGTTTTATAAACTTGGGGCAGAGTCGAAGAACATGACTCTCGGTAGGACAAATGGGGCAATAAGTGTCTGGCCGAGGAGAAGGATCAACACATTTTGGCTCATGTACCAACGACTTACTAATGGAACTAGATGTACGAACATGCTTAGATGCCAACGATCTAGTGGAGGAGTAATGAGGTGAAACATGCTGTGATGTTAACGATTTCTTTGCAGGGCTGGAAGGAGTAGCATTCTTTGGCGACAATAAGGACTTAGGAGACGAAACTATTTTGGGCAAGTACTTTTGGGTGGACTGATTTTTATATATGGTCTGAATACACTGCAAAGTTTGTACTCTGTTTGTGAGGAAAGCATCTAAGTCTGGCCAGGAAGGCAACAACGACTTATTTTTGATACTTCGCTCCCACAAAGTCAAGGTGGTTAAAGGCAAGCGCTGCAAACAGATATGTACAAGAATTGGATCCCACTGATCCGTGGCGACGTCATAGACGGCCATTGCAGCAAGACAACTATTTACTCCACGTTGGATAGTTTTCAATCCCGAACAAGTTTCAAACTTTAAAACTGGAATATCAAACAAACTTTTTATGTGACTATTCACCACGATGCGCTTATTATCATACGCATCCGACAAAGCTTTCCACGCTAAGGGGAAACTACAATTTGTGAGTGGAAATCTGTCCACGATTTCTCGAGCCTCACCGATAGTCTTCTGCCTAAGATGACAAAGACGTTCTATATTTGAGAGCCGAATATTATTTACAAAGAGTGTGGTGAACAGGTCACGAAAGGTGGGCCAAGACACAAAATCTCCAGCAAAGACTTCTATGTCAAGTGGAGGTAAGGCGAAATTATAGTACTCGAATGGAGGACAGGAGCAAGTATTGACGGGTTGTGAAGCAGACTGCACAGGAACCGATAAGATAGGTTCACTCGAAAGCAAGCCTGAAGGTGGTGTCTCATTATCATTATTAAGTGTAATAGTGGAGTTTTCAGGAGGTAAGGTCTGAGGAGCCACAGCAGGGGAATAATTATCACTGATTGGAGACTTAAGGCGGTCAATATGCTTTTTTATGGTGGTCAAACACCAATGGTATGCAATAAATGCATTATTGTATTTATCCTCAACGACATCAAAATGGTCAGCCTGTGCAGTCTCGGATGCCGTGAGGTAGTTTTTACACTCAGTGTAAGTGTTCTGAACCTTTTCCCATAATTCTCGAATTTCAGAAAGACGAATTTCGAGGCTGTGAATAGTGAACTGTGTGGCATCAATTTGTTCGAAGTATTCAACACTCCTCATAACAATGTCAGTGGCTCTAGAAAAACGCGTTAGAGGAGTGATCGACATTTTGTTAATAAATTTATAACAAAAACAAACAGTATGCAAAGGAAATAAAATTCGAACAAATGTTGCTGTGGTCCAAAGGAAATAAGAAATTTCCACAAATAAAAAACTTCAAATACTTCTAAATATGTTATAAATATTGAGGATATAGCAGGATACAATAGGAGAGAAATTAAGAAAATCTTCTCCTATGTGACAAATATTACTAAAATTGCTCCAATATCAAAAAATTAAGAAAATAAATGATTTGGTAATGCCAACTGGTATTTTGCAAAATGTATTTACAGTTTTCGGTACTATCTTTGTACAATTATTTACCAAAAGTCTTGCAAAATTGAGTATTTTTACAAAATATTTGAAGCTGAAGTTGGTAAACTTTTAAAGCTTATGCCGAATGTAAGGTATATTCTTCCAAAAAATACAAAACTCTACGGAGAATCACAATCAGTATAAACAACTATTAATAAATTGCCTAAACAATTGAAGAAAATAGCCACAAACTAAAAGTTTCAACGAATATATTTTGCTGGAATATGTGCAATGAATGCCGAATGTAGGGTGAATTTGTCCAAAAATTCCAAAAACCCTACGTAGAGTTGCAAACGTTAAATAATATTTACAAATTTTGCAAAACTAGCCAAAAAACGATAAATTTTCACAAATATTTGTTGCTAAATGTTTCTGCAAAGAACGCCGAATGTAGGGTGAATTTGTCCAAAAATTCCAAAAACCCTAGTAGGTTGCAATTATTCAGCCAAATGTCAAATAATATTTACAATTTTTTCAAATCTAGCCAGAAAAATCGATTAATTTTCACCAATATATGTAGCCAAATATGCCTGCAAAGAATGCCGAAGGTAGGGTGAATTTGTTCAAAAATTCCAAAAACCCTACTACTAGTCAAAAATATATCACAAAATTAACAAAAAATAATTTCTAAAATAAATTGCAAAAAATCACAATTTGTACTGTTTTACCCCACTGTGCCGAACCAACAACGGATATCGCACAAAGAGGAATAAAACACAAGCGACGTCGGCAGAGAAATGACTATGCGTAAGCAGCTACGCACCCACACAACAAGCGACGCCACAAACGATCCAACAATGAGTGTTGGAGATCAAAACTCTTTGTTGTTATTTTTACTGAATATCAAACCGACGCTAAAAAGGGCGCGTGGAATGATGAAGTATTTTTGTTGCAATTTTTGGCAATGCAAATTCTCAAGTGAGAATTGACAGAAACAAACGAAGAAAAATTGCAACAACAATAAATGCGCGTTAGTGACGACGACAAAGTAACCAACCGACAGATGGATGCACTGTTATTATAAGTGTGTTGTTATTGCTAATTAGAAACAAACAATTCTCGTTAAAGGGCTCAACCTTTGAAACGTGAAGGGGGATAACAACAGCGAACGTTTGGTTGGTGAGAAATTGAACAACAAATAAACCAAACGACCAAATATAAAAGAATGTGCATGTATGCTGTGGTAATGCAAATTTTTCTTCAACTAAGGCGAGGGAGTAGCAACAGCGAGGGGGATACTTTCTATTCTCACACAGTGTTCATTTGAAATGAGAGTTAGAAAACGAAACAAATGCACGAAGCGGAACAAGAGCACCAAATATTTTTGTATGATCAACGCGACGACGGATGATCAGTACAAAGAAATCTAATTATTTTTACAACGACAGAACTACTTGTTGTAGGGGAATGCACTTAATTAACACAAGAAGTGTTAATATAAGTCGACCAACTGACTTGTTCTTAAACGAAGAGCAAATGTATGATCACCGCGACGTAGGATGATCAGTACAACGAAAAATATGTGGACTGTATTTTTTGTAGCAATTACACGCGCGTAAAGCAATTGCGATTCGACCAAACCGAAACAATTGAAATATTCACTAAGAAACCGCGGGTAGCTCACTTCAAATGGTAATCTGAATTTACGTACCTGTTTCTTAGTGTTGATTATAGTGATGAAAGAGAATCCAGTGATTTCTTCATGCAATATAGGGAGCAACGACAAGGGGATGGCTTCTATCCGGCTCGAAGGACCAACTGTGGTGATGTACCAATGTGTGTTTGTGAAGACAGGCAAGATTCAAGATTTGCAGATACCTGAGATTGTTTTGAACAAGGGGATCCAACAAAACTACTTATTTTATGCAAAGACGAGAGTGAACTGTATTTGATATGTATTTGATATACGATATTGTGGACCTATATAGACAATTCCCTTTCAAGGGGTAAAGTGCTCACAAAGTACCCCTTGTGTACAATTTCGGACAATTCCATTAAAAAATGAGGCTAACATCATCAAAATACCGAATATCGGGGGGTACTGTTATATGGGGGCTATACGATATCGTGGACCGATATAGCTCATCTTCGAACTTGACCTGCCTGCAGACAAAAGAGGGATCTGTGCAAAATTTTAGCTTTCTATCTTAATTTGTTTAGACTGTAGCGTGATTACAACAGACGGACAGACGGACAGGGCTAAATCGTCTTAGAATTTTACGCTGATCAAGAATATATATACTTTGTTGGGTCTAGAATGAATACTTCGATGAGTTACAAACGGAATGACGAACTTAATATACCCTCCATACTATGTATGGTGGAGGGTATAATAATATATATCGGATCCATAGGATCATATAACACTTTATATTTGGAATCAGATGGATTTCAAGTAAATTTGACGAATGTACCTCTCGTAGGAAATAGCATTGTTATGGAGAGCAGGTTATGATTTCAGGAATATGTATTTAAAATATATATATATATATATATATATATATATATATATATATATATATATATATATATATATATATATATATATATATATATATATATATATATATATATATATATATATATATATATATATATATATATATATATATATATATATATATCGGATCAATTCGGGCTGATATTACAAATTTTGTGCACAATTATCGTTAAATCGGATGAAGATATATATGAAAGCTATATCCAAATCAAAACCAATCTCCAGACAAATATTACACATATGGCGTATAATAAAATTGAAATCGGACTAAGACATCTCACCATTTTCTTAGCTTGGGTCTATCGAATGTTTTGTGAAAAATTTCATCTCAATCGGACAATAAGTGCGACCTTTACTATATATGTTTATAACAAGTAAAAAAACATTATGTTCGGCCAGGCCGAACATTTAATACTCTCCACCTTTGGGTAAAGGAAACATTTTTATATTTAGCGTGCTTCACTTTAAACTTCACATACCAGTAAGACCGTTTGTGAGACCCAGTTTAACCTATTAAAAAACCATAAAGTTAGTGAGGCCGTACCAAAATGGGAACCACTATAGACAATTATATACTTCAAGGATTGTCATATATCAAATCTTCTAAAATACCAAATTTGAAACAATTATGTGGGTAAATGTGACTAGGATTACCGAATATCGGAGGGTATCGTTATATATTCGATATAGGAACACGTGGAACTAAATATTCAATGTTCTGCTACCGGGCTAGAACCCATTATGAACCTCAAATACCAATTTTTATCAAAATATCGAACATCGGAAAGTACCTTTATATGGGGGCTTTATCAAAACGTTAACCTACACATACAATGATTCGCCACTCGAGCTACAACCCATTACGAATTAATCCGTTAAAAAATGTGCAAAAATCATCAAAACACCGAATATCGGGAAGTACCGTTATATGGGGGCTATTCCGAAACGTGGACCTATACATACAATGTTTCGCCATACGAACTACAACCCATTATACCCTACAAATAACAACTTTTAGACAATTCCATAAAACATTTGTCGAAAAAATCATTAAAATACCGAATATCGGCAGGTACCGTTATATGAAGGCTATACCAAAAGGTGGTTCTATACATTTAATGTTTCGCCACACGAGCTAGAAACCATTATGACCTACAAATAAACATTTTAGACAAAACTAAATTTTAGACAAAAAAATATGTGGAAACAAGTTAAAAAGCAGTAAGTTCGGCCGGGCCGAACTTTTAATACCCTCCACCATTTGCAACGAATTTGGAAATTTTCAAAAAATAAAATCCTTAAAAAATTCTGTTAAAATTTTAAAAATCCCGAATATAGCCGTTATTTTGGGGTCTATACGACGTGGACATGCATAGGCATTGTTGGTCATAAGCCATTACCATATTCAAATTCGAAACTTGAAATAAACGGTGAACAATGTAGCTAAAATCATCAAAATACCGAATATAGGGAGGTACCGTTATATGGGGGCTATACGAAGACCTGGACCCGCACAGACAATTTTCTGTCACAGACTTTAGTTCCCATAACGAACTTCAAATACCAATTTTAAAACAATTCCGGTGAATAATGTCGCTAAAATCATCAAAATACCGAATATAGGGAGGTACCGTTATATGGGGGCTATACGAAGACGTGGACCTGCACGGACAATTTTCCGCCTTAGGATGTAGTATCCATTTTGAACTTCAAATACCAAATTTGAAACAATTCCCTTAAATAATGTCGCTAAAATCATCAAAATACCGAATATCGGGAGGTACCGTTATATGGGGGCTATACGAAGACATGGACCTGCACGGATAATTTTCCGTCTTAGGGTGTAGTATCCATTTCGAACTTCAAATACCAAATTTAAAACAATTCCCGTGAATAATGTCGCTAAAATCATCAAAATACCGAATATAGGGAGGTGCCGTTATATGGGGGCTATATGAAAACGTGGACCTACATGGCCCATTTACGAACTTAACCTGCCTACTGGAAAAATAAACATGTGTGCAAAATTTTAGCCACCTATCTCAATTCATTCGAAAGATAGCGTTATTACAACAGACAGACAGACGGACAGACAGACAGACAGACAGACAGACAGACAGACGGACAGACAGACAGACAGACAGACAGACAGACAGACAGACAGACAGACAGACGGACATCGATAAATCGACTTAGAATTTTACGCTGATCAAGAATATATATTCTTTGTTGGGTCTGATATGAGTATTTCGAGGAGTTACAAACGGAATGACAAAGTTAATATACCCTCCATAGTATGGTGGAGGGTATAAAAACATCAAAATACCGAATAACGGGAGGTACCGTGGTACAATACTGCGCCACCGGAGCTAGAATTCATCATTGCCAACAAATTCCAATTTTTAGACAAAAACATGTGGCAAAAGTCATCGAAATACCGAATATCGACACGTACTCTTGTATGGGGCCTATATCAAAAGGTGGACCTATACATACAATGGACCTATATATACATACAATGTTTCGCATTTTTTGAGTTACGTCAGTCTTTGAGTAATTGAGCAATATATCTGATATCCACAGAATTTTCAAAGCTTTAAAGTATTCAAAGGAAATGGAATTAAAGGGAATTATGTACATTAAACTGAAGAATTTGTAATCGCTTCCAATCGCCTTTTTGTTCAACAAGGAAGCAAAGGCGATAGTCTCGGAGTCCGAAAAGAATAGAGTATACTTTTTTTAATATCACATTTTAAAATGAATATAAACATTTTTTTTTTTTAAATTTCGAAATTTATTATTCGAATAATAAACTTATATAATATGTAGGTCTATTTAGAATTTTACGAATATAAATTCGTTATCTGTAACAAATGACTAATTACATTTTATGAAGGAATATTCAATGGCATTATTTATTCGGTGTCCAATGGCCAAAGTATGTTTTATGCAGTTGAAATTGTTTTTATTGTACAATGTTTTATTTGAATCCTTTCACAGGTGTTTATTTTCATTTAATGGGTTTCACTTCACTTCGATTCGTTGAGGACAGGACAAAAATACATTATGAACACATACCAACAATTCAAGCAGTGTCCAAGTTGACGGACTTATACTGAAAGCATCGACAATAAACTGCCCACGTATAAAACGGCACATTTGTAGTTATAAAAGAAATTCCCAATAATAAACATTTTCTAGAGACCCTCAAAAATCTTTGTCTGTTCTGCCATAATGCCGATGATTTAGATCCATTTTTATAGCCTACAATACTATGTATGTGTTGGAGGTATTACAATTTTGATTGGGCCAAAATATATGTAACTCCTCGAAATATTGTTCCAAGACATATATATATATATGGATCTTTCTATCTCGCCCAGCTAAGTGGATCGAGCTATGGCTGTCCGTCTGTCTGTCCATGTTAAATTGTAATCACGCTACGGGTGGCAATTATGTCCCGATTTTCACGAAATGTTGCATGGAGGTTGGGATCAAAAGCAAAAAAAAATCTGCTCCAGAGGTCACAATTATAGACCAATCGACTCGGATTTTTTGCATTTGGATAGAGTTTAACGCTAGGCAGAAGCCAATCAATTTTTATGATCATTGAATAATACTTATACCATACATTTTATAAAAAAAAAACTAGTTTAAAAGTATCTATTGGTTTTGCCGACAGAAGGAGTGGGTCAATACTATCCATCATGTATCTGACCTTAGTCTGATATAATTATTACAACGTGCCAGATTTGGTCTATATGTGTATTTCCATTTCATTTGTAATATTTGTGGGAATGTAATAATTTTTGTAAAATGTTATATTTATTTCCAATTTTTTCGAATAATGAAAATGTTTCACTTTTGTGGGGTAGGTACCAGAAGGTATTGGCCACTAAATTCCATATTCGCATCAGATCTTTAATTGAGAAAAATATGAAGATAGACCAAGTTTTAAAAGAAGAATCGTTGACTTGTATCGCAATTATGAGAGATATAAGCATTAAAAAGTTTGGCCCTTTTGGAGGGAAGGTAACAGTAGGGGCGGACTGACATATATTATCTTCACACCAGATCTTGTGTTAGTATAAATATTGAAATGTGCGAAGTTTGGGAGGAACCATATGCTTATTTCGCATTTTGTGAGACATATTATTATTCAAAAATGTGGACCCGTTTGTGGGTGAATCTAATGCTTATTTCGCCCTTAATAAGAGTTATAATTGTTCCAAACTTAGACCCATCTGTGTGGAAGATACATGACGGAGTGGACCGATATTGTCCATTTTCACACCTGACATAGCACTGATAAAAATGTTGAAATTTTTGAAGTTTACACAAAACTGAATGACCCTTTCATATTTTATAAGGTTAATTATTTTCTGTGAAAATGTTGACGTTTTGTGGAAGAGTTACCAGAAATAGTGGACCGATATTGCCCATCTCCGAACTCGATCTAAGTTTGACAATAAAATTTGTTCCAAAGAGACCTAGAGTCTAAAACGGTTATTTCGATTAGGTACTTTTTGCCCGTGTCAAATAGCATATACCCATAATGCTGAGAGTATACGAATGTGAATTTTTTTCTGTTATATTTCTTGTCTCATTTTTAATCAAATCAGATATGAATCAACTTTACTTGCAATATTTTACACGATTGAAAGTTTAAATTATTTCCATTTATAATACATTTCACTCATTGTAATTTATAAAGAACTATGATGCAGTAGGCATTTTATAATTTATGAAAAGAAATGCTGCAATTAAATCTTTAGAAATAGATTAGTTTGCGTAAGTAGTCCTCTGGAGAATAAGAAGTTCATTTGCACGACTATTCCTGCAAACGAATTGCATTTTACTTACATTTGTAAATTTCTAAGTAATCTGCGGATGTAGGCGAGTGCAAGGTTTTGTAAATGTGCAGCAGAAATAAGTACCGGATGTAATCAACGCTAATTAGTTATGCATGCCTTAGAATTATGAAAATAATAATACCAAGGCTCAAATGACATTGAAAGAAGTCAATATAGTGAAAATATTTTCTTTAAATTTATTTCTTTAAAGAAATAAAAATTACTATAATGTTGAATATTTTAAATGTGGGTGAATTTCTTTGATATATGTCTGCCACTGCCGGTGTTCGGTCTTTAAGAAAAGTTTAAAATTTGTAACTTTATGCAAATTCGCATATTTAGTGTAGGGACTATTCGATTACATCATACTAGGCACATCATATTGTTTAAATTAGACATAGGTCTAGCGCTAAAAGGAACAATATTGAGCACCCCTTCTGGTACCTCCCCCACAAGAAGTCAACATTTTGAATATAAATAACTCAAACATGCATAAACAAAACATTAACAGCAAGCTTCAAACTTCGAGTATGTCAAAATTTCAGAATAGAAGCCTATTGGTTTCGGATATGAACGCAAAATATTTAAGTTGAAATTGACCATAATTCTAAAAACTCTCAAAATCTTATATTGGGGGCACCCAATGTTGTTCAAGCTTGGCGTATCGTAATGTTTAGATACGACTCAGTTTCTGTATAAAAATGTACAATATTGGTTTACTCACTCCCATACCTCTACACAATTTCGAAATTTTTAAGAAAGTCCTAAAGTCGGGCGGGCCCGGCTTTATGATACCCTACACCACTTTGCTAATTTAGTAGAGCTGCGCATAACAATTAAGAGTTTTTATGGGAGAGTTCCATCATACACGCTATGATTAAAATTACAATTTAAAGTTCAAAGGACTAAATATGCCAAAGCATTTGTATCTTTTAAATTCGGACTTGTATTGCACATTTGGTGCACAATTAATTTGAAATCGGAAAAAAATATATATATATATATATATATATAAGTTAACACCAGACATATTCAAATTCAACATTAGCAACCCAAAGAATTCATCAACCAAAGTATAAGCGTGTCATTTTGCTGACACTGCAGTTCCCACCGAAACACTGACAACAACATCCAACAGGCAGACAGCAACATTCCATCGCCAACACGAGCAGGTGTCCAGTATCATCTGGGTGCATGAATCCAAAGTATAAGTTAGGGTAGTTTTATTTCATTATTCACTTTGTAGTCCGGAACCTTAACCAATAAAGACGTGATTGCTTGCAGTAAGCAGCAATCACAAATTTTTAAAAAAATAAATAAATTAACATTGAATTAATTGGCGCCCGAGAGCAGGGACCTGTTTTTAAACAGGTACTCGAAACCCGAAGAAAAGATTTCCGACAAAAGTCAAGCCTTCAGGTGGCGCCCCAGTAACTTAATTGTGAAAAGGACGTAACGTTATGTTACAGCCCCTAAAGCCCGCGACGCGGATCACTAGATTACGGTAGTTTACAAATAAAAATTTTAAAAAGGTGAAAGTAAAATAAAAACATTGATACAAGAATTGTGAAAAATGAAAAACTATTAAAGAAAATAAAAAAAAAACTCCTGAAAAATTAAAAAACAAAGTAAATTAAATTAAATAAAAAGTGAGAATTAAAAAAAAAAAAATAAAAAAAAAGTATCAAAATAAAGGAAATTAAAATGATAATTACAAAATGAAAACAAAAAAAAAAAAAAAAAAAAAAAAAAAAAAAAAAAAACTTGTGAAAACTTAAATGCAAAGTAAATTAAATGAAGTGAGAAATAAAAGAGAAACAATTGTGAGAAATTATAAAAAAAAGAGATAAAAAATAAAGCAATTTAAATAAGTTTGAATGAATATAAATAAAAATAAAGTTAAGACAGAAATAAAAATTAAAATAAAAAAAATTGTTTGAACAATATTAAATATTTTAACAATTTATAAATAAAAGTGAAAAAAATCGGACACAACAAAACTTTGAAAACTTTGAAAGGACTAAGAAAAACGATCATCTCATCTCATCTCATCTGTACTAGAAGGATGCTACTCCAGACTCTAATGATGCTGCTATTGTAAGAATAACTTTAAGAATTCAAATTAGAAACAAATTTAGTTCCTAACATTTTATAGTTATAGTTATTTGTTACCTATGAAATTTTTTTTTTGTTCCCAATACTGATAAATAACGTAACTTTGATAGCTCCACCTTTCCTTTTGATAAAGAGAAAAAATGTTAGAATCAGTGGATGATATTGCCGCAAAATTAAATAGAATTACGATGAATCCATATTCAAATAACATGGAGACTCAAACAAGGGCAAACACCCTTACATCAGGTAGTTCAGCACTCACGGACAGACAAAGAAATGAAATCACACGAATGATTACAAACCTTTTGGCCGGACGAGACGAAACGTTTGACGATGGTAGTGACATACCGGTAGGAACAGTCTCCTCGAGACTGGAGGAACTGGACAAAGTTCCAGATATAGTGAAATCCTTGAGGGAATTTTCGGGAAAACCCGGAGAATTCAGCTCTTGGAGGAAATCAGTCGAAAGGGTGATTGATTTATACTCATCACTTCGTGGTACCGGGAAATACTACGCAATTTTGCATACAATTCGTACGAAAATTATAGGTGAGGCCGATACTGCTTTAGAATCCTATAGGACTCCATTGGATTGGGCCAAAATACGCAAATGTCTGATGGTGCACTACGCGGATAAACGAGATATAGGTACACTAGAGTACCAAATGAATGTTTTGTGTCAGGGACACAGAGGTGTCACAGAGTTCTATCAGGACGTCTATCAAACACTATCTCTAATTTTGGATAAGGTTTCCTGCCTGGAATTGGACGACGGTAGTCTCAGAGCCATGACGAATACATATCGAGAGAAGGCACTTGATACCTTCATAAGAGGCCTGAACGGCGACCTTCCTAGGCTGCTCAGTGTCAAGGGTCCTACATCTCTACCAGAGGCTCTACATCTTTGTTTGAAGCTAGACAATATGGCATTTCGGAGAGATTATGCCCAGAAGGGAGGCCATAGACAGGAACCATTGAGGATGTCAACTGGTTCGAAATTTTACCCAGAATTGGCAAATATTCCGACTCATAGGCCTAGAGTATCCCCAGCTTTTCCATTTCCGAACAATTTGAATATGCAGAATCAGCGTCCTCAGTTTGGGGGACAACCATTTGTTCATCGTCCTCAGCAATTCTTTCAACGAAATCAGATGGGAGGACACCAAATCACTCGTCCTTATACGGGAACCCAGAATTTTCCTCAGAACCAATTTAGGCAATTTCCCTCACAATTTTACAATAACCAGAGTAAGCCAGAACCCATGGATATTGACAGGTCAATACAAGTAAGACCCCAACAGAACCAGAATTTTAAAAGACCTGCCCAGTTTTCGGTACAGACTCCTATGAATAAGATTCAGCGTAATTTTCATGTAAACGTGGATAATCAATACCCAGATATTGAGAACCAATCCCCAAATATCGACGATTACCGAGACAACAGTGACTATCAGCCAGTAGACGAAAATGACACAGGGAATTACGGACAACAGGATATAATACCGGACGATTACCAGGAACGTAACCCCGATGACATTCCAGCCAACTTCATAGATATGAATTTTTTAGATTAAACTGTTCCTCGTTGCCATACTTTCAAGTCAAAACGAGGGACGGGAAGACATTAGACTTTTTATTGGATACAGGAAGCAGTAAAAATTATATAAGACCAACTTTGGTCCTGAGACCCAAGTTGAATGACAATAGGTTTAGCGTAAAATCTGTAGGCGGCGATGTGGAAGTTTCACACCACACTCTTCTTAACATGTTCGGCGTCAATGACGTCCCACTAAAATTCTTCCTTCTACCTGGTTTGGTATCTTTCGACGGGATTTTGGGGAATGACAGCTTGAAGGAATTATCGGCAGTAATTCATACTTCCGAAGATTATTTCCAAGTAAGAGGTGGCAAGAAAATTGCCATTAGACAGAGAATATCCCAGAATGTTAATAGTCTGGAGCTGGAGGCTGATCATCTATCATTAAGTCAGAGGAGTTCTCTCAATAATATTGCAAGGCAGCACCGGAACCTGTTCTCAGATCCGGATGAGAGATTAACATACACCTCTGTTGTGGTTGGAGAAATCCGAACTGAAAACGAATCTCCAATCTATACGCGAAGTTATCCTTACCCAATGGCATTAAAAGATGTCGTGGAGGAAGAGATTCGTCGTCTCCTTCGGGATGGCATCATAAGACCATCCAGATCCCCGTACAACTCCCCTATTTGGGTAGTGCCCAAAAAGGAGGACAGTTCTGGTCGAAAAAAATATCGTTTGGTCGTTGACTTTAGAAAGCTCAACGCCGTCACCATACCGGATAAATATCCGATTCCCGAGGTGACGGAAGTCCTATCTAACCTAGGGGGGAATCAATATTTTACGGTCATTGATCTTAAAAGCGGTTTCCATCAAATACCCCTACGGGAGGAGGATAGACAGAAAACCGCATTCTCAATCAACAATGGCAAGTACGAGTTCACGAGACTGCCATTTGGCCTGAGGAACGCGCCAGCAATATTTCAGCGAACGCTGGACGATATACTCAGAGAATTGATTGGAAAAATCTGTTTTGTTTACATCGATGATATTATCATCTTTGGCAAGGACGAGAAGTCACACGCCGAGAACATAAAGAAAGTTTTCCAAACACTAGAGTCCGCTAATATGAAGATCCAGTTGGACAAGTGTTCATTCTTTAAACAAGAAGTGGAATTTTTGGGATTTATTGTGTCGAGGGATGGTATAAAAACCAACCCAAAGAAAGTGGAAGCCATTCTTAATTTCCCGATTCCTAAGACACTTAAGGAACTTCGTTCTTTCCTTGGCCTCTCGGGCTACTTTCGAAGGTTCATAAGGGGATATGCCGATGTAGCAAAGCCGCTGACATCGCTCCTCAGAGGGGAGGAAGGCAGAATTCCAAAGACAGCTTCCAGTCAAATTCCGGTAACATTAGATGTTTCCGCCGTAGAAGCTTTCAACGAGCTAAGAAATGCATTGGTTTCAAACGATGTGATACTTGCGTATCCAGATTTCAGAGAAGATTTTGACCTAACGACGGATGCCTCCAGTGTCGCTCTTGGAGCAGTGTTGAGTCAAAAGGGAAGACCAATTGCATTCATTTCAAGAACTCTGGATGAAACAGAGGAGCATTACGCCACAAATGAGAGGGAAATGTTGGCCATCATATGGGCCCTCACTACCTTGAGGAATTATCTATACGGATCGAAGAAAGTTATAATTTATACCGACCACCAACCCCTCACTTACGCCATTAGTAACAAAAATAGCAATGTGAAGATGAAACGCTGGAAATGTACTCTGGAGGAATATAATTACGAATTGCGGTACAAACCCGGAAGACAGAATGTCGTAGCAGATGCTCTGTCTAGAACGGTACAGAAGGACAATAATTCTATTACTCCGATTAATTCACTGACTCCCACACAGCATAGTGCGGAGAGCTCACCAGAGACCCTTATACCCAGTGTTGAGTCACCCATTAATGTTTTCAAGAACCAGCTTCTCATAAGTGTGGATGACACATCAACGTACCAGTTCAATGTTGTTTTCCCAAGCATCCACCGACACACAATTACTGAACCACATTATGAAGAACGAAAACTTCAAACAATCTTGAAGAGGTATTTGAACCCGTCTGTAATTAACGGAATCAAGGCACCCGAACAAATAATGGGAAAAATTCAGAACATTTATCCACTCCATTTTAGCCAGTACAAATGCAGGTTTACTCAGAAGGTAGTAGAAGATATATTATCAGAAAATGACCAGGAAAGAATAATTATTGATACCCACAATAGAGCCCATAGGAACGACAGAGAGAACAAAACACAGATTTTGGAAAATTATTATTTTCCGGGGATGTCGGGAAAAATAAAGCGAATTATAAAACTGTGCACGACGTGTAAGAAAAACAAATACGAGAGACATCCCAACGAACCTTACCTTTGTGAGACGCCTATTCCAAATTACCCAGGTCATACTATTCATATTGATATATTCTCTACAGATAGGAAATTAGTTCTGACCTCCATTGACAAATTCTCAAAGTACGTTAAAGTGAAAATACTAGACGGAAGATCTACTGAGGCTATTAGAAGACCACTGAGGGAATTATTATTCTCTTACGGAGTTCCGAAGAATGTGGTAATGGACAACGAACCGTCTTTAAATTCCAGTTCGATATTATTCATGATGAAGGACGAATTAGGAATAAATATTTTTACGACCCCATCCTACAGGAGCGAGGCTAACGGACAGATAGAACGCTTTCATTCTACCCTCGCTGAGATAATGAGATGTTTGAAAGGTGATGGAACATCCAGGAATTTTGAGGAATTACTGGAGAGGGCTGTTAATGAATACAATCACTCGATTCACTCCACGGTGAATAGAAGACCTGTTGATTTGTATTTTGGACGCACAATTGACTTTTCTCCACAAGACATAGAGACTACCAGACGGAATATTGTTGACAAACTCAGACAGAAACAGGCCAACGACTTGACGTATCATAACAAAAAGAAACGACCAGTTAAGGATTATATTCCCGGACAATTAATTTATGTAAGCAACAACAAAAGGTTAGGAACGAAACTAAGCGACCGTTACAAAGAGGAAATAGTTAAGGAAAACCGGAATACCACCGTTTTGACCGAAAGCGGAAGGGTTATTCACAAAAGCCATATTAGAAATTAATAAAATCCTAAATTTTACAGACTGTTTCCTGGAAACGCCCTGGCTGACTTCAGCATCCTCGACTACTCGAACGCAAGACTCATTTCAATTCATAATGGAGTAGCAAGGAAACAGAACGGGACATTTAAAGTAATTCATTCAATAGATCTTGAACAGTATGAAACCTCACTCGTGAAACCGAACACATTCTGGACAAATTCGTGAACCTAGACCATCCTCTCCGTCCATTTATGAAGCAACAATTAATTGACATCAATGGACTATTAGACCGTCTGATGCCGCACAGAGAGAAAAGATCGATAGACTTCATAGGAAGTGCTTGGAAGTGGATTGCAGGCAGTCCAGATAGTCATGATTTTCAGATCCTAGAACAGAAAATTGGCAATATTTTGGAAAATAACAATAGACAGCTGATAATAAACCAATTAATTTCGGAAAGAATAACCGAAATAACTAATAAGACGAATGAAATAATAAAAAGGGAAGGGTGGAAAGGTCAAAATCGAAAGAAAACTTAATTTTATTGAAAAAGAGTTACAAAACGTAGAGTTTGCAATACAGTGGGCTAAAGCTAATATCGTCAATTCATTTCTGCTTTCTAAAATCGAAATCGATCAAATAAACACTGTTTTTGAAAAATATAATATTCCTACTTATTCGATAGATGAACTATTAACTTTTGGATCCGTAAAAATTGTTACAAATAAACGAGAAATTTTGTACATCCTTAGTATCCCTGTAACTCAAGAAGAAGTTTGTAAAGTATATTTCATAAAACCTATAAAAACTGGAGATGTAATTGATAAAATTGAATACGAAAAAATTTTGGAATGTAATAAAGAATTATTTGGAATAAAAACAGAATGTAAAAGTAATTACGACATAACAATTTGTAATAGAGATAAGCTTATTTCATTAAGAGATGATAATTGTATAACTAATTTGTTCAAAAGTAGAGTAGGGAAATGCACCCAAATAAACAACGAACACATACCAACAATTGAAGAGATCGGATCGGACTTGCTCTTGCTGAACCAATATCAAGGCGCTATCAGTGTAGACAACGAGCAGATTTTTTTAAACGGGACTTATCTCATCAAACATTTCAACGTCACTATAAGAATCGATGGCCACAGTTACAGTTCAAGAGGAATAAGTGCCAATAAACCTCTTCCCGCCTTTTTGCAACCAAAAGGTCCAAAAGACAAATTAGAAGAAGTAATATCATTGGAGCTGCTTAAACAGTTGAACGTAAAGAACATCGAACGAATACGATCTATGGAAACCAAAGGTACCTTAGCAGTCGGCATCGGTTGTGTTTCTGCAATAATCCTTACAACTATAACAATAATATCACTGAGAAGAAAATATGCAAAAAACTCCGAAAATAATAATCTGAAAATCGAAGATGCCCCAGGAGATGAAATAGAGATTGCGGAAGTAAATTTACCTACAACTTCGAAAGAAACTAAAACATCCAGCATTTACAATATTCATTCATTTTGAACAATCGGGACGATTGTATTTAAGAGGGGAGGAGTTAACACCAGACATATTCAAATTCAACATTAGCAACCCAAAGAATTCATCAACCAAAGTATAAGCGTGTCATTTTGCTGACACTGCAGTTCCCACCGAAACACTGACAACAACATCCAACAGGCAGACAGCAACATTCCATCGCCAACACGAGCAGGTGTCCCGTATCATCTGGGTGCATGAATCCAAAGTATAAGTTAGGGTAGTTTTATTTCATTATTCACTTTGTAGTCCGGAACCTTAACCAATAAAGACGTGATTGCTTCCAGTAAGCAGCAATCACAAATATTTAAAAAAATAAATAAATTAACAGTTCCCACCGAAACACTGACAACAACATCCAACAGGCAGACAGCAACATTCCATCGCCATATATATATATATATATATATATATATATATATATATATATATATATATATATATATATATGTATATATATATATATATATATATATATATATATATATATATATATATATATATATATATATATATATATATATATATATATATATATATATATATATATATATATATATATATATAGCTATATCTGAACCGATTTCGATCAAATTTGGCATATTTATTTTCAGGCCTAATTTGGTCGTATGTGCAAAATCCCATACTATTCGGGCTGATATTACACGTTTGGTGCACAATAAAAGCAAATCGGACGAAAATATATATGGGAGCCATATCTAAATTTTTACCGTCTTTGGGCCAAGAAAATGATTTGTGCAAAATTTCATCTAGATCGCGTCGTTCTTTCTCCGATTGGACTCTAGAGTATTTGGCAAATTACCCGTTGTTTTATCGCAAAATTGTGTTCAGCGATGAGACACATTTTTGGCTTAAGGGTTTTGTTAATAAGCAAAATTGCCGCATATGCAGTGAGACCAATCCACAAGAGACCCTACATACTCCATTACATCCAGAAAAATGCACCTTATGGTGTGGTTTTCACGCTGGTGGCATCATCGGACCTTTTTCCTTGAAAAATGAGCGCGGAGCTGGCGTTACGGTCAATGGAGATCGTTACCGCACCATGATCAATGGTTTTTTGTTTAAAAATGGAGATGTGGTTTCAACAGGATGGTGCTACGTGCCATACGGCGAACGCAACCATCGACTTATTGAAATCAAAATTTGGCGATAAGTTGGTTTCGAGAAGTGGACCTGTCAATTGGCCTCCAGCGTCGTGCGATTTGGCACCTCTCGATTATTTCCTGTTAGGCTACGTGAAGTCACTGGTTTATGTTGATAAACCAGCAACAATTGACGCCTTGGACGCCAGCATTGTTCGTGTTATTCGTGACATACGGCCAGCAGTGTTCGAAAAAGTGGTTAAATGTTGGACGTTAAGAATGCACTTCGTCAAGAACAGCCGCGGTGCCCATATCTCCGAAATCACTTTCAAATGTTAATGTCACGTATTGATCTTTCGAATAAAAAAGAATTGACTAAAATTTAATTTTTTGTGTTATTTCTTACAATTTCAAGTTCTATCGGCCTTAAAAAAAACCCTTCAGTATTCACAAGCTCTTTTCCTATACTATACACAAAATTTAGCATGTTTAATACTATCTGATCTAAACGTTGACACCCACAGTTAACGTAATGCCAAAGTTCACAACTTCTATTCTGTTCTTATATTCTATATCAAATTCAAATTTGTTACGATTGGTACCGTTTTTGCTCATCATAGTTACGTGTAAAAATTCAGGGCTTTGGCAGCTACCAATCGCTTAAGGCACAACTCATTACACTTTACGTACCTTTATAGGATGACTTTCGAAAAACTTAGTGTCATCTTGGACCTCCGCCCCAAGGTTGACTTTCACTCAAATTTTAACGATTCTATATTCAACTTTATGTCCGGAGTGGTTATGAAAAACATTCTCGTACTAGCCGTACCTGCAAAAAACAAATATAACACTCTCTTTAAATGTCATTTTTTATGCCACAGCCCTCATGAAAATAAGATAAGTGATTACTAGTTTTCATTTTTACGGCAAAGCTTTTTAACATAATTTTTTCCTTAATCATTTGCAAAAACAAATGGATTTACATATGAGAAATGAGGTCAGAAATAACAAATGTTTTAAGCACATAAAAACAGATGTTGCAAACTTACATTCGAGATAAAGTACCCCTCATTAAAACATGTTTCCCTAATTGACAATCATAAATAATAACTAACTAGAATGAGTGTTGTATTCTACGTTACAACGTCAAGGGTCATACCTTTCCAGTAGTTGATTATTATCTTTGCCGTAGATAGGGAAACAAAATGAAATTGATATTTACTGCACTTAGAAGACATACAAAAATACATCTATTTCCATCACATACATGTGGACATAAGCAATAATTGGATCTATAATTATTTATCGTTTGAAGAAGCCCTTGATATGAGAATAACAAACCGACAGTACTTCACGATGCCATACATTTCACAGCCAACATAATAACAAGCACAGAGAGACAAATAATGTCATACATTTTTTCTCTATTCAAATTGGGACAAAGGGCTTTTGTTTGAATAAAGAATGCGAAATAATATTCAATAAATTAACAAAGTCGCTCTGAATTGTTTTGCTATATCATTGGTACTTTTAGTATACCCTCCACCTTTAAAAGGTCATTCCGGTTGTAACATCCCTAAATACTCATCGTAGATCCCATAATGTATATATATTCATAATCAGCATAAAATTCTAAGACGATTTAAAGACGTCCGTCTTTCTGTTGAAATTACGATACAGCCCACATTATTTGACGTAGAGCGTCAAATTTGGCAGAATAACTTTAATTGTGTCTAAGATGGTTTGTATTGAAAATGAGATATATCGGTCCTCGTTTTGGTATAGCCCCATATAACGGTACCACCCGATATTCGGTATTTTGATGATTTTTGCCACATTTTTTCACGGACTTTTCTGAAAATTGGTATTTGGAGATCATAATGGGTCCTAGTTCGAGTGTGCGAAACATTGTATGTATAGGTCCACGTTTTGGTATAGTCCCCATATAACGGTAACTCCCGATATTCGGTATTTTGATGAAAATTGGTAGGTCGTAATGGGTTCCAATTCGTGTGGCGAATCACTGCTTGCCCCCATATATCGGTACCTTCCGATATTCGGTATTTTGATGATTTTTGCCACATTTTCCCAGATAATGTCTAAAAATTGGTATTTGTGGGCCATAATTGGTTCTAGTGTTTCCCTTAGCCTAAGGTGGAGGGTATTAAAAGTTCGGCCCGGCCGAACTTAATGTTTTTACTTGTTTTTAGTTAAAGTTAAAGTAGAACTAAGAAAACAGGTAAATATCCTAATCAACTGTTCCGGCAATTTGATACGGTTCATAACAATATAATCTCAAGAACTTAAACCATAAAATTATTTGGATCTACACCATTTGGAATTGGAATTATTTAATTCGAATTTAAATAAAAATTTTGTCATTTTTTATACCCTCCACCATACATAGTATGGAGAGTATATTAAATTCATCATTCCGTTTCTAACTCATCGAAATAATCAGTTTAGACCTGACAAAGTATAATATTCTTTATCAGCGTAAAATTCTAAGACTATTTATTCCTTTCCATCCGTCTGTCTAACCGTCTGTTGTAATCACGCTGAGTCAAACGAATTAAGGTAGGAAGCTAAAATTTTGCACAGATCAGTCTTTTGTCTGCAGACAGGTCAAGTTCGAAGATGGGCTATATCGGTGCACAATATCGTATAGCCCCCATACAATGGTATACCACCCCCCAATTTACGTTATTTGATGATTGTAGCCAAATTGTTCAATGGAATTGTCTGAAAATCCGCAAAAGGTGTTCCTTTGTAGTACTTTACCCCCTGGAAGAGAATTTTCTACGTAGGTCTACGATATCGTATAGCCCCCCTACAACTGTACTTTACGATATTAGCTATTTGGTTCATTTTAGCAATATTTTTCAACGAAATTGTTTCAAATTTCATATTTAAAGTTCGTAATGGGTGCTACAGCTCTTTCGTTGACGTATAGACCCCTATAACTATACCCCCATATTTGGTATTCTTATGATTTATGGACATTATTCACCGGTATTTTTCAAATTTTGTATTCGCGGCTCATAATGGGTACTATAACCTATGACGTAAAATTCTCTATGTTGGTCCACGTCTTCAAATAGCCCACATCCCTTTACATCATGAAAATGGGGCAAATACTAGAAGGCACGTATATAGAAAGTTCACATTAAGGTGACAGAGTGAGGCCTGCTTTTGTCTTCCTTTGCTGTTAAACACACAACTTTATGAGTAACCCATTTCCTTCCGAGGCTTAATTTTAATATTTTGAAAAAAATATTTTTATTTAATAATTAATTTTGGTCTACCGATGTCAAAAATTTACTCAGGAAAATATTCCGACATTTCGAACAGAAATGTCACAATTTATTTCCATGCACATAAAACATTTTATTTTAATTTTATTCCTGAAGTAATGTTACAAAGTCCTGCAAAAGTTCTAACTTGGATTTTGACCGAAACCCCGAGGTCATACAAATCTTCGCAACATTTGTCCTATATTTACGCCCTATGCCGTGTTTTTATATAATTTTATAATTTGGATTCCTCTTTATTATTTTCAGCTAGAGATACTCATTTTGTGCATTTGTGAGTTCGTTTATTTTGGTATTTATACCCTACACCACGTAATGGTAAGATTATTATGTCTTTGTGCATTTGTTAGTAACATGGAGAAGGAAGCGAGATAGAACCATTGTTACTTTTGAGGGTCTTCATAGAATCACTTTATTAGTCGATTTATTCCTGTAAGTCCGCCTGTCCGTCAGTATGTCCATGTAATCACGTGAACAAATGAAGGTCGCATTAATTGTCCGATTGAGATGAAATTTTCCAAACAATATTTGTTTGGCCCAAGGATGATCCCTATTGATATTGGTTAGAACATGCTCAAATTTAGATATAGCTCCCATATATATCTTCGCTCAATTTCGGGTTCAAGTATAGCTATAGCTCCCATATATATGTTTCGTCCGATTTGGACTTTTAAGTCCCTCGCATGCGTAATTTGTACTCCACTAGAATACGTCAAATTTTGGTGAAAATCGTTTCAGATATAGCTATAGTTCCCACATATATGTTTCATCCGATTTGGTGTTAAGGTTTCTAACATGCGTAATATGCACTCCACAACAATGATATTATATATCATGAACAGCTTGAGAATATCTCTGCCAAATTTTATTGAGATCGGTTCAGATTTTAAAGCAATATTATTTGGTACTAGAGGTACAAAAGCCTCCATCAAATTCTGACTTCTCTAAAACCATGATACCCATTTAAATAAGGTTCATAGTTTATATGATCAACTTCACGTAAATTACCAATATAAACTTTTTTTTTTGCAACGGGAGCTCCACTAAATAAGCATAGTGTTGTAGGGTATCCAATAGTCGGTTCCGCCCGATTTTAAACCTTCTTTTACTGGCTTTTATATCTAAATTCTCGGTTTCAAAGTCACCGTCTTTTGTTGGTAGCTCAAAAAATGACTTAGAGAATTCCAGAACTGATCTCTGGTATATTATTCGTAAATATGCCAATTTTCAAAAGTATCGCTGCCTTGTTTCACATTTTGTGAGTGAAATATACTAGATATATCCCATCTTCATACCAGATCTTGCGTTAGTAATAATATTGAGTTGTGTGAAATTTAAAGAGAATCGGTTTCTTATTTCGCATTTTGCTCACGTTACTGTTATTCAAAATTTTAACCCCATTTCTGGGGAATGTACAAGAAGTAGTAGATCAGTATATCCCATCTTTACACCAAATCTTGTGTTAATACAAATATTGGGATTCAACAAATTTTAAGAGAATTGGACGCTTATTTCGCATTTTGTAAGAGATATAATTATTAAAAAAGCTGAGGTATGAGAAGGATTGGCCTGATATATTCCATATTCATACCATTGGGTACAGAAATATTGGGATGTTCCGCGTTAGAATGAAATCTGATGCTAAGTCCGTGTTGCATGAGTTTCATGTTTATTTAAAATTTTGACTCGTTGTGGGAAATGTATGCAATTTCAAATTCACTAATCAAGTCAAATCGACTCCCAATTGTCTATTATTTTCGTCCAATTTTATTGAGAAACCTTTAAAGTTAGTTGCACAGGTTGTTCCATTTGTATGGCGGTTAAACCAAGCATAAAGGGAAAACAGCTTCAAGGAAGTCAAAATATTGCATTATACCCAAATCTATTAAAAAAAATAAAAAAGAAGATCCGTTCGGGATTGCGGAACTTTTAATACCCTCTACCATTTTTAAGGAACATGAAATAAGTCCAAAAAAGTCCATCGAAAAATACCGCTCAAACCGTTATATAGGGGATATACGAAGACGTGACCCTGCATACCCAATATTTGTCATAGGCTGTAGCACCCATTACGAACTACAAACTTTAAATACGAAATTTGAAAAAATTCGTTCAGAAATGACGCTAAAATCGTTATATAAGGGATATACGATACAGACAATACGCTTCCAGGGGTAAAGTACTCGAAGAGAACTTCTTGTGTAGATTTTCAAACAAATACATTTAAAAATGTGGCTAAAATCACCAAAATACCGAATATCGGGGGATACCGTTATATGGCGGCTATACGAAGACGTTGACCTGCACAGACAATTTTCTGTCTTAGGCTGTAGTATCCATTATGAACTTCAAATACCAAATTTGAAACAATTCCGGTGAATATTGTCGCTAAAATTATCAAAATACCGAATATCGGGAAGTACCATAATATAGGGTCTACACCAAAACGTGGACCTACATGGCCCATTTGCAATACCAAAGGTTTTGCAGACATAATATACATTTAAGTAAAATTTTATCAACCTACTTTATTTCGTTCGGAAGCTAGAGTGATATCCACAGACGGATAGATGCACGGACATCACTAAATCGATATAGAATTTTATGCTGATCAAGAATATAACATACTTTGCGGGGTCTAAAAAGTATATTTCGAGGTGTAATAAACGGAATGACAATATTAATATACCCACCATACTATGGTGGAGGGTATAAAAATGTTAATATATCAGGTGCAACAATTGTATGGGGATATAAGAAAAAAAAATTTTTTGACCGGGGAACCTGCTTCAAATATACGCTCTCTGTTGTGCTGATAATCATTCAAAACAATTTCACACGAAAGTCCAATTGTCATCCAAAATGTTAGACTTCTGCCCTGTCCTTCACTCTTTCCTCATGGAAAATTCCGAGTCGATTGGTTTTTAATTGTGACCTATCGAGCGACTGACTGCAAGGTCAGAAAACGTTTTTATTTTTTTTTTTTTTTTTTGTAAACCCCGAAATGTACATCTTTAAAACTAATAGTCTCCTATTCGGAACCCCATCCCATGCTAAATTTCGTGAGGATCGGGCCATAATTACGACCTGTAGAGTGATTACAAATTAACATGAACAGACGGACGGACATACATGGCTAGATAGATTCAGCTCGGCGTGATAGGAAGATCCATATATTGTTTCCTTTCTTCTTTAACGCTAAAAATCAAGTTAAATCTGTTGATACTCAATATTCTGTGTGAGTCATAAACTTCCGGATAAATGGGTCGAGGTATTGCGAATGAAATATTATAGCGAACGATTCATTGTCCTAAAATGGAAAAGTCCCACATACAGTGGGTACGAGGGGTTTTAGAAGTTGTCATGTGTTTTAGTAGAATTTGTTCAGTAAAAGTTATATTTTCAGAACTTTAAATTGCATCACACGTTGTTCCCTTCGACCGCACACACACATATTTGATGTAATTTGTGGTTACTTCTTAGTCCACATCAAACATGTGTTCATAATGTTTGACCCCAGAGTAGCCCAAAACAGGTCAAATACTGCCATATTGGGACAACCACAGCCTGCTTGGGTAACGTGGTGTGAAGTACTCTAGTTGAGCATGTATGTGTGCATATCATTAGTGTGGACTACACCAGTATATTGCATGCACATATGCATTTATAAAATATATGTGTATTTATAGCATGACCACAAGTTGAAAGTTGCCTAAGAGAAACCAAGAAACCATGTACACACACACACACACACACACACACACACACACACACGATTGCAAAGCAATGTTAGACACTAATTAAAAGAATAATTTTGATTTAATTACATGAGGTTAGTTTTGTCCAAGCCTCCCCTTTGCGTTAAAATGTGGTAATAGGATTTATTTTTGGATAGCTTGTGGCCAAAATTGACATGGTTTTCAATCTGAAATTGGGACATACTTAGAATATAATTTATATTATTATGACATAGATTAACTGAAGCTCAAAGTGTAAATTCAATGTGGATGCACTTTAAATGTATTAAACTTAATAACAGTAATGTGGCCAGTTGATCAGTTAGTTGAAAGGCATAATGCCAGTATGTGTTGTAGTTGGGAAAACAGAGAGATTTAGGAACTGTGTTCATTCAACAAAATATAGACCAAAAAAAGGAATAAATAAATAAAAAAAACAAGTAAAAAAGCTGCAAGTTCGGCCGGGCCGAACTTTGCATAGCCTCAAACATTTAAAACGAATTTGGTAATTTTCTAAAAAAATGAAATCCTTCATAAATTCTGTTAAAATCTTAATAATACCTTATGTAGCAGTTACATTAGGGTATATACGACGACGTGGACCTGCATAGGCAACTTTTGTCATAAGCCACTACAATATACAAATGTGAAACTTAAAAAAAAATCGGTGAATAAAATCGCTAAAATCATTAAAATATCGAATATCGGGAGGTGCCTGGTCTGTAAATAATGTGGCTTAAATCACAGAAATACCGAAAAAAGAGAGGTACCATTATATGAGGGCTTTACCAAATCATGGACTTACATGACCAATTTTCAATGCCAAAAGTCCTGCAGACATAATACGCATTTGAGTAAAATTTTATCAACCTATTTCATTTCGTTCGGAATTTAGAGTAATTTCCACAGACGGACGGATATCGCTAAATCGACATATAATTTTATGCTGATAGAGAATATATATACTTTGTAGGGTCTTAAATGTATATTTCGAGGTGTAACAAACGGAATGACAAACTTAATATACCCTCCATATTATTCTAAACATTTACCCTATGTGGAAGAGGTACCAGAGGAATGGTCCAATACCATATTTATAACAGATCTTGTGTTGATCGAAATATTGAGATGTGACAAATCTGGATGGAATCGGATGTTAATTTGAAATATGTTGACAATTTGTGGGGAAGGATACTTTATGGATATATTCCATTCACACCAAACCTTGGGTTAATAAATAAATAAAATATTATTAATAAAAATATTGTGATCACTGTATTTTGGAGATAATCGGACTCGTACATCACATTTTATAAGAGTTATATTTATTCAATATGTTGACCCCTTGTGAGGGAGGTACTTGATGGAGTGAACTAATGTTGTCGATTTTTGCACCTGATTTTCAAAGTTGGATTAAAATCGGATTTTCCTTCCTCTTTCTAAAAAAAAAATTAAACATGTCTTTTGAAAAATTCCATCTTTTGTGGGGTAGGTATCAAAAGGAGTTGGCCGATATTGCCATTTCCGAACTCGACCTATATTTGATAATAATATTACGACATACCAAGTTTGGACCAAATCGTATACTCCATTTTAGAGTTATCGCGCACACCAGCCAGCGAGACAGACAGACGAACGGACGGACGGACGGAAAAACATCGTAAGATAGATTCCGAGGGTCTAAAACTGTATTTCGATGAGACACGTTTTGGCAGTAGTAAATTATATATACCCTGTCTAACCATATGGTTGACGAAATGACGAAACCCATATTATCATCCAATTTGGTTTGAAATTATGGCAGAAACCTTCAAAACACCGTAAATAGGGAGGTCCCGTTGTATGGGGCTATAAAATTTAGTGGACCTGAATCAGACATATTTGTCAAGGAGAAGACAGACCTTTCAAGTACGTCACTTATCAAGTTTCATCTAATTTGCTTGGGAATTGTGATAGATTCTTTCAAATAATTGAAAAAAAAACAGGAGGCACCGTTATATGGACCGCATACACAAAATGTAAAGTTTAAACTGATTTGGTTTGAAATTGTGGCAGAAACCATAAATAAACCGAAAGTCGTTAGGTGCGGCTTTATGCGGGCTACATCTATACCTAGACCAATATAACCTATTTTCAATACCAATCAGCCTTCGTATAATTATGTGTCAAATTTCACAGCTCACAGACAGACAGACAGACGGACATCGCTAAATCGCATTATAATTTTATTCTAGGGTCTCCGACGAATGTTTCGAGCTGTCACAAATTGAATGACAAATTTAATTAACTCTCCATTGTATGGTGGAGGGTATAAAAATATGAGACACATGTATGACGCTTTCAACGTTTACCCAGGGTGGAAGGTGGGGAAGTAACACTCATTTTTACATTTTTGGTAACAATCTAGTTAAGATTTCTTACAAAAATTGGGAGAATATTTTTAAAAATATCGGGGGAATATTTCTGTTAAACCGATTAACCCTTGATCGGGTCATTAAGTTTTTTTTGAGATTTTTTATTTTGGAAAAATCTATGGGGGGATTATATCAATACCGTCTTATTCACTGACATTTCGCATTTTTAAACTTTAATTTTGGTCGAAAGCTATCAGAAACGAGTAAAGAAAGTCTTAAAGTCGAGCGGGGCCGACTTTATGATATCCTCCACAACTTTGCTAATTTAATAGAGCTCCACATAACAATTAAAAGTTTTTATGGGAGAATTCAATAACACAAGCTATGATTATAATTATAATTTAAAGTTCAAAGGACTAAATATACCGAAGCATTTGCACCTTTTAAATTCGGACTTGTATTGCCCATTTTGTGTACAATTAATTAGAAATCGGAAAAAGATATATATGGGAGCCAAATCCAAATCTGAGCCGATCTCGTTAAAATTTGGCAAAGATATTTCTGAGCTCCTGGTTGAAATATTTCCCTGAATATCGTTGTTACGGAGTGCACATTATGGTTGTGGGTAATAAATATAACAACTCGGATGAACAATATATATGGGAGCTATATCTATATCTGAACTAATCTTCACCAAATTTGACACACTAGCTACTAGACTCAATTTGGTCGTAAGTGCCAAATTCCATCGCATTTGGACAAATATTAGACGTTGGGTGCACAATAAGTTATATATGGGAGCTATATCCGAACCTGAACCGATCTCGATAAAATTTAGTAAAGGTATTTCTGAGCTGTATTTGATATATTTCCCCAAATATTATTATTACAGAGTGCATATTACGGCTACAGAGGACAAAAATAACAAATCGGATGATCAATATATATGGAAGCTATAGCTATATCTGAACCGATCAAATTTGGCATACTTATTTTCAGGCCTAATTTGGTTGTATGTGCAAAATTCCATACTATTCGGGCTGATATTACACGTTTGGTGCACAATAAAAAGCAAATCGGACGAAGATATATATTTGAGCTATATCTAAATTTTGACCAATTATCTCCAATTTCAATAGCGTTCGTCCTTGGGCCAAACATATGATTTGTGCAAAATTTCATCTGGATAGGGCAATAAATGCGAACTGTACTTTGTTTACAAAAATACATGGAGAGACGGACGGACAGACAGACGGAACTATGGGTCTATCTCCTTTCTTTTTGCCTGTTACAAGCAAATGCACAAAGACATAATACCCTGTCCACCTTTTGGTCTAGGGTATAAAAAAGAAAATCTGAATTTATAACATGGAGACTATTATAAGCGGAAGAAATTTTTACACTGTCTTCTATGACTTTAGATTTTACTTTTTTTGGTCGCTTTTGAAAAATATGCTACGGGTTTGACAATGACCACCCAAAGCATGTAAAGTAAAGAAAACGAAGAATTAATAAAAAAAAGTTGTAAAGGAGGTCTTTTATCCCTGTCACAAAATTTAAAATGCCTGAAGAAAAGAAAACAAAGAGGCAGGATTATTTTCCTGTCGATAAATTTACAAGTGCCCGGCGAAAAAAAAAATGAAGTGTGAAACCAGAAGTCACATCAAAATGATTGATTGCGTAATTACATTGTCAATTACACAAAAAGGATGCTCAAAACTTATGGTTGGAGTTGTGCACCCATCTCAAACGATGATATATTGTTTTTCAAACACCTAAAAAGACTGTGGAAGTTTGGTAGAGTCTGACAATGAAAAAAAAAAAAAAAAAAAAAACATTGTCATACGAGGCTTTAATAATACATGGATATTTTTGACTAAAAATTTAAAACTAAAACATGTAACACAGAAAAGCAAAAACGGTCAAGGCTAGGATCATAACGGAGGCTTATTTACATATTTTGGAAATGATAGCAATTTATTTTTTTTGTGGATGAAAAAACGAAAAATCAAAAACTTCTCCGTCTCTGCAATCGCTTTACAAGTTACAATTCCAGAACAATCGGTGAGAAATGTTGCATAGGGCAGGCCAGAAGCGTACCACTGATCATGGAATAATATAATTCCTCTATGTATTATGGACCGTAATTTTGTGGGAAAAAAATCCAGAATTTCCACGCAACCGCCAATATATCTGATACCGAAAGTAATTTCCGACGAAGTCACGAATAAATGGGTTGAGCACTTTGTATTTTGTATTAATTCTGATTATGTTGACGTATATAGCAAGATATCGGTGATATAACATAATAAAAGGGTAAAGTAATTGACCAACTGAATGACTTAACGATTCATCAACGACTAGATGAAACGGCTGAATCTAGAATTTTGATTTTTTTGGGTGAGATCCGAAGAAGTCGGATAAGGCTGCGTTTTTGGATATATAAAAAGTACTAAACAAGGTTCCTTATATTTCATGAACCTCTTAAATTTGGAGTGAGGGCACTGATGGAGTGTTTAATGGACCAAATTCGCGCTATAAGTGTACGGAAAGTACTAAAATGTACCATTTTGTGTAATACGAACGGTTAGAGCTAAAACATTTACATTTGGAAACTGAATCAAGAGTAGGGTCGATATAAGGAGGTAGTTTTAGAAGTGTGTGACTGACTTAACGATTCATCAACGCCCAGAAGAAACGGTTCAACCTAGAATCTTGAAATTTTTGGGCGAGGGTAACTCTTGGTGCGAAGATGTCAGATAAGGCTGGGGTTTTGGAAATATGTAAAGATCTAAAATGTACTAAACCCTTTGTATTTGACGGATCAGGAGAGCTAGAACTCTTAAATTTGTAACGAAGGTCACTGATGGAGTGTATAATGGATGTACCAAATAAGCACTAAAGGTATACGAAAAGTACTAAAATATGCAACATTTCGTAACATTTTGTATCATGTGAACGGTTAGGAATAATTCAAAATTCTAGGAGAACCGATAGAGAATCGGTTCACCCAAATCGAAATTGTATAAAATTCAGAACCATTTCGTACTTTTCATGCACATAAGTAAAAGAAAATTGAAACTATCTCCGGAACTCAATCCTACATTTCGCCAGTAATATTAATTTCAAAAGTTAGGATACCAGCTCCATCCGTTCTTCCACACTTTAATTGTAGCAAATTTGAAATTTGGAAAAAAGAGAATTTGGTTAGAATTTTCCAGAAAAAAAAAATATACGTGATGGAATTCAAGCGTGATAGTATAATTTCTTTATATTTGGCTGGAAAACAACAAGTGGCTATCGTTAGGGCACCCCAGCATTTAAATGTGAATAAATCTTTTGTGTCTCGTACCATCGCTTGTTACCGTGATAATGGTAGCGTAGCCCGACGTCAAGGAAGTGGACGGAAGAAAACAGCAACATCAGCAGAAGTGATTCGAAAAGTAAAGAAGCGATTTGATCGAAACCCGCGTCGTAGTGGCCAAAAAAATGGCTCGTGAGCTGAACATATCGCAATATTTCATTTGGCAAATATTAAAAAATGAGCAAGGCTAAAGCCATTGAGGCATTGAGGCTAGGCTGTACTATCCCTTACGAACTTCAAATACCAAATTTGAAATAATTCCGGTAAATAATGTCGCTAAAATCATCAAAATATGGGAGGTACTCTTATATGGGGGCTATACGAAGACGTGGATCTGAAGAGACAATTTTCTGTCATAGGCTGTAGTATCCACTATAAACTTCAAATGTAAAATTTGAAACAATTGTAGTAAATAATTTCTTTAACATCATCAAAATACCCAATATAGGGAGGAACCATTATATAGGGACTATACCAAAACGTGGACCTACATGGCCTATTTTCAATATCAGAACTCCTACAGGCATGATATACATTTGAGTAAAATTTTATCAATCTACTTCATTTCGTTCGGATGTTAGAGTGATTTCCACAGACGGATAGACGGGCAGAGATGGATAAATCTACATTGAACACACTGACGCAATGGGTGCCTTTAAAGTAAGAGATTTACAACTAAACCTGTGAAAGTACATGAATTTAGTATAAAACTATAATCATTTTAAATGTCTGCAGTGGAATTTTTTTTGCATTGCTGACAGGCTCTACAGATTCTTTAACTTCCTATGCTTTAATAAATATTAACTACACTTGCTTCCTCATCAAAATTTAAATCCTATGATTTCTTTTAATTCTAAATGTGCATAACTAATTAGCGACAACTTCATCTACTCGGTTCGTACATCTGTGTTGAATTTTAAGAATGTCGCATACACGGGCTCTTACAAGCTATTTTCAAATCTGGTAGAATGCAATCTTTTGCGCAGACACATTCAGTCGAACGAATGAACAGAAATGAAGATATTTATATTCATTTATTTTTTCGTTATTTTACTTTATTTTCTGAATTTCTATTCTCCATGCAAACGACTTAGAAGTGGGGATGGACTTCAAACAGAACACGCTGCAGCTTTTCCCGTATTATGTATATTTATGAGTGGATTTACAACAAACTTGACTGCATATCAGAGGTCACAGTAATTAGTTGTAAGTGGGATTAGTGTCGGGAGTACATTGGCAAGCTGAGCAAGAAAAAATTTTTTGAATTAATGAAGCTCTAGTATTAATTACACTTAGGTTCTGTGGAATTTACACAGTATACTTTGGGAGGGAATAGAAATCGTAAAATTATTCCAGAAAGAAATATTTATAAAAAAAAAAATTCTAATAGCTTAAACGATGGTTGGAATGTTTTTTTATCGTAATATAAATGATTTTCAACTTCTGGGAAAGATTTCCGGACGATTTCCTGGGGTAAAATTCATCAGACGGAAGCTATAAACATCATGCCACGTCAAATTAAATTTGAGATCTACTTTTGAATTGTGGTTTTTATGAAAAGGGCACTATACAACTTGCCAATAAAACCAAGTCGTGCTAATTTCTAGTTGAAATATAAATACTAGAGCAGCTTTGATTGTGGAATATCGAAAATACTTTAAAAAAACTCCAAATATATGGAAAGTGTATGTAGGAACTATATTAAAACTGCATATTTAGTTTATCTAAATTCGAGATATAAACAAGTAAAAAAGCTGTAAGTTCGGCCGGGCCGATCTTTGAATACCTTTCACCATTTGGAACCATTTCTTTAAAAATTCTGATTAATCTTAAAAAATACCGAATATAGCTGTTATATTAGGGTCTATACGAGAACATGGACCTGCATAAGTAACTAAAAATATTTCAAATGCGAAACTTAAATAAAAATCTATGAATAATGCAGCTAAAATCATAAAAATACCGAATATCAGGAGGTACCGCTTGATGGGGGCTATACCAAAACGTGGACCTGCATAGACAATTTTCTATAATAGGCTACAGTATCCATTACGAACTTCAAATACCAAATTTGACACAATTCCGGTGAATAGTGTAGCTAAAATCATTAAAATGCCAAATATTGGGACGTACCGTTATATGGGGGCTATATAAAAGCGTGAACCTGCACCGACAATTTCCTGCCATAGGCTGTAGTATCCGTTATGAACTTCAAATACCAAATTTGAAAAATCACAAAAATACCGAAAATAGGGAGGTACCATTATGTGGGGGACCCACATCGTGGACCCACAACGCCCATTATCAATACCAAAAATCCTGCAGACATAATAAATATTTAAGTAAAATTTTTTAACCTAGTTCATTTCCTTCGGAAGCTAGAGTGATTTCCACAGACGAACGGACATCGCTAAATCGACATAGAATTTAGTGCTGATCAAGAATATATACATATACTTTGTGGGGTCTAAAATGTATATTTCGAGGTATTACAAACGGAAATACAATCTTAATATATCCTACATACTATGGTAGAGCCTTGAATATAAATGGGTCCTTGAATGTCAATGGGTCCTTGAATATCAATGGGTCCTTGAATGTCAATGGGTCCTTGAATATCAATGGGCCCTTGAATATCAATGAGATATCAATAATCTACATACGAGTCATTGATGACCGACGAGCGATTGATCAGAGATTGACATGGTAACAGTGGTAAACGACCAACTACCGATGAGCTCTAAACGCTCTACCGACATGCTATCGTTGATATATTTTCCACTCATTGGCCAGCTATCGATACGATATATTACGAATACATGTTTACCTACTTACCAGCTGTTATCATGAAGTTAAAAAACTTAGCCAGGAGCCATCGAAGGGCCTTTTTCCGAATATTGAGTTATTCGATGGTTCCTCGAACGACATTGAAATAAGATGTCAATATTTGTATCCTTTATTTTCATTTGTTTAAGGTTCCAAAAAAGCTGACAAAAACACGCATTGTCAAGCTACAATAACAGGAACCAGAGATATAAAATTTTATCTTTATGTGCCATGAAGACGCAAGGAAACAACTTCGCCCTGATATTGCATTCCAAAATTAACTAAATATAACGCGATTTAAAGATTGTCATAAAATACATACCAGCTTACTTGGGATTGATGGTAGATATTTTATAGTATTCACGCCCGTTCGGCATCACCAGCGAAGCGGATTTTTTATAAAGTATAGGAAATCAAGAATTTGAGATTGCAAGTATTTTGTTTCGGCAGCAAATGTCCATCCATAACACTAGGTATTCAACGATTTCTTTCTTTCAACAATGAGTATTAAAAATTAAATCTTAATTTCCCATTTTGTATTTGTTCAAATAAAATAAAAATAAAAAACATTTTTTATTAATCAAAACTAATGACAAATAATACAATGCAAAACATATTCATGTGGAAAACAAACAAGTTAAAACCAGTAAGGAAAAGGCAAAAGTCGGGTGGGGCCGACTATATGATACCCTACACCACTATGCATATCAGGTAGAGCTCCCGTAACAAAAAAATTTACATGAAGTAGATCATACGACCAATCAACTTTTGGCTTTATAGCAATTATAATTTGGATTTAGAGGGAACTAATATATGGGAGGTATATCCAATTCCGAATCGATTTTCACTAATTTTGACAGAGACATTTTATTCTTTTGTACCGAATAACATTGATGTAGAGTGCATGATATCGCTTCGAGAAGGATTACATTGAAAACAAGTAAAAATAATCAAAAAATTCGTGAAAAAATGTTTCAAAAATCATCAAAATACCGAATATCGGGAGGTAACGTTATATGAGGACTATACCAAAACGTGGACCTATACATACAATGTTTCGCCACACGAACTAGGACCCATTATGACCTACAAATACCAATTTTTAGATAAATCAGTGAAAAAATGTGGCAAAAATAAAATACCGAATATCGGGAGGTACCTTTATATGGGGGCTATACCAAAGCGTGGACCTATACATGCAATGTTCTCTCACACGAACTGGGACTCGTTATGACCTACATATGCCAATTTTCAGACAAATCCGTGAAAAAAGTGGCATAAATCGTCAAAATACCGAATATCGGGAGGTACCGTTATGTGGGGACAATACCAAAACGTGGACCGATATATCTCATTTTCTATACCAACCATCCTAGACACAATACAAATTGTTCTGCCTAACTTTGGCGCTCTACGTCAAATAATGTGGGCTGTATCGTGATTTCAACAGACAGACGGACATCGTTAAATCGACCTAGAATTTTATGCTGATTATGAATATATATATACTTTATGGGGTCTATGACGAATATTTAAGGATTTTACAAACGGAATGACAAAGTTAATTTATACTCCTTTCCAAAGTGGAGGGTATATAAAAATATATATCCGAGCCGAGTTTCACAAAATGGAAACGTACGTCCCGAAATTCACTTCATTTCGGCTGATATTAGCCATTATTTGCACAATAAACCTGAAATCGGATTATGGATATATATGGGAGCTATATCTAAATCTTAGCCAATCTCGATAAAATTTGGCAGTGGTATTTCCGAGCTCTATAAGATTCTGATACCAAATATCATTGATGTCGAATGCATATCACGAATGTGAGGGACTTAAACACCAAATCGGATGAAACGTATATATGGGAGCTATAGCTATATCTGAACCGATTTTGTCCAAATGCGACGTACTTGCTTCTAGACTGAATTCGGTCGGATGTACCATAATGCAGGTCATTTGGACTGATATTGTCCATTTGGTGCACAATTAACCCGAAATAGGTTAAAAATATATATGGGATCTATATCCAAATTTGAACCGATCTTGACAAAATGTGATACACTTATTTCAGAGCTGTATCTGATATCTTTGTACCAAATATCATTGTTGTCGAATGCATATTAAGAATGTGAGTGACTTAAACACTAAATCGGATGAAACATATATATGGGAGCTATAGCTATATCTGAACCGATTTCCACCAAATTTAAATTGCTGGTTTATATAATTATATAATTGCCAAAATTCAGTACATTGGGATTGATATTAGCCATTTGGTGCACAATAAACCTAATGTCGGATAAAGATATACTATATGGGAGCTATATCCTAATCTGAACCGATCTCAACAAAATTTGACAGTTGTATTTCGAGCAGTATCTGATGTCCGGTACCAAATATCATTTTTGTGAAATACATATTTATTTAAACCCCAAATCGGAATGAACATATAAATGGGTGCTACAGTTATATCTGAATCGATTTTCACCAAATTTAAAACTGAATTCGGTTGGATATGCCAAAATTCAGGCCATTTGGACTGATATTGGCTATTTGGTGCACTATTTACCCGAAATCGACTGAAGATATATATGGGAGCTACATCCAGATCTGAATTTTGATACACTTATTTCAGAGCTGTATTTGATATTTGACACCAAAGATCATTGTTGTCGAATGCATATTACGCATGTGAGGGAATTAAACACCAAACATACGGATGAAACATATATATGGGATATATAGCTATATCTGAACCGATTTTCTCCAAATTTGATTTACTTGCTTCTGGACTGAATTAATAAAAATTAATTTAAAAAATAATAAAAGAACATACCCAACATACCAAAAATACAATACAGCTTGAGAACAATATTATAAAAATATAATTTTTCAACAATGCTTGAGAAACACTTATGTTCCACAAACATTTCTCAAGTCTGTCCCTTGTTGACAAATTAGTTTTGATTTTTTGTGAAAATTGTCAGCAAGAAATTATTTTCTTTGGCAAAAAACAAAATCACCCGAATTTAGGACCCATTTGTGGACCGAACCCTTAAGGTATGGATGAATAATAAATCCGGGAATCTTTCACATAAATTATTCCAATCCCATTTCAGATTGGAAGCATCAAAAAAGTTGCAGGAATTCAATAAATGTGTAGTCTTAGTGGAAGAGATGCAGAAGTTCAAATAAGGGAGAAGAAAGCGTCAGGGTATCAAGGCCACATGCGGCAGTGACTACTGGGATTCCATCAAGAAAAAACGTTAAAAATGATTAAAAACTAAAAAAAAATAATATTTTATACTATTACAAAAATAAGCTTATTATAATATTATTTTTGTAAGCTTATTCTACAATTTCAAGTATAAGCTTATAAATAAGGGTTCCGTTTCGATTATTCTATACTTGTTATACAAACATTTTTCAATGTTTTCTCAAGATTTTCTCAAGCTTAAGGCTTATGTTCAATAGCTTATTGTAATATTATTCTCAAGCCATTTTGGTATGTTGGGTAGGCTGAGAGCGTACATCTGTGGGCAAATACTTTTTACTTGATACTTTTTAACTTATTTGTGTTTCATATAAATGTGTGTTTGCATTGTCTTATTTGTCAGTCAAAATATAAAAAAAAAATATGCTTCTCATTTTTTTTCAATTTTGAACAAATACAAAATGGGAAATGAAAATCTAATTTTTAATACTCATTGTTGAAAGAAGAAAATCGTTGAATATCTAGTGTCTGTGGATGGAAATTCAAACATTTTATCAGAAGAATCCGCTTCGCTGATGATGCCAAACGGGCGTGAATACTATGAAATATCTACCATCAATCCCAAGTAAGTTGGTAAGTTTTTTAAGGCAATCTTTAAATCGCGATATATTTAATTAATTTTGGAATACAATATCAGAATCGAACAGCTGATTAAAAACTGAATCAGTGGAAGTTTTTTGCTTTCGTCTTCATGGTACATAAAGATAGAATTTTATATCTCTGTTTCTATTCTAGCGTGTTTTTGTCAGTTTTACTGGAACCCTAAACACATTAAACAAAAGGTTAAAAATATTGACATCTTAATTCAATGTCGCTCGATGAATCATCTCGCTCGATGAACTACTCAATACCCGGAAGCAAGCTCTTCGATGGCTCCTGCATAGTTCTTCAATAGCTAACCGATCGCTTCTAACTTCATGTTAATAGCTCGTAAGTAGGTAAACATATATTCGTAATACATCGTAGATGCCCGTCGACTGTAAGTCGATAGTTAATAATTTATCGTTGGCCCGTCAATCTCAGACAAATCGCTCGTCAGTCGTCAATGACTCGTCTGTAGACTATAGATGTCTCATTGATATTCAAGGATCAAATTTATTTAGAAGATATTCCTCATTTGTTTTAGCCGAATCATTGTTGGTCCACCCCGAAATTGTTGTAAACGACTTTGACTTTGCTCTAAATATACTAAAAACAATATGCGGTAAGTTTCTGCGGATCTGAAACCTTTTTTTACTAGAATGATGATTCCCCTAAATTGCATTTCCATATCTACAACATAATAAAAGCAAATGTTGAGCCTAATTGATCCTCTTTTTCAATAATCGTCACAAATTTGAAATTAAAATTTTCCAAAAACACCATGCCTAAAAATGCAACGGTATTTGGTGAACCAGATGTTGCTTCTAATTCGTTCTTTCGGCTAGAACAGAAAATGAACATTCAAAAATAATTCTCCATACACATTGAACATTTTATCCTCATTTCATTCTTAAAATAATATCACATAGTCCTGCAAAAGTTTTATCTTGGCTTTTGACCGAAACCAAGATGTAATGCAAATCTTCGTAGTATTTATCCCACATTTAAGCCCCATGTCCCATTAATAGATATTCAAAACATTATTTGAAAATTTAGATTCATTCATATTTGACTATATTCGTCAACGAAGTAAGCATCAATGTAAAATTCAGAGGTACGCCTTTCATGTATTTGTAATTTTACCAGGTAAATATTAACCTTAGTTTAAGACTGTATGGCGACTGCAAAATCTAGACAATTTTTAGGGTTTTGGTTTATTGTAAACCATTTTTGACCCAATCAAACTTCTGTTTAGGGGTAACATATAGTGTTATAGGCAATAAAAACACAGCGTAAAATTTCATTATCAGCCGTCAAAGACATGATATCAATATTTACATTTTATGTAAAAAATTTCTCAAAAATATTTCCCAACTATTTTGATAAAATGTTTGTTTTTATACCCACAGTGGTGTTACATAATTTTTCGCGGAGCAAACTTAAAATGCCACCAACGCTGTATTGTGGGGTATAACAATTTAAAAAGCAGTTAGTTAGGCTGGGCCGCACTTTGAATACCCTCCACATTTGGAACAAATTTGGAAAAATTAAAAAAAGTGAAAAAGCAGTAATTTGGAAAGAATTTGGAAATTTACGAAAAAAACAAATAAAAAAAAGAAATCGTTGTAAATTCTGTTAAATTCTTAAAAATACCGTACATAGGGAGTTACCGTTATTTTGATGTCTCTACGTAGACGTGGACCTGCAATTTTCTGTCACAGGCTGTAGTACCCATTATGAAGTGCAAATACGAAATTTTAATAATTCCGGTGAATAATGAAGCTGAAATCATCAAAATACAGAATATCGGGAGGTACCGATACTTAGGGGCCATACAAAGACCTGCTAAGACAATTTTCTGTCACAAGCTGTAGAACCAGGTCAAATTGCAAATACGAAATGTGAAAATGCAAATACGGTAAAAACGTGGACCTGCACAGACAATTTTCTGTCTTAGGCTGTAGTATCCATTACGAACATCAAACACCAAACTTTGAAACAATTCCGGTAAATAATGTCTCTAAAATCATGAAAATACCCAATATCGGGAAGTACCGTTATATGGGGGCTATAGGAAGACGTGGACCTACATGGCTCATTTTCTGTCTTAGGTTGTAGTTTCCATTATGAACTTCAAATACTAAATTCGAAACAATTCAGGTAAATAATGTCGCCAAAAACATCAGAATACCGATTATAGGGAGGTACAGTTATATGGGAACTACACCTAAAAGTGAACCTCTATAGCCCATTTTCAATATCAAGTGTCATGCAGACTAAACACACATTTGTGTAAAATTTTATTTACCTACTTCAATTTGTTTGGAAGCTAGAGTGATTTCCATAGACGTTCAGGCAGACGGGCGAACAGAGGGTATAATAATAAACAAGTAGGTGGATTTCTAAGTAGTTACGACTTGGTAATTAGAAGTTTTGGCTGGGATGTTAAAACAAAATGCGCAAACACATAATATCCTGAACCACAGTGTGGCGTGGGTTATTATATATATATATATATATATATATATATATATATATATATATATATATATATATATATATATATATATATATATATATATATATATATATATATATATATATATATATATATATATATATATATATATATATAACGATTTTCAATTTTTTTTCGATTTTTTTTTTTGGTTTCGAAATTGTTTTCTTATTAGTATACAATTTATTTCATATTTTTAACATTCTCTTTTGCCTTCTTCTTCACATCCCGCGGATATATTCGCACATTGGAATGGCATATCCTGTCGCCGCCAAAACAAGAACAACCCAACAACAACTTGTAAGACGATGATACTATTGCCGATAATATCCATATACGTTAACAGATTCTGAAAATAAATGGAATATGATTTTAATGGTAAGTCATTTTTCAATCTCACAAATTCCGACATATGTAGAGAAATAAAATATGCCACTGAGAACGGAAGCTATAGAAATGTATACGGCATTTAGCGTCATGCAAATCATTTATCGCAAGAAATTGCTTAAATTTGTTATTTTTTATGAAACACGATATGATTGGCAGATGTGTATAAGTACATATGTACGGAGTATGAATTACACAAATTGTCAAAGTTATTTCGAGCGATAAATGTGCAAAAAAAAAACAAGTAAAAAAGCAGTAAGTTCGGCCGGGCCGAACTTTGAATACCCTCCACCATTAGAAAACGAATTAGAAAATTTTCAAAAAAATAAAATCCAATAAAAATTCGTTTAAAATCTTTAAAATATCTAATATAGGAAGGTGCCGATATATGGGGGGATATACGATATTGTGGACCTATAAAGACAAATCTATGTCTGCGTGTAAAGTACTCACAAGGAACTCCGTGTGTGGATTTTCAGACAATACGATTGGAAAATGTGGCTAAAATCATCAAAATACCGAATATCGCGGGGTACCGTTATATGGGAGCTATACGTTATCGTTAACCTACATTATCTGTCGGTGGGTAAAGTGCTCACAAAGAACCCCTTGTGTACAAAGAACCCCTTGTGTACAAAGAACCCCTTGTGACCATTCCGTTGAAAAATATGGCTAAAAACATCAAAATACCGAATATCGGGGGTACCGTTATATGCGGGCTATACAATATCGTGGATCTATATAGATAATTCTCTGCCGAGGTATAAAGTACCCACAAGGAACTCCTTGTGTGGATTTTCAGACAATTCCGATGAAAAATGTGGGTCAAATCATAAAATACCGAATATTTGGAGGTACCGTTATATGGGGGATATACGATATCGTGGACCTGTATAGACAATTCTCTCTCAGGGGGTGAAGTACTCACAAGGAACTACTTGTGTTGATTTTAAGACAATTCCATTGAAAAGCGTGGCTAACATCATCAAAATACCGAATATCGGAGGTTACAGTTATATGGGGGATACACGATATCGTGGACCTATATAGACACTTCATTTTGAGGAGGTAAAAATGCCCACAAGGGACTCCTTTTGAGGATTTTCAGACAATTCCGTTGAAAAATGTGGGTAAAATCATCAAAATACCAAATATCGGGGGTACCGTTATACGGGGGCTATACGATATTGTGGACCTATATAGATATTCTCTGCCGAGGTATAAAGTACCCACAAGGAACTCCTTATGTGGATTTTCAGACAATTCCGTTGAAAAATGTGGGCAACATCATCAAAATACCGAATATCGGGGGGTACCGTTATATGGGGGGTATAAAGTACCCACAAGGAACTCCTTGTGTGGATTTTCAGACAATTCCGTTGAAAAATGTAGGCAAAATCATCAAAATACCGAATATCGGGGGGTACCGTTATATGGGGGCTATACGATATTGTGGACCTATATAGATAATTCTCTGCCGAGTTATAAAGTACCCACAAGCAACTCCTTGTGTGGATTTTCAGACATTTCCGTTGAAAAATGTGGGTAAAATCATCAAAATACCGAATATCGGGGGGTACCGTTACATGGGGGCTATACGATATCGTGGACCTATATAAATAATTCTCTGCCGAGGTATAAAGTACCCACAAGGAACTCCTTGTGTGGATTTTCAGACAATTCCGTTGAAAAATGTGGGTAAAATCATCAAAATATCGAATATCGGGGGGTACCGTTACATGGGGGCTATACGATATCGTGGACCGATATGGACAATTCTCTGCCGAGATATAAAGTACCCACAAGGAACTCCTTGTGTGGATTTTCAGACAATTCCGTTGAAAAAATGTGGGTAAAATCATCAAAATATCGAATATCGGGGGGTACCGTTATATGGGGGCTATACGATATTGTGGACCTGTACAGATAATTCTCTGCCGAGGTATAAAGTACCCACAAGGAACTCCTTGTGTGGATTTTCAGACAATTCCGTTGAAAAATGTGGGTAAAATCATCAAAATACCGAATATCGGGGGTACCGTTACATGGGGGCTATACGATATTGTGGACCTATATAGATAATTCTCTGCCGAAGTATAAAGTACCCACAAGGAACTCCTTGTGTGGATTTTCAGACAATTCCGTTGAAAAATGTGGGTAAAATCATCAAAATACCGAATATCGGGGGGTACCGTTACATGGGGGCTATACGATATCGTGGACCTATATGGACAATTCTCTGCCGAGATATAAAGTACCCGTAAGGAACTCCTTGTGTGGATTTTCAGACAATTCCATTGAAAAATGTGGGTAAAATCATCAAAATACCGAATATCGGGGGTACCGTTACATGGGGGGTATACGATATTGTGGACTTATATAGATAATTCTCTGCCGAGGTATAAAGTACCCACAAGGAACTCCTTGTGTGGATTTTCAGACAATTCCGTTGAAAAATGTGGGTAAAATCATCAAAATACCGAATATCGGGGGGTACCGTTATATGGGGGCTATACGATACGTTGATAGCTGCCATGGAAAGTGATACCTATTAAGAACTCCATGTACCAAGTTTTAAACGATTCCGTTGAACATTGGGGCTAAAATCTTGAAAATGACGAAAATGGAGATATATCGTTACATGAAGGCAATACCAAAATGTCGCCCTTATTATCCAAATTTTTTCGGACTTAAAATACATGTAAGTAAAATTTTGTCCAACGATTTCATAGCGTCAAGAAGCTAGATGATTTACACTTACTGTCAAATGGATCGACATGGCTAAATCGACATAGATACCGACTGAGAAAATATACATACTTAAATAAGTATAAAGGGCGTGATGAAAAAACTTCAACCAACTTCAGACTGCTGTCATTCCTGAGCCACTCGTCCGACAGCTGTTAAAATTATTCCAGTAACAGCTCATTATATTGTCTAAAAAATTGCTTAAAAAAGCATTTTGGTGAGAATTTTCCGAAAAATATGTATTCGTGATAGAATTCAAGCATGATAGTGTGATTTCTTTATATTTGGCTGGAAAGCATTTAAATGTGAATAAATCTTTTGTGTCTCGTACCATCGCTCGTTGCCTTGATACTGGTAGCGTAGCCCGACGTCAAGGAAGTGGATGGAAGAAAACAGCAACATCAGCAGAAATGGTTCGAAAAGTAAAGAAGCGACTTGATTGAAACCCGCGTCGCAGTGGCCGAAAAATGGGTTGTGCGCTGAACATATCGCCATTTTCCCTTCAGCAATTATTGAAAAATGAGCTCGGGGTAAAGGTATTGAAATTCGAAAAAGTGCAAAAACTTACATCGCAACGGAAAGGAAATAGACTCAAAAGAGCGGAAGAGTTACTTCCCTTTGCCGAAATTGGTGAACTGCCGAATTTGGTCCTCTCCGATGAGAAAACATTCGTTGTCCAGCAGTTTCGAATATTGAAAAATGAGCTCGGAGTAAAGACTTTGAAATTCCATAAAGTGCAAGAATTTACACCGCATCAGAAAGAAAACAGACTCAAAAGAGCTAAAGAATTGCTTTGCTTGGCCGAAAGTGGTGAACTGCCGAATTTGGTTTTCTCCGATGAGAAAACAATCGTTGCCCAGCAGTTTGTAAACAAACAAAATGAACGTGTTTACTTTCCCAAAGAGGTGAGCTAAAAATGTACACCTTCGATTTGCCACCAGAACTCAAGCGCCGACTATGGTGATGGTGTGGGCCGCCATAACAGCCGATGGTCGCTCTTCGTTCGTATTAATCGACCGTGGCATCAAAATAAATGCCGAATATTATCGCGAAAATATTCTGGAGGGTATATTAAAGCCTTGGGCACGCAAAAAATTTGGCCACAGATCTTTGACTTTCCAAGGGGACTCAGCACTTAGCACGCGCCACCCAAGAATGGTTACAAAATGAGGTTCCTCGCCTCATTTCCAGCACAAAATCTCCGGATACCAATCCGTTGGACTTTTGTGTCTGGAGTATTGTGGAAAGCAAGGTTGGCACTAAAAAATACCAAAGTATCGAACACCTCAAGCAAGCGCTTCGAGGGGAATGGACCAAAATTCCGTAGAGCAACATTCGGGCAGCATGTGACGGTTTGATTGGCCGTTTGAAAGCCATAATTCATGCCAAAGGTTAACAATTCAAACAAATCTAAACTTATTCTAAAATTTGATGCTATTTCCGACATTTTTTGCTTTCATTCAATGAAGTTTAAAAAAATGTAAAAATTATGACGTTTGACTTTGTTGTAGTTTTTTTATCGGATTATTATTCGGAGATTTTGGTGACCATTTTGTGCTGGAAATGAAGCGAGGAACCTCATTTTGTAACCATTCTTGGGTGGCGCATGCTGAGTGCGATAGTGCTGAGTCCTGTTGGAATGTCCAATGTCTGCGGCCAAAATGTTTGCGTTCCCAAGGCATTAATATACCCTCCAGAATATTTTCGCGATAAATTCGGCATTTATTCTGATTCCACGTTCGATTAATACGAGCGGAAAGCGACCATTGATGACAATATTTTGACTCTGTCATGTCCTATCTTCGTATTTTTATGTCTTTGACATATACACTTTATGGGGTCCAAAAGTTGTATTTCGAGGAGTTACAAACGGACCCACCATATTATGGTTGAGTGTATTAATATACCAAAATTCAATAGATCAGTTAAAACTGAATGAATATATACATACCCACATTAAATAAAATGTGTTACAACGAGTCTATGTATATCCTTTCCTAGTTTAAGGCATTACAAAGTAACCACAACAACATAATACTGATGACCACAGTTTGGTGTAAAGTAGAAACCATTACAACTTGTGTAATCCTTTCTTGGAAAACTATTTGACCAAGCCAGGAGGAAGCATTATTTCGTATCTCAACACACCACAATAGCCACAATGATGAAACATCATAACAAAGATCATTTATTAGTTCAAATCCGGCCCTTAACAATTATCCAAGAATTTTACAAAATAAACAAAGAATATCAAAGAATGCTAAACAATACAGTTCTTAGAATAAAACAATCTAAATTTGTGGAATTTGCATGTCTGCCATTCAAAGTCAATTTGTAATGATTTCCTATTATTTATTAAATAATTTAGAGTAATAATCAATTTAAAGATATGATAAAGAGAAGAAGTATGAACTTAAAACGAAAAGTCGTTCTAGAACTATCAAAATATTTTTCTTTAAATTGAAGAAGTGATGGCGATGGCTACTAAGTTTACCGCAGTCATTGTGATATTTAAACTCTTGAGGATATGTGACGCATTTCAAGACTAGTGCTTTCCCACTAGTTAGACTTATTAAGTCTAACTTTTCAAAATAACAGTTTGAATAAAATAATTATTTAGCAAAACAATGAAAAAGTTGAGGCGAAAAACATTTCCTATTCTAAAATCTCGATATTCAGTAATTTTTTTCGAAGACCTTTTCTATCAAAAAATCAGAAATTTTACTTTTATCTATTAATTTCAGTTCCTTGTGATTTCCACCTTTTGTTCGACGTTGCGTATGATCTACAATAATAATTCAGTAATAAAGTCCAATGAATCATACGTTATACGCTCCGTTTCCACTTGTCTCTTAATGATACTTACGACATTTAGAATATTGATTTTATGCCCTACACCATATAATGGAGGGGATATTAGGTTTGCCATTCCGTTTGTAACACCTACATTTTAGGCCCACAATGTATATATATTCTTGATCAGCTTAAAATTCTACATTGGTTGAATCCGTCCTTCTGTAGAAATCACGTTAGCTTTCGAACGAATCGAAGTAGGTTCCTAAAATTTTATTCAGGTGTTTGTTGCTTCTATAGGATTGTTGATATTGACAAAATAGTTCCATGTTTTGGTGTAATCCCATTTAATTTTACCGACAGATTTAAAGTATGTTTTAGTAAAAAAATGTAACCCGAATTTGCTGTAAATTGGATGCATGTGTTTCCATTATGTAAGAAACATCACTGCACCAAACTGTCAGTATAAGTCTGCGTTTTGGTATCTTTTGAGTTGTTTTTCCGTATTTTGATGTTTTTTTTTTTGTCACACTCTTCACCGGTAATGTTTCAAATTTGGAATTTTTAGTTCCTAATGGCTGCTTCATCCTATGGGGACTTCATATCGCCCCCAATGAACGGTACCTTCCTATATGCTGTATTTTTTGATGATTTTAGCGACATCATTCACCGGAATTATTTCTAGTTTCGTATTTGAATATTGTGATGACCTACGACAATAGATGCATACCCAGGACCTCGTGTTTTAAACAACATTTGTTTGGCCCATAGACAACCACTTTTCCAATAGCTGAGAATCGGTATAAATGTAGATATAGCTTCCATATATATCTTCAACCGATGTCGGGTTAATTGTGTACGAAATGTTCAATATCAGACCAAATGGACTGAATTTTGCGAGTTATGACTGAATACATCCTAGAAACAAGTATTTCAAATTAAAACAAAATTGATTCAGATATAGCTAGAGTTTCCATATATATATTTCATCCGATTTGGTGTTAAAGTCCCTCAGATGCGAAATATGCACTCTACAAAAAATAATCTTTGGTACCGGGCATCAGATACTGCTCGGAAATACCGCTGCCAAATTTTATCGAGATCGGTTCAGATTTTTATGTAGGTTCGATTTACATCTTCATTCGATTTTACGGTTAGTGCTCACCATATATGTAATATCAGCTAAAATTAAATAGTTTTTATATTCAACCGAATTTTACCATTTGATGAAACTCTGCCCGGTATATCTATTGCTCCAAAAAATATTTTTTAAATATATCATCCTCATCAAAGTCATATCATGCACTACACAGCAATGTTATTTCGTCCACAGTTGGTATGATATACTTCACATAAATTTGTTGCGGGAGCTCTACTAAATACACATATTGGTGGAGGGTATCATATAGTCGGCCCCGTCCGACTTTTTATTTCAAAACAATAGTGTAATTTTTCAGTTAATCTTCGTATTTTTTGCGTTTCCCAACCCCCCTGTGCATCATAGCGTATGATTTACAATTATAATTTAGTAATAGAAAATAATGAATCATACGCCACACCCTTCATTTCAACTTGCTTCTTCATGAAATTTGAAAAAGAAATTTGTACAAAAACGTTCGCATTATTTTTTAGCGATGCTTAGAAACAAGTTTTACTTAATTAGATATCCAAACAAATACAAGTAATTCTATTGGAAAATATGGAAAACCCCTTTAAAGAAGTGCCAAAAATTTAACTAAAAGATAAAAAACAGCAACAAAGGTGACCAATTCGAATAAATCTAAACATATTCTAAAATTTGATGATATTTCCGACAATTTTTTTCATTCAATACAATTTAAAAAAAAAATGTAAAACTCCAAACTTCATACTTTTTAAATTTTTTTTAATTTTATTGAATGAAATAAAAAATGTCGAATTGGTCACCTTTGGCACGAATTATGGCTTTCAAACGGGCAAGGAAACCGTCACGTGCTGCCCGAATGTTGCTGTGATATATTTTGGCCCATTCCCGGCGAAGTGCTTGCTTGAGGTGATCGACACTTTTGTATTTTTTAATTGCTAATCTTGCTTTCCAAAATATGCCAGACACAATAGTCCAATGAATTGGTATCCGGAGATTTTGGTGTCCATTGTGCGTGGAAATGAAGCGAGGAACCTCATTTTGTGGCGCGTGCTGAGTGCGATGGCGTGCTGAGTCTCTATGGAATGTCCAAGATTTGCGTTACCAATGCTTTAATACACTCTCCAGAATATTTTTGCGATAATATTCGGCATTTATTTTGATGCCACGGTTGATTAATACGAGCGGGAACGACCATCGGCTGTTTGGCGGCCCACACCATCACCATGGCCGGCACTTGAGTTCTGGTGGCCAACCGAAGGTGCACGTTTTCAGCTGACCTCTTTGGCAAGTAAACACGATCATTATGTTTGTTTACAAACTGCTAGACAAGGAATGTGTTCTCATCAGAAAAATGCAAATTCGGCAGTTCACCACTTTACGCGTCTAAAAGATGTACAAACTTTGCTCTCTCAAATACACATTCTCATGAAATAGTTTCCTTATTATAGTGTTAACACATAATGAAACCTCAACGTTTATACATCCCCTTTTGTTTGACTTTTAGTCTCGTCACCCTTTCATGTGTTTGAGTGAAAGTAGTGTTTTGTTGGCCCAAAGTCTTTGGCCGAAAATCTGACACTTTTAATTGACACAAATTCTTAATTAACAAAATCAGTAGTGCTTATGGAAGGAATGTTTGCCCCGGCCTGAAACAAGGAGGAGGAGCAGCAGAGAGGCAGACAGACAGACATCAGCACAGACAGAGCTGCACATTTTAGCTATCTATCTTTCATTATGGATACCACAACCGAAAATGACTTTTGGTGGTAGACACTAGTCCCCCACCCCTACTCTCTGCAATGTATTCCGTCTTCAAATAAGAAAACAAACAACAAAACCATAACGGAAAAGACCCCCCCCAAAAAAAAAAAAAAAATATATATATATATATATATATATATATATATATATATATATATATATATATATAAAGGATTTAGGAACGGAACCATGTTGCCACTAGTGGTGGACATAGAAAGCAGGACGAATAAACGCTATGGGAACCCCAAAGTTGCATGCCATATATATGAAATTAAGTAAAGATAAATGAAAATAAATTCAATTATTCAAAATTCGCCACTGGCAGTTGTCTGTCTGTTCGTCTGTGACACTGACTTGCTGCAATTATGGCAATTCAGTGTAACTACAATCTTCATTTTTTGAGGGTATTTTAGTATGACAAACAGTCGTGAACACACCCAATTGTCATTTATAAATAATTTTAATTATTTATTCGTTTTTTATATAAATTTATTGGAAAATAATGACCTATTAATTAGCAAATTATATAATAAATGGCAAGGATTGAAATTAGTATGTTGGTCATTGTGATTGTATATTTAACATTAATGCCTTCACAAATTAATTGTAAGCCAAGTATATAGTTTTCTTTCTTGTCAATGTTTATTCGAACAGTCGTTGTAAAAATCCGATAATTAAAAATTTTAAAAAACAAGTAAAAAAGTTGTATGTTCGGGCGGGCCGAACTTTGAATACCCTCCACCATTAGGTACAAATTTGGTAATTTTCAAAAAAATAAAATCCATTAAAAATTCTGTTAAAATCTTATAAATACCGAATGTAGCCGTATATTAGGCTATATACGATGACGTGGACCTGCATAGGCAACTTTTGTCATAAGCTATTATAATATTAAAATGCTTAGCTTGAAAAAAAATCTGTTTGTAATGTAGCTAAAATAAATAAAATACCGAATATAGGAAGGTACCATACGTGGGCTTCCAAAGACAATTTTCTTACATAGGCTGTAGTATCCATTACAAACTTCAAATGCCAATTTTGAAACAATTCCGGTAAATAATGTCGCTAAAATCATCAAATATCGAATATCAGGGGGTACCGTTATATGGGGGCTATACGAAGACGTCGATCTACATGGACCATTTCCTGTCTGAGTAGTATCCATTACGAACTTCAAATACCAAACTTGAAACAATTCCGGTAAATAATGTGGCTAAAATGATCAAAATACTAAATATCGGGGTGTACCGTTATATGGGGGCTCTGCATCGTGAATCTGTAGTATCTATTACGAACTTCAAATACCAAACTTGAAACAATTCCGGTAAATAATGTGGCTAAAATGATCAAAATACTGAATATCGGAGGGTACCGTTATATGGGGGCTATACGAAGTCGTGAACCTTCATGACCGATTTACTGTCTTAGGCTGTACTATCCATTACGAACTTCAAATACCAAATTTGAAACAATTCCGGTAAATAATGTCGCTATAATCATCAAAATACCGAATATCGGGGGGTACCGTTATATGGGGGCCATACGAAGACGTGGGTCTGCATGGACCATTTCCTGTCTGAGACTGTAGTATTCATTACGAACTTCAAATACCAATTTTGAAAGAATTCCGGTAAATAATGTCGCTAAAATCATCAAAATATCGAATATCGGGGGTACCGTTATATGGGGACCATACGAAGACGCGGACCTACATTGCTCATTTTCTGTCTTTGGCTGTGATATCCATTCCGATCTTCAAATACAAAATATTAAACAATTCCGGTAAATAATGTCGCCAACCGTACCGTTATATGGGAGCTATACGAAGACGTGGACCTAAATGGCTCATTTTCTGTCTTAGGCTGTGATATACATTCCGAACTTCAAATACCAAATTTTAAACAATTCCGGTAAATAATGTCGCTAAAATCATCGCAATATCGGAAGGTACAGCTATATGAGTGCTATACGAAGACGTGGACCTACGTAGCCCATTTTCAATACCAAAAGTCCTGCAGACATAATACACATTTGGGTAAATTTTTATCAACTTACTTTATTTCGTTCGGAAACTAGAGTGATTTCCACAGACGGACAGTCGGACGGACATAAGCTAAGTTCGGCGCGGCTTCAATACCCTCCACCATTACAATATTCTCCACCAATTTGAAAAATGTCCAAATGGGGCTATACAAAGACGTGCAGGACCCCAATTTTTGTCATAGGCTGTAGTATCCATTACGAAATTTGAAACCATTTCGTTAAAAATGTTCTTAAAATTAAATCAAAATACCGGATATCAGAGGTATCGTTATATGTGGGCTATACCAGGATATGGTATAGCTTTAAATACCGAATTTGAAACAGTTCCGATTAATAATGTCAATAAAATATAAAATAAAACGAGTAAAGAAAGTCCTCAAATCGGGCGGGCCAATTTAATGATACCCTACACAACTTTGCATATTTAGTAGAGCTTCACATAACAAATAACAATTTTTATAGGGAATTTGTGAGAATTAAATTATACCTACTATAATTGTAATTATAATTTAAAGTCCAAAGGAACTAATATATCAGGGGAATATCGATCCTGAACCGATTTCTTCTAAATTCGCCGAGGCATTTGTGCCTTTTCAATTAAGGCTTGTATTACCCATTTGGTGCACAATTAGCTTGAAATCGGATAAAGATATATATGGGAAGTATACCTAAATCTAAACCGATCTCGATAAAATTTGGTAAAGGTTTCTCTGAGCTATATTTGATATACTTTCCCGAATAACGTTGTTACGCAGTGCATATTACGGCTATATCTGTACCGATTTTCACCAACTTATACATTCTTTTCTCTAGTCTCAATTTGTTTGTAAGTGCCAAATTCCATCCTATTTGGACTAAAATTACATGTTTGGCGCACAATAAAAGGCAAAGCAGACGAAGATATATCCAAATCTGAACCGATCTTGATAAAATTTAGCAAAGATATTTCTGAGCTGTATTTGATATATTTCTCCAAATATCGTTGTTGCAGAGTATTACGTTTACATCCTTCACGTATGTGATAATTTTTAGAAAATGTTAACATTCCATTCCATGCTTCTTCTATTCAATTTTAGTATGGGCAATATTACAAGAAAATCAAATATTAATATCCAGTTATTCATCTCAGGTTTGTGGCAAAGAGAGATATATTTAGGTACAGTAAACCCAACAATCAAAGAAAGCGAAATAAGCAATCAACATTTTTCAAATTTCAAACACACAAACAGTTTTGCTAATACAATATCTTTTGTGCAGATTATATATATATATGATTGTTGGGTTTTTCAAAATCTTGAACGCTATGTGGGAAAGGTAACAAAAGAAATGGTCCGATGTCTACCATCTTTATAACAGATCTTATGTTGATGGAAATATTGGGATATACCAAGTCTTGAATGGAATCGGATGTCAATACCTTGGATTAATATAATATATTGGGATGTGTGAAATTTGAAGACAATCGGACTCTTACACTACATTTTATGAGAGTTGTTATCATTTAAAATTTTGACACTTTGTGGGGGAGGTACCGGAAGGAGTGGGCCGATATTGCACCAGACCTAGCATTGACGCAAACGTTAGGATTTGCAAAGTTAAAGCAAAATCGGATTGCCGTTTCTCCTTCTGTGCAAAAAATACATTTTTTGAAAGTTTCGGCCCTTTGTGGGGGAGGTACCAGAAGGAGTGTACCGATATATTATATCTTAAAGTTGGAGCAAAATCTGATTATCCTTTCTCTTTCTGTGCAAATTTTTTTTTTTTTGATAATTTCGAATTTTTGTGGGGGAGCTACCAGGAGGAGTGGACCGATATTGTTCATCTCCGAACTCGAAGTTCGACAAAATTATTACGATGTTATCGTGTGCACCAGCCAGACATACAGACGGACGGACGGTCGGACATCACTAGATCGACTCCAAATGTTCAGAAAAGGTTTTGGTGCAAAGAGACCTAGTGTCTAAAACAGTTATTTCGACTAGACACGTTTTGACCGTATCAAATAATATATACCCTCTGTAGCCATATGGCTGAGGGTATAAAAATGTGGTAGAAGGAAGAAACTTTCCACCTCTATTTAGGTTACTTTGCGATGTTAACTTTCAAAGACCGATATTAGTGCCTCCTTTTTCTTTAATTATGGAAAAATTTGAATTTTGTCAAACAGTTGGTGTACTGTATCATTATATGACTGATCAGTAGTGGCAGTATGCTGCAATATATATAGCCTCCACATTAATTAAATTAAATATAATTTTATGGGAGTAACTTCAATTAAATTTAATTTTTTGCAACCCATCCCTCTCGCTTTCTCTCTCACTCTAACAAATGGGTGAACATATAAAAATATACCTTTTTCATGTCACAAATGTCCGAGTTGATTAATGACAAGCACTTGTTAATGTATTTTTAATAATCGGCTCAAATCGCAGCTGAACAGCTATGGCAGGCAGGTGGAAGGAATATTTGCTCAGTGATATGGGTCTGCAATTAACTTAAAAAAGATGTAAAGAAAGACAAGATGGAATGGTAAAAGGATCAATTCGCACTTGAAAATTAAACGATAGTGGATCGCAAATGTATACCACAAATGCGGTTGTTCGAAATGTACACATTTTTGAAAAGTAAGGATTTAAAATTCTAACCATGGGCCAAAGGATTCCACTTCATCTAATGTTGAAAAAATATTGGAATGAGCATCTAACATTTATATCGAAGTTGATGTGAATAATTAATCAAATTATAAACCTTTTGTGGGGGAGATAACAGAGGGAATGAGCCGATGAATTCTATATTCACATCAGATATCAGGTTACCAACTTTTAAACAAGTAAGCAAAGGCTATAGTGGTGCGGAGCCGACCATGTGACACCCTACAACACTACAATAAGTTCGAAGTCTCCCTATATCCAAATCCATTTTGGAAGATTTCGTTTTTGAAAAAGAGCCCTGTCCAGATGTTACCCTTAGGTTTTTGACTCGAAGAATTTGGCAAATATTTACGCACTCCGTCGTATTGTATTCAAAACAATTTCGCACGAAAGTTGTGGTCCATTCTATAGTTAAATATAATCCAATAGTCATCTAAAATTCTAGACTTCTTCCCTGTCCCTAACCCTCTTCTGATGCGAAATTCCGTGTCGATTAGTTTCAATTGTGGCCTATAGAGTGAATACAAAATTAGAAAAAATTAAATTTTTTAGCCCATTTGAACTCCTAAATGTACATCTTAAGAACAACAGGATTTAATTCTGACCCTAACGCTAACCCATGCAATTTCGAGAGGATCGAGCGATAATTGCGACATGCATATAATACCTTCAAAGCGTAGTGTTGAGGAGTGTAAAAATTGAGAAAATTTTCAATTCAAATTGTAAGTTTGAATTGAAAAAATCGCATGCGTTGAAAAATATGACAGAAAATGAAAAAAAAAAAAAAATGGAACAAAAGATTTTCACCCATTTATTGGTATATTTTTCAGCGATTTTCTTAGATTTTATCCTTTTCTGGTCTGAGACCATCCCGAATTGAGGGGAATTGTAAAAATCGGTCCAGCGGTTCTTGACTTATAAGCAGAATAAATAAGATCTACTGCTTTTACATATATATTGTTCCTATTTTTTTTTTATATCCGATTTCTTTTCATCACTTTAATGGTTAGGAGTGACCTGTTAATTTAGTTGTGATTTGGCTGGGGTTAAAAATATTCGCGGTTTAGTGGAAATTTTCCCATTTTCTTACATAAAAGTTAGGGTCTATTATAACCGCTAAATATTGTCCGATGACCCAAATAGGTAGGCTTCTGCCCAGTCTTAAACTCTAACTCCACGTACATTTCCGCGTCGATTGGTTTATAATTGTGGCCTATAGAGCAACTGAAAAATCAGCAAAATTTTCTGTTTTTAGTCCGTTTCAACCCCTAAATACTTTCCAATCATCTCCAAAAGCAATAGGGTTCTATTCTGACCATATCCCCATCTCCATTTTCAATTTCGTGAGGATTGGGCCTTAATTGCGACCTGTAGCATGATTATAAATTAATATGGACAGACGGTCAGAGGGACATACATAGCTAGATCGACTCAGCTCGGGGAGATAGGAAGATCCATACATAGTTTCCTATGTTGGGGATCAATATTTCGAGGTGTTACATAATTTTTAGCCCTATCAAAATTATAATACCTCCAACACATGGTGTCGTAAGGTATAAAGAATAGCTGATTTGTTTCGCAAATTATAAGAGATATTTCAAAATTTTTAACCGTTATGGGGGAGGTACCAGAAGGAGCGGTCTGATATATTTCATATACACGCCAGATTATGTGTTGATAAAAATATAGGAATGTGTGAAATTTGAAGGGAATCGGATACTTACTTCGAATTTATGAACGTTTTGGTTATTCAAAATGTTGGCCCTTAGTGGGAGAGAGGACCCAAAAGGGGTGGACCGATATATTCCATTTCCACATCAGGTCTTGTGTTAGTAGAAATATTGAGATGCGTAAATTATGCTATAATTACTTAAAATGTTGACCTTTTGTGGGGAAGATACCAGAAGATCTTGCGTTGTAATAAATGGTTGGTTAACTGGAAGCGGAAAGGAATGGCTCCCATTTTTTAAGCTTCATGGTTATTCGAGGGTTTGAACCGTTGTGGGGAAGGTACCAGAAGGAGTTAGCCGATTTCTACCATCATCACATCAGAGATAGTGTTAGTAGAAATATTGGAATTTTGAATTCACTAGGCTGTTTATTTCGAATTTTATGATGATATATAATTTTTCAAAATTTTGATCCGTTGTGGGGGAGGTACCAAATGTTGTGTTGGTTAAAATATTGGGATTCTCGAAACTCAAAGACAGTCGGACCCTAAGAGTTATGATTATTCAAAATTTTGACCGTTTGTGTAGAAAATCTATGATGGGTTGGATCGATATTATCAATTTTCGCACTTGACCTAGCGATGATACAAATATTGGGATTTGCAAAGTTTGAACAAAATTGCAATATCCGTTCTTGTTGTATACGGAAAATTATTTTCCGTGAAAATTTTGACTTTTTGTGGGGGAGCTGCCAGAAGGAGTATGCCGATATTGCCCATCTCGAAACTAGATATAAGTCTGACAATAATATTACAATGTACCAAGTTTGAATCAAATCGGTTACTCCCTTCAAGAGTTATCATGCGCACCAAGCAGCCAGAGAGACGGACGGACGAGCACCTCTAGATCGACTTCAAATGTCCTAAAAGGATTTGGTCCAAAGAGATCTAGAGTCCAAACCGTTATTTCGATGAGATACACGTTTTGACCGTATCAAATGATACATACTATCTGCAGCCATATGGCTGACGGTATAAAAATATGATTGTAGTTTATCCACGTCGATTGATGTTGAAAATGTGATATATCTGGGAGTATCCCGAAAATATTGAAACTATTTTGGGGTTTGGGAATTTCAGAATTTTTTGGTAGGCAAAACAACTGAAAATTAATATTTGATATTCTCAATGTGCGGTTTTTTTATACCCTCCACCATAGTATTGAGGGTATATTAAGTTCGTCATTCTGATTGTAACACCTCGAAATATACATCTTAGATCCCACAAAGTAGATATATATCCTTGATCAGCATAAAATTCTAAATCGATTTAGCAATGTCCGTCCGTCTGTGGAAATCACTCTAGCTTCCGAACGAAACGAAGTAAGTTGATAAAAATTAACTCAAATGTGTAGTATGTCTGCAGGACTTTTGGTATTAAAAATGGACCATGTAGGTTCACGTCTTCGTATAGCCCCCATATAACGGTACCTCCCGATATTCGGTATTTTGATGATTTTAGCGACATTATTTACCGGAATTATTTCAGATTTTGTATATGAAGTTCGTAATGAATACAACAGCTCATGCCTGAATATTGTCTATGCAGGTCCACGTTTTATAACCTCCATGGTACCTCCCTCTATTCGGTATTCTGGCCATTTTAGCTACATTATAAACAGATGTTTTTAAAGTTTCACATTTGAATATTGCAATAGTTTATGACAAAAGTTGCCTATGCAGGTCCACGTCGTCGTATAGACCCTAATTAACGGCTACATTCGGTATTTTTAAGATTTTAACAGAATTTTTAACGGGTTTTATTGTCTTGAAAATTGCCAAATTTGTACCAAATGGTGGAGGGTATTAAAATTTCGGTCCGGTCGAACTTACATTTTTTTTACTTTTTTTTTTTTTGTAACATATTTTTGCAATATATCCGTGTTTAGACATCCTCAAAAATATCCATACATTGATATGTCGAATAATCAATATATGGTCAATATATATTCAAGTTATAATTTCGATAGCCCCTTATAAAAATGCCAACCACCTGACTACGATTTTGGGCATTTGAAGATTCACACTAGATTTTCAACGGGATTATCCCACTTTTATATATAATGTTCCCATTTACTTTATGGTGGAGTGTATAAACATTCGCACTGCCGAATTTGAGCACTCTTTGTTTCATTCCCTTTTGACCTAATCACAGACAGCAAATACTACATGACCCTTTATTGAGTGCCGCGTGCATGACTGAAATTAGTTTTGTCGAATGGTGGTGAACCGACAAGCATTCAACAATGCTCTTCAACTGTCATGGTCAGAAAACAGTTGAATGGGAGACCATCAAACAAACCCGCTACCCCGTTACGGCTAAACCGATTTATGGAATTTAAAAAAAATGTACGGCACGAAGTGGTACTATTTGAAAAATTACTTTGACCAAAATGCAATGTGGCTTTTATTGTTGTCCCTGTCGAGGTTCGGATGGACGGACCACTTTGACACGCATCACTTCATAAGTTGAAGTACATCTTTGAAAAAGTTGGTTTTATGTGGTCGCCTCAAATGTTTGTATGTTTATCAAATTTATGATTTGTGTGTATGGGTGAGTGTAAGAATTGTGTATTTATGTATGTGTGTGTTATTATGTGGAGGGAAGTTCTCATTGTTGGTTGTTTGCTGGGGAAATTTTTAACAAATATTGACTGTGGTAAAACACACAGTTTGTCCTAAAAACATAAACATTTATTTGTGATGCTTACTGGGTTAAGTCTAGTATGGATATACACATACAGATGCATATATCAATAGTTTTATATTGTTTCAAATTTATGCGAACCTAATTTAATAAAAACCAGTAAAGAATGTCCTAAATTCGGGCGGAGTCGACATTATGATACCCTACACCACTTTGCTAATTTAGTAGAGCTCCACATATCAATTAAAAGTTTTTATGGGAGAATTCAATCATACACGCCATGATTATAATTATAATTTAAGGACTAAATATTCCGTAGCATTTGTATCTTTTAAATTCGGACTTTTATTGCCCATTTGATATATATGGGAGCTATATCCAAATCTGAACCGACCTTCATAAAACTTGCAAATATATATCTGAGCTGTATTTGATATATTTCCCTGAATATTGTTGCTACGGAGTGCATATTACGGCTGTGGGTAACAAATATAACAAATCGGATGAACAGTATATGTGGGAGGTATACCTACATCTGAACCGATCTTCATACAATCATACACGCTATGATTATAATTATAATTTAAAGTTTAAATGACTAAATATGGCGAAGCATTTGTATCTTTCAAATTCGAACCTGTATTGCCCATTTGGTGCAAAATTAATCTGAAATCAGATATAGATATATATGAGAGCTATATCCAAATCTGAACCGATCTCGATAAAATTTAGCAAAGATATTTCTGAGCTGTATTTGATATATTTCCCCAAATATTGTTGTTACAGAGTCCATATTATTGCTGCGAAGGACAAAAATAACAAATTGGATGAACAATATATATGGGAGCTATAACTATATCTGAACCGATCTTCACCAAATTTGGCATACTACCTTCTAGACTCAATTCGGACGAAGATATATATGGGAGCTATATCTAAATTTTTACCGATTATCTCCAATTTCAATAGGGTTCGTCCTTGGGCCAAACAAATGTTGTTTGGAAAATTTCATCTCAATCGGATAATAAATGCGACCTGCATTTTGTTCACAAGAATACATGGACAGACAGACTGACATTCATGAATCAACTCAGAAAGTGAGTCTATGGAGATCCTCAAAATTAACTATTGGTCTATCTCGTTTCCTTCTCCATGCTACAAACAAATGCACAAAGACATAATACCCTGACCACCTTGTGGTGTGGGGTATAAAAATATGATTACTCAAATTGTTGACCCTCTTGGAGAAGGTTCCGATGGAATGGGCCTTTCATATCGGACCTAAATAAATATGATCTTAAAATTACAACGTGGACCATATCGGCTATATTTGAAACATATCGGCTATTTACATCCCTTGATATAAAATATGTGATAATTTTTGTTTTTCAATATTTTGAACCCTATGTGGGCGAAGAAATAGTCCGATCTGTACTATCTCAATAGCAGATCTTGTGTAGACAGAAATATTCAGATGGACCAAGTCTGAATGGAATCGGTTGTTAATATCTTATTTTATGAGCTTCATGTATATTCAAAAATTTGAACCTTTGTGGGGGAGGTACCAGAAGGTGTGGACCGAGATATCCAATCTTCACAGCAAATATTGCGTTAGAAGAAATAATTAAAAGTGGGAAATATGAAGGCAGCCGGATGCTTACTTCGGATTTTATAATAGTTTTGGTTATTCAAAACTTTGACCATTTGTGGGGGAGGTACCAGAAGGAATGCTCTAATCTCTACCATCTTTAACGAATATTGTGTTTATAAAAATAAACAGATGTGCCAATGGAATCGGATGTTAATATCTCATTTTATGAGCTTCATGTTGACCCATTGTGGGGGAGGTATCAGAAGGTGTGGGCAGAGATATCCCATCTTCACAAAAAATCTTGTGTTTGTAGAAATAATTAAAAGTGTGAGATATGAAGGCAACCGGATGCTTACTTCGGATTTTATAATCGTTTTGATTATTCAAAACTTTGACCCTTTGTGGGGTAGGTACCAGAAGAAATGGTCCGATCTCTACTATTTTTATAAAAGATCTTGTATTGATAGAAATATTGAGATGTATGAATGGAATCGGTTGTCAATTTTGTGTTTTATGAGCTTCATGGATATTCAAAATTTTGACCCTTTGTGGGGGAGGTACCAGAAGGAGTGAACCGATATATTCCATTTTCAGAACAAATCTTTAATTAAATGTGTGAAATATGAAGGGAACCGAATGGTTGAGGTACCAGAAAGAATGGTCCAATCTCCACCATATTTATAACAGATATTGTGCTGATAAAAATAATCAGATGTACCAATGGAATCGGATGTTAATTTTGCGTTGTATGAGCTTCATGGATAATCAAATTTTTGACCCTTTGTGGGTCAAAAAAAAAAAAAAAAAAAAATTGGTATGTGTGAAATTTGATATTAGCTATTTAGACAATCGGACTCTTACATCACATTTTATAAGAGTTATAATTATTTAAAGATTTGACCCTTTGTGGGGGAGTTACGTAATGGAGTGAACCGATGTTGTTCATTTTCGGACCTGACCTAGAACTGATACAAATATTAGGAGTTGCAAAGTTGGAGCAAAATAGGATTATCCTTTCACTTATTGTGCAGTAAAATATTTTATTTATTTATTTATTTTTTTTTTTTTGAAATTTTCGACATTTTTTTGGGGGAGCTATCAGAAGAAGTGGACCGATATTGCCCATCTCCGAACTCGATCTAACTTTCATAATAATATCGAGAATTATTGTGCGTACCAACCAGCCAGACGGTCATCGCTAGATCCACTTCAAATGTCTTGAAACGGATTTGGTCCAAAGAGATCTAGGGTCTAAAATCGTTATTTCGATGAGGCACGTTTTGACCGTATCTCAAGCCGTATGGCTGACGTTTTTGACGAAATCAGGTCAAAATCCCAGACGTGTTTCGGGTTCTCTAGCCAATTTTTTCGGGGACCTATGTAGCTGTGAAATTAAGATTTTCTATTCCAGAAGAGACCAAAATACAAATATTCAGTCGAATCTATTGGAAAATATGAGCAAACCCTCAACCTCCTTGATAGATTTTTGTGTTTATACATTACCTGAAAGTAACATAGCTATTTAATTTTTAGAAATTTCACTTCGAAATGGAGGTAAAGCATCAGTATCGGAGGTTCCTCCAAAAAATTTAGATTTTACGTACACATGTCTATTAATCGATTACAGACACAGTCTCCAAATTTGGAAAGTGTAACGGAATTTGGAACTAAAATAAATTTGCCAAATTATATTGAAATGTTACTGTTGGCATCATCTTTCTAAAATAATGATTTGTAGGAGGATTGTAATTTAATTCTAAAATGTTTATCATTTGCTTCCGTCTTTTGAATCTTGAAGTATTCTGGAACCTATAGCGGAATTTTATGACAAATAATTTTGTTAAATACTTTGACTTGTTACGAAAACGTGTAAAGGGAAGTTTTAACCATACTCCTAAAAAAGTAAGCAAATGCTATAGTTTTGGGCGTCCAACCATGTGATACCCCAAAAAACTATAATATATTGTAAAGCCCCCCATAGGACGAAATCCATTTTAGAAGATTTGGTTTTTTTTTAATTATGCCCTATAGACCTCCAAAAATATTATTTTCTGTTTATTACTGGTGGCATTTGCCCTTTGTCTTGTATAAAAATATATCAAAAAATATAACAAGTAAAAACGCTGTAAGTTCGGCCGGGCCGAACTTTGAATACCCTCCACCATTTGGAACGAATTTAGCAATTCCAAAAAACAGTACAATCCGTTAGAAATTAAGAAAAATACCTAATGTTGCTGTTACATTAGGGTCTATACGACGACGTGGACCTGCATAGGTAACTTTTGTCACAAGCCATTACAATATTCAAATGCGAAACTTAACAAAAAAAATCGGTGAGTAATGAAGACGTGGACATGAACAGACAATTTTCTGTCATAGGCTATAGTATTTATTTCAAACTTTAAATACCAAATTTGAAAGAATTCCGTTGAATAATATCGCTAAAATTAACAAAGAACCGAATATCCGGAGGTACCGTTATATGGGGGCTATACGAAGTCGTGGACCTGCGCAGACAATTTTCTGTGTTAGGCTGTAGTATCCATTTCGAACCTCAAATAACAAATTTGAAACAATTCCGATGAATATTGTCGCAAAAATCATCAAAATACCGAATATCGGGAGGTTATATAGGGGGGGTCGATTTTCACAATTCCCCTTAATTCTGAATGGTCTCTGGCCAGAAAAGGATAAAATCTAAGAAAATTGCAGAAAAACATGCCAATAAATGAGAGAATATCTTTTGTTCCATTTTTTCAATTTATGTCATATTTTTTATCGCATGCGATTTTTTCAATTTGACCTACAATTTTGAATTGAAAATTTTCTAAATTTTTACACTCCTCAACACCACGCTTTGAGGGTATTATATGTATATTGCAATTATCGTCCAAACCTCACGAAATTTTGCATGGGGGTAGCGTTAGGATCAGAATTAAAGCCTAGTGTTCTTCTATAGGGGTTCAAATGGACTAAAAAAATTAAATTTTTCTAATTTGTAGTCGCCACAAATTGAAAACTAATCGACACGAAATTTCGCATCAGAAGAGAGTTGAGGACAGGGAAGGAGTCTAGCATGTTGGATGACCATTTCGTGTGAAATTGTTTTGAATACAACACGACGGAGTACCTGAATATTGGCCAAATTCTACGAGTCTGGGCAGAGCTCCTTGACATCATTTCAAAACGAAACCTTCAAAAATGGATTTGGATATAAGGTAACTTCGAACATATTGTAGTGTTGTAGGGTATCATATGGTCGGCCCTGCACGATTATAGCCTTTGCTTACTTGTTTGTTATAACTTCAATGTAACGATTATTAGAAATTTAGAGTATGTTTAATTTCTTAGCGACAAATTTAATTAAAATTTTCCCCATGATGGAGGACTAGGACTTTCCTTTTTATCCTTAAGAAATATTTTTTATATTTCAAATAACAAATTACCATTCAAAAATTTTTAAATTATTTTAAATTAAATGTCAATCACACAGCATGCAAGCACCAAATGAAGGTATAAATGACATTGTGATATGGAAGTGAGAGAACTATAAGACATTAGACATATTACGAAAATGCATGCATAACATTAAACATTTCATAACTTATATTTAAATTTATTTATTATAATTATTATTTTTTCATTACCGCCTTTTGTACATACTACGGCATATATTTGAGTGATAGAACAGTCGCTCCACTCTATTAGGTACGTATTTTTAAAAACACGTCGTAGTCAAAATCTTATATTCATAATTCCTGTTCTATTCATACATTTTATACAATTTTCATAATTCCACTTATATTTCCATACTCTATACCAAATTTAATACCAATATTCACAATTTTAGCTCTTTCCTGCACTATACATGGAATTTAGCACTATTCAGTATATTTCGTACACTATATACAACGCATTTCTAAATTCACATTTTGTCCGATATATTCCACATTTGTACCAGATCTTGTGTTGATATAACAATTGGGATGCGCTGAGTTTCAGTGAAATTTGATGATTATTTCTCGTTTTATAAGCTTCATGGTTATTCAAAGTTTTGAGCCATTGTGGGGAAGGTACCAGTTGGAGTGGGACGATATATTCCGTCTTAACACCAGAGCTTGTGTTTGTAGAAATATTGGGATTTCCGAAATTTGAAGACAATCGGAATCTTAATTCACATTTTATATCAGTTATGATTATTCAAAATGTTGACCCATTGTGCGAGAGGTAGTTGATGGAGTGGATCGATATTGTTCATTTTCGCACCCGACCTAGCCCTAATAAAAATATTATGATGATTCTTTACCTAAATAAACTATTTTCTACGATTTTTTGTGGCGGATGTACCATAAGTTGTTGACCAATAGTGTCCAACACCGATCTCCGATCGATGTGAACTTGATAGTAATGTAATGATGTACCAAATTTGGATCGGATAGTCCCTTCGAGAGTTATCGTGCGCACCAGCCAGACAGACGGACCGACGGACTCCACGTGTCCTGAAATTGATTCTGTACAAAGACACCCAGGGTCTAAAAACGTAATTTCGATGAGGCACATTTTAGTGGTAAATAATAACCCAATCAGCGGAACCCATATTAATTTCTAATTTTGTTAGAGATTGCGACAGAATCTTTCAAAATACCGAAAATCGGAAGGTACTTTTATAGTGGTGCTATACAAAATGAATAGACCTGAATTGACAATTTTTGCGAGGAGAGAACAAGTTTCAGCTGATTTGGTTGGAAATTGTGGTTGAAACCTTAAAAATACCGAAAATCGGGAGGTACCATTATATGGGGGCTATAACTAAACGTGGACCATTATAACCCTTTTTCAATACCAACCTGCCTTCATATAATATAAACTTTGCGCCAAATTCAAAGCCCTTGATTAAATAATGAGGACTCTATCATGATTTCAACAGACTATATATCTCCATCCTACTTACATCCCTCCTATATCTAAAATTACTACCATACAGGCTGATATAAAAAGTGCAACAAAGTCAAGCGCCATAATTTTAATTTTTTATTTTTTAATTTAAAGAAATGTCGGAAGTAGCATCAAATTTTAGAATAAGTTCAGATTCGTTCGAATTGATCACCTTTGGCACGAATTATAGCCTTCAAACGGCAACGAAACCATCCCATGCTGCCCGAATGTTGCTCTGCGGTATTTTGACCCATTACAGGCGAAGCGTTTGCTTGAGGTGATCGACACTTTGGTATTTTTTAGTGCCAACATTACTTCCCAAAATACTCAAGACACAATAGTCCAACGGATTGGTATCCGGAGATTTTGGTGGCCATTGTGCGCTGCAAATGAAGCGAGAAACCTCATTTTGTAACCATTCTTGGGTGGCGCGTGCTGAGTACTATGGTGTTGAGTTCTATTGGAATGTCCATAGCCTCCGGCCAAAATGTTTGAGTGCCCAAGGCTTTAATACACCCTCCAGAATTTATCGGGATAATATTTGGCCACTGTAGATTAATGCGGAGAGCGACTATCGGCTGTTATGGCGGCCCACACCATCACCATGGCCGGCGCATGAGTTCTGGTGGCCAACCGAAGGTGCAAGTAAACACGGTCATTTTGTTTGTTTACAAGCTGCTGGAAACGAATGTTTTCTCATCGGAGAATACAAGTTCGGCAGTTCACCACTTTCGGCCAAGCGAAGCAACTCTTTAGCTCTTTTGAGTCTATTTTATTTCTGTAGCGGTGCGGTTGCGGTTGCAGTTCTTGCACTTATTGTAATTTCAATGGCTTTACCCCGAGCTCATTTTTCAATATTTACCGAATTGAATATTGCGATATGTTGAGCTCACGACACATTTTCGGACACTGCTACGCGGGTTTCGATCAAGTCGCTTCTTTACTTTTCGAACCATGTCTGCAGATGTTGCTGTTTTCTTCCGTCCACTTCCTCGACTTCGTGATACTACGCTACCAGTATCACGGTAACGAGCGCAGTTTTTTCATCTCACCCTGTATATCTATGAATAGTGTACCCAATATAGTTCAAACTTGTCCATGGAATATGTATATACGAATTATGCTAGTACCGAAGCGAATATACAACTATTGGCTCACTGTTTCTCGTACAACTTCCACATAAAGTATTTCCCAATATTATGTCATTAGATATCGTATGAAGAGGTGTCGATGCACTTCTTTTGGAACCTCTCCCACAATGAGTCAGTATTTGTAGTAATTATAGTTCTCATATAAAAATTCCTCAGTTCTGTCAAAAGTTCGCACATTGCAATACTAAATCCAGTGTAAGGACATCTCCCAACAATGGTATACATATAGAAGAATGAAACTTTTTTATTATACCGTACACCACATAGTGGTAATGTATTCTTGTGAACAAAATGCAGGTCGCATTTATTATCCGATTGAGATTTGAGAATTTTCCAAACATCATTTGTTTGGCCCAAAGACAAACCCTATTGAAATTGGAGATAATCGGTAAAAATTTAGATTTAGCTCCCATATATATCTTCGTCCAATTTGATTTTTATTGTGCACCAAACGTGTAATATCAGCCCGAATAGTATGGAATTTTGCACACACAACCAAATTAGGCCTGAAAATAAGTATGCCAAATTTTATCGAAATCGGTTCAGATATAGCTATAGCTCCCATATATATTGTTCATCCGATTTGTTATTTTTGTCCTCCGCAGCCGTAATATGCACTCTGTAACAACAATATTTGGGGAAATATATCAAATGCAGCTCAGAAATACCTTTGCTAAATTTTATCGAGATCGGTTCAGATTTGGATATAGCTCCCATATATAACTTCGTCCGATTTACCATTTATTGTGCACCAAACGTTTAATATTTGTTCAAATGGGATGGAATTTGGAACTTACTCCCAAATTGAGTATTTGTTATATTTGTTACCCACAGCTGAAATATGCACTTTATAACAACGATATTCAGGGAAATATATCAAATACAGCTCAGAAATATCTTTGCCAAATTTTGTCGAGATCTGTTCCGATTTGGATATAGCTGTCGGGCCCCGCCCGACTTTAAGAATTTTTTTACTGGTTAATTTTTGAGTTTTGCCTTGTTAAGGCGAAGATCATATGTGTTTATTCCGTTTGTAACATGGAATTGTTTCAAATTTGGTTGATATTGGGTATATGATTTTAGCGACATTATTTACAGGAACTATTACAAATTTGGTATTTGAAGTTCGTAATAAATACTGCAGCCTATGACAAAAAATTGTCTATGCAGGTCCACGTCTTCATATAGCATTTTGATGATTTTAGCGACATTGTTTACCGGAATTGTTTCAAATTTCGCATTTGATGTTCGTAATGGATACTACAGCCTATGACAGAAAATTATCTGTTTAAGTCCACGTTTTGTAACCCCCATGGTAAATCCCTATATTCGGAATTTTTAGGATTTTTATAAAATGTTCAATTTTTTTTTTGAAACTTGACAAATTTGTACCAAATGGTGAAGGGTATTCAAAGTTCGGCCCGGCCAAACTTACAGCTTTTTTACTTGTTTCTCTTTCGAGACGAGCTTAACGATCTGAAATTTGCAGTGAAAAGGAAAGCCAGGTAGACGCAATCACATTTTGGTTTGATATTAGAGTCAAAAATCAAGAACAAATATTCTTTAAAATAGATAATACTTTGTGCAATATTTTCTTGATTGGTTAATTAAATTCTCTTTTTAGTTTTTCCCCAATTTTTCAATGCGTTTTATATTTCGTTTCATGCCTTCTCATTTTTCATGCAAAGGAGTTGATTTCTTCCCAGAAAAATGTGATGACATGCATGTCGCGAAATAACAACGAACTGAGTCTTATTACATGTGGCCTTCGCGCACATACAACGAAGATTTCCGCTGAAGGTTTAAGCACAGAAAAAAGAATTGAACACTTTTAATCCAACGAACGTGACGAAGATCCTTGTAGGTGTCAACTTTCAACACATCCGCTGAATGTGTTGTGAGTATTCTTGACTGTAATTGGTAGGTATCACCAACAGAAGAATTCATTCATTCACAAGCTGTCAGATGTGTGTATGCGTAAATTTCAATTACACGTACACACACACACACACTGACATAGTTTTAGCACTTTTCAATAGCTGGAAGAGAGATTGTGATATGAATGGGACATATTGCATTCGATTCCATTAAATTATAAAATTTGTCTTAAACCCTGAAAAATTGTTAAATATTTGAGAACAGGAATATGTTTCTTGTTATAAAAATCTCACTTTTTAATTTGACAAAGGAATTTGATAAATATGACAATTATCAAATTTCTTTAAACAAAAGATAAGTAATATATCCTCAACAATGAGAGTAATGTCATCACCTTGCTGTAGATAAAATTTATCATTTCAAGGTCTACAATAAAATGGCCTTGAGTTAATAAATTTATTGTCGTCTTTACAAATACATTTGTATGTCTATACATTATGGCGCCAAGCTCGTGTATACGTTGATGCGCAATTTACACAATCAATCATTTTGATACAAGCTATTGTTTATGCCTCATTCCCAGATCATTATGTTTTCGTCTCTATTTTCCACATTGTAAATTTTTTACAAACCATAAAAACGTCAACCTTAACAAGAGCAACATAAAATTTCAACTCAGATTTCCGTGACATGATTTTAAATTTCAATTTTCACACTCGCATTGTCGATTTTGTGTGTGAAAAAATATAATTTATTAGAAAATTACACAAGATAAGAGAACAGGTAAAAAAGACTTTTAGCTCGTCGGGCCGAACTTTTTATACCCTCACCATTTTTTTTTTTTTTTTTTTCAAAGAAAAATTAAATAATGGAATGAGTAGAATATGTCATATAGAATATAAGCCCTTTTAAATTAAAATAAAATCAGTAAAGAAAGTATTAAAGTCGGGCGGGGCCGACTTTATGATACCCTACACCAGTTTGCATATTTAGTAGAGCTTCACATAACAAATAACAGTTTTTATGGGGAATTTGTGAGAATTAATTCATATCAACTATGATTATAGTAATAATTAAAAGTCCAAAGAAACTAATATATGGGAGGAATATCCTCCTCTGAATCGATTTCTACTAAATTTGTCGAGGCATTTGCGCCTTTTCAATTCGGGCTTGTAATATTCATTTAGTCCACAATTAACTTCACATCAGATAGATATATATGAGAGCTGTATATAAATCTGAACCGATCTCGATATAATTTGGCAAAGGTATTTCTAAGCTATATTTCATATAATTCCCCGAATATCGTTACTACGGAGTTCATATTACGGCTATGCAAGGCAAATTCAACAAATCGGATGAACAATATGTATGGGAGCTATAGCTATATCTGAACCGATTTCCACCAAATTTGACATACTGGTTTCTGGACTCAATTTGGTCGTAAGTACACAATTCTATTCCATTTGGGCTATTATTACACGTTCTGTGCAAAATAAAAGGCAAATCGGACGAAAATATATATGGGAGCTATATCTAAATATTAACCGATTTCGATAAAATTTAGCAACGGCATTTCCGAGTTATATTTGATATATTTCCCCAAATATCGTTGTTACAGAGTGCAAATTACAGCTGCGAAGGACTAAAATAACAAATCAGATGAAAAATATATATTGGAGCTATAGCTATATCTGACCCGATTTCGATCAAATTTGGCATACTTATTTTCAGGCCTAATTTGTTTGTATGTGCAATACTATTCGGGCTGATATTACACGTTTGGTGCACAATAAAAAGCAAATCGGACGAAGATATATATGGGAGCTATATCTAAATTTTTACCGATTATCTCCAATTTCAATAGGGTTCGTCCTTGGGCCAAACAAATATTGTTTGGAAAATTTCATCTCAATCGTATAATAAATCCGACCTGCATTTTGTTCACAAGAATACGTGGACAGACGGACTGATATGCATAAATCAACTCAGAAAGTGATTCTATGGAGATCCTCAAAAGTAACTATAGGTCTATCTCGCTTCCTTCTCCATGTTAGAAACAAATGCACAAAGACATAATACCCTTACCACTATGTGGGGTAGGGTATAAAGTTTAATATATATATATATATATATCTAAATTTTTACCGATTATCTCCAATTTCAATAGGGTTCGTCCTTGGGCCAAACAAATATTGTTTGGAAAATTTCATCTCAATCGTATAATAAATCCGACCTGCATTTTGTTCACAAGAATACGTGGACAGACGGACTGATATGCATAAATCAACTCAGAAAGTGATTCTATGGAGATCCTCAAAAGTAACTATAGGTCTATCTCGCTTCCTTCTCCATGTTAGAAACAAATGCACAAAGACATAATACCCTTACCACTATGTGGGGTAGGGTATAAAGTTTAATGTGGGGAGGTAACCAAATGAGGGCTGGGAACTCCGGTCCATTTTTATATATTTGAAAATATTCCACTCATGATTCTTTGGAAACCTTGCATTTTAGGTATATTGTGTCTCCGGCAATATTTCTGGGGTATTTTTAGTCTTTTTCTATAATGAAGGGATCGTATCAGATCAAACGTTGTCCATATGTAGTTATTTGCCATAAATCGTTGAAAATAAGTACAAAAATAGCAGTTAATTTCTACTGGCGGAGCTTTTTATACTCTCACCAATTGCAAAATAACTTATGTAACAAAATGTCTGTTAATACAGAAATTCCAATATACGAGGTGTATGCGAGCCAAATTTCAAAGAATTTGGCTAAAATCCATAATACCAAACCATAATACCGAACATCGGAAGGATATAGGGGAAAAGCGTTGACCTATAAAAAAATATTCTGCATCAATCCAAATACGAAATTCGAATACAGAATTTTAAGTAATTTCGTTAGAAAATATGGTTAAAATTGGCAATATGCCGAATAAAGAAATATATCGTTATATTGGGGCTATAGAAAAACGTGAACCAATGTGGACAATGTTCTGCCACAGTAGAAAGAACCCGTTTAATTTAGAATGAAAAGTATTGTTTTGCAACGTTAACAATGGGTTAACTCATAATTAATTTGTAGATGATTAACATCGCTGAAATCAATATCAATAGATTTCTTCCTTACTTGTCTATATAGGTCCATAATATCGTATATCCCCCATATAACGGTACCCCCCGATATTCTGTATTTTGATGATTTTAGCCACATTTTCCAATGGAATTGCCTGAAAATCCACAAAAGGAGTTCCTTGTGAGTAATTTATTCCCTGGCAGATAATTATTTATATATGTAGGTCCACGATATCGTGTAGCCCCCAATATTCGGTGTATTGATGATTTTAGCCACATTTTCTAATGGAATTGCCTAAAAATCCACACAAGGGGTTTTTTTTGAGTACTTCACTCCCAGAAATAGATTTGTCTACAATATCGTATATCCACCCATATATCGGAACATTCTGATATTAGTTATTTTAAAGCTTTTAACAGATTTTGTAATGGATTTTATTTTTTTGAAAATTTCCTAATTCGTTCCGAATGGTGGAGAGTATTCAAAGTTCGGCCCGGCTGAACTTACTGTTTTTCTACTTGTTCTACTTTCTAGTCTTAGGATTAAACAATTAATAATTTAAAATAATAAAAATCAAATGAATACAAATAGTCAAAAATAATGTCACTCATTTGGGGGCGCAGGTTGAGAAATGATTCATCGTCATTCCATTCTCAAATTCACGTTTTGTTGTTTTACAGCGCCTCAATGTTTCTTTCAGAAGAGAAGGAAAGTTAGCATTATCCCATTAGATGTCAGAACGTCTGTAACGACATTGAGTCTTTCGTTTACCAGGGCAAGCGTACGGCCATCAAGGTCTGTCTCATAAATTTATTAGTGTCAGACGTGAGTTTTTCACTTCGGACGGGATGCGAGATTTGTCACTTCGGTCTACTAACAGAGTTTCGCTTGTCGGGTAGAGTAACGTTTATTGGTTTCTGAAACTCATATGCATTGTAAAGCACTCTTAAACTGGACTCAACAATATTTCACGTTCTAGCTCGACCGTTCTCCTCGATAACTGTCCACCAGTAATCGTAAATAATTGGTTTTTGGACCTCTTTGCGACACTCGCCACCCAATTTATATAACATTTAAGTTATCCTCATGTTTATATACAATTTTCATAACTTCACAGAAGATCACCACATCGGTCCGTTTGAAGGTTATACCACAAAACGGAAGAGCCATCAGACCAAATGACAACAACAATTTCAATCATAACCAATTTACAGTGAATGCCTTCATCAACACCTGTTGTTTTGACCTACATATAATTTTAATGCTGTATTTGTTTCAATCCCCACCTTTCCCACACAGATACATCAAACAATGTACAAATTTGTTATACTTGCAAAAATAAAAACACATATTTTTGCAACAGAAAATCAATAAATCATTTGCCAGCAGTGTGTCGGTCGACATGCAAACAGTTGGTTGGTTTGGTATGAAACGCCCTATCATTGAAATTATCAACAACTTGTTCGAACCACACAGCACTCTTTTGAATTCTAGCAACGAGTAGTTTGCTTGTAGCGTAAACAAATTATCAATGAACTATTGAATGGTCATTCATGCAGCCATTCAATCAATCGATCATGTTTCAGTTTGGTTTGGTTTCAAGGTTTTATAATTATCTGAGTGGTTCCGGTCTTCATGTAAGCTGCCCAAAGAAAAGTAGGTAGTCATTGCTGATATATTACATTGTGCAACACAAAAAAAATGTACGGGAAAATAAAGCAGATTACGAAGGTAGAGCTAAAGAAGAAGTTTATCGGCGTTTTGACAGTTTACATCGAAAAGTAACATAAATAGAGGGAACATTTTCGGATTAATATTCTTCGGAATTCACGCATTTCAGGTATATAGTTTCTTTAGTAAAATTGTAGATGAAAATACGAGTCTTATTGGTCTTTTATTAAAAATATGGTTAAAAACCTCCTTGGAACGGGATCGTGACAAGTTAAAATATTCTACAAAATTATTAAACATACAATTCCACTATCCTAGAAGACATCAAAAGTCGACAACTTACCTAAGCGCCAGGGTTACAGCCGTACTTTTTGTGAGTTGGTGCAAAAATTTGGTAGAGGTATTTCCGAGCTCAATAAGATATCTGGTACCAAATATTATTGTTGTTGAGTCCACATAACGAATTTGAGTGAGGGAGCTATAGCTATCTATCTGAACCGGTTTTCACCAAATTTAATGTACTTGCTTCTAGAACGAATTCTGTCGGATAGGCCGAAACTCAGGTCATTTTGACTGATATTGGCTATTTGGTGCACAGTTTACCGGAAATCGGTTGAGGATGTATATATGGGAGCTATATCCAAATCTGAACCGATTTTGACAAATCTATCTTTGGTACTCTTATTTCAGAGCTATATATGATATCTGGTACAAAATATCATTCTAGTGGAATGCATATTACGCATGTGAGGGACTTAAAATCTCAAATCGGAAAATACATATATATGAGAGCTATAGCATTATCTGCACCCATTATTATATCCTCCACCATACTATGGAGGGTGTATTAACTTCGTCATTATCCTCGAAATACTCATGTCAGACCCAACAAAATATATATTTTCTTGATCAGCGTGAAATTCTAAGTCGAGTTAGCGATGTCCGTCTGCCTGTCTGTCTGTCTATCTGTCTGTTGTAATCACGCTATCTTTCGAACGAAGGTTAAAATTTTGCACACATGTTTATTTTTCCAGTAGGCAGGTTAAGTTCGTAAATGGGCCATGCAGGTCCACGTCTTCGTATAGCCCCCATATAACTGTACATCCCGATATTCGGTATTTTTATGATTTTAGCAACATTATTCACCGAAATTGTTTCAAATTTGGTATTAAAGTTCGAAAAAGATACTACAGCCTAAGGCAGAAAATTATTTGTGCAGGTCCAGGTCTTCGTAGAGGCCCCATATATCGGTACCTACTTATATTCGGTATTTTGATGATTTTATCGACATTATTCACCGGCATTGTTTCAAATTTGGTATTTGAAGTTCGAAATGGATACTACAGTTAAAGAAAGAAAATTGTCTGTGCAGGTCCACGTCTTCGTATAGGCCCTATATAACGGTACCTCCCCATATTCGGTATTTTGATGACTTTAACAACATTATTTACCGGAATAGTTTCAAATTTGGTATTTAAAGTTCGAAATAGATACTTCAGCCTAGACAGAAAATTATTTGTGCCCCCATATAACGGTACCTCCCAATATTCTGTATTTTGATGATTTTAGCGTCATTATTCACCGGAATTGTTTCAATTAACGTATTTAGAGTTCGTAATGGGAAATACAGTCTGTGACAGAAAATTGTCTATGCAGGTCCAGGTCTTCGTATAGACCCCATATATCAGTACCTCCCTATATTCGGTATTTTGACGAGTTTAGGTACAATTCCCACCGAAATTGTTTGATATGTCGTATTTGAAGTTCGTAATGGATGCTACAGCCTGTGACAGAAAATTGTCTATGAAGGTCCAGGTCTTCGCACAGCTCCGTTATAACGGTACCTCTCTATATACGATATTTTTATGATTTTAGCTACATTATTCACCGTTTATTTCAAGTTTCGAATTTGAATATGGTAATGGCTTATGACAAACAATGCCTATGTAGGTCCACGTCGTATAGATTTTATTTGTTTAAAAATTTCCAAATTCGTTCCAATTCGGAGGGTATTCCAAGTTCGGTTCGGCCGAACTTACTGCTTTTTAATTTGTCTTATCTTATTTACTTGCTTCTAGACTAAATTCGGTGAGATGTACCAAAATACAGGTCATTTGGACTTATATAGCCAATTAACCCGAAATAGTTTGAATATATATGGGAGCTACATTAAAATCTGATCCGATTATAACCAATTTCAGTAGGGTTCATCCATACAATTCATATATATAAACTTTTCTATACAATATGTAAAAATACTGTGTCAAATTTGGCCATATTTGTGATGGTTTTACGAATTTTCCGGAAGCATTTATTTTTCATATTTCACTGCAACCCTTATTGGTGTTGGTCAGATCAAATCAGTTTGTTCATTTGTTGTAAAACGTGTTGTACTTCAGCCTCGAGGCAATGTGACATACATATTTAAGGTGATTTTGTGGTCATACTACTACTAACCCATGGAACATATGTTTATAACACATACGTTCTATGTTGAACACACAACACGTCAACATATTTGTAGCATGGTCTAATATGGACGAAATTTAAGCACAGGTGCATGGATATATACAGTAAAACACAAACACACATAAAATATAATTAACGTATTTTAAATAAAGATATTTTATTGTATAGTTAGTTGTTATGCATAGTTACACTTATAGTGAGGCTTATTTGATTTTTTTTAATGAATCATAATTTAAATAATTGTTTAAATATATAGAATTCCGTTAAAAACAAAGCCAACTTAAACAATAAATTTTAAAGGTTGGAGTGGTTTTGAAAAGACAAAATTTATAACAGAAAACTTACTGATAATAAATTATTTCTCACTGTGTAAGGAGAGGCAAAAAAATACTTGCAATATTTTGTTATTTCAAAACACATACAATCACAAAAATATGTTGAGGCTCTCTGTTTAGCCCTACTATATAGTTCCACGTTTTCGTATAACCCCTGCAACACCGGATATTCGTTTTTTTAACATTAGCAGCATATTTCAACGGAATTGATTTACACTTTGCAAGTACCTTTCAAATGGAGGAGGGTATTAAACGGTCGTCCCGGCCGAACTTAGTTTCTTTAGTAGTTGATTTTAATAAAATTGGAATATATCGACCAATTGCATTACCTATGAATTGACACTTCGAGTCGAGCCGTTATGATATACCTTATAGTGGTAAGGATTTGGCCCAAGGACGAACACTATTGAGATAGGTGAAAATGGGATCAGATATACCTATAGCTCCCATATATATGGTGCATCCGATTGGGGGCTTAAGTCCCTCACATGAGTAATATGTACTCCACAACAACGATATTTGATACCGGATATCAGATACAGCTCAAAAAGAAGTGCTTAAAATGTTGTTAATATCGGTTAAGATTTGGATAGAGCTCCCTATCCGAATTCATGTTTTTAAGCACCAAACGGCTAATATCAGACCAAATGGAATGAATCTTGCCAATTCCGACTGAATTCATCCTATAAACAAGTACTTCGAATTCGGTGAAAATCGGTTCTGATATAGCTCCCATATATATGTTTCAACCGCTTTGGGGTTTTAACTAGAGGCCTGAAGAAAATAGATAATTTTTTAATTTTTTTCTTAATTTTATTGAATGAAAGCAAAAAATGTCGGAAATAGCATCAAATTTTAAAATCAGTTTAGATTTGTTCGAATTGGTCACCTTTGGCACGAATTATAGCCTTCAAACGGCCATTGAAACCGTCACAAGCTGCCCGAATGTTGCTCTGCGGTATTTTGGCCCATTCCCGGCGAAGCGCTTGCTTGAGGTGATCAACACTTTGGTATATTTTAGTACCAACCTTGCTTTACAAAATACTCCAGACACAATAGTCCAAGGATACCAAGGGTATCCGGAGATTTTGGTGGCCATTGTGCGCAGGAAATTTTGTAACCATTCTTGGTGCTGAATGGGATGGTACTGAGTCCTGTTGGAATGCCCAAGGTCTGCGCCAAATTGTTTCATGCCCAAGGCTTTAATACACCCTCAAGAATATTTTCGCCATAATATTCGGTATTTCTTCTAATGCCACGGTCGATGAATACGAGCGGAGAGCGACCATCGGCTGTTATGGCGGCCCACACAGTCACCATAGCCGCCGCTTGAGTTTTGTTGGCCAACCGAAGGCGCACATTTTCACCTGACCTCTTTGGCAAGTAAACACGATCATTTTGTTCGTTTACAAACTGCTGGACAACGAATGTTTTCTCATAGGAAAAAATTAAATTCGGGGGTTCACCACTTTCGGCCATGCGAAGCCACTCTTAAGCTTTTTTGAATCTATTTTCACTTTTTGGAATTTCAATGGCTTTACCCCGAGCTCATTTTTCAATATTTGCCGAATGGAATATTGCGTTATGTTCAGCTCACGAGCCATTTTTCGGCCACTGTGACGCGTGTTTCGATCAAGTCGCTTTTTTACTTTTCGAACCATTTCTGCTGATGTTGCTGTTTTCTTCCGTCCACTTCCTTGACGCTAACGAGCGATGGTACGAGACATAAAAAATTTATTCACATTTAAATGCTGGAGTGCTCTACCGATAGCCAATTGTGTTTTCCAGCCAAATATAAAGAAATCACACTATCACGCTTGAATTCCATCACGAATAACTTTATTTCTGAATAGGTTTATACGCTTATAACAATATAATGAGCTGTCACTGGAATAATTTTAACAGCTGTCGGACTAGTGTCTTAGAAATTACAGCGGTCTGAAGTTGGTTGCGGTTTTTCATAGTTCTGAGGTTTCCGAAAATAAGTTTCCTGTTCAAAAATTGCACAATAATTCCATATTTTGACCAACAGACAATTTTTAGGATTTCTTGAAGTACTATCCAAATTTTCCAAATTAATGTCTTGATTTGATATTGTGGGATTTAAAAGGGTAAAACATCTCCTTTAACAGTAGATTTTAATTAAAGACCTAAAACTTTGTGCTCTTGTGTTTTCTACAATTTTACTTAATCTACACTATTTCCCATGCCTGAACATCATAATATCTACGTTTGTTTACAGATTCGAGAAAATTAATACAAAACCAGAATACCTGAATATTGTATAAATTAGCATCAATAACGACGTTACTTACCAAAGCCCAGGCCATTGTGGTAGGTATAATACAGTTATAAAACTGATTAATTTTCTTGTTCGGATTTCGAAAATAATTCATTACATTACATTTGTAATACATGTTACTTTATATGACAATATATTGTTGCTATCGTTGTTGTTGCTGCTACTGTAACAAATGCCCAATGTAAACACAAACATATTCCAACAAATATTTGAATATAGTCAACCGATAACCATAAATAAGTCAATGGCAATTTATTTAAATTCATTTAACCAGGCGAGCATGTTTCACTGTTTTTCCACATTTTGCCACATGATTTATAGAACGCGTTTCTGCCCCCTTCCGATACTATTACCGACCATTACTGGCAATGTATCATCGTGGATGGTGGACATGGATAGTGGGTTTCTCGTGTCCAACCATAATTTAAAAATATATGTATAAAAGGTAATAAATTGTTATGTAAACTATATTTATTTTCATCTGGCTGGCAACGAGATTAAATCTGAACATTGCAAGGGCAATACGCTTAAGCACTCACACACACACATAGATGCACATGAAGAGGGAATCATTTGATTATTTCGCATAATATATATACTTCGTGTGTTATTGTATACGTTAGCTCATTTTTCAAAGAGTGTAACACCTGAAAAAACAGTTGTGAGAGAAACACATGTTATATTCTCGAGTATAGGGGGTACAGAATATGTCAAAACTTGGAAGTATCTCCAATAAATTGCTGTTCACAACTATGACTGAAAGACCCAAACCATTTTATTGTATACTATATCAACACGTGGAGCTATGTTTTCAATACAAAAAATTCCCTGGACCTAAAATACACCTGAGTAAAGTTTTATAAACCTATTTAATTTTGATCGGAAGCTAGAGTGATTTCCACAACCGGACAGACAAAGGGACAGATAGTGCAAGATCAATATATAATTTTATTCCGATCATGAATATATTTGCTTTTTGGAGTCTAAAATTCTTATTTCGGGTAGTTACTAGCGAAATGAAAAACTTACTTGAAAACAAGTAAAAAAGCTGTAAGTTCGGCCGGGCCGAACTTTGAATGCCCTCCACCATTAGGTACAAATTTGGCAATTTTCAAAAAAAAAAAAAAAAAAAATCAAATCCGTTAAAAATTCTATTAAAATCTTAAAAATATCGACTGTAGCCGTATATTAGGGTCTATACGACGACGTGGACCTGCATAGGCAACTTTTCTCGCAAGCTATTACAATATTCAAATACGAAACTAGAAAAAATCTGTTTATAATGTAGCTAAAATCATTAAAATAACGAATGTAGGGTGGTACCATGTGGGTTATAAAACGTAGACCTGCACAGACAATTTTCTAGCATGGGCCGTTGTATCCATTAAGAACTTTAAATGCGAAATTTGAAACAATTCCGGTAAATATTTTCGCTAAAACCATGAAAATACCGAATATCGGGGGGTACCGTTATATGGGAGCTATTCGAAGACGTGGACTTTCACAAACCATTTTTCTGTCATGGCTCTAGTATTCCTTACGAAATTCAAATAACAAAGAGTTCCGGTAAATAACGTCGCTAAAATCATCAAAATACCGAATATCGGGGGTACCGTTATATGGGGGCTATACGAAGACGTGGACCTGCACAGACAATTTTCTGTCATAGGCTGTAGTATTCATTACGAACTTCAAATACTAAACTTGAAAGAGTTCGGGTAAATAACGTCGCTAAAATCATCAAAGTACCGAATATCGGGGGGTACCGTTATATACGAAGACGTAGACTTACATGGCTCATTTTCTGTCTATAGCCGTAGTATCTATTACGAACTTCAAATACTAAATTTGAAATAGTTACGATAAATAATGTCTGTAAAATCATCAAAATAGCCAATATCGGAAGGTACCGTCATATGGGGGATATACGAAGACGTGGACCTACAAATTGCAATATCATTTCAATACCAAGATTCCTGCAGATATAATACACATTTGAGAAAAATTTTATCAACCTACTTCATTTCGTTCGGAAGCTAGAGTGATTTCCACAGTTGGACAGACGGACGGACATTGCTAAATCGACAAAGAATTTTATGCTGATCAAGAATATATATATTTTGTGGGGTCTAAAATGTATATTTCGAGGTGTTACAAACGGAATGACAAACTTAATATACCCTCCATACTATAGTGGAGGGTATAAAAATAAGCAAATGCTGTAGTATTGCGGGACCGACCATTTAATACTACCAATACTATAATTTCCACACCCAGTTTGGTCAATCTTGTCTAGGGAATAATGTCATATGTTACCTTTGGTTTTATGTCTGACTAAGGTCAACTAGGAAATGAACAATATCGAACCACTTCTTCGGAACATCCATCATAATAGGTCTATAGTTTGAATAACCATAACATAAGACACCGTCGGCAAAACCTACTGATGCTATTTAACTTTTTACTTATTTTTTTCAATAGAATTGTTTCAAACTTGGTATTGGGAGTTCGTAATAGGGGCCACCTTTTCTAGCAAATAATTGGCTTTAGAGGTCAACGTTTTCGTATTGCGCCCAGGCAACGGAACTCCCCTATATTCGGTAATTATTTAATCCGCACTTTGCAATGGGTACCAATTATGAAATAATTTTTTATTTTCGAATTCTTATAATTTCCAACGGCGTTTTATGGTACTTTCACGCATTAACCTAAACAAGTAAAAAAACATTAAGTTCGGCCGGACCGAACTTTTTATACCTTCCACCTTTGGGTAAAGAAAAAATGTTTATATTAAGTATCTGAATATACAAATACCAGTAAGACCGTTTGGATAAAACTGTTAATCTTTCCAAAAAAACCATAAAGTGTGTGAGGCCGTTATATGGCGGCAATACCAAAAAGGGAACCTCTATAGGCAATTTTATACTTCAAATATAATACCGAATATCGGTTGATATCGTTATACGTGCGCTATAGGAAAACGTAGACCTGTTCTGCCACCGCAGCTAGAACCCATTATGAACTACAAATACCAATTTTTTATATCCTCCACCATTCTATGGAGGGCATATTAGCTTTGTCATATTCATAATCTATAAAACTTTTATTTGTTATGTGAAGCTCTACTAAATATGTAAAGTGGTGTTGTATGATAAAGTCGGCTCCGCCCAGGGGGTATGGGTGCATCAAATATATGAAATTGGCCGAGAGTATATATGGGTGCTATATCCAAATCTTAATCGATTTCTAATTAATTTGACAAATTTATTATTGTAACCGCCACATGTTATGTTTGGTATATGACATACATGAGATCGGCCAAAAATATATATGGGAGACATACCCAAACCTTAACTGATTTCAATATCATTTGGTAATTTCTTTTCGGTACCAAATCTCGCCTCTCAGCCCGAATTTCATTGGAATCGGACATACAGATCACGTTGGGTGCCTCAAATATATGAAATCGGCCGAAAATATATATGGGAGCTATATCCAAATCTGAACCGATTTAAATATATAATTTGACAAATTTATTTTCAGATCAAATTCCGTCACACATTCCAAATTTCATTGGAATCGAACATACATATCGTGTTTGGGGCATCAAATAAACGAAATCAGTCCAAAAAATATATGTGGGAGATATATCCAAATCTGAACCGATTTCAATATAATTTGGCAAATATATTTTCTGATCAAATTTCGTTACTCATTCCAAATTTTGGAGACTGTATCTCTAATCGATCAATAGATATGTGCATATCAAATCTAAATTTTTGGGAGGTACCTCCGACTCTGATGCTATATTTCCAGTTCCAAGTGGAATTTCAAAAATGTATATAGCCTATGCTACTTTCATATGTGGTTTCGCAATTATGGCCCGATCTTCACGAAATTTAGAATGGAGTTGGGGCTAAGGTCAGAATAGAACCCTAGTTCTTTTGGAGATGATCGCGTAATATTTAGGGGATGAAATGGACCAAAAACTGAAAAAATTCCTGATTTGCTCTACAGGCCGCAATTATCGACCAAAATATAAAAAATATGCCAATAATGATGTTAATATAGATTTTTTAGTATTTTGTGACATTTTTTTATTTTTTCATATTTTTTATTGCATGTGATTTTTTCAATTTGACTTATAATATTTTGTAATATTTTTTCACCTTACAACACAGGGTGGATTTATTATATAAGGATTGCAAATATCGTCCGATCCTCAGAAGGGCTAGACCTATTGTTTTCAAAGATGTTCGCAATATATTAGGGGTTGAAATGGATCAACAACTAAAAATTTTCATGATTTTACAGCCGTTATAAAGGTCAAAATCTTCCAATATGGATTTGGACATAAGGGGGCTTCTAACATATTGTAGTGTTGTAGGGTATAACATAGTCGGCCCCGTACGACTATAGCCTTTGCTTACTTGTTTAAAGTATTTTCTTTCAGGAGGAGAATTTTATTCTTCTTCTCATGCCTAGGACATATTCAACAAAATCAGCTTATGTAAGCAAACGTCTGCGGAGTTGCATTTTAAATCTCAAGGGTTTGATCAAATTGAATCCTCAAGGCTCTTGTTAATTACACTGTTAACGAAAGGAGCCCACAATGCATTACGGCTCCATAGTCTCTTTTGTTACCAACTTTTTCCATGAAATCAATTCCTTTAAGATATACACTGAAAACAGACAGGAATGCACTGAATCTCTCTCGCTCTTTTCCCACAGCCCACTTTCCGCGAACACAAATGCCCATTATTTGCATTTTCGAATTGCGCCAAAATGTCTTGCGAGATAACGTCGTGGAAACCTCATTGTCGTCACAAATTAAAGTTCAAGTGAAAATAATGAAACAATGGCTTTGTCGAAGAAAGTAAATACGTATTCTTGTGGGTGTGCAAGTTGGTGTAAAAGTGTGGTCATTTCAGATTTTTAATCTACATTATGCAAATGTGGTTGTATTTCTCTCATGTCGCAGTGAATATGAGTTAAGTAAGTTAAGCGATTGGGAACATTTTGATGTCAATGCTGTTTTTGAGGTAATTTATGGCAAATGCACACATTTAAATTGCACGTATTAAAATTCTGTTATAAGATAATGATATTTGATTTAGGTTGAACTGAATTGTGGGATCGTATTTTAGAAGAGCGTTTTTAGACTCTAAAGAAAATATTAGGAAAACTACATAGAGTAGTTCCTATTAAATTAACAATCCAAAATAACTTAATTTGAGAATGAGCTTCATGTAACGAGTATAAGTTTCACAGAGTGAACACGTCCGACTACGCAACTTAAAGTCATTGGTTTGAATCTCCACACAAACATACACAAACAACATAATTTTTGTCCAAAAATTACAGGTAAATCCGAGAAGATAATGAAAGAATAGCTAAAAATCGAAAACAAGTGTATCGGCGCACATTGAGGTGAGATCGTCAAAAAAACGGAGATTAATTCAGAAAAGCATTTTAACGCTTTGAAATTTTTATCAGATAATATCTGCACCGATTTTAGCCAAATTTGACATACTTATTCTAACCTCAATTTGATTGGTTTTTTGGTCTATTTTTATACATTCCACCTTGAAATGGAAGTTATATTAACTTTGTCATTCCGTTTGTAATATCCCTAAATATATGTGGTAGACCCCTTAAAGTATATATATTCATGATCAGCATAAAAATCCAAGTCTATATAACGATATCCGTCTCTCTGTTGAAATCATAATACAGCCCACATTATTTTACGTAGAGCTTCAAAATTTGGCAAACCTATTTTTATTGTGTCTATGATGGTTGGTGCTGAAATGAGATATATCGGTCCATGTTTTGGTATATCCCCCATATAACGGTACCTTCCGATATTCGGTATTTTGATGATTTTTGCCACACTTTTTCACGGATTTGTTTGCAAAAATTGAGTGAGATACCCAAAAAGGGAGATTAATTCAGGGAAGCCTTCTTTCGCTTTGAAATTTGGATAAGATAGTTATATTACCCCTAGAACGTTTGGTATTAAAAATTGGATATGTTCACGTTTTGGTGTGGCCCCCATACAGCATTACTACCTGATTTTCGACATTTTGAATATTTTGACCACAATTTTAAACCAAATCATGTGTAATTTAACTTTTAGAGTTCAGAGATTGTTAAAAAAAATTTAAGGTCGCTCCAATATTTGGTATAGGCACCATGTTAACGCACCTCCTAGTTTTCGTTATTTTAAAGGTTTCGACCACAATTTTAAACCCAATCATGAGTTACTAGACATTTTGAACACATAACTAACAGAATTACTCACTGCTAAATTTTGTTAAGATAGGTCCCTTATTATGTATGATATTTAGTGGCATTTCCAAATTTAGATATTTTGAAATTATTTCGTAAATAACGGTACCCCCAATATTGGGTGTTTTGACGATTTTAACAACATTTTTCAATGGAATTGTCTAAAATTCTACAAATGGAGTTCTTCGTAACTACTTTAACCTCTGAAAAAGAATTGTCTATATATGTACGATCTCGTATACCCCCATATAACTGTACTTCCCGATATTCGGTATTAAGATGATTTTAGCCACATTTTTAAATGGTATTGTCTGAAAATCCACACAAGGAGTTCTTTCTGAGTACTTTGAACCCTGGAAGAGAATTGTCTAGGGGTCTGCGTTTCATTATGGCAACCATATAACGCTACCCCAAGATATTCGGTATTTCCAGGATTTTCGCGACATTATTCACCGGAATTGCGTCAAATTTTGTATTTTAAGTTCTTAATGGGTACTACAACCTGTGACGGAAATTTGTCTATGCAGGTTCACGAAGATAAATTCTACCAAAAATTTAAGCCTTCAAGGGTCTTTGGTCTTTTTTTAAATATGATTAAAAACTCCCTCTACACGGGATCGTGACCTTTCTGCGGCAACAAAATCGGTCATAATCACCAGAAAATCGGTCGGTCATAGTCTCCATAATGGATATCATGTCCAAAACGATTGCAGACACATTATGGGGTTAAAAAAAATAAACAAAATAAAGTTCTATTTATTCGACACTAAAGTTCAGATACAAAATCCGGGTATCATTTGAAAGCTTATGGCCATTTAAAAGTCTATTCAACAAGCGTTAATATGATGGGTTTGTTTAAACCGGTTCCGGAGCAATACAAGAAAATTGAACATTTTGAAAAACCCCTAAAAAGTCGAATATGTGCTTATATTTATTGCAGTTCCCAAAAGTTAACAAGTAAAAAAGCTGTAAGTTCACCCGGGCAGAACTTTGAATACTCTCCAACAATTTTCAAAAAATTAAAATCCATAAAAAATTCTGTTAAAATCTTAAAAATACAGAAAGTAGCCGTATGTTAGGGTCTATACGACGACGTGGACCTGCATACGCAACTTTTGTCATAAGCCAGCACAGACAATTTTCTTGCATAGGCTGTAGTATCCATTACGAACTTCAAATAAAAAAATTGAAATAATTCCGGTAAATAATGTCGCTAAAATCAACAAAATACCGTATATCGGGAGGTACCGTTATATGGGAGCTATACGAAGACGTGGACCTGCACAGACAATTTTCTGTCATAGGCTGTAGTATTCATTACGAACTACAAATACTAAATTTAAAATAGTTCCGGTAAATAATGTCGCTAAAATGATCAAAATACTGAATATCGGGGGAACCGTTATGTGGGGGCTATACGACGACGTGGACCTGCACAGACAATTTTCTGTCCTATGCTGTAGTATCCATTACGAATTTCGAATACCAAAACAATTCCGGTGAATAATGTCGCTAATGTCGTGGGGGCTATTTCTATCGAACAAGTGATCATATGGGTGGGGTTGTTTGAACCGGTTCTGGACCGGAATTTTTTTAAAAGCCCCTAAAGAGTCGAACATAGACCCAATATGGGGTATTTAGATCTACATACTGAATTAAAGCATTAAAGTCTTTACCTTTCCAAAATGGTGCCACATGTAATATCTCTTATAATTCCGAAGATATTGACTTTATAATCGAAGGGCGACTGCTTACAAAAGTTATCAAGTTTAGAAAGACTGTGGATCGCATAGCCGGTGTTGGACAAATCTCAGAAGAGAAAATCTTAGGATACTTACAATCCACTTGTTGGATAGGTATTTCCATAAGCTTTTAAATGATACCCATATTGTATCATATCATTGAAGAACCGGAGCAAACCCGGATTTTGAATCCAGTTTTTTTGGTCGAATAACTGGGTAACTGAGTATTTCAGTATGTGATAAAAATTCAAGTCAATGCAATCATATACCCATAAACTCAACTATGGCTTTGTGTTCTTTCTGGAGATTATGTCCGAAAATTTGGTAGCGGAAATAGTCCCCACAGCAAAGGGTTATTTTCTCCATGTGGATTATGTCTGTTTTGTGTGAAAATTTACAGCGAATTCGGATGGAAATAAAATCTTGACATTTGGCTTAAAAATCGAGCTTGGGAAGAAGGGTTGAAGCGTGGCTTTAGAAATGTGTAGTGAAATGTGAGCTATGCAGGTCCACGTCTTCGTATAGCCCCCATAAAACGGTAGCTCCCCATATTCGGTATTTTGATGATTTTAGCGACATTATTAACCTTTTTTTCAAATTCGGCATTTCGATACCACAGCCTAAGACAGAAAATTTCTGTGCCGTCCTCTTCTTCGTATACCCCCCATAAAACGGTAGCTCCCCATATTCGGTATTTTGATGATTTTAGCGATATTATTTACCGGATTTATTTCAAATTTTGTATTTATAGTTAGAAATGGATACTAAAGCCTATGGCAGAAAATTGTCTGTCCCTATGGTACCTCTCTATATTCGGTATTTTGATGATTTAACTAAATTATAAACAGATTTGTTTTTCAAGTTTCACATTTGAATATAGCTTACGACAAAAGTTGCTTATGCAGGTCCACATCGTCGTATAGACCCTAATATTCGGTATTTTTAAGATTTTAACAGAATTTTTAACGGGTTTTATTTTTTTGAAAATTGCCAAATTTGTACCAAATGGTGGAGGGTATTCAAAGTTCGGCCGAACTTACAGGTTTTTTTACTTTTTTTTTGTCATTAGCCTCTTCATAACTTCACAATATAACACTTATAAAAGTATCAATTAGTATCTAGTCAATATTCAAATTCAAATAAATCTATATTTTAAACATTGAAATCATTCAATAAATTGTTTATGTCGTTCTGGGGAGAATTTAATTGAAATTCACACAGTAAGTTGTCTATACTCACAGATACTTTTGTTATGTATGTGCGTACATGCTACATACGTATGCATTCAGGCAATAAATATCAAAATGAATGAAATTTGTTTCTGAAAAATGCCATCAAATCATTTTCTTTAATGGCAAGGAATTTACGAAATTCCTAATTACCGACAACAATAAATAAATACATTTCAAGTTTAGATGATGACAGAGAAGTGATATATTTGTACATATAAACGATAAAATAAAGCTGAAATTCCAATTGCAGAAATTGACATCTGACTTGCAATAAAAGCATAAATATGTTTGTACACATAGACATATATCATATGTAACGTTGTGTCAAGTAAATATTTTGATGTTAAGGCATTCTTTGAATTTGTTTCCAAACTGACATCTATTTGAGTTGAGAATTATTCTCATACGACGATGACTTAGATTTCCTCGTAAAGGTCGGTCAATAGGATATTTTAGGAACTGAGATTGTCACTTTAAATATTTAATTATTTAATGAAACTGAAACAGATATAAATATTGGTAGACAATCTAATATCGAGAAAACAACAATTAACTAAAAAAAAATAAACACAAATAAATAAAACAAGTAAAAAAGCAGTAAGTTCGGCCGGGCCAAACTTTGGATACCCTCCACCATTTGGAACGAATTTGGCAATTCTCAACAATAATAAAATACGTTAAAATTCTACTAAATCTTAAAAATACCGAAAGTAGCTATTATATTAGGATCCATACGACGACATGGTCCTGCAATGTAGCTAAAATCATCGAAATACCGAATATCAGGAGGTATTGTTATATGGGACTATACGAAGACGTGGACCGGCACAGATAATTTTCTGTCTTAGGCTGTAGCATCCATTACGAACAATAAATATAAAATTTTAAGAAATTTCTGTGAAAAATGTCGCTAAGAACACCAAAATAACGAATATCGGGAGGTACCGTTATATGGGGACTATACCAAAACGTGGACCTTAATGATCCATTTTTAATACCAAAGGTCCTGCAGACATAACATACATTTGAGTAAAATTTTATCAATCTACTTCAATTCGTTCTGAAGGTAGAGTGGTTACCACCGAAGGACAGGCGGACATTCGGACGGACACTGCTAAATCGACATAGAATTTATTGCTGATCAAGAATATATATACTTTGTGGCTTCTAAAATGTATATTTCGAGGTGTTACAAACGTAATGACAAACTTAATATACCGTCCATACTATGGTGGAGGGTATAAAGGCGGAGTTTATATAACCATTTTAAAACTTCAATTAATATCAAATGTCCTCCACTTTTCCTAACGATAGATTTTCTGTCCTTTTTTCAATTTGACGTAATTAATAATTAATTAATAATTTCATCAAGTACGTAATATCTGAGCAAAAAGAATCGATTACGACAAGTAGGATCGAATTCAGATCAAATATAAGTTTAGTGAAATTTAGTGAATATCGGTTTAAATTTGTATACCCTTCACCATACTATGGAGGATCATCGAAGTAATAATTATACAACCAATAAAGTATATTTAGGTTTGATTCTAAGTTAATTTAGACGTGACATACAAGGTACCTGTATATGACTATCTCTTGTCAGCAGGTATACCAATTTCGAATATGAGCTATATCGATCTACGTTTTCCTAACAGTCCTTCCCGATATTCTGTGTTCAGATGGCTTCTGCCATGTTTCTTAACGGAATTGTGACAGATACCTATATAGATTTGTGTTTTACTTTAGATCCCATATAACAGGTATCAGAATTCTTAACGTAATTGTTAATATTCTTCCTAAAGTGGCAGAACATTGCCCACAAAGGTATCCCTATAGCCAAACGGTACATGCCTATATTCGGTATTTTGTTGATTTTAGACATATTTTTATACACTCCACCATAGTATGGAGGGTATACAGGGTGAGATGAAAAATCTGCAACCAACTTCAGACTGCTGTCATTTCAAAGCCACTCGTCCGACAGCTTTTAAAATTATTTCAGTGACAGATCATTATATTGTTTATAAGACTACAAAAGGCTAGAAAAAAGTTATTCGTCATGGAATTCAAGCGTGATAGTGCAATTTCTTTATATTTGGCAGGACAACAACAAGTGGCTATCGTTAGAGCACTCCAACATTTAAATGTGAGTAAATCTTTTGTGTCTCGCACCGTTACTCGTTACCGTTACCGTGATACTGGCAGCGTAGCCCGGCGTCAAGGAAGTGGGCGGAAGAAAACAGCAACATCAGCAGAAATGGTTCGAAAGGTAAAGAAGCGACTTGATCGAAACGCTCGTCGCAGAGGCCGAAAAAATGACTCGTTAGCTGAACATATCGCAATATTCCTTTCGGCAAATATTGGAAAATGAGCTCGGGATGAAGCCAATAAAATAGCAAAAAGTACAAGAACTTACACTCAAAAGAGCTAAAAAGTTGCTTCGCCTGGCCGAAAGTGGTGAACTGCCGAATTTGATTTTCTCCGATGAGAAAACATATGTTTTCCAGCAGTTTTTAAACAAACAAAATGATCGTGTTTACTTCACAAAGAGGTCAGCGGAAAATGTGCACCTTCGGTTGGCCACCAGAACTCAAGCGCAGGCCATGGTGATGATGTGGGTCGCCATAACAACCGAAGGTAGCTCTGTGCTCGTATTAATCGACCTTGTCATCCGAATAAATGCCGAATGTTATCACGAAAATATTCTGGAGGGTGTATTAAAGCCTTGGGCACGCAAACATTTTGGCCGCAAACCTTGGACATTCCAACAGGACTCAGCACCGTGCCATCCAAGAATGGTTACAAAATGGGGTTACTCGCTTCATTTCCAGCTCACAATGGCCACCAAAATCTACGAAAACCAATCCGTTGGACTATTACGTTTGGAGTATTTTGGAAAGCAGGTTGCCACTAAAAAATACCAAAGTATCGATCACCTCAAGCAAGCGCCCTGGGAATGGGCCAAAATACCGCAGAGCAACATTCGGGCAGCGTGTTACGGTTTCATTGACCGTTTGAAGGTCATAATTCGTGCCAAAGGTGACTAATTCGAACAAATCTAAACATGTTATAAAATTTTATGCTATTTCCGACATTTTTATACCCTCCGCCATAATATGAAGGGCATATTAAGTTTGTTATTCCGTTTGTAACACCTCGGAATACACATTTTAGACCCCACAAGGTATATCTATTCTTGATCAGCATAAAATTCTTTGTCGATTTAGCGATGTCCGTCCGTATGTCCGTCTGTAGACATCACTCTGGCTTCCGAACGAATTGAAGTAGATTGATAAAATTTTACTCAAATGTATATTATGCCTGCAGGATTTTTGGTGTTGAAAATGGACCATGTAGGTCCACGTTTTGGTATAGCCCCTATATAACGGTACCTCCCGATATTCGGTATTCTGATGATTTTAGCGACATTGTTTACCGGAATTGTTTCGAATTCCGCATTTGAAGTTCGTAATGGATACTACAGCCTATGACAGAAAATTGTCTGTGCAGGTCTAAGTCTTCGTATAGCCCTCATATTCGGTATTTTAATGATTTCAGCGTATGTGTACCGGAATTATTTCGAATTTTGTATTTGAAAATTGTCTATGCAGGTCCACGTTTTATAATCCCCATGATACCTCCCTATATTCGGTGTTTTGATGATTTTAGCTACATTATAAACAGACTTCTTTTTCAAGTTTCGCATTTGAATATTGTAATGACTAATGGCAAAAGTTACCTATACAGTTTCATGTCGTCGTAAAGACCCTAATATAACAGCTACATTCGGTATTTTTAAGATTTCAACAGAATTTTTAACGGTTGTTATTGTTTTTGAGAATTGCTAAGTTCGTTCCAAATAGTGGAGGGTATTCGAGTTTTTTTACTTGTTTTTTTTTTTTTTTTTTTTTTTTTTTGTTTTTCCTTCTGTAGCGTGTCAAACGTACAGAAAACTTAAATTTTAGAAAACTGAATTAGAGGTATTCGAGGTAGCAAACCATATGAACCTGCATACTTCGTAGTCTCAGTTAAGCTGTTGTGTAGTTTTTTACTGCTATCATAGAGTCATAGCAAAGTCATGGTGGGTCTATGTTTCCTTTTAATATAATATCCTAATCTGAACCGATTTCAATATTATTTGGCAAATTTATGTTTGCAGCAAATTCCGTGACTGATTCCAAATTTTATGGGAATCGTACATAAATATCGTGTTTTGTCGAATATGTAAAATCGGCGGAAAATATATAGGGGAGCTATATAAAAATCTGAGCCGATTTCAATATACCTTGACAAAATAATATTTGTACCAAATTCCGTTACACATTCCAAATTTGACGACTGTATCTATAAGCCATCAATAGATAAGGACATACAAAAACAATTTTTTTTCGGAGGTACCTACGATTCTATATCTCCAGATCCTAGTGGAATTTCAAAAAATTATGTGGCCTATGTTACTTTCAGGCGATGCTGCAGTATATTTGGAAAATTTTCAGAAAAAAAAACTTTTTAGAAGCTTTTGAGTTTACATATTAAAAACAAACAATCAAACGTAGAAATATTTTCTTCTTTTATAGATAGAGAGAACTGCAAGAGTTATATGTCTGATTGTTCCTGTATTTATTGAAAATATGCAATTTTGCCGAATATTGTAATTTATGTGCCAAAATTTTTATATTTTCTGAGCGGGCACCTAATTGTTCCATTTGATGGTTCAGTTTCGGATTTAATTTTTTAATCCCAAAATGCGTCATTCCGAAGTATTACTAGTTTTAGTTCTACTCGATGAATATAGCAATTTTTTGAATTAAATAATATTGAATTTAAAAATATGTCTTTAATCTAAACAACAGAACACCAGCACAGCACTACTTCCTCATACAATTATTTTTCCACACTTCCACTTGTTTATATTTAATTAATATAAAAAGATGACTTTCTGAACGAGTCATTTATTAACTTGGCTTCTTTGAAATGCTTCCGAAAATGTTTAATTTACTAAAAAATTAAAACTTGAAACGATTCTGACAAGAGATTTCCAGGAAATGTGAACTTTGTGACAACACAGTTTTCCGTTAATATGGCATCAAAGGAGATGAAGGTGAGAACATTTGTATTTATGTAACCGAATGGTGTTTTCACCAACAAGATTGTTGTTGTTGTTGTTGTTGCTGATAGCAAAGGACTCGTGCTATGGTATCTGGGAGGGGAAAATATTTAAATTGTTGTAGACAGTATTAATACCTTCAATTTGTGCTAATAACATTTACATTATGTCGAGTAATTTTCGGTTGTGGCCAAACCCTTTTTAGATTTAGGCGAAATTATTTATGATTTTGGTCTCAGTGGTTCCTTTTCTATTTGCATTGTGCCTTTGATCAGATTATTTAATTTACAGGAGGAATGTCTGTGACTGTGATAAACATTTATGCCATGAAAAATATATTTTTACATTTGGCATATATTGTAATTGAAATAACCACATAACTTCATATTAGGACTAAAATTTCAAAATTTTAATGGGAAGAAAGTTTTATTGTAAATATTCGTCATTACGGGTATGTTATACAGTTCCATAAACAAGAAGGAGATCCTTAAAACATTTCACTCCCATGGCGAACCTTATACCAAAATTCACAATTCCAAGCCTATTCCTACACTTTATACTTTCGTACACTATTTCAAAAATATCTAATTGTCTAAATTATATACACCCACTGTTACCATTATACCGAAATTCATACTTCCACCTCAGTTCCTACACTCTTTACCACTTTTGGAACCATTTAGTACTTGTAGTACACGTTACACGTTCTCATCAAAACGCCATGCGCACACAGTGATCCCAATACCAAAATGGACAATGGACTATATGCCAAACTTATTATCATATCGTATTTTTATACCCTCCACCATACTATGGGGGGTATATTAATTTTGTCATTCCGTTTGTAACTCCTCGAAATACTCGTGTCAGACCTAACAAAGTATATATATTCTTGATCAGCGTAAAATTCTAAGTCGATTTAACGATGTCCGTTTGCCTGAACGTTGTAATCACGCTATCATTCGAACGGAATGAGATAGAGGGCTTGAATTTTGTTTATTTTGCCAGTAGGCAGGTTAAGTTCGTAAATGGACCATATAGGTCCACGTTTTTATATAGCCGCCATATAACGGTTACTCCCGATATTCGGTATTTTGATGATTTTAGCGATATTTTTCACCGGAATTGTTTCAGCTTTGGTATTTGAAGTTCGAAATAGATACTATAGCTTATGACAGAAAATTATCTCTGCAGGTCCCCGTTTTCGTATATCCCCCATATGACGGTACCTCCCTATATTTTTTGACGATTTTAGGTACAATACTCACCACAATTGTTTCAAATGTGGTATTTGAAGTTCGTAATGGATACAACAGCCTGTGACAGAAAATTGTCTATGCAGTTCCAGGTCTTCGTATATTTCCGATATAACGGTACCTCCCTATATACTCGCCCAATATAACGGCTATTTTTGGTATTTTTAAGATTTTAACAGAATTTTTAAAGAATTTTTATTTTTTTTTGAACATTTTCAAATTCGTTCCAAGTGGTTTAGGGTGTTCAAAGTTCGGCCCGGCCGAACCTACTGCTTTTTAACTTGTTTCGTACTATAATGTACCCTCACAATGATCCCTATACCAATATTCAGAATTCTAGCTCTCTTAAAACATCATATCAAATTAAGTATCATTTAGTACTTTTCGTACACTATACACCAAGCATTTCCAAATCCATCACTTAAAAGCTACGCTCACAGTGATCGTGTTAAGAAAACTCATATTTCCAGCTTTAATCCTATACTATAGCCAAATTTAGTAGCACACTAACAGTGGTCAATAGCACAATGTCAGATTAAAACACTATCCATTCGCCCAATACCAATGTTTTATTTTAAAACTAAAATTATCGTTCGCATAATATCAAATGGTATCATGAGTTTTTTTATTATGAGTTTGAAAAACAGAAAAAATTGTAGATCTACTCTACAGGCCACAAATATAGACAAATCGAGTTTTGAAGAATTATAACTTCTTTAAAATGTGAAATAAGAGTCTGATTTTCTTCAAGTTTCATACATTGTAGTATCTTTATTTACACAAGATCTGGTGTGCAGATGGTAGATATCGTTCCACTCTTTCTCTCTCTAATGATACATTCCGACATTCGAAATTTTTATGATTTTAGCGATATTATCAAACGGAATTGTTTTAGATTTCGAATTTGAAGCTCGTAACGTAACGTTCGTAACAACCTATGATGGAAAATTGTTATGCAGGCCCAATTGTTACAAAACAATAAATAAAAACACAAAATTGGCAGAAGTCAGACACTTAGAAAAAAATTATATTCAGCTAGTAGCTCTACCACACCTTTTTGTTGTTAGCCAATGGCCTCGGCTATATTCAAAGGGGTACATTTTCCAATATTAAATATAGCGCTCCGATCAGAGACACAGAGAGAGAGAGAGAGAAACAATAAGTAAAAAAGCAGCAGGCCGGGCCGAACTTTGAATATCCTCCACCATTTGGAACGAATTTTCAAAAAATAATATCCATTAAAAATTCTGTTAAAATATTTAAAATATCTAACATCGGAAGGTGGCGATATATGGGGGGATATACGATATTGCGGACATATATAGACAATTACCTTTCAGGGGTTAAATTGCTCACAAAGAACTCCTTGTGTGGATTTTCAGACGATTCCATAGGAAAATATGGCTAAAATCATCAAAATACCGAATATCGGGGGTACCGTTATATGGGGGATATACGATATCGTTAACCTATATAGAGAATTCTCTGTCAGGGGATAAAGTGCTTACAAAGAACCTCTTGTGTACAATTTCAGACAATTCCGTTGAAAATGTAACTAAAATCATCAAAATACCGAATATCGGGGGGTACCATTATATGGGGGCTATACGATACCGTGGACCGATGTAGCCCACCTTCGAACTTGTCTTGCCTGCAGACAAAAGAGGGATCTGTGCAAAATTTTAGCTTCCTATCTTAATTCGTTTAGACTGTAGCGTTATTACAACAGACGGACAGACGGACGGACAGGGCTAAATCGTCTTAGAATTTAATTTAATCAAGAATATATATACCTTGATGGGTCTAAAATGATTATTTCGATGAGTTACAAATGGAATGACGAACTTAATATACCCTCCATACTATTTAGGGTGGAGGGTATAAAAAAGGAAAAGGTGGGATCTTTGGATTTCTTCAACCATCATTGTTTTAAAAATGGGTCATGTCGGTTCCTAATTATTTTGATGCAAATTTTCAGCTCACTTATTTGGCAAGTAAACACGATAATTTTGTTTGTTTACAAACTGCTGGACAACGAATGTTTTCTTATCGGAGAAAACCAAATCCGGCAGTGCTCTAACGTTGGCCACTTGTGGTTTTCCAGCCAAAGTTAAAGAAATCACACTATCACCCTTGAATTCCATCACGAAAAACTGTTTTTCTGGAAAATTTTCAACAAAGTGCTTTTGTACGCTTGTAAACAATATAATGAGCAGTCACTGGAATAATTTTAACAGCTGTCGGACGACTGACTTATAAATGACAGCAGTCTGATGTTGATTGCAGTTCTTTCATCGCACCCTGTATATATCAAATTTCCAGTCGATTTAGCATTAATTTGGTGTTTTTAGGGTGTAGTATTTCGCAGTTAATATCAATGTAGGCCATTTTTTGGAGTATATGGACATATATAGGAGGCTTCAGATTTTATTTATTTCAATAGAAAAAAATATGGGTAATTTTCTAATCGACTCCATATTACCTGTTTTCCATAACAATTTTGTATTTTTTTTTTTTTTCGTGTTGAAAACCTTATACGTATAGAAATAGATAAAAAGATATAGATTTATCGATTTTCTGGATTTAATTAAATGCTTTGAGCAAGATCATTACTCAAAAAGTATCTTCCTCAAATGCCAATTTTTTCAATCTATTTCCACTTCTGTATTCTTTCAATATTCTCTATATATTTCATGATTTAAATTCAAGTAACTAAAAGCAACTGACAGATGATTCACAATGCTGCTACTTAGGAAGATATGCACATTCATATTGGATTACTGTCACAATGTTCAGTACCTTGAAGTTGAAGTGGGCTGGCTAACCAGACAGGTTGAAAGTCCCTTAGGTTAATGCAAATATTCTTTTTTTTATTGAGGAAATTGTGTGGAGATTGTGCAATAAAACCACAATACATGAGACTTCCTCTGCTCTGTGGCTGTTGTTGGGGCATACATAGATGTTGTAAGGAATGACGAACACGTCGGTTTCAACTCAAAATAAGGTAGAATTGTGTGTGTGGGTGTGTCTGGAAGTGGTTATAACCACAAAGGCTATTGACAACAACTTTGCTAGTCTGTTGATGGTTCACTTGCATTATGCTGAGTTCGAAAGTGACATACACACATACAAAAACATGTTACGCAACATGCAAATGTTAAACTTGTTGTGTTTAACTAAGAGTACATCACAAAATCTGATGGAATTCATCTGATGATCATTATAATAACAGTTCTATCCTCCACCAAAAAGTATATTGAAAATGTCATTTTGGTATAGGCCCCATATAACTAAACCTCCTATATTGGGTATAGCGATACTTGCCTATGCAGGTCCAGGGCTTCGTATAGCTCCCATAACGGTACCTCTCTATATGGGCTATTTTGGTGATTCTAGCGACATTATTCCCCGGAATTGGTTCAAATTTTGTATTTGAATATTGTATGTATTTGAATATTGTATTATGACAAAAATTGTATGCAAGTCCTCTTTTTCGCATAGGCCCCAATATAACGGTAACTCCCTATATTCGGTATTTTTATGATTATAGCCACAATTTTGCACATAATTGTTTGAAATTTAGAATTAGGAGTATTAAATGGGTTGCAGCAATATTTTCTACATAGCCCCTACAAAATAGTACCTCCTAATTTTAAATTTGTAATTTAGAGTTTCTGGCATTATATTGCCAAAATAGCCTTACGTTCTTCTACAGCCCCATATAATGGTACACACGGATATTCTCTATTTTGACTATTTTAATCAATCTTTTTAAGGTATTCTTGTTTACAATGGGTTGTGAACACATTGTCCATATTGTTTCACGGGTTCCTGCAGCTACCATAAGAAGGTACCAGATATTCGATGTTTTGAAACTTTTAATAAATATTAATAATGCTATGGACTATACGAATATGAGGACCTGCATAATTATGTTTTTATACCCTCCACCATAGTATGGAGGGTATATTAAGTTTGTCATTCCGTTTGTAACACCTCGAAATATACATTTTAGACCCCACAAAGTATATATATTTTTGATCAGCATAAAATTATATGCCGATTTGACAATGTCCGTCCGTCTATTCGTCAGTCCGTCTGCGGAAATCACTCTAGCTTCCGAACGAAATGAAGTTTGTTGATAAAATTTTACTCACATGTGTATTATGTCTGCAGGACTTTTGGTATTGAAAATGCGTCATGTAGGTCCACGTCTTCGTATAGCCCCCATATAACGGTACCTCCCGATATTCGGTATTTTGATGATTTTAGCGACATTATTTACCGGAATTGTTTCAAATTTGGTGTTTGAAGTACGTAATGAATACTACAGCCTAAGGCAGAAAATTGTCTGTGCATGTCCACGTCTTCGTATACCCCCCATATAACGGTACCTCCCAATATTCGGTATTTTGATGATTTTAGCGTCATTATTCACCAAAGTAGTTTCAAATTTCGCATTTGGAGTTCATAATGGGAACTACAGTCTGTGACAGAAAATTGTCCATACAAGTTCAGGTCGTCGTATAGCTTCGATATAACGGTACCTTCCTATATACGGAATTTGATGATTTTAGCTACATCATTCACCGTTTATTTCATGTTTTGAATTTAATACGGTAATGGCTAATGACAAACAATGTCTATGTATGTCCACGTACGTCCACGTCGTACAGGCCCTAATATAACGACTATATGCGGTATTTTTAAGATGTTAACAAAATTTTTTGCGAATGTTATCTTTTTCGAAAATTTCCAAGTTTGTTCCAAATGGTGGGGGTTATTTAAAGTTATTTATTATTATTATTTATTACTGCTTTTTTACTTGTTTTCTTTGGCTATAGTACCGATTCCGAACTTTAAATAATTTTAAAAAATTTAGCGGCATGCTAACGCAATCCAAATACCGAACATTATATGTGGGATATACAAACGCATAGACAATTTTCTGTAATAGGTTTGATTTAAAGGCTGTAGTATCCATTACGAGTTTTAAATTCCAATTTGAAACAATTACGGTAAATAATGTATCTAACATCACCAAAGCCCATTTCACATTGAATGGGACCGTAAATAAGCAATATTGCCGTTTTTACGTCACTTGAGATTCAAGAAGTGCTTCATGACGAAAAAGTCACAGTTTGGTGCGGCGTTAGTGCGAAAACGGTCATTGGGCCGTTTTTCTTCCAAAATTAAAATGGCCATGCTGTTACCATCAATCAGGAGCGTTATCGTGACATGATGACCAATTTTGTGATGCCAATTATTCGTCGAAAGCGTATGAGGCAGTTCTGGTTTTAACAAGACGGCGCTCCACCGCACACAAGTCGCATAAAAATCGATTGGTCCGTCGAATATGGGCAACCCTGTAGATGTTTGATATTATCTTCCTTGAAGTATAAATTAATTGTGTTCTTCGATTTTAATATTAAATAATAATATTAATATTTAATATTGATTTATTTTAGCATTGATTGGATTTAAACAAATAACTTCATATTATTATCCAACCTGGAATATTCATGTATATGTTAATACAAAATTAATATAATATTTAATTAACAGCCTCCTAAGAATTTCCAAGAATAATAAAACTGAGTAATATTTCAATATTAATAACATTTCAATATAATTCACATATATGTATATGCATATAAAATTTTCTTTGAAAATAAATAAATAATACTTAATATATTAGCAATATAAAAATGCCATAAACGATTCTGTTCTAGGTATGCATACACCTTCAATATCGTACGTATTTGGAGGTATATATACAGGTATATATCGTAAATAATATTATTAAAGATTATTTGGTAAAGCTTTAAAATCTATAAATAAACTCAAAATCTTTAAAAACCGATTTAATATAATTCTTTTCCCATAATTTCTGCTCGTAAAATTATCTGCTAAATTTTGAAATTTTGCTAACAACCTAACGATGTGACACTAAAATCCCGTTGTAATGCGGAGTAACCGCACCTTACCATTAAGAGAACAATAGTTCGTGAACATCCCAAAATACTTCATTTACACAGCATTTCCCGCCTTTTGTTTTGCATTTGACAGTAATAGAATTCAAAATGTGTATGTATGTATGTATGTGGTATTGTTGGTGTTGTTATTTTCCTTACAAGAAACTGGGGAAAATGACACAATAAAGTTCCCTATTGTTTTCAAATTGTGCTTGGCTTCAAGACTTTGAATAGGAAATTAATTTGCATAGTGTAAAGGGAATTCTTTTGCCAAATATATAAGGGGATTCTATTTGAAAGAAACTGCTGAGTACTCGGAAAAATTTAAAAATTTCGAACAATAAAAATTTTGAAACACTTAAAACAATTAGTTATAATACCCGCTGCCCTCAGGGCATTTAATATGGTCAAAAAAGGTTTATATTCGATGCCTCTTTGGATGAAATTCGATTTGGGGTATTTGGTGGTTCAGTCGTTTCGAATGGCCGTTCATCAGTAAGTTATTTAGTCAATAATATTACTATTTTTATACCCTACACGACATAGTGGCAAGGGTATTATGTCTTTGTGAATTTGTTTGTAACATGGTGAAGGAAGCGAGATAGACCCATAGATACGTTTGAGGATCTTCTTCTTCATTTACTATCCGATTGAGATTAAATTGTCCAAACAATATTTGTTTGGCCCAGGGACGAACCCTATTGAAATGGATGAGAATCTTCAACCGATTTCGGGTTAATTGTGCACCAAATGGTCAATATCAGTCCAAACATGTATTGAAAATTTTGTGAAATCGGTTCTGATATAGCTATATCTCCCACATATATGTTTCATCCCATTTGGAGTTTAACACCCACACATGCGTAATATGCAATCCACAACAATGATATTTGGTACTTGATATCAGATACACCTAAGAACAAAGTGAATTAAGATTGGTTCAGATTTGGACATAGCTCCTATACATATCTTTATCCGAATTCAGGATTTTTTGTACACAACATGTCCAATATCAATCCAAATGACCTGCATTTTGGCACATTAGACCGAATTCAGTCTTGAAGTAAGTACTTTAATTTGGTGAAAATCGCTTCAGATATAACTATAACTCCCATATGTATATTTCATCCAATTTGGTGTTTTAATCCCACACATGCGTAATATCCAATCCACAACAATAATACTTGGAAGCAGATATCTGATACAGCTCAGAAATAAATCTTTAAATTTTTGTCAAGATCGGTTCAGATTAAGATATAGCTCGCATATATATGTTTATGCGATTGCCGGTTTATTTGTACCCAAAATGTCCAATATCAGGCCAAATGACCAGAATTTTGCCACATCCGACCGAATTTTATCTAGAAGCAAGTGCTTTAAATTTTGGTGAAAGTCGGTTCAGCTATACCTAAACTCCCATATGCATATTTCATCCGATTTTAGTGTTTAAGTCCCTCACATGCGTATATGCACAATAATATTTGATACCGGGCATCAGATACTACTCGAAAATACTTCTGCCAAATTTTATCGAGATCGATTCAGATTTTATATAGCTTCGATTTACATCTTCATTTGATTTGACGTTTATTGCCCCCCATATACAGGGTGAGATGAAAAAACTGCCACCAACTTCAGATTGCTGTTATTTCTAAGCCACTCGTCCGACAGCTGTTATAGTGACAGCTCATTATATTGTTTACAAGCGTACAAAAGAATATTGGTTATTCGTGATGGAATTCAAACGTGATAGTGTGATTTCTTTATATTTGGCTGGAAAACCACAACAAGTGGCTATCGTTAGAGCACTCCAGCATTTAAATGTGAATAAATCTTTTCAACGACGTCAAGGAAATCTTGGGCACGCAAACATTTTAGCCGCAGACCTTGGACATCCCAACAGAACTCAGCCCCAATCACACTCAGCACGCGCCACACAAGAATGATAACAAAATGAGGTTCCTCACTTCATTTCCAGCGCACAATGACCACCAAAATCTCCGGATACCAATCCGCTGGACTATTGTGTCTGGAGTATTATGGAAAGCAAGGTTGGCACTAAAAAATACCAAAGTGTCGATCACCTCAAGCAAGCGCTTCGTCGGAAATGGGCAAAAACACCGCAGAGCAACATTCGGGCAGCGTGTGAAGGTTCCCTTGGCCGTTTGAAGGCCATAATTCGTGCTAAAGGTCACCAATTCGAACAAATCTAAACGTATTCCAAAATTTGATGCTATTTCCGACATTTCTGTTCTTTTTATACCCTACAATACTATGTGTTGGGGGTATTATAAGTTTGATTGAGCCAGAATTTATGTAACACCTCGAAATATTGGTTTCCCATATAGGAAAGTATATATGGATCTTCCTAGCTCGCCGAGCTGAGTCGATCTAGCTATGTATGTCCGTCCGTCCGTCTGTCCATGTTAATTTGTAATCACTCTACAGGTCGCAATTATGGTCCGATCTTCACGAAATTTAGAATGGAGGTGGTGATAGGGTCAGAATAGAACCCTATTTCTTTTAGAGATGATCGCCAAATGTTTAGGGGTTGAAATGGACCAAATACTGAAAAAATGTCGCATGTAGCTAGAGTTTAGGGCGGGGAAGAAGCCTACCAATTTAGGTGGTCATCGGATAATATTTAGCGGGTAAAATAGACCATATCTTTTGTGTTGAAAAAATTCAAAATTTTTCATTAAATCGCGAATATTTTAAATCTCTGCGAAATCACAAAGCCATCACAAGGTTACTTCTGATCTTTACATTGATGTTAACATCCAACAAATCGAATATATAGAAAAATATGTGCGATATATATGTCTATCAAAGAAGATATGCTTGAAAGATCTCTTATATGTCGAGAACGGCTGAACTGATTTCGACAGTTCTCATTAATTCAGAATGGCCTTTTGGCAGGAAAGAAAAAACGTCTAAAATATCGCATAAAAATATCTCTCTAAAGATGAAAATATTGATTTTGTAACATTTTTTCATATTTTTTTCAATTTTGTCATATTTTTGGCATATTTTCATTTTGAATTAAACATTTGGTAATATTTCTACAGCTAACAAAACTAAGTAGTTAGGATATCAGGATATCATATACAGATTGCATTTATTGCCCGATCCTTACGAATGGGGATAAGATGAGGGTCAGAATAGAAGCCTATTCTTTTTGGGGATGATCGCCATATATTTAGGGGTTGAAATGGACCAAAAACTGCAAAATTGTTAGCAGGTCGTAATTATGGGGTTAACGGGACATTGCAAAAGCCAAGCAGTTTTGGATGGCCATCCAAAAATATTCAATGTGTGAAATAGTTTCCCAACTTTTGTCGACAAAATACGAAAATGTCCATTACAGTGACTTCTTGGAGAATTCACAAATACAGGAGAGACGCACTTCTGACTATTTCTTTAACGCTGATTTAGTTGAAGAATATAGTCAAATGGCTGTATCTCATATAGATGCGTTTCAGTCAAAAACCAATAATAAATGTTAATCTTTTGCCACTTCTGAGAGATGTTACGTCTTTACGAAATATTGGTTCCAGATCTAGGAAGACTATTTAAGTGCGACATCTACCAATAAATTGGAAATGAGCAAATTAGTTTAAGTTGCTATTATTCGAAAAGTAGAGAACGAAACCTGATGGATTTCTTTTATTATTTGTCACAATATCTTGTGGAATTCTTTCGAGTATCTCGCCTATATAAACTGTATGGTTTATTATAGTGTTGTAGGGTATTCAACGGTCGGCCCCGCTCGACTGTAGCCTTTGCTTACTTTTTTTTTTTTTTTTTTTTTTTTTTTTTTGAGTAAATAAAATTAAAAAAATGTTAAATATATAGGATATGAAAAATATAGGATATATATCCGATTTCAGTTTTTGTGCAAATAATGGCTAATATCAGGCCAACTGGATTTTGGGACGTACGTTTCCATTTTGTGCAACTCTGCTCCGACATATATTTTTTTAATATAATCCTTCTCGAAGTGATGTCATGTACTCTATATCTATGTTATTTGGTATAGAAAATTAAAATGCCTCCTTTAAATTTAGTGAAAATCGATTCTGAATTGGATGTGCCTCCCATATATTAGTTCCCTCTGAAGCCAAATCATAGCTGATCTAAAGCCAATTGTTGATAGGTGGTATGATCTTCTTCAAATAAATTCTTTAATTGCGGGATCTCTACTAAATATGCATAGTGGCGTAGGGTACCATATTGTCGGCCCCGCCCGACTTTTGACTTTTCTTACTGGTTCTTAATAAGTACAGACATTGAATTTCCAATTGTCTACAACCTTTAAAAATGTTTGATAATTGAGCATTCATAAAATAGTTTGTTCCGCTTTCCGTTTCCAGAAAATCCCTCTATTTCAATCAACTATCGATTCAAGTAATAAAAACATGATTCAAAAATGTACCAAATTGATGAAGTGAAGTGGAAGAGCAACATAGTTATTGCAGTCAATTGCATGTATGTTTATCCATTCATAACGTAACGTATGAAATATGAAAACACAGAATTTGATGCAAAAACCTAGAATTTATTTATAAAAATCAAAATTGATTTAACAATTTGAAACTTTATGCCTATCGGCTGTGCATATCTACCTGCAATGCAGTTAATATTTTTGCCAAACCATTTAAAATTGTTCGCTTTGAATATTTAATATTTCAAATTGTGAATATTGAAAATAGTTTGAAAAAAAAAACATAAACTGAAACATATATATCGTTTTATTTCTTTGTATCACTTAAAATGTGTTGCATCATTGAAAAATACATGTGCATTTTATATTGATTTGGAAAAAATAAAAACATTTTTCACTTATTTCTGGTGATTTGTGTTTGCATTTTGATTTTCTCACTCAAAGCTTTTAATACCCATTTGGAAAATTGTTATCGATTTGGTAAATAATTATTACAGAAAAAAACTAATTATAATAGAAAATCCAAAACCTAAATATATGGAAGAAAATCCTACCTGCTCCACAATTTTTGAAATTTTTGGATTAAGTTTTCTTCGGAAATATTACTGATACAGGTCGAAAAAGTTAAAATTAATGTGAGCGATCCAACTTCATTTAAACAATATCTTACCATGTCGAAATATTTTACAAAATTATTGCAATAACATTCTAAAAATAAAAATTCTACCACTGGAATTCTCGTAAAAATCATTTTAAAAGGATGACACTAATACATACATGATAAATTACATGATAAATTAGCCCTGGTTTACATGATAAATTAGCCCTGGTTAAAACCGGCTCAGCTTTAACCATAGCTCTCGTACGCTTCATCCGATTTGGTGTTAAAGCCCCTCACATGTGCAATATGCACTCCACAACATTCATATTTGATACCGGGCATAAAATACTGCTCGAAAATTACTCTGCCAAATTTTATAGAGATAGGTTCAGTTTAGGATATAGCTCACATATATATATATTTCTTTATATTGTGCACCAAATAACCAATAACAGTTCAAATGACCTGCATTTTGGCATAGCCGAGTTGAGGTAAATTTGGTAAAAATCAGTTCAGATATAGCAATATCTCCCATAAACGTGTGAGATGAAACTGCTACCAACTTCAGACTACTGTAATTTCCAAGCCACTCGTCCGACAGCTGTTAGAATTACTCCAGTGACAGCTCATTATATTGTTTATAAGCGCACAAAAGAATTTTAGTGAGAAATTTCCAGAAAAAAAAGTTATTCCTGATGGAACTCAAGCGTGATAGTGTGATTTCTTTATATATGGCTGGAAAACCACAAGTGGCTATCGGCAGAGGACTCCAGTATTTAAATGTGAATAAATCTTTTGTGTCTCTACCATCGCTCGTTACCGTGATACTGGTAGCGTAGCCCGACGTCAAGGAAGTGGACGGAAGAAAACTGCAACATCAGCAGAAAAAGTTCGAAAAGTAAAGAAGCGACTTGATCGAAACACGCGTCGCAGTGGTCGAAAAATGGCTCGTGAACTGAACATATCGCAATATTCCATTCGGCAAATATTAAAAAATGAGCTCGTTGTAAAGCCATTGAAATTCCAAAAAGTGCAAGAACATACAACGCAACGGAATAAAAATAGACTCAAAAGAGGTAAGGAGTTGCTTCGCTTGGCCTAAAGTGGTGAACTGCAGAATTTGGTTTTCTCCGATGAGAAAACATTCGTTGTCCAGCAATTCGTAAACAAACAAAATGATCGTGTTTACTTGCCAAAGAGGTCAGCTGAAAATGCGCACCTCGGTTGGCCACCAGAATTCAAGCGCCGGTCATATTGATGGTGTGAGCCGCCATAAGAGCCGATGGTCGCTCTCCGCTCATATTAGTCGACCGTGGCATCAGAATAAATGCCGAATATTATCGCGAAAATATTCTGGAGGGTGTATTAAAGTCTTGGACACGCAAACATTTTTTGGCGCAGACCTTGGACTTTCCAACAGGGCTCAGCACCATCGCACTCAGCACGCGCCACCCAAGAATGTTTACAAAATGAGGTTCCTCGCTTTATTTCCAGCGCACAATGGCCACCAAAATCTCAATCCGTTGGACTATTGTGCCTGGAGTACTTTGGAAAGCAAGATTGGCACTAAAAAATACCAAAGTGTCGATCACCTCAAGCAAGCGCTTCGCCGGGAATGGGCCAAAATACCGCAGGGCAACATTCGGGCAGCTAGGTAATGGTTTCATTGCCTTTTGAAGGCAATAATTCGTACCAAAGCTGACCAATTCGAACAAATCAAAACTTATTCTAAAATTTGATGATTTTCCATCATTATTTGTTTTCATTCAATAAAACTTAAAAAAATTTAAAAATTATGGCGATTGACTTTGTTGCTGTTTTTTATCTCACCCTGCATATATGGAGGCTATAGCTATATCTGAACCGGTTCTCACCAATTTCATTAGGGTTCATCTAAATCGCGATCATTACTTGAGATATGAGCTGCTTTCAAACAGCTCCTCTGTAGAATGTCCCAGCTCTTCCTAATATATCTATATCGAATAGTTTTGTTGTAAAAACAACAACAGTGGAATTAAGACTCACATTTTGAAATAACAAAAATCGAGCGAAAATATGTTGTCTTTCTTGCAATAATTTTACAATTATTTAATTTATTTTTTTTTTCACATTGAATAATCATTTTGGCGTCGAATAAAATTTTGGTACCAAAAGTCAGTCAGACAAGCTGACGTGACCTGTTCGCAGGCCATGTGAATAATCCCGTTTTTTGTTGTTCCTATAAAAACAACTTTTATTTGTTAGTGGAAAAAAATTTACACCTTTACCAAAGTAATGGATATTTTGGTAATATGGTAAGCCTGTCCAAATATACCAAACATGAATTTATATTGGGCAATTATTGATTTTTTAGATTTAAAAACTGCTTGTTGTTTTCATATTTTGTTACCTTCAAGTTCGAATATTAATATAATTTTATAATAAATGCTCCACGCCAACCACTTTCCTCATATCGGCAAACCCTCGTCTACACAATTCTGGCCAGTTCAGACGACATATCTTCTCGTTGGAGTTGCCCTCATCACAACAGATGTGTGTGTTTCGATTAAATACAAATTACACCCATTACATGTCTGAAACCATATAAACAACCAATGTAAATAGGCGCTACAGTTTAAAAGCACTGACAAGCAGCTTACGACAATACAACATTTACAGCTGGTACCAACACAAGCGACATAACTAAATACATATGAATATAGGGACATGGTTGCGTATGCATATTTGCATTACACACAATGTTACTCATACGCAACGATGGATTTCTGCTGTTCGCTGTTGCTGTTCGTTGTGGTATGCTGAGACCGTTAGCTTTAAACATTAATATGAAAAGCTTATGAGGCAAATATTATCTATCATGAATATTGTTGCAAGTTTGCAAATAATTTAGGTACTTTATTTATTTTAATAATTGAAATAAGTAACCCAACTCATGATTTGTATTAAGTTGTAGTGAAAATTAAAAAAAATATGACAGGCGACAATTTACATAAATTTATTGTAGTCTCTCCAATTTGGAGAAATTTGTTACATAAACAAGATTTCTTAGTCAAAAATCTCACTGGGACATGACTTTCCAAAGGAAACCTTGACAGCAAAGAAATTCAAGTGTGCCCACTATTTTAGTTTAACTATTGGAGAAAAGTTCTTTCAAAATATTCTGCAAATTTATACTTTAACAGTACAGAGGCTTGCACAACACTATCGATTCCAACATTAATTTCCTGACAAAATATCATTAATACAAGTCCACGTTTTAATATAATTTCCCTTTTACATCAAATGTTTAGTATTTTTATTATTTAAATATAAGAGGTTTGAAACATTTTCAACACATTTGGCATAGGTATGGGGTTTTAATTTTAGATGTAGTCCATATTACCAAAAAAGAGAATATTGTGGTCGGCGTTTCGACATATTTCAGACCGCTGTCATTTCTACGCCACTCGTCCGACAGCTGTTAAAATTATTTCAGTGACAGCTTATTATATGGCTTACAAGTATACAAAAGCATTTTGGTGGGAATTTTCCAGAAAAAAAGTTATTCGTGATGGAATTCAAGCGTGATAGTGTGATTTCTTTATACTTGGCTGGAAAAGCACAAGTGACTATCGTTAGAGCACTCCAGCATTTAAATGTGAATAAATCTTTTGTGTCTCGTACCATCGCTCGTTACTGTGATATTGGTAGCGTAGCCCGACGTCAAGGAAGTAGACGGAAGAAAACAGTAACATCAGGAGAAATGGTTCCAAAAATAATGAAGCGACTTGATCGAAACCCGCGCCGCAGTGGCCGAAAAATGGCTCATGAGCTGAACATATCGCAATATTCCATTCGGTAAATATTGAAAAATGAGCTCGGAGTAAAGACATTGCAATTCCATAAAGTGCAAGAGCAAAAGAGCTAAAGAGTTGCTTCGCTTGGTCGAAAGTGTTGAACTGCCGAATTTGGTTTGATGAGAATATGGTCCGGTGAGAAAACATTCGTTGTCCAAGAGTTTGTAAACAAACAAAATGATCGTGTTTACTTGCCAAAGAGGTCATCTGAAAATGTGCACCTTCGGTCATCTGAGGTCATCTGAAAATGTGCACCTTCAAGCGTCGGCCATGGTGATGGTGTGGGCCGCCATAACAACCGATGGTCGCGTAGCATCAGAGTAAATGCCGAATATTATCGCAAAACAGTTCTGGAGGGTGTATTAAAGCCTTGGGCACAAACATTTTGGCCGCAGACCTTGTTCATTCCAACAGGACTTAGCACCATCGCACTCAGTACGCGCCACCCAAGAATGGTTACAAAATAAGGTTCCTCGCTTCATTTCCAGCGCACAATGGCCAAAATCTCCGGATACTAATCCGTTGGACTATTGTGTCTGTAGTATTTTCGAAAGCAAGGTAGGTACTAAAAAATACCAAAGTGTCGATGACCTCAAGCATGCGCTTCGCCGGGAATGGCTATAATTCGTACCAAAGCTGACCAATTCGGACAAATCTAAACTTATTCTAAAATTTGATGCTATTTCCGACATTTTTTGCTTTCATTCAATGAAATTAAAAAAAGAAATGTAAAAATTATGGCGTTTGATTTTGTTGCTGTTTTTTTTATCTAACCCTCTATATTTTTTCCTTGGAAATTAGAAATTAGTGGAGGATGTACCAAAAAAGTTGACCACTTTCACTAATTCTCTAATATAAACAAAGAATATGGAATTAAAAAAAAATTTGAAGATAATAAAGACGTTAAATTTATTCGTAATTTTGACTTTTGTGAGGGAGGTACGGGAATGAGTGGACCATTATTGTCTTATTATTCAAGATTTTGACCCTTTGTAGAAGGAGTGGGTCATATTATTCGTTTTCACACTTATTCTAAGTCTGATCTACATATAACGATATCTCGGGTAGTCCCCCGCTCAATACGAGGTATGTAACTTTATTGATTTATTTTTTTTTTTTTTTTTTGCGAAATCATGAACTTTTGTGAGGGAGATACTAGAAGGATGGGACCGATATTGTCCATATTCGAAATAAATCTTAAATTGTTTATATGGCATTATAACTCAGTTTCACTCATTTCGATGTTCCCCAGGTTAAGAAAATATAATCGCAAGATTAGTACCATCCATATACAACTACATTCTCAAAGATTCCATTGTTGTTTTTAGTTGCTTCGAAAATGTATGTATACTTTATGTATCATATTAATATTTGCTGTAAAAATTCTACAATGGCATCCAATGTAAAATGAAATTAACAATAAATTTCATGAATCAGATTTTTTTGCGGTTTTCAAATATTACAATTCAATGAAATAGTTAAACAAAATCTCTGCATTGATTTCAATTGTGGTGATGAATAATAGTAAACAAAATCACAACAACATTTGTATATTATTCATTTTATTTAGTTACGCCTGCAGTCATTGGTTATCGTTATGAAAAAATAACAAACCACCAATCCATTAGCAATTTTAAATTTTGTTTACGGCAATTTCCATGTGAATAAAGCCTAAAGGTGTTCACTGGCTGCCTTTGCCATTGAAATATTTTGTAAATAAATTTGGCATATTTATTTATGTGGTGAGTTGGTTTTTATTTTATTTATGTTATTTATGTTAAACTATATTTATGTGTGTAATGCATAGAAATCGATATTGGAAAGTATTGGTTTCTAAATATTTGGGTCAAACATATCATTACTGTACAGAAAGAACATTGGAAGAATCAAAAAGGTCATTTTATGCAATCATGCGAAACTATCGAATAAGTATTTCGTGAAACCTTTACATTTTGGGTGTATAGAGTCTTCGGCATTATTACTTATAAAAATTATAATCCCCAAGAAAAAGTCACCAAAAATTCAATTCTAATCCTATTTAAAAAAAATATATAAAAAAATCATTTCAAACGGGATCGCTAAAATAATCTACAAATATCAAGATCTTATTTAAAGGCCAATAATTTGTAAATATTAAAAAAAAAATAATTCAGCTTATGCAAAATTCTTCTACATTTTAGAGGAATGTAATCATAGCCAAAATATTCCTCATCACAGTTTTTCCAAGAACTCAAAAGTATGAATATTTGTCGAAATTAATGGGAAATTTGGGCTGAGTCCTAAAAAATTTAAATCGGAATATACCAATATATGAAGGATATACCAAAAAGAGGACTTATATAACACATACTTTGTACCAATTATTCCCAGGATATCTAATATAATTTTAAAGCTTTATCCTAAATATTGCGAAACACATTTTCGGGTTTCTCTTTATATGAGGCTCATCGAAATAACGGTTTTAGCCCTAAATCTCTTTGGACCAAATCAGTTTCAGGACATTGGAGTCGGTCTAGACGGATCCGTCTTTCTGTCTGGCTGGTAGGTGCCCCGAAAGGGAGTATCCACTTTGGTCCAAACTTGGGACATCGTAATATTATTATCAACCTTCACTTCTTCTAGTACCATCCCCACAAAAGGCCGAAGTTTTCAAAATATTTTTCTGAAAGGGAAAGGATAATCTGATTTTGCTCCAACTTTGCAAATCCTAATTTCTGCATCAGTGCTATATCAGGTGCAAAATGTTGAATAATAATAACTCTTATAATATGTGATGTCAGAGCCCGAGATCAGGTGTGAAGATGGCATATATCGGTCCACTCTTTCTGTACCTCCCCCCACAAAGAGTCAAATTTTTTTATATCCGTGAGGCTCATAAATCACGAAATTAACATACGATTCTATTCAGACTTAACAAATCTCAATATTTCTATTAACACAATAGGACCAGAACGACCATTTCATCTTGTACCTCCACAACAAAAGGGTTATGTTTCGAAAAACCAAAATGATTACATAATTCGAAATAAGCATATGATTCTCTTCATTTTGAACACATCACAATATTTTTTTTTAAACAAGTTGCCTGGTGTAAATATGGAATATATCGGTCCACACCTTCCGGTACCTCCCTCACAATATCCATGAAGCTTGTAAAACGCGAAATTAACATCCGATTTCATTTAATATTTCTATCAACACAAAATCTGCTAAGAATGTGGTAGAGATCGGACCATTCCATCTGCTTCCGTCCCCATTATTTCTACTAACATAAGATCTGCTGTGAAGATGGGATACATTGGTGCATGAAGCTCATAAAACGTAAAATTAACATCCGATTCCATTCAGATTTGGTATATCTCAATATGACCATCGACATAAGAAGAGTTATAAAGATGGCAGAGATCGGACCACACCTTCTGGTACCTCCCCCACAACGGGTTAAAATTTTGAATAATTATATCTCTCTAAAAAAATAAAATAGAATCCGATTCTCCTAAAATTTCAATATTATTATTAACACAAGATCTGGTGTGAATATGAGATATATCGACCTACTCCTTCTGGTACCTCCCCCATAGAGCGTTAAAATTTTAAATAACAAAACGTCCTAAAAATGCGAAAAAAGCGTCCGATTCTTATCAAACGTTATACATCTCAATATTTCCACTAACACAAGATCTGGAATGAAGGTGAAATATTTTGAATAATTATGTCTTTCATAAAAAACGAATTGAGCATCCGACTTCCTTTAAATTATCTGTCTTACCTTGCGAAACAAGTCAGCGATTTTTTATAACTTTCTTTACCTGTATTAGGTGAAATATGAAAATGGAATGCATCCGTCGACTATATCTGGTACCCTCAGGCACATTTTATCATTTTTCTGGAAACTATCACACGTCTCAAATAAAGTGTAAAGTAGTAATTTAGGTCCGATAGGTCTTCTCCATAGAGGGTCAACAATTTGAATAATCATAACAAAAGTGAACTTATACATAAATAATTGAACATTGGCTGAGGGTATACATCGGTCGGCAAAACCGAGTGATACTTTTTGGCTTGTTCGAAGAAAATTTTCTCTAATTTGGAAACAAATCTGGATTTTTTTGAAAATAGAAAGAGTTTTCGAAAAACCAAGACTGATTTTTTTTTTTTTTTTTTTTTTTTTTGGTACATTTTAAGATTACAAATTTATTTTGTTTAAAGAACCACAATGAAATTCGATCTGAAATATTTCTTCATTTGACGCATTTCCTATGCTGTTAACGAAACACTTTTCATTTTAAGGAAAATAATTCCACAACCACTCACACATTGGAAATCAAAATAGTAACAAGTAAAAAAACAGTTCGGCCGTGTCAAATCTTTTTCCAAATCTGAACCGATCTCGATAAAATTTGGCAAAGATGTTTCTGAGCTGTATTTGATATACTTCCTCAAATATTGTTGTTACAGAGTGCATATTGCGGCTACGGAGGACAAAAATAACAAATCGGATGAACAATATATATGGGAGCTATAGCTATATCTGAACCGATTTCGATCAAATTTGGCATACTTATACTAATTTGGTTGTATGTGCAAAATTCCATACTATTCGGGTTGATATTACACGTTTGGTGCGCAATAAAACCAAATCGGACTAAGATATAGATGGGAGCTATATCCAATTTCAATGGGGTTCGTCCTTGGGCCAAACAAATGTTGTTTGGAAAATTTCATCTCAATCATATAATAAATGCGACCTGCATTTTGTTCATAAGAATACATGGACAGACAGACGGACGGACGGACAGACGGACTGACATGCATAAATCAACTCAGAAAGTGATTCTTTGCAGATCTTCAAAAGTAACTATGGTCTATCTAGCTTCCTTCTCCATGTTACAAAAAAATGCACAAAGACATAATACCCTTACCACTAAGTGGTGTAGGGTATAATAACGGCCAAAAGAGATTAACAAACAAATAAACATAGCACAAATTATGACAATTTTTTCATATTTTATAAATGACAAAATCAAATTATTTCAAATCTATTCGAAATCTCTTGTCTCTATTTCAGACCATAGTTCTTTCTGGCGTTAATTTGAATTAATTTGAAGGATGTCATTCATTAACTTTTCCTCCGGGTAATTTTGTTCCAAGTAAATATGTAAATGAAATTATCAAGATTACAAGCTGAGAGATAAACATTATGTAAAGGATGTTAAGGCGAGCAGCGACAGGTGATAAAAGTTCAGAGAAATGAATTGTTATTGGTTATAAGTACATCCTGTCAGGCAGGCAGGATGGTTTCAAAAGCTTGTTACTTTATGAGTCTTAAAGTGCCTTTAGAGAATTGAATGTTAACTCAATGGATTTAAAAGACATATTGTTTTGACCTTGGAGGATATATCATTTTAAGAGGATACTAATGTCGCTCAGTTGATGTTTCTTTTTTGTATACTTACATACACAACTAAAAGAAAATCAAAAGAAAAAATAACAGCAAAAAATATGTAACTGAAATAATCCAACTTAAATAATCCGACAGATTATGAAAGTAGAACCAAAAATAGAGGACTTGTATATAGGGGCAGAGAGGGAAGAAATCACAAAAACGGACATAAATTAAACAAAATAAAAAATATAAGTCGGTTTTGCCGACAGTTGACTTGCATTATGATTATTCAAACTGCTGACCTTTATGGAGTAACTTCTGAGGCTGGGGGCTAATATTGCCATTTCTATTTTACATGAGTTTAATAAAAAGATTACAATGTGCCAGATTAACACTATATTGACTACTTTATTCACTTTATATAAGATATTGGATAATTTTCGCAATATGTTGAGGAGGCACTTTACTTCTTCTAATGCTGGCAAAAAATGTTTATGTGCATAATTTAAAAAAAAAATCGGATATCTAAAGTAATTTTAGGAAATAATTTTTAATCACAATTTTTACCTTTTGTGGGGGATGTACAAGAAGGATTGAGCCGATTAATTCCATATTCACATCAGATATTTGATTGAGAAAAATATGTAGGAGAGGTATCAGAGGCGGACGGTCGATGCCTATCATATTCACACCGGAACTTGCGTTAGTAAAAATATTATAAAAAAATATTGTGATGTATAAAATTAGAAGAGAATCCGATGTTTATTTCGCATTTGATGATTAATATAATTATTAAAAATTCTGACCCCTTTATAACTATATTAGTTTTGGAACAACCGTTTTCACAAGATTGTATAACACAAAATTATATTTCAAAGCCGAAAATGCCGAATTAATAGATATTTTTTTTTTAATTTCCTAGTGTAATAGTTTTTTTTTATACCCTCAACTATATGGCTACAGAGGGTATATATCATTTGATACGGCCAAAATGTACCTCATCGTCAGGACATTTGGTGTCGATTTACGCGTGTCTCACTGGCTGGCTGGTACGTACGATAACTCTCGAAGGGAGTACCTGATTTGATCCAAACTTGGTACATCGTTATATAAATATCATAATCCGATTTTGTGCAAATTTTGCAAATCCGAATATTTGCATCAGTTCTAGGTCAGGGGCGAAAATAGACAATATTGGTCCACTCCATCAAGTACCTACCCCACAAGGGGTCAAAGTTTGTTCCGCAAATTCTAATATTTTTACCAGAACAAGATGTGGTGTGAAAATGGGCTATATTAGTCTACACCTTTTGGTACCTCCCCCACAAAGGATCAAAATTTTTAATAGCCAAGAAGCTCATAAAACACAAAATGAGCATCTTGTTCCTTTCAAACTTGGAATATCCTAATGTTTCCACCAATAGGAGACCTGGAATATATCGGACGATTCCTTATGATAGCTCCCCCACATAGGATCCAAAATTGCGAAATAACCATCTAATTCTCTTCAAATTTTACATATACCAATATTTCTACTTAAGAAAGATCTGGTGTGAAATTGAATATATCAGCCCACTCCTTTTGGCACCTTCCCCAAAATGGGTCAAAACTATGGAATAATAAAAACTATCACAAAACGCGAAATAAGCATCCGATTCTGTTCAAATTTCACATATCCAAATATCTCTTTTAACACATGATATTGTATAAAGATTATAGCTATCGACCCACTTCTCTGGTGACTCTTCCACGAAGGGTAAAAATTTTCAATACTTGCGAAACAATTATTCGCATAAAATAAGTAAATGTTAGATTTTCATAAGATTCTGCACATCTTAATGTTCTTATTGGCATTGGACTAAGGAGATTACTTTGGTCTACTTTATAGATACCTCATGTCATTTCAAAGTTATCGAAAAATTATCAAATGTCTCATATAAAGTGAAGGAAGTAGTCGATATAAAATCCAAATTTGACACGTTTTAGTCACATTTTTATACCATACAACACATAGCGGTAAAGGTGCACTTGTTTGTAACATGAAGAAGGAAGCGAAACAGACCCATAGATACTTTTGAGGATCTTCATGGAATCACTTTCTGAATCGATTAATGCATGTCAGTCCGTCTGTCCGTCCGTCCATGTATTCTTGTGAACATTATCCGATTGAGATGAAAACTTGCAAACAATATCTTTTTGGCACAAATATATATATATATATATATATATATATATATATATATATATATATATATATATATATATATATATATATATATATATATATATATATATATATATATATATATATATATATATATTTCGTGTTAATTGTGCAACAATGGCTAATATCAGTCCAAATGACCTGTATTTTTGTACATCCCACCAAATTCAGTCTAGAAACCAGTAACTCAAATTTGGAGAAACTCGGTTCAGATACAAATATAGCTTCCATATATACATTTCATTCGATTTGGGGTTTTAAGTCCCTCACATGCGTAATATGTAGTCCAGAAGAATAATATTTGGTACCGGACATCAGATACTGCTAATAATAATACCTGTACAGATTACCTGTGACAAATTTTATGGCGATTTGTTCAGATTAGGATATAGCTCCCATATATATCTTTATCCGATTACAGGTTTATTGTGCCAATAATGCCTAATATCTGCCCAAATACACTGAATTTTGGCAATTACGACTGAATTCATCCTATAAACCAGTACTTCTATTACCTTTACTAGTACTATTTGGTGTAAATCGGTTCAGATATAACTATATCTCCTATATAAATATTATATCCTATTTGGGGGTTAAGGCCCACAACAATGATCTGTGGTACCAGATATCAGATACAGTTCTGAAATAAGTGTGTCAAATTATGTCAAGATCGGTTCAGATTTGGATATAGTTCCCATATATATCTTATACCGATTTCGAGTTAATTGTGCACCAAAAAGTTTTGAATTTTCTTACATTCGACCGAATTCAGTCTTGAAGCAAGTATATCACATTTGAAGAAAATCGGTTCCGATTAGCTATAGCTCCCATATATATGTTTCACATTCATAATATGCATTCGACAACAACGATATTCGATACCAGATATCTTATAGGGCTCGGAAATACCTTTGCCAAATTTTATGGAGAACGGCTAATATTTGGATATAACTCCCATATATATCCTCAACCAATTTCGGGTTAATTGTGCACCAAATGGCCAATATCAGCCCAACTGACCTGCATTTTGGCATATCCGACCGAACTCAGTCTAGAAGTAAGTACGTTGAATACGGAAAAATTGGTTCAGATATAGCTATAGCTCCCATATATATGTTTCATCCGATTTGGTTTATAAGTCCCTCACATTCGTAATATGCATTCGACAACAATGATATTTAGGACCAGATATCTTATATAGCTCGGAAATACCTTTGCCAAATTTTGTAGAAAACGGCTAAGATTTGGATATAGCTCCCATATATATTTTTCCGATTTCAGTTTTATTGTGCAAATAACGGTGAATATCACCCCAAATGGATTGAATTTCGGGAAGTACGTTCCCATTTTGGGAAATATAACTGCTCTAAGGCCAATTGTTCAAAAAAATTTTTTGTTAAGGGAGCTCTGCTAAATATGCATTGTGGTGTAGGATTTCATATAGTGGTGTAGGATTTCATATAGTCTTTTGAATTTTCCCTACTGGTTTAATTTAATCTCGCTAAAATTTTGAGTTCCGTAGAAACGCGACTGGAAAAATAAATATCAATTTAGGTTCCGCTTACTTGATCTACTTCAAATAAATTCTTTTGTTACGAGAGCACTGCTAAATATGCATAGTGGTGTAGGAGGTCATATAGTTGGCCCCGCCCGGTTTAATTTATTCTAGCTAAAATTTTGAGTTCCGTCGAAACGCAACTGGAAAAATTAAATTAATTAATTAAATTTAGGTTCCGCCTTACTTGAGTTATTTTAAGGGTCGTGATCATATTTTCCAAACGATTTAGCTAATGATTCGGCTCATGCTGCTTTCGATTCATATTTGAGCGGCACAAACCAAAGGGACCGTGTATTTTGAGTTAAGTGAGTGAGCATCGAATAAGACTTTCCTTAGTAAACGAAGTGCAAGATAAGTCACATGTTGCACATTTCGTCGTAAAGAAAAAAGTCCAAAAAACCCTTGGCAAAGAAACTCTATTCTCTAATTTTTTTACAAACACTTTTTGTCTTGGACTTGATTTTTTCTTCTGCATTTAGATGGCCAAAACAATTTTATAAAAAAGTATGTTATTGGATTGTAGAGCAAAAAGTTATTGTCGTTTTTGCTGTAAAAAAATTAGATTATGAGAAAAAATGGCTTACCAATAAAAAAGCTAGATTAGTCGTGGCATTGGAGATTTAACGTCACAATTTCAGCTACAATAAGCATACTTTATTAGACCCAATGGCAATGTAATTATAACAATTTTAAAGCTATTACTTTACAGAATTATCTGCATTAAGAAACTTAAATGAAAGGATTGCCTCTAATACATGAATGAAGTTAATTTTCGACAGAAAAAATAAATATATAAGTGAAACAACAATATCATAATTTTACAATCCAGTACATCCCAAATTCATGTTTTATTATTGCCGTTGTCCAACAAAAAGCTAATTAACAACTTGGCCAAAAAAAAAAAACCTTTGACCCTATTCAACTTTGCGCAAATTTATGAGTCATAAAAATATGTTGATAGGTCAAATAAATAAAAAATGTTAAATCTTAAATAGGAATAAAACAAGTTTGAACATAATCGAGATTTAAAAGGCCATTAAAATGCCAGACAGGGTTAATGTCAGAGACCCTTCAACACTTTGTGATAAGTTGCGATTTACATGAAAAAAGGTTAAGTGAAGTTCTAAAACTTCATAAAAAATTAAGGCTAATCCTAGGTATTTCAATGCAAAATTAGAATCAGAATGTATACAAAATTTAAAATCCTTGTACATATAATACTCTTAGTAAATTAAATTTTTCCGATGTAGTTTGGAGCCAAAACATCATCGAAAATTATGCCGGAGTGTTAAAGATACCCTATTTTGTTAGAGTTGAATTCTATACCACTATAAAAAGCAGACTCGTTTGTGAGGCTATACCTTATATAATCAATATACGACTAACACTATGAACACCATGGAATACCATAAACCGGGAGGTACGGTTTTAGGGGAATATATGAAAACATAGACCTATTTTGGCACTTTTGTTCCCGTAGGGCTAGTGGCCATTAGATAGATCAAACTCACAAATTTCTAACATTTTCCTTGGAAAATGTGGTTTCACCCATCGAAATACCGAATATAAATGAGCATCACTAAAGTTTTAGCCAACTAGGTATATACCTTCAATAGTTATAATGATTTCCAAATGCGGATAGAGAATATGTCTTGGGATCTTCAATAATTATTTCGAATAGTTACAAACGGAATGGCAAACTTGAACCAGTAGGAAACATTGAAAAGTCGGGAGCGGCCGACCAAATGATACCCCACATTACTATGCATATTTAGTCGAGTTTCCGTAACAAAATAATTTTTATTTGGAAAATTTGAAGTAGAATGTACCACCCATCAACCCTTGGCTTTAGAGCAGGTATAATTTGGATTCAGAGGGAGTAATACAGGGTGAGATGAAAAAACTGTAACCAACTTCAGACTGCTGTCATTTCCAAGCCACTCGTCCGACTTGTTTACAAGCGTAGAAAAGAATTTTGGTGAGAATTTTCCCAAAAAAAGTTTTTCGTGATGGAATTCAAGCGTGATAGTGTGATTTCTTTATATTTGACTGGAAAACCACAAGAGGCCATCGCATTGTGGCAACAGCATACAAATGTGAATAAATCTTTTGTGTCTCGTAGCATCGTTCAATATAGTCATACTGGTAGCGTAGCCTGACGTCAAGGAAATAGACGGAAGGGGTCTATACGAAACATGAACCTACGTAGGTAAAATTTGCCATAAGCCATTACAATATTCAAATGCGAAACTTAAAAAAAATCGGTTATAATGTCGAATGAACGAAGACGTGGACCTGTACAGACAATTTTCTGTCGTAGACTGTAGTATTCATTACGAACTTTAGATGTCAAATTTGAAAAAAATTCTGGTAAAAAATTTCCCTAAAATCATTAAAATACCGAAAATCGAGAGGAACCGTTATATGGGAGCTCTACGAAGTCGTGGACCTTCACAGACAATTTTCTGTCTTAGGCTGTAGTATCCATTATGAACTTCAAATACCAAATTTGAAACAATTCTTAAATCATCAAAATACCGAATATCGGGAGGTACAGTTATATGGGGGCTATACCAAAACATGGCCCATTTTCAATACCAAAAGTCCTGCAGACATAACATACATTTGAGCAAAATTTTCGGAAGCTAGAGTGATTTCCACAGACGGATAGACGGACAGACGGACGGACATCGCTAAATCGACATAGAATTTTATGTTGATCAAGAATATATATATATATATACTTTGTGGGGTCTAAAGTGTGTATTTTGAGGTGTTACAAACGGAATGACAAACTTAATATACCCTCCATACTATGGTGGAGGGTATACAAATTGACTTAAAAGAGCTAAAGAGTTGCTTCGCTTGGCCAAAAGTGGTGAACTGCATCCTTATGTAACATCCTTAAATATTCGTCGTAGACCCCATAAAGTATATATATTCATAATCAGCATAAAATTCTATGTCGATTTAACTATGTCCGTCTGTCTGTCCGTCTGTCTATCTTACTGTTGAAATCACGATACAGCCCACATTTTTTGACGTAGAGCGCCAAAATTTAGCAGAGCAATTTGTATTGTGTCTAGGATGGTTGGTATTGAAAATGAGATATATCGGTCTACGTTCTGGTATAGTCCCCATATAACGGTACCTCCCGATATTCGGTATTTTGATGATTTATGCCACATTTTTTCACGGATTCGTCTGAAAATTGGTAATTGTAGGTCATAGCGGGTCCCTGTGTGTGGCAAAACATTGCATGTATAGGTCCTCGTTTTGGTATAGCCCTCATATAAAGGTACGGTATTTTAATTTTTTTTTGCCACAGTTTTTTCTCGGATTTGTCTAAAAAATGGGGTTTGTTGGTCATAATGGGTTCCAGTGGCGAAACATTGCATGTATGGGTCCATGATTTGGTATAGCCCCCATATATCGGTACCGCCCAATATTCGGTATTTTGATGATTTTTGACACATTTTTTCAAGAGTTTCTCTGAAAATTGGTAGTTGTAGATCATAATGGGTCCCAGTTCGTGTGACGAGTCATTGTAATTATAGGTCCATGTTTTGGTATAGCCCTCATATAACGGTACCTCCCAATATTGGTAATTTGATGATTTTTGCTTCATTTTTTCACGGATTTGTCTGAAAATTGGTATATGTAGGTCGTAATGGGTTCTAGTTCCTATTTGGTATAGCCCCCATATAACGGATCCTCCCGATATTCGGCATTTTAATGGTTTTGCCACATTCTAATGTTTCCTTTACCCTAAGGTGGAGGGTATTAAAAGTTTGGCCCGGCCGAACTTAATGTTTATTTACTTGTTTTATCTCACCCTCTATATATTTGCCAACACCCGCAAGAATGTAGGTGTCTTTTGAATAAATATTTTTCAATTGTTGTAAAATATGAGTACTCTTGAGTTTTTTCAACATTTCAAACATATATCCCTCAAGAGATATGTCATTTTGTAAATATAGAGTGATTAACAGATTTTTCTAAGAATCCATTCCAATCTCACCCCTAGATACCAACAATGTAATGACAAAGTATTTAGTAGCTTTAAGTTAGGTTTTCGCTTCAAGATGTTTCAGTTCGATAAATACCATGTTGTAGATTAAATACCTTCAAGTACCTCTTCGCTCGAATATAGGTATTATTTTTACCCTCTTGAAAAATGTGTTTTTGTATTGCGGGGCTAATAACCTTCTTCCACTTTGTTATTGTCAATATGCCTGCTTAAATTGTAAACAAAACTTTTCATGATTTATAAAGAAAATTGTCTCCGAAAATTTCACAACATATTCTCTTTGTTGTGGCAAACATTTTTGCAGCAATCAATCTTGCCAATTTTAGCATTAAGCAAAAAAGCCGAAAACAATTCCAGAAAGTTGGCAAAATATTTCCACACACAGACACATCTTCTACCTTAGCAAACTTTTTCCACAACTTTGTGCCAACCTGGTGTGGGGGCGGGAGAGAAATTATCCAAACCAATTATATTACTCTGTAGTAACATTAGCGGCAACTAAGAAGAGAAAAAAACACCCTTCCCTTTAATAGCTAAAAAATTACCGAGTGAAACCTCAAATTTGCACGCAAAGTTAGACAATGGAATCATTTTATGTTTTCCCCTCCAAAAAAGAGTAAACGTATAAATTTCAAATAAAGTTCTCGTTTTCGCAAAGACTTGAAAGTGTGGAACATTATTCGCAACAAAAATGAAAGAAAGTTAACTATTATTATAATTAGGGTATAATAACAAGTAGTTTAAAAATCAGAACAAGTACAATGGTTTAACAATGGTCGTCAGTTTAAGGATGCCAAATACAACTTAGTTTAATGTTCTTGATAGTATTGTATTAAATGTCGAATGCTTTCTCGGAGGGCCGGGACACTTAAAACGTTCTCATTTTTTTATTTTTTGCCATTCAATTTGTAACACATCGATTATAATTACGCTATATATTTTTGTCCGTCGGGACACAGCTTCGTAATACTATAGAAATACAGGCCTGAGGCTATGTCCGGTTCCTGTCAGAATATGCAACAAGTTGTTTTAATTTTTTGTTCCTGGATTTTCTCTCAAATATATGATCTTAGCTGTTAAATCGAAACTGGCTAATATCTTTAATGCGCGCCCGGTAATGTAAGTTACTTTCTTGAATTTTTATACCCTACAACACTATGTGTTGGGGGTATTATAAGTTTGATTGGGACAAAAATTATGTAACACCTCGAAATATTGGTTTCCTACATAGGAAAGTATATATGGATCTTCCTAGCTCGCCGAGCTGAGCCGATCTAGCTATGTATGTCCGTCCGTCCGTCTGTCCGTCTGTCCATGTTAATTTGTAATCACTCTACAGGTCGCAATTATGGTCCGATCTTCACGAAATTTAGAATGTAGGTGGGGCTTGGACCAGAATAGAACCCTAGAGATGATCGCCAAATGTTTAGGGGTTGAAATGGACCAAATACGGAAAAACTTTCGGATTTTGCAGTAGCTATACAGGTCGCAATTATAGACCAATCGATGTGGAATTTCGCATGTAGCTGGAGTTTAGGGAGGGGAAGAAGCCTACCAATTTTAGCGGGTAAAATAGACCATATCTTTTGTGTTGAAAAAATTCAAAAATTTTCATTAAACCGTGAATATTTTAAATCCCGGCGAAGTCACAAAACCATCACAAGGTTACTTCTGACCTTTACATTGATGTTAACATCCAACAAATCGGATATATAGCAAAATATGTGCGATATATATGTCTATCAAAGAAGATATGCTTGAAAGATCTCTTATATGTCGAGAACGGCTGAACTGATTTCGACAGTTCTCATTAATTCAGAATGGCCTCTTGGCAGGAAAGAAAAAACGTCTACAACAATCGCATAAAAATATCTCTCTAAAGATGAAAATATTGATTTTGTAAAATTTTCTCATATTTTTTTCAATTTTGCCATATTTTTGGCATATTTTCATTTTGAATTAAACATTTGGTAATATTTCTACAGCTAACAAAACTAAGTAGTTAGGATATCAGGATATCATATACATATCGCATTTATGGCCCGATCCTTACGAAATTTTGCATGGAAATAAGATGAGGGTCAGAATAGAAGCCTACTCTTTTTGGAGATGATCTCCATATATTTAGGGGTTGAAATGGTCCAAAAAACTGCAGGTCGTAATTATCGCCCGATCCTCGCGCACATTTGAATGGGGTTACCGCACATTGCAAAAGCCAAGCAATTTCTAATGGCCATCCAAAAATATTCAATGTGTGAAATAGTGTGCCAACTTTTGTAGACAAAATACGAAAATGTCCATTCCAGAGACTTTTTGGAGAATTCACAAATACAGGAAAGACGCACTTCTGACTATTTCGTTGCAGAATATAGTCAAATGTCTGTATCTCATATATATGCGTTTCAGTCAAAAACCAATAATAAATGTTAATCTTTTGCCACTTCTGAGAGATTATAGGTCTTTGGGAAATATTGGTTCCAGATCTAGGAAGACCATTTACGTGCAACATCTACCAATAAATTGGAAATGAGCAAATTAGTTTAAATTGTTATTTTTCGCAAATTAGAGAACGAAACCTGATGGTTTTCTTTAATTATTTGTCACAATATCTTGTGGAATTCTGTCGAGTATTTCGCCTATATAAACTGTATAATTTATTATTATGTTGTAGGGTATTCAACGGTCAGCCTCGCTCGACTGTAGCCTTTGCTTACTTGTTTTTGAATAGATTTGTTTTTTTTTTTTTTTTTTTTTCTTCAAAACAATAAAAAAAAATACACAAAATTGGCAGATGTTGGGTATACTTAAAAACGGATGTAATCTGGTAGCCTACCTTACCTTCTTTTTTTACCATAGGTATACCTATATGACTAAAATTTTGTTTGAATGATACATAGACTTTAAAATCAAAAATAAAATGATACACCTTAGATTTTTGAGAGTTGTGATTATTAACGAGTAAACAACATAAAATGTATTAGTAAAGGTATATATCTAATACATAAAATGTATTAGATATAATTTATAATTAATCTAATTAATACGCAAATTTGAAAGGAACTGTGAAACATTTTCGCATTTTATGGATGCCAAAATTATTCCGAATATTGAACTTTGGCAGTGAAGGCGCCAGAAGAACTGGATCAATCAGCCCACATACACACTACAGGGTGGCATAAACAAACTGCAATTAAGTCAAACAACACAGTTTTTACATTTTTTTTTTTAATTTTATTGAATGAAACCAAAAAATGTAGCAAATAGCATCAAATTTTGGCACGAATTATGGTCTGCAAACGGCCAATGAAACCGTTACACGCTGCCCGAATGTTTCTATGCGGTATTTTGGCCCATTCCCGGCGAAGCGCTTGATTGAGGTGATCGACACTTTGATATTTTTTCGTGTCAAACTTGCTTTCCAAAATACTCCAGACACAATAGCCCAACGGATTGGTATCCGGATATTTTGGTGGCCATTGTGCGCTAAAATTTAAGTGATGGTGCTGAGTCTTGTTGGAATGTCCAAGGCCTACGGCCAATATGTTTGCGTGCCCAAGCTTTAATACACCCTCCAGAATATTTTCGCGATAATATTCGGCATTTATTCTGATGCCACGGTTGATTAATACGAATGGAGAGCGACCATCGGCTGTTATGGCGGCCCACACCATCACCATGGCCGGTGTTTTAGTTCTGGTGGCCAACCGAAGCTGCATATTTTGAGCTGACATCTTTGACTAGTAAACACGATAATTTTGTTTGTCTACAAACTGCTGGTCAACGAATGTTTTCCCATCGGAAAAAAACAAATTCGGCAAATTCTTTCTGTTGCGGTGTAAGTTCTTGCACTTTTTGGAATTTCAATGACGTCACCCCGAGCTCATTTTTCAATATTTGCCGAATAGAATATTGCAATATGTTCAGCTCACGAGCCATTTTTCAGCCACTGCTACGCGGGTTTCGAACATTTCGAATCATTTCTGCTGATGTTGCTGTTTTTCTTTCGTCCACTTCTATTAGGCTACGGTGGGCTACGCTACCGGTATCGCGGTAACGAGCGATGGTACGAGAATTTATTCACATTTAAATGCTGGAGTGCTCTAACGATAGCCACTTGAGATTTTCCTGCCAAATATAAAGAAATCACACTATCACGCTTGAATTCCATTAGGAATAACATTTTTTGCTGGAAAATTCTCACCAAAATGCTTTTGTACGCTTGTAAACAATATAATGAGGTGTCACAGGAATAATTTTAACAGCTGTCGGACGAGAGGCTTAGAAATGATAGCAGTCTGAAGTTGGTTGCAATTTTTTCATACTACCCTCTATATCTAAAGTTGGTGAAAGTAAAGTATTGTTCGAAGTTAAATGAAATTTTGATATTTTTTGGGAAAGGTACTTGATGGAGTGATTTGATATTGTCCCCATTCGCTACTGTCATACAACTAATAAAAATATTAGGTTCCGCAAAGTTTGCACAAAATTGGATGATCCTATGATACAGAGACGGGTATTTCTAGATCTACTACAAATGTTCTAAAACGGATTTGATCCCAAGAGACCCAGAGCCTAAAACCGTGATTTGAAGGGAGACACCCTTTGAACGTATTAAATGGAAAATACTCTTTGTAGTTATATGGTCGAATCATTTAAAGGGTCTAATAGGTTCTTTTCCTCCAAAAAAAAAAAAAAAAAAAAAAAAAAAAAAAAAAAAAAACTCCTCTATCAGACCAAAGTATTCTACAAAATAGTTTCACTTAAAATATTACTAAAAAGTAAAAATGGTTTAATCATCTCACACATATTTCGTGTTTTGTTTCACTATAATGACATGCCTAAAAATATACTTAAGAGGCAGAGTTCTGTGACAGTATATTTCACGTTCGGAACCCGACGATTTAACGCCTTTTGACTATTTTCGGGGCTATGTTAAAGCTCATGTTCGTCTGTTCCCCCTTTAGTTAGCGCAATGGAATATATTATAGAAGCATATATTAGTGAGATAACGGCCGAAATGAAAAGAGTATGACATGGCTGGACAAAGCGGACGGACCATTTGACCATTTGACGGACCAACGTTTGCATGAAATTATCTTCAAATATTACATTATATGTTCTTGCTAAAAACTTTCAGTTAGCTCTTAAAAATAAATAAAAAATTGAGAAGCTTACCTAAAAGCCACAAGTCAATAAAATAATAAAAAATGAGTAAAAAACACTAAGATTGCCAAGGCCGAACTTTGAATGTCCTTAACCATTCGGAAAGAATTTGTAAATTTTCAAAAACAAAAAAGCTCCATTTAAAAATATTACTCAAATCTTAAAAATACCGAATATGGGGAGGTATCGTTACATGGGGACTATACGATGACGTGCATACGCAATTTGACATAGGATGTACTACCCATTACGAACTTTAAATACGAAATTGGAAACAATTCCGATAAAAAACTGGGCTAAAATCATGAAAATACCGAATATCGCAAGGTACCGTTATATGGAGGATATACGATATCAGAATTTCAGATTTGACCCGCCTTCAGACAAAAGACTGTTTTGTGCAAAATTTTAGCTTCTTATCATAAGTCGAGTCAAATCTTAAGATAAGATTAGAGTCCAATAGCGTGATTACAACATCATCTTAGAATTTTACGCTGATCAAGAATATATATACTTTGTTGGGTCTAAAATCATTATTTCGATGAGTTACAAATAGAATGACGAACTTAATATACTATGTATGGTGGAGGGTATAAAAATCCACTTTTTCACATTTGGGACCGGTCGGTTTGACGCTTTAGGAAATTTTTGGGACTACGTAAAATATATGGGGGCTATTGTAAACAAAGGATATAGTCGTGCGGGCCGACCATGTGATAACCTACAACACTACAATATGTTAGAAATTCATTTTGGAAGATTTTGCTTTTGAAATTATGTCACTGCCCAGATATTACCATTAGAATTTTGACCAGGGACATTTATTTACGCACTCTGTCGTGCTGTTAGTTGCTGTGGTCCATTTTACAGCTAAATATAATTCAATAATCATCCAAAATGCCAGAATTCTTCCTTGCCCTTAACCCTCTTCTCAGACGTGTCAATTGGCTTCAATTGTGTAACCAGGAAATTTTTTCTGTTTTTGGTTCATTTGAACCGCTTAATATTTTGTGATCATCCCCAAATGCAAGAGGTCCCTCTGTACCTCCAATTTTAGACTCATCTATATGATTTGCTTATCTACGATATTTGGCTATATTCGTCAACAAAATGCCGGAAGTTCGCCTTTTGTGTATTTCGGATATCGCCTCTAAGTAAGTATTTTTTCACACAAAAGTAGTGGTCCATTCCCGCTGTCCTAAACTCTAACTTCGGCTGCAAAATCAGCAACATTTTTAGTCGTTGGTCCATTTCAACCCCTAAATATATTGCGGACTTCTTTAAAGCAATAGGCTTAGCCCATCTGAGCCTAACCCTATCCTTGTTAAAATTTTCGTGAGGATCGGACGATAATTGCAATCTGTATATAACCCCAACATGTGTTGTAAGGTGAAAAAATATTACAAAATAAGCACTTCAATATTAAAGGTTAAATTGGAAAAATCGCATGCGATAAAAAAAATTCACAAAATACTAAAAAATCTATGCTAACATCATTATTAACATCTTTTTATGCCTTTTTTATACCCTCCACCATACTATGGAGGGTATATTAATTTTGTCATTCCGTTTGTAACTCCTCGAAATACTCATGTCAGACCCAACAAAGTATATATATTCTTGATCAGCGTAAAATTCTAAGACGATTTAGCCATGTCCGTCTGTCTGTCTGTCTGTCCGCCCCTCTGTCTGTCTGTTGTAATCACGCTATCTTTCGAACACATGTATATTTTGCCAGTAGGCAGGTTAAGTTCGAAAATGGGCCGTGTAGGTCCAAGTTATCATATAACCCCCATATAACGGTACCTACCGATATTCGGTATTTTGATGATTTTAGCGACATTATTCATCGGAATTGTTTCAAATTTGGCATTTGAAGTTCGTAATGGATACTACATCCTAAGTCAAAAAATGAGCCATGTAGGTCCACGTCTTCATATAGTCCCCATATAACGGTACCCCCCGAAATTCGGTATTTTGATGATTTTAGCGACATTATTCCCCGGAATTGTTCCAAATTTGGTATTTGAAGTTCGCAATAGATACTGCAGCATAAAACAGAAAATGGGCCATGTAGGTCCACGTCTTCATATAGCCCCCATATACCGTACCCCCCGATATTCGGTATTTTGAATATTTTAGCGACACTATTTACCGGGATTGTTTCCAATTTCGCATGTGAAGTTCGTAATGGATACTTCAGCCCATGCCAGAAAATTGTCTGTGCATATAAACAGATTTTTCTTCAAGTTTCGCATTTAAATATTTGTAATAACTTATGACAAAAGTTGCCTATGCAGGTCCACGTCGTCGTATAAGCATTCGGTATTTTTAAGATTTTAACAGAATTTTTAACGGATTTTATTTATTTATTTTTTTATTTTTTTTTTTTTTTTTTTTTTTTTTTTTGTGGAAATTACCAAATTTGTACCAAGTGGTGGAGGGTATTAAAAGTTCGGCCCGGCCGAACTTACAGCTTTTTTACTTGTTTTTAGATTTTATTGTTTTATGCCAAGAGGGCATTCTGAATTGGCAAAATTTGTCAAAATCGGTCCAGCTATTCTTGAGATATACGTATTCTAGCTAACATCCCCTACCGTTGTTTATATACATTGTATATATTTCGATATATATATATCTGATATATTTACTATCGACATTTACGTAATTGTCAGAATTGGCCTTTTCGTCTATTTGTGATTTCGCAGCATTACAAATATTCGCGGTTTAATGGAAAATTTGACATTTATTTAACACACATTTTATGGTCTATATAACCCAATAAATACTTTCCGATGACCATTCAAATCAGAAGGCCTCTGCCCAGCTCTAGCCCCATGCTATTTTCTGCTTCGATTGGTCTATAATTGCGACCTGTAGTGCAACTGCATAATCAGGAAAATTTTCAGTTTTTGGTCCATTTCGACCCCTAATTATTATGCGATCATCTCCAAAAACAATAGGCTATTCTGGCCCTAGCCCCACCACCATCCTAAATTTCGTGAAGATCGGGTCATTATTGCGACCTGTAGAGTGATTAAAAAATAACATGGACCCACGTTTTCTTACGTATGGGCTCAGTGCTTTAAACTTAAATATTGAGACGATTCCATGATATTAGACCATAATATTTTTATGAGGTATTAAGTACTATCTTGGCCTAATTACTTAAATTGTTCACTGTATAGATATATATGACACCATACATACGCAAATACAATAAATTACACACACCATATTAGCCGCAAAATTACAATATATTCTTAATATACTACACATCAACAGTGTCAAAGAGATGTATATATAATAATCCTTTCAAATCTGCCTTCGTCTGCGTGTATATTTCAAATACACAGTTACATATAAATTAATGGTATCATAAATATGCTTTATAGTCCCAACAACCAAAGCAAACATCCATACACCCGCACGTTCATTAAATATTTGCTTACCCTGGATTCTCTTGCCGACATCCTTAAGCCTTACTTCCGCAATTCCTCAAATTAAGTAAATGAACAATGACATTCTCTTCTTCGTTGCTGTGTAATTGTGTCAGTCATTAACTTTCCGTTTTGACAATTAGGCGGAGAATAACAACAAAATTGTAACAGTTGAAAGACTGAAATTTATATATGACCATAAAAAGGTGGCATTTACAATGTGAGCGCATTAAGCGTTGTCACCATGCTATCTGTTATCGTATCAAGGTATATTTGTACATATATGTATGATAATATTACTAAAAATTAAAAAAAAAATGAAGCAGGGATTCGTCATTTTGTAAAACGCGAATTGTGATTGAGTTTTTTTTTTGTTTTTGAATGTCTTTCAAATGTAGTATAAAGGGTGATATTTTAAGAGATATACGAAACTTAAAAAAACGCTTACAATTCAGAAAGGTGTATTGAATCTTTATTTTAAATTTTATAATTTAATGTTTAAAGATTATTTCATGCGAATGTTGACCGTAACTGCGCCTCCAATTGTCTGTCTGCTTGCTCCAAATTCATCAGAATTATTTCACACTTGGAACTAGCAGTTTGTAATAAGCATTACATATATATATATATATATATATATATATATATATATATATATATATATATATATATATATATATATATATATATATATATATATATATATATATATATATATATATATATATATATACATACTAGCTGGCCCGATCCGCGTTGCCAACCCGTACTTTTTGTCTTTAATGCATATGTTGTAAAGCATAAACATAAATCACAGATCTGACTTATATAATCGGCACAAATTATATTAAAAGAAACAAGTAAAAAAAATATTAGGTTCGGCCATCTTAGGGTAAAGGAAGGAAGGTACAGCTATATGGGGCTATACAAAAACGTGGACCTATGCATACAATGTTTCGCCAGCGGATCTGTAACCCCCATATAACGGTACCTCCCGATATTCGGTATTTTGATGACTGTAGCTATTATTCACCGGAAATGTTTCTAATGTTTCTTTGAAGTTCATAATGGATACTACAGCCTAAGACAGAAAATTGTCTGTGCAGGTCCACGTATTGGTATAGCCCCCATATAACTACTCCTCTCGATATTCAATATTTTTATGGTTTTAGCGGCATTATGCACCCGAATTGTTTGGTAATTTGGTTCGTAATAGATACTACAGTATATGACAGAAAATTGTCTGTGCAGGTCCACGTTTTGGTATAGCCCCCATATAATTGCACTCCCTATATTCAGTATTTTGATAATTTTAGCTACACTACTCACAATTTTTTTTTTAAGTTTCGCATTTGAATTTGAATTTGTAATGGCTTCTGACAAAAGTTGCGTATGCAGGTTCACGCATTTTTAACGGATTTATTTATTTATTTATTTTTTTTTTTTTTGACAATTGCAAAATTCCTTCCATATGGTGGAGGGTGTTTTGAGTTCGACCCGGCCGAACTTACTGTTTTTTCCTTGTTTTTAAACAATTTCTGGTGATCTGAATAATATCAATGCAATACATTTACATGACACTTTTGTAAACGAAAGTGTGACACTTACACAATCCTAAGTGTATGGCTACATGAAAGTATGATGTCATTAGATTCTCAACATCAATTGCTCTTTTCTCTGTACTTTTGTTTTAAATTTATGGTATGGTATATAAAGTTTTTCGATCTCCTCGTAACTTCTACAAATTATCATTTATATCATCTCAGGTAAAATTTTCAAATAAATATTAAAAATTGTGGAATGATAAAATTAATTGTGCCACGTTTTTCTTATTGAAATTTCGGTAACATCCGAATTGTATAACCTACAACACTATGTCGTGGGGTAAGTCTGATATTATCCAATAAATGACACATTTCGTAGAGTTGGCAATATTCGTTATTACCCAACTTTTTTCTCACTCCAAAAATAAAACAACAAACTGTAAGTCATCTCCTTGATAATGACAGAATTCAAAAGTTTTCCCAAATCAGCGCATGTGATGACATCGCACATGCTGAAACTTCGCAAGAGACTGTCGAAAAACTTGGGCCCTTTAAAGTACTTTATTGCACATGTGACGACATTTCTTTGGATTCAAATGAAAACTTTTCCATGACACTTTCTTTAGAATTGCAGTTTTTTCAGATCCAAAAATAAAAAAAAAAACAATGTTGGTGTCTCCGTCACACACACACGCGAACAATAATGACCATATGTGTTGCAAAATATAACTTTAATGAAAAGTACGTTTTCAGCTGGGTTACGGGAAAAACTTCCAGTGCTCACGGGATGTGTGTTAAATGGAAAAGTAACATCTACCGTAATTATAAGAAATATGCGTATCTCACATCAAATTAAATGGCATGTATTATTGCGAAAATGTCATTGAGGAAGTTAAAATGATTGTCATAAAATATGTAGTTTGGGTATTTACCATTAAGCGGAAGAAAAAGCAATGTGTGTGGTCCCAAACAAAAAAGAGAAAGAAACAATAAGGAAAGGTCAAAAGTCGGGCGAGACCAACTATACAATGCCTTACACAACTGTGCGTATTTAGTAGAACTGTCGTAACAATTTTTTTTTTACATTGGGAATTTAAACCTTATTTGAATGCGTATCATGGCTTTGGAGAAGTCACAATTAGAAGTCACTATATCAAGCTCTGTATCGACTTCTAATATTTATATTAAACAAGGAAAATACAGTAAGATCGTGCGGGTTGAACTTTTAACCCCCACCATACGTACGGAATATGGGAATATTCAAAACCAAAAAAAAAAAACGAGTAAAAAAGCTGTAAGCTTGGCCGGACCGAACTTTGAATACCCTCAACCATTTGGAACAAATTTGCATTTCTCAAAATTAATAAAATCCGTTACAAATTCTGTTAAAATCTGAAAAATACTGAATGTAGCTGTTATCTTAGGGTCTACACGATGACATGGACCTGCATAGGTAACATTTGTCATAAGTCATTACAATATTCAAATGCGAAACTTAAAAAAAATCGGTACCATTATATGGGGGGCTATACGAAGACTTGGACCTGTACAGACAGTTACGAACTTCAAATGCCAAATTTGAAAGAATTCTGTTGAATAATGTCGCTAAAACCAACAAAGTACCGAATATCGGGAGGTACTTTTATATGGAGGCTAACGAAGTTGTGGATCTACACAGCCCATTGTCAATACCAAAAGACCTGCGGACATAATACACATTTGAGTAAATTTTTAACAACTTACTTCATTTTGTTCGGAAGCTAGGGTATGTCCACATCGACATAGAATTTTACGCTGATCAAGAATATATATACTTTGTGGAGTCTAAAATGTATATTTCAATACTATGGTGGAGGGTATAAAAATACGGTCAACAGTTGAGCTGGGCCGACTATATGATATCCTACACCACTTTGCGTTTTTGGTAGACCTCCCGTCACAAGGAAGTTTATATTACGAATTTATGTGAAGTAGATAATACCAAATATGAATCTCATTTGAATGCGTATCATGGCTTTAGAGTAGTCACAATTTGGAAACTATATCCAACTCTGAATGGATTTTCAAAAGATTTGCCTTCGATTATAATTTTATTAAGAATATTTATTTTACAGGGTGAGATAAGAAAACTGCAACCAAATTCAGACTGCTGTCATTTCAAAGCCACTCGTCCGAAACCAATTAAAATTATTCTAGTGACAGCTCATTATATTGTTTACAAGCGTACAAAAGCATTTTGGTGAGAATTTTCCAGAAAAAAAGTTATTCGTTATGGAATACAGGCGTGATAGTGTGATTTCTTTATATTTGGCTGGAAAACCACAAGTGGCTATCGTTAGAGCACTCCAGCATTTAAATGTGAATAAATCTTTTGTGACTCGCACCATCGCTCGTTTCCATGTAGCGTAGCCCGACGTCAAGGAAGAAGACGGCAGAAAACAGCAACATCAGCAGAAATGGTTCGAAAAGTAAAGAAGAGACTTGATCGAAACCCGTGTCGCAGTGGCCGAAAAGTGGCTCGTGAGCTGATCATATCGCAATATTCCATTCGCCAAATATTGAAAAATGAGCTCGGGCCATTGAAATTCCAAAAAAGTGCAAGAACTAACACCGCAACGGAAAGAAAGTAGACTCAAAAGAGTTAAAGATTTGCTTCGCTTGGCCGATAGTGGTAAACTGCCGAATTTGGTTTTCTCCGATGAGAAAACATTCGTTGTCCAGCAGTTTGTAAACAAACAAAATGATCGTGTTTACTTGCCAAAGAGGTCAACTGAAAATGTGCACCTTCAGTTGGCCACCAGAACTCAAGCGCCGGCCATGGTGATGTTATGGGCCGTCATAACAGCCGATTGTCGCTCTCCGCTCGTATTAATCGACTGTGGCATCAGAATTAATACCGAATATTATTGCGAGAATATTCTGGAGGGTGTATTAAAATCTCGGGCACGCAAACATTTTGGCCGCAGACTTTGGACATTCCAACAGGACTCAGCACCAATGCACTCAGCACGCGCCACCCAAGAATGGTTACAAAACGAGGTTCTTCGCTTTATTTCCAGCGCACAATGACCAAAATATCCGGATACCAATCCTTTGGACTTTTGTGTCTGGAGTATTTTGGAAAGCAAAGTTGGCACCAAAAATACCAAAGTGTCGATCACATCAAGCAAGTGCTTCGCCGGGAATGGGCCAAAATACCGTAGAGCAACAATCGGGCAGTATGTGACTGTTTCATTGGCCGTGTGGAGGCCATAAATCGTGCCAAAGGCGACCAATTCGAACAAATCTAAACTTATTCTAAAATTTGATGCTATTTCCGACATTTTTGTGTCATTCAATAACATTTAAAAAAATTTAAAAATTAAGGCGTTTGACTTCGTTGCGTTTTTTAATCTCGCTTTTTATATATCAGAACCGAGTTCCACCAAGTGGAATTGGTATTTTATATCATTGTTGTGGAGTGCATATTAGGCATGTGAGTGACTCCAAACCCCAAATCGGATGAAACATATAGCTATATCTGAACCGATTTTCACCAAATTTGAAGCACTTGTTTCTAGGATGAGTCGGTATCTAGGATTCAGTCGGAATTGCCAAGATTCAGTTCATTTTGGCAAATATTAGCCATTTGGCCATAATGACACTGATATCGAAAAATTATATATATGGGTGCTATGTCCAAATCTGGTCCGAACTCGATAAAATTCGACAGAGGTATTTCTGACTGTATCTGATATCTGGTACCAAATATCATTCCTGTGGAGTGCAAATTACGCATGTGAGGGACTTAAAACTCAAATCGGATGAAACATGTATATGGGAACTATAGTTATATCTGAACCGATTTTCAGCAATTTTGATGTACTTGCTTCTAGATTGGATTCGGTCGGATGTGCCAAAATTCAGGTCACTTATATTGGCCAGTTGGTGCACAATTGACCTGAAATCGGTTGAAGATATATGAGGGAGCAAAAATTAAATTTGAATCGATTCTCAACAACTTCAATAGGGCTTGTCCTTGAGCGGAACACATACTGTTTGGTAAATTTCTCAATCGGATAATAAATGCGACCTGCATTTCTTAAAAATACATGGACATACGGACGGACAGACGGACTGAGATGCATAAATCGACTCAGAAAGTGATGCTATGAAGCTCGCTTCCTTCTCCATGTTACAAACGAATGCAATGTGTGATGTAGGGTATAAAAATATAGCGGAAATATTACTATTATAAACGACATGAAGTCATCTGGTCTGCAGAGACGAATTGTGATCCCCAAAGTTCCAATTGCCATACTTACGTAGCGTTTATTGTCCACTCTTGTTTTCGAATCCTTTTCTCGCCTTTAGTGCCAATAATCTATGTTGATATACATGCTTTCCCTTGCCTCCTTATGACCTTGAATTTGGTACATATTTTCTTCACACAATTACAAGAGGCAGGCCGAACCTAACTCTCAAATTTGGTCCGCTTCCATTTTCTTGGCAAAAAATCCTTATTAATATTTGTGTTATTGTCACTTCATTACTTACTTGACAGCTGGCTCCTGGACAATAAAGACCTTTGCATGGTTTGAGAGCCCCTTTTCATAAATATGCGTGACATAAGTTCTTCCCCCCCTTTTGAGAATCTGTTTTCAATTTTCACCAAACGACAAAGTGCGCTGGCTGTGGTGAAAGGCAAAACAACATCTGACCCTCGTCAATTTGTTAACCGTAAATAATTTCTTTAACAAATTCAATGAACATAAAAATGTGATAAACAAACGCTATATAAGAAGATTTAAAAGCCATTAGGTATGACAACCGGTTGTAATTATTAGAGAATGACTAAATTATGCTAAGTGAACCCAAATACCATTTTTTTGGAAAATGTTTGTCTTTGAAAGAGACAAACTTTAATTTGGGCTTAAATAACAAGCCAGGACAAAATGAAAAAAGAATAAGGATGGGATGCTCATTGTAGTGAAACTGGGAAACCTAAGGAGGATTTTTCGAAAATAGTTAGGGCATTTATTAAAGCAAAAAAAAAATATCTTAGATAATGAGAAAGGCTCCACCGTAGGGAAAAAGTTTCGTACGAATATGAATTGTTCGCCATAGAAGTGTGGATTTTTTTTTTTAATTATTCTTGGCTAAACAGGGTATTCAAATGAAAAAAATGCAACAAAGTCAAACGCCATAATTTTTATTTATTTTTTTTTTAATTTTATTGAATGAAAGCAAAAAAATGTTGGAAATGGCATCAAATTTTAGAACAAGTTTAGATTTGTTCGAATTGGTCACCTTTGGCACGAATTATGGCCTTCAAACGGCCAATGAAACCGTCACACGCTGCCAGAATGTTGTTCTGCGGTATTTTGGCCCATTCCCGGCGCAGCGCTTGCTTGAGGTGATCGACACTTTGGTATTTTTTAGTGCCAACCTTGCTTTCCAAAATACTCCAGACACAATAGTCCAACGGATTTGTATCCGGAGATTTTGGTGGCCATTGAAACGAATTGAGGAACCTCATTTCGTAACTATTCTTGGGTGGCGCGTGCTGATTGCGAAGGTGCTGAGTCCTGTTGGAATGTTCAAGGTCTGCGGTTAGAATGTTTTCGTGCCCAAGGCTTTAATACACCCTCAAGAGAATCCTCGAGATAATATTCGGCATTTATGCCACGGTCGATTAATACGAGCGGTGGGCGACAATCGGCTGTTACGGCGGCCCACGCCATCACCATGACCGGCGCTTGAGTTCTGGTGGCCAACCGAAGGTGCACATTTTCAGCTGACCTCTTTGGCAAGTAAACACGATCGTTTTGTTTGTTTACAAACTGCTGGACAACGAATGTTTTTTCATGGGAGACTAAGAAAACCAAATTCGGCAGTTTACCACTTTCGGCCAAGCGAAGCAAATCTTTAACTCTTTTGAGTCTATTTTCTTTCTGTTGCGGTGTAAGTTCTTGCACTTTTTGGAGTTTCAATGGCTTTACCCCGAGCTCATTTCTAAATATTTTCCGAATGGAATATTGCGATATGTTCAAATCACGAGCCATTTTTCGGCCACTGCGACGCATGTTTCGATCTAGTCGCTTCTTTACTTTTCGAACCATTTCTGCTGATGTTGGTGTTTTCTTCCGTTCACTTCCTTGATGTCGGGCTAAACCACCAGTATCACGGTAACGAGCGATGGTACGAGACACAACAGATTTATTCACATTTAAATGTTGGATAGCCACTTGTGGTATTCCAGCCAAGTATAAAGAAATCACACTATCACGCTTGAATTCCATCACGAATAACTTTTTTTGGGAAAATTCTCACCCAAATACTTTTGTACGCTTGTAAACAATATAATAAGCTGTCACTGAAATAATTTTAACAGCTGTTGGGCGAGTGAAAAAACAGCAGTCTGAAGTTTATGCAGTTTTTTTCATCTCATTGAAATTTGTGATCCGTTGTGGGCGAGGTACCAGAAGGGGTTCGCAGATATAAATCATCGTCAAACAAGTAAAAAAAGCATACCCTCCACCATTTGGAACGAATTAGAAAATTTTCAAAAAATAAAATCCATTAAAAATTCTGTTAAAATCTTTAAAATACCTAATATCTGAAGTTGCCGATATATGGAGGGATATACGATATTATGGACCTATATAGACAAATCTATGTCTGGGGGTAAAGTGCTCACAAAGAACTCTTTTTGTGGATTTACAGACAAATCCGTTGAAAAATATAGATAAAATCATCAAAATACTGAATATCGGGGGGTACCATTATATGGGGGCTATATAGCCCATCCGTAGCGTGATTACAACAGACAGACGGACGGACGTACAGTGCTAAATCGTCTTAGAATTTTACGCTGATCAAGAATATATATACTTTGTTGGGTCTAAAATGATTATTTCGATGAGTTACAAACGGAATGACGAACTTTAGATACCCTCCATACTATGTATGGTGGAGGTTATAAAAAATTGTATTAGCAAAAATGTTTGTGTGTGTGAAATTTGAGGATAGTTGGATTCTTATTTCGCTTTCTATGAGCGTATTGTTTTTAAAAATCTTGAACCCTATGTGAGGCACATAGCAAAAGAAATGGCCCGATCTCTACCATCTCTCCCATCTTCACAACAGATCTTGTGGTAGTAGAAATAATGGGATATGTGAAATATAAAGACAGCCAGATGGAAATTTCGACATTTTGTGGGAGAGGTGCCAGAAGGAGTGGACCGATATATTCCGTCTTAATACCAGATCTTGAGCTCATAAAGATAGGGATTTTATATTAGTTGTCATCCCCCATTGTAAGGGAGGTACTTGATGGAGTGTGCCGATATTGTCCATTTTCGCACCTGACTTAGCATTGATGGAAATATTAGGATTTACAAAGTTGGAGCAAAATCGGATTATCCTTTCTCTTTCTGTGTAGAAAATATATTTTTAGAAAATTTCGACCTTTTGAGCGTTTGGGGGGGAGGGTTATAGCAGAAGAAGTGGACCGATATTGACCATCTCCAAACTTAATTAATGACGAAAATATTACGATGTACCAAGTTTGGACCAAATCGGATACTCCCTTGTCGTGCGCACCAGCCAGCCACAATGTCCTGGAACGGCTTTGGTACAAACCGTAAAACCGTTATTACGATTAGCTACGTTTTGACCTATCAAATGATATATACCCTCTCTAGCCATATGGCTGAGGGTATACGTTCAGACACCTCCATTCAAAAAAGTCAACTCTTAGACGGAAAATGATTGGTTTTTTGCAAAAAAAAAAATTACCTATCGTTTTGCTCTTTATATATTGCAATTGAAAGGAATGAGAAAAATGTACTTGTTCGTCTCAAAATTACTTAACGTGTAAATTTTTACTGCTCCCTTACAGCAGAATGTATTGACCCCGTTACCCATTTATGGCATTCACTTCTTTGAAATCACTGCAAACGTGAACTATTATCCCACCATCACACATTTAATAAATTGTCCAGATATTAAATCACGCTTGTTTAAATATCTACTTAAGCTATGAAAATTGAAGTATCCCTCAATGTAAATTTAATTAAAAGCAAGTCGATAGTAATTGCCAATTTTATTGGCATTTACTGACGATAAAATGTAATATTGGCTTAACTCTGCATAAACTGCAGATAGGGTTCTTATGAATTAAGTTGATCTCTGCATCGTCGTCACCTTCAATGGCATCTCCTGCGTTTTCATAATAAATTCAATACACTTCGTCGAGTTTCTTTAATTCTTTAATTCTTCGAAGTAATTAATTTCAAACGATATCTGTAATTAATTGTTTGCCACTTTCAGCCCTTGTTGTCATTGGGGTGTTGGCTTGTGGCTATGTCGCTTCGAAGTAGATTTTAGTGAAAATAGGTATTTAAGTCAGATAATGTAGAGCTTAAATAGGTTCTTTAAAATTATGAAACATGCTTGCTTAAAACGATGTGAACTTGCTTCGTGAATAATTAATGAAAGTGACTAATTATACCATCAGCCATATGGCTACAGAGGGTATATACAATTTGATACGGTCAAAACGTGCCTAGTCGAAAAAACGGTTTTAGACCCTAGGTCTCTTTGGACCAAATCCGTTTCAGAACATTTGGAACCGATCAAAATTTTGAATAATTACAACTATCATAAAATGTGATTTAAGAGTCCGATTATCTTCAAATTTCACACATCCCAATATCAGGGGTTTTAAAATGTACCCCCCTAAATGATCAAAAATTAAAAGGACAAGTTCCACCGTCTTCCATATTTTTATCCTACACCATACTGTGGTCAGGGTATTATAACTTGGTGAATTTTTTTGTAACATAGAGGAAGAAGCGAGTTAGACCCATATTTCCTTTTTACGATCTGCATAGAATTATTTCGTAAAAATAATAAAATACTCTCCACAACAATGATATTTGGTGCCAACTATCAGATACAGCATAGAAATATCCTTGCTAAATTACATAGAGATCGGTTCAGATTTGAATATAGCTCCCATATATATCTTCACGCGATTTCACATTTACTGGGCCTATAAAGTGTAATATCAGCTCAAATAGGATGTATTTTCATGAGTAATACGTATTAAAAACTATCATATTTGGTATGTTTTAATTCTCATAAATTCCTACTAAAAGGCTTTATTTGCTACATGTAGTTCTACTACATATATAAAGTGGTGTTGGGTATCATAAAGTCAGCCCAAAGTTATTATTGAATATTTACCCCTAACAATTTTTTAAAATTTTGTGCAGATTTGCAAATTCCAATGTTTTTATTATTACTAGGTCTGCTGCGAAAATGGACAATATCGACCCACTCTATTAAGTACCTCGTCCACTGAGGGTCAACATTTTGAATAATCGTGAAGCTCATAAGACGAAAAATGAGCATCCGATTAATTTCAAACTCAGCACGTCCCAATATTTCTATGAAGACAAGATTTAGTGTGAAGATGGAAAGTGTCGGACTACTCCTTCTGGTACATCCCACACAACGGGTAAATATTTTGAATAATTATATCTCTTATAAAATGCAAAGTAATCATCCGATTCTCTTAAAATTTCACACATCTAAATGTTTTAATTATTAGAATAACTGTTGCGAAAATGGTAAATGCCGGCCCACTACTTCTGCCGGCCCCCACAAAGGGTAAAAATTTGGAATAACAAAACGCTCACAAACTGAAATAAGTATCCTTTTTTCACAAATTTCACGAATGCCAATATGTTTACTGCAGAAAGTGCGAATATAGGATGTGTAGGTCAACTCCATCTGGTACCTCTCCAACAAAGAGGTATTGAATAACCAAAATACAGGGTGAGATGAAAAAACTGCAACCATTTTGAGACTGGTGTAATATTTAAGCCACTCGTCCGACAGCTGTTAAAATTATTCCAGTGACAGCTCATTATATTTTTTACAAAAGTGCACAATCATTTTAGTGAGAGTTTTCAAAAAAAAAAAAAAAGTTATTGGTGATGGAATTCAAGCGTGATAGTGTGATTTCTTTATATTTGGCTGGAAAACCACAAGTGGCTGTCGTTAGAACAATTAAACATTTAAATATGAATAAATGTGTTGTGTTTCGAGCCATCGCTCGTTATCGTGATACTGGTAGCGTAGCCCGGCGCCAAGGAAGTGGACGGAAAAAAACAGCAACATCAGCAGAAATGATTCGAAAAGTAAAGAAGCGACTTGATCGAAATTCGAAACTGCGACAGTGGCCGAAAAATGGCTCGGGAGCTGAACATATCGCAATATTCCATTCGGCAAATATTGAAAAATGAGCTCGGTGTAAATCCATAGAAATTTCGAAAGTGCAAGCACTTACACCGCAACAGAAAGAAAATAGACTCAAAAGGCTAAGAGTTGCTTCGCTTGGCCGAAAGTGGTGAATTGCCGAATTTGGTCTTCTCCGATGAGAAAACATTCGTTGTCCAGCAGTTTGTAAGCAAACGAAATGGTCGTGTTTACTTGCCAAAGAGGTCAGCTGAAAATGTGCACCTTCGGTTGTGAACCAGAACTCAAGCGCCGGTCATGGTGATGGTGTGGGTCGCCATAACAGCCGATGGTCGCTCTCCGCTCGTATTAATCGACCGTGGCATCAGAATAAATGCCGAATATTATCACGAAAATATTCTGGAGGGTGTATTAAAACGTTGGGCACACAAGCATTTTGGCCGCAGACCTTGGACATTCTAACAGGACTCAGCACGCGCCAACCACTTGGAACTGGATATATATCAACAGAATCAAGGCTACCTCCAAAAAATTAGATTTTGTACCTATATATCTATTGATCGATCGACAGATACATATGATACTTGAAACAAAATAAATTTGGCAAGTTATATTGACATCGGTGCAGATTTGGATGTAGGGCCCATATATATTTTCGGCGATTTGACATATTTGACGCACCAAGCACGATGTGTATGTTCGGTTAAAATGAAATTTTGGATAACGAAATTAGTTACAAAAATGCAATTTGGACAATATTACAAATTTGGTGCAAAATAATGTTGAAATCGGATGAAGATATATATGGGAGCTATATCTACTTTTAGCGGATTATTACCAATTTCAATTAAAAAAAAAATAATTTCATCGGACAATAAATATGATCTGTACTTGGCTTATAAAAATACATGGGCGGACTGTAGGACAGACCGACGTATATGCATAAATCGACGGAAATGTGATTTTGTGGAGATCACCATAAGGAACGATGGATCTATCTCGCAACCCTTAGCATTTAAAAAAAAAAGAGTGCATAAAGATGTAATATCCTGTATGTCAGTGTAGTGCAGTTTACAAAATGGAGCTAATTTTTTCATGCCTGCATTTTTGGGTTAGGTTATACAATAAAAAAATATACATTTTTGCATTAATTTTTTCCAAGTAAACAAAATTTGTTCATATCTCTATGCAAAGAATATGTGTACAATTTCCTTAACTGTATCTGTTTATTTATAAAAGTTTAATTTTTTATTTGAAAAGTTATTTGTTCAATTCTAATTTTGCTACAAAATTATATTTTGTTTAGCAACAATCTTTTTTGTTTTGTTTTGACTAACCAACATGTCTTAAAAAAAACAGTGACGTAGAAAAGAAAAACACTCTCAAATCAGGGATTCCAAACGTACATCCTAGTAAAGTGTCAGCTTTCCCCTCTATAGCCAAAAAAAAAAAAATACTGAGCCCTTGTTTAAGGGATTTGCTTAGTTCTACAAATACCAAATGCACGTTGCCCTTCCAACAATAGCAAAAGTTTATCAGTCTTGTTTTTGTCGCAGTGACTAAGACGCTGTTGTCTCATTCACAATCTGTGCCACAGACATTCATTGGCCATAATGTTTATTTTTTATGACAAGGCCAAATATTGGGGCTTAAAGAAAATGTGTGAAATTAATGGAAACTGCCAGAGAGAGAGAGAGAGAGGAAAAACCAAAAACAAGAAACACACATTATCACTAGACAAGTGTTAAACTATTATCCAATTTAGTTGAGCTGAGAATGTAAACATGAGACCCTTCTTCGGATTTGATTGTAGAACTTAATATGATACGATTTCGAATGGGGATTTAACTGCTAAGGTTGTATAGTGGCGACAGTTGGCTTTTATTATTTTAATATATCGTGTATATATAGTATTTTATATATCGTAATTTTAATATATTGTACTCCTTAATAACGCGGCGCGACAAAAATCATTTGTTCCATAATTACAGGAACGACTCAGCAGATAATGAATGTAGAGCTAAAAATAGAAGACACTTGCATCGGCGTTTTGAAAACAAATATCGCAAATTATTTTGAGAAGAGAGGGAAAGTTCCTCCATCTCTTATATTTTTGAAAATTTCGGATTGAAATTCCTCGGAATCCTTGAAGCACAATATTTTCAGTCCGACATAATTTTTATTCAAAACCTCATACATCCTTCTAAATTTTAAGACTTGTATGGTTTTATATATTTTTCAAGTTTTGCCTTTTTCTTAACAACTTAGCAAACTTAATTTTTTCGAATATTATAGTACGTATTTGCAAAATCACTTTAAGAGACCTCAATTTCAAATTTCAAGCATTATCTTCACTCAATACCAAAATATACCAAATATAGCACAATTTACTGCTATTCGTGCATTTGTAGTACCCATTTCTAAAACTATTTTTTCACAAACCGACCGCCAACAGGGATCCTAATATAAAATCTTAAAATTAAAGCTTCTTCTGTTCACCAAACTATTCCAAATTTATAATTTTGATTTTCATACGAAATTTCTAGTTTTTAGCTTTAGTCGTCCATATAATACCAAATGGTACGATTTTAGAAATTAAGTAACATTTTAGAACATTTGCTAAATTGAAAGTTCAAACTTCCAATAACCCTTTGGTGCATCCATCCTGCACTGCTTCCTATCCTGCACTGATCCTCATTCCAAATTTCTGAATTCTAGCTCCAACGGTTCAACGGTCCAACAATTACTATTCGTACCAAATTAGGTACCATTACGTACACATAAGAACGAATTTCCAAAGCCTCCTACATCAAAATTTTAGGATTCTACTCCTATTGCTTTGCCCAACTAAAGATTGTACATTTTGGTACATATAAGTACAAATTTCTAAAGGTACCTACATATCCCAATCCTACACTCCGCCAGTCATTTTATTTCCAATTTTCAGGATAGAAGCTTTATTGGTTCACCCAAATCCGAATTGTACCAAATTTAGTATCATTTATAACACTTAAGTACAAATGTCCATAACTAGCTACATCATATAGCCCAATAGAAATTCTATTTTCATATTTCAACTCTACCGATTTACCCAAAATTCAAATTTATTAAATTTAGTTTAGTACAGTACGAATTTAGTACACATAAGTACGAATTTCCAAAGCTTCTCACATACCACAATCATAAAATGCAATAATAATCTTATTTCCAAATCTAACCGCTCTAACCTTTTACATGATTGGAAATGGTACCAAATATAGTACATTTCAGTACGATTCCATCAGTGACCCAAGTATAAGAGTTTTAGTCCAAGTATAAGAGTACCATATTTAGTACTTTTCGGACCATTTTAATACAAATTTCCAAACTCCCAGCCTTATCTGACACCTTCGGACCAAAAATGACCCTCACCCAAAATATTAAGATTCTATCTTAAACCGTTTCATCTGGGCGTTGATAAATCGTTAAGTCAGTCAGACAGTCGATTACTTTACTTTTCTTTTAATACTTTTTCTTGTTAATAGAGATGCTCCCTGATTTTAGTTAATTCGAGGGTCTTGACATCATTCTTCAATTGATTTGGCTGAAAATTTGTATAAGGTTTCACAAAAAATACTTATAATCAATATTGCCGAAGATACTATGTCCCTAAAATGCGAAGATTGAAGAGGGTGGGAGTATTTGGAGGGTATATTAACTTTGTCATTCTGTTTGTAACATCTCGAAATACTCATTATAGACCCTAAAAGTATATATTTACCGGATCAGCGTAAAATTCAAAGTCGATGTAGCGATGTCGTATTGAGAAGGCTACATTTTTTGCACATTTGTGTATTTTGTGTATTTTGCCAAAAGGCAGGTAAAATTCGTAAATGGGCCATGTTGGTCTGTCCAATAAGGGTATCTTCATATATTCGGTATTTTGGTGATTTTAGCGATATCATTCATCGCAATTGTTTCAAATTTAGTGTTTGACATTCGTAACGGGTACTACAACCTATCCCAGAAAATAGTCTATACAGGTCCACCTCTTCGTATAGCCTACACATAACGATTTTCATTTAAGGTGCATTTTTCGGCAGATTTGTTTTTCTACCCTACACCACATAGTGGTAAGGTTATCATGTCTTTGTGCATTTGTTTGTAACATGGAGAAAGAAGCGAGATAGATCCATAGTTTATCGATTATGCATGTCAGTCCGTTCGTCTATATATTCTTGTGAACAAAATGGAGGTCGCATTTATTATCCGATTGAGATGAAATTTTGCAAAATATACTTCTTTGGTTCCTAGGCCAAAGAAGAACCCTATTGAAATTGGTGATAATCGGATCAGATTTAAATATGGCTCCCATATATATTCAACCGATTTCGAGTTAATTGTGCGCCAAATGTCCATTATCAGTCTAAAAGTCCTGAATTGTGGAACATCCGACCGAATTCAGTCTTAAAGAAAGTGGATCGAATTCGGAGAAAATCGGTTCCTTATATATATGTTCTATCCGATTTGGTGCTAATATGCATCCCACAAGACTGACATTTGGAATCAGATGTCAGATACAGCCCAGAAATACCTCTGTCAATTTTTTTCAAGATAGTTTCAGATTTGGATATAGCTCCAATACATATCTTCGTCCGATATAAGGCTTATTGTGCACCAAATGGCTAATATTAGCCCAGATGGTCTGAATTTCGGCAATTACGACTTAATTCATACTATAAATCTGTACTTCAAATTTGGTGTAAATCGGTTCAGATATAGCTATAGCTCCCATATATATGTTTTATCCGATTTGGAATTTAAAGTCGCTTACAAGCGTAATATTCATTCCACAACAATGGAATCAAAATACAGTTAATATTTTATTATTCGTCTTTAATAATTCGAAAAGTTGTGACCTGATATTTACATTTCGAAAATCCACACAAAACCTCCAATTTAGGCATCTCATATGCATTTTTCTTCACACTCTCGATCTCTCTCTCGCTTAAATGAAACAGTTTAAGATTTCATTAAATGAGATTTATTTTATATTAAATATATATTCTCATTCATCAAAGCGCACTTCAAATGTTCTTTAAAAACACAAACACAATGATACCAACAAAAAGAAAAGAAAAAAGGAAAACAAAACTAAAAATGAAACGAAAAAGAACAGGAAAAAGGCGGCAATCTGAAAACTGTTGGCACAGTTGGCGTCGGGCAAATATGTTCACAAGTCTAAAGTGTTCCGTTTTTTGTTCATTATATACAAACAGACGTACATGTGTGTGTGTGTGTGTACGTATGTATATATGTCTCTGTGGCACAAAATCTGAACATGTCACAAAAGGAAAACAAAAAAATTATTGTATTTTATTTGAAGTACTTTTGCTGTTGTGCTTTTCTTTCACATTCAAATAAATAGAAATATTAAATTCAATTTTATTTGTCAAATACCATTTCAGTGAGTTTACATAAATGATGATTGAATATCACTTCGTTCACAAGTGGAAGGGTAAAAAATTTGATTTAATGGAGGACCCTCATACCCCAAAGGTCAGAGTAGGCAAGCAGGCCACTTGTGCGCTCTGAACTGAGGGTTTCATACAAATTGGAGAGACACGAAGTAAGTTTAAGTTAAATTAATTTACTAAATTTATTTGCCCTAATGGAATTAAGACCTTTTTTGATGACCTTTCAAAGAGAGGTGGATTTTAAATTTAGGATTGCTGGGCAATGACAGAAGAGTGTTCCAACGATCCGTATAGTCTTGCTGCATCCTAGAGGAGAAACATATTTTATATTGTGGTTTTCTCTTCTGTATATAATTTTTAAACCCTCCACCATAGCATGGTGGGTATATTAAGTTTGTTATTCCGTTTGCAACACCTTGAACTATACATTTTTGACTCCTCAAATTATGTATATTCTTGATCAGCTTAAATTTAGCGATGCCCGTCCGTCTGTCCATTTGGGGAAATCACTCTAGCTTCCGAACGAAATGAAGTAGTTTGATAAAATTTTACTCAAATGTATATTATGTCTGCAGGACTTTTTGGTATTGAAAATGGGTCATGCAGGGGAAGACGTACCATATAATGGTACCTCCCACCGGAATTATTTCAAATATGGTATTTGAAGTTCGTAATGATTACTACAGTCTATGAGAAAAATTTCTCTGTGCAGCTCACCGTCTTCGTGTAGCCCCGTATAACCGAACCTCCCGATATTCGGAATTTTGATGATTTTAGCGACTTTATTCACCGATTTTTTTTTTTCAATGCTTCATATTTGATTATTGTAATGGCTTATGACAAAAGTTGCCTATGCAGGTCCAAATTCCTTCCAAATGGTAGAGGGTATTCAATGTTCGACCCGGCCGAACTTACACCTTTGTTACTTGTTTATTCTTAGCCTAGTACCATAGCTAAGGCGCTGTGGGTCTGGGTTCCTTGATAAAATCCGAATCTAACTGGTTTCAATTTAAATTGACAAAACTTAATTTTGGGCCAAATTCTGTCACACATTCCAAAATTCATTGAAATTTGATCCGCACGGACGCATAATGCATATATTAACCATATCCAAATCTGAACCGATTCCAATATGATTATGAAAAACCTGTTTCCAGATTTCAATGAAATTAGAGATATATAGCGTGTTTGGCGCATCAAATATAGAAAATCGTTCGAAAATATATATGGGAACTATATCCAAACATCAACCGATTTTCATATAATTTGAAAAATTTATTTTTGTACCAAATTCCGTCACTCTTTCCAAAATTACATTAGAATCAGTCATACCTATGGTGTTTGGTGCGCAAAGTAGATTAAATTGTCCGGAAATGTATGTGGAAGCTATGTTAAAATCTGAACCGGTTTCAATATAATTTGGCAAATTTAGTTCTGTAACAAATTTCGATATACATTCCAAATTGGAAACTACAACCAATCAATTGGTTATGTGCATTCAACCTAAAATTTTTGGAGATACCTCTGATTCTGATGTTATATCTCCAGTTCCAAGTGGAATTTCGGAAATGTATATAGCCTATGTTACTTTCAGGCAATGCTGTAGTATATTTGGAAGTTTTCATGAGTCTATAAATTACAAACAAACAATTAAACAATCAGACGTACAAACATTTTCTTCTTTTGTAGATATAGAAGAAGAAGAATTTTATATGTATTCGGTATTTTGTGATTTGTGTAAACTGAATTATCTTAAACTTGGTATTTGAAACTCGTAATGGGTACCATAAGATAGAAAATGGCTTATACAGGCTTCACGTCCTAGCAAGCCACCATATAATGGTATTGACTATAACTGGTATTCGAATGATTTAAGCAACATTTTGCAACAACAGGAAAAAATACATCCCACTGGAGATTTCATCAGTTATAGAAATATTTTCCAAAGAGTTTCTTTTCAGGTGTCAGAGCATGTTAAAAGTTCGGCCCGACCATGTCTCCATTATACAAAGTATAAATGATCTATTCGGTAAGTTATGATTATAATGTGTCTACAAGTTTTATGAGCCAAAATTGGTCCTCCCTTACCACACTCAGCACGTCCTTATTGAGGATGCCTAACATGTACAAAAAATTTAAAATTCAATCCACGGTTTTGATATAGTCCCAATATATTTTTTTCGCTCAATGTTAGGTTTTTTGAATGGGTTGTCGCTGCTTTCCGAGGTCACCTAAAAACTGGTCGATATTGCCAAATAGAGGTAAAATTCCAAGATTGCGTACCTTCGAAGGGATTCAAGGGTCAGAATTCTCACGCAAACAGGCTAATATATTGCCTATTTTCTGAAATATTTATCTATTACGGTGGAGATACGACAACGCGAACACATATTGATTCTCTCGGTCCCGGAAGAGGGCCTTATTTAGAAATTTTGATCAGTTCCGGAGTTGGTGCGACCTATTAAGTTCACGCGTTCCCGGAATAAGACCCTGTTTATAAATGTTGACCAGCTACAGGGGAGGTATGTGGCATATGGTCCAAGCGGTCCTGGAATAGTATCCAGTTTGGATATGTTTACCAGCTACAGGGGAGGTACGAAAACAAGGCTCAAGTGATCTATGGACCTTGTGGAGTCCACCAATATGAAATAAGACCCTGTTTGCAAATTTTTACCAGTGCCGAGGAAGGTATGATAACGTAGACCTAGGTTATATATGGCCCCTGGTACGAAGACGTGGACCTAGATGACTTCTTTCGGTAGTTTGTTGTGTTTTCAACATAATATTTTGAAATTTGGTTTTTCAAATTCATAATAATATACACGACACCACTAGAATACTAGATCTCAGCACTATAAAACAAATTTGGCTTAACTCTAGTTTAGTAAAAACTCTCGGATTCTTTTTAAACTTTTCGAGAGATAGGTATTCCTAAACTGACTCAGTGATTTCTTAGAGGACGGACTCGGATGCCCGGATATTTGATCCGAAATTATTGGTTCAAGACCCGTGATAGACCCAAACCGACATCAGGCCAAACCGATATGGACAATATGGGTATCATTTGATGGCTTTGAACTCAGATTTCTAAAACAATCAATGGAAAGTCGAAAAAGCCCAGGTTGGAGTCCACAAAAAATATTCCAATTTATAGTTGACACTACAACCTTTCCAAAATTCTGAAATATGAGTTATTATCTTTTGTCAGAAGCGATTACAATATTCAAATATGAAACTTGAAAAAAAAATCGGTGAATAATCTAGCTAAAATCATCAAAATACCGAATATAAGGAGGTACTGCTATATGGGGGCTATACCAAAAAGTAAAACTGCACATCCAATTTCTGTAGTATCCATTAAATGCCAAATTCTAAACAATTCCGGTGAATAATGACGCTAAAATTATAAAAATACCAAAGATTGGGATGTACCATTATATGGGGGCTCTAGGAAGACGTGGACCTGCACAGACAATAATCTGTCATGGGCTGTAGTATCCATTTCGAACTTTGAAGCAATTCCGGTGAATAATGTCGCTAAAACCATCAAAATACCGAAATTCGGAAGTACCGTTATACGGAAGATCGGGTGGTACCGTTATATGGGGCTGTACAAAAACGTGGACCTACATTTCAATACCAAAGTATTACAGACATAATATATATTTGAGTAAAATTTTATCAACCCACTTCATTTCGTTCGGAAGCTAGAGTGATTTCCACAGACGGATGGACGGACGTCGCAAAATCGACATAGAATTTTATGTTGATCAAGAATACTGGGTATGATAAAAAAACTGCAACAAAGTCAAACGCCATAATTTTTACATTTTTTTTTTTTAATGTCGGAAACCAAGGAAGCCGTCACACGCTGTCCGAATGTTGTTCTGCTGTATTTTTTCAAATTCCCTGCGAAGCGCTTGCTTGAGGTGATCGACACTTCGGTATTTTTTAGTGCCAACCTTGCTTTCCAAAATACTCCAGACACAATAGTCCAACGGATTGGTATCCGGAGATTTTGGTGGCCATTGTGCACTGAAAATGAAGCAACGAACCTCATTTTGTAACCATTCTTAGATGGCGCGTGCTGAGTGCGATGGTGCTGAGTCCTGTTGGAATGTCCAAAGTCTATGGCCAAAATGTTTGCGTGCCCAAGGCTTTAATACACCCTTCAAAATATCTTCAGGATAATATTCGGCATTTATTCTGATGCCACGGTAGATTAATTCGAGCAGAGAGCGACTATCGGCTGTTGTAGCGGCCCACACCATCACCATGGCCGGCGCTTGAGTTCTGGTGGCCAACCGAAGGTGCACATTTTCAGCTAACCTCTTTGGCAAGTAAACACGATCATTTTGTTTGTCTTAAAACTGCTGGACAACGAATGTTTCCTCATCAGAGAAAACCAAATTCGGCAGTTCACCACTTTTGGCGAAGCGGAGCAACTCTTTATTTTCTTTTGAGTCTGTTTTCTTTCCGTTGCGGTGTAGGTTCTTGCACTTTTTGGAAATTCAATGGCTTTCAATGGCCTCGAGCTCATTTTTCAATATTTGCCGAATGGAATATTGCAAAATGTTCAGCTCACGAGAAATTTTTCGGCAACTGCGACGCGGGTATCGATCAAGTCGCTTCTATACTTTTCGAACCATTTCTGCTGATGTTGCTGTTTTCTTCCGTCCACTTCCTTGACGTCGGGCTACGTTACCAGTATTACGGTAACGAACGATGGTACGAGACACAAAAGATTTATTCCCATTTAAATGCCGGAGTGCTCTACGATAGCCACTTGTGGTTTTCCAGCCAAATATAAAGAAATCACACAGTCACGCTTGAATTCCATCACGAATAACTTTTTTTCCGGAAAACTCTCATCAAAATGCTTTTGTACAATTGTAGACAATATAATGACCTGTCGCTGGAATGATTTTAACAGCTGTCGGACGAGTGGCTTAGAAATTACAACATTCTGAATTTTCGAGGTGTTACATATTTCGAGGTGTTATATATTTCGAGGTGTTATAAACGGAATGACAACTCCATACTATGGTGGAGGGTATAAAAATGCCAAAAGCTGAAATGGAAAAATTCCAGAGAATATCTGTCGTTAAACTATTTAAAAAGTATATCGAACTAATAATTTTACAAGGATGTGGTTCTACTAATTACAAAATTTAAATATTCCAAAAAAATTGACCCAGAGGATGTTGTCTTTCACAGAGATAGCCATACTGCTAAAGATCTTAATCGAGGACTTAAATTTGATTTCTCTTTGCAGCCGAGACGTTATTGAGAACTCCGGGTAGACCACAAAATGTAGACAACACTTAAATTAACGAAATATTTTTTTCATCTCGAATATACGACTCCAAAAATACAGCATAATATATGCACGTATGCATGTCCTTGTAAATTCCCCTCGCAATTTTCTGCAAACACTTCTTCGTGCCACATAATTCGCAATTAGTTTACGTATTCCTTATCCATATCACGTTTACTCAGATATTCACTGATAAACTTTGGTTCGCCGTGAATGCTTTCAGAATTTTTCACCATTTCGGGTTTTTTTAAACAAACAAAGCAAACGTTATTTCTTATTTAGCAATTTAAATAAAAGCTTCTTTAATTTAATTTTCAGCCTAATTTTGGTAATTCCACTCGAACCACGTAATGGCTGGGTGTGTTTATTTTAATTCGCAAAAAAAACTGAACCCCAAAACAAAACTTATCAGAGATTTGCGCTTTTGATTTAAAAGCTGATAAAAACTGGCAATTGTCATCTCTTCTCTCCCCTTACCACACCACACCACACCATACCTCACCCCCTCGCAACCGACATTAACGGACGTGACACAGATTTTTATTGGTGTGAACAGACAACATTGTCCCTGGCTTTGGCAAATACACTTGAGTGTAATTGCTGATTGTCACACAAACACATTGTTAACGAGGGAAAGAGATATCCCTAAACGAACATAAAAGGACTTTAATACTGAAGAGGAATACACACACACACGCACACTCCCATCCTCGGTTCCATTGAAAGCGCTTAAACGTCGTTTTATTCGTGCGTATATCGGGTGTTGTATTGTGTAGCATTTGAGTTGAATGTTGGAAAACACTTGGCTGACAGAAGTTGACATGTCAAAAAAAAAAAAACGATGTGTCAACCCAGTTCCACTCTTTCGGTGGAAATTCGTAAGATATTTTTCGGGGAATTAATAATTAATTTTGATTTTGGCAGAGAAAAAAGTCTTCAAATAAACTGAGCTACAAAATTAAATTTTTTCATCAATAATTACAGTAAAACCTAAGGGGGTTATGAAATTAGAGCTAAAAATATAAGACAGGTGTAGCAGCATTTTTAATGTTTACATTGCCATTGGGGAAAGGAGCCCCTCTATTCCACTTTTTTTTTTTTTTTTTTGCAATTTTTGGTTGATTGTTTTTCTTGAAATCCACGCACTTTATGTAAAGAATGAGATAAAAAAAAACAAAGTCGAACGCCATGATTTTTACATTTTTTTAAAATTTATTGAATGAAAGCCAAAAATTTCAGAAATAGCTTCAAATATTAGAATACGTTTAGATTTGTTCGAATTGGTTACCGTTGGCACGAATTGTGGCCTTCAAACGGACATGAAACCAAGCTGCCCGAATGTTGCACTGCGGTATTTTGGCCCATTCCCGGCGAAGCGCTTGCTTGAGGTGATCGACACTTCAGGATTTTTTAGTGCCAAACTTGCTTTCCAAACTACTCCAGACACAATAGTTCAACGGATTGGTATCCGGAGATTTTGGTGGCCATTGTGCGCTGAAAATGAAGCGATGAACCTCATTTTGTAACCATTCTTGGGTCGCGCGTGCTTGTAACAACCGTGTTCAACCGTTGCCGGTATGCTGGCGTTTAGCGCGGCTATGGCTCGTCAGATTGGGGGTAGGTTCTTGCCACTTGCAGATCTTTTCGGTTGAACAAACAAAAAAAAATCATACCGGACTTCAAACTAAATTAAAAAGGGGGTAGAAAGAAGCCTGAAACATGTCAACAAAAAATTAAAAAGAAGAAAACGTTCACCTAACTACAACCAAATTCCAAACTTACATTAGTTTTTACCACAGAAACAGTGTTCCTGGCGGCTGACCAGCCAGGAGATAGCCCTCCCTCCGAGAACACCTCTCGCCTTGACGTCTACTCATACTGGACGTCCCAGATCTGACCCTTGACTTACCACATTTTATATCATTACCACCACCTTTTAAAAAGGGTTTTAAGCCAAGGACATATTCATATTTTCTATATAAAATTGGTTTTTTATTTAAAATACTTTAAATACCCAAATAACAATTCGTAAAAAAATTACATGCTAACTTTAACGTTTGCGTTCAAATTTAATAATGAATTCAATTCAATGAATAAATACAATTTTACCAAAAATTACAAAAAAAACTTTACTTTTTCTTCTTTAAACTGCGCTTTCTGAAGACAAAAATTAGGATGCAATGAAGGCAGCTTGCAATTGTGGTTCTTCCCAACAAGTAAGTACGTAAGTATTGTTTTAAAGTTTAGCTTTTTTAATTATATTCCCTGTTGAATTTTTATTAATTATATTTCTTTCATTTAATTTCAGGAAAGGCAAACAAAGGTGGAGTGTCGATAGCACTTAAAATCGACGAACGGATTAAAAGCCTGGTTACCTAACCTTGAATAGAGCTCTGTTCAACGTCGTGTACCTGCAGACTAACCAAAAGGTGATTATAATTTAAAATTGACTTCATTTGTTTCCCCTTCTAATTCATATTGTTCCTTTTTTACAGAAAAACGGCGGAATTTAATTATGATGCTTCGTCGTCCGTCTGTCTGTCCGAGGTTTCTTGTATTAAATGTCGATTGGGAATACCAAGCCACGCTGGGTTAGCAATGGCGCAAATTCAGCGGCTCCCTCGATGGATTGGATGGGCGATGGTGTGGCTTGTAGGCTCCAATTCTTCATGAATTTTTAGGTTTAAGATTTATTTTCTTGCTTTAGATTTTTAGTTAATTGTTTTTTTTTTTTTTTCAATTTGGTTAAATTGTTTCCAAACTTTGCTTAATTTTAAAATAAGTTCAATTTTTCTTTTAATTTTCAATTTTTTGTGAAAATTATTTGTTTTGTTATAAGTTTTCTTTCAACTTTTAGCCTTTTGTTGTTAAATTTTGCTTAATTATTTTAAGGCTTCCAATTTTGTAAAAAAAGTTTGTATTTCGTGTTGTTAGAATAGGTGTTTCAAACAAATAAAAACATTGAATTCACTTCTCAACAAGTGGTTCATCACCAAAAAACTTTGTCTGCTTTTTTCTTCGCTGGTTACAGGGAGCCACGCATCCAATCTTCTTCGCAGGCAAAATCAAAAAGGACAGATTTTTCTTACAATTTTTACCAGGAAATTCAGGCTGCCATTTTAATCGCTTAATTTTTCCGTTTTCTTTTTACATTATTCCCTAATATTGACATTTAAGTAATTGGAATAATCAGCTGTTTTTTAGTAATTGTTCTTCTTCTTCTTCTAGCTATCAATTATTTTCAGGGTTACCCCTTTTAAAGGCGCACACTACATGCTGAGTGCGATGGTGCTGAGTCCTGTTGGACTGGCCAAAATGTTTGCGTGCCCAAGGCTGTAATACACCCTCCAGAATATTTTCGCGATAATATTCGGCATTTTTTCTGATGCCACGGTCGATTAATACTAGCGAGAGCGACCATCGGCTGTTATCGCGACCCACACGATCACCACGGCCGCCGCTTGAGTTCTGGTGGCCAACCGAAGGTGCACATTTTCAGCTGACCTCTTTGGCAAGTAAACACGATCATTTTGTTTGTTTACAAACTGCTGGAGAAAACCAAATTGGGCTTTCGACCAAGCGAAGAAACTCTTTAGCTCTTTTGAGTCTTTTTTCTTTCCGTTGCGGTGTAAGTTCTTGCACTTTTTGAAATTTCAATGGCTTTATCCCGATCTCATTTTTCAATATTTGCCGAACGGAATATTGCGATATGTTCAGCTCACGAGCCATTTTTCGGCCACTGTGACGCGGGTTTTGATCAAGTCGTTTTTTTTACTTTTCGAACCATTTCTGCTGATTTTGCTGTTTTCTTCCGTCCACTTCCTTGACGTCGGGTTACGCTACCAGTATCACGGCAATGAGCGATGCTACGAGGCACAAATATTTATTTACATTTTAGTGCTGGAGTGCTCTAACGATAGCCACTTGTGATTTTTTTAAATTCCATCACGAAAAACTTTTTTTCTGGAAAATTCTCACCAAAATGCTTTTGTACGCTTGTAATCAATATATGAGCTCTCACTGTCATATTTTAATAGCTGTCGGACGAGTGGTAGTTTTTTCATCTCACCCTGTATGTACCGTCTTCGTTGGAAATTTTAACAAAAAATTTTGAATAGTCATAACTCTCATAAATAAGGGTTCGATTGTCTTCAAGTTTTGCGCATCACAATGTTTCTACATATTCAAAATATGGATGAGATAGATCGGTCCACTCCTTCTGGTACCTCCCATATAACGGTCTAAATTTTTAAAATTATATATCCCATGAAGAGCAAAATAAGCACCCGATTCTCTTCAAATTTCACACATTCCATTATCTATAAGTGACACCACACCAGTAGAAGACGAAATATATCGGAGCACTTCTTCGAGTGCATATTTTATGATATGTAAATAGAATGCTTCGGTCCGCTATATATGGTACTCCACACATATATCGACATTTTACAAACATTATCACATATGTCATAAAATCTGGCAATGGTATAAAATGGATCAATAATACAGATCAATTTGTAGACCATCGACGCGTAATTTTCCTAGTGGTTAATATCAAGGACAGGGCAGAAGTCTACCATTTTGGATGGGTATCGGATAAAAAAACCAGTAAAGAAAGTCTTAAAGTCGAACGGGCCGACTTTATGATACCCTACACCACTATGCTAATTAAGTAGAGCTCCACATAACAATTAAAAGTTTTTATGGGAGAATTCAATCATACACGCTATGGTTATAATTATAATTCAAAGTTCAAAGGACTAAATATGCCGAAGCATTTGTATATTTTAAATTCGGAATTGTATTGCCCATTTGGTGCACAATTAATTTGAAATCGGATAAAGATATATATGGGAGCTATATCCAAATCTGAACCGATCTCGATAAAATTTGGCGAAGGTATCTCCGAGCTGTATTTGATATATTACCCTGAATATCGTTGTTACGGAGTGCATATTAAGGTTGTGGGTAACAAATATAACAAATCGGATGAATAATATATATGGAAGCTATAGCTATATCTGAACCGATCTTCACCAAATTTGACATACTAGCTTCTAGACTCAATTCGGTCGTATGTGCCAAATTCCATCCCATTTGGGCAAATATTAGACGTTTGGTGCACAATATAAGGTAAATCGGACGAAGTTATATATCAGAGCTATATCCAAATCTGAACCGATCTCGATAAAATTTAGCAAATGTATTTCTGAGCTGTATTTGATATATTTCCCCAAATATTGTTGTTGCATAGTGCATATTACGGCGGCGGTGGACAAAAAAAAACAAATCGGATGAACAATATATATGGGAGCTATAGCTATATCTGAACCGATTTCAATCAAATTTGGCATACATATTTCCAGGCAAATCGGACGAAGATATATATGGGAGCTATATCTAAATTTTGACCGATTATCTCCAATTTCAATAGGGTTCGTCCTTGGGCCAAACAAATGATCTTTGCAAAATTTCATCTGGATCGGGTAATAAATGCGACCTGTACTTTGTTTACAAAAATACATGGACAGACGGACAGACGGACGGACGGACGGACATGCATAAATCGACTCAGAATGTGATTCTATGCAGATCATCAAAAGGAACTATGGGTCTATCTCGTTTCCTTCTGCCTGTTACAAACAAATGCACAAAGACATAATACCCTGACCACCTTGTGGTGTAGGGTATAAAAATACCAAAATGTCTATGCAGCATCAAATATTTTTTAATGCGCAAAGTCACTTCCCGGCGAAATTGCAAATACTTGCGAAGGGCATTTCTGATCTTTTTACATTGAAGTGAATTAATCAGATATCAAAGATATAACAATCCAGAAAGGAAAAGTTAAAAGTCCGACTCTATACCATTTGAAGTGAATCATACCACATATCAACATTTGGCTTTATAGCAGTTACAGTGTGGTTTCAGAGGTATGGGAGGCATATCCAATTCTGAATTTTCACTAAATTTGACGGAGATACTTTAATCTTTTATTCAGGTAAAAAAGGTGAAGTTCGGCCGGGCCGAACTTTCAATACCCTCCACCATTTGTCAAATTTGGCAATTTTCAAAAAATTAAAATCGATTAAAAAATCTCTTTAAATCTTAAAAATGCCGAATGTAGCCGTATATTAGGGTCTATACGACGACGTTGACCTGCATACGCAACTTTTGTCATAAGCGCAACATACAACTTTCTGGCATAGGCTGTAGTATCCATTACGAACTTCAAATACAAAATTTGAAATAATGTTCCTAAAATCATCAAAATACCGTATATCGGGGGTACATTTATATGGGGGCTATACAAAGACGTTTATCTGCACGGATAATTTTCTGTCACAACCTGTAATATCCATTACGAACTTCAAATGCGAAATTTGATTCAATTCCGGTAAATAATATCGCTAAAATCATCAAAATACCGAATATCAGGGGGTACCGTTATATGGGTGCTATACGAGGACGTGGACCTGCACAGACAATTTTCTGTCATAGGCTGTAGTATTCATTCATACTAAATTTGAAATAGTTCCGGTAAATAATGTCCCTAAAATCATCAAAATACCGTATATCGGGGGTACATTTATATGGGGGCTATACAAAGACGTGGATCTGCACGGATAATTTTCTGTCACAGCCTGTAATATCCATTACGAACTTCAAATGCGAAATTTGAATCAATTCCGGTAAATAATGTCGCTAAAATCATCAAAATACCGAATATCAGGGGGTACCGTTATATGGGTGCTATACGAGGACGCGGACCTGCACAGACAATTTTCTGTCATAGGCTGTAGTATTCATTCATACTAAATTTGAAATAGTTCCGGTAAATAATGTCCCTAAAATCATCAAAATACCGAATATCGGGGGAACCGTTATATGGTGGCTATACGAAGACGTGGACCTACATAGCCCATTTTCTGTCTCATGCTGTAGCATCTATTACGAGTTCCGTTAAATAATTTCGCCCATTTTCAATACCAAAAGTCCTGCAGACATAATACACATTTAAGTTAATTTTTATCAACTTACTTCATTTCGTTCGTTTCGTAAAAATTATATTTCGAGGTGTTACAAACGGAATGACAAACTTAATATATCCTCCATACTATGGCGGAGGGTATAAAAATATATATCGCAGCTGAGTTCTACAAAATGGTAAAGTACGTCCAGAAATTCACCGCATTTGGGCTGACACTAGTCATGAATTGCACAATAAACCCGAAATCGGTTGAAGATATATATGGGAGCTAAATCCTTATGTAAACCGATCTTGATACAATTTGGCAGAGGTATTTTCGTGCTCTATAAGACATCTGGTACCAAATATCACTGTTGTCGAATGCGTATTACGAATGTGAGGAAATTAAATACTAAATTGGATGAAACATATATATTGGAGCTATATCTATATCTGAACCGATTTCCACCAAATTTAATATACTTGCTACTAGACTGAATTCGGTCATTTGGACTGATATTGGCTATATCGTGCAACAATTAACCCGAAATCGGTTGAGGATATATATGTGAACTACATGCAAATCTGATCTTGATAAAATTTCACATTTTTATTTCAGGGCTGTCATGGGTGTATCAAAAGTTAAGAAATTATTGAAGGAAAAATTAGTTTTTTGACCATTTAAAATATTGGATCCATCCTCGAATGAGAAACTGGTTTTAGTTCTCCCAATTTCATTAGAAACTTGTTTATTTGCATATTCTTTTATTGAGATTATTTATCTGAAATGAAACCCTTTTTTAAGACCAGATGGTGTTAAAAAAATTAACAAGAAAAACTCAAACTCTGTGATTTTTGATTAATGCATGATTTCACTTCACTTAAATGATTTAAAATTCTAAGCAGTCACATGTGCTAGGTGCCAATTTTCTAATACTCTTTCAAACAAAATCCGTTCGGAAGTAAAATATATATTTTATTTTTCCCTCGTTTCAAATATAGCAATTTGACCATCGGACGCACACACACACACCACAAATATTGCCAGATGGGGTCATTTGAAGAATATTTCAAATCTAAACGATTTATTGGGACAACAGTTGGTGCTATGTTGGACCGGTAGACAAAAATTATTATTTATAACCTTAAAATGTTTAAATGATTTGGCAATGATATGTAATAGCTGTGTGGATATACAACAAATACACTGATGACCCAAGTTCCATATTAAGAAATTTTTTTGAGAAAAAAAATCTTAGCGTGTTTAAAGTTTCATTTGACATATAAAATTTATGACCATTTATTATACCCTTCAAAATTCTGGTGTGAAGGTATCATAAGTTAGATTGAGTTTATAGCAGTCCAAGATTACGATATAAGCCCCAAATTACGTCTATTCACATGCTCACATGCGACTTTTAAATTTTATAAAAAACAAAAGCTCGGAAAAATATTTTCTAGTATAACTCTTATATTTAACCCTAATTTCCAATTGTAATTTCATAAATCCTACAATTTATTTTTGCAATTTAATTTTCGGACAGCTAGACAATATTTTATACAAGTTTCGTTAAAAATCGCATTTTGTTATTCTTAGAACATGTTTCTACCCATAACGATTTCACATGAAAAATCTATGTCATTTGAAGTTCTCTGTAAAGGCTATTGTTTTTAAGTGTGCCGACCTACGTTGTCGCAATGACATTCAATTGTCGGAGAATTCAATTGAAGGAAAAAAAATGAATTTTCAGTTCAATGAACTTTCATTTGGGCAATTTTTACATATGGGTATGATGAGTGTCTGCAGAACTTTTGTTGTTGGGACCAATGAACAAAGTTCACAGCATTTTTTTTCTATTTTCCCTTTTAATGTTTGCAAACTTTGCATAACATGAATTGAATAGAATATACGGGACGTAATTTGGTATTAAAACAAAATTTAAATATCCTTAGTATGGTCTTATATTATGTCGTAAGAGAGTATTAAAATCTTCAATAATAGTATTGTGACTTACAAAATCGTATTGATCTCCTCTGACTGATAAAACTGACAAAAAAAAAAAAAAAAAAAAAAAAAAAAAAAAACATAAAATAACAATGTGAGCCAAAATTATTTTTTTCAATAACTACAGGAAAAACAGATCTAACCAGTAAGAAAATGTCAAAAAGTCTGGCGGGGGCGAATATATAAGTTCCCTCTGAAACCAAACTATTACTGCCCTAAAACCAAATCTTGAGAGTTGGTATCTACTTCAAATATTTTTTTTTTTTTGTTACGGAAGCTCTGCTATATACATATACACCACAAGGCATATATAGTAAAGCTTCCGTAACAACAAAAAAATATATATATTTGAAGTAGATCAACATTTGGCTTTAGAGCAGTTATAGCTTGGTTTCAGAGGGAACTTATATGTGGGATGCATATCCAATTCTGAATCGATTTTCATTAAATTTTATTACAAATAACATTTCTAAAGAGTACATGAGAAGGATTATTTAAAATAATATATCGGAGCCGAGTTCCACAAAATGGAAACGTACGTCCCGAAATTTGCTCCATTTTGGCTAACCTTAGTCACTATATAAACCTGAAATCGGATTAAAGATATTCAGGAGCTATATCCAAATCTTAGCCAATATCGATAAAATTAGCCAAAGGTATTTCCGAGCTCTATAAGATATCTGGTACCAAATATCATTTTTGTCGAATGGATATTACGAATGAGAGGGATTTAAACACCAAATCAGATGAATCATATATTTGAAAACTATAGCTATATCTGAACCGATTTTCTCCAAATTTCGTGTACCTGTTTCCGGAATTAATTCGGTCGGATGTACAAAAATCAGGACTTTTGGGCAGATATTGGTCATTTGGTACACAATTAACCTGAAATCGGTTGAAGGTATATGTGGGAGCTTTATTCAAATTCCAACCAATCTTGATAAAATTTGGCAGAGGTAATACCTCTGCCGAGGTACTGACCAATTTCAATGGAGTTAGTCCATGGAGCAAACAAATGTTGTTTGCAAAATTTGATCTCAATCGGATAATAATTGCGACCTGCACTTTGTTCCCAAAAATACATGGACAGACGGACTGACATTCATAAATCGACTTAAAAAGTAATTCTATGAATATCCCTGATGCAAGCAATTGCATATAGATTTAATACCACTACCACTATGTGGTGTAGGTTATACAAACAAATTTTGTTATTTATTTTCACCTGACCTTGAGCTTAAATGAATATAAAGAAGATAAAAGAATTCCAAAGGTCAACAATTAGGTCAAAAAATAAATCAATGTTCCCCCAAAAAAGGAAGATATTTCCTATTTTTTGGGAAACTTTCCTCGTTCTTTTTCGAGTTGAATCATAAAAGTAACATAAAATTTCGTTTAAGGCAGAAGGTGCCAAAAAAAGAAATATTTTATACAAATTTTTACTACAAATCTCAGAATAAACTGTGTATATCGGTAGAATAGTTTTTTAAAAACCTTTTTTTTTTTTGAAACGTAACAAAGAATTATTTTTTCTAGTACAAATTTTATTGCGAATCTCTGCACTAAATAATTTCGTATTATCAATATTTGCAAAGAAAATATGTATTTTTCAATTTTTGTTAATACAAATACAACCATTTATCCTAATTTCACTGCACAATAGCCAGGTTGGATTGTGGAAAATTCCTAGGGGATTTGATATTGGTCCACGTTTTGGTGTACGCTGTACATAAAGTCATACCCCGATTTCAAGTATTGTTTACGTTTCAGTCATATTTTTAATTTAGCTAAGCTAACTTTTGGTATTTAGAACTCTTGCTATGTAGAAACGCTACTTTCAAAAAATTATCACGCTTTTGAATAGCCTTCTAAAATGATGAGGTAAAAGAAAATGTTCTATAAATTTAAAAAGGAGTTTTTTATAAGTTTTATGAATTTTTGGCATTTAGATAAGATTTTGAGTTTTGTTGTATTTTGTTACCTATAGTAAAATTTTATGGTAAATAGTGTTGCAGAACGTTTTCAAGGTAATTTTTGACCATATTTTGAGAAAAGGGTTAACATTTTGGCCTACCCTACAGCACTATGTGTTGGGGGTATTATAAGTTTGATTGGGCTAAAAATTATGTAACGCCTCGAAATATTGGTCCCCGACATAGGAAACTATATATGGATCTTCCTATCTCGTCGAGCAGAGTCGATCTAGCTAAATATGTCCGTCTGTCCATGTTAATTTGTAATTATGCTAGAGATCGTTATTATGGCCCGATCATTACGAAATTGAAAATGGATGTGCCTATTACTTCTGGAGATGATCGCAAAATATTAGGGGTTGAAATGGATCAAAAACAGAAAAAAATCTTGACTCTGTTGTTGCTCTCGAGGCCACAATTATAAATCAATCAGCGCGGAAAGTCGCATGGAGTTAAAGTTTAGGACTGGGTAGAAGCCTACCAACTTGTACGGTCATCGGACAATATTTACTGTTAAAAATAAACCATAACTTTTATGTCAAAAAATACGAAAATGTCCAGTAAACAGCGAATATTTGTAATCCCGAGCAAATCACAAGTGTATTAAAAGATCACTTGTGACCATTACAGTGGCGCTGAGAGCTAAGATGAAATTGTAAAAGAAATTATTCTGCTTATAAGTCAAGAACCGCTGGTCTGATTTTCACAATTCTCTGCAATTCGGAATGGTCTCTTGCCAGAAAAAGATAAAATCTGAGAAAATCGCGTCAAAATATGACAATAAAAAAAGTTAATATTTTTTGTTACTTTTTTAAATTTTTGTCATATTTTTTATTGCAACGATTTTTTTAAATTTGACTTACAATTGAATTGTACATTTTCTACAGTTTTTCTTTACCCCACAATACTAAGTGTTGAAGGATTATGTTCAAGTCGCAATTATCGTGCGATTCTCATGTAATTTTGTATGGGTGTAGGGTTAGAGTCAGAATTAAAGCCTATTGTTTTTCTAGATATTCATTTAAGTTTTCAAATTAAAGTATATAAAACTTAAATTTTCCAGACTTTGCAGTCGTTCTACAGGTCACAATAAGTAACCAGTAAAGAAAGTCTTAAAGTCGGGCGGGCACGACTTTATGATACCCTACACCACTTTGCTAATATATTAGAGATCCACATAACAATTAAATGGGAGAATTCAATCATACACGCTATGATTGCAATTATAATTTAAAGTTCAAAAGAATAAATACGCCAAAGCATTTGTATCTTTTAAATTGCCCATTTGATATATATGGGAGCTATATTCAAATCTGAACCGATCTTGATAAAATTTGGCAAAGATATTTCTGAGCTGTATTTCATATATTTCCCTGAATATCGTTGTTACAGAGTGCATATTACGGCTGTAGGTAACAAATACAACAAATTGGATGAACAATATATATGGGAGCTATAGCTATATCTGAACCGAACCTCGCCAAATTTGACATACTAGCTTTCAATAGGGCTCGTCCTTGGGCTAAACAAATGATTTGTGCAAAATTTCATCTGGATCGGGTAATAAATGCGAACTGTACTTTGTTCACAAAATACATGGACAGACGGACGGATATACATAAATCGACTGAGAATGTGATTATATGCAGATCATTAAAAGGAACTATGGGTCTATCTCGTTTCCTTTTGCCTGTTACAAACAAATGCACAAAGACATAATACCCTGACCACCTTGTGGTGTAGGGTATAAAGCCAGGGAAGAAGTCTAGCATTTTTGCATTGGACTATATTCAGCTCTAAAATGGACCACAACTTTCGTGTGTAATTGTTTCGAATACCTAACAACATCACGGAATACATAAATATTGGGCTAATAACTTCAAATGACATTCCAAAAACAAAATCTTCAAAAATGGATTTGGACATACGGGATCTACAATATATTGTAGTATTGTAGGGTATCACATTGTCGGCCCGAAAGACCATAGCCTTTGCTTACTTGTTTTATGGTGTGTTTTTGGGAGAAATATTTGCATTTCTAAGACATGCAAGTAAGTATTTCATCTGCTAAAAATAGTTAACACCCTTTATTATTTCCTGTCGTAATTCTTTCTTGCTGCCTTTTAAATTTTATTATTATTCTTTTTATTTCAACATTTATTCGGATTACCTGCACGACTTTTATACGCAAGTAATGTATCATATTTAAAACTTCCTGGACAAAGAAACTTTGCAACTAAAGTTAGTTTCTTCACTAACGTTGCTGGCGGTCAATGCCTTAATATACATTTTTACAATATATTCATAATAAAAAGAAACTGCTCCATAAATTGTGGGACTTTTTAGTTACTGCAGCCATAAATTATGTACAATAAGAAAAAGCATGGGAGGCGGTAAGAGTAGTAATCTTATTTGAAATAATGAAATGCACTTCCATATTGGGGATGTCATGTATTGAAATAGGTAAAATCAAAGAATGGGGGAAAACGTGTTGAAGTACATTGAATTAGCTATACCACGAGGAAATAAAAACATTGGAAACTATTCCAAACCGATGCAAACATTTTTTAATTGCAGTCCTAGACAGGGTATTCGGTGAAATCCTGGAATTTTCAATCAAATAAGCAAGCTAGGAAACGAAATCCTTTTATACTCATTGAAAAAGATCGTTTTAATACCCTCCACCATACTACGGAGGGTATATTAATTTTGTCATCCCGTTTGTAACTCCTCGAAATACTCATGTCAGACCCAAGAAAGTATATATATTCTTGATCAGCGTAAAATTCTAAGACGATTTAGCCATGTCCGTCTGTCTGTCTGTCCGTCTGTATGTCTGTTGTAATCACGCTATTTTTCGAACAAATTGAGATAGAAAGCTAAAATTTTGCACACATGTATATTTTGCCAGTAGGCAGGTTAAGTTCGTAAATGGGCCATGTAGGTCCAAGTTATCATATAGCCCCCATATAACGGTACCCCCTATATTCGGTATTTTGATGTTTTAACGACATTATTTACCGGAATCGTTTCAAATTTGGTATTTGAAGTTCGTAATGGATACTACATCCTAAACCAAAAAATGAGCCATGTAGGTCCACGTCTTCATATAGCCCTGATATAACGGTACCCCCCGATATTCGGTATTTTGATGATTTTAGCGACATTATTTAACGGAATCGTTCCAAATTTGGTATTTGAAGTTCGTAATAGATACTTCCGCATAAAACAGAAAATGGGCCATGTATGTGTAGTTCGTAATGGATACTTCAGGCCATGCCAGAAAATTGTCTGTGCAGGTCCACGCCTTCGTATAGCCCCCATATAACGGTACCCACTATATTCGGTATTTTGATGATTTTAGCTATATTATAAACAGATTTTTCTTCAAGTTTCGCATTTAAATATTGTAATAATTTATGACAAAAGTTGCCTATGCAGGTCTACGTCGTCGTATAAGCATTCGGTATTTTTAAGATTGTAACAGAATTTTAAACGGATTTTTCTTTTTTTGGAAATTGCCAAAATTTTACCAAATGGTGGAGGGTATTAAAAGTTCGGCCCGGCCGAACTTACAGCTTTTTTACTTGCTTCATCCCAATTGATTTGAAGGAATATTGACCCATTTAGATTAAATAGTGACAAAACCCTGAAATGGTTCAAATTTTCTAGTTCATTCAGATTAGCAAAAATCTCTAAGGGAATGTATATGGGGGCTGTATCTATAAATATAATACAAATTGTTATGTGAAATTTTAAACTTACACATAGAATATATCTTCGGCTATATTACTGATAACAATGCCAGGAATATTTTGGTCTACAATTATGTAGCTTTGGTCCTTTAAAAAATATTTTAAAACTACCTTCAAAGAGAATATATGGGAAAAATATTAAAATCCCTTGCAATAACTAAAATTATGGGTTTGTCTTTATTCAAGGCTATGCCCAAAAGTGAACATATATTGAAAATTTGTTGCATAATAAGAATTTAAAAAATACGAAATTTAATGGAAAATATAATCAAAAAGTGTAAGTCGGCTTTACCGACAAATGTATACCGCAGCCAATGTCTGTTTGGTTACATATATATTGACTTGCGTTATTATTATTAATAACAAGTAAAAAAACATTAAGTTCGGCCGGGACAAACTTTTAATACCCTCCACCTTGGGGTAAAGGAAATATTAGAAGAAATGTGGCAACAACCATTAAAATGCCGAATATCGGGAGGTACCGTTATATGGGGGCTATACCAAATCGCGGACCTACAAATCTATGGTACATGACCAATTTTCAGACAAATCCGTGAAAAAATGTGGCAAAAATCATCAAAATACCGAATATCGGGAGGTACCGTTATATGGGGCCTATACCACAACGTGGACCTATAATGACCATTATGATCTACAAATACCAATTTTTAGACAAATCATTGAAAAAATGTGCCAAAAACCTTCAAAATACCGAATATCGGGAGGCACCGTTATATTGGGGCTATACCAAATCGTGGAATGTTCCACCGGAGATGGAACCCATTATGACCAACATATACCAATTTTTAGACAAATCCGTGAAAAAATGTGGTAATAATAATCAAAATACCGAATATCGGGAGGTACCTTTATATGGGGCTATACCAAAACGTGGACCTATACACACGCACAGGGACCCGTTATAACCAACAAATAGCAATTTTCAAATCCGTGAAAAAAAAAATCTTCAAAATACCGAATATCGGGAGGTACCGTTATATGGGGACTATACCAGAACGTGGACCGATATATCTCATTTTCAATACCAACCATCCTAGACACAATACAAATTGCTCTGCTAAATTTTGGCGTTCTACGTCAAATAATATGGGCTGTATCGTGATTTCAACAGACAGACAGACGGACAGACAGACAGGCGGACTGACAGACGAACAGACGGACATCGTTAAATCGACTTCGACTTTTATGCTTATTGTGAATGTATATATATATATATATATATATATATATATATATATATATATATATATACATATATATATATATATATATATATATATATATATATATAGGGTCTACGACGAATATGATGCTCATTTCGCGTTTTACGATCTTCATGGCTATTCACAATTTTGTCCCGTTGTAAGGGAGATACCAGAAGGAGTGAATCGCTATATCCCATTTTCACAAGAGGTCTTGCGTTGATAGAAAATTGAGATTTCTCGAGTTTGAAAGAAATCAGAAGCTCATTTCGCGTGTTACCATAGACAAATAAATGTACAGACTAAAAAGTTGTCTCATCTGTTATCTTCGAAAAAAGTGCTTCAATATATGTCATTCATGCTGTGAGAGAGGTTCATTAGACTCACTCAATTCTGTCAAAATATAAAATATTGAATATTTTTATGATTCTTTATTATTTATCAATTAAAAACGAAACAGTGACTTTGTTTACTTTTATATTATCCAAATCTGTCGTAAAATATAACAAGTAAAGAAAGTCTTAAAGTCGGACGGGGCCGACTTTATGATACCCAACACCACTTTGATAATTTAGTAGAGCTCCACATTGCAACTAAAAGTTTTTATGGGAGAATTCAATCATACACGCTATGATTATAAGGTTCAAAGGGCTGAATATGCCGAATCATTTGTAGCTTTTAAATTCGGACTTGTATTGCCCATTTGATGCAGAATGAATTTGAAATCGGATAAAGATATATATGGGAGCTATATCCAAATCGGAACCGATCTCGATAAAATTTGGCAAATATATTTCTGAGCTGTATTTGATATATTTCCCTGAATATCGTTGTTACGCAGTGCATATTACGGCTGTGGGTAACAAATATAACCAATCGGATGAACAGTATATATGGGAGCTATAGCTATATCTGAACCGATCTTACCCAAATTTCACATACTAGCTTCTAGACTCAATTCGGTCGTAAGTGCCAAATTCCATCCCATTTGGACAAATATTAGACGTTTGGTGCACAATAAAAGGTAAATCGGACGAAGTTATATATGGAAGATATATCCAAATCCCAACCGATATCAATAAAATTTAGCAAGTGTATTTCTAAGCTGAATTCAATATATTTCCCCAAATATTGTTGGTTCAGAGTGCATATTACGGCTGCGGAAGACAAAAATAACAAATCGGATGAACAATATATATGGGAGCTATAGCTATATCGAACCGATTTCGATCAATCTTGGCATACTTCTATACTACTCGGGCTTATATTACTTGTTTGATACACAACAAAGGGCAAATTGGATGAAGATATATATATATATATATATATATATATATATATATATATATATATATATATATATATATATATATATATATATATATATATATATATATATATATATATATATATATATATATATATATATATATATATCTTCATCCAATTTGCCCTTTGTTGTGGATCAAACATGTAATATAAGCCCGAGTAGTATATATATATAACATGGAGAAGGAAGCGAGATAGACCCATAGGTTCTTTTGAGGATCTGTAGGGTATAAAAATATAGAACTTAAATAGCAGAAAAATGAATAAATTGTTTTCGAAGTCGAGTGACTGAGTGACTTTACTGGCCCTAGTGACATCTGCCGGAAGGGGTAAATTTAAAAACTCTTTAGTCTGAACATTTATTAATCTATGGTATTACGATCTTCATTCATATTCAAAATTTTGACCCGTTTCGTTGGTTGAAATATTGGGACGTGTAAATTTGAAGGCTATCGGAATCTTATTTCACATTTTATAAGGGTTATAATTATTTCAAATGTTGACCGTTTGATACTTAATGGAATAGGACAATATTGTCCATTTTCGCATTTGACTTAGCACTAACAAAAATATTGGGATGTGCAAAAATTTGCACAAAATCAAATAATCCCTTCTCTTTCTATGAAGTAAATTATTTTCTTTGAATATGTTGAACTTTTTAATGGAGGGATCAGAATAAGTGGATCGATCTTACCCATCTCCGAACTCTATCTGAGTTTGACAATAATATTACGATTACGAGAGTTATCCTGGCACCTGCCAGCCAAACAGACGGACAGACCGACACCTCTAGATCGACTCCATATGTTCTGAAACGGATTTCGCCCAAAGAGACCTAGGGTCTAAAACCGTGTTGTCGATGACGCACGTTTTGGTCGTACCAAACGATATATACTCATCATCGCAATATGATTGATGGTATAAAAATGCTTGAATTCGGATTTTACCCTTATATAAGAACTGTACAAAGTAAAAATTTTCCGATTTTGCTCTCCGCTCCTCTTTAGCCAGTGGTGTCAGCATAATGTTCATCGATGGCAATAGCAAGAATTCCTTTTATAATATCAATTTATGTTTTGCCGGGGGATTTATGATATCAAATTCTCTGTCTCGATAATACAGCATCCTACCTACCTCATTGTTTTCATTAACGGAAGGAAACAAAAAAAAGAAAAAATATTAAGTCAAAATTAAATGCAGTTTAAATCCTTTTTGTGCACTTTCTTCGTTTTCATTTGTCTGATTCAATGCCCAATCGTAAGAAGAGGCAAAAAAGAAAGCATTGACCCACTTTCAGTGGATGCATAATCCCATAGGTGCTGTTTACGGCTACACGGCATTCAGTTTGGTTCACTTTGTTAAGCGACTGCATGGATGGAGGACAAAAGAGCAATCAATTACTTTTCCAGTGGGACACATTCAAAGCGGAATATTTTAAGTGGGATTGACAGTGAATGGGAAGGGACATATTTAAACTTTCATTTATTTGAAGATTTTGAAAACTACAATTTTTCAAATCTCTTGTGGGCCCCACACCAAACGATATGAACCATTCAAAAAATTAACTGGTTTCAATTCAAATGTTTATTTTTGTTCCAAAAAGAAATTCGAAAAGAGAAAGAATCCCATGTCAAATAGAAACCTGCGCAAAACTTACAAGTTTAAATCTCTCTTAAGAGAAGGCTTCCTCTCACAAGAGAAGAATTCCTTTAAAATTAAAAAGAGAAACCGCACTGAACATCATTGAAAGTGAAAGGTCCTGGGTGTCAGGCAAAATTCTCTAACTCTGCCATTGAAAGAATTCTTAAGTTTTTGTTTGTCAGACTGGGTCAATATGTCGACGTCTGTTTAGTGTGAACAAAACAAAAAGAAACATATCCTTCATGTGCATTCAAATACAATTCATGTTAAATGAAAGAGTGTCAATAAATGCATAATGTCTAACACATATGGATTGGATTAGAAATGTTTTTATTTTTTTTCTTTAATATTTAAGACAGGTCGAATATTGTATTCCCACACACAATTAAGGACTTCTCAATTTTCAAATATTATTCGGATAATAAAAACTTGAAACAATCCCGGTTAACAATGCCGCTAAAATCATCTTACCGAATACCGGGAGTTCTGTTATATGGGGTCTATACGAAAACGTGGATCTGTGTGAGCAATTTTCTGTCATAGGATGTTGTACCCATTAGGAACTTCAAATTCAAAGTTTAAAATATTTCCGGTGAGAAGTGTGACAGAAATCATAAAAATGCCAAATATCTGGAGGTACAGTCATATTTATACCGATATTGCAAGTTCTATACAAGGATGCAAGGATGTTAATTTACAGCGATAAAATTGAGACTAACCGGGCCGAACTTTAAATACCCTCCACCATTTGGAAGGAATTTGGCAATTTTCAAAAAAATAAAATACGTTAAAAATTCTGTTGAAATTTTAAAAATATCAAATCTAGCCATCATATTAGGGTCTAAACGATGACGTGGACCTGCATAGGCAATTTTTGTCATACGTCATTAATATATTCAAACGCGAATGACGGTGAATAATGTAGCTAAAACCATCAATATAGGGAGGTACTATTTATGGGGGCTACACCAAAATGTGGAGCTGCACAGACAATTTTCTGCCTTAGGCTGCAGTATCCATTGCGAACTTCAAATACCAAATTTCAACGAATTCCGATTAATAATGTCGCTAAAATCATCAAAATACCGATTATAGAAAGTTACCGATATATGGGGGCTATACGAAGACGTAGATCTGCACGGAAACCTTCGAAATACCAAAAAATTGGAGGTGCCGATATGTGGACCTAAAGCGAACATTTTTTTCAGGGAGAAAATATAACTACCGAGAACTCCAATTGTCTACCAAAATTTTGGCAGAAACATTGGAAATTTTGGCAGAACCCTTAAAAATACCGAATATCGGGAAGAACCATTATATGGGAGCTATACCAATTAGTGGACCTGTATCGAAATTTTTGACAAGGAGAGAACGGACCTTTCAAGAACCCGAAATGTAAAGATTCAGCTGTTTTATTTGGAAGTTGTGGCAGAAAACTTTAAAATATCGAATATTGGGAGGTACCGATATGTGGGGTTATACCAATTAGTGGACTTGTAGTGAATATTTTTCGCAAAAAATGGACAGATCTTTCTAGAACCTCAAGTTTCAAGTTTCATCTGGTTTGGTTGAAAATTGTGTCAGAAATCTTCAAATATACCGAAATTGGAGAGGTACAGTTATATGGGGTTATATCAATTATTGGCCTACCAAGAACCCCAAATGTAAAGATTCAGCTGATTTGGTCGGGTATTGTGACAGGTTTTAGATGGTTTAGGACGGATTGACGGACGGACATGGCTATATCGCCTTATAATTTTATACTGATTAAGAATATATAAAATTTTTGAGGTCTCTAACGTATATTTCGAGGTGTTGCAAACGGAATGACAAATTTAATATACCCTTCATTGTATGGCGGTGGGTATAAAAAATGTGGTTGAGAGTAGAACTTGTCCCCTCTATTTAGGGAACTTTGCAATGAAAATATTCAAAAAGTTAATACAAGTCTCGTCTCTTTTTATACCCTACAACACTATGTGTTGGGGGTATTATAAGTTTGATTGGCCCAAAAATTATGTAACACCTCGAAATATTGGTTTCCCACATAGGAAAGTATATATGGATCTTCCTAGCTCATCGAGCTGAGTCGATCTAGCTATGTATGTCCGTCCGTCCGTCTGTCCGTCTGTCCGTCTGTCCATGTTAATTTGTAATCACTCTACAGGTCGCAATTATGGCCCGATCTTCACGAAATTTAGAATGGAGGTGGGTCTGGGGTCAGAATAGAACCCTATTTCTTTTGGAGATGATCGCCAAATGTTTAGGGGTTGAAATGGACCAAATACTGAAAAAATTTCGGATTTTGCAGTAGCTATACAGGTCGCAATTATAGACCAATCGACGCGGAATTTCGCATGTAGCTAGAGTTTAGGGCGGGGAAGAGGCCTACCAATTTGGGTGGTCATCGGATAATATTTAGCGGGTAAAATATACCATATCTTTTGTGTTGAAAAAATTCAAAATTTTTCATTAAACCGCGAATATTTTAAATCCCGGCGAAATCACAAAGCCATCACAAGGTTACTTCTGATCTTTACATTGATGTTAGCATCCAACAAAACGGATATATAGCAAAATATGTGCGATATATATGTTTATCAAAGAAGATATGCTTGAAAAATCTCTTACATGTCGAGAACGGCTGAACTGATTTCGACAGTTCTCATTAATTCAGAATGGCCTCTTGGCAGGAAACAAAAAACGTCTAAAAAATCGCATAAAAATATCTCTCTAAAGATGAAAGTATTGGTCTTGTAAAATTTTCTCATAATTTTTCAATTTTGTCATATTTTTGGCATATTTTCATTTTGAATTAAACATTTGGTAATATTTTTACAGCTAACAAAACTAAGTAGTTAGGATATCAGGATATCATATACAGATCGCATTTATGGCCCGATCCTTACGAAATTTTGCATGGAGATAAGATGAGGGTCAGAATAGAAGCTTACTCTTTTTGGAGATGATCGCCATATATTTAGGGGTTAAAATGGACCAAAAAACTGCAAAATTGTCTGCAGGTCGTAATTATCGCCCGATTCTCACGCACATTTGAATGGGGGCTACCGGACATTACAAAAGCCAAGCAGTTTTGGATGGCCATTCAAAAATATTCAATGTGTGAAATAGTTTGCCAACTTTTGTAGACAAAATACAGTGACTTTTTGGAGAATTCACAAATAAAGGAAAGACGCACTTCTGACTATCGTTAACGCTGACTTCGTTGAAGAATATAGTCAAATGTCTGTATCTCATATAGATGCGTTTCAGTCAAAAACCAATAATAAATGTTAATCTTTTGCCACATCTGAGAGATTATAGGTCTTTGGGAAATATTGGTTCCAGATCTAGGAAGACCATTTACGTGCAACTTCTACCAATAAATTGGAAATGGGTAAATTAGTTTAAGTTGCTATTATTCGAAAATTAGAGAACGGAACCTGATGGTTTTCTTTTATTATTTGTCACAATATCTTGTGGAATTCTTTCGAGTATCTCGCCTATATAAACTGTATGGTTTATTATAGTGTTGTAGGGTATTCAACGGTCGGCCCCGCTCGACTGTAGCTTTTGCTTACTTGTTAGTTCTATTTTCAAAATCTTCTGCATTTTTTATACTCTCCACCATAGTGTAGAGGGTATATTAAGTCTGTCATCCCGTTTGTATACATATGTAATATACATTTTAGACCCCACAAAGTCTATATATTCTTGATCACCATAAACTTCTATGTCGATTTAGCTATGTCCGTCCGTCTGTGGAAATCTCTCTAGCTTCCGAACGAAATGAAGTAGGTTGATAAAATTTTACTCAAATGTGTATTATGTCTACAGGACTTTTGGTATTGAAAATGGACCATGTAGGTCCAGGATTTGGTATAGCCCCCTTCTGATATTTGGTATTTTTATGATTAAAATGACATTATTTACCGGAAATGTTTCAAATTTGGTATTTTAAGTTCTTAATGTGTATAAGAGCCTATGACAGGATATTGTCTGTGCAGGTCTACGCCTTCGTATAGCCCGCATGTAACGACACCTCCCGATGTTCGGTATTTTGATGATTTTTGCGACATTATTCACCGGAATTCTTTCAAATTTGGTATTTGAAGTTCGAAGTGAATTCTACAGGCTATGACTGAAAGTTGTCTGTGCAGGTACACGCCTTCGTATAGCCCCCATATAACGGCACCTCCCGATATTCAGTATTTTGATGATTTTAGCTATATTATTCACCGTTTTTTTTTTTTTTTTTTTTTTCAAGTTTTTCCATTTGAATTTTTTAATGGGTTATGACAAAAGTTGCCTATGCAGGTCCATGTCGTCGTATAGACCCTAATATAATGGCTACATTCGGTATTTTTAAGATTTTAACAGAATTTTTAACGGATTTTATTTTTTTGAAAATTGCCAAATTCTTTGCAAATGGTGAAGGATATTAAAAGTTCGACCCGGCCGAATTTACAACTTTTTTGCTTGTTTTTTTTTTTGTAAACTATGAAAAAAAAAACAGAATTTCGCCCTGCAGTGTAATAATACCTAATCCTTGTCAAATTTCGCACAGTGTAATATTTCTACCAATGTTGTTATGTAAAATGGGGTTATGTGGATCCAGACTTCTGGTACGCTTTCTTTATTGTGTAGGTGTTTATTAAAGTGCGGCCTTGTCGAACTTAACACATCTTTTAGTCGTTGTACCCTCCATCATAAAATCAAAGGCATTTTAAATTTGTCATTCCGTTCAACAGAAATTCGAAATATTCGCCGGTTATCCCATTGATGTCAAGTCATTTTAACGAGTCCGTGTCATAGATATTTCTCTTACTCTTAGGATATCGGGTATTGAAAATGTTCACATTTACGTATAGTTCCCATATAACGCTCCTTTCGAATTCCCAACCAAATCGACAGTGATTTAAGAAGTTGGATTCACATTTCGCTGTTTAAATTATTTAAAAAATAAAATATTCCGTATTTGTATAGCCCCCACATAGCGGAATATCCACATTTGTAGAATAGTCCTTTAAGCCATAGATTATGCTTTCACACGGTGTTGGGTAAAAAACGTTGTTTTTTATCGTTTATTATTCCAAATGTTTTCTTTCTTGTCTCCTTTTTTGGCTTCATCGAAGCACGAGAGCCTGAACTATTTGTGCGACTTTTTACGCTTTTCCAATATGTATTGTGCATGTAAAATTTAAGCTGCCGTCCAACCTCTTTGTAGTAGTGCATAATTTCAATCCACTAAATTTAATATGGTTTTTCTGGTTTTCATTTAAATTTAGGTTTTAAATAAAATGGGAACTAAACTAGTTCATTGCAAACTGAAGCATCTCAACTTAGGGTACTTGCGTTTGCCACTGAAGTTCGAGAATTACTGACTGACCATAAAACCACATTATACCATTTATAGGCTGCGAAGGGGCCAAGAGAAACCGAAAATGGAAAGTGAACATTGACGAAAGAGTAGTTGTATTACTCAGAGAAAATAAAAGAAAACGAAAAGAAATTTATTTGTAAATACAAAACCATATACGTGTGTTAGTCTCTTTTTGCTCAAATAACCGTAATTCTGATACATTAGTTTCTCTTCTAGTCTCTCTTTGTGGCGCTGCAAAAAGCATCATTTTTCCTTCAACAGAGAGTTAACAAAAGAGACTCTTAGGACATTGGCCCATAGCATGTTACACACATTGCAGGCTGGATGTTGGAAACTGTTAACAGCAATGTAATGCCGAAAACTACTCACAGCCATATTAACTACTGTTTTTGCCCAGCTCTGCTACCAAATGTAAAATGAGCAAAGTTTTTCAAATTCTGGCGGCCTTTGTTAAATGTCCCCGATTTAGTCATTCAACGCTTTCGTTAAAACAGCATCATTGCCAACGGGAAAACGGTAAAAGATAACGCGTCGCGCCGCGTCAATTGTTCTTCAAACGATGTTCTTTACAATATTTCACTCATAGACGTCCGCTAAACTGACCTATATAACAGCAGATAGGCATGATAGACAAGCACACATGCACGCACACATATACTTGTGCACGACACACACACATAAACAAAGCAATTTGTGTTTGTGTGTTTTCTACAAATAACCATGGAATAATAGTGGTGCTTTGAATAAAGTGTTTTCAAATTGTTTACATCAATCAAATGGAAATTCGTATAAACAAGGAAAGAAATCGAGGAAAATCATTTCAATGAAAGGAAAATTGGAAAAAATTGATTTTGATTTAAGTGATATTTGTCGATTTAGGTGAAAGAACAAAATAAGATTTTTGAAATCGCAACCAATAGTGGAATACCAAAGAAGAGGTTAAAAAATATCTAAAACAAAAAAAAAAATAACAAAAATAAAACATCAATATAAATATTTAAGTGTCAAATATATAAAGAAGAATGCCAAATCGAAAACGCCGGCGGAATTTCGCACAAAAGTTTAAAGCAAAATAAATTCAAAATAGTTTCAAAATAATTTCAAAATAAACCATATTTACATAAAGGAATTGTGACGTGACATCCAATCGATTTACTGATAGAATTTGCAAAATAAATAAATTACAAAAAAAAAAAAAAATAATAATTACTATATTGTATTGTGTGTGTCTGCTGCAATCATCGTTCAGATATACGCTAAAAAATCCAAACAACAGGTAAATTAAATAATTCTGAATGAAGAAAAAATTTCTAATTAAATCGGTTTAAGATCACATGAAATTAATTTTAGAAATATGCTGCTTTTAATTTCAAGTTTCAATTACGTATACAGAGGTGTCCAATTTCAATGGTATCATCACCTATCACGTAAATTCATTTTTTACAAAAATAGTTTGCCGCCCACATTTTGTGTGTGCTTGGAATGGAAATAAAATTGTTTAAAATAGTAATTTGTGAGGAATGTTGGTGGAGTGAGGAATGTTTAGAAAATGTAAGTAAAAACCATGAAAGAAAGAACAAAAGGACAGAGGTGTACATATGATACCCTACACCACAATGCATCTTAAGCTCCCGATATCAAAAAAACGTTAATATTTGGAACTTACAGGTTGAGATAAAAAAAAAAACTGCAACGAAGTCAAACATCATATTTTTACATTTTTTTTAATTTTATTGAATGAAAGCAAAAAATGTCGGAAATAGCATCAATTTTTAAAATAAGTTTAGATTTGTTCGAATTGATCACCTTTGGCGCGAATTATGACCTTCAAACGGCCAATGAAACCATCATAAGCTGCCCGAATATTGCTCTGCGGTATTGTGGTCCATTCCCGGCAAATCGCTTGCTTGAGGTGATCGACTCTTTGGTATGTTTTAGTGCCAACTTCGCTTTCCAAAATACTCCAGACACAATAGTTCAATGGATTGGTATCCGGAGATTTTGCTGGCCATTGTGCGCTGGAAATGAAGCGAGGAACCTCATTTTGTAACCATTCTTGGATGGCGCGTGCTGAGTGCGATGGTGTTGAGTCCTGTTGGAATGTCTAAGGTCTGGCTGTTGGAATGTCCAATGGCTTTACCCCGAGCTCATTTTTCAATATTTGCCGAATGGAATATTGCGATATGTTCAGCTCATGAGCCATTTTTCGGCCACTGTAACGCGAGTTTCGATCAAGTCGCTTATTTACTTTTCGAACCATTTCTGCTGATGTTGCTGTTTTCTTCCGTTCACTTCCTTGACGTCGGGCTACGCTACCAGAAACACGGTAACGAGCGATGGTACGAGAGACAAAAGATTTATTCACATTTAAATGCTGGAGTGCTCTAACCATAGCCATTTCTCACCAAAATGCTTTTCTACGCTTGTAAACAATATAATGAGCTGTCACTGGTATAATTTTAACAGCTGTCCGACGAGTGGCTTAGAATTGACAGCAGTCTGAAGTTGGTTGCAGTTGTTTCATCTCACCCTGTATGTTAAATAAATCATATAACAAGTTTAAAAGTATCAGTCAGTATTGCCCTCAACCTATATCCGTTTTTATACCCTTCAACACATAGTCGAGAGTGTATTACGTGTGTGTTTTTAAAATGGAGAAGGAAAATAGACCCATAGTTACTTTTGAAGATCCATATAGGATAACTTTCTGAGTCGATTTATCCATGTCAGTCCGTCCTTCTGTCTGTATGTCCATGTATTTTTGTGAACAAAGCGCAGGTCGCATTTACATATTGAGATAAAGTCTTTAACACAAGGCCGAGCCTTATTGAAAATGGTGAGAATCGGTCAAAAATTTAGATATAGCTCGCATATATCTTCCACCGATTTCAGGTTTATTGCGCACTAAATGGTTAATATCAGTCCAAATGGGGCAAAGCAAGTACTTCAAATTTGGTGATTCAGATTGGTTGGTTCAGATATAGCTATAGCTTCCATATATATCTTCATCCAATTTGGTGTATTTGCATATTTTCAATATGAGGAACTTACATTGAAAATATGCACTCCACAACAATGATATTTGATACCAGATATCGGATACAGTCCAGAAATATCTGTTTCATATTTTTATCAAGATCGGGTCAGATTTAGATATAACTCTCATATGTCTTTATTCGATTTCAGGCTTATTGTGTACAGATTGGCTAATATCATCTCAAATTCAGTGAATGTTGGCACTTCCGACTAGAAGCTTTTACTTCAAATTTGGTGAAACTAGGTTTCTGATATAGCTATAGCTCCATATATATGTTTCATGCGATTTGGTGTTAAAGTCCCTCACGTAATATGTACTCTACCCGAATGATATTTGGTACCAGATATCTCATAGACCTCAGAAATACCATTGCAAAATTGTATTGAGATCGGCTCAAATTTGGATATAGCATTCATATATATCTTCATCGGATGAGCTAATGGATGGATTTTTCCGCTTCCAACCAAATTTTTCCATTTGTTGTCAGGTTGTCAATATCAATTCAGAGTTTGATATTCGTCGCATATATTATTACGTTCTGATTCCAAATTAAAGTCATGATACGCATTCAAATAAGGTTTATAGTTGGTATGATCTACCCTATATAAATTCCCAAAATATTTATATATATTTTTACACCATTCACCATAGTATGGAGGGTATATTAAGTTTGTCATTCCGTTTGTAACAAATCGAAACATACATTTTAGACCACACAAAGTATATATATTCTTGATCAGCATAAAATTCTATGTCAATTTAGCGATGTCCGTTCGTCTATCCGTCTGTGGAAATCGCCCTAGCTTCCGAACGAATTGAAGTAGATTCATAAAATTTTTCTCAAATGTATATTATGTCTGCAGGACTTTTGGTAATAAAAATGGGCCATGTAACGGTACCTCCCGATATTCGGTATTTTGATGATTTTAGCTACATTATTCAACGATTTTTTTAGTTTCGCATTCGAATATTGTAATAGCTTATGACGAAATTTACCTATACAGGTCCATGTCGTCGTATAGACCCTAATATAACAGCCACATTCGGTATTTTTACAGAATTTTAAACTGATTTTATTGCTTTGCCAAATTCGTTCCAAATGGTGAAGGGTATCCAAATTCGTTCCAAATGGTGGAGGCTATCCACAGTTCGGTCCGGCCGAACTTACAGCTTTTTACTTGTATTGGTTAAGAGAGCTCTGCTTAATATATAAAATGGTATTCAGTATTATATATAGTCCGCCTTGCCCGACTTTTGACCATTCTTTGCTGGAGTTATTTAAATAAATTTGACTTACGATTTTCAAACAAAATATAGGAATGTACAAAATTTAAAGATAATTATATTTAAATTTTATGCGAATAATTCAATCAGAATTTTAATATTTTGTGGTGGAGGAAGGAGAAAGAGTGGGCCGATAAATTCCATATTCGCATCAGATATCTGGTTGAGAAAATATTAAGACATACCAAGTTTGAAAAGTATCGCTGACTTGTTTCATCCAATTAGACATTAAGACCGCCCACAACCTCAATATGCATTCTACACCAATGTTATTTGGAACGGAGATCACAAACAACGTAAAAATACTTCCGTCAAATTCAATGATAACCAATAAGATTAAAATATAACTACCATATGTTGATTCTATCTGATTTCAAATTTAAGTATCTCTACAAGCCTTAAAAGCAACCAATTACGACAAAACATAACAATTCCCTTTATAAACGTTTACTTCCTAAGGATAGTTCTATTAAATATGTGTATAATGACGTAGGGTATCATATTATCAGCCCTGCCAATTTTTTTCATTTCTTTAACGCCTTTCATAAGATTTGGCCATCATCTACATCTCATTCCTCATTTCTCGGCATGACTTTCACAAAACTACACTTTATTTGTCCGCTTGATTTACGTCAGTTGATTTGCATAATTTGTTGTGTGTTGTTAATAAATTAAAAATTTCCTTAAAAAACTTGGTTCGCAAAATACCTTGTTCGCAAATAAGTATTTGCTATTTATTGAAGACAATTTTTACAAAAATACAAAATAAGCGTTTCTCACGAGGTATTAAAAATATGTTCTGACCTACTATTTATATAATATATGCATTCTCAAGCTATATTGTAGTTCATTTATTTTCGATATCCCATAACTCAAGCGACTAGAGAATTTTCTGAGAAAAAAACTGTAATTTAAATTTAAATATCACAACTGAGTCCTCTGAATGGCATGCAACAAGTTGTTTTGTTTACTTGCTACTGTGAATGCTTCTAAAGAATTACATAAAAACAACAAGCACACACAGCCAAATACCAGATATAACTGGAATATGAAGTTTTCTTCTGAAAATTTCTATTTAAAAAACTGAGAAATTCCTTCTACAGTAATGTATGGTAATAATTATTTTGAGTTCTGTTGAATTTCAAGCTAATAACCACACATACCCGCACACAAATTTTCATATATGTACTTTTCTTTGAATGAGTATGGGCCTTGTAAAAGCAATCATAATGAGTTGTAATAGCTGGGTTTCGTAGAATTGTTGTGCCATAATTACAAGCAATTTTACAAACATGGAAGAGTCTGACATTCTTAATATTGCGAGAATTTCCAATTCAGTAATAACAAGTAAAAAAATAGCTAAGTTCGGTCTGGCCGAACTTTTAATACCCGTCACCATTTGGAAGGAACTTGAAAAACTTCAAAAAACCTCCGAAAACTATCACCTAAATGAAAACTGTTATATGGAGACTATACAACGACATGGACCTGCTTATGAAATTATTTGTCATAGGCTGTAGTGCCCATTACGAACTGTAAATACGAAATTTGAAATAATTCCGCTAAAATCATGAAAATACCAAATACCAGAAGGTACCGTTATAGTAACCATTATAGGTTGTAGTAACCATTAAGATCTCCCAATAATAAAATTTAAAACGATTCTGGTAAATAACGTTGCTGAAGGGTATGTTAGTTAGACCGCTGATAACTCAAGCACGGCTAAACTGATTTTGACAATTCTCACTAACCCATTTGGCAGAAAAGGATAAAATCTAAAAAAAAATCTAATAAAAATATGCCAATAAAATTCTGCATGTGTTTTTGTTACATATTTTTATACACGACAGAGGGCAAATGCCACAAGATATAAACCGAAAATAAAATTTTGCAGGCCTATTGGACATTATTTAAACAAGTAAAAAAGTTTGGTAGAAATTAAACGATTTCAAAAAAAAAAAAAAATCCGTTAAAAATTCTGTTAAAATCTTAAAAATATCGAATGTAGCCGTATATTAGGACCAATGCGACGACGTGGACCTGCATAGGTAACATTTGTCATAAGCCATCACAATATTCAAATGCGAAACTTAAAAAAATTTATTTATAATGTAGCTAAAATCATCAAAATACCAAATATGGGGAGGTATCATGGGGGTTAAAAAACGTGGACCTGCACAGACAATTTTCTGTCATAGGCTGTAGTATTCATTACGAACTAAAAATAAAAAATTGGAAATAGTTCCGGTAAATAATGTCGCTGAAATCATGGAAATACCGAATATCGGGAGGTGCCGTTATATGGGGGCTATATGAAGACGTGGACCTGCATACAAAAAATTTTGTCATAGGTTGGAGTACCAATTACGAACTTTAAACATGTCGCTAAAATCATGAAAATACCGAATATCGAGGGGAACCGTTATATGGGGGCTATACGAAAATGTGAACCGAAATTGCCCATTTACGAACTTAACCTGGCTACTCGTAAACTATGCATATATACAAAAGTTTAGCCTTCTATCTCAATTTGTTCGAAAGATAGCGTGAGTACAACAGACAGACGGACAGGCAGACCGACGGACATCGCTAGATCGTCTTAGAATTTTACGCTGATGCAAAATATATATATTCCTTGTAGGGTCTATTATGAATATTTCGAGGAGTTGCAAACGGAATGACGAAGTAAATATACCATCCATAGAATGGTGGAGGGTATAAAAAACCAACTTTTCAGTTGTAATATATTAGGAAATAAAATTAAATAGCAAAGCCCGCTTCATCAGTTTTGACCCAATTAACCGAATACACTAAAATGGAGTAATCCTAATGCAAAATTTAAAGCTACACTTCTTACCAATCGCTTTTGGCAATTTTCTTGCCCTTACAGCGACTTCGGAGCATTTAAAACCGATAACACTGTGCGACACAAATTGGTATGTTCCTGAACTCCAAGAATGTTGAGTTTTTACTATGATAACCGTTTTTCCCCTTATAATATCGAAGAAAATTGCAAAGCTAGTAGATTCTCGCAGTTACTGGATTAGAGCAAAGGTTGAGGAGTAGAGTCGATGTTAGGGTGTAGGCTGTACTCGTGGATACTCATGAAAAGTACTAAATGGTATTAAATTTAGAACAATCTGGATTTGGAGGAACGGATGGAACTGGAATGTTAACATTTTAAATTAGGGTTGGGAAATTAGGATATTGGGAGGAAGTTTTCGAAGTTATTACGAGATGTCCCTAAGGGTACAAAAACAGTAGAGCTAGGAATGAGGAATGTAGGTACTTACCCAGTAAACAATTTTTTCCGACTGCTCTGATTTTAGATTTTTTTCCGAAATTTCTGACGTTTTTTTCAGAAATTTCTGATAGAAATTGGTCCGATTTTCTAAACGTTTTTTTTTAGAATTTCTGCACATTTTCCTGTGTTTTTAAGCGAAAAAAACTCGAAAAATGTACAAACGGAGAGAGTAGATTGTCTATTGCTCTGGCATATTCTCTCCCATATGTAAACGGATGGTGGTGGTTTGACACATTCTCTCCCATAGTAGTTGTTGTTGTGATCATTCATTTCAAGATCTCAACAACAACAAAGCGCAAAGCAAAAATGCTATTTGTTATTGTTATTGTGAACTGTTAGATTTTCCGTTGTAAAAATGTGCGTTTTGTTGTTGTTGTGAATCAGCCTCTTTCTCTTTCGTTCCCAAAAAATATGATGGAAAAAAATTGCAAAAACAACTACATACCGGTTTTCTGTGTGCACTGCTTTTTATTTTTAGTTCTTGTTTAGCAGTTGAAACAGAAACGTGCTACTGTATGTTATGTTCCTAATAAAAATAATATTTATAATGTAAATGTATTATAGATGTAATATTTAAACTACATTTTTACGAAACCCGAAATAAATTGTTTGTTTTTGAAATAAATATGTTTTTTTTTTTTCATTTTTAAGTGGTGTGACGATTTTTTCGATATTTCTTCCGAATTCTGAACGATTTCTTTCAGAAAATCGGAACTTTCTCCCGAATTCTGAGCGTTTTTTTTTTTTTCAGAAAATCTGAATTTTATTCCGAATTTTCTTTCGAATTCTGACCGATTTCTTTTAGAAAATCTGAATATTTCGCCGAATTTCCAGACGAATTCTGCCCGATTTCTTTCAGAAATTCGGAGTTGTCCTCCGAATCTTTACCGAAAATCTAATTTTTTCTCCTATTTTTTCAAGAATTTTCACCGAATTCGGACCGAATTCGTCCAGAAAATCTAATATTTTTTCAGATTTTTTTCAGAAAATCTTTCCGAATTCGGTGACCACGTCCATACAACTTTCGTACCGAAATCGGAAGGAATTCGGAATCAGAATCGGACATTTTTTCAGAGTTTCTGACAGAAATCGGACCGAATTCGGCAAAAATTGTTTACTGGGTATGTATACTAAGTGATACTAAATTTGGTACTAATGACTTTTTGGGAGAACCAATAGACTTGGAATCCTGAAATTTAATATTAATTTTACTGGCGGAGTGTAGAATTGGGATATAGACGAAGTTGTCGACACTTCTACTAATATGCACGAAAAGTACTAAATGGTACTATATTTGGTACAATTTCGATTTGGGCGGTTGGAATTCTAAAATTTAGAAATAAGATTACTATTGGATCTAGGACTGAGGAATGTTGTAGTTTTGTAAATTCGTAATTATAAATTTGGTACAATTTAAATGTTTGTAGAACCTATAGAGTTGGAATCCTGAAATTTGAAAATAAGATGTCTATTGGACTGTATGAAAATGTGTACTAATGGTATTAAATTTAGTACAATTTGTTTTTGGTTGAACGAATTGGTCTGGAAAGTTAAAATGTTGGTATTGGAATCTCTGCTGGTGGGTAGAGTTAGGATAAAGAGATGGGTATGGAAATGCATTCAGCAAGCGTACCAAAGCTACTTGATGGTACTAAATATTGCGTGGACGGATACTGCTTTAAATATAAAATCTTTCATTAGGATCATTGTTTATGTGTAGGGTTAAGATCTGGTACTATATGGTACTAAATTTGGTATTAAATTAAGGGATTGCGTTGGGAATCTAAAATTTGACATTAAGATCACCTTTTGTTCGGTTTGGAGTATACTTGGCGATGGATTTGGAAATACGTTGTAAAAAGTAACAAAAGAACTAAATAGTAATTAGAACCTGGAAATCTGAAATTTGGAGTTAGAGTCTTTGATGTTGTATAACATGATAGGATTTTTATAAATAAAGGATTTTTGAAACACTTTTTTTTTTAGAAACTTGTACTAAAAAGTACTAAAATTTGGTATTGGACGAAGGGAAAGAGAAGAAATTCTAAAATTTGACGGCACTGTTAGTTTCTTTGTTTTCTTATGGAGACGTTGAAATAGTTGTGGGCAGAAACATTCGATGTGATTGCATTGTACAATGGTTTTACTTATCTTGTCCTCGGAAAGCTTCAAAATGAAAGATTTTAAAGACCATTTGGTGTTAAAGGTAAACAAATTCCTATTGTTCTTTTTGAAAAGCTTTGAAAGTCCGAAAATTTCTTTATGTTGCACAGTGTTATTCCTTTTTTTAATTGTTATCGGAAGGTAAATAAAATGGAACGGGGAAACTCTAATTTTTTACACTTTAGAAAATAACCAAGTTAAGATTCCCTGGAAACCATGCATGTTCGTACTGGGTGCAACAGTCCGGAACCGAAAATTGCATATGTAGGTCCAGATCTTCGTATAGCCCCCATATAAGTGTACCTCAAGATATTCGGTATTTTGATGATTTTAGCGAAATTATTCACCGGAGACCATACTGGAACTGGAACTGTTTACGAAATTTGTTATCATTGGCTATAGTACCCATTACGAACTTCAAATACGAAATTTTATATAATTCCGGTAAATAATGTCGCTAAAATCATGAAAGTACCGAATATCGGAAGGTACCCTTATATGGACCTGCATACAAAAATTTTTGTCATAGGCTGTAGTACCCGGTGAATAATGTTGATGAAATCATCAAAATCCCGAATATTGGGAAGAGCCGTTATATGGGAGATATACGAAGACGTGGACCTGCATACAAAAAATTTTGTCATAAGCTGTAGAACCCTTTACGAACTTTAAATATGAAGTTTGAAATAATTCTGGTAAATACTGTCGCTAAAATTATAAAAATACCGAATATCAGGAGGTACTGTTATATGAGGGCTATACGAAAACGTGGACCGAGATGACCCATTTACGAAATTAAGCTTGCCTACTGGAAAACTATGCATGTATGCTAAATTTTATATTTCTATCTCAATTCGTTCGAAAAATTGCGTGATTACACAGATTCGTTCGAAAGATAGCATGAAATTATTCACCGGAATTGTATCAAATTTCGTATTTAAAGCAAAGACATAGAAGTATAAAGATGGGACAAGACAGAGTCAAAATATGGCAACCCTGTGAAAATGCCTCTGTTGTTACGATATCGTAACAACATAGTGATTTAAACCGCTAAGGCAATATGCACATTTTTGGAAAGGTCTACGGAATACAATTTTAAAACCAAAATTTTTTGATTTTTCAAATTTTTATTTGTTATTCGTTTTTGTAATTGTGGTTTTTACATTAACTTGTCACTGCCATGAACTGTTACCCTATATATTGTAGACACAAACTATTTGCTCAAAATGCAGTTTGTCTATAAGCATAAGCAGGCCCAGGTTTTCGTATAGCACCCATACATCGATACTCTCCCATATTCGGTGTTATGATGATTTTAACGACGCTATTCATCGGAACAATTTCAAGTTTCATATTTGATATTGTAATGGCGTATGTCTTCGTAATAGCCTCATCTTTGTACAGTTTTAGCAGTATTTTTTATCCGAAAAATTTCACCAGCTGCACCAAAAATTAACGAGCTGCACAAGTTGTGGATTTTTATACCCTACACCACAAGGTGGTCAGGGTATTATGTCTTTGTGCATTTGTTTGTAACAGGCAGAAGGAAACGAGATAGACCCATAGTTCCTTTTAATGATCTGCATAGAATCACATTCTGAGTCGATTTTTGCATGTCCGTCCGTCTTTCCGTCCGTCCGTCCGTCTGTCCATGTATTTTTGTAAACAAAGTACAGATCGCATTTATTGCCCGATCCAGATGAAATTTTGCACAGATCATTTGTTTGGCCCAAGGACGAACCCTATTGAAATTGGAAATAATCGGTCAAAATTTAGATATAGCTCCCATATATATCTTCGTCCGATTTGCCTTGTATTGTGCACCAAACGGTTAATATCAGCCCGAATTGTATGGAATTTTGCATATTCACCCAAATTAGGTCTGAAAATATGTATGCCAAATTTGATCGAAATCGGTTCAGATATAGCTATAGCTCCCATATATATTGTTCATCCGATTTGTTATTTTTGTCCACCGCCGCCGTAATATGTACTCTGCAACAACAATATTTGGGGAAATATATCAAATGCAGCTCAGAAATACATTTGCTAAATTTTATCGAGATCGGTTCAGATTTGAATATAGCTCCCATATATAACTTCGTCCGATTTACCTTTTATTGTGCACACAAACGTCTAATATTTGTCCAAATGGGATGGAATTTGGCACTTACGACCGAATTGAGTCTAGAAGCTAGTATGTCAAATTTGGTGAAGATCGGTTCAGATATAGCTATAGCTTCCATATATAGTATTCATCCGATTTGTTATATTTGTTACCCACAACCGTAATATGCACTCCGTAACAACGATATTCTGGGAAATGTATCAAATACAGCTCAGAAATATCTTTGCCAAATGTTATCGAGATCGGTTCAGATTTGGATATAGCTCATATATATATCTTTATCCGATTTCAAATTAATTTTTCACCAAATGGGCAATACAATTCCGAATTTAAAAGATACAAATGCTTCGGCATATTTAGTCCTTTGAACTTTAAGTTATAATTATAATCATAGCGTGTATGATTGAATTCTCCCATAAAACTTTTAATTGTTATGTGGAGCTCTACTAAATTAGCAAAGTGGTGTAGGGTATCATAAAGTCGGCCCCGCCCGACTTTAAGACTTTCTTTACTGGTTTGAAAATATTTCTAGCAAATATTTTGGATTGTTTAAAGTCTTTACCAAAAGGTCTCCAGTAAAGATATTTCTGACCAAAGTTTTGAGGGTTTTTTAACTTGCTGGTAAAAATGAACCGTATTTTTCTTCTTAGATTTCATGGCATAATTGCGGATTTTAAAGAAATCTTATTTTAAGGACCCCAATGCAAAAATTATGGATTTGATCACACATGGCATATTTATGTGAATTTATCGTCAAATATTAGCAAAATGACTTCTTACTTGCAGCGTAAGTTACGTAAATGTAGATAGACAAATAGCAAAGATATGCCTTAAATAATTTAACATTTGTAGTCGTTTAGGGTAATACATTTTTAGAGGTCCTAGTTAAAAAGTAATCGTTACATTTTCATGAAGTTCATGGTGTTCGAAAAGTTTACACATATGTCTGCAATAAGTCCAAATTTGTCACCATTCGATTAACAATTTCCTCAAACAAATCACGATAAGAGTCGTAGGATGGCGTCATATTTTCTTAACCTGAATGAATATTAAATTGAAAATGGCAGCGTTTAAAAATGAGATCTTTTCTTTGACGATTCAGTAAAAACAACAATAATTTCAATATATTTATAATTTATTGTATTTTATATATTTATTGAAATGCACTCCAATTTCCAAAACCTTAATATTTATGATTATCTTTTTTTTTGCAGAATTTAAATGCATAAAATTACGTATTTTTTATTAAACTATTCATATTAAACGTTTTATTCAGAAATAATAATTAACTCTCGAGTTGGAAAATAATAAAATAAAATCAGAAAAATCCAATTAAACGGCAGGGGTTGACTTTTGCACACAAATTGTTATGAATTTAATAGTCAGCAAAAAACCCTAAATATTGGCAAATATTTACATTGTTTTCAATGAACTGCATTTCAGTAGTTAGTAAAAATTCCAAATAATAAATATACATAAATTAAAAAAAGGGAAAGTAACTCACTCCAATGTTAATTTAATATCCCCAAATTAGAGGTGAATATTTCTGTATTAGGGAAGGGTTAAGATGGATTTCTAGGGAGAAACTTTTGTCCCTGTGCAAACTTAGGAGAAGGAATATAAAATCACTTAACTATGTTTTAAAAAAAATTAATAATTTTAAAATATGTCCTGACAATTTTATTAGTACACGATTTTTAAATTTTTTAAATACGAACTTTTTCAATTGGATAATAAATTCGACCTGCATTTTGTTCCCAAGAATATATGGACAGATGGACGGACTGACATGCATAAATCGACTCAGAAAGTGATTCTATGAATATCTTCAAAAGTAACTATGGGTCCTTCTCGCTTCCTTCTCCATGTTACAAACAAACGCACAAAGACATAATACCCTTACCACTATGTGGTGTAGGGAATAAAAATATATATCGGAGCAGAGTTCCACCAAATATCCAAATCTGAGCCGATCTCGATAAAATTTGGCAAAGGTATTTCCGAGCTTTATAAGATATCTAGTACCAAATATCATTATTGTGAAGCGCATATTACGCATAACAGCAAATCGGATGAAACATATACATATATCTGAACCGATTTTCACCAACTTTAAGGTACTTTCTTTTTAACCAAATTTGGTCGGATGTGGTAAAATTCAGGTCATTTTAGTAGTATTTCCAAAGGCACCGTGTACCTTAAATGCTATGTTTCTAAGGAATCTTAATGGAATATTTTGGAATTTTCGGAACTGATACATACAATGCCACTACATTTTTCTGAATATCATTCGTTCTTCAGAGAAATGAACAGTTCGTTTTTTTTTGGTACAATTTAATATAATAATCTTAATATGTGTACCTGCAACTTTCACATCCTTTTGAGCTATAAAAATGCTTATGAAAACACTTATTTACATTAATTAGCTATCCGAAGGCTTTACCATCTTTCGATATTATTTTTCTCATAAGAGAATTTATTTCGTATCGTACCTCAAGGAACAGATCAAAAAGAGCAGCCCACATGAAATTAGAATTCAAGTTGCTCCCGTTTGCCAAATGCTGCAAAAATATTCGTTTTTTTATTTTTCCAAATTTGATAAAATACAGCAAATTAAAAAGTAATGTAAATATTTGCTACCAGCATAACTAGGGGATTTTATGCAAAAATAAAAACGGAATAGAATTTATTACAACTTTTGAACAAACAAATTTACTATGATTTGTTGGTTTATTATATTAGATGGAATATTCGAAGGGTAAATAAAGTAAAAACTCATCGGTGGCGTTTTAGTTTTTTTTTCAGAGGCTTTGGGGTTGTTTTTATGACTGTGTGAGATAAAATATTTTACATTAAAATTTGCATTTAATATTTTGCGTCTATACACATGTTTAAATAAATGGGACAGAGTATTTAGTCAGAGTTCATGGTAAAAATTTAAATAGTTTTGATATTAATGCTAATATTTGAAAGTGGGAATGGAGCGATGCCAAACTGCTAATGATTTTCAGGAATATTGCATACTTGACTTAATGATTGTCAAAACAAATCCTGTTGGCATTTTCAAATGAACTATAATTTCGAATTATAGACTTTTGGCGAATAGAAAATATTTCTCCATAAAATTTTAATATAAATCCTAGTTTTAGTATGGCCTTGATATAAATCCATTCCAGAATTGTAATATTTGGAAGGTTTTAGCCACATCAATTGCTATTTTTCACCTTCTTACAAAAATGCATTGATGTGGGATTCCAAGTATTTGGAGTTTAAAGCTAATTTGCAATAAAGCAGCCAGCATACATCCGCTTTAGGTTGATTTTGTAATCCCGCTACAGGTAGCAATAACGGGATTTGGGCAAGTGCCCGACATATCGCCAGCGAAAAGTCCATCCTGAAATTTTAGATTGGTTCCAATAGTTCGTGTTAAGCCTTCTTGAACTTTGAATTTACAATTTATTCAGTTTTGACAAAAGATGCTTAGATTATCAAGATTTCTATAATATTCAACTTTTTTCCTTTTTCGGAAATGGTAATAGGAATATATTTAACTTTAACAACGAAAAGTCTCCAAAACCTCTCATCTTCCCATTGCACAATGGACACACATCAACGTCTCCATGTGTAAACCCAAGAAACCAACATTGACCCCAGTATTAAATTTCAGAATTTCAGCTCCATCCCTTCAACCAACTATAGTAACATTTAGTGTACATATCCAAAACAATCTACCTCTCCATCCTAGATACCAACGTGATCAAAAATTAGTACAATTTATTCATTCATTTCCACATCTCATTCTATATGCCAAGAGTGACCTCAATATCAAATTTGAGGATTCCAGCCCTATCACTTCACCCAATACTAAATTTAGTACTTTTTGCACAATTATAGTACACATTTCCAAAACCACTTCTATATCTTAATGCCAGATACCAGCAGAGACCTTAATTACAAATTTCAGCCTATCCCTTCACACAAATCAAAGTAAGTAACATTTAGTACGCATATCCAAAACAATCTACATTTCTCCATCCTAGACACCAACAGTGATTCAAAATTCGTACAATTATAGTACATATTTTCGAAACCACCTCGATGTCTTGACCACAGATAACAACAGTGACATCTACATCAAATATCAGGATTTCAGCTCTTTCCCTTTAACCAATACCATATAGAGTACCTTTCAGTACTTTTCGTAAAATTCTAGCACACATGTTCGAAGACAACTCCAAATGTCCAGACTACACAAGAATAGCGGCCCTAATACCAATTTTCGGATTTAAAGCACTACCTACTAACCCCATACAATATTGTGCCAATTATGGTACTATTTAGTACTTTTCACGCAGTTGTAGTACACATTTCTAAAACATATCACCGATATAAACCCCAATATAAAGTTTTAAAAATTCAACTTCACCTGTGTATCAAATATCAGGATTTCAGCTCTATTTTTCACCCAATACCAAAAGTAGTACCATTCAGTACTTTTCTTAAAATTCAAGTACACATTTCCGGAAATTTGGTTTTAGGGTCGTGTATAGCCACATGCAAATGTCCAGGCTGTACATGAACAGCAACCCTAATATCAAACCTACCGCCAACAAGACCACAATAAAAAAATAAATCAAATATCAGAATTTCAGCTAAATTTCCAAAACAACCTCTTTATCACGAAAATAACAGGGATCCCAATACAAAATATCAGTATTCCAGCTTCATCCCTTCACCAAATTGTTCCAAATGTTGTACCATTTAGCACAGGTCCCGCATTTAGTACACATTTCCAAAATCACCAAGTTTTTAGCTTTATCCGTTCACATAACATCAAACTATACCATTTTAGAAATTTAGTACCATATTAGAATTTTTCGTAACCTTAAAGTTCGGATTTCCAAAAACCCTTTGGTTCATCTATCCAGCACTCCATCAGTGACTCTCATTCCAAATTTCAGAACACCAGCTCTATCGGTTCGTCACAATTCCATTTTTTACCAAATTTAGTACACGCAAGCTCGAATTTCTGAAGCTTCCCATATACCCCAATCCTACACTCCCACAGTAATCCCAGTTCCAAATTTTAGGATTCCACAAAATGAACTTTATTTATTTTATTTAATACCGTTTTTATAACTGCCTACATCATGCACTCAAAAAGATCGTATTCCCAAATTGCAGGATTCCACCTCTATTGGTTCCCCCAAAACTTAAATGTTACCAAATTTAGTACCATTTAGTATACATAAGTACGAATTTAATAACTACGAATAATACCGTCCAATAGAAATCTTATTTTCAAATTTCAGGATTCCAACTCTATTGGTTCTTTCAACATTTAAATGGTACCAAATTTAGTACCATTTAGCACATATAAGTACGAATTTCCAAAACTACCTATATTTCTAAGTCCTACAATGCAATAGCAATTTTATTTCTGAATTTTAGAATTCCATCAAAATCGAAATTGTATTAAATTTAGTACCATTTTGAACTTTTCGTGCACATAAGTACAAATTTCAAAAACTTCCTCTATATCCCAATTCTACACTCCGCCAGTAATGTTAATTACAAATTTCAGGATTCCAGCTCCATCCGTTCCCCCAAATTCGAATTGTACTAAATTTAGTACCGTTTAGTACTTTTCGTATACACACTTCCAAGACTACTTCCGTACATCAACTCTACTCGTCATTCTCATTCGAAATTTAAAGTTTTTACCTTTAGCTTCTCACAAGATACGAAATAGTACCAAATGTAGTACATTTTAGTATTTTTCGCAAATTTATAGTACGAATTTCCAAAAACCCTATGGTACATCTATCATGCGCTCCATCAGTGACTCTCATTCCAAATTTAAGAGTTCTAGCTCTTCTACTTCCTCAAATACAAAGTGTACCATATTTAGTACCTTTTAATACTTTTCGTACCGTTCCAAAAACCCAGCTTTATCTGAACCATTCGAACTCTCACCCACATTTCAAGATTCTAGCTTCAGCCGTTTCGTCAGAGCCGTCCAAATTGCCACCCACCTACATAAAAAAATCTAACTGTTACAAACGATAATACTTCCCCCTCGTTTCCCGATAAACAAATTATTCCATCTCATATCGATTGATTATTTCCATATAATAAACAATTAAATAAAGTAAATACACTAACTACACATTTCAAATATTGTTTACTTGCCTAATTCCATACAATTTAACCACAAACAATGGAATTTACAATTTCTCTATATTATTAGTATTTCTCCGAATTCGAATTCGAATTGTTAGTGTTTACATTGAGGATTAAAAACTTAATAATCTATGGATTATGTCGCACATAGTTTTAAATATTGCACAAATAAAAAATAAATACTTTTAGAAACGACTTTCCGCATTTGAAAGCAATAAAGAAGGAATTAAGCAAAAAATCCCAAAAACTTAAACTTTTGAGAAAACATGAAAACCATTTCGAATATTATTGTTATGAAGTTTTATTGCGTTTTGTTTGCTTTCTAAACATGAGTAATACGGGGAGCTGTTGATGGGAGCAATTATAAAATCATTGAAGAGACATAAATGTATACTCGAAGTGTTGGAGGTAGCCTTGCCGCATAATTAATAATTGGTTGGAAATTTGGACGAAATCCAGGATCCGATTCCATCTATTTTTAGTAGCAATGACAAAAGCTCTAATTTCAATGCCCTGTCGTGAATATAGTGAAGTCATCGCAAAATATTTGGAACTCTTTAACGTTAGTTCAGGTTATGTATAAATGACCAGAAATTACAAAGAAAGCTGCAATACTACATAATAAAGTGCTGTGATAGTCGCTGTTGATGCAAAATTTGAAATAATATGGAGTTCTTGGAATTTTATACTAAATTTGTAAAATATTTTTTATGACGGTGCTAACAAATGTTAGGATGGAGTTAGCCTATTTTTTGCATAGTTTTTTCTATTTTATCACAGGAAACAAGTTAAAAGTCAGGCGGGCCGACTATATGAAACCCTACACCAATATGTGTATTTACCAACTTCAGACTGATGTCATTTCTAAGCCACTCGTCTGACAGGTGTTAAAATTATTCCAGTGACAGCTCGTTATATTGTTTACAAGCGTACAAAAGCATTTTGGGGAGAATTTTCCCGAAAAAAAGTTATTCGAGATGGAATTCAATCGTGATAGTGTGATTTCTTTATATTTGGCTGGAAAACCACAACTGGCTATCGTTAGAGCACTCCAGCATTTAAATGTGAATTAGTCTGGTAGCGTAGCCCGACATCATGGAAGTGGACGGAAGAAAACAGCAACATCAGCAGAAATGGTTCGAAAAGTAAAAAAAGGTCTTGATCGAAACCCTCGACGAGGGTGGGAAAAAATTGCTCGTGATCTAAACATATCGCAATATTCCATTCGGCAAATAGGAATATGAAAATGAGCTCGGGGTAAAGGCATTGAAATTCCAAAAAGTGCAAGAACTGCAACACCACAACAGAAAGAAAATAAACTCAAAAGAGCTAAAGAGTTGCTTCGCTTGGCCGAATGTGGTGAACTGCCGCATTTGGTTTTCTCCGAAGAGAAAACAATCGTTGTCCAGCAGTTTGTGAACAAACAAAATGATCGTGTTTACTTGCCAAAGAGGTCAGCTGAAAATGTGCACCTTCGGTTGGCCACCAGAACTCAAGCGCCGGCCATGGTGATGGTGTGGGCCGCCATAACAGCCGATGGTCGCTCTCCGCTCGTATTAATCGACCGTGGCATCAAAATAAATGCCGAATACTATCGCGAAAATATTCTGGAGGGCGCATTAAAGCCTTGGGAATGTAAACATTTTGGTCGCAGACCTTGGACATTCCAACTCAGAAATCAGCAAAATAGCACTCAGCACGCGCCACCCAAGAATGGTTACAAACTGAGGTTCCTCACTTAATTTCCAGCGCACAATGGCCACCAAAATCTCCGGATACCAATCCGTTGGACTATTGTGTCTGGAGTATTTTGGAAAGCAAGCACTAAAAAATACCAAAGTGTCGATCACCTTAAGCAAGCGCTTCGCCGGGAGTGAGCCAAAATACCGCAGAGCAACATGGGGGCAGCTTGTGACGGTTTCATTGGCCGTTTGACCGTTTGAAGGCCAAAATTCGTGCCCAAGGTGACCAAATCTAAACTTATTCTAAAATTTGATGCTATTTCATTCAATAAAATTAAAAAAATGTAAAAATTATGTCGTTTGACTTTGTTGCAGTTTTTTATCTCAGCTTTAGCTATATCTGAACCGCTATATATTAACGCACAATAAAATTCAAATCGGGCAAAGATATATATGGGAGCTATATCAAAATTTTAGTCCGATTATCATCGATTTCAATAGGGTTCATCATTGGGCTAAACAAAAGATTTGTGCAAAATGTTATCTCAATCGAACAATAAATACCACCTGTACTTTGTCTACAAAAATACATAGACAGACGGACGGACATGCATAAATCGACTCGAAATGTGATACCCAAAGGCATATTACCCTGTGGCCTAGCGTATAAAAAGAAGTAAAAAACAGTAAGTTCGGCCGGCTGAACTTTTAATACTCTCCACCATTCGGAAGGAATTTGGAAATTTTTAAAAAGAATACTGCTACATTCATTAAAATACCGAATATAGGGAGGTACAATTATATAGGGGCGATACGAAGTCGTTAACCTACATAGGGAATTTTCATTACCAAAAGTCCTGCAGACCAAACACACATTTGAGTACAATTTTATCAAACTTACTTTATTTCGTTCGGAAGATAGAATGATTTAAACAGACGGACGGACATCGCTAAATCGACTCTGTGGTGTCTAAAATTTATATTTCGAGGTGTTACAAATTAAATGACAAACTTAATATACCCTCCACTATTGTGGAGGGTAATAAAATATTTGCCTCCATTCGAGTTGCTTTGCGGCAACTTTGAGGAACTTTTGTTGCTGAAAATATCGATGTTGTCATGTTTTTTAGGACCTTTCGAATTTTTGAATCAAAATTTTGGTAGTTTTGAGTCTGAAGTTATTAGCATATACTTTTCACTTTAAGTTTGCCCAAAATTTCTCAACTGGGCGTACATTGGGTGGGCTTTCTGTTTTACATATATATGGAATTTTAAGAGTGTCCATGGCTTTCAATGTCTTCTTGGCGTAATGACTTGTTGTCAAGTCGGCCCAGAAGATTACATTTAAATTTCTATGCTTCTTCTTCATAAATTCTTGAACTTTTGATAAGCAGAAATTAATACGTCTTTAAGAATTGGCGGCCAAACCGGACTCAAAAAGAACTAAATCTGACATTCCATGCTGACTAATTGCAATTTTTTTGGAAATTTTGAATTTAATTTTATCGTCCAAATTTTTATACCCTCCACCATAGTATGGAGGGTAGGTTTGTCGTAATGGATACTACAGCCTAAGACAGAAAATTGTCTTTGTAGGTCTACGTCTTCGTTCAGGTCCAGGTCTTCGTATAGGCCCCACATACCAGTACCTCCCTATATTCGGTATTTTGACGAGTTTAGGTACAATACCCACCGAAATTGTTTGAGACGCGTATTTGAAGTTCGTAATGGATGCTACAGCCTATGGCAGAAAATTGTCTATGCTGTTTCAGGTCTTCGTACAGCTCCGATATAACGCTACCTCTATATATTTTGATGATTTTGGCTACATTCGTCATCGTTTATTATTCGGTATTTTTAAGATTATAACAGAATTTTTAACGGATTTTTTTTTTTTTTGAAAATTTCCAAATTCGTTCCAATCGGTGGAGGGTATTCAAAGTTCGGCCCGGCCGAACTTACTGCTTTTTAACTTGTTTTTTTCATATTTTGTATTAAATTTTTACTTTTTTTGTATGTTATTTCTTCTTATCTAAAAGCGCTACGTCCCCGTTTTGTACAGCCCTGTTAAAAGATAGCCCTATTGCATGGGACTTGGTATCTTCCAATCGTATTGTTTTTAGTAATACTGCCGAAGCCACCAAATATTCGAATTCCAAGGAATCTCAATCCGAGAATTTAAAAAAATTGATGAAGGGCAAACTTGACCCAACCATTTGGGCTACTTTGTTATTAAAATTCTCAAAATGCGGAAATAGGTGTCTTCTATTTTTAGTTCTACTTTCATACTCTACCTAGATTGCTGTATTTTTTCCCCATTGCAATGTACTTCACTAAATGTCTATGTAAAATTTTAAAAACAACTACTTCAATAGCAAACGGTGTGGCAAAATAAATTTCAATCAAAAAATGCATTTCCATTTAACTTCTAAAAATGAATTTCTGTTTTTTAATTTAATTTAAAAGGAAAACTCTATCCATGACTACTTTTTTATTTTGCTTTGTTTTTGTGTGATTTTTTTTTTCGTTCTGCGGTTCCACGTCGAACAAACCATTGGCAGTGATTTCTACGCAGACCACATTCGCATTAAATTCCTAGTAGCGTCTAATTAACACAGTTTAACAGAATTTACCCAGTCCTCTCAATGGCGGTGGTTTTTGGCATGTTGTAATCGAAATTGTTTGAAATTAGTTGTGGAATATATATGTATGTCGTATATATAAATATACGTATGTATTATACAACAAGAAAAAACCCTAAACGGCGAAATATAATAAAAACTACTCCCGCCAACCCTGGTATCTGCTGCTTAACAAAAAGCCAACACAGCCCAAGGCTTCCCGGTTTGCTTATTCGCTTCACCCTCTGTTCACAACTCAACTGCTTTTGATGTCCGAATGCTCAACGCGTTAATGAAAAAGCTTTTAATCGTAGAACCAAAAATTAGTTTGGCTTTATTTTTCCTGCGAACCAAAAGAAACAACAGTAAGCACGAATAGCAAAAGTATTTCGTACACTCGACTATATGTGCGGAGAATTTTAGAAAAGGTCAAAAACAGTTATGAAAAGTTTTACACCCACTTGTATTCACTGAATAACACACAAAATACGCTTTTAATTTCAATTGGTAATGCTTACAGAAATTCAACTGTAAAAAATGTATCCCCCCATCCAATAAAGAGTGAATTGAGTGGAAGACCAGCTTTGTGTGTTTTTTAATGGCATGAAGATTAGACATAATATTTTAAATAGGTATTCAGTCACTACTTGAATTTATTGTGGGTGTTTAATTTAGCAGTGGCGTGTAATGTTCACCCTCAAAATATGTTCTGCCGAATATTAAATACCTTCACCAACCAAATATACAGGTGGAAATTTGTTTAGATTTTGAGAACAACCTTTGATTATTATAGCAAGCAGTTGGTTGGTTGGTTCTTATCCTTCTTGTTCAATCGGATATCTTGCGAAACAAAAATAAAAATTAATTTTAGGCTGCCGAAAGATGAAAACAGTATTAAAGTGTAAGTGATCACTAGGGGCAGTTCTGAAAAAACAAACTTTCCAAACTTTGATAGCTATGTAAAGCAGTTCCCGGCTTTATTGGTCTGATGTTTTTGAATCCCTGAACGCCATCTTTAACCCCCTCTACTTCCCCAAATAAAGACAAGTAGTGAATTTTAGCTGTCCATCTTGGCTAGGCCAAAATTACTATGGAGGGTGTATTAACTTTGTCATTCCGTTTGTAACTCCACGAAATACTCATGTCAGATCCAACAAAGTATATATATTCTTGATCAGATGACCGTCTGTCTGTCTCTCTGTCTGTGAGTCCATTTGTCCGTCTGTCTGTTGTAATCACGCTATCTTTCGAACGAATTGAGATAGATGGCTAAATTTCTGCACACATATCTACTTTGGCAGTAGGCAAGATAAATTCCTAAATGGGCCACGTAGGTCCACGTTTTCATATAGCCCCCATATAACGGTACCTGCGGATATTCGGTATTTTGATTATTTTGGCGACATTATTCACCGGAATTGTTTGGTTTGGTGTCAAATTTGGTATTTGATATTCGAAATGGATACTACAGTCTGTGACAGAAAATTTTGTATGTAGGTCCACGTCTTTATATAGCCCCCATAAAACGGTACCTCCCAATTTTGATGATTTCAGCGTCATTATTCACCGGAGAAGTTTCAAATTACGTATTTAGAGTTCGTAATGGGAACTACAATCTGTGACATAAAATTGTGTATGCAGGTCCAGGTGTTCGTCTAGGCCCCATATATTAGTACCTCCCAATATTCGTTATTTTGAAGATTTTAGGTAGAATACTCACCGAAATTGTTTGAGATGTGGTACTTGAAGTTCGTAATGGATGCTACAGCCTGTGACAGAAAACTGTCTATGCAGGTCCACGTCTACGTATAGCTCCGATATAACGGTACCTCCCCATATACGGTATTTTGATGCTTTTAGCAACATTATTCACCGTTTATTTCAAGTTCCGAATTGGAATATGGTAATGGCTTATGACAAACAAAGTCTATGTAGGTTCTCGGCGTAGAGACTCCAATATAACGGCTATATTTTGTATTTTTAAAATTTTAACAGAATTTTTAACGGATTTTACTTTTTGAAAAATTTCCAAATTCGTTCCAAATGGTGGAGGGTATTAAAAATTCGGGATACCATAGTATTTTGTTGTTGCAAAATGGTCAGGCTTTATCCCTTATTGAAAAATGTTTTTTGTCATAGAAGTTATTATACCCTACAACACTATGTGTTGGGGGTATTATAAGTTTGATTGGCCCAAAAATTATGTAACACCACGAAATATTGATTTCCCACATAGGAAAGTATATATGGATCTTCCTATCTCGCCGAGCTGAGTCGATCTAGCTATGTATGTCCGTCCGTCCGTCTGTCCGTCTGTCCATGTTAATTTGTAATCACTCTACAGGTCGCAATTATGGTCCGATCTTCACGAAATTTAAAATGGGGTGGGGCTATGGTCAGAATAGAACCCTATTTCTTTTGGTGATGATCGCATAATATTTAGGGGTTGAAATGGACCAAAAACTGAAAAAAATCCTGATTTTGCACTTGCTCTACAGGTCGCAATTATAGACCAATCGACGCGGAATTTCGCATGTAGCTAGCGTTTAGGGCTGGCAAGAAGCCTACCTATTTGGGTGGTCATCGGATAATATTTAGCGGGTAAAATAGACAATATCTTTTTTGTTGAAAAAATTCAAAATTTTTCATTAAACCGCGAATATTTTAAATCCCGGCGAAATCACAAAGCCATGACAAGGTTACTTCTGATCTTTATATTGATGTTAACATCCAACAAAACGGATATATAGCAAAATATGTGCGATATATATGTTTACCAAAGAAGATATGCTTGAAAAATCTCTTATATGTCGAGAACGGCTGAACTGATTTCGACAGTTCTCATTAATTCAGAATGGCCTCTTGGCAGGAAAGAAAAAACATCTAAAAAAATCGCATAAAAATATCTCTCTAAAGATGAAAATATTGATTTTGTAAAATTTTCTCATATTTTTTCAATTTTGTCATATTTTTGGCATATTTTCATTTTGATTTGAACATTTGGTAATATTTCTACAGCTAACAAAACTAAGTAGTTAGAATATCAGGATATCATATACAGATCGCATTTATGGCCCGATCCTTACGAAATTTTGCATGGAGATAAGATGAGGGTCAGAATAAAAGCCTATTCTTTTGAAGATGATCGCCATATATTTAGGGGATGAAATGGACCAAAAAACTGCAAAATTGTCAGCAGGTCGTAATTATGGGGGTTATCGGACATTGGAAAAGCCAAGCAGTTTTGGATGGCCATCCAAAAATAATCAATGTGTGAAGGAGTTTGCCAACTTTTGTAGACAAAATACGAAAATGTCCATTCCAGTGACTTTTTGGAGAATTCACAAATACAGGAAAGACGCACTTCTGACTATTTCGTTAAGGCTGATTTCGTTGAAGAATATAGTCAAATGTCTGTATCTCATATAGATGCGTTTCAGTCAAAAACCAATAATAAATGTTAATCTTTTGCCACTTCTGAGAGATTGTAGGTCTTTGGAAAATATTGGTTCCAGATCTAGGAAGACCATTTAAGTGCAACATCTACCAATAAATTGGAAATGAGGAAATTAGTTTAAGTTGCTATTATTCGAAAATTAGAGAACGAAACCTGATGGTTCTCTTTTATTATTTGTCACAATATCTTGTGGAATTCTTTCGAGTATCTCGCCTATATAAACTGTATCGTTTATTATAGTGTTGTAGGGTATTCAACGGTCGGCCCCGCTCGACTGTAGCCTTTGCTTACTTGTTTTTAAAATAACTTCTGAGGAGATTATCCCAGACAAAAAACAAGGGAACCGATGAGGATTGGTGGTTCTTTCCGAAACCTAGGTATTCCCTGCCTTACCCCCTGGTAAACATTACCATCGTTCGCCACTAAGAAACAAACGTTGTTTTTATAAAAACAATAATAAAGGGATTAAGCCTGAACATTTTGCAACAACAAAATAGCTCCTACATATATCTTCAACCGATTTCGGGTTAAGTGTACACCAAATGGGCAATATCAGTCCAAATGACCTTCATTTTTTCACATCCGAATCCGGTCGGAAGTTTAGAAGCAAATTTGGAGAAAATCGGTGCAGACATAGCTATTGCTCCCACGTATTTGTTTCATCCGATTTAGCTTTTTAAATAACTCACACGCGTAATATGCACTCCACAACAACAGCTAAGAAATAAGTGTTTAAAATTTTGTCAAGATCGATTCAGATTGGGACACAGCTCCCATATATATCTTTATCCGATATCAGGTTTATTGTGCACCAAATGGCTAATATCAGCCCAAATGGACAGAATTTTGGCAATTCCGACTGAAACAAGTACTACAAGTGCAAGTACTTTGGTGAAAATCGGTTCAGATATAGCTATAGCTCCCATATATAAGTTACATCTGATTTGGTATTAAAGTGCAACACATGAGTAATATGCACTCCATGACAATTATATTTGGTACCAGATGTCTTATAGAGCTCGGAAATGCATTTGATAAAAATTTTATTGAGATCGGCTCAGATTTGCATTTAGCTCCCATATATATCCTTAATCCGACATTAGGTATATTGTTCGAATAATGGCTAATATCAGCCCATATGGAATGAATTTCGGCTTTTTGGCTTGCTGGCTATAGTTTCATAGATCTTATGTTTTTGAAACCCCGAACACCACCCTTATCCACTCTACTTCACCAAGTAAGGACAAGCACCGAAATTACCTTTCCATCCTTGGCTAAATCATGATTACACTATTTGACAAAAGGCATTTTTTTCAATAATTACGGGGAAAATCCTGCATATTATGAAAGTAGAGCTAAAAAGGATACACTTGTATCGGCGTTTTGAAAGTTGAAATCGAAAATTAACCGAAAAAGAGGGTCCCCGTCTTCAACATTGTTAGAAATTTTCGGATTAAGATTACTCGAAATCCGTGCATTTTAGGTAAATATTGTTCTCGGCAAATTTTAACAACAAAGGGGTATTATTGGTCCTTTTCTTTAAAAATTCCTTTAAAGGGATAAATATTGTCCTTGCAAATTTTGCAGGCAAAACTATAAACTATAACAATCGAGCGAGCGAGTCCTTTTCTTTAAAAATTCCTTTAAAGGGGATCGTAGCAAGTTATATTATCCCAAAAAAAATATTTGTCATGAACATCACTGTAGGTTCAAGAAGACGTCAAGGAACTAAATATTACTTAGAAGCCAGCAATTCATATATACTAAAAACACATTTTAGGGTTAAATGTGAGTTTGTGCAAAAATCTCCAAGAACTCATAATTTTAGAAGAATGACGTCAAAGACAAAATGGGTTTAAAATGTATTTACAAAAAAATTAAATTTATGTCTTTGTTTTTATATACTATTACTTCAACACGTATCCAATCCTTACTTTTTGGGAAACTTTTTGGGAAAAATGTCAAGTAAGAATTATTCCAGTTCAAATTTCAAAGTGGGTCTCTGAATAAAAAATAATACTTAGCATGTACCATAAAAATAGCATACAATTTTGTTAAGAAAAACCTTCTTTATTTCTGAACAAATTAGCACTTCTTCACTGCACAGCAGTCAGTCTGGATTGTGAAAAATGTCAAATATATTTGACAGTACTCGTTTATAGATCAAAACCACAAAGAAGTTCTGGGTTCTTTGGCCAACTGTAGTTAAGTTGCCTACGTAGTTTTGACTATATACAAAATGACACCCATAATCTTACATATATTTCGCAATATTTAGAATAGAGCTTTGAAATTGACTGCAAATCTTTCAATTACATCCAGAATCATTGGTACAGCTGTACCGTTCTCAAAATACAAAATGTTACAAAATTTAATACTTTTTTTAGTGTTTTTAGCACACTTCAAGTACGAATTTCCTAAGATTTCAAGATCCTACCTTCAGACGTTTTACCTCGGCGTTGATGAAACATTATACCCTCAGCCATAATATACTGCGGTATCACGAACAATTATAAAATACGAAATAAATATCAGATTCACAAATACCGATATTTATGATAACTCAAGATCTGGTGTGAAGATGGAGTATATCGGAGCACTCTTTCTGGTATCTCCCCCACAAAGGGAAAAACATGAAGAATGATAAAATTCTAGGAAAGAGGAGATATAATCATCCGATTCTCTCTAATTTCAGACATCGCAATATGTTTATTTACACAAGATCTGGCTTGAAGATAATAGATGTCGGCCAACCCCTTCTGGTACCTCCCCTAGAAAGGGTCAAAATTTAAAATACGTATATCTATGGTGATTCTATTCAATCTAGGGATCAGTGATCTGATGTAAATTCAGAATTTATCGGCTCACTTTCTCTCTTACATCGCCCACAAAACGTAAACATTTCGATTACCAATTATTCTCAGAAAATTGTTAATATACATAAGTCTGATTTTCTTTAAATTGTTTTCCGATATCATAATATTTATTACTGGTACCTCACGCATATAAGTGAAGGAAGTAGTCAATATAGCCCAAATCGGGCACGTTTATATCAGAGTAAGTTCTGGTAATATTGATCCACCACTTAGGTATCTCCTCCAATAATTTGAATGATTATATAATTATTAAAATATAATTTAATAAACTGACATAGGGTGAGTGTATACATCTGTCGGAAAAAACCGACTGATACTTTTAAATTTATTTTTTATTGTTGCAAAATAGTCTGGCTTTATCCCTTTATTGTTGTTTTTATAAAAACAACGTTTGTTTATTAGTGGAGAACGATGGTAATGTTTACCAGGGGGTAAGGCAGGGAATACCTAGGTTTCGGAAAGAGCCACCAATCCTCATCAGTTCCCTTGTTTTTGTCTGGTATATTCTCCCCAGAAGTTATTTTAAAAATAACTTCTATGACAAAAAACATTTTTTACCCAAGCGACGAGATCGTAAGCTCAATAGAAGAGGAACCAAGAATTAAATAAAACTAAAATTCTCTTGGAAAGTCTTCTAAATCTTACAACCGCACTTATAAACATTTACATCTTTCTCCACTTGTTATGCTTTCGTTCAGCCTGAACGAACTAGCATAACCATGTAAGTTGGTTTTGTCTGTTACAACAAAAACCCCTTCGTCGACCGTCGACCTTTCCGAAACCTAGGTATTCCCTGCCTTACCCCTTGGTAAACATTACCAAACGTTGTTTTTATAAAAACAACAATAAAGGGATAAAGCCAGACTATTTTGCAACAACAAAATACTACGGTATCCCGAACAAACAAGCCACACTGTTCTATTTATTTTTTACTATTTTATGTATAAAAGAAAAAAATCTAAAACCTTTGGACACTTTCTCCCGAAAATGAAATATTAATTTCAACTGTCGCTTTCAGGCCTCAACTCGAAAAAATGAAACTGAAACTTATACAAATATTTTATTTTTATATAATGGAAATAGAGATCTCCTTTCATTGGAAACTTATAGTGAAATTTGATGAAGAATAATTGTCTTTGACGTCATACTTCTAAAATTATACTTTATAGGAGGTTTTTGTATAAATTCACATGACGTACGACTTTAGCTCTTAAATATATATTTTAGTGTGTAAATTTGAATTCCTGACATATAGGTAAGGATTAGAATTTTGACATCTTCCATATCGTATAGTTGAATTTTATGACAAATATTTTTTTAAAGTATGGTACAGGGTATCATATAGTCGACCAAGCCCAACTTTTTTCTTTTCTGTACATATATGTCATTTCCTTACTGCTTTTGGTCGTATTCCCAAAAAATTAATTGCATAGACTTCCTCATCATCACATTTTCGCCTACAATATCCCTTGGTTATGTGGAAAACACAGCGGATGAGAGTCCTCTTACATTCTCCGTATATTTTTCATATTTATGTAATCCGGTTAAACTTTACTCGAAGTTGTCATTTCTCTATTAACCATATGTGTGGGTGGGTGTGCTCTTCTCCACATAAAACTTGTTGCAATGTCATCGAAACGTGGATAGTTAACAATTCGTCCATTTATACCTGCCGGGGTAAATATCAATGTTCATCATTCTGTAGTTGACCAAATGTATATTTGCTATCTGGTTCGTCATTCGCACACACACACACACCACCGTTGAGGTTACCAGTGCGATAACCAACCATTCGGCAAATATTCCCGGGATAGCATCTGTTTAACCTCAGATAAACAAAACCGTTCTCTGTGTCGATGTAAATAACAATGACTGTGATGTGTGCGCGTGTGTCCACATCCATTTTGCCAACTCAGTGCAACAAATTTCGTTGCATTCAATACCAAGAAGACGATCAGCAATCGGTTTTGATATTTTACACAAATAATTGTGACAAAGCTTCCCAAGAATTAATTTTCAAATGCGTTCGCTGGGAGGGGTGGGAAACCAATGCTTTTCAATTCGTTTTTGTTTTGTCATGGCATGGAAATTTCGGGAATAGGTTTCGTTGTAATTACACATAACTGACATTTGTAAATGTATGTACGTTTGTATGCATGTTCGTATGTGTGTGTGTGCAGATATCCGATATAAATGAATAGATTGTTAATGTCAATGGTGTATTTCGAATGGAGCCCCAGGAATTTTGGTAATTGGAATAATGTGAAAATAAAATATCATGGTGTGTAGTTTTTGATTGTTAGAAAAAATGTTCATCATATCAATATGTTTTTTTTTTTTTTTGTGGAAATGTTAATAGTTGGCACAAAAGTTTGCAATATGGACTTAAAATTTTAAAATTAATATTCTAATAATTAAATTTGGCTAAATTAAATGGAAACTAATATAGAAAGGTCAAAAGTCGAGCGGAGCCGACTTTATAATACCCTATATAAGTATGGATATTTCCTTTTAATGATCTGCATAGAATCACATTTATGCATGTTCTACGGTCCGTTTGACCATGTATTTTTGTAAACAAAGTACAGATCGCATTTATTGGCCGATCGAGAAGATATTTTGCACAAATCATTTGTTTGGCCCAAGGACGAACCCTATTGAAACTGTGCACAAAATGTGTAATAATAGCCCAAATAGGATGGCATTTGGCATATACGGCCACCCTAAGCATAGAAAGTTGGTGGAAATCGGTTGAGATACAGGGTGAGATAAAAAAACTGCAACAAAGTCAAACGCCATAATTTTTACATTTTTTTTTTTTTTAATTTTATTGAATGAAAGCAACAAATGTCGGAAATAGCATCAAATTTTAGAATATGTTTAGATTTGTTCGAATTGGTCACTTTTGGCACGAATTATGGCCTTCAAACGGCCAATGAAACCGTAATACACCGCACGATTGTTGCTCTGCAATATTTTGCACCATTCCCGGCGAAGCACTTGCTTGAGGTGATCGACACTTTGGTATTTTTTGGTGCCAACCTTGCTTTCCAAAATACTCCAGACACAATTGTCCAACGGATTGGTTTCCGAAGATTTTGGTGGCCATTGTGCGCCTCATTTTGTAACCATTCTTGGGTGGCGCGTGCTGAGTGCGATGGTGCTGAGTCCTGTTGGAATGTCCAAGGTCTTCGGCCAAAATGTTTGCGTGCCAAGGGCTTTAATACCCCTCCAGAATATTTTCGCGATAATATTTGCCATTTCATCTAATGTCACGATCGATTAATACGAGCGGAGAGCGACCATCGGCAGTTATGGCGACCCAACACATCACCATGGTCGGCGCTTGAGTTCTGGTGGCCAACCGAAGGTGCACATTTTCAGCTGACCTCTTTGGCAAGTAAACACGATCATTTTGTTTGTTTACAAACTGATGGACAACGAATGTTTTCTCATCGGAGAAAACCAAATACGGCAGTCACCACTTTCGGCCAAGCGAAGCAACTCTTTAGCTCTTTTGAGTCTATTTTCTTCCTGTTGCGGTGTAAGTTCTCGCACTTTGTGGAATTTCAGTGGCTCATTTTTCAATATTTGCCGAATGGAATATTGCGATATGCTCAGATCACGAGCCATTATTCGGCCACTGCGACGCGGATTTCGATCAAGTTGCTTCTTTACTGTTCGAACCATTTCTGCTGATGTTGCTGTTTTCTTCCGTCCACTCCCTTGACTACCTTAAAGAGCGATGGTACGAGACACCAAAGATTTATTCAAATTTAAATGCTGGAGTGCTCTAACGATAGCCAATTGTGGTTTTCCTGCCAAATATAAAGAAATCATACTATCACGCTTCAATTCCATTACGAATAATTTTTTTTTTCTGGAAAATTCTCACCAAAATGCTTATTTATAATGAGCTGTCACTGGATTAATTTTAACGGCTGTCGGACGAATGGCTTAGAAATGACAGCAGTCTGAAGTTGGTTGCAGTTTTTCATCTCACCCTGCATCTCAAAATATTGGGGTACCTTTTAAAAAAGTTTAGTATAAGAACTCGGGAATTTTTGGGCTTTTGTTTACAAACCAAAAACTATCAAATCCCCTAGAAGTTTTCACAAGTCATGTATGCAAATATCTTTGTTCAGAGACTCATAATGAAATTTGTTGTAGATTATTTCTTCCTCTCACAATTTCCCCTGAAAAATGAGATAATTTAGATATAGCTCCCATATATCTTCAACCGATTTCGGTTTAATTTTGCACGAAATGGCCAATATAACTCCAAATGTCCTGAATTTTGGCACATGCGGTGAAAATCGGTTCAGATATAGCTATAGCTCCTATATATAGGTTTCAATCGATTTGGTGTTTAAATCTCCCACATTCGTAGTATGCACCCAACAAGAGTGATATTTGGTATCAGATATCAGTTACAGCCCAGAAATACATCTGCCAAATTGTCTCAAGATCGGTTCAGAGTTGGGTATAGCTCCCATATATATCTTTATCCGATATCAGGTTTATTGTGCACCAAATAGCGAATGACAACTCAAATGACCGACCAAATTCAGTCTATGAGCAAGTAAATCAAATTTGGAGAAAATCGGTTCAGGAGTTTTAAGTCCCTCACATGAGTAATATGCACTCCAGAAGAATGACATTTGGAACTGGACATCAGATACTGCTCGAAAACACCTCTGTTAAATTTTGTCAAGATCTGTTGAGATTAGGATATAGCTCCCATATATATCTTGATCCGATATCAGGTTTATTGTAAACCAAATGACTAATATCAGCCCAAATAAACTGAATATTGGTCATTACGACTGAATTTATCCTATAAACCAGTACTTAAAATTTGGTGTAAATCGGTTAAGATATAACTACAGCTCCAATACATATGTTTTATCCGATTTGGTGTTTAAAGTCCCTCACAAGCGTTTTACCCATTCCACAACAATAATCTTCGGTACCACATCTCAGATACAGCCCTGAAATAAATGTATCAAATTTCTTCGGTACCACATCTATCAATAATCTTCGGTACCACATCTCAGATACAGCCCTGAAATAAATGTATCAAATTTTGTCAAGATCGGTTCAGATTTGAATATAGCTCCCATATATACATATATATGTATATATATATATATATATATATATATATATATATATATATATATATATATATATATATATATATATATATATATATATACTAGCTGAACCCGGTGCGCTTCGCTACCCCTTTTGATTTTATATGCATTCAAATTTTATTTACGAATATATGTTGGATAAAGAAAAACAAATTTAAAAATTAAAAAAAATATTGCACTAATTTAATGCGTTAATAAACAAAATCATTACAAAAGCAGTAACATGACATGCATACACGAAGGGTTTGTCCTTTGGATTTATTTATTTCATAGCAAATACCAAGCGTGCAGGAAACTGCAATTTTTTTAAGTAGAGTGGCATTTCTATTGCAAGTAGTGAATTCGAGATAGCAACATACTTCGCCGTAATAAGCGTATTTCAAATAAATTGTTGTGTTGTTTTTTAGTGTTAGCCTAAGGCGTTGTGGGTCAATGGTTCTTATTAAAATCATATCCCAATCTGATCCGATTTAAATATAATTTAAAAAAAATTACTTTTACACCAAACTCCGCCACACCTTTCATATTTAATTGAAATTGGTGCGTCAAATATGTGAAATCGGCCGAGAATATATATATGGGAGCTATATCCAAATCTTAACTAATTTCCAATTAATTTATCACATTTATTATTATAACAAAATTCCGCCACACATTCTGAATTTCATTGGAATCGGTCATATATATCGTGTTTGGTGCATAATATGTATGAAATCGGCCGAAATATATATGTTAGCTATATCCAAACCTCAACTGATTTCAATATAATTGTGCAATTTTTACTGGTGCCAGATTTTGTCTCTCTCGCTTTGGGTGCATCAAATATGTGAAATCGGCTGAGTATATATATGGAGCTATAATCACATCTGAGCGTATTTGAATATAATTTGTCAAATGTGCATCAAATATGTGAAATCGGCGGATAATATATATGGGAGCTATATCCAAATCTGAACCGATTTTAATATAATTTGACTAATTTATTTTCTAATCAAAATCCCGTTACATATTCCAAAATTCTTGGAAATCGAACATACATATCGTGTATGGTGCATAAAATACATGAAATCGGTCGAAAATATATATGGGAGCTATATCCAAATAAGAACCGATTTCAATATAATTTGAAAAATTAATTTTTGCTCCCGATTCCGTTACTTATTTTAAATTTCATTAAATTTGGACATACATATCTTGTTTGGTCCACCAAATACATGAAATCGGCCGAAAATGTATATGGGAGCTATATCCAAATCTGAACCGATTTCAATATAATTTGGGAAATAAATTTTTTTTAGATAAAATCTATCACACGTTTCAAATTTCACTGAAATTGGGGATACATAGCGTGTTTGGTGCATCAAATGCTTGAAATCGGCCGAAAATATATATGGGAGCTATATCCAAATCTGAACCGATTTCAATATAATTTGACAAATTTATTTTCGGATCAAATCCCGTCACATATTCCAAATTTCATTGGAATCGAACATTCATATTGTGTTTGAGGCATCAAATGAACGAAATCGGTCGAAAATATATATGGGAGCTATATCCAAATCTGAACCGATTACAATATAATTTAGCAAACTTATTTTTGTTCCAAATTCCGTTACACATTCCAAATTTGGAGACTGTATCTTTAACCGATCAATAGATATGTGCATATAAAATCTAAATTTTTGGGAGGTACCTCCGATTCTGATGCTATATCTCCAGTTCCAAGTGGAAATTCAAAAATGTATATAGCCTATGTTACTTTCAGGCGATGTTGCAGTATATATGGAAATTTTCAGAAAAACCTATTCAGCAGTTTCGAGTCCATAAATTACAAACAAACAAACAAACGTACAAACATTTTCCTCTTTTATAGATATAGATATATATATATATATATATATATATATATATATATATATATCTGCAACCGTTTTTCCGGCTAATTGTGCGCCAAATGGCCAATATATGTCAAAAAGTCTTGAATTTTGGTACATATAATATATATATATATATATATATATATATATATATATATATATATATTATATATATATATATATTATATATATATATATATATATATATATATATTATATCTAATATATATATATATATATATATATATCTGCAACCGTTTCCGGCTAATTGTGCGCCAAATGGCCAATATATGTCAAAAAGTCTTGAATTTTGGTACATCCGACCGAATTCAGTCTAGAAGTACATCGAATTTATAGAAAATCGGTTCAGATAAGCTATAGCTCACATACACATGTTTCATCCAATTTGGTGTTTAAGTCCCTCACATTCGAAATATGCATTCGACAACAATGATATTAGGTACCAGATATCTTATATACCTCGGAAATATCTTTGCCAAATTTTATCGAGAACGGATAAGATTAGAATATGGCTCCCATATATACCCTTAATCCGATATATATTTTTATACCCTCCACCATACTATGGAGGGTATATTAATTTTGTCATTCCGTTTGTAACTCCTCGAAATACTCATGTCAGACCCAACAAAGTATGTATATTCTTGATCAGCGTAAAATTCTAAGATGATTTAGCCATGTCCGTCTGTCTGTGTGTCTGTCTGTCTGTCCGTCTGTCTGTCTGTCTGTTGTAATCACGCTATCTTTCGAACAAATTGAGATAGAAGCCTAAAATTTTGCACACATGTATATTTTGCCAGTAGACTGGTTAAGTTCGTAAATGGGCCATGTAGGTCCAAGTTATCATATAGCCCCCATATAACAGTACCTCCCGATATTCGGTATTTTGATGATTTTAGCGACATTATTCACCGGAATTGTTTCAAATTAGGCATTTGAAGTTCTTAATGGATACTACAGCGTAAGACAGAAAATTATTTGTGCAGGTCTACGTCTTCGTGTAGCCCCCATATAACGGTACCCCCCCGATATTCGGTATTTTAATGATTTTAGCGACATTATTTAGCGGAATTGTTCCAAATTTGGTATTTGAAGTTCGTAATAGATACTGCAGCATAAAACAGAAAATGGGCCATGTAGGTCCACGTCTTCATATAGCCCCCATATACCGTACCCCCCAATATTCGGCATTTTGATGATTTTAGCGACACTATTTACCGGGATTGTTTCAAATTTCGCATGTGAAGTTCGTAATGGATTTTCAGCCCATGCTAGAAAATTGTCGGTGCATGTCCACGTCTACGTATAGCCCCCATATAACGGTACCCCCCATATTCGGAATTTTGATGATTTTAGCTACATTATAAACCGATTTTTCTTCAAGTTTCGCATGTAAATATTGTAATAACTTATGAAAAAAGTTGCCTATGCAGGTCCACGTCGTCGTATAAGCACTCGGTATTTTTAAGGTTTTAACAGAATTCTTAACGGATTTTATTATTATTATTTTTTTTTTTTTTTTTTGAAAATTGCCAAATTTGTACCAAATAGTGGAGGGTATTAAAAGTTCGGCCCGGCCGAACTTACAGCTTTTTTACTTGTTTTACCCTCCACCATTCTATGGAGGGTATATTAACATTGTCATTCCGTTTGTAACTCCACGAAATATTCATAATAGACCCTACAAATTCTTGATCAGCGTAAAATTCTACGACGATTTAGCGATGTCTGTCTGTCTGTCCGTCTGTCTGTTGTAATCACGCTATCTTTCGAACGAATTGAGATAGAAGGCTAAATTTTTGCACACATGTTTACTTTGCCAGTAGGCAGGTTAAGTTCGTAAATGGGCCATGTTCGTCCACGTTTTGATATAGCCCCCACATAACGGTACATTCGGATGTTCGGTATGTCAATGATTTTGGCGACATTATTCACTGGAAGTGCTTCAAATTTGGCATTTGAAGTTCAGAATGGATACTACCGCCTAAGACAGAAAATTGTCTGTGCAGGTCCACGTCTTCGTATAGCCCCCATGTAACAGTACCTCCCGATATTCTATATTTTGATGATTTCAGCAACATTATTCACCGGAATCTTTTCAAATTTCGAATTGGAAAATCCTAATGGGTACTACATCCCAAGAAAGAAAATTGTCTGTGCAGGTCCACGTCTTCGCATAGCCCCCATATAACGGCACATCCCGATATTCGGTATTTTGACAATTTTAGCGACATTATTTCAAATTTTGGTATATAAAGTTCGTTATGGGTACTACATTTTTCATTTAAGTGGTAGTTTTTAGAATTTTTTTTTCAATTTCCTAGGAAATGTAGGAATTACTGTTCGTACCTGACTTAACACTGGTAAGAAATATTGGGAGTTGCAAAGTTTGCTCAAAATTTTATTTCCGAACTCGATCTCCGTTTTATAATAATCAGTGTGGATCAAATCGGATACTCCTTTCGAGAGTTGTCATTCGCACTAGCCAGACAGATGGACGCACACCCCTATATCGGCTCCAAATGTCCTGATACTGAGTTCGGTTCATAAAATGCTTCATTATATTTCCAAGTGTATTTGAGAGTACCTGGTTTATAGGTCAAAATGTTGTATGGTCATGGAAGTCCATTTTTTGGTATCGGCCTTTCTTTGGGTTTTTGTCATATATTCCATTTAATTTCAGAAAATTTTGATACTTTGGGTTGTAATTATGTAGAAACGCTATTAGCAGATAATTGTCCAAGTAATTTAATTATGTGATCTAGCCTATTATGTGGCTTAAGGATATGTTTTCGCCGAGGTACAAACTTTTTGCTGCTGCATGGTATTTCTGTTTGTTCAATATATTATGTGATGTCTTATGGGGGGTCTATTTCCAGTCCCCAAAATCAATTTAAACATTATTTACATCGCCGTAGAAGTTATACAATTTTCGAGGAACACATATAAACCTCAATTATTATTAGGTATTTAATTATATTTTTTTTTTCTTTGTTTGTCTTTTCAGTTTTTTTCTTGAGCTTGGACTGTCTAATTATTCTACCCCAATCTACCATCCGTATATTTGTTCCTTAATGTTATCACAGAGCAAATAAGCTGAGATCTGCTGTAGTAAACAAATAAAATCTGTAAATATACGCACACACACACGTAGTCCCCCCAATCTGGGAAAATATCATCTTAAAGCGTGAATATTCATGTATATAACCCCTCTTCCCACCACCCCCCTCAATCCCTTAATGTAATTTTAATTAAGTGCAAGTCGATGGCAATGGTCATTTTTATTGGCGTTTATTGATGTTTAAGTTTAATATTGGCATGATACTGCTTAAGCTCCGGAGTGGGTGCAAAATATCTCGGTTTGAGTTGAGCGTGGATAGGGGCTGATGGCTCTGATGGCACGACCACCTTCCGAGCTATGTCTGGCATTTTTATATTGAAGTTAATGGCCAACTGTCTCATAACCTCATTATCGTCATCAGTGGCAACATTTACGAGTTCGTCGAGTCGGGTCCTTCGAAGTAATTAAATTCAAATGATTTCTGTAATTAATTATACGACACTTTCAGTGCTGCACAGACAGCAGTGATGGCATGCGGCCCTCGTGCTGTGGCTTATGTCATCTCTGATTTAAAAATGAATGTACGATTCGCACATCGTTGCACAGATTTGTGTCGGTATATGGGACGACGATTTTGATTTAATTGAATGAAGAGAAGATGAACGGAAATTTACTGATGGCAGTGATGGATGAAATATTTTATGTGCTTTTCGTGTGAGTGTGTGCACTGATATGGGGCATTTGTTTATAACATGGAGAAGGAAGCGAGATAGACCCTTAGTTACTTTTGAGGATCTTCATATAATCACTTTCTGAATCGATTTATTCATGTCAGTCCGTCCGTCCGTTTGTCCACATAATCTTGCGAACAAAATAAAGGTCGCATTTATTACCCGATTGATGTGAAATTTTCCAAACAATTTTTGTTTGGCCCAAGGACGAACCCTATTTCGTTAATCGGATGAGATTTAGATAAAGCTCCCATGTATCTTTAACCGATTTCGGGTTAATTGTGCACTAAATGGCCAATATACGTTCATATAACCTGAGTTTTGGCACATCCAACTGAAATCAGTCTAAAAGCAATTTGGTGAAAATCGGTTCAGATATAGCTATAGCTGCCATATATATGTTTCATCCGATTTGGTGTTAAAGTCCCTCACATTCAAAATATGTATTCGACAACAATGATATTTGGTATTGATAGAGCTCGGAAATACCTCTGCTGAATTTCATCAAGATCGGTTCAGTTTTGGATATAGCTCAAAATTTTATCTCAATTTTATCGAGACCGGTTCAGATTTGAATATAGCTCCCATATATATCTTAAAGCGATTTCAGGCTAGTTGTGCACCAAATGGCCAATAGCAGTTCAAATGACATGAAGTTTGGAACATCCGATCGAATTCAGTCTAGAAGCAAGAACATCCAATTTAATGTTTAAATTCCTCACTTACGTACTATGCAATCTACAACAATGGAATTTGGCACCACATAACTTATGGAGCTCAAAAATACCTCTATGAAATTTTATCGAGATCGAATCAGATTTGTATGTAGCTCCCAAATATATATCTTCGTCCGATTTAAATTTTATTGTGCGCCAAATAATATTCGTCCAAATAGACTGTGTTTCAGCACATCCGACCGAATTTAGTCTAGAAACAAGTACTTCAAAATTGCAGAAATTCGGTTCATATATGGATAAATGTTACATCCGATTTAGGATTTTAAGTCCCTCACATGCGCAATATGCACTCTATAACAATAATCATTGGTACTTAAGGAGCACAAAGATACCTCTGACAAATTTTATCGAGATTGGATCAGATTTCGATATAGCTTCCATATATAACTCTCACAGGTTTGTGTGCACCAAATGGTTAGAGCACTCCAGCATTTAAATGTAAATAAATCTTTTGTGACTCGTACCATCGCTCGTTACCGTGATACTGGTAGCATAGCCCGACGTCAAGGAAGTGGACGGAAGAAAACAGCAACATCAACAGAATTAGTTCGAAAATTAAAGAAGCGACTTGATCGGAACCCGCGTCGCAGTGGCTGTTAAATTTGGCTTGAGCTGAACATATCGCAATATTCCATTCTACAAAATTGAAAAAATGAGCTCGGGGAAAATTCATTGAACTTCCAAAAAGTGCAAGAACTAACACCACAACAGAAAGAAAATAGACTCAAAAGAGCTAAAGAATTGCTTCGCTTGGCCGAAAGTTGTGAACTGCCGAATTTGGTTTTCTCCGATGAGAAAATTTTCATTGTCCAGCAGTTTGTAAACAAACAAAATGATCGTGTTTACTTGTAAAGAGGTCAGCTAAAAATGTGCACCTTCCGTTGGCCACCAGAACTCAAGCTCCGGCCATGGTGATGGTGTGGGCCGCCATAATAGGAGGACATTCCAACAAGACTCAGCACGCGCCACCGTAAGAATGATTACAAAATCAGGTTCCTCGCTTCATTTCCAGCGCACAATGGCCACCAAAATCTTCGGAAACCAATCCGTTGGACTATTGTGTCTGGAGTATTTTGGAAAGCAAGATTGGCATGAAAAAAAAACCAAAATGTCGATAATCTCAAGCAAGCGCTTCGCCGGGAATGCGCCAAAATACCGCGGAGCAACATTCGGTCAGCGTGTGATGGTTTCATTGGCCGTTTGAAGGCCATAATTCGTGGCAAAGGTGACCAATTCGAACAAATCTAAACTTATTCTAATTTTTTATTCGGACATTTTTTGCTTTCATTCATTAAAATTAAAAAAAAATGTAAAAATTAAGGCGTTTGACTTTGTGGCAGTTTTTTTTTTATCTCACCCTGTATACCTCCGTCCGTCCATCCATATCCATATGAAATTTTGCATGGAGGTAGGGTTAAGATCAGAATAGAAGCCTATTGGGAGAGATGATTGCAAAATATTTAGAAGATGAAATGTATCAAAAAAAAATATGTTCGGCCGGAACGGAATGAATCTCCACCATTTTGTACAAAGTTGGCAAATTTTCAAAAAAAAATCCGTTAAAAATTCAGTTAAGATCTTAAAAATACCGAATGCAGCCGTATATTAGGGTCTATACGACGACGTGGACCTGCATAGGCAACTTTTGTCACAAGCTATTACAATATTCAAATGCGGAACTTAAAAAAATCTGTTTATAATGTAGCTAAAATCATCAAAATACCGAATATAGGGGGGTTCTATGGAGGTTATAAAACGTGGACCTGCACAGACAATTTTCTGGCATAAGCTGTAGTATCCATTGGGAATTTCAAATACCAAATTTGAAACAATTCGGTAAAAAAATGTCGCGGGAATCATCAAATTACCGCATATCGGGAGGTACCATTATATGGTGGCTATACGAAGACCATGGCCCATTTTCAATACCAAAAGTCCTGCAGACATAGTACATATTTGAGGAACATTTTATCAACCTACTTCATTTCGTTCGGAAGCTAGAGTGATTTCCACAGACGGATAGACGGACGGACATCACTAAATCGACATTGAATTTTATGCTGAATATATATATTTTATGGGGTCTAAAATGTATATTTCGAGGTGTTACAAACGGAATGACAAACTTAATATACCCTCCATACTATGGTGGAGGGTATAAAAAAAGAAATAATTCTTGATTTTGTAGGTGCTCTATTTTTCACTAACGAAGAAGCGGGTATTTCCTAGTACTCGCGTTAAATGGGATCAAGAATGAAGATGAGATACATAAGTCCACCCTTTCTGATACATCCGCAACTAAACTTTTTAAGTTTTGAACAAAAAAAATTATTTTATATAAATTATATATTTCAAGACTAAGTCCACACTATTGCAATGTGCTAAATCCGGACTAGCCTATTTTCTCTTTTATTTTCTTCGAATCTCAAGTACATCAAAGTACCGTCACACATTCCACTTTTTTTTTTCACTTTAATTTTATGAGTAGCACTCTAAAGCCAGCAAGGACTTAATATAACCTAAATCCACTACCTACTCGAAATTACTCTCTTGCCATTATCCCCCCGTCACCGAAGCCATGTAATAGCATTAGACATTAATTACATCCATTACACGTTGAAAAGCATAAAAATAACCAGAAATTAGTGTAACTATGTGACAAGGGTCAAAAGAGCAGGCAACTAACTGAAGCATAAGCATGAGGAATAAACTTAGTCTGTTAATATTTACAAATGACTGCATGTGGTGTGAACTGTAGTGACACAACAAATTAAGATAGCAAAGAGCAAAAATGCCGAACAACTCGTGTTGCGTATACTTAATTTACACGCACAGTATCTCATCATACGCACCGATGTACCATCCCTCCCGTATTGCGTACTTATTACACTTGTAGCTATGAGTATCCGCATGATAGTCTCTGGCTATGTTCTATCTTTAGAAGATATTAATATGCAAAACCACAAGCGCTAAAATTGTCCTCTTTGCGAGGGGGAGAGAGAGAGCACGAATTCTCATAGACAAAGTTGCTATTAATTTAAAAATAATGCCATACCCCCCTTTGTGATGGATCAGCTGTGAAATTCCGCACAAAAACTTGGTTAAAAAAGTGCAGGCAGCACAAGTTTGCCTTTCAATGGTAGCATCCATTTCAGTCTGCCTTCGGGTTTATTTATCAATTAGCTATAGCCATAAACAACGTGGCCAACATATATTCTATGTCAGCTATTAACTAATAGAGCCATTAATAAAATTATAATTTTCTTATCCCGAAGTTTACAACAAGTCGAAAACTTTTTTATTGCTTATCAAAATTTATTCTATCATTTGGCCCAAATCTTCTAACGAAAGATTAAAATGAGGAGGATGACGTGACTATAGCAATATTTCCTTTAATATTCTCTGTTAAAATAATTATGGAATAATAGAAAATTTGACAAATGACTTAGTAGTCCTTTTTTGCTGCTCCATCTTCTTCGTGTTGACCTGCTTTGGCTTTAGTTTGTTGGCCTGGGGCATTTTTGGCACCAACTCAAATGCTTTGATAAGCAAATGTTGTAGGTGGCGTGAATGTGTGTGGGTGTGTCTGTATGTTTGTGTGTGTTCATTCCATTCTATTTTAAATTTTATTGGAATGCTTGGAGCTATTCGAAAATGTTGATCTTCTTTTCGATGTCACTTGGTTCCCCTTTTTCAAAATAGGAGATGGGGCAAATTGTAATCAGAATATGGGAAATTATTGAAAAAGTTTACATTATTAAATTGTATTTTAAGAAATGGATTGGTTTAGATTTAATTTAATTAGGTCATGAATAAAACCGATTTGCACCCTACGTACAGGTTTGTGAAAACTTTTTTATAAATAAGGGCTAATTAAAGCAATCTCCCTCGCAAAAGGGATTTGGATTATTTTGTAGAAGACTCCGGAGAGTAAATAATTATAAAATATAACAGAATATTCATAGTCCTTAGATTCAAACATGACATTTTTTGAATATCACTTATAAAAAGGCCAATAGTCTGGTGGGACGGACTATATGATACCCCACAACATTATGCATTTTTCGAGGAAATTGTTAAAATTTTCCTATTTCTAGTTCTGTTAAAATCTTAAAAATACCGAATGTAGCCGTATATTAGGGTCTGTACGACGACTTGGACCTGCATAGGCAACTTCTGTCACAAGCTATTACAATATTCAAATCAAAAAAATCTGTTTAAAATGTAGCTAAAATCATCAAAATACCGAATATAGGGGGTTATAAATAGAGCTGCCCAGACAATTTTCTGTCATAGGCCGTAGTATCCATTACGAACTTCAATTACAAAATTTGAAACAATCCCTGTAAATGTGTCGCTAAAATCATCAAAATACCGAATATCCGGGGGTACCGTTATAAGGGGGCTATACGAAGACGTGGACCTGCACAGAAAATTTTCTGTCATATGCTGTAGTATTCATTACGAACTTCAAATGCTAAATTTGATATAGTTCCGATAAATAACGTCTCTAAAGTCATAAAAATACCCAATATCGGGAGGTACCGTTATATGGGGGCTATACGAAAACGTAGACCTACATGACTCATTTTTGGTCTTAGGATGTACTATCCATTACGAACTTCAAACATTTCAGGTAAATAATGTTTCTAAAATCATCAAAATACCGAATATCGGGAGGTACCGTTATATGGGGGCTATACGAAGACGTGGACCTACATACCCAATTTTTTGTTTTGAGTCGTAGTATCTATTACGAACTTTAAATATTAATTTTGAAACAATTCCGGTGAATAATGTCGCTAAAATTATCAAAATACCGCATATCGGGAGGTACCGTTATATGGGGGCTATACGAAGACGTGGCCCAGTACATGGCCCATTCTCAATACTAAAAGTCCTGCAGACATAATACACATTAGAGTAAAATTTTTTCGTTCGGAAGCTAGAGTGATTTCCACAGACGGATAGACGAACAGACATTGACAAATCGACATAGAATTTTATGCTGATCACGAATACATATACCTTGTGGGGCCTAAAATGTATATTTCGAGGTGTTACAAACGGAATGACAAACTTAATATACCCTCCATACTATGGTGGAGGGTATAACAATGAAGACACGTATATCAACGTTTTTAAAGGTTAGATCACAAATTAGCCTAAAAAAGGAGGTATGACCCCTCCCCTAAGTATCAATATTTTTTTTTGACAATTTTGGGTAAATACTTCTTAAATTCTTACATTTTATGTCTGTAGTGTCGTCAGCAATGTTTATATTTGGCCGAAAAATTCATTCAAATTTTGGGATTCCAGCTCTATTCCTTCACCCAATTTAGTAACATTTAGTACTTTTCGTAACATTCTAGTACAAATTTCCAAAAGCAGGTGTCTCAATTTCAAAAGCCGAAAGTGACCTCAATATCAATTTTGAGAATTCGAGCTATATTTCTTCATCCAATACCAAATGTAGTACCATTTATTTTCCAACAGCGATATCTTTGAGGATTTCTGCTCTATTTCTTAACCCAAATCCAAATGTAGTACCATTTAGTACTTATGGTACAAATATAATGCGTATTTCCAAATCCACCTTCATATCATAACCACAGACACCAACAGTGAAATCCATATCAAATTGCGGGATTCCAGCCCCAGTCCTTCATCCCACACCAAATATAGCACCATTCTGTACTTTTTTATTATAGAAGGAAAAATAATAAAACATTTTTATTTTTAGTATTTTTAAATTAAATCAATTAATTATAACTAATTTATTGACAAACAGGATTTTTTATTGGTTATAAATATCTACATTTATTTATATTATTTCTTAAATTTTCAATTATTTTAATAACAAATGGTTCTTTATTGATTTGATATAAAATGCTTCCATATTATTAAATTCCAAATGCTTAACGCTAAAAAGAGAAATTCAACCAAATTTTGGCCTTTATAGGTACGGCAAGGACTGAAATGTGAAATTAAGCGTAACCACAATTTTTTATAGTTGTAGTATACTACTAATCTTACCTAATAAAGGATTCTCGCTTCGCAGCTTTATTGATTATGGAGATAGAGCAGTCGTGATTTCAATAGACAGATAAGTGGAAATCATTAAATCAACTATGGTCATGATTGTACATACTTTATGGGGTCTACGGCGAATATTTAAAGGTGTTACAAACCGAATGACACATTTAATATATCCTCCTTTCCATGGAGGAGATTATAAAAAGGTACCTAATTCGGGTCCTTTGAAAAAAATACATTGAAAAACTTTTTTCAATCTTTTTGCATCTACACTTGTGCTTTAAGAAAAAATTTTATAAAAACATAGATATTATAATCAATAAAAATTCCTTTTTAACTATATATTAGTTATAATTAGTTGATTTAATTTTAAACCTACTAAAAATAAAAATGTTTTGTTATTTTTCCTTCTAAAAATCTAAAAGTTTCATTAGATTTGCAAAAAGTTTCATTTCGGTTGCAAAAGGTTTCATTCCCGCTGCAAAAGGTTTCAATTCCACTGCAAAAGGTTTCATTCCCGCTGCAAAAAGTTTCATTTGAATTGCAAAAGGTTTCATTTAATCTGAAAATGCTATATAATACCAAATGGTACCATTTTAGAAGTTTAGTACCATTTAAGGACTTTTCATAACCTTAAAGTTCGTAATTCCAAATTTTTTTTCCAAAACCACTTCATATCTCAACCGTATAGGGTGAGATAAAAACTGCAACAAAGTCAAACCCCATAATTTTTGGAATAAGTTGAGATTTGTTCGAATTGGTCACCTTGTGTACCAATCATGGCCTTCAAGCGGCCAATGATACCGTCACAGGCTGCCCGAATTTTGCTTTGCGGTATTTTGGCCCACTCTAAGTCATATTGAAAAAATCGCATGCGATAAAAAATATGAAAAAATAAAAAAAGTCACAAAATACTAACATCGTAATTGGCATCTTTTTAAGCGATTTTTTTAGATTTTATTCTTTTATGCCAAGGGCGCATTCTGAATTGTCAAAATCGGTCTAGCCGTTCTTGAGGTATAAGGATTCTAGCTAACATCCCCTTCCTTTGTATATATACATTGTATATTTTTCACTATATACGGTACGTAACGGTAAGAATTGACCTGCTCGTCTATTTGTGATTTCGCCGGGATTAAAAATATTCGCGGTTTAATGGAAAATTTGACTTTTATTTAATACAAATGTTATGGACTATTTCATCCACTATATGTTACCCGAAGACTATCAAAATTGGAAGGCTCCTGTCCATCCCTAAGCTCTAGCCCCATGCTAACTTCCGCGTCGAGTGGTTTATTTTTGCGAGCTGTAGAGCAACTGCATAAACAGGATTTTTTCCGTTTTTGGTCGATTTTAATTCCTAAATATTATGCGATCATCTCCAAAAGCAATATGTTTCTATTCTGGCCCTAGCCCCACCTTCATTCTAAATTTCGTGAAGATCGACCTATAATTGCGACCTGTAGAGTGATTACAAATTAACAGAGACAGACGGGCAGACGGACGGACATACGTAGACTCAGCTCGGCGAGATAGGAAGATCGATATATATTTTTCTATGTGGGAAACCAATATTTCGACGTGTTACATAATTGTTGGCCCAATAAAACTTATAATACCCACACGCATTGTGTTGTAGGGTATAAATATTATTTATCATCCTAGAACTTTATTGAAATATGAAATTCCATGTTTTAGCGAATATTTTCCATAACTTTATCTGAATTGCTTTCGGGTGGTAGTGATGAAGGTCTTTGCATGGTAGCCTATTCCCAAATTTGGTCCCTAAAACTTCCTTCGCTTAAAGCAGTGTTAATCATTTGAAAACATGAAAAATGACTTTCAGCTCGTCCCACATCATTGTTTGAAATTACTCTCACACTTTGAAAAATTAATTCACATTCAACAAAAATTTTGACTTAAAATGGGTATGTGTTTTTGTGTTTACAGACCCAACCGGCTGTTGACATAAAAATAAAATCATTTCTTTTATTTTTTATTTTTTTTTTTTGTTTTCGCATTTGTTGTTTGGGGTCGGGTGCTGTGCGAAAACATAAAAGAAGTCATTGAGACGTTTAAAATTGGATCAACGTTTGTCTCGTGTCTCGCAACAAAAGTCCTTCTGTTTTATTCTAAAAATTACGGAATGTGTTCTCATCGAATGGATACATGCGGCAGAGGTTCCGTTTCTTTTTGCTTTTCTTTGCCACTCAATATTTTATGTGTGTTTTATTAAAGAAACACTTTGCCACTTCTATTTGTCTTTTCAATGGAAAACAAACTTAAAACCTGATGAGAACCTCGTCGGAGAAAATTGTCTTTTTTTCGTTTGTTTATAAAAGCTTACACCTGGCTTTTCACATTCTTACAAATTCACACGAACGCTCACTCCCTACCAGTTTGAAATGCTCACAAGAAACTTACGTGCGGCTTAAAAGTGCCCATACCTACGTCTATATTTGTATCTATTGTTGTTGTTGTTTATTCAACAACAATGACAACGCTAGCATGCCTAACCGTATAAAGGGGACTTGGTGTTCCACAGTCTTTTTTAAAGCTACGAAAAAGCGTTGTTCTGAACTACAAGTGTGGCCGGACTATACATTGCCACGCCTACGAATTGAAGTGTTTTATGAGTGCGTTGTTGCAGACAAATGTTACAGTGATTCAAAGGCTAATAAAAGAGTGTTATGTTTAAATACACAGAGCAATATTTCAACCAGTTCCGTTGAAAGTATGGCTGGAATCATTAAAATGTCGAATAACGAAAGAAGGAGCCATCTTAGGAGCTACAGGAATACTTGGACCTATGTGGAATATTTTCTGACAAGCACTTTGTAAAAGAAAAAACACTTTCTCTATATCTCTGTTAACATACAATTTCCTGATCGTCCATTAGCAACGTCATCCTCAACCATACAGGGTGAGATAAAAAAAAACTGCAACAAGAACGCCATAATTTGTACATTTTTATAAATTTTATTGAATGAAAGCAAAATTTATCGGAAATAGCATCAAATTTTAGAATGTGTTTAGATTTGGTCACCTTTGGCACGAATTATGGCCAAAAAAAACGGCCAATAAAATACTCACACGCTGCCCGAATGTTGCTCTGCGGTATTTTGGCCCATTCCCGGCGAAGCGATTGCTTGAGGTGATCCACACTTTGGTCCTTTAGTGCCAATCTTGCTTTCCAAAATACTACAGACACAATAGTTCAACGGATTGGTATACGGAGATTTTGGTGGCCAATGTGAAATGAAGCGAGGAACCTCATTTTGTAACCATTCTTGGGTGGCGCGTGCTGAGTGAGATGGTGCTGAATCCTGTTGGAATGTCTAAGGTCTGCGGCCAAAATGTTTGCTTGCTCAAAGCTTTAATACACCCTCTAGAATATTTTCGCGATAATATTCGGCATTTATTCCGATGCCACGGCGATGGCGGTCCACACCATCGCCATGACCGACGCTTGAGTAGTCAATGGTAGCCAACCGAAGGTGCACAATCTCAGCTGACATCTTTGGCAAGTATACAAGATAATTTTGTTGGTTTACAAACTGCTGGACAACGAATGTTTTCGCATCGGAGAAAACCAAATTCGGTAGTTCAAATCTATCGGCCAAGCGTAGCATCTCTTAAGCTCTTATGAGTCTATTTTATTTCTGTCGCGGTGTAAGTTCTTGCACTTTGCGGAATTTCAATGGCTTTACCCCGAGATCATTTTTTAATATTTGCCGAATGGAATATTGCGATTTTTCGGCCGCTGCGACTCAGGTTTCAATAAAGTTGCTCCTTTACTTTTCGAACCATTTCTGCTGATGTTGCTGTTTTCTTCGGTCCACTTTATTGACGTCGGGCTTCGCCACCAGTATCACGGTAACGAGCGATGGTAAGAAACAGAAAATATTTATTTACATTAAATGCTGGAGTGCTGTTGTGGTTTTCCAGCCTAACATAAAGAAGTCACACTATCACGCTTGAATTCCATCACGAATAACTTTTTTTCTGGAAAATTATCACCAAAAAGCTTTTGTATGCTTGTAAACAATACAATGAACTGTCACTGGAATAATTTTAACAGCTGTCGGCTTAGCAGTCTGAAGTTGGTTGCAGTTTTTTCATCTCACCCTGTATTTGGAAAGATTATGCATCCCAAGCAAGCTGTGTGGAATAGGACTGCTTAAAATCCAAAAATCCATGATAGATAATTCAACGAAGGCACTAAACGGATTTTCACTGCAAAAGCAACACATTTCCAAAACCACCTCCATATCTCTATTCTAGATACCAAGAGAGACCTCAATATCAAATTTCAGGATTTCAGCTCTATTCCTTCACCAAATACCAAATTTAATACCACTAAGTACCTTTCATACAAATATACGACTCATTTTCAAACCACCGCCAATTGCCAACCTCAGATACCAGCAGTAATCAATTCGTTCCAAATGGTGGAGGGTATTAAAAGTTCGGCCCGGCCTGACTTACAGTTTTTTTACATGTTCTTTCTACTCTTTTCACTAACAATATTTTTGTCTTTGACATCAACGTCCTAAATGTGCATAATCAACAACATCAACAATTGTGCATAATCTCAGATGGAGTGTGATGTTAAGCCTCAAATCAATTTTAACCGATTTCCGGATTAACGTAACTTTTGAAGTTTCGATCAAATCTTAATAGAGATTTCAAACTTTTATGGAGAAAATGACATAAAAGACGACTTTAACGATTCGACTGAGGGTTAACCTAAAAAATATTTTCCCAGGATTTTTGCCAGTGATATTGCCAAACTCACTATATACATAAAATGCATGAATTCCAAGGCATTTTAACTCGAATATTTTTGAAAATGCAAATAAGAGCACAACTTCTCCGACCCATTTTAGTTACCCCCTGATGTAAACATTCAAAACTACTATACACGTGATACACGTATCCACACTGGAAAGGAGTGTATATTAACTTTGTCATTCCGTTTGTAACATCATTAAATATTCGTCGTATACCCCATAAAGTATAAATTTAACGACGTCCGTTTCTCTGTCTGTCTGTTGAAATCACGATACAGCCCACATTTTTTGACGTAGAGCTTCAGAATAATTTGATTGTGTCTAGGATGGTTGGTATTGAAAATGAGATATATCGGTCTACGTTTTGGTATAGCCCCCATATAACGGTACCTTCCGATATTCAGTATTTGGATGCTTTTGCCACATTTTTTCAAGGATTTGTCTAAAAATTGGTATTTGTGGGGTATAGTGGGTTCTAGCTCATGTGGCGAAACATTGAATATATAGGTCTACGTTTTTGTACAGCCCACATGTAACGGTACCTCTCGATATTTTGATAGTTTTTGCCACATTTTTTCATGGGGGAATATTGTATGTATAGGTCCATATTTTCGTATAGCCCCCATAAAACGATACCTCTCGATATTCGGTATTTTGTTGATTTTCGACAAATTTACGTATTTGTCTAAAAATTGATACATGTAGGTCACAATAGGTTCTAGTTCCGATGGCGGAACATTGTATGTATAGGTTCATATTTTCGAATAGCCCCTATATAACGCAACCTCTCGATATTGGGTATTTTCATGATTATTGCACAATTTTCCACGGATTTGTTTATAAATTGGTATTTGTTGGCCATAATAGGTTTAAGCTCCGGTGGTAGAGCATTGTATGTATAGGTCCACCTTTTTGTATATCCCCCATATAAGGGTACATCCTTATCCACGGATTCGTCTAAAAAATTAGTATTTGTGGTTTTTAATGTGTTTTCGCTCCAGTGGCAGAACATTGAATATATAGGTCCATGTTTCCTGTAAACTTTTCTAAGTGGGTACTGTTTTTAGTATGACTCTCATATTAGGGGCTCACTCACTTTATGTTTTTTTTTTACTCACTTTATGTTTAACTGCATTGTCCAAACGGTCTTACTGGTATTCGTAGTTTAAAGTGGAACACGGTTGAAGTAAGATACTTCTATATAAAAAATGTTTTGTTTATCTTTTTTCTGCCACACAGTGTTAATTTTAATCTTGGCCACCCCAACTAATAATCCTGTTGCTTAGCATTGAGCTTGTTTTATTTTATTATTTACTTCACATTATTGCCTTATTTTTGAACAGATTCTAAATTTATGTGCTACATTGAACTATATCCGTAGTTAATTTTTTATGAAAATCTAATTATAATATTTCTTCTTTAATTAAAATCAAATTTAAATTCATCGTTGCCTAGCTCCACGGTAAATCACGGGCCTTTGAAATATTGTATGTACGGACATGTTGTTGAATGTGTTGGCAAACAGAAAAAAGTGAGCGTTTGGTATGTTGACATTTTACTTGTGTTTTCTTTTTGTTCTTGTTGTTGCTGTTGTTTTGTCCAATGAACAGCTTTTCTTTTGTAGTTGCTGGGTTTCTTCTGTTTCCCCTGTTCCACAGCATTTTTGTTTCCACTTCCTTTGTTTTTATTCTCACTTTCGTGAAAAGGTACATAAAAATGGTGGGGCTCTTTTGTGTCTGTCCATCCCCGTTTAGTTTACCACCCCCCCCCATACAACAAAAACAACAAGCATACCCCATAACAGAACAGAAAGCTCGTTAACATTTTATTATAATGAAAATTGTAAATCTTATCTTAGTTTTCCGTATCTGACCAGAGCCAGAGAGAGAAACACACAAAAAAACCTGCTTCGGATTCCAATCCACCATGAATGTCCTGTGCACTGCAGTCAGTTCTCAGTCCTCAAACCAAACGGACTTTTCCAATCAACAAATGATGGCTTTTGTCACATTTCGGTTATATTATCTCCGGCAAGGGACTGTTTTATCACTCAACTAAACTATTAAAAAGATTGAAATAATCCTGTTTGTATGACTTGCCGATGAAGGAGCGCGGGGGGAGGTGGTGATGAAATACATTTGAATAATGCGTCGGCGATGGAGATGAGAATGACGGAAATGACTGTTGCAGTGATGTGGGAGGTGATATCTTTGAATAATACATCAAACCCAACTATCGTCACCATTCTCTGGACGGTATTTTTTTTAGTTAATAAAGTCGAGGGGGTGGATTACCCCCACTGGCTGTAAATACGATTATAAATGGAACTTTGGCAATAAACACATTAAGTTTTGGTCCAGTAGAATTTGATAAGTTGCTTTTATTTGTTTGTTTTATTGTTGGCATATTAAAGGTATCGCAATAAGTTTTGTGTGTTTGACCACATGCAAAGTTATATGGGCATGGTCTTTATTCGTATGTTAGTGTGTTGAAAGCATATGGACTGAGAAAGCTGGAATGGATGCTTGAATACCGGCAAGAAACCAATCATTTTGGAATTTAAATTTAGAAATTATTAGATTGCTGAAATCTGTCTTTAAATCTACTGTGCTATAAATGCAATTTTTCCCAAACTAGGAAACCCCGACAAAAAATTCGAAAATGAGACTGGACATATTGGACACATATAACGGCGTTTTGAAAGGTTATATCGGGAATACACAAAGTAGGGCAAGGAGAAAATATTCGATTTAGGATTCCTTGGAATCCCTGAATTTTAGGTATATAAAGTGTTATCAGCAATACTACTTGCCAGGTAATCGGGGAAATAGTTTTGTAAAAGAAATCTACCCTCTGTCAACCCGTTAACAGGGGTCTTTAGGTCATTTTCCTCAAAAACGCTATTAAGATGTGATCGTGACAGAAGAACATTAAGTTCGACCGGGCCAAACATTTAATACCCCCCACCTTAGGGTAAAGGAAACATTAGAGCTCATTATGAGCCACAAATACCAATTTTTAGATATATTCATGGGAAAATGTGCCAAAATCATCAATATACCGAATACTGGGAAATACGGCTATATGGGGCTATACCAAATCGTGGACCTATACAAACAATGTTTCGCCAAAGGACATAGAACCCATTAGGACCCAGAAATACCAATTTTTAGACAAATTCGCGAAGAAATGTCGCAAAAACCATCAAAATACCGAATATCGGCAGGTACCGTTATATGGGAGCCATTCCAAATCGTGGACCTATACATGCAAGGTTTCGCCACCGGAGCTTGAACCCATTATGACCAACAAATACCAATTTTTAACCAAATCTGTTAAAAAAAAATCTGACAAAAATAATCAAAATACCGAATATCGGGAGGTGCCTTTAAATGGGGACTATACCAAAACGTATATGTCTCGCCATACGAACTAGGACCCGTTATGACCCACAAATACCAGTTTTCAGCCAAATCCGTGAACAATTGTGGCAAAAATCATCAAAATACCGAATTCCGGGAGGTACCGTTATATGGAGACTATACCAAAACGTGGACGGATATATCTCATTTTCAATACCAACTATCCTAGAAACAATACAAATTATTCTGCTAAATTTTGACGCTCTACGTCAAATAATGTGGGCTGTATCGTGATTTCATCAGACAGACAGACAGACATCGTTAAATCGGTTTAGAATTTTTTGATGATCATGAATATATATATACTTTATGGGGTCTACGACGAATATTTAAGAATGTTACAAACGGAATGTCCATATTAATATACCCTCCTTTCCAAGGTGGATGGTATAAAAATTCTAGAAAATAATTGTCTGAACATTTTTCTATAGATCACAGAATGCCGCAATACTTACTCTGAAAGTAACATTGGATATACAAATTTTTCTACACTCAGCCATATGGCTAGAGAGGGTATATATCATTTGATACGGTCAAAACGTTCCTAGTCGAAATAACGGTTTTAGAGCCTAGGTTTCTTTGGTAATTCGTAATGTTTTTGTCAAATTTAGATCGAGTTCGGTGCTGGGCAATATCGGTCCACTCCTTCTGGTGCCTCCCCCACAAAATGTTAAAATTTTCAAAGGAAATATTTTATTGCACAGAAAGAGAAAGGTTGATCCGATTTTAATCCAACTTTGCAAAACCTAATATTTCCAACAAAGCGCGAAAATGGACATTATAGGTCTTTTTTGTTACCTCCCGCACAAAGGGTCAAAATTTTGAATATCCATGAAGCTAATAAAACGCGAAATTAACATCCGTTTCTATTGAGACTTGGTACATCTGAATATTTTCATCAACACAAGATCTGTAATAAAGATGGTAGAGATCGGACAATTCCTTCTGGTACATCTCCCACATATGGTTCAAGCTGTTGAAAAAACAAAACGCTCAAAGAAAGCGAAATAAGCACCAACTATTTCTTTAAATTTCACAATACAATTATGTTTGCTTACGTAAGATCTATTGTGAAGTTGATGTGCATCTGCGAACCCCTTCTAGTGCGATTCTTTACAACTTGCTAGACGCAGACCTGAGGTCGCTAAAATCATCAAAATACCGTTATATGGGGGGCTATACGAAGCCATGAACCTGTATAACTCATTTTCAATACCAAAAGTTCTGCAGACCAAACACACAGCTAAGAAACATTTTATCGTTCGGAAGCTAGAGTGATTTCCACATACAGACATAACTTCAACCGATTTCGGATTAATTGTGCACCAAATGACCAATATCAGTCAAAATGACCTGAATTTAGGCACATCCAACCACACCAGTCTAAAAGAACGGAAATTTTAAAATCGGTTCACATAAAGCTGTAGCTCCCATATATATGTTTTATCCGATTTGGTGCTAAAGTCACTCACATGCGTAATATGCACTACACAACATTGATATAGAGCATAGGATACTACTCGAAAATACCTCTGCAAAATTTATCGAAATCAGTTCGTGTTTTTATAAGACTTCGATGTACATCTTTATCCGACTTTATAAATGTTGCTGACCATATTGACCAAATTGAATATATTTTTTCATACTTAGCCGAATTGTTACATTTGGTGAAACTCGGTACGGTAATCTATTGTTCCAATAAATATTTTTATGGTTACTTTAGGTTAGGTTAGGTTGAAAAGAGGGGCAAAGCAATTCGCCGCATGCCCTGTTGGGCATACACTTCAGGCAGCAAAGGCCTTAGACTAAAGCTGGGAATACATAAAGCGCTTATTTGGCTGGCTTAAGTCATCGGCTGGCTTCTTCGGAAATGAACAAAGGAGCCTAGGGTCAAAATCGAACTAGGTCAACCTAAAACTCCTTTGTTCATCTACGAAAAAGCCAGCCGATGACTTAAGCCAGCCAAATATGCGCTTTATGTATTTCCAGCCTAAGGTTTTTTGAAATTCAGTTGCCTTTATGAAATTTCCAAACTGTCTTATATCATTTACCATGATCTGATTAAGGTCTTGTATGGAGTCGTTCCCGAAGAATTAGGATCTGATATTTGCAAGCGCTGGGCATTGGCTGGGAAAATGTTCCAATGTTTCGTCGTTTCATTCCCTTTGTGACATCCATAAATATTCGTCGTAGACCCCAAAAAGTACATATATTTAAAATTAATTATAAATAAAATTCTAAGTCGATTTAAATGTCCGTCAGTCTGTCTGTTGAAATCACGATACAGCCCACAATATTTGAAAATTTGGCAGAACCATTTGCTCCACGTTTTAGTATAGTCCCCATATAACGGTGCCTCCCTTCTGCATTTTGGTGATTTTAACACATTTTTTTACGGATTTGTCTAAAAATTGGTATTTGTAGGTCATAATAGGTTCTAGCTCGTGGGGCGAAACATTGTATGTATAGGTCCACATTTTTATATAGGTCCCATATAACGGTACAAACCTTTATTCTGCATTTTGATGATTTTTACCACATTTTTTTTTCACGGATTTGTCTTAAAATTGGCCTTTGTAGATCATAATGGGTTCTAGCTTCGGTGGTGAAACATTGTATGTATATGTCCATGTACCTCCTGATATTTGTAAGTTTTTACCACTTTTTTTACGGATTTGTCTAAAAATTGGCCTTTGTTGGTCAAAATAGGTTTTAGTTCGTGGGGCGAAACACTGTATGTATCTAACGGCCAAACCCATTTTAACAGTATTATCCAAATGGTCTTACTGGCATTCGTAGTTTAAAGTGGAAAACGTTAGAATGCAGATACTTTTATAAAAAAAATGTTTTCTTTACCCAATGTTGGGGGTATTAAAAATTTGGCGCGGCCGAACTTAATGTCTTTTACTTTACTACTTTTAAGGCAAAATTGTTTAAAATCGAGAGTTTGATATGATTCATAGTTGGTGTGGTCTACTTCATAGTTGGTATGATCTACTTCACATAAATTCCCAATATAAACTTTTTTTGTTACGGGAGCTATACAAAATACGCATAGTGGTGTAGGGTATCATATAAATGCCCCGCCCGACTTTTGACCTTTTCTTACTTTCATTTTTCATTTTCATTTTTTCATTTTTTTCATTTATTTTCATTTTTTTTAAATAATCCATTTTTCTCAAGCTACTGGTAATGCAGATATTGGTTTATTTACATTACCTCTTACTGGGTTATTCGTATCATATAATTCCCAAATTTGGTCTGTTTCTCTCAAATTATACAAATTCTGTTACAGCATTGTCTACATACACTGGAATCCTAATTCCTGGTATGGTTTTCTAATACCTAACGGACGATGTTGCAATCAACCCATAGCCGACACCTGTCTTTCATTGCATCCAATTTGAAAACGCAAAACACATTCACTCAAATAAATACCATAATCCAGAAATAATTATATAAACATTTTATAAAACTGTGCACACGAATTTGTTTTTATTTCTAATTTATTCGGTAAATTGCTAACGTAAATTATTTGATTATAATCGAATTATGTGCACTTCCCTCCGACACACTCGCTCATCCAAACCCTGATTCGAAAGCGAACGAAAAAAAAAACAGAAACTAGTGATAATTGGCAATGTTTTCCAATGGATTACAAGATAAACAATTAAATCACTTAAATGTCGATTATTTAGTAATTATTTCTGTATGTCGGTGCGTCAGTGGGAAAGCGCCGAACTATTCCTGAAAAATTCGCAATGATAAAACACGCCAAGTGTCAATAAGTTATCTAATTAAGAGCCATGAAAACATGATTTTATTTACAAATTACAATTTACACTTTTTTCGGTGCCGATGCCGGCAACGATTAGATTGGTAGAAAGAGAGATGTTGTGCAATTAAATTTTTGCGGGGGAGAATTGACATAAACAAACAATTCTAAATTTGTTTAAAATAATTTAGAAAATTTCCATCATAAAACTGGCATGTTTGGCATTTGTTTTAAATGAATTGGAAACTGATTTTAAAAATGCTCTTAATTGCTCTTCGAGAGTCTATGTGATTTAAAAATAAAAAATAAACCGAATTCTAATACGTTTTTGTTACCAACTGGACGTATTATGTAAAAAATATGTAAAGTCAATTTAACACAAACGGTGTAACACAAAAAACAGTAACGGAGAAAAACCAGCAGATTATGAAAGTAGAGCCAAGAAGAAATGTGTTAGCATTTCGAAAGTTTACATCGCAATACATATCCACATTGTTCATTTTTTTTAATTTACGGATTTAGGTATCTAGAGTCTTTGGCAATATTGCAGATAAAAATACGAGCAATATTCTGGTTGAAAATGTTAACCCCCCAACCGAGTCAACAAAGGGGGTTTTGGTCCTTTTTGTAAAATATGCCTCAGAACTCAGAATCGGGAGGTACCGTTATATGGGGGCTATATGAAGACATGGACCTGCACAGACAATTTTCTGTCTTAGGCTGTAATATCCATTTCGAACGTCAAATACAAAATTTGGAACAATTCTGGTAAATAATGTCGTTAAAATCATCAAAATACCGAATATGGGTTGGTACCATTGTATGGGGGTTATACCAAAACGTGGTCCTATATGGTCCATTTTCAATACCAAAAGTCCTGCATTACATTATATACATTTGAGTAAAATTTTATCAATCTACTTGATTTCGTTCGGAAGCTAGAGTGATTTTCACATAGACGGACGGACATAGCTAAATCGTCATAGAATTTTATTCTGATCAAGAATATATGGTGGAGGGTATAAAAATATCTGATTCCGAAACTCAAATACGAATTTGAAACAATTCCGGTGAATACTGTAGATAATATCATCAAAATACCGAATATCGGGAGGAACCGGTATACGAGAGATACACGATTTCGTGGATCTATATAAAGAATTCTCTTCCACGGAGTAAAGTACTCAGAAGGAACTCCTTGTGTGGAATTTCAGACAATTCCATTGAAAAATGTGGCTAAAATTGTAAAAAATCGAATATCGGGAAGTACCGCTATATGGGCGCTATATAATATCGTGGACCGATATAGCCTATATTCGAACTTGACTTGCTTGAAGACAAAAGACTGAGCTGTGTAAAATGTTAACTTTCAAACTTAGTTCTTTTTGACTCTAGCGCAATCACAGCAGATGGACGGGGCTGCTAAATCGTCTTAGAATTTTATGCTGCTCAAGAATATACAGTGTAAGAAAAAAACTGCAATCAACTTCAGACTACTGTCATTTCAATGCTACTCATCCGACAGCTGTTAAAGTTATTCCAGTGACAGCTCTTTATATTGTTTACAAGTGTACAAAAGCATTTTGTCTAGAATTTTCCAGAAAAAAAGTTATTCGTGATGGAATTCAAGCGTGAATTTGTCTGGAAAACCAGTCGTTAGAGCACTCCATGTGATGTGAATAAATCTTTTGTGTTTCGTACCACCATCAAAATGGCTAGTGGGCTGAACATATCGCAATATTCCATTCAGAAAATATTGAAAAATGAGATCGGGTTAAAGCCATTGAAATTACAAAAAGTGCAAGAACTTACACCGCTACAGAAAGAAAATAGGCTCAAAGGAGCAAGGGAGTTGCTTCACTTGGCCGAAAGTGGTGAACTGCCGGAATTTGTTTTCTCCGATGAGAAAACATTCGTTGTCCAGCAGTTTGTAAACAAACAAAATGATCGAGTTTACTTGCCAAAGACGCCAGCTGAAAATGTGGACCTTCGTTTGGCCATCAGAACTCAAGCGCCGGCCATGGCGATGGTGTGAGCCCCCATTACAGCCGATGGTCGCTCTCCGCTCGTATTAATTGATTGTGGCATCAGAATAAATGCTGAATATAATTGGGAAAATATTCTGGAGCATGTATTAAAGCGTTGGACACTCAAACAATTTGGCCGCAGACCTTGGAAATTTCAACAGGATTCAGCACCTTCGCACTCAACACGTGCCACCCAAAACTGGTTGCAAAATTAGGTGCCTCGCTTCATTTCCAGTGCTCAGTAGCCACCAGAATCTCTGGATACCAATCCGTTGGACTATTATGTCTGGAGTATTTTAAAAAGCAAAGTTGGCACTAAAAAATACCAAAGTGTCGATCACCTCAAGCAAGAGCTCCGCCGGGAATGGGCCAATATACCGCAGAGCAACATTTGGGCAGCGCATGACGATTTCATTGGCCGTTTGAAGGCCATAATTCATGCCAATGGTGACCAATTCGAACAAATATAAAATTTGATGCTATTTACGAAATTTTTTGTTTTTTTTTTAAATAAAATTTAAAAAAAATGTAAAAATTATGGCCTTTGACATTGTTGCAGTTTTTTTTATCTCATCTGATATTTTTAGAGAAATTTTGTTTACAATATTTCTTCTATATGTATATCCTACACCACATATTTGTAAAGGTATCGTTGTGCATTTGTTTGTAACATGGAGAAGGAAGCGAGATAGTTACTATTGAGGATCTTCATAGAATCATTGTCCGAGCCGATTTATGCGTGTCAGTCCGTCCGCCCGTCCGTGCATATATTTTCGTGAACAGAATACAGGTCGCATTTATTATCCGATTGAGATGATTTTCCAAACATTTTATGTTTGACCCAAGGACGAACCCTATTTAAATTGGTTAGAAACGCTTCAAAATTAGATATAGCTCCCATATGTATTTTCAACCGATTTCGGGTTAATTGTGCTCTAAATGGCAAATATCAGCCCAAATGACTTGAATTTTGGCACATCCGACCGAATAAAAGTTGGTGAAAATCAGTTCAGATGTAGCTATAGCTCCCATAAATATGCTTCATTCGATTTGAGGTTTTATGTCCCTCATATGCGTAGTATGCAGTCCACAACAATTATCTTTGGTACATCATATCAGATACAGCTCTAAAATAAGTGTCTACAATTTTGTCAAAATCAATTCGGATTTGAATAAAGCTCCCATATATATCTTTGTCCGATTTCAGGTTTATTAGATGCGTAATATGCACCCTACAACAATGGTATTCGGTGCCAGATATCTAATAATCTCAGAGCTTTGCAAAAGTAACTATGGGTCTATCTCGTTTCCTTATCTCCAAACAACTGCACAAATATATAATATCCTGACCACAACTATGTTTGGAGTAGGGTACAAAATTTCACTTAAAATAATCAAGGCGCTATTTTCATATATACAGGGTAACTCAAAAGTAATTGCCTCAAGGAAATCGATGTCCGAAAATGAAATATTTTGAGGCATACGGTAATGAATTTATCTCCGAATTTTTATTTATTATTATTGTTTTGGTATTGAAAATTGGCATGTAGGTCCACGGTTTGGTATGATTTTAGCGACATTATTTAATAAAATTGTTCCAAATTTGGTATTTAATGTTCGTAATGGTTGCTACAGCCTATGATAGAAAATTGTCTATGCAGGTCCACGTCTTCGTATAGCCCCCATATAACGGTATCTCTCTATATTCGGCATTTTGATGATTTTAGTGGAGTAGTTTCAAATTACGTATTTAGAGTTCGTAATGGGGATTACAGTCTTGACAGAAATTGTCTTTGCAGGTCCAGGTCTTCGTATAGGCCCCATATATCAGTACCTCCCTACATAAGGTATTTTAACGGTACAATACTCACCGAAATTTTTTAAAATGTCGTTTTTGAAGTTCGTAATGGATGCTTCAGCCTGTGACAGAAAATTGTCTATGCAATTCCAAGTCTTCGTGTAGCTCCGATATAACGGTACCTCCCATTGTTTTTTTTTTTTTTGATGATTTTAGCTACATCTTTCACTGTTTATTTCAAACAATGCCTATGTAGGTCCACGTCTTATAGACCCTAATATAAAGACTATATTCGGTATTTTTACGATTTAAACAGAATTTCTAACGGATTTTATTTTTTGAAAATTTCCAGATTCGTTCTAAATGGTGGAGGGTATTCAAAGTTCGGCCCTGCCGAACTTACTGCTTTTTAATTTGTTTAGTTTCGCATTTGAATATGGCTTATTACAAAAGTTACCTATGCATGTCCTTGTCGTCGTATAGATCCTAATAAAGCAACTACATTCGGTATTTTTAAGATTTTAACAGAATTTTTAACGTATTTTATTGTTTTTGTGAATTGCCAAATTCGTTCCATATGGTGGAGGGAATTCGAAGTTCGGCCAGGCCGAACTTACAGCTTTTTTATTTGTTTTTTAATTATACCCTACAACACTATGTGTTGGGGGTATTATAAGTTTGATTGGCCCAAAAATTATGTAACACCTCGAAATATTGGTTTCCCACATAGGAAAGTATATATGGATCTTCCTAGCTCGCCGAGCTGAGTCGATCTAGCTATGTATGTCCGTCCGTCCGTCTGTCCGTCTGTCCATGTTAATTTGTAATCACTCTACAGGTCGCAATTATGGCCCGATCTTCACGAAATTTGGAATGGAGGTCGGGGTCGGGACAGAATAGAACCCTATTTCTTTTTGAGATGATCGCCAAATGTTTAGGGGTTGAAATGGACCAAATACTGAAAAAATTTCGGATTTTGCAGTAGCTATACAGGTCGCAATTATAGACCAATCGACGCGGAATTTCGCATGTAGCTAGAGTTTAGGGCGGGGAAGAAGCCTACCAATTTGGGTGGTCATCGGATAATATTTAGCGGGTAAAATATACCATATATTTTGTGTTGAAAAAATTCAAAATTTTTCATTAAACCGCGAATATTTTAAATCCCGGCGAAATCACAAAGCCATGACAAGGTTACTTCTGACCTTTACATTGATGTTAACATCCAACAAATCGGATATATAGCAAAATATGTGCGATATATATGTCTATTAAAGAAGATATGCTTGAAAGATCTCTTATATGTCGAGAACGGCTGAACTGATTTCGACAGTTCTCATTAATTCAGAATGGCCTCTTGGCAGGAAAGAAAAAACTTCTAAAAAATCGCATAAAAATATCTCTCTAAAGATGAAAATATTGATTTTGTAAAATTTTCTCATATTTTTTCAATTTTGTCATATTTTTGGCATATTTTCATTTTGAATTAAACATTTGGTAATATTTCTACAGCTAACAAAACTAAGTAGTTAGGATATCAGGATATCATATACAGATCGCATTTATGGCCCGATCCTTACGAAATTTTGCATGGGGATAAGAATAGAAGCCTACTCTTTTTGGACATGATCGCCATATATTTAGGGGTTGAAATGGACCAAAAAAACTGCAAAATTGTCGGCAGGTCCTAATTATCGCCCGATCCTCACGCACATTTGAAAGGGGGTTACCGGACATTGCAAAAGCCAAGCAGTTTTGGATGGCCATCCAAAAATATTCAATGTGTGAAATAGTTTGCCAACTTTTGTAGACAAAATACGAAAATGTCTATTCCGGAGACTTTTTGGAGAATTCACAAATACAGGAAAGACGCACTTCTGACTATTTCGTTAACGAATATAGTCAAATGTCTGTATCTCATATAGATGCGTTTCAGTCAAAAACCAATAATAAATGTTAATCTTTTGCCACTTCTGAGAGATTATAGGTCTTTGGGAAATATGGGTTCCAGATCTAGGAAGACCATTTACGTGCAACATCTACCAATAAATTGGAAATGAGCAAATTAGTTTAACTTGCTATTATTCGAAAATTAGAGAACGAAACCTGATGGTTTTCTTTTATAATTTGTCACAATATCTTGTGGAATTCTTTCGAGTATCTCGCCTATATAAACTGTATCGTTTATTATAGTGTTGTAGGGTATTCAACTGTCGGCCCCGCTCGACTGTAGCCTTTGCTTACTTGTTTTTATCTATCAATGTCTACATTGGCATAATCTCTTCACAAATGTCCCTTATAGGACATGAATAAGCCAAAATGTACGTCGACTAAAAATTGCAATATTCCCTACTCCCCTTCAACACACCTAGAATAGTTATCTTCTTGCAAGGTCAAAATAGAATAGCCTGCAAATACCAAACTGATGAATATGTATGATTTGAATAGAAAATAAAGTCCGAAAAAATTATAATTTATAATTCCTTGAATTGCCTAACCCATTTACGAACCTAATGCCACAAAAAAACAACAGCAGTCTCCATATGGCAAGACACACAGACATTGCAAAATAATGGGCCATAAGATAATTTGCAAAAGGTCAAGGCAACTCTTGCGTTTTAATAAGTAACCCCTTAAAAACGAGAAAACAAAATATATCTCGCACAAAAAAAAAAACATTTTCTTAATTTCCAGCAGCTACGGATTGGGGTTTTGTGTTTTTTTTTTCTTCGGTGTTTCCCTTAACGCAAACACTTACAGTTCAATATATATTTTCCCCATAAAATATGAATATATTCTCTTCAGTTTATCCTTGAAAAAGAGAATGCCCTTGGTTAAGTTAAAGTCAATGTATGAATTAACAGTGCAAATATTAATTAAGAACCCTTCGATTTTCGTAGGTGCGGGCGGACGGGCTGGGGTGTTCATTGTGTGATGGCTCAGCAAACTTTTTAATGAAACCTTTTATGGGTAAATGTGGCTGGAAGAACCACATAATAAACAAATGAATAAATGCACACACATGCATGTATTCATGTACACGTGTTCTCACTTGTAATTGAGACGAAAGTGGTCTCGGGAAAATAGACGTTCATATTTGTGCAAGGTTAAATGCGGGTTGGTGGTGTGGGTTTTTTTATATTCCATTTTATTTTAAAAGGACGTCAACTGAATAAAAAACATAAATGAAAAGCAGGGATATATATTCCAAATTATTTATTCTGAACGAATGTTTTAATCACTTCTCAATTTATGGTAAGGGTGGCAATGATGGAAAATTCCGTCAACAGCATTTTCAAGATATATTAAAGGGGAAATTTGGGGAAAACATAATTGCAAGTAGTTGTCAAGAACTGTTGGTATTGAGTCTTATGTTCTTCTTGATCTTGTTCGTTGATCGAAAATACAACACAGTAAAATAAATAAATAAATTTTATTAATTAAATTACTGTATATTATGAAAGCAGGGCTAAAAAGAGGATCGATGTGTATCGAAGTTATGAATGCTTACACCGAAAAATAACTGGTGGGAGCAAGTTTCACCCACTTTTTTTTTAAATCATCGAATTAATAATATTTCTTTTTAGAATTTTTGAATTTTTATTATGCTGTGTCTTCGGCAATATTAAGGATAACAATGCAAAGATTGGTTTTGCATATATTTCAGTCGCATCTGAATCCGAAACTTATTTGTGGTTTTTTTCTACAAATCCAATCCATCTGGAATTTTTCAGACCCAGACTTAAGAAAATTTGAAGCGAATTGAAAATATAAACAAGTAAGAAACCGTAAGTTCGGCCGGGCCGAACTTTGAATACTCTCCACCATTTGGAACGAAGTAGGCAATTTTCAAAAAAAAATCCTTTAAAAATTCTGTTAAAATCGTAAAAATACCGATTGTATCTGTTATATGGGGATCTATACGACGACATGGACTTGCATAGGCAACATTTCTTATAAGCCATTACAATATTCAAATGCGAAACAAATCATCATAATACCGAATATAGGGAGGTACCATGGGGGTTATAAAACGTGGACCTCCACAGATAATTTTCTGTCATAGGCTGTAGCATCCATTACGAACTTTAAATACAAAATAAAAATTCCGGAAAATGATGTCTCTAAAATCATCAAAATACCGAATATCGAGAGGAACCGTTATATGGCGGCTATACGAAGACGTGGATCTGCCTAGACAATTTTCTGTCATAGGCTGTAATGTGCATTACGAACTTCAAATAATACATTTGAAACAATTCCGGTCAATAATGTCGCTAAAATCGTAACAATATCAAATATAGGGAAGTACCGTTATTTGGGGGCTATTATATTATATAATTTTCTGTCATAGGCTATAGTATCCATTCAAACTTCAAAAACCAAATTTGAAACATTTCCGGTGAATAATGCTGCTAAAGTCATAAAAATACCGAATATAAGGAAGTACCGTTATATAGGGGCTATACGAAGACGTGGACCTGAACAGACAGTTTTCTGTCATAGGATGTAGTATCCAATACGAACTTCAAATACCAATTCCGGTGAATTATGTGGCCGAAATCAAAATACCGAATATCGGGAGGTGCCGTTATATGGGGGCTATACAAAGACGTGGATCTGCCTAGACAATTTTCTGTCATAGGCTGTAATGTGCATTACGAACTTCAAATAATACATTTGAAACAATTCCGCTGAATAATGTAGCTTAAACCACCAAAATGTGGACCTACATGTCCCATTTTCAATACCAAAACTCCTGCTGACATAATATTCATTTGAGTAAAATTGTATCAATCTACTTCATTTCGTTCGGAAGCTAGAGTGATTTCCACAGACGTATAGACGGACGGACATCGCTAAATCGACATAAAATTTATGCTGATCAAGATTATATATACTTTATGTGTTCTAATATGTATATTTCGATGTGTTACAAACGGAATGACAAACCAAGTATCCGCCACTTCGCCTTTTTATATCTCTCCACCATGCATAGTATGGAGGGTATATTAAGTTTGTCATTCCGTTGTTGTACTTCTCGTACCCTTTTAGCACACATTTCCAAAACCACCTCTTTATCACAAACCTACCACCAACAGAGTCCCCAATACAAAATTTCAAATTCAAGCTTCGTCCGTGTACTCTTATCCATACTGTTCCTAGTTTAGCACCATTTAGTACAGTCTGTACACTAAGACCACATTCCGAAAACCACTTTCAAACTTGATTACCAAACTTTATTAACTCTATCCGTTACCATAATACTTAATGTTATAATTTTAGAAGTTTAATACTATTTAGAAGTTTTCGTAACCTTAAAGTTCAAATTTCAAAAAACATATTATCGATTGAATGTTGCCATTTTGTTTATAGTTGTGCCAATCTAGTTTGATCGAAGGAACATGTTCTTTATCTAGTTTCGTGGAATAGAGTTGTGTGAATCTAGTTCGGTACACCAGCTCCTTAATGTATGAGTGATTTCATATATTTCTTATCACTCATACGTTATATATGGAACTAGTTCGTTCGATCGAAATACATTGGCACAAATCTTCCGTGTACTCCTGTCGTTTGTATGGAAACTCTGCGTATGAGTGATATTAAATTTATGAAATCACTCATACGTTTAGAAACTGGTGCATTGAATTATTGGCTAGATTTAATAAAAAGATATAGGGTAAGTGTACCAGTAGTCGGCACTTTTAGGATTTTCGCGTTTTTAATCGCTCACCATTCTGAGTGGAACATTTCAATTATAACAAAGTTAATTTATTCGGATTCGATATTTTCTATAGTTTTTGCAATAATAAATTAAGTTTTAATAACTTTTTATTAATTTTCATAAATTTGTAGTTTTATTAAAACATTTTTTTTTTTTGCAGTCGGCATACCAATTTTTTATAATAAGAATAATTAATAATAATAATAAATTAATTTATTAAAATATAATATGTTTGTTTAGTTAAACTGATTCGACGTCTTTATTGTACTTTTCTTAAGAATATGAATTGTTGAGGACCTTCACAGACAAAAATTTAATTTTTATTAGAATAAGTCATCTTTTCTTAGCGAAATTGTACACAAAGATAGCTGGCAATATATTTGAAGTAAACAAAATACATTTAGTTATAATAGTTTCATTTATTTGGGCTTAAAAATAAAAAGTGCCGACTACTGGGACATGCCGAACTTAGGCACACTTACCCTACCTTTGGTTTTTTCGAGACTCTTGATCATATTCTCCAATCAATTTGATTTTAACGTGGGATCTATCTATCCTTCTCACACTGTGCAATGTAAATTTCTCACGTACAGAGATTTTTAGAAAAGAAGGATGATACTAAATTTAGTGTGCATACTCGAAGACTTTTTTGGGAAGTGTCGTAGCAAATGTCAACCGTACAGGAAACTGCAATTCTAGGTAGTAATACATATCAACCTATATACTTCCCCTTAATAAGCCTCAATTAAATTGTTTTGTAGTTTTTTTACTGTTAGCCTAGTACCATAGCAAAGGCGTCTAACCGGTTTCAATATAAATTGATAAAATTTATTGTTACGCCAAATTCCGTCACACATTCCAAACTTCGTGTTTGGGAGTTATATTAAAACGTAAACCGATTTCAATATAATTTACAAATTTATTTTTCTACCAAATTTCGTCATTTATTCTAAATTTTATTGGATTCGAAGATCCATATCGTGTTCGGTACATCAAATCGGCCGAAAATATATATTGGAACTATATCCAAATCTGAACCGATTTCAATATAATTTGAAAAATGTATTTTTGTACCAGATATCATTAAAATTTGAGATTTGAAAACTGTATCTAAAATCAATCAAAAGATATGTGCATATAAAATCTAAATTTTTTGAAGGTATATTTGGAAATTTTCATGAGAATTTGTTCAGCGGGTTTCGAGTCCATAAATTGCAATCAAACGTACAAACATTTTCCTCTTTTATAGATATAGAAGAAGATGAAAAAAGAAGATGTGCACCAAATGCGTAATATTAGTCCGAATCAAATAAATTTTAGCGCACGCAGCTAGGTTCAGTCCAGATTATGTCTGGCAATTTTCATGATTCAGTTCAGATTTAGATGTAGCTCCCATATATATTTCCGTTCGAATACAATTTTATTGAAGTATTCGAATTGGACGAATGGAGCCGAATTCAGCGCAGAAGCAAGTACTTCAAAATTGGTGAAAATCGATTCATATATAGCTATACCTACCACATATATGTTTAAGTCCGTTCCATTCGCAATATACACTCCACAACAATGATATTTGAAACCAAATATCAGATATATTCCAGGAATACATCTGTCAAATTTCATCAAGATCGGTTCAGATTTGGATATAGTTCTCATATATACCTTTATCTGATATAAAGGCATATCAGCCCAAATGGAGTGCATTTTGTCTCTTCTGACCGAATTTAGCCTAGAAGCAAGTATTTCACATTTGTTTCATCCGATTTGAAGTCCTTCAAATTCAAATTATGCATTCCACAACAATGATATTTGGTACCACATACCATATACAGTTCAGATCCGATAACTCCGCCGAATTTTATCGACATCAGTTCTGAGTTTGATGCAGCTACCATATATATCTTCATGTTCATTGTAGTGCACCAAACATGCAATATCAGCCCAAATTGGATAGATTTGATTGGCATTGAAAACGAGGGTATCTCTCAATTTTCGGTATTTTGAAGTATTCCCAACTAAATCAGATAAAACTTACCTGCAAAAAAAGCTCAATACAGGCCCACTTATTGGTATATTCCCATATAACGGTACCTTTCGATTTTCGGCATTTTTAAGGCTTCTTCCACAATTCTCAACAAAATACCCTGAAACTTTCCAGATTGCAGGGGGTATTTTGAAGGTTCCTGCCACAATTTCCAACCAAATCAGCTGAAACTTTGCATTGTAAGCTCTCGGTAGGTATGTTATCTCCCTGCAAAAATATTCGCTACAGGGTCCACTAATTGATATAGCCCCCATATAAAGCTACCTACCGATTTTCGGTATTTTGAAGGTTCCTGCCACAATTTTTAATCAAATCAGCTGAAACTTGACATTTGGTGTTCTCTGTAGGTTTGTTCTCTCTTTGTAAAACATGTTTCATTAAGGTCCACTTATTGGTATAGCCTCCATATAACGGTTCCGCCCACTTTATTGTAATTTTTAAACGTTTACTGTATTTTCCAGTCAATATCACCTGTAGTTGCAATTTTTTCTACCAAATGGTGGAAGGTACTTAAAATTCGGCCGAACTACATGTTTTTATACCCTCCACCTTGGAAAGGAGGGTATATTAACTTTGTCATTCCGTTTGTAACACCTCGAAACATGCATTTTAGACCCCACAAAGTGTATATATTCTTGATCAGCATAAAAATCTATGTCGATTTAGCAATGTTCGTCCGTCTGTCCGTCTATCCGTCTGTCCGTTTGTGGAAATCACTCTAGCTTCCGAACGAAATAAAGTAAGTTGACAAAAATTTACTCAAATGTATATTATGTCTGCAGGACTTTTGGTATTGGAAATGGGTCATGTAGGTCCACCTCTTCGTATAGCCCCCATACAACGGTACCTCCCGTTATTCGGTATTTTGATGATTTTAGCGATATTATTTACCGAAATTGTTTCACATTTCGCATTTGAAGTTCGTATTGGATTCTACAGCCTATGGCAGAAAATTGTCTGTGCAGGTCCACGTCTTCGTATTGCCCCCATATAACGGTACCCCCCCATTATTCGGTATTTCCATGATTTTAGCGACATTATTTACCGGAATGATTTCAAATTCTGTATTTTAAGTTCGTAATGGAGCCCATGCCAGAAAATTGTGTGTGCAGGTCCACGTATTATAACCCCCATAGTACCTCCCTATATTCGGTATTTTGATGATTTTAGCTACATTATAAACAGATATATTTTCAAGTTTCGCATTTAAATATTGTAATAGCTTATGACAAAGTTCCCTATGCAGGTTGTCGTATTGACCCTAATATACGGCTACATTCTGTATTTTTAAGATTTTAACAGATTTTTTAACGGATTTTATTTTCTTGAAAATTGCCAAATTTGTACCAAATGGTGGAGGTTATTCAAAGTTCGGCCCGGCCGAACATACGGCTTTTTTACTTGTTGTTTGTTGAATTTAAAAATGTCTTAGTTGAGGTACCAAAAGTAGTTGACCTATAATATGCCTATCTCAGAATTTGATCTAAGGTTCGTAAACATTTTATGATTTATCAAGTTTAGAACAAAATCAGATACTGCCTTTAAGAGATATCTTGCACACCAGTTGCCAAGACAATCTGTCAGACAGACGGACGGACATGGCTAAATCAATTCCAAATGTCGTGAAATGGATTTCCGTTCAAAGAGACCTTTGGGTCTAAAACCGTTATTTCGATTAGGCATATCTACGTTTTGTGGTCATGCCTTTGGGTAATAGCCGCAAAGTTCAAGCTTAATCCATTTCGCCATAACTTTTAACGATAATATAACCGTTCAATTCAACGACAACCCCTCCCCCCTCTCATAGTAAATAAACTCAATGATTAATGCCGACCTAGTGTCTATTTTGTGCTAAATTCCTACCATTGCCAAATAAACTAATTTCGTATCCCAGTCAGCAATTGAGACATTGTTTGGACGACGTGACATTTGCATAAAAATAAAAAGCACGAACTTAAATCATTCTGCGTTGATTGGCAAAGCAAATGCATTCATTCATCATTAGCTTCACCTTTGGGATGATAATTTTAATTTCATCAAAGTTCAGTAAACTTGTTACAAAGTCGTTGAGGGGAGACAGGTTCTTTGACGAACTAACGAACAGGAGTAGCAGCGGCGCCGCTTTCCTCATCTTTGTGATAATTTATTCAGTAATAAAAACAACACCAACAACGTCAAATATTCCTTTGGCGTTTCTACGTTTTACGCCCACTCGACAAAAAAAAAATGTTCTAAAACTACTAGTGAAAGCGAACAATTTTTTATGCCAACGACACCAACCATGGTCCATAAACCAAAATGGGCTTTGCTGCAGCAGAAAAAAAAATGAGAAAAAATAAACGAAAATGAAACTGATTTGATGGCCTTGTCCCTAGGCGCAAGTAAAACGAAATGTGATTTCTGTCTGAAGTGCAAAAAAACACGAAGAAGAAGAAGAACATAGGCAAGCGGCCACCTTGCCCTCCTCCCACACACTCACACATTTAACTCAATCTTGCCACTTGTAAGAAAACACCACTTAGCCTTACTACACCTCACAGCGTGTGTGTGAGTGTGTTTGTGCGTCCATGCCATTACTTTCGTGTTGACTTGGATATGCGTGTCAGCCAGCCAGCAATCCAGACGTTTCAACTCCAAGAGAAACTTTGCCAAGCGAAAGCGAATGGAAATTCCTTTTACACTTAGCCACCATTGAAAACTACGATTGCGAATATATTTGCAGTTCCGGAGTAAAAGATGAAGAAGAAACTGAAAGAAAGTAAAAAAAAAAGTAAAACACAGAAAATAACCCAAAAACGAATATCCTTTAATCTCTTATCCCAACAGTTGTGCGGTGCAGCGCATGCTTCTGGATATCCTTTTTCCCTTAAAGTGCAACTAAATTGTGGTGTAGCGTTCGCAGTCAAGGCACACACATTCCTTTGTGTGTGTGTGTGGCGTGCTTAGCTCCCCAGTCACATGTAAGGCGTTTAAGGTTAAACGCCGGAATGTTACAACATCGACTGTGTGCAACATAAATTCTGCAGCAACCGACTACCAACAAAAGGCTGCGGTTCTGGGGGATTTAATGTTGAAGGTTTTAATTTCCTAAAATAATTGAGGTAGAACATGGCAATATAAAACGACAAAACAAAAGAGCAGAGCAAAACGAGAAATAACATTTATTTTTATGCTCTTTTACATTGGCAATGGTGGTTTCCCTTCAAATGCAGGAAACATAAAGTAGCTACTTCATTTACAATTTAAGAAGAACTCAGAAAAAAGGTCGGGCTCTATTTTAAAATTCATGGCATCAAATGGTAATGGGAATATTATAATTTAGAGGAGTTCGGAAAGTGCGCAGCGATTTTATATGTATTAATTAGTCTCCATGCCCCTCTCTTACATGTGTATTTTTCAAAATAATCAAAATAATTTTAATTATTTACATGGAAAAAATGTTGAGAGGAGATTCAGTTGTTTAGAAAAAAAAGGGATTTTTTCTCGAAAATTACCACCGCAATTAGCAAAACAATTATTTTGGAACTCAAGAGGTTATTTCATGGGAATAAATGAAATATTTGTTCGGTAGAGGAATAACTTGCAAACAAAATGATTTCAACCAGAGGAAACAGGATAAATTGAATACTCTTATTGCCAAATTTTTGGACAAATCCTTCGAAAAATGGGGCTAAACGGAGACTTATTCAGAAAAGGATAGACCACACAACTCTAAATGAAGAAGTAGAATAGTATCAGTAGGTTTTGCCGACAGATGTATACACCCAGCCTTGACTTTTGACTATTCAAACTGCTGACTCTTTATGGGGGAGGTTCCGAAGCCTTTGGCCAATATTGACCAATTCGTATATGACCTAAGTCTGATAAAAATACTACAACGTGGCATATTTGGACTATATCGTCTACTTCCTACACTTTATATGAGATATGTGCAAATTTTTGAGAAATGTGGGAATATGGGTGAGGTAGCAGATAAAGCGAACCGAAGTATTCCATTTTCATACTTAACCTACTACAAATAATAATATTATTATGTGCAAAATTTGCAGAAAATCGAACATATATATCCAGTTTTATGCGAAATCGTAATTTCGACATGTTCAAATAAGATTTCTGGTAAAGAATCACCGACTTGTTTCGCAAGTTATGACAAATGTAAGTATTGCAAATTGTGACTCTTTCGTGGGTGAGGTACCAGAGGGGTTTGGCAGATATACAGGGTGAGATAAAAAAAACTGCAATAAAATCAAATACCATACTTTTTACATTTAAACTTTTAAATTTTATTGAATGAAAGAAAACAAGTAAAAAAGTTGTAAGTTTGGTCTGGCCGAACTTTGAGTACCCTCCACCATTTGGTACAAATTCGGCAATTTTCAAAAAGATAAAATCCATTAAAAAAATTCTGTTAAAATCTTGAAAATACCGAATATAGCCGTTATATTAAGGTCTATTTGACGACGTGGACCAGCATAGGTAACTTTTGCAATAAGTCATTTGAATATTCAAATGTGAAACTTGAATAAAAAATTCGGTGAATAATGTAGCTAAAATCATCAAAATATCGAATATGGGAAGGTACCGTTATATTGGGGCTATACGCAGACGTGAACCTGCACAGACAATATTCGGTCATAGGCTGTAGTACCCATTTCGAACTTCAAATACCAAATTTGAAACAATTCCGAATATCGGTGGGTGCCGTTATATGGAGGCTATACGAAGACATTTACCTGCATAGACAGTTTTCTGTCATCGGCTGTAGTATTTGTTACGAACTCCAAATACCAAATTTGAAAGAATTCCGGTAAATAATGTCGCTTAAATCATCAAAATACCAAATATCGGGAGGTACCGTTATATGGGGGCTATACGAAGACGTGGACCTACATGGCCCATTTTTTGTCTGAGGCTGTAGTATCCTTTACGAACTTCAAATACCAATTTTGAAACAATTCCGGTAAATATTGTAGCTAAAATAATCAAAATACCGAATATCGGTGGGTACCGTTATATGTAGGCTATACGAAGACGTTTACCTGCATAGACAATTTTCTGTCATCGGCTGTAGTATTCGTTACGAACTCCAAATAACCAAATTTGAAAGAATTCCAGTAAATAAAGTCCCTAAAATCATCTGAATACCCAATATCGGGATGTACCGTTATATGGGAGCTATACCAAAACGTGGACCTAAATGACCCATTTTCAATATCAAAAGTCCTGCAGACATGACATACATTTGAGTAAAATTTTATCAATCTACTTCGATTCGTTCGGAAGCTAGAGTGATTTCCAAAGACGGACATATGGACGGACGTTGATAAATCGACAAAGAATTTTATGCTGAATATATATACTTTGTGGGATCCAAAATTTATATTTCGATGTGTTACAAACGGAATGAAAAACTTAATATACCCTCCATACTATGGTGGAGAGTATAAACATTTCGGTAATTGAATAAATTTTAGAATAAGTTTAAATTTGTTCGAATTGGTCACCTTTGATACGAATAATGGCCTTCAAACGGCCAATGAAACCGTCACACGTTGCCCGAATGTTGCTCTGCGGTATTTTGGCCCATTCCCGACTAAGCGCTTGCTTAAGGTGATCGAGTCTTTGGTATTTTTACTGCTTTTTACTGCTTTCCAAAATGCTCCCGAAACAATAGTCCAACGGATTTGTATCCGGAGATTTTGGTGACCATTGTGCGCTGGAAATGAAGCAAGGAACCTCATTTAGTAACAATTCTTGGGTGGCGTGTGCTGAGTGCGATGGTGCTGAGCCCCATTTAGAATGTCCAAGGTCTGCGACCAAAATGTTTTCGTGCCCTAGGCTTTAATACACCCTCCAGAATATTTTCGCGATAATATTGGGGATTTATTCTGATGCCACGGTCGATTAATAAAAGCGCAGAGAGACCATCGGCTGTTATGGCGGTCCACACAATCACCATGGATGGCGCTTGGGTTTTTGGTTGCCAACCGAAGGTGCACATTTTCAGCTGACCTCTTTGGCAAGAAAACACGATCATGTTTTTTATAAACTGCTGGACAACGAATGTTTTCTCATCGAAGCGGAGAAAACCTAATACTGCAGTTCACCATTTTCGGCCAAGGGAAGCAACACTTTAGCTCTTTTGAGTCTATTTTCTTTTTGGTTCGGTTTTGGTTCTTGCACTTTTTGGAATTTAAATGGCTTTACCCGAAGCTCATTCTTCAATATTTGCCGAATGGAATATAGCGATATGTTCAGCTCACGAGCCATTTTTCGGCCACTGCGGCGGGGGTTTCGATCAAGTCAATACCTTACTTTTCAAATCATGTCTGCTGATGTTGCTGTTTTCTTCCGTCCACTTCCTTGACGTCGGGCAACGCAACTGGAGTGCTTTAACAATAGCCACTTGTGGTTTTCCGGAAATCGCACTACCACGCTTGAATTCCATCACGAATAACCTTTTTTTCTGTAAAATTTTCACCAAAATTCTTTCTTACGCCTGTCGGATCAGATTTTATCTCACCCTGTATATCATCTTCACAACAGATCTTTCGTTAGCAATAATGTTTGTATGTGGAGAATTTGAGGAGATGGATGTTTTAGAAGCTTATGTAGCTTTCGTTGAACGTTTTGTTTTTCAAAATCAAAACCGAAGAAATGGTGCGATTTCTATCAACTTTAAAACAGATCTTGTTTTGAGATGTGCCAAGTCTGAATGGAATTTGATATTAATTTCGTGCATTATTAGTTTCACGAATATTCAAAATATTGACTATTTGTTTGAGAGGTACCAGAGGCAGTGGACCGATCTATTTTATCTTCACATCAGACCTTGGGTTAATAAAAATATTGTAATGCATGTAATTTGAAGAGAACCGTATGCTTATTTCGGATTTTATGATAGTTTTGATTATTCAATGTTAACCTTTGTGGGGGAGGTACCACAAGGAATGGTTCGATCTGTACTATCTTTATAACAGATCTTGTGTTGATGGAAATATTGAGACGCAGCTAATTTCGTGCTTTATGAGCTTCATGAATACTCAAAATGTTGACCCTTTGTGGGGGAGGTACCAGAAGGAGTGGGCCGATATATTCCATTTTCGCACCTGACCTTGCGCGGATGCAAATATTAGGATATGCAAAGTTTGGAGCAAAATCAGATTATCCTTTTTTTCTTTTGGTCTCATTGGGCCAAATTCGTTTCAGAACATTTGCAGTCGATCTAGCGATGTCCGTCCGTCTGTCTGTCTGGCACGGTAACTCTCGAAGGTAGTATCCGATTTGATCCAAACTTGGTACATCATAATATTATTGTCAAACTTAGATCAAGTTCGGAGATGGGCAATATCGGTCCACTTCTTCTGGTACCTCCCCCACAAAGGGTTACAATTTTCAATAACTATATTCATCATAAGTAGTGAAACAAGTTGGAGATTCTTCAAGTATCTAAATATTTATCTCAACCAGAAATCGGATGTGAACTCCTTCTGGTTCCTTATTCACAAAAGCTTAACATTTTGATTAACAACTATTCGCTTAAAATTGAAAGTAACTGTTAGATTTCCATTAAAATTTGCACCCAATATTTTTTGTAGTATTAGACGAGGTGGAATACTTCGGTCCACTATATCTAGAACCTCACGCACATTTCAACATTTTTCAAAAATTATAATATATCTCATATAGAATGAAGGAAGTACTCGATATTGTCAAAACCTGATACGATGTAATATTTATGTCTGACTTAGGTCAGATACGAAATGGAAAACTTTGACCCACTCCTTCGGTAAACATTTTAATGATCGTAACGCAAGTCAAAATTTATTCTTATTTATTTTTATTAAATACATTAAAATTAATAATTCTACACTCTCAATCTTTGACGAAATATTTTTATTTCATAGGAGGGACCAGCTGAAGACCTTGACTAATATAATAAAAATATTCGATAGTTAAGACAGGTAAGTTATAAACTATATATATTTAAACAAATACAATATTGTTTAGTTCCTGTATTGGAAATCGGGATTAGAAAACTAATATATAATATCAAAATAATGCTTAAATATATATCAAAATATTGCTATCCCCTTGTACATGGTCAAATCTGGATAAAAGCCTGTATGAAATGTTATCCAAAAAACAGGATTCTTTAGCAATTTTGATGCTAAAAACCGAGTACTATTAAATGCACTTAGAATTTTCCATAACCCAGACTGGCTATTAGACAGCAACTTTGTATGTTAATATTCTCAGCCATATGGCTGGAGAGGGTATATATCATTTAATACGGCCAAAATATGCCTCATCGAAATAACGGTTTTGGACAATAGATCTTTTTTGACCAAATCCGTTTCAGGACATTTGGAGTCGATCTAGCGATGTCCGTCCGTCTGTTTGTCTGGTTCGCACGATAACTCTCGGAGGGAGTATCCGATTTGATCATAACATACATCGTAATATTATTGTCAAACTTAGATCGAATTCGGAGATGGAAAACATAGATCAACTCTTTCCAGTACCACCCACACAAAATGGCAACATTTTCAAAGAAAATAATTTACTGCATAGAAAGAGAAAGGATAATCCGATTTTGATCCAACCTGTCGAATCCTAACATTTGCGTCAGTGTTAGGTCAGGTGCGAATGTGGACACTGTCGGTCCACTCCATCATGTATCTTCCCGCAAAAGGTCAAAATTTTGAATAATTATAACTCTTATAAAATGTGAAATGTGACAATACTTTAATTAACCCAAGGTCTGGTGTGAAGATATGCCGATCCACTCCTTCTGGTACCTCCCCCACAAAATGAAGATCATAAAACAAGAAATTAACGTCCGATCCCATTCCGGCTTGGCACATCTCAATATCTCCCTTAACACAAGATCTGTTATAAAGATGGTAGAGATCAGTCCACTCCTTTTGGTACCTCCCCCACAAAGGGTCGAAATTTCCAATAAGCAAAACGATCATAAAATCTGAAATAAGCATCTGATTCTCTTCAAATAACACACGTCATAATATTTTTATTAACCAAAGGTCTGGTGTGAAAATGGGATATATCGATCTACTCCTTATGGTACCTCCCCCACAAAGGGTAAAAATTTTGAATATGAAACTCAATATTTTCATAAACACAAGATCTCAATATTTTCACACAAGACCGGTTATAAAGATGTTATAGATAGGACCATTTGTTCTAGTACCTCACAAATCTTTTGAAAAACAAAAAGCGGGATAAAAATCCAACTCCCTTCAAATTTCACAAATCCAAGAAATTTCACAAATGAAGATGATATATATCTGCCAACCCCTTCTGGTACCTCACTCACAAAGGGTCACAAGTGTAGGCATTTGAAACAAAGTCGTTGTTGTGGGAAAAATGCAATTGCCACAAAAAAAAAGGTTTGATAGTCAACTTGAGCTGATCTTGGAAGGTTTCTGGTTTTTAATGCTTAGTTCGAAATAAATACCATTTTCCCCTTTGGGGGACCGTCTATATGGGGACTATACCATAAAATGAACAAGTAAGCAAAGGCTACAGTCGAGCGGGGCCGACCGTTGAATACCCTACAACACTATAATAAACCATACAGTTTATATAGGCGAGATACTCGAAAGAATTCCACAAGATATTGTGACAAATAATAAAAGAAAACCATCATTTTTCGTTCTCTAATTTTCGAATAATAGCAACTTAAACGAATTTGCTCATTTCCAATTTATTGGTAGATGTTGCACGTAAATGGTCTTCCTAGATCTGGAACCAATATTTCCCAAAGACCTATAATCTCTCAGAAGTGGCAAAAGATTAACATTTATTATTGGTTTTTGACTGAAATGCATCTATATGAGATACAGACATTTGACTATATTCTTCAACGAAATCAGCGTTAACGAAATAGTCAGAAGTGCGTCTTTCCTGCATTTGTGAATTCTCCAAAAAGACACTGGAATGGATATTTTCGTATTTTGTCTAAAAAAGTTGGCAAACTATTTCACACATTGAATATTTTTGAACGGCCATCCAAAACTATTTGGCTTTTGCAATGTCCGGTAACTTCCATTCAAATGCGCGTGAGGATCGGGCGATAATTACGACTTGCTGACAATTTTGCAGTTTTTTTGTCCATTTCAACCCCTAAATATATGGCGATTATCTCCAAAAAGAGTAGGCTTCTATTCTGACCCTCATCTTATCCCCAAGCAAAATTTCATAAGGATCGGGCCATAAATTCGATCTGTATATGATATCCTGATATCCTAACTACTTAGTTTTGTTAGCTGTAGAAATATTACCAAATGTTTAATTCAAAATGAAAATATGCCAAAAATATGACAAAATATGAAAAAATATTACAAAATCAATATTTTCATCTTTAGAGAGATATTTTTATGCGATTTTTTAGAAGTTTTTTCTTTCCTGCCAAGAGGCCATTCTGAATTAATGAGAACTGTCGAAATCAGTTCAGCCGTTCTCGACATATAAGAGATCTTTCAAACATATCTTCTTTGATAGATATATATATCGCACATAGTTTGCTATATATCCGATTTGATGGATGTCAACATCAATGTAAAGATCAGAAGTAACCTTGTCATGGCTTTGTGATTTCGCCGGGATTTAAAATATTCGCGGTTTAATGAAAATTTTTTGAATTTTTTCAACACAAAATATATGGTCTATTTTACCCGCTAAATATTATCCGATGACCACCCAAATTGGTAGGCTTCTTCCCCGCCCTAAACTCTAGCTACATGCGAAATTCCGCGTCGAATGGTCTATAATTGCGACCTGTATAGCTACTGCAAAATCCGACATTTTTCAATATTTGGTCCATTTTAACCCCTAGATATTATGCGATCATCTTCAAAAGAAATAGGGTTCTATTCTGACATTAACCCCACCTACGTTTTAAATTTCGTGAAGATCGGGCCATAATTGCGACCTGTAGAGTGATTACAAATTAACATGGACAGACGGACAGACGGACGGACGGACGGACATACATAGCTAGATCAACTCAGCTCGGCGAGCTAGGAAGATCCATATATACTTTCCTATATGGGAAACCAATATTTCGAGGTGTTACATAAATTCTGGCCCAATCAAACTTATAATACCCCCAACACATAGTGTTGTAGGGTATAAAAATTGACACGAGAATTCAAAACCCTTTTATTACCCATTACAATTACCTCCACTTAGAATTTCTCAACCCCAGACAATCTTGGTTGGGATTGTATGGGGACTATATACCTAATTTGAAAATTTTACGATGGTTCCCTAGCCTTAGACCCATATAGACAATTTTCTTCCAGAGGGTAAAGTACTCAGAGAGAAATCCTTGTGTAGATTTTCAGACTATTCCATTGTAAAATGTGTCTAAAATCATTAGAATACCGAATAAAGGGTAGGATTTGGGTTATATGGGGGCTATACGATATCGTGGATCTATATAAACAATTCTCTTTTAGAGGCTAAAGTACTTACAAGGAACTCCTCGTGTGGAATTTCAAACAACTCCATTGAAATGCGTGGCTAAAATCATTAAAACACCGAATATCGGGGTACCGTTATATGGAGGCCATTCGATATCGTGGTCCTATATAGAAAATACTCTTTCAGGGGGTAAAGTACTCACAGAGAACTCCTTGTGTAGACTTACAGACAATTTCATTGAAAATGTGGTTAAAATCATCAAAATACCGAATTTTGGGGGTACCGTTATATGGATTCGATATCGTGGGCCGATATTGATATGCCTGTATCTTAATTCGTTTTGACTCTAGTGTGACCACAACAGACGGACGACTAACGGACAAATCGTCTTAAAATTTTACGCTGATCAAGAATATATATACTTTGTTAGGTCTAAAATTATTATTTCGATGAGTTACGATCGAAATGACGAACCTAATATACCCTCCATACTTTGTTTGGTAAGGGCAAACAAATTTTTAAATTCACCCCTTATAGTTGAGCTATATCAGAACGTGGATCAGCATGGTTAAATTTTGTAAAGTATAGAGCCAAATATTCGAGGCATTTTGCGCATGGTTAGTTGACCCTAAGAAACAAATTTGGCCTAGGAACCCAAAACCCTCTTCTAATTTTGATCTACAAACCGAATACTACCACCTCCACTTGGAATGTCCCAACCCCTAGATTATCTGTGGCACAATTTTATTAATGTATGCAATTTTTATTAATCGACAGATAAAAGCTGAAACTTTAAAATTCTGGATAAAATAAGACAAGAACGAATTTGGTAAATTCTCACTTAAAGAGTACGAAAAGTACTACAAAGTTCTTATTGTACGATCGATTCGAACTTGAAATGAGTTATTACCTGATATTAACATTATATTGTCCTAGTTTGTTTTCTGAAAATGATTGGACACACATATATACAAAATACTGAAACGGTACTTAATTCGTCCCTTAATAAACATAGAATTATTCTGTAAAGTTAAGATACGAGACATTGCTTCACACAAATCGACGGAATAATAAAAATCACCATGATATTCTAAATTTTGCCCCAGGAAAATGTTATTTTAAAATTCGAATTTTAACTTTTTTACTTCCCTGCTGATAAACAAAACCGAAAAAACTCACAGCAAATTTTTATGATTATAATTAAGAGTTGTAAAACTTTTTTGTCGAGACACTTTTGGGTTGCAAAGTATCGAGGCAATTTTGTTAATTAAACATTGCTATGGGATATTAAAAAATTTATATATACATCATTTAAATGAACCTAAAAACCGAGAAAAGAAAATAAGCGACAAAAACAAAACGCTTAACCACGAACCATTAAATTCGCATTTAATTTTATTACTGTGGTCGCTAAAATACAAATTTTTATAATTAACTTGCCATTAACCCATACAAAAGAAGTTGGATGGCTGACCTTTCTCTTTCTCTCTCTTAATTATTAACTCTTTTAATTGAGACCATAGATAGGCAAATATGCATGCTAGCATTTGTTTCTCTTTTTCTCTGTCATGATTGGGGCAGCAATAAAAATTTTTCAACAATTATTTCTAAAAAATTAAATAATTTTGATAAAAATTTTATTTTAAAAAAAAATTTCAAAAAGTCAAAATTCAACGAAGAAAGTTTTTTTTAGAAATTCTCTTAAAAAATGCTCTCTCATTATTTTGCCCATCTATGATTAAGACTGGTGGGCTCATATGTGAGAAGCCAAGAGAGTTTGGTGAGTGGGCAAATGTTGTGGGACATTCTCTTAAATAACCAAACTTGCGCCCACATTACAACGTCTCTCTCTCTCTCTCTCTCTTTGATGTCATTCTCTCCATCTCTCTTCGCCGATGGCTTTTAACATGTAACTAACTTCGTGTACGGATGCTGCTGCTTTTTAAGAGAGTCAGCTCAGCCAGTTAGTTCATCACAAAAAAAGACAACAATTGTATCCCGGTGCGTAACAATGAGCCAAGTGTAGACAATAAAATATGCCGCTGTACGAGGAGTCAGCAGTTCGAATTTAAAGCGTACACCAGACGGTTGTGCATAGCTCGTTGTCGCATCCTGTCCGTCTCATCATCGGCGCATCCAGGCATTGTGCGAATAAGACTGCCAACGTTCATTAGTTGTTGGTATGGTCTTGCCGGGTTCCGGGTAAACTTTTGGTTTATATCAGAACGCCACATTGCACAGACAAGGAGGCAAAAATTGTGTTAAATCCTTTCGCAACAAAAATAGCAACAACAACAACGGTAGAAAGCAAGCTCAAACAACAACATGAAAAATGTTACAAAGGAAACGAATTCCCATGGGCTTGTGTGAGCGAGCCAGCAAGTGAGTGAGTCTGTATCGGTCGGTGTGTAGCAAAGAATGAGTGTATCAGTGCGTGTAAATGCAATTGAAAATGTGTCTGTCGGTTTGTACATACCTACATACGTAGGCAAACAAACATACGCACTCATTGAGCCTATGAGAGTGTCTAAGGATATCAAGTGATTTGTAGTTAAAAGGCTAACCTGATACAAGTGGGCACGTGTGTGTGTTTGTGTGAGTATTTGCATTTATTTATGTGGACCCATGCGTGTTATAGTGTGTGTGTATTGCCAAGTTTAACAGTTGCATTAGCATCAATAAAGGCTTTTTATCTGCCAGCTTCATGCCATACAAAATGCCCCGATATCTGTGATGAATTCAAATACAAAACACATTGAATCGGCCCTCTGTGCCTACCAAGTGCTTGGGTTTAGAGAGTGACCTATTTTCATGTTATTCGTACATTTGTACAAAATTAGAAAAGTTTCCCAAACGACGGAAAATCAACAAAATTTGTAACAGAGAATAGAAAAGAAGCATAAAAATCGTGAATGTAACAACAGGCCAAAGAAAAATAAAAGAACATCTCAATTGGTCCATGGTCCGGCCAAGTCAAGTCGAGTAGAGTCGAGTCAACAAACAAATAAACAAACATACAACCAAACAAGTCCCCTAGAAATCTTTTAAAGTCTTTAATGGCAGTACAACAAAACAACAGCCGGGAGAAGAAGACAATACAGCCACAACCACGACGGCAGCTGAAGCATCGGCAACAGCAGTAACAAACAACATTAAAACGATAACAACAGCAACACAATTTTTGTTAGTGGCAACATCAACAACTGGAATTGCTCGAAAGGAATAAAAACAACAACGGCTACCACTGGCATCCTTGTCTTGCCTAAGGGCCACAAGCAATTTTTGGTAAGTTTTCGTTTCTCTGAGTACGTGTGTGTGTGTGTGTGAATATGACCATTTCTATACGAGTGGTTGCGTGTCGTCTCTCTTTTTTGCCTTCTTTCTTCACTCTCTCTCTCCATAAAAGTCATATCAGCAACATCATAATCACCATCATTGTCATCATTAACAACAAAACCATCGAAGCTGACAGCCATAGTCATAAACAACAGGACTAACAGCAACAACAACGGCAACAATAAAACCATTTGGAGCCAATGACTGCAACTCGAATGGCCGCATACACATGCTCGTATTTTACTCACAACCTAAAACAGCACCTCCGGTAAAACAAAACTCAGACAACAACAAATACACTAACTTTGTCAATGCCTTTAAATCCATACCCTTTTGTCCATTTGGTCCAATGCAAACAACAACAACGAAACTCATTTAAACTCAACGCACAATTCGGAATTTTTTGAAAATGTCCTTTCACGGCTAAAGTTGATTTTTCTAGTTTTATTTTTATTTTCCAGCAGGTAGGGTTGACGATTGAGTTTTAATTGGAAAAAGTAATCATTGTTTGTTTTTGTAGTTTAATAAAAAGCAATGGATCCTATATTTCATTTGTTAAAATGGGGAAAGGGAGGAATTTTGATAGAAAATTGAAGAAAGTAATAAATTCTATAAAGAATTCTTGAACTAAAATATTGTCAACTGTAATTCAGAAAAAAAAAACCAATTGAAGTGTGTAAATTCCTTGTAAAAATCAAACGATATTCATTAGGATTCCGAAATTTTATATTATATTAAAATGTTTAATTTGAAGTTCAGGACTCTCGACAAGAAATTAAAAATTCCATTTCAAATTCAGAATTTACATTTCTAATTAAGAAAATCTCAATCAGAAATTGGGACACCTCAATTGGAATTTATAACGCCTTCGTTTAGCACATTTTAAAATCAGAAAAATTAAATCAAAATTCAGAAAAATTAAAGCAAACTTCATAAACATTAAATTAAAATGCGTAAGCTTCATTTATAATCCAGAATTTTAAAATATATGTCCACGTTTTCATATAGCCCCCATATAACGGTACCTCCCGATATTCGGTATTTTGATGATTTTATCGACATTATTCACTGGAATTGTTTCAAATTTGGCATTTGAAGTTCGAAATAGATACTACCGCCTAAGACAGACAATTGTCCGTGCAGGTCCACGCCTTCGTATAGCCCTATAATGGTACCTCCCGATATTAGGTATTTTGGTGATTTTAGCGACATTATTCATCGGAATTGTTTCTAATTTTGTATTTGAAGTTCGTAATGGATACTACAGCCTATGGCAGAAAATTGTCTGTGCAGGTCCACGTCTTCGTATGGCCCGCATATAACGGTGCCTCCCTATATTCGGTATTTTGACGAGTTTAGGTACAATACCCACCGAAATTGTTTGAGACGCGTATTTGAAGTTCGTAATGAATGCCATAGCCTATGACAGGTTCAGGTCTTCGCACAGCTCCGATATAACGGTACCTCCCTTTATACGATATTTTAATGATTTTTGCTACATATTCACCGTTTATTTCAAGTTTCGAATTTGAATATGGTAATGGCTTATGACAAACAATGCCTATGTAGGTCCACGTCGTATAGAAAATTGAAAATTTCCAACATCATTCCAAATGGTGGAGGGTATTCAAAGTTTGGCCCGGCCGAACTTACTGCTTTTTAACTTGTTAAGAATTTTATTTATTCAAAATATTGATCCTTTTTAGGAGAGGCACTTGATGGAGTGGACCAATATTATCCATTTTGGCACGAGACCTAGAACTGACGCAAATATTAGGATTTGCAATATTAGATTATAGCTACCCTATCTGTGCAGATTCTTCTTCCAAATTTCGACCTTTTGTGGGGGAGGTACCAAAAGGAGTGGATCGATATTGTTCACCTTAACACCAGACCTTGGGTTAATATAAATATTGGGATGTGTGAAATTTGAAGACTATCGGACTCTTACATCACATTTTATGAGAGCAAATATAAGGATATGTAAAGTGGAAGCAAAATGGATTATCCTTCTCTTTCTGTGCAAAAAAATATATTTTTGGAAAATTTCGACCTTTTGTGGGGGAGGTACCAAAAGGAGTTGACCGATATTGCCCATCTCCGAACTCGATCTAAGTTTGACAAAAATATTACGATGTACCCAGCTTGGACCAAATCGGATACTCCCTTCGAGAGTTATAGTGCGCACTAGCCAGACTGACAAACAGACGGACATCGCTAGATCGTCTCTAAATGTTCTGAAACGGATTTGTTCCAAAGAGACCTAATGTCTAAACCCGTTATTTCGACTAGACACGTTTTGACCGTATCAAATTGTATATACCCTCTGTAGCCATATGGCTGAGGATATAAAAAGGTAGTTTAAAAAAATTGTGAAATCAACAAAGTGTTTGTAGTAATTTTTAAGAGACAATTATTCAACGAAGGCGGTCTACAGGATGAGTGTGTTTGTAGTAATTTTTAAGAGACAATTATTCAACGAAGGCGGTCTACAGGATGAGACTGCAACCAATTTCAGACTGCTGTCATTTCTAAGTCACTCGTCCGACAGATGTTAAAATTATTCCCGTGACAGCTCATTACATTGTCTACAAGCGTGCAAAAGCATTTTGGTGAGAATTTTCCAGAAAAAAAGTTATTCGTGATGGAATTGAAGCGTGATAGTGTGATTTTTTATTTTTGGCTGGAAAACCACAACCAGTGGCTATAGTTAGAGCACTCTAGCATTTAAATGTGAATAAATCTTTTGTGTCTCGTACCATCGCTTGTTACCGTGATACTGGCAGCGTAGCCCAACGTCAAGGAAATGAAGGGAAGAAAACAGTAACATCAGACGAAATGGTTCGAAATGGTTCGAAATGTTAAGAAGCGACTTGATTGAAACCCGCGTCGCAGTGGCCGAAAAATGGCCCGTGAGCTAAACATATCACAATATTCCATTCGCAAATATTGAAAATGAGCCATTGGGGTAAAGCCATTGAAATTCCAAAAAGTGCAAGAACTTACACCGCAACAGACTCAAAGGAGCTAAAGAGTTGCTTCGCTTGGCCGAAAGTGGTGAACTGCCGAATTTGTTTTTCTCCTTTGAGAAAACATTCGTTTTAAAGCAAACAAAATGATCGTGTTTACTTGCCAAAGAGGTCAGCTGAAAATGTGTACCTTCGGTTGGCCACTAGAACTCAAGCGCCGGCCATGGTGATAGTGTGGGCCGCCATAACAGCCAATGGTCGCTCTCCGCTCGTATTAATCGACCGTGGCATCGGAATAACTGCCGAATATTATCGCGAAACTAATCTGCAGGGTGTATTAAAGCCTTTTGCACGCAAACATTTTGGCGGCAGACCTTGGACATTCCAATAGGACTCAGCACCATCGCACTCAGTTCGCGCCGCCCAAGAATGGTTACAAAATGAAGTTCCTCGCCTCATTTCCAGCGCACAATGGCCACCAAAATCTCCGGATACCAATCCGTTGGACTATTTTGTCTAGAGTATTTTGGAAAGCAATGTTCGCACTAAAAAAAAATACCAAAGTGTCGATCAGCTCAAGCAAACGCTTCCCCAGTAATGGACCAAAATACAGCAGATCAACATTCGGGCAGCGGTGGACAATTCGAACAAATCTAAACTTATTTTAAAATTTGATGCTATTTCCGAAATTTTTTGCTTTCATTTAATAAAATTAAAAAAAAAAATAATAGAAATTATGGCGTTTGATTTCATTACAGTTTTTTTATTTCACTCTGTATGGTGAGCAATAACCGTAAAATCGAATGAAGGTGTATATTGAAGGTATATACAAATCTGAGCCTATCTCGATAAAATTTCGCAGGGGTATTTTCGAACAGCATCTAATACCCTGTTTCAAATATCATTCTTGTGGAGTGCATATTACGCATTTAAGGAATTTTAAAATCAAATCGGATGAAACATATATGTGAGAGCTTTAGCTATATCTGAACCGATTTTCAAAAAATTTGAAGTACTTTTTTCTAGGATGAATTCACTCGGAATTGCCAAAATTCAGTCCATTCGGGCTAATATTAGCCATTTGACGCACAATAAATCTGATATCGTATAAAGATAAATATGGGAGCTATATCCTTATCTGAACCGATCTCTATAAAATTTGACATAGGTATTTTTGAGCTCCATAAAATATCTTGTACCAAATAACACTCTTGCGGAGCACAAATGTGTTACGCATGTGAAGGACTCAAAACCCCAAGTCGGATGAAACATATATATGGGAGCTACATCTCAACAAATTTGATGTATTTGCTTCTAGACTGAATTCGGTTAGATGGGCCAAAATAAAGTTATTATGACTGATATTGGCCATTTGGTGCACAATTAACCCGAAATTGGTTGAAGGTGTATATGGGAGCTATATCTAAATATGAGCCGATTCTCACCGATTTCAATAGAGTTCGTCCTTGGGCCAAAAAATTGTTTGGATAATAAATAGGACGTGCTTTTTGTTCACAAAAATACATAGACAGACGGAGTGATATGCATAAATCGACTCAGAAAATGATTCTATGAAGATCCTCAAAAGTAACTATGGGTCCATCTCGCTTTCTTCTCCATGTTACAAAGACATAATACCCCTACCACAATGTGGTGTAGGGTATTAACACCTTAGCAAATTCAGTGGGCATCGACTTAGTATCATACCAACTTTGGTCGTTATTGATTGTGTGATATCATTTTAGAGTGATTTCAAGCTTGAAGTCGGAAATTCATATTATACGTTAGTCTGTTGCAGGTGCCTCTACTAAATATACATAGTGGATGAATAAATGTTGTCGAGCCCGCCCGAATTTTGGTCCTTTGTTTACTGGCTATTTTATTTTTATTACAAATCAAAATTTCATAATGAGATATTCCTTCGATTTAATAATAATATTCGTACGTGTTCCATCTGTTAAGTGTTATTTTCCGTACATCCTCCTTCGGTAATTTAATTGTGTAGAGTTTATCACATTTTGCTCCAATCGAAGATTGTGCTACATTTCCAGTGATTTCTTTTTCGTGTTTTTTCTCTCTCTCTCTCTCTTCAGCCAAGCACCTCTTCATCACCTCTCTCCCCCCCCCCCCCATATATGTTGTCCCTTATTCACGTTGGGCTTTTGTGGAAATTGTCAAAGCTAATCATGGCTGCACATTGTGTTGGTCCATAACCATTTAAATGTTTAAAGCTCCTGTCTTAAACCGACACCAAAAGCAAACGGTAAAAGGCCTTTAAATCCCTATCGCAGAATATTTATCTATGTGCGAGTGAGTATCTATGTGTGTGGCTGTGTTTAGAGCTCGCCGTTATTGCCTTCTCTGATGGAAAGCAACAAACATTTCGACATTGTTTATGATGACTATTATTGTTGTATGTATGTAATTGAACTCAACGTGAGTGGCAACAGAAGCATGTCGAAGATGCCAAACGCCCTGGCCTGCCTTGCTGGCTCACTGGCTGACTGCCTGAGTAGCGGCAACAACAATTACAAAACAAACGGCCAAATAATAGTAACAATTTACAAGTGTGTTTACATTTCATATGTGTTTGTTGTCGGAACATTTGTCTGTAATGACTGTGTGAGAGAGAGTGTATGTGCTTAGAAGGGTGCTTGCATACGACTGTGATTGTGGCCTCCAACGTGTGCTCCATCACACACACCGACGGACCGACCGTCTGACTGACTCGTTTGCTAGGATCCTGGCATTAGCAACCGTATTATTATTACAATGGCCCAACCACCACCAAAACAAATACTTACAACGCAAACAGCTAGGTTTGCGATTACAACAATGGCTGCAACCGAACATAAACCTTATTATTTTATGGGGGCCAAATATACCGAACACAAGTGAATAAATCTACAACAAAGATAAAATGGGTCATACGTTTTGGAAATCTTTAATATTAAACAGGGTGGCGAATACACACACACACACAAATAAAACACGCTGTAAACGTGTACGACTGGCCGGCAATATGACAAATTGTAAATTGTGTGACCAAGTTTGAGGCTATATACAGTTTGCCCAGCAAATGTTTGCAAAATGTGAAATATTATATTTGTATAATGTATGTATTTTTATACCCTTTACCATAATATGGAGGGTATATTAACTTTGCCATTCCGTTTGCAACTCCTCGAAATAATCATGTTAGACCCAACAAAGTATATATATTCTTGATCAGCGTAAAATTCTAAGTCGATTTAGCGATGTCCGTCTGTCGTTTATTTTTCCAGCAGGCAGGTTAAGTTTGTAAATGGGCCATGTAGATCAACGTTTTAACATAGCCCCCATATAACGGTACCTCCCAATATTCAGTGTTTTGATGGTTTAAGCGACATTATTCACTGGAATTGTTTCAAATTTGGTATTTGAGATTCGTAATGGATGCAACAGCCTCTGACAGAAAATTGTATGTGCAGGTCAACGTTTTCATATAGCCCCCATATAACTGTACCTCCCGATATTCGGTATTTTGATGATTTTATCGACGTTATTAACCGGAATTGTTTCAAATTACGTATTTAGAGTTCGTAATGGGAACTACAGTTTGTGACAGAAAATTGTCTATACAGGTCCATGTCTTCGTATAGCCCCCATATATCAGTACCTCCCTAATTCGGTATTTTGACGATTTTAGGTACAATACAAACCGAAATTGTTTGAGATGTTGTATTTGAAGTTCGTAATGAATGCTACAGCCTCTGACAGAAAATTGTCTATGCTGGTCGTATAGTCCCCATATATCAGTACCTCCCTATATTCGGTATTTTGATGAATATAGCGACATTATTCACCGGATATGACAGAAAATTATTGTTGTGTCATCAGTACACCAGCTCCTAAACGTATGAGTAATGCCATGTATTTTATATCACTCATACGCAGATTTTTCATACAAGCGGCCGTAGCCCACGGAATCAGGTAAGATTCGTTCGATCGGACTAGTTTCGCACAACTCTACTAAGAACAATAAAGAAGGGACAAAATTCAGTCGAAGATAACTATTTGACACCCTACACCACTATGGTTATTTTTTAGAGGAACACGTAACAACTATGATAAACATTACTAGTTCCTGTTTTAATGCGAATGAAATATGAGATCAAATGGAAAATATATTTGAATCCCAATCTATAAAATAACAAGTTAACTAGTCGATTTTGGCGACGGGTATATACCCTAAACCAGTATTCGATTTCTGTTATGATTATTCAAATTGTTGACCCTCTATGGAGTAGGTTCCGAGGGAATGGGTCAATATTGCCCATGTCGTATCGGACCTAAATAAATATGATATAAATATTGCGACGTGACAGGATTGGAACATTTTATACAATTTTATGCGAAATCTAAAATTCCGTATTCTTCTGAGGTTTCTGGTTGAGAGAAATATTTATATATAGCAAGTAGTAAAGAATCACAGATTGGTTTCACAAGTTATGACAGATAAAAATATTGAAAATTGTGACCCTTTGTGGGAGAGGCACCAGAAGGGGTTCGCAGATATATATCACCTTCACAACAGATCTTGTGTTAGCAAAAATGTTTGTATGTGTGAAAATTGAGGAGAGTTAGTTGCTTATTTAAAGATCTTGTGTTGATGGATTCCTGATAGAATATTTTGAAAGGCTACGTCCCGTTTAAAGGGAGTTTTTGACCATATTTTTTAAAAAAGGACCAAAAAGACGTCTATTTTGACTCGATTGTGGGTAAAAATTGTCGACTTCTTTTTGCAATAATATTGCCGAAAACATCATATATCTAAAATGCACGAATTTCCAGCAATCTTATTTCGAAAATTTCAAATATGTGATAGCCCCCATATAATGGTACCCGCCCTATATTCGGTATTATGATGATATTAGCTGTATTATTCACCGAAGTTTTTTCTAGTTTCGCATTTTAGGCTTTATGACAAAAGATACGTATGCAGGTCCACGTCTTGTTTATATATAAAAATATGAACAACTGTATACCAAATTTTAAAAATGCGCCGACTTCTTTCGCTTCTCATAACAGATATAAATATTAACAAGTAAAAAAGCTATAAGTTCGACCGGGACAAACATTGAATATCCTCCACCATTTGGAAAGAATTTGGCAATTTTCAAAAAAAAAAAAAAAATCCATTAAAAATTCTGTTAAAATCTTAAAAAAAAATACCTAATGTAGCTGTTATATAAGGGTCTAAACGACGACGTGGACCTGCATACGTATCTTTTGTCATAAAGCCTAAAATGCGAAACTAGAAAAAACTTCGGTGAATAATTTAGCTAATATCATCACAATACCGCATATATGGAGGTACCATTATATGGGGGCTATACCAAAACGGGGACCTGCAAAGACAATTTTATGTCAGAGGCTGGATTATCCATTACGAACTTCAAATAACACATTTCAAACAATTTCAGTAAATAATGTCGCTAAAATCATCAAAATACCGAAAATCGAGAGGTACACTTACATATGTGGGCTATACGAAGATGTGGACCTGCACGAAAAATTTCCTCTCATAGGCTCATCCATTACGAACTTTAAATGCAAAATTTTAAACATTTCCAGTGAATAATGCTTAAATTACCAAAATACCGAAAATATGGCGGAGGCTATACCAAAACGTGGACCTACATGGCCCATTTTCAATACCAAAAGTCCTGCAGGCATTATATACATATGAGTAAAATTTAATCCACCTACTTTATTTCGTTCAGAAACTAGAGTGATTTCCACAGACGGGCAAATGGACGGACATCGCTATGTCGACATATAATTTTATGCTGATCAAGAATATATATACTATGTGGGGTCTAAAATATATATTTCGAGGTGTTACAAACGGAGTGACAAACTTTACATAGCCTCCATACTATGGTGGAGGGTATAAAAATTGTGATCCTTTGTGGGGTAGATACCAGAAAGGCTGATCTCATATATTTCATCTTCACACCTGATTATGTGATGATAGAAATATTGGGATGTGTGAAATTTGACATCTTTTGAGCATCATTGTTATTCAAAATTTTAACCCGTTGTGAGAAGATACCAGAAGGAGTACACTGATATATCCCATTTTCACACCAGATCTTTCGTTAACAAAAATTTTGGGATGTGTGAAATTTGAAGACAATCGGAATCTTATTTCAAATTTTATATGAGTCATAATTATTCAAAATTTTGAATCTTTATGGGGGAGGTACATGATGGAGTGGGCCGATATTGTCCATTTTAGCACCTGACCTAGCACTCCCAAGAAGATTGGGATGTGCAAAGTTTGCATAAAATCTTACAATGAGCTACATTATTTTCAGAACGGTGTTGGGTTGTTTGTTTGGGATACCACAGTATTTTGTTGTTGCAAAATGGTCAGGCTTAATCCCTTTATTGTTGTTTTTATAAGAACAACGTTTCTTTATTAGTGGATTATTTTCTTTGAAAATTGTGTCCGTTTGTGGGGGAGGTACGAGAAAGTGTGGACCGATTTTGCCCATCTCCGAACCCAATCTATCTTTGACCATAATATTGTGTTATCATGAGCACCAGGCAGCCAATCAGTCAGACGGACGGATATCTCTTGAGCTACTCCAAATGACTTAAATCGGATTTAGTCCAAAGAGACCCAGGGTCTAAAACCGTTATTTCGATGAGGCACGAATAAAAGTAAAATATACCCTTTGTAGCCATATGGCTGAGGGTATAAAAACTAGGCTTTATTAGGGATGATTCTAATAAACAATTCTAGTTTTAGTTGCAGTGCATAAATTTAATCCTTACTACTCCGTATTCTTATCCGCAACTCCTACTTTTATATCATTCTGTGATCTCTGAGTTTCCCACACATTTTTTCCATCTCGGAAAAAAATCTTTATGCAATAACCCTCTCTAAGTGCAATTGCCTTTCTTCGCAAAACTTATTTGAAAAATAAAACTAAAAACTAAAAAAGTAAAGAAAGTCGTTGCGCCATTGTTGCCATTGTAGTGTGAATAGTTCTTCAACCATAAACTAGCACGTATCAGGCATAAGGCATCTACGGTGTTAGATAAATAGCTTAATTTTTCTCCAGATGTTCTGTTCAGTTTGTTCGCTTTGGTTTGGTTTGTTCGTTCGCTTTTTTTGTCGGCACTTCGTGTTCTTTACCTTTGAGAAACTCAGTGTTTGGAAACAAACTTGCATTTGTTTGTCCCCATTTGGCAGCTTGGTTCGTTTTTTTTTTTCTTGTTCCTGCGAAACTGAATTTTTCTGTGAGCGTGTGTGTATGTGTGTGAATGCGCGTACAAAAGTTGCACAACTCAATCGGATAACACATAACAGAGTAGGTGCATTTGCTTTTTGTCCCTGCTGGCATTGGTCTTGTCGGATATAGTGGAAAAGAATGCACACACTAGAAAGCGATTGTCGTTGCGATAGCGAACATCCTGCTACAGGTTTCTTTGTAGAGTCATGTCCTTTTTTCCTTTTTTTTTTCTTTTGCCTCAACTTGTATTTTTGTCTTTCGAAAAATTTATTACAAACGTTTGTGCCGAGCGCAACAAACTTAAACGACATTTAAAATAGATGTATTCTGCCACTGCCATAGGCGTTCCAAGTTCCATTTAGTTAATTACATTATAAAACATAAAGTCCATAAAAATGGACGGACGGACGGCGGATTTTTATTAGCTGTACATGGCAACCACCAGCTAGCCGGTCAGCCAACAGCTAGCCGAGCATCTGTGGGTGATATTAAAACGCCAGTTTATCAATCTTTTTATGGTTCGCCTTTATGGCTTGCATATGTTCGACGCTCCTCATTATGATTCGAAAAATGTTCAATTGTAATTAAAATAATAAGATGAGCCTGGAGCCAGTTATGCAAACGACTTGTAAATGAAACAATAAAATAAATTTCAATTCGGTAAACGATGTGAATAAGAATAATAATGCAAAATTATTATGTGCTGGATTGCAACAAGGAGGGGAGGGAGGGGGTTAAAACATTTTTGTCGGATGTTAATATTTATACATGACAAAATTGTTTTATGGGTGGTTGACCGATAAGTATATGACAAAAGATACAACTTAAGTTGAATTTGGATAGCACAAGGAGTTGAACCTGTGTGTGGGGGATGTAGGAAAAGGAGTGGAACAATATTGTCAGAATATTGTAGAACTAATTTCAGATTGTTACAAGTGTTACGATGTACAAAGTTTGGATACAAACTTCGGTTTTTTCGAAAACTTTCGTGGGAGAGGTAAGTGGAACAATATATCCCATTTTTATAACGTCAACCATATGGCTACAACGGGTATATGTCATTTGATACGTGCCAAATCCTTTTCATTACTTTTGGAGTCGATCTATGGTTGTCGGTATCTCGGTCTCTCTAGTGAGCACGTTAACTCTCCGATTTGATCCAAACTTGGTGCATCGTAATATTATTGTCAAACTTAGATCGATTTCGGAGATGGAAAATATTAGTCCAATTCTTCTGAAACCTCCCCCAGAAAAGGTAATAGTTTTGACAGAAAATAATTTACGGTATAGAATACGAATAGATACAACATGAGGAGGGAAAATGAACGATAAGATGGAATATATCGGTTCAATCCTTCTAGTACCTCTCCTACAAAGGGGTCAAAATTTTGATAATTATGAAGTTCATAAAACGAAGAGGGAACATCCGATTATTGGCACATCCCAATGTTTCTATCAACACATAATCAGGTGAGAAGGTGGAATAAGTCCTTTTGGTAAACGACACTCCACTTTTTCATATAGCCCCCATGTAACGGTACACCCCGATATTCGGTATTTTGCTGATTTTAGCGACATTATTAACCGAAAAATTTGGTATTTGAAGTTCGTAGTGGATACTACAGCCTATGACAGAATATTGTCTGTGCAGGTCTAGGTCTTCGTATAGACCCCATACATCAGTACCTCCCAATATTCGGTATTTTGAATACGATTTGATGATTCATCAGAATTGTTTCAAAGTACGTATTTAGAGTTCGTAATTGGAACTACAGTCAGTGATAGAAAATTGTCTATGCAGGTCTAGGTATTCGTATAGACCCCATACATCAGTGTATCCCTATATTCGGTATGTTGACGATTTTAGGTACAATATCTACCAAAATTGTTTGAGATGTCGTATTTGGAGTTCGTAATGGATGCTCGAATTTGAATATAGTGATGGCTTATGACTAACAAAGCCTATGTAGGTCTACGTCGTATAGACCCCAATATAATGGATAAATTCGGCGTTTTTAAGATTTTGACAGAATTTTTAACGGATTTTATTTTTTGAAAATTTCCAAATTCTTTCCAAATGGTGGAGGTATTCAAAGTTCGGCCCGGCCGAATTTACTGTTTTTTAACTTGTTACATTTGTTTTTTTTTTTATACCCTCCTCCATAGTATGGAGGGTATATTAAGTTTGTCATTCCGTTTGTAACACCCAGAAATATACATTTTAGACCCCACAAAGCATATATTCACCGAATTTTTTAAGTTTCGTTAATATAACAGCTACATTCGGCTTTTTAAGATTTTAAAAGAATTATTAACGGATTTTATTATTATTATTAAAATTTTATTATTATTATTATTTATTTTTTTTTTTTTGAAAATTGAAAAATTCTTTCCAAATGGTGGAGGGTATTATTTATATTCTTCCATTATTTTAAGGAGAACATGTTGAGTATTAACACCTTTTTATTTTGTTCGCTGTTTGTAGTGAACTTTTGATTTCCTGATTTGTATTTAAACACACATCACACTTTGCCACATATCATACGGTTATTGCTTTTTTGTTGAGACATAAGACTCGGTTTTGTGGTCAGACAAGCACGGTATGTGAGGATGTCACCTATTACTTGGTAATGAGATAAGAAATTTCTCTTGTTTTGTAATTTTTACTGGAATAACCCATTTTTTTGCAGCTATTTATACCCTACACCACAAGCTGGTCAGGGTATTATGTCTTTGTGCATTTGTAACAGGCAAAAGGAAACGAGATAAACCAATAGATCCTTTTGATAAACTGCATAGTATCACATTCTGAGTCGGTTTATGCATGTCCGTCCGTCCGTTTGTCTGTCCGCCGTCCATCTATCCATATATTTAGATCAAGTTTTGCACAAATAATTTGTTTGACCCATGGACGAACCCTATTGAAATTAGAGATAATCGGTCAAAATTTAGGTATAGCTCCCATATATATTTTTGTCCAATTTGCCTTATATTGCGCACCAATCTTGTAATATCAGACCAAATAGTTTAGATTTTTGCACGTATTTTTTTTATCGAAATCGGTTCAGATATAGATATAGCTTCCATATATATTGTTCATCCGATTTGTTATTTTTGTCCTCCGCAACCGTAATATGCACTCTGTAACAACGATATTTGGGGAAATATATCAAATACGGCTCAGAAATGCCTTTGCTAAATTTTATTCAGATCGGTTCAGATTTGGATATAGCTCCCATATATTACTTCGTCCGATTTACATTTTATTGTGCACCAAACGTATAATATTAGTCCAAATGGAATGCAATTTAGTACTTACGACCAAATTGAATCTAGAAACCAGTATGTCAAATTTGATGGAAATCGTTTCAGATATAGCTACAGCTCCCATATATATTTTTCATCCGATTTATTACATTTGCCCTGCATGGACTCTGTAGCAACGATATTCGGGGAAATATATCAAATACAGCTCAGAAATACCTTTGCCAAATTTTATCGAGATCGATTCAGATTTGGATATAGCTCTCATATATATCTATCCGATTTCAAGTTAATAGTGCAGCAAATGAATAATGCAAGCCCGAATTGAAAGGGACAAATGCCTCGACAAATTTAATAAAAATCGATTCAGAGGAGGATATTCCTCCCATATATTAGTTCCTTTGAACTTTTAATTATTACTATGTATGATTTAATCCTCACAAATTCCCCATTATTTTTTATGGGAAGCTCTACTAAATATTCAACGTGGTGTGGGGTAACATAAAGACGGCCCCGCCCGACTTTAAGTCCTTTTTAATCATATTTTAATGGGTTATTCGTCTCAAAAAATTTCATGGTTTACTGGATCTTATCCGAAAATCAAATGCTAACACCCCAAAAAATGGCATCACCTTTACTTTTAATATTCAACTGACATCTCCTTTTAAATTTCTCATTTCAAAATAATTTCTCTGGAATTTTTTTTTTTTTTTTTTTTAATTTTCACATTCAATATACTGCCATTGAACACAACACACATACACATATTTCGTGCAATTAGCTTCCTGTTCTTCTTCTTTTTTTTAATTGTTTTGCTTTTCAAGAGATGAGATAAAACCAGTAAAGAAAGTCTTCAAGTCGGGCGGGGCCGACTTTATGATACCCTACACCACTTTGCTAATTAAGTAGAGCTCCACATAACAATTAAAAGTTTTTATGGGAGAATTCAATCATACTCGCTATGATTATAATTATAATTTAAAGTTCAAAGGACTAAATATGCCGAAGCATTCGTATCTTTTAAATTCGGAATTTTATTGAAATCGGATAAAGATATATATGGGAGCTATATCCAAATCTGACCCGATCTCGATAAAATTTGGCAAAGATATTTCTGAGCTGTATTTGATATATTTCCCTGAATATCGTTGTTACGGAGTGCATATTACGGTGGTGGGTAACAAATATAACAAATCGGATGAATAATATATATGGAAGCTATAGCTATATCTGAACCGATCTTCACCAAATTCGACATACTAGCTTCTAGACTCAATTCGGTCGTAAGTGCCAAATTCCATCCCATTTGGACAAATATTAGACGTTTTGTGCACAATAAAAAGTAAATTGGACGAAGTTATATATGGGAGCTATATCCAAATCTGAGCCGATCTCGATAAAATTTAGCAAAGGTATTTCTGAGCTGCATTTGATATATTTCCGCAAATATTGTTGTTACAGAGTGCATATTACGGCGGCGGTGGACAAAAATAACAAATCGGATGAAAAATATATATGGGAGCTATAGCTATATCTGAACCGATTTCGATCAAATTTGGCACACATATTTTCTAATTTCCTAATTTGGGTGTATATGCAAAATTCCATACTATTCGGGCTGATATTACACGTTTGGTGCACAATAAAAAGCAAATCGGACGAATTGACCGATTATCTCCAATTTCAATAGGGTTCGTCCTTGGGCCAAACAAAAGATCTTTGCAAAATTTCATCTGGATCGGGCAATAAATGCGACCTGTAATTTGTTTACCAAAATACATGGACAGACGGACGGACGGACAGACGGACGGACGGACATGCATAAATCGACTCAGAATGTGATTCTATGCAGATCATTAAAAGGAGCTATGGGTCTATCTCGTTTCCTTCTGCCTGTTACAAACAAATGCACAAAGACATAATACCCTGACCACCTTGTGGTGTAGGGTATAAAAAGTAAAAATCTCTATTCAACCTCAATTTATATGATACTTAATCAAGGGTACTCAACTTTGTACTTTTTGTTGTTTTGCGCCCCATTGCCGGGTGTATATCGGTATGTATATACATATGTATGTACGAGTGTACAAACTAATTAATTACAATTCAAATATTTCCCGCTGTTATATTTTTTTCGCTAGTTTTTTCAGTTGCCGGAGATTATTTCTTGGGTTGTTTAAAACCCAACGCAATTTGAATTTCTGCCATATACGAGTGTACGTACATCCATTCATATCTATATGTATATGAATTTATGAAAATGCATATGTATGTATGCATGTGAATGTGTGTGTAAGTGAGAGAGCGTAGTCAAGGCAACATTGACAATAACATGTAAATACCAGAAAAACAATGCCTCCATTTTAATAACGCAACAAAACAGAATGACAGAAAGGCAAAGTATTTTTTCGCAATGTTAAAAGTTTATGGCGAAACGTCGAAAAACGACAACCAACAAACAAACCAACAAAGCGTTAAAGCACTGAGCCATCGACAACAACAATATGATGGGGAAATAAAGAGAAAAAAACGAGAACAACAACAAAATTAGTAGCTGCCTTTGCCACTCTGATGTCTACTTTTTGTTACTGATCCACATGCGTTTCATCTCAACTTTGCATGCGGTGTACATATTTTGAAATAATCCTTTTTTTCTCACACATGCACACACGCCAACACACACACGTTATGTGTTCATGTGCATCGCTCAATACATTTTAAATAATTTGTGTGGGTGAGTGTGAATGGAAATTTGTGGGATATAAAACTTTACTTGGTCTGGATAACGCCACGATAGGAGTATGTGGGCATGTGTTTGTGTGAACCGCCAACAAGAGCAAACAAAAAATTAATTAACAATTCCAGAACATTTCCATATTCCATGAAACAAACGCCTCTCAATATAACTTATCCTTGTCATTGGTATGTCGTGTCTTGTTTTTTTTTTCTTTTCACCGTTCACAATGGATTTTCACAATATCCATGTCGAATTGATACTTTATATGTATCAATTTAAATAAAACATAAACAGTTATTAATCTGCAAATGGGTCAACAAATCTGAAATTACTTGAAATTTTTTTGGAAATTTAAATTTGGTATTTGGCGAATATATAACAGCAATAGCTAAAGAAAATAGAAAATCTAGAAGCCACCAATTTTAAAATTATTTTAAATCTACGCTCACTGTCACTTGCAAGCTAGGAGAAAAAGGTATTATAGCTCTGTAAGGTAAAATGAATATTTTACCAAAATTGAAGGAAAAGAACCTGTGAATATGAAAAAGGAGACAACGTGGATAACAATAAAAGGTGATGTTTTGATATTCAAAGAAATAGATTTTTATAGTTTATTTCAAAGGAAAAGGTATGCAAGAAAAAACAGCAAAGAAATCAACCGGACATATTAAGATGGGTTATCCGTAACATATAAACATTTATATTGGGAATTTATGTCTTTAGCGCAATTTAAATTTTAAATCCAATGGCTTAGATAAGGCTGAAATATAGTAATATACATATATAAATATATATATATATATATTTTTTTTTTTTTCAATAATTTCCAGCACATTATGAAAGTAGAGATCACAAAAGAAGAAGACATGTGTATCGTCGTTTTGAAAGTTTACATCAAAGAGTAACCAAAATGATGGTGGAGAATGTTGACATGTTGTGGAGAGGTCTGGTACCACCGAGTAAACCGATACACCATCTTCATATCAGATCGTGTGCTAAAATATTGGGTTGTGTGAATTTGAAGACAATCGGACTCTTACTTCACATTTTTTATTGAGCTTATGATCTCGTCACTTGGGAAAACTTATTTGTTGTCATAGAAGTTATTTTAAAATAATTTCTGGGGAGAATATCCCAGACAAAAAGCAAGAGAACTGATGAGGATTTGTGGCTCTTTCCGAAACCTAGATATTCCCTTCCTTACCCCCTTATAAACATTACAATCGTTTTCCACTAATAAACAAAGGGGTTTTTATATCAAACAAAAAAATATGGGATTAAGCCTAACCATTTGGCAAAAACAAAATATTACAGTATCCCGAACAAATATGCCAACAAAATTTTACCCTTTTTGGGGAGTTACAGCCCATTTTCGCACCTGACCTAGCATTGACAAAAATTTTTGGGATTTGCAAAGTTTGCACAAAATCCAATAATCCTTTCTCTTTCTATGAAGTAAATTACTTTCTGCGAAAATGTTGACCTCTAGTTGGGGATCGATCGAGAACATTGCTAGATCGACTTCAAATGTCCTGAAACGGATTTGGTACAAAACCGTTATTTCGATGTGACACGTTTTGCCCATATAAAATGTTATATACCCTTTCTAGCCATGTCGCTGAGGCTATAAATATCATTCACTCTAAGGAATTTTTTAGACTTGATGAAAGTAATACAGAACTTCGTTCAAGACAGAAATATTCTGCACAACATTTTTCTATAAATATCAGAATAAATGATATATCTATCTAGTTTTAAAAGCTTTTAGACTTATTCAAAATGTATATACATATTCAGGGAAAATTAAGCGTTTTAGCTTTTTGCTGCTAATTTACCGCGTTTTTATTCCCTTCCCGAAATCTCCATCCTTCTTTAAGGCAAGTGTCAACGAAAGGAGAAATATTCTAGTCCACATTTTATTGTGAGTCCCATAAAAGATAATACTTTTTTATACCCTCAGTCATAAGGCTACAGAGGGTATATATCCTTTGATACGGCCAAAACGTGCCTCATCGAAATAATGGTTTTAGAACCAAGGTTTCTTTGCACGAAACCCGTTTCAGGACATTTGGAGTCGATTAGAGATGTCCGTCTGCCTGTCTGTCTGGCTTATGCGCACGATAACTCTCGAAGGAAGTACCCGATTTTGTCCAAACTTGATACATCGTAGTATTATTATCAAACTTAAATCGAGTTCGGAGATGGGCAATATCGGTCCACTCATTCTAGTACCTTCCCCACAATTTTTCAAAATATTCCAAAAAATATTTTATTCCGCAGAAATGGAAAGGATAAAAAGGATAATAATTTTGCTCCAACATTGCAGATCCTAATATTTGCATCAGTGTTAGGCCAGGTCCGAAAAAAATTTAAAATTCAAAATTTGAAGCCAAATTGAAAAAATCGCATGCGATAAAATTGAAAAAACATGGAACAAAAGATATTAACTTTTTTATTGCCATATTTTTCCGCGAATTTCCTAGATTTTATCCGTTTCTGGCAAGAGACCATTCCGAATTGATGGGAATTGTGAAAATCGGTTTCAGCGGTTCTTGGCTTATAATCAGAATTAATAAGATCTATTCTTTAAAATATATATTGTACCTATTTTGATATATATATATATATATATATATATATATATATATATATATATATATATATATATTATATATATATATATATATATATATATATATATATATATATATATATATTATATATATAATATATATATATATATATATAGATATATATATATATATATAATAGATATATATATATATATATATATATATATATATATATATATATATATATATATATATATATATTTTTTTTTTTTTTTTTTTTTTTTTGGTTCATTTCAACCCCTAAATATTGTGCAATAATCTCCAAAAACAATAGGGTTCTATACTGACCATAACCCCACCTCCATTTTCAAATTCCGTGAGGATCGGGCCATAATTGCGACCTGTAGCGTGATTACAAATTAACATGGAGAGACGGACGGCGGAAATACATAGCTAGATCGACTCAGCTCAGCGAGATAGGAAGATCTATATATACTTTCCTATGTGGGAAACCAATATTTCGAGGCGTTACATAATTTTTGGACCAATCAAACTTATAATACCCCCAACACATAGTTTTGTAGGGTATAAAAATGAAACAAAAATTCCCCCTTAAACTCCAGTAAGCACCCAACGGCAACGTAAATCAACAAACATATTAATCTCACTCATAACACTCAAGCTCTGCCATGTTGCGTAAGGACGTCCATGTGAAAAACTACAAATGTTCAATTTATTTCCCTGGCCGCGGAAATACTCCAACACAGTTTTCTCAGCTCCCCTCTCCGAATGGCAAATTCAATTCCTCATTTTTTTCACTCTTAACTATTCTTTTAATATTTATCGAAAATATTCATTTCACTTAAGCTGTGCAAATAAACAACATTTCAATAATCTGTCCAGTGTCCGTCTGTCCCTCTGTTTGTCTGTCTGTCAGCTGCAAGCGGTAAAATCCATTAAAGGTTTTCCGTTTAATATTTTTAATGTAGTCGCCGCAGCACAAACCGCAACTCACATTTTTTTCTTTTTTTTGAATAATTTCGCTTAAGTGTGGCGAACGACAACGAAGCAAAAACGAAACCAAGGGAAGTCGGGACAAAAAAAAGCTACTTCTGGGAAAATTGATTTATTTTATTTTCCCCTTCTTTGGTTTCCGCTTTGCATTAGCAAAAAACAAGGAAAATGACTTAGCTGGTAGCCGGCTTTTTATTACATCGTAAATTCAATTAGACGAAAAAAAAAACCCCAAAGCAGAAAACGATTAAAATTTTTGTTTAAACGCTTGATATTTTATCAAATTTCCTGGTTTATCTCCCCCTGGAACGAAGAGGAAGAAAACGAAACAAAACCAAACGGGGAATACGTTGGAAATGCTAACCGACCATTATTTATTATTTTTTTCCTACACTGCTCCGCCAATGAGTTGCTTTATGAGATGACATTAAATTTTTCAAGTAGCGGAAATGATTGTAAATAAATCTCGTCCATAAAAAGGATACAAAACTATAGCCGAAAAGGACTTTAGCCCAAAATGAACAAGACAATTTCGCCGAGACAAGAAATCACAGAAAATCACCCAGCCAGAAGTGTACTGGTGTGTGTTTGTGTGTGTGAAATAATGCGGAAATTCAAATTGCTTTGGAGATATTGAAAATTGCCAACATCGACGAAAAGTTTTATTGGAATCTCGAGGTTTATTTTATTGCCTGTCATTATTGTGGACAAATTTATTTGGTCTTGATGTTGATGTTTCAGATAAAAAAATCTATTAACAAGTTGTGTAATGCGCAAAAAATCGAAGCAGGGCGCACATTAACTAATGCTGTCAAATGTTGGCAAAAAGCATTTTCAATTTATGGCCAATTTCAATTTTGTTTCCTCAGATTTGTTTTTGATTTACAGGTCAATAATGAATATTTAGCTTCTCGAGAGATTTAAACTAAATTCATGGGTGATAAAACTTAGTTGTTTTATTTCAAAACACCAAAACATTTTTCCATTCTATGCTTCAAAGACCCTTCATCTCTGACTTTTCAGAATATTTTGTATGCAAAAAAAAAAAAAAAAACGAAAACCTTAAAAATGTATGTGCATCTTGCAAATATAACAAGTAAAAAAGCAGTAAGTTCGACCGGGCCGAACTTTGAATGCCCTCCACCATTTGGAACAAATTAGAAAATTTTAAATCTTTAAAATATCTAACATCAGAAGGAGCCGACATATGGTGGAATATACGATATTGTGGACCTATATAGACAAATCTATGTCAAGGGGTAAAGCACTCACTCCCTGTGTAGAATTTCAGTCAATTCCGTTGAAAAAATGTGGGTAAAATCATCAAAATACCTAATATCGGGTACCGTTATATGGGGGCTATGCGATATCGTGGACCCATATAGACAATTCTCTATCGGGGAGTAAAGTACTCAGAAGGGTCCCCTTGTGTAGAATTTCATTCAATTCCGTTGAAAAAGGTTGCTAAAATCATCAAAATACCGAATATCGGGGGGTACCGTTATATGTGTTCTATACGATATCGTGGACCGATACATCCCAACTTCGAACTTGACCTGTCTGCAGACAAAAGAGAGATCTGTGCAAAATTTTAGCTTCCTATCTTAGTTCATTTTGACTGTAGCGTGATTACAACAGACGGACGGACAAGGCTAAATCGTCTTCGAATTTTACGCTGATCAAGAATATATAAACTTTGTTGGGTCTAAAACGATTATTTCGATGAGTTACAAACGGAATGACGAACTTAATATATCCTCCATACTATGTATGGTGGAGGGTAAAAAAATCTTGCAAAAGGAAATTAAATTTAATGCGAATGCCTAGGAGCATCCCGGTTAACGGATAGGCAGGAGTGTCGCCATTTTCGATATTTTCGACAGGAGCTTTTGAATATCGATACTGTAGGTTCGATACTTAGGTTAGTTAAAAGACGCTGGCATGCAATTGATTTGTAGAGTCAATATCCACTATTGACATTTGATACAGCCAAGGCGTGTCTAATCGAAATAACGGTTTTAAATCCTATGTCTCATTTTGCAAACACTGTCCGGCTGGTGCCCACGATAATTTTCGAAGGGAGTATACGACATCATACCATTATTGTTAAACTGATACCTCCCCCAAAAAAAGGTTAAAAATTTCACAGAAAATAACTTACCTTATAGAAGAAAGTGTTCATATTTTAATATTCGTATCAGTGCTAGATCAGATGCGAAAGTCAATATAGGCCCACTCCTCAGTGGTTCAATATGTATGGTAAGGTGTGAAAAAATCTTTCTATACAATTAATCGATCTGATTTTTTAGAGTAGATTCAAAGTGAGTGAGCGGTGTCATTCATGTGATACCCTACAACACTGCAATATGTTATATCATTTTGGAGGATTGCGATTTTGAAATTATGTCATAGAGCACTGCCCAGATATTACAATTAGCTTTTTCACCAGGAACATTTGCCCAATATTTACGCACTCCGTCGTACTGTTAGTTGTCGTGGTCCATTTTACAGCTAAATATAATAATATAAAGGTCATCCAAACTGCTAGACTTCTTCCCTGTCCTTAACTCTCTTATCATACAAAATTTCGTGTCTATCGGTTTCAATTGTGTGATCTGGAAAATTTTTCTGTTTTTGGCTCATTTGAACCCCTAAATAATTTGCGATCATCTCCAAATGCAAAAGGCCCCTCTGTATCTCCAAATTTAGACTCATCTATATGATTTGCTTGTCTACGATATTTGGCTATATTCGTCAACGATATCAGCATAAACAAGTAAAACAAGTAAGCAAAGGCTACAGTCGAGCGGGGCCGACCGTTGAATACCCTACAACACTATAATAAACCATACAGATTATATAGGCGAAATACTCGACAGAATTCCACAAGATATTGTGACAAATAATAAAAGAAAACCATCAGGTTTCGTTCTCTAATTTTCGAATAATAGCAACTTAAACTAATTTGCTCATTTCCAATTTATTGGTAGATGTTGCACGTAAATGGTCTTCCTAGATCTGGAACCAATATTTCCCAAAGACCTATAATCTCTCAGAAGTGGCAAAAGATTAAAATTTATTATTGGACTGAAACGCATCTATATGAGATACAGACATTTGACTATATTCTTCCTACGAAATCAGCGTTAACGAAATAGTCGGAAGTGTGTCTTTCCTGTATTTGTGAATTCTCCAAAAAGTCACTGGAATGGACATTTTCGTATTTTGTAGCCCCCATTGCGGTAGCCCCCATTTAAATGTGCGTGAGGATCGGGCGACAATTTTGCAGTTTTTTGGTCCATTTCAACCCCTAAATATATGGCGATCATCTCCAAAAAGAGTAGGCTTCTATTCTGACCCTCATCTTATCCCCATGCAAAAATTCGTAAGGATCGGGCCATAAATGAGATCTGTATATGATATCCTCATATCCTAACTACTTAGTTTTGTTAGCTGTAGAAATATTACCAAATGTTTAATTCAAAATTAAAATATGCCAAAAATATGACAAAATTGAAAAAATATGAGAAAATGTTAAAATTATTTAGTATTTATTGGCGCATTTCCAGTAATCTAAATATCGAATTTATGAATCTTGTCCCTATCCTTTCATCTAAAACCAAATATAGTACCATTCAGTACTTTTCGTACAAGTATAGTAGGCATTTTTCAAAACCATCGCAATTTCTCAATCCCATACACGAACTGTGACATTCATATAAAATTTCAGGATTCCAGATCTATCCCTTCTCTCAAATACCGTAGTACAACTTAGTACTTTTCAAACAATTATAGTACACTTTCCCTCCACCCGATACCAAATATGTTACTATTTCAGTACTTTTCGTACAATTGTAGTACATATGTCCGAAACCACCCCTACATTTTCAGACTACACATGAAGAACGCCCCTAATACCAAATTTCAGTCTTCATGCACTGTCTGTTCACCCAATACCAAATTGTACCAAATATAGTACTATTTAGTATTTTTCGTGCATTTACGCGTTGCATGCATTTACGTGTGCACCAACATTTCCAAACCACTTCTTTATCACATACCTGTCATCAACAGGGACACTAATAGCAAAACTTTTAAATTCCATCTTCATTCGTTAACACCAAAGCTTATTTTTCCCAATTCAGTACTATTTAGGACATACATACAATTAGTACTTACAAAGTACTACAAAGCTTAATTTTCCCAATTTAGTACTATTTAGGACAGTTTATAAAATTAGTACTTATTTCCAAAATTACCTTCATTTATAAACCTTACTTTACAACCTTGGTTCTTATAACAAATTTTAAGTTTTTAGTTCTATCCTTCTAAACAATACCAAATGGTACCATTTCAGAAATGTAGTAACATTTTCAAACTTTTTGAACCTTAAAGTTCAAATTTCCTAAAACAGTTTGGTACATCTATCCTGCACTCCATTAGTGACTCTCATTCCCAATTTCAGAATTCTTCCAAAACGAAGTATTAATTAAAAAGTACAATTTAAGCACATTTGGTATCTTTTTAGTACGGATTTCCAAAAACCCAGTCTTATGACTCGCCTACGCACGAAGACAGACCATTATCGTGCAATTTGTAGCTTCAGTCGTTTCGTGTGGGCGTTGATTTTCGTTCATTCAGTTAGATCTACAGTTCCTTTTGCTGATCTGCATGGAATCACATTCTGAGTCGATTTATGTATGTCCGTCCGTCTGCCCCGCAGTCTGTCCATATAATTTGTAAACAAAGTACAGTTGGCATTTCTTGCCTGATCGAGGTGACATAAGGACAAACCCTTTTGAAAGTGGAGATAGTCAGCCAAAATTTAGATAAAGCTTCCATAGTTTCGCCCGACTTCACTTTTATTGCGCACCAAATGTGTAATATTAGTCTAAATAGGATGCAATTTGGCACATACGTCCATATAGAGCCTAGAAACAAGTGTGACAGATATAGCAATAGCTCCCATGTATATTTGTCCTCAACAGCCGTAATATGCACTCGGTAAAACGATATTCAGGAAAATCTCTCAAATCCAGCTCGGAAAAACTTTGAAAATTTTATGTAAATCGGTTCAGATTTGGATATAGTTCACATATATATCTTTACCCGATTTCTAGTTTCTTGTGCACTAAATATTTAATATAAGCCCAATTCAAAAAGATTTTGGCACATAAACCCTATTTCGGCTTTGAAGAAAGGCTATAGGGCCCATATATAGGTTTTATCGTTTCATTTCTCTACAAGAACGATATTAAGTGAAATCTATCAGATACAGTATGGAAATACCTCATTTTTAGAGATCGGTTCAGATTTGGATATATCTTCATCCGATTTCACTTTCAATAGTGTAATATCAGCTCAAATAGGATGGATTTTGATGAATATCGGTTCAGACACAAATGCCTCTGTCAAATTTAAATTATCACTGTTTTGAACCCATAATAAGGATTCAAAAACGACCATAGTGTGTATGATTAAATTCTCATGAATTCCCTATAAAATAAGTTAATTTTTTATGGGTAGCTCTACTAAATACGGAAAGAGGCATATGGTATCATAAAGTAGGGCTTAATTTACTGGTTTTTAATTTCTAAAATGCTTTTAAGAAATTCTACATAAATCGGAATTTTTAAAAAAATATTTTTAATGGCTTCTTTAAAAATCATATATCAAAAATAATTAGGCTAAGGCTATGGTCGTGCGGGGCCGACCATAGATTAGGACATAAGGGGCCTTTCAACACATTATAGTGTTGTAGGGTACCCTTATGTCAAAATCCATTTTGAAAGATTTTGATATGATTTCATAGAGCTTTTTGACCAGAATAGTTACGCACTTCGTCGTGTTGTTAGATATTTAAAACAATTTCACACGAAAGATGTGGTCCATTTTACAGCTAAATATAATCAATTGGTTACCCAAAATGCTATACTACTTAACTATCTCCTCATTCAAAATTCCGTGTCGAGTTTGCAGAGCGACTGCAAAATCAGGAAAATTTTATTTTTTTGATCCATTGGAACCCTTAAATGTACATCTTCAAAAACAATAAGTTTTAATTCTGACCCTAACCCTAACTACATGCAAAATTTCGTGGGGGTCGGACGATAATTGCACATGTATATAATACCCTCAAAACGTAGTGTTGCGGGGTGTAAAAATTTAGAAAATTTACGATTCAAAATTGTAAGTCAAATTGAAAAAAAAATCGCATGCGATAAAAAATATGGCAAAAATTGAAAAAAGAACAGAACAAAAATATTAATTTTTTAATTGTCATATTTTTACGCGATATTCTTAGATATTCCGAATTGATGAGAATTGTGAAAATCTGTCCAGCGGCTCTTGACTTATAAGGACAATAACTAATATCTATTTCTTTTACATATATATTGTACTGATTTTGCCGATCCAATATTCTGGCTATTAGTCTCACTGTAATAGTCAGAAGTGACCTTCTAATGTATTTGTGATTTGCCTGGGACTTACAATATTCGCGGTTAAATGGAAATTTTCGTATTTTTTGACATAAAAGTTATCGTTTATTTTACTCGCTAAATACTGTCCGATTATCATCCGAATTGTTTAGCTTCTGCCCAGCCTTGAACTCTAACGCCATACCGATTTCCGTGTAGATTTGTTTTTTCTATGTCCTATTCCTATGTTTCCTATGTCGGACACTATTATTTCGAGGTGTTACATAATTTTTGGCTCAATCAAACTTATAAGGTTTTTTTTTCATGTAATATTGTTCAGCAACTACTACACGTATGTAATATAAAGTGTATTTAAAATAATATTTTTTCTGACCGATAAAGTGCATTTTTTGAGAATAATTTAAAGATTTTGGTAGCATTCGGTTAAAAGAAATATGCATAAATTACGTCCATTTTGAATTTTATTTTTCTCAGAACTTTACAGTTTCTCTAATCATCTTATATCAATGTTTGAATTTATTATCTAGATTTTAGATTGATCTTCTTTCCACTCTTCTAAGAAAAATTTAATTCATATTCAAAGGATTAAGATTTTGCAAGAAGATGTACATCCATTATCTTTACAGATAGCCTTAAATGTTAAAAATATAAAAAATTTCCAGTACGTTTTTGCACTCCAAATAACATAAAAGAAAAAGTAATCAATTAGTATTTATTGGCAAACAATTGTTTACGGATTTCCCTTACCCACTCTTGCCGATGTAAGTAGGTCTATGGTGTATATTTTTAATTGTGTTTATCGACCTGATGCTAAGCAAACCTGCAAAATATACAGAAATTATAAAAAGGAAATATGTAAACCCTTGCATTTTTATTCTTCCAAGAAGGGATTACAAACAGAAAACAAATATAAATATATTCCTTTATTACCTTTCGTTCGTATATTTTTTCTTCCTTCATACATTTTGCCCTTTACGGGGGAGCTTTTTACGTTATTATGTTTGTGTGCTATGTCTGAAACAGAAACCAGATATTTCGAGGAAATTAAATTCCAAAAAAAATCTTTGGCTACTTTTATTAAAAGTAAATTGTGCCGTAAATCAAATTTATATTTACTGGAATATTTTACTTCATACCCAGTTGACTTTACAAGCTTCCAATAATATTTCATTTGGTCGATTTTTCCGATAATATTTATTATAATAATAGTTTGTTTTATTTTGTATTTTAATTGAAATATAAAACTATTTCATATGGATGTGACACATACATATGCATGTTACGGCAGGGATAAGAAAGTATGTTTTTCATACTCCTATTTTAATATTAGTATTTGTGTAGAGTTCACTACATATTATAGAAACAACAAATAAAAAAAAAAAACATTAAGTTCGGCCGGGCCAAACTTTTAATACCCTCCACCTTAGGGTAAAGGAAACATTAGAGCCCATAATGACCCACATATACCAATTTTTAGACATATTCATAGAAAAATGTGCCAAAAATCGTCAAAACTCCAAATATCGGGAAATACGGCTATATGAGGCTATACAAAAACGTGGACCTATACATACAGTGTTTCGCCAAAAACGTTAGAATTCATTAAGATCAACAAATACCAATTTCTGGACAAATCCGAGAAGAAATGTGGCAAAACCCATTAAAATGTCGAATATCGGGAGGTACCGTTATATGGGGACTATACAAAAATGTGAACCGATATATCTCATTTTCAATATCAACCATCCTAGGCACAATACAAATTGTTCTGCTACGTCAAATAATGTGGGCTGTTTCGTGATTTTAACAGACAGACGGACATCGTTAAATCGACTTAGAATTTAAAATCGGATATATATATATATATCTATATCTATAAAAGAGGAAAATGTTTGTATGTTTGTTTGTTTGTTTCTTGTTTGTAATTTATGGACTCGAAAACCGCTGAATAGATTTTCCTGAAAATTTCCATATATACTGCAACATCGCCTGAAAGTAACATAGGCTATATACATTTTTGAATTTCCACTTGGAACTGGAGATATATCCAAAAATTTAGATTTTATATGCACATATCTATTGATTAGTTGAAGATACAGTCTCCAAATTTGGAATACGTAACGGAATTTGGAACAAAAATAAGTCTGCCAAATTATATTGTAATCGGTTCAGATTTGGATATAGCTCCCATATATATTTTCGACCGATTTCGTTCATTTGATGCCTCAAACACAATATGAATGTTCGATTCAAATGAAATTTGGAATGTGTGACGGGATTTAATCCGAAAATAAATTTGTCAAATTATATTGAAATCGGTTTAGATTTGGATATAGCTCCCATATATATTTTCGGCCGATTTCAAGCATTTGATGCACCAAACACGCTATGTATCCCCAATTTCAATGAAATTTGAAACGTGTGATAGATTTTATCTACAAAATTGATTTCCCAAATTATATTGAAATCGGTTCAGATTTGGATATAGCTCCCATATATATTTTCAGCCGATTTCATGTATTTGATGCACCAAACACGCTATGTATCTCTAATTTCAATGAAATTTGGAATGTAAAGCGGAAATTAAAACAAATATACATTTGTCAAATTATATTAAAATCGGTTCAGATTTGGATATAGCTCTCATATATATTTTAGACCGATTTCATGTATTTTATGCACCATACACGATATGTATGTTCGATTCCAAAGAAATTGGGAATATGTAACGGGATTTTGATTAGAAAATAAATTAGTCAAATTATATTAAAATGGGTTCGGATTTGGATATAGCTCCCATATATATTTTCCGCCGATTTCACATATTTGATGCACAGAACACGATACGTATTTCCGATTCCAATGAAATTCGGCAAGAGTGGCTAAATTTGGTACAAAAATAAATTTGACAAATTATATTCAAATACGCTCAGATTTGATTATAGCTCCCATATATATACTCAGCCGATTTCACAAAAACCCAAAGCGAGAGAGACAAAATCTGGCACCAGAAAAAATTTAAAATTATATTGAAATCAGTTGAGGTTTGAGTATAGCTAACATATATATTTCTGTCGATTTCATACATGTTATGCACCAAACATGATATATATGACCGATACCAATGAAATTCAGAATGCGTGGCGGAATTTGGTTACAATAATAAATGTGACAAATTAATTGGAAATTAGTTAAGATTTGGATATAGCTCCCGTATATATTATCGGCCGATTTCACATATTTGACGCACCAATTTCAATGAAATATGAAAGGTGGGGCGGAATTTGGTGTAAAAGTAATTTTTTTAAAATTATATTTAAATCGGATCAGATTGGGATATGATTTTAATAAGAACCATTGACCCACAACGCCTTAGGCTAACACTAAAAAACAACACAACAATTTATTTGAAATACGCTTATTACAGCGAAGTATATTGCTATCTCGAATTCACTAATTGCAATAGAAATGCCACTCAACTTCAAAAGATTGCAGTTTACTGCACGCTTGGTATTTGCTATGAAATAAATAAATCCGAAGGACAAACCCTTCGTGTATATATGTCATGTTACTGCTTTTCTAATGCTTTTGGTTATTTACGCATTAAAGTAGTGCAATATTTTTTTTTAAATTTTTAATTTTTTTTTTTTTTTAACCACAATATATTCGTAAATAAATTTTGAATGCATATGAAATCAAAAGGGGTAGCGAAGCGCATCGGGTTCAGCTAGTATATATATATATATATATATATATATATATATATATATATATATATATATATATATATATATATATATATATATATATATATATATATATATATATATATATATATATATATATATATATATATATATATATATATATATATATATATACTTTATGGGGTCTACGTCGAATATTTTGGGATGTTACAAGCGGAATGACAAAGTTAATATACCCTCCTTTCCAAGGTGGAGAGTATAAAAACATGATATTTTTGCTTCTATAAAAGTATCACCGTAAAGCGGAGAGAACTGTATTTAATGTAATTCAAACGGGAACATAAAATACCCCAACAGTCTGGTATTAAAGTAGGATTCTGCAATAGTTCTTGGAAAAAAAGAATCGCTAATGATTTTAAAATACTAAGAATCAATGTTTCATATGTATAAACCAGTAAGGAAAGCTAAAAAATCGGGCCGACTATACGATACCCTACACCAATATGCATAATTATTAGAGCTCTCGTAAAAGAAAGGTATTGGGCATTTCAGAGCTCTATGAGATATCTGGTACAAAATATGATTATGGTAGAGTGCATATTCCGAATATTGGAGATTTTAACACCAAATCGGATGAACTATATATGGGAGCAAATTTGAAGTTCTTGCTTCTATGCTAAATTCGGTTGAAGTGCGAAAATCCATTTGGACTAATATTAACCTTTTGGTGCACAATAAATCTGAAATCGGATAATGATATGGGAGCTATATACAAATCTGAACCTATTTTTGATGTATTTGCTTCTAGGCTAAACTTGGTCGAATGTGTCAGGCTGTTTGTGCTGATATTGGCCATTTGGTGCTCAATTCACGCGAAATCAGCCGAAGTTATATATGGGAGCTATATACAAATCTGGACCGATTTGTGATTAGGAAGGTGAGGGACATATATCTGGGAGCTATATCTATGTCTGAACCGATTTTTATAAAATTAGAAACAACCATTTTTGGGCTGTACCTGATAACTGGTACCAAATAAAATGCCTGTGGAGTGCACATTACGAATGTGAGGGACTTAAGCACCAAATAACATATATATGTGATATCGTTATCGTTGTTATAGAGTGCATGTTACGGGTGTGGAGGAAAGAAATGTCAAATGGAATGACATTGACATTTATCAAAATTTTTGTTTATAAAATTTTAAATGCATTCAGGTATCAAATATAATAGAACAAATACCCAAAGATATAACACCCTGTACGACAGTCTGGTGTAGGGTATAAATAGGTCGATTTTCACCAAATTGGAAATATGAATTTATCCTTAAAAAATTTATCAGCATTTCTCAGTTGTATCTGTACCAGATGTATTGTTTGGGTAAAGATTACACAATCGGCGCACAATACAATTGCAAGCGGACGAAGATACATACGGGAGCTATATCCAAATCTGAACCGATCTCTGTTAAATTTGTTGATGTATGTCTGAGCTGTATCTGATATATGGTACCAACATCATTGTTGTAGAGTGCGCATTACGAAAGTGAGGAACTTAAAAACCTAATCTGATGAAACATATATATGGGAGCTATAGCTATATTAACCCATTTTCACCAAATGTGATGTACTTACTTCTGGGTTGAATTCGATCGAACATACCAAAATCGTGCATAATAAACCTAAAATGGGATGATGATGTATATAGGAGCTATATCCAAAACAAATCTTGATATCATTTGAAACACTTATTAGTTGGAATTATATGATAACTGGTACCAAATATTATTTTTGTGGAGTGTATATTACGAAAGCGAGGGACTTAAACATCACATCAAATGAAACATATATATGGAGCTAGAGCTATATCTGAACCGATTTTCACAAAGTTTTAAATGTTAACTTCTAGAATGAATTTGCTCGGAAGTGCAAGTTTTCACTCACTTTGGCCAATATCGGGCGAAGATATATAGGGGAGCTATATTCAAATCTGAACCGATCTTGATAAAAATTGAATCATGTATTGCTGGGCTGAATCTAATATCTGGTACTAATTATCATTTTTTTGGAGTGTATATTACAAATGTAAGGGACTTAAACACCAAAATCGGATGAAACCTACATATAGGAGCTATAGCTATATCTCAACCGATTTTCACGAAATTTGAAGCACATGCTTGTGGGCTGAATTCGGTCGGATGTAGCAAAATTCACACCATTTGGACTGATATTAGCCATTTGGTGCACAAGATACCCAAAATCGGATGAAGATATATATGGGATATACATTTGGATAGATTTTCACCCTTGAGCCTCGTCCTTGTGCCAAACAAATGTAATTTAGAAAATTTCATCTCAATCGAATAAGAAATACGACTTGCATTTTGTTTACAAAAATACATGGACAGACGGAAATGGAAATTTATACTAAAAGTGTACAAAAAGTACTAAAATTTACTAAAAATTTAAAACTTGGTATTTGAAAAACGGAATCACAAACATTTGTATTGAGACTCACTTGTGGAGTGCAGGACAGATGTACCAAAGGGTTTTTGAAAATTCGAGCTTTAGGGTTAGGAAAAGTTCTAAAATATACTATACAGGGTGAGTTAAAAAAACTGCATCAAAATCAAACGCCATTTTTAAATTTTTATTGAATAAAAGCAAAAAATGTTGGAAATAGCATCAAATTTTAGAATAAGTTTAGATTTAGATTTTGGTGACCATTGTGTGCTAGAAATGAAGCGAGGAATCTCATTCTGTAACCATTCATGGGTGGCGAGTGCTGAGTACGATGGTGAAGAGTCCTGTTGGAGTGTCCGAGGTCTGCGCCCAAAATGTTTGCGTGCCCAAGGCTTAAATACACCCTCCAGAATATTTTCGCAATAATATTCGGTATTTATTCTGATGCCACGGTCGATAAATACGGGCGGAGAGCGACCATCGGCTGTTATTTCGGCCCACACCATCATCACGACCGGTACTTGAGTTCTGGTGACCAACCGAAGGTGTACATTTTCAGCTGACTTCTATGGCAAGTACACACGATCATCTTGTTTGTTTACAAGCTGCTGGACAACGAATGTTTTCTCATCGAGTTATTACTCAAAAATGAGGTTTTGTTGGGGATTTCTGTACAAACTCACATAAAGTAGGGGTTTAACCCTCAATTGTCTCTTTAATGCTTATACATTTCTGGCGTTTAGGTAAGATTTAGACTCTTGACGTCTTTCAGAACATATAGTAGAATTTTATGACAAATAATTTCGTGGAATAGCTTGACTTGCTATGATCCCGTTTAAAGGGAGTCCTAACCATATTTTCAATAAAGAACCAAAAGAATCCTTTTATTTACCAGCTTAAGGGTTGAAAATGATTCCTCGTATTTTTCTCAGCCTAAAACACTATACACCAAATATTCAAGAATTCCCAAGAATCTTAATCTGAATATTTCCAAAAGTGTGGAGGAAGATGGATCTTGTCCCCAATTTAGGTTACTTTGCAATGCAAAACGCCAATACACAAGCCTTCTATTTTTAGCTCTACCTTCAATTTTTTATACCCTCCACCATAGTATAGAGGGTATATTAAGTTTGTCATTCCGTTTGTAACACCTCGAAATATACATTTTAGACCCCAAAAAGAATTTATATTCTTGATTTGCATAAAATTCTATGTCGATTTTGTTAGGGATGTCCGTCCGTCTGTGAATATCATTGTAGCTTCCGAACGAATTGAGTTAGATTGATACAATTTTACTCAAATGTATACTATGTCCACAGGACTTTTGGTATTGAAAATGAGCCATGTAGGTCCACGTTTTGGTATAGCCCCCATATAAAGGTACCTCCCGATATTCGGTATTTTGATGATTTTTGCCACAATGTTCATCTGAAATGTTTCAAACTTGGTAGTTGAAGTTCCTAGTGGATTCTACAGCCTATGACAGAAAATTGTCTGTGCAGGTCCACGTCTTCGTATAGCACCCATAGCACCTATATAACGGAACCCCCCGATATTCGGCATTTTGATGATTTTACCGACATTATTCATCGGAATTGTTTCAAATTTGTTATGTGAAGTTCGTAATGGATACTACAGCCTTTGACAGAAAATTGTCAGTGCAGGCTCATGTCTACGTATAGCCCCCTTATAAAAGTACCTCCCGATATTCGGTACTTTGTTCATTGTAGCGACATTATTAACCGGAATTCTTTCAAATTTGGTATTTGGTATTTGGAGTGGATACTACAGCCTATGACAGATGATTGTCTGTGCAGATCCACGTCTTCGTATAGCCCCCATATAACTGTACCTCCCGGTATGCGGTACTTTGTTGATTGTAGCGACATTATTAACCGGAATTCTTTCAAATTTGGTATATGATGTTCATAGTGGATACTACAGCCTATGACCGAAAATAATCTGTGCAGATCCACGTGTTGTATAGCCCCCATAAAACGGTACCACCCGATATTCGGTACTTTGATGATTTAAGCGATATTATTCACAAGAATTGTCTCAAATTTGGTACTTGAAATTCTGTGCAGGTCCACGTCTTCTTATAGCCCCATATAACGGTACTTCCCGATATTCGGTAGTTTGATCATTTTAGCTAAATTTTTTTATCGATTTTTTTTTTAAGTTTCCCATTTGAATATTGTGATGGCTTATGACAAAAGTTACCTATGTAGGTCCATGTCGTCATATAGACCCTAATGTAACAACTACATTCGGTATTTTTAAGATTCTAACAGAATTTTTAACGGATTTTATTGTTTTTGAGAATTGCCAAATTCGTTCCAAATGGTGGAGGGTATTCAGCAATTTTTTTTTTTTTTTATCAATTTCACATAAGGCATCTGCAAATCTGTTATAACATAAATTATATATCAAATTTGGAAAAGCGTGTCGATATCCACTTATGCCTTAACATCTTCTTTATCTCCATCTTCAATAAAACATATGCAAATGACACAATCTACATTCCGTTTTTCGTTTCAATTTAATGGCAATCTGTAGAGATGAGCAACAATTATTTTAAAACGTTATTATTTGGCAGCTGAAAATGTAACAGCTTCCAAAGAACAACGGACCTGCCTGCCAGCCAACTGTGTCTGTAATCATTAAAAGGTGAAACCGGAAAGAATGGTCATTTTTTTTTCTACTTCCGTGTAATTCCGTATTCAACCTGTTTAGATTAAATGTCCTACTTTGCTCTCTCTTTCTCCCCCATTATTATTTAGCTTTATTTCTTGTGCAGTTTCCCATGCTACGGCCGAAAACAAAGGAAACATTAAAAAATTTTGAGCAGACCAACAGCTCACGGATGGTGTTTGTCAATTGTTATGGGGGCAAATGTCAGCAAGCCCTAAAAAAATAGGAAATAATGAAAAACAGAATGGAAAGTGTAATAACAGTCTGGAACGTGTATTAAATTGTTCCCTGGAAATTTAAAATCTCTTCGTTGTTTTGTTTTTGTTTCGTTATTCTTTTTGGGAAAAAATGTTCACCATTTAGGCCCAAGGGCGAAAATCATAAATAATTACCTTTAATTTTATGGTACTTCATTGGAATTCTGAACGTGATCATGTTGGACTTTTTTTTCTTTTTCGCCTATTCGTTGTTTTCTCTTTGAATATCCTACGAAAACGAGAAACAATTTCACCAAGACAAACATAAAAGAAAATTAAACAATTTATTCCAAAAATTGTTTGTCCGGCCCACGATAATCCCCAGAAATGTTGGAATATTTTCGCCACATTAAGGCAACAATTTAATTTGTGTCTCTGATTCGTTTTGGGCAATTTCCGTTTTAAATACGACATTGAAAAACTTTTCGTCGATGTTAATCTACAAAATGATATTCATAGCCCAAAGTAATAGACAACAGCGTTTTATTCGCTCAGTTCATGAAAGAAAATAATGATAATAAATAATAAATCGATTAAGAAATCCAATTTAATTGATTATGGCTTGGATATCATTAAAAGAAAAGTTTCTGAAATCTTATTATAAATTTTAAAATATATGAAAAATTTAATAAGAAATGCATAAGTCGTCATTACTAAAATATTGAATAGTTATTTTTGGAAATTTTACGGTTTTAAAAGAAAAATACTTCCGCAAATAATTTTTATGCCCTACACCACATAGTACTATGTCTTTGTGCATTTGTTGGTAACATGGAGAAGGAAGCGAGATTGAGGATCTTCATAAAATCATTTTCTGAGTCGATTTATGCATGCCACTCCGTCTATTAGTCTGTCTCTCCATGTACTCACGTAAACAAAGTACAGGCCGCATTTTTATACCCTCAGCCATATGGCTACAGAGGGTATAATTAGATACAGCCAAAACGTGCCTCATCGAAATAATGGTTATAGATCCTAGATCTCTTTGCACCAAATCCGTTTCAGGACATTTGGAGTCTTTATAGGTGTCCGCACGTCCGTCTGTCTCTCTGGCTGGTGCGCACAATAACTCTCGAAGGGAGCATTCAATTTGATCCAAACTTGGCGCATCGTCATATTATTGTCAAACGATATCGGTCCACTCCTTCTAGTACCTCCGACACAAAATGTCAATATTTCCAAAGAAAATAATTTGTTGCACAGAAAGATAAAGAATAATCCGATTTTGCTCTAACTTTGTGATTCCTAATATCTGCATCAGTTCTAGGTCAGGTGCGAAAATGGACAATATCGGTCCACTCCATCAAGTACCTCCCCCACAAAAGGTCGAAATTTTCAAAAAATATTTTTTTGCACAGAAAGAGAAACTATAGTCCGACTGTGCTGCGACTTTTCAAATTCTAATATTTGCGTCAGTGCTAGGTCACGTGCGAAAATGGACAATATCGGACCACTCCATCAAGTACCTCCCACACCAAGAATCACAATTTTGAATATTTTTTTATAAGAGTTGTAAAATGTGATGTAAGAATCCGATTTCAAACATACCAATATTTTTATAAACCCAACATCTGGTGTTAAGATAGAATATATCGGTCCACTTCTTCTGGTACTTCCCCACAAAGACTCAAAATTTTGAATATACATGAAGCTCATAAAACGGGAAAAAATATATTTCCGTCAACATAAGATCTGCTATAAAGATGGTAAAAATCGTACCATTTCTTTTGCTACCTGCCCTTCAAAGGCTTCAAAATTTTTAAAACAAAACGCAATACGCTTCCAATTCCAATATCATATGTGCCATGTAAAGTGAAGGAAGCTAAAAACTTGTTACCAAGTTATTCCATATTAATATCGTATTTATTTAGGTCCGATACGAAATGGTTCCATCGGAACCTACTCCAAAGAGGGTCAATAAATTGGATAATCATAACAGAAGTCAAAATATATTTAAATAATCGAACAATGACTGAGGGTATTAGTATGTCGGCAAAGCCGAATGATATTTTTTAATTTGTTTTATCTGTATTAGATACAGCTCAGAAATATGTGCATTAAATTTTATCGAGATCGGTTCAGATTAGGATGCAGCTCCCACAATTTATATTTATCCGATATCAGGTTTAATGTGCACCAAATGGCTAATATAAGCCCCAATTGGACTGAATTTTGTCATTTATGACCGATTCATTATATAAACCGGTACTTCAAATTGGGCGAAAATCGCTTCAGATATAGCTATAGCTCCCATATATTTGTTTCATCTGATTTGGTGTTAACGACATTCACATTAACGAATGTATGCATTCGACACCTTCGACAAATTTTGTCAAGATCATTTCAGATTTGGATATAAGTCCGATATATATCATCAAACGATTTTGGGTTAATTGCACAATTAAATGGTCTATATCAATCCAAAGGTCCTGAATTTTGGTACATCCGACCAAATTTAGTATAGAAACAAGTACATCGGATTCAGAGAAAATCGGTTCAGCTATAGATCCCATATACAGGGTGAAAAAAAAATCCACAAAAAATCAAACGCCATAATACTTATTTTTTGTTTAATTTTATTGAATGAAAGCAAAAAATGTCGGAAATAGCATCAAATTTTAAAAAAAGTTCAGATTTGTTCGAATTGGTCACCTTTGCCACGAATTATGGCCTTCAAAACGGCCAGTAAATCACACTCTACCCGAATGTTGCTTTGCGGTATTTTGGCCCATTCCCGTCGAAGCGTTTGCTTGAGGCGATCGACACTTTGGTATTTTTTAGTGCCAACCTTGTTTCCAAAATACTCCAGACACAATAGTTCAACCTATTTGTATCCTGAGATTTTGAGAGGAACCTCATGTTGTAACCATTTTTGGGTGGCGCGTGCTGAGTGCGATGGTGCTGGGTCCTGTCCAAAGTCTGCGGCCAAAATGTTTACGTGTCCAAGGCTTTAATACACCCTCCAGAATATTTTCGCGATAATATTCGGCATTTGTTCTGATGCCACGTTCGATTAATACGAACGGAAAGCGACCATCGGCTGTTATGGCGGCCCACATACCTGACCCCTTTGGAAAATAAACTCGATCATTTTGTTTGTTTACAAACTGCGGTACAACGAATGTTTTCTCATCGAAGAAAACCAAATTCGGCAGTTCACCACTTTCGGGCAAGCGAGGCAACTCCTTAGCTCTTTTGAGACTATTTTCTTTCTGTTGCGGTGCAAGTTCTGGTACTTTTTGGAATTTCAATGGCTTTACCCCCAGCTCATTTTTCAATATTTGCCGAACCATTTTTGCTGATGTTGCTGTTTTCTTCCGTACACTTCCTTGACGTCGGGCTACGCTACCAGTAACAAGGTAACGGGCGATGGTACGAGACACAAAATATTTATTCACATTTAAATGCTGGAGTGCTCTAACGATAGTCGCTTGTGGTTTTCCAGCCAAATATAAAAAAGTCACACTATCTCGCTTGAATTCTATCATAAGTAACATTCTTTTCTGGAAAATTATCGCCAAAATTCTTTTGTACGATTGTAAACAATATAATGAGCTGTGACTGGAATAATTTTAACAGCTGTCGGACGAGTGGCTTAGAAATGACAGCAGTCTGAAGTTGCTTGCAGTTTTTTCATCTCACCCTGTACATACATTATCTAATGCATAGTATATATGCCACACTTTTTCACGGATTTGCCTGAAAATTGGTATTTGTGGGTCATAATGGGTCCTAGTTCGTGCGGCGAAGCATTGTATGTATAGGTCCACGCTTTGGTATAGACCCCATACAACGTTACCTCCTGATATTCGGTATTCTGATGATTTTTGACACATTTTTTAATGGATTTGTCTAAAAATTGGTATTTGTTGGTCATAATGGGTTCTAGCTCCGGTGGCGAAACTTTGCATGTATAGGTCCTCGCTTTGGTATAGCCCCCATATAACGGTACCTAAAATTGGTATTTGTAGGTCATAATGGGTCCTAGTTCGTGCGCCGAAACACTGTATGTATAGGTCCACGTTTTTGTATAGCCCTATATAGCGGTACCTCCCGATATTCGGTATTTTGATGATTTTTGCCACATTTTCCCACAAATATATCTAAAAATTGATATTTGTGGGTCATAATTGGTTCTAGTGTTTCCATTACCCTAAGGTGGAGAGTATTGAAAGTTCGGCTCGACCGAACTTTATGTTTTTTTACTTGTTTTATTTATATATATTTTATAACAATATTGAAAATCCACCTTGAAATTTAAAATGTATGAAGCAGAGTGGATAATATCAAGAGATTTAGTTTCCCTTATCGATTCCATCGCAACAATATCATAACTTTACAAATATCCTTGAATAACCCACCCCATCAAATTCATCCCAACGGAATACAACTAACATATTTGTAGGTATATACATACCTATGTAAGCAAATCAACACTCCCACCCACGTACATATGTTCCAATATCCACACAGTTGATTAAAATGTTAGGCAAAATATGAAATATGCAAATCTTCGCTTTGCCCGAAACATGTGAAAACAACAGAACTTTGCAATTTCAACATTTGGAAAAGTTTTCCAGTTGTTTTTCCCTCCTTTTTTGGATGTGTGTGTTTTTTTGCTTTTTCGGTTCTCATTTATTAATATCGTAACTGGCACTGGAACAAGTGCGCCCAAGGACCAACACTCCGACATGCCTGCTGTTTGTATGTGTCTGTGTGTGTGTTCTTCAGCTTAAATATGTAAATTAACTTTCAAGTATGTTCTCGTATGTATCTGAAGATGTATGTAGTCGTACAAACTGACATGTATTTCATTCTTTTGACATATCTCTTCTAATTGGGAATAGAGTGACGTGATTATTTTATATTTAAGCGGCTCGCTGTGGGGTTGTTCTTATTGTTTTTAGCAGAACAAACAATCTTCCACAAAGTCCAACAAGTTCTATTTATGGCACGGAGAATTATGCGATAAGGAATGTTTTAACCATTTGCATTTGTTTTGTTAATAATTCGTAATGGAGTCTTATGTTAAGAATATTAAACTTGTACTGAATTGGAAAATGGTACGTTATTTTAACACAAAACGTAAGGTTGCAATACAATTCTTTTTAGCCCGAAATCTACTGGTTTTAATAAATCCTGCGTCACTCGTGCTATGTGGGATTGAAGAAAGTTGGAGTTTTTGTAGAATATTTCTCATAATTGTTCTATTAACATATACGTAGGCAATTTCCTGTGTCGTTGATATTTAACCTAATGAATTAATAAATACTTTTTAGAATTTGTTTTTTATTGAGTATCAACTTTTGTTGGAAAAGTAAAAAGGGAAATTTTTATGAGAAAGGAGGAGGAGAATAACATACTATAAAAATGGGCTTGAAAGTAAGCTCCCTATCTGAAATAGAACAAAACCTTATCAATATATTAAAAAATATATGTAACTAATTAAAAAAAAAATCATCGATATGGCGTTCCTCCCTTTAAATCTCTCCCACTTTCTTAAATTGGATCATCAGACATAATTAAAGGAGAAACAAGTCCATCTGTCCGTCCGTATGTCCATCTGTTGTAATCACGCCAGATTCAACACGAATTAAGATAGGAAGCTAAAATTTTATGATTTTAGCCACATTTCCAATAGAATTGTCTGAAAATCCACACAAGGAGTTCCTTCTGCGTACTTTAGGTCTATGATATCGCATAGCCACCATATAACGGTACCCCCCGATATTCGGTACTTTGATGCTTTTAACCACATTTTGAACGGAATTGTTTGAAAATTCATACAAGAAGTTCCGTGTGAGTGTTTAAACCCCTAGAAGGGAATTATTTATATAAGTCCACGATATCGTATAGTCCCGATATAACGGTATCGAAGAGTCGGTATCTTTATGATTTCAGTCAACATTTTCAATGGAATTGTCTGAAATTCTGAACAAGGAGTTCTTTGTAAGTAATTTACCCCCTGAAATAGAATTGTTTATATAAGTTCACAATATCGTATATCCCTCGACATACGATATATATCGGCACCTTCCGAGATTCGGTATTGTAAAGATTTTAACAGAATTTTTAACGGATTTAATTTTTTTTGAAAATTTACTATTTTGTTCCAAATGGTGGAGGGTATTCAAAGTTCGTCCCGGCCGAACTTACAGCTTTTTTATTTCTTTCATTTTACCTCCTTTGTTTTGTGATTTCACCCCTCTGTGCGACGTCTTAAAAGTTTACATCGGGTAGAGAGTAAAATGGGATGGGAAGTTCCGCCAAATTTATATATATTTCTTAAATATTTGTGTAAGCATTCCGTGGAATTCATGTATTTCAGATATATGCGTTCAAAAAATCAATAAGGAGTGATCGTTTCGGAATTATTGTTCACGATAAAGAATTGAGCTTAAAATGGAAATTGGTAAAAATATCAAACACGTCTTAAGTTTATGAAAAGTCTCTAAATCTATATTTACATTATATATGAACACAATACCTGTAACAATTGGGCAAATAAAAAAATATAACAAGTAAGCAACGGCTATAGTCGTGCGGGGCCGACCATATAATACCCTATAACACTACAATATGTTAGAAGCCGCCTTATGCCCAAATCCATTCTGAAAGATTTCGCTTTTGTAATTATATATATAATTATATCGGGGAACACTGCCCAGCATTTTGACCAGGGACATTTGCCCAATATTTACGCACTACGTCGTGCTGTTAGTTGTCGTGGTCCAAAAAAAAAAATACCAATCGAATGGTCATCCAGAATGCTAGAATTCTTGTATGTCTTTAACTCTCTTCTCAGGCGTGTCGTGTTGGCTTCAATTGTGTGTTTTTGGTCCATTTCAACTCTATCCACACCTCCATTCTAAATTTCGTGAAGATCGGCCGTAATTGTGACCTGTAGAGTGATTACAAATTAACAGAGACAGACGGACGGTCGGACATACATAGCTAGATCGTCTCAGCTCGGCGAGATAGGAAGACTGAACCGATATTACCTTCCTTCGTATTTGATGTAAATTGGAAACAAGTTAAAAAGTATCAGTCGGTATTGCCGCCAGAGATATACCCTCAGCCTATGTTCGATTATCTAAATATATTTTGACTAGTGTTAAGGTTATTCAAACGTTTGACCTTCTATGGAGCAGATCCCGAAGGAATGGGCCAATATTGCCCATTTCCTATCGGACCCAAAATATGATATAAATATTTCGACAGATGTGCCAAGTCTAAATGGAATCGGATGTTAATTTGGCGATTTATGAGCTTCATGGGTACTCAAAATTTCAATATTTTGTGAAGGGAGGTACTTGATGGAGTGGACCGATATTGTCCATTTTCACACCTGTCCTAGCACTGACGCAAATATTAGGATTCGCAAAGTCGGAGCAAATTCGGATTAGCCTCACTCTTTCTGTGCAAAAAATTTGTTTTTTTTTTTGAAAATTTCGACCTTTTGTGGGCCGATATTGTTCATCTTAACACAAGACCTTTGGATCATCTTAACACAAGAATATTGGGATGTGTGAAATTTGAAGACAGTCGGACTCTTACATAACATTTTATGAGAGTTGTAATTATTCAAAATTTTGACCATTTGTGGGGGAGGTACTTGATGGAGTGGACCGATATTGTCCATTTCCACACCTGCCCTAGCACTGACGCAAATATTAGTATTTGCAAAGTTGGAGCAAATTCGGATTATCCTTTCTCTTTCTGTGCAAAGAATATATTTTTTGAACATTTCGACCTTTTGTGGGTGAGGTACCAGAAGGAGTGGACCGATATTGTTCATCTTAACACAAGACCTTGGGTTAATATAAATATTGGGATGTGTGAAATTTGAAGACAATCGGACTCTTACATAACATTTTATGAGAGTTGTAATTATTCAAAATTTTGACCATTTATGGGGGAGGTACTTGATGGAGTGGACCTATATTGCCCATTTTCACACCTGACCTAGCACTGACGCAAATATTAGGATTTGCAAAGTTGGAGCAAATTCGCATTATCCTTTCTCTTCCTGTGCAAAAAATATATTTTTTGTGGGGGAGGTACCAGAAGGAGTGGACCGATATTGCCCATCTCCGAACTCGATCTAAGTTTGACAAAAATATTACGTTGTAGCCAATTTGGACCAAATCGGATACTCCCTTTGAGAGTTATCGTGCGCACCAGCCAGCCAGACAGACAGACAGACAGACGGACGGACGGACGGACGGACGGACATCGCTAGATCGACTCCAAATGTTCTGAAACGGATTTGGTCCAAAGAGACCTAGGGTCTAAAACCGTTATTTTGACTAGGCACGTTTTGGCCGTATCAAATGATATATACCCTCTGTAGCCATATGGCTGAGGGTATAATAACATATTAATATAAACAAACTTTTTGCCAAATTTGATACTACCTTCGAGCACTAGCCTCACGGACAGAGAAATGTTAAATGATGTGCATTATCGGTAACCGTATGGTAAATTTTAAATTTCTTCATTGAATTTTTCAAAATTTAAAATTAAAGAAATGTTTTTTCCTTGTTGAGTGGGGACTTATAAAAACTAACAGCTTTGTTCTATAAAAATTTATAAGATTTTGTTTTTTGAGCCCAAGCGAAGTCCACAGAGGATTCAAAGTTCGCTAAGAACTAAGTGGCTCTATGTTTTGCCGCATTATTCACAGGAAATGTTTCAAATTTGGTATTTGAAGTTCGTAATGGCTACTACATCCTATGATAGAAAATTGTCTGTGCAGGTCCACGCCGTCGTATAACTCCCAAATAACGGTGCCTCCCAATATTCGGTATATTGATGACTTAGCTACATTTTTCACCGATTTTTTTTCGAAGTTTCGAATTTGAATATTGTAATGGCTTATGACAAAAGTTACCTATGCAGGTCTATGTCGTCGTATTGACCCTAATATAACGGCTACATTCGGTATTTCTAAGATTTTAACAGAATTTTTAACGGATTTTATTGTTTTTGAGAATTGAACAGTATTGGCTTGTTTGTTCGGGATACCATAGTAGTTTGTTGTTGCAAAATCGTCAGGCTTAATCCCTTTATTGTTGTTTTTATAAAAACAACGTTTGTTTATTAGTGGAGAACGATGGTAATATTTACCAGGGGGTAAGGCAGGGAATACGTAGGTTTTGGAAAGGGCCACCAATCCTCATCAGTTCCCTTGTTTTTCGTCTGGGATATTCTCCCCAGAAGTTATTTTAAAATTTACTTATATGACAAAAAAATTTTGAGAATTGTTAAATTCTTTCCAAATGGTGGAGGGTATTCAAAGTTCGGCCCGGCCGAACTTACAGCTTTTTTACTTGTTATATCATACAGTTTTTCTCTAAAAAATTCTTTGCACTGAATATTAAAATATTTTGTGCGTATGTCATAAAAACCCATTATAATATGAATTGATAAAAAAAGAACAACAAATTAAGTCACCACAATGCGTTTTTTTTTCTGTTATCATCATCTCAGCGCCAAGGACTTTGCATGGCTTTTACAGTCATTTGTAATTAATGGCAACGAAGGGTAATTACAAAATGTTAACTTATTAATACCATTTCATTGGGCATGAAAACCAGAACAAAAAACACGATATTAGTTATAAAAAAAACTAGTTTATTCATGCGTATGAAAAAATTATAATTATATAATAGCTCCGTAAAAATGCAAAAAAATAATGTAAAAATTAACTACTTAGGAAGGCCATGAATTTTAATGCAAATAAAAATAACAACTTTTTGTCACGAGTTCAAGTAAAAACAAGAAAATTGAATTTGATTTTTTTTCCGAAGAATATCTGCCATCGTTTTCCCCATTGGATTTCTGGCTACGCAAACAAAGGTGTAGCTGTAGCCATTTCGCATTGTTCGTCTCGCGGCAAAACGCTATGCCCCTTGAATCAATAATAATTGAATGGCTTCGTTGTAGAGGATAGCCGAATAGTTTTTCGCCGCTGGAATGACAAATGAAATTGAAATTATAAGCGGATTCTAGGCCATTAAGGGAATAAGTAAGTCATTTTATTATGGTCGGACTTTTATCCAATGAAGTACAGCAGGCTCCACCATGGTCCAAAAGATCCAGCTTTCTTCTCGGGTAAGTTCAGTTTTTTGTATTTGGTATTTGCTGGTTACAAAATATGCAGTAGAGAAAGATATGCGGTTTTGTTAACGGTTTTGCTGCAGATTATTTACGAAAAAAACGAATTGAAAATGGTTTTTGAACCACTTATTTTAAGAGAGAGGTTATTGTAGGCATTGTTTAGATGTGATTGATATTGAGTACAGTAATCAATGTTTCCACAATCTGGCTGTTAGATAGTGTTTGAAAAATTTAAGACGGGGCAAAGTCAAATGCAAAATTTATTTTTTTAATGCTATCGTTTCGCGGATGAATTGTTGAAAGTTCACAAGCCAAATTGTATAGGCGCTACACCAAAAAAGTTGAGTTTTGTTCGTCATATTTGATAAAGTTACTTACCTTACTTTTTTTCCGCATAAGGATACGGAATTATTTATCTTGCTCACTTTCGAATCTCTATATAAAAAACAGGTCATAAATATCCAAAAAAACTACATGGCAAGGAAACCAAACTATTTTATACGGCATTTCTAAATATTCAATTTTTTCCACCTATGTAAATACCCCTCCATTACCCTCAATGGAAATCAGGGTATATTAATTTTTTGTTGTTGTTGTAGCAGCTCTTACTATTGTGTATTCTGACTATTTCTTCTACTTCTCTTATGGGGGAGGTTCCGAAGGGGTGCCCAATATTGTCCATACCGTATCTCACCTAAATCTGATATAAATATTACAATGTGCCAGATTTAGACTTTTCTTGGTTCCTTCCTTCACTTTAGGTGAGATAATTTTTGAGTAAGTAATAAGTATTCCACTTAATCGAATACAGATAAATATATAGGGACTTTCAAAATTTAATGAAACGAACCTTTACTTTCAATTTTTTTGCGAACAATTAAAAAAAATTGTATGTATTTAGGATGGGACCTATTAATTTCATATTTTCATCAGAGCTCTAGTTGATAATTAATAATTATTCAAAATTTTGACCCGTATTGGGTGAGATAACAGAAGGCGTGGTCCGTACTATTCCATTTCACACCAGATATTTTTTAGTAAAAATATTGGTATGTGTGGAGTTTAGAAGGAATCAGATGATAATTTCATATTTTATGGGAAATTTGGTTATTCAAAAAGCTAAAACCCTTTGTGTGGGAGGTACCAAAATAAGTGTACCTATCACAACCTACCATCTGCGAATTTTCAAAATGTTGACTCTTTATCGGGAAAGTACCAGAAAGAGTGGTCCGACTTATCCCATTTATATACCAGATCTATAATTTTTAGAAATTTTGACACCTTGTGAGGTAGGTGCTTTATGGAGTGAGCTGTATTGTCCATTTTCGAACTTGACCTAGCACAGACCATAATATTAGGATTTGCAAAATTTGACCAAAATTGGAGGATGCTTTTTTGTTCCATAGTGCAAATTATTTTCTTTAAAAAATTAGAATTTAGGTACAAGAAGTAGTGGACCGATATTGTCCATCTGGAACTTGATCTATGTTTGATAAAAATATTACTTGCACCAAGTTTGGACCAAATCATATAATCTCTTCGAGAGTTATCGTGCGGACCAGCCAGACAGACGGACCACTATATCGACTTCAAATGTCCAGAAACGGATTTGCTCCAAATAGATCTATGGTCTAAAACCGTTATTTTAATGAGGCACGTTTTGGGTAATATCGGTAAACTCCTTCTGGTTCCTCCCCCACAAAAGCTCGGAATTTTCAAAAAATATGTTACTGCACAAAAAATGAAAGGTAAATCCAATTTTACTGCAACGGTGCAAATCCTAGTATTGGCATTAGTGCAAGGTCAGGTGTGATGAAATGGACAATATCGGTCAACTCCATCAAGTACCTCCCCCACAAAGGGTCAAAATTTTGAATAATTATAACTTTTATAAAATGTGATTTTAAAGTCCGATCGTCTTCACATTTCACACATCTCAATATTTTTATCAACCCAAGGTCTGGTGTTAAGATGACCTCGACAAGTTCGAAATTTACAAAAAGTTCGGAATGTACAAAAAATATTTTTTGCCCAGAAAGAGAAACGTTAAACCGATTTTGCTCCAACTTTACAAATTCTAATATTTGCGTCAGTTCTAGGTAAGGTGTAAAAATTGATAATATCGGTCCACTCCATCAAGTGCCTTCCCCACGAAGGGTAAATATTTTGAATAATTATAACTCTTAAAAATGTGACTTAAGAATCCAATTGTCTTCAAATTTCAAACATCCCAATATTTTTATAAACCCAAGATCTGGTGTTATGATGGAATATATCGGTCTACTCCAGACTTGGCACATCTGAAAATTTCTATCAACACAGGATCTTTTGTAAAAATAGTAGAGATAGGACCCCACAAAGGGTCAACGTTTTGAATAACCAATAATAAATATAACTAAATCGTTTATAAAATCCGAAATAGGCATCAGCAAGCATGTGTGAAGATGGTATATATCGGTCCACTCTTTTTGGTACCTCCCCACAAAGGGGCAAAATTTTGAATACCCATGAAACTCATGAAGAGCGAAATTAACATCCGATTCCATTCAGACTTGGCACATCTCAATATTTCCATCAACACAAGATCTGTTATAAATATTGCAGAAAACGGACAATTTATTCTGGTACACCCCCCCCCCCCCCCCCCCCACATAAACATTGTGAATGACAAAAATGACCATAAAATTTGAAAGAAACAAATTTCACACATACCATGATTTTTACATACACAAGATCTGCTGTGAAAATGGGTTATATTGGCGCTCTCTTTCTGGTACTAAACCCAAAAAAGGCTTCAAAATTTTGAAACACAAATCGCTCATAAAACTCGAACTAAGCATCCAACTTTCTTCAAATTTCACACAGCCTAACGCAAAATCTGCAGTGAAGATGATAGATATCTGCCAACCCCATCTGGTACCTCACCCCCAAAAGGTCACAGTTTCCAATTCTTATAGCTGTCATAACTTGCGAAACAAGTAGGCGATTCTATAAAACTTGCTATATCTAAATATTTCTCTTAACAACAAATCTGATAGGAATATATAATTTATCGGAATTTATAATTTAATAATTGAATTGGAGAATATTGGCCAACTGCTTCGGAATCTCCCCATAAAGGGTCAACATTTTAAATAATTATAACTCAAGGCTGGGGGTATGCATCTCTCGGTCAAATCGACTGATATTCTTTAACTTGTTTTTATTTAATTTTTATAGTTCATCGAAAATTATTCTCCTTCATTTCCATTTTTCTTTTGCGATCTCAAAATGTTATTTTAATATCCTTTCGAATTAATAAAAATTTAAATGAATATGATATTGATATGAAATAAAACTTTGATTTTCCCCCACTGGGCATTCGACAAAGTTATTGCAATATTTAAAAAGAAGACAACATTTCCAAAATGTGTTGCATTAAAATTTCACTTCGTTTGATATATTATTCCGAAGAACACCATGGCAAACCAGAACCATTGATATAATATGTAAATCTATATTGCAAAAGATGTCATTCATTCACTTCTCAATGTCTTTGCCAACGACGGAGAAGCCATGGCATTGCAAACGACATATCCGTGTTACAACCTCTCTCTCTACTTTGCCATTATTGCCTTCTACTCGGCTTATTTTTGCATTTAAATTATACAACAACAACAGCAGCAGCCAAACCACCACCAACAACAACAACAAGTCATTTGAAACATGTAAATGTGGTTTGTGTGAATTTTTGAATGTGCAAATCACCTGTTGAAGTGCCGATTAAACCACGGCCTTCAATTGTGAGACTACACCAGCAAAGACTTCACACGAAGAGAACATTAAATGTCTAAAGAAAACGGAAATGAAGTTGAGCAACATAATCTTTTTGCTTATGGCATTCCTAGCAAAATGTCAAAGCAGAAAATTCTATAACAATTGAAAGTACTTGTGCTTAATGTCATTCCTTTATGTGCTATTGTTTCTAAGGATAGCCGAAGAAGAAAAGGATATTTAGTCAAGTTCTGAGAAAAATATAAAGAGGGGGAAAAGAAGCTAAGGATTTTGTAACACAAACGACTAGAATAAATCGGCTAATATCTTAAGAGGCCTTTAGGGCAATGAATTAAGGGTCATGACGAAAAGGGGTGGTGAATTGGAATTTTTTCTTGGATAAAACTGGAGCTTAAAAATTAAAAAAGGCAAACCGCAATTTTATTAGTAATACCGAAATTCTTCACTTAAGCGAGTTACGTTTAAAACTGCTAATGTTAATTGAATTGGTGGGCTAGTTAGGTTTAAGCATTTAAATACCGAACATTTGGCGGTACCCTTACTATCCATCTTGATGTACAACCGATGAACATACTCGAAGATGTCGGAGCTTGTTTAATTTTCATTAATTTTTATACCCTACACCACAAGGTGGTCAGGGTGTTATGTCTCTGTGCATTTGTTTGTAACAGGCAATACGAAACGAGACAGACCCATACTTCCTTTTGATGATGTATGTATGTCCGTCCGTCTGTCCGTCCGTCTGTCCATGTATTTTTTTAAATAAAAATATATTTTTTTTAAATATTATTTTAATTCAATATCACCTAATAACTTAACCGTGACGTTGTAACGGTAATAGAGTAGTAACTTCCTGCGATAGCTTATGATTGAGTGAGTAAATAAATTTATCTGCAAATACCAACATTCGCACAACATGAATATTTATGGGAATTGTTATTCATTTATTTCCTCTTATTTTTTGGCAGAATGTTAACATTCCAACTGAACATCAACAGCTGTAACTTCGTTGGAATCCGTGAATTCTCCGCGTTACATTTACGTTTATTCAAACAAATGTCTTGCGATTCCCGGCGACAAGGTCATTGAAATTATCAACATATTTCAAATGGATTTTTGCCAAAGTGAATAACATCAGCGAACACAAAAAAATACGTCTTTAGAGCCTTAGCAACAAATGATGACTTTCAGAGACCCAAAAAAAAAAATGCTATGAGACAGGAAATACATGAAATGTTTTGAAGAACATTAAAAAAATAATGTATTTTGTTTTTCGTGGTTGTAACATTAAATTAAATTCTTCGGGCCAGCTGAAGCTGAGGCTGAACCGATCTAATTAAGAAACCACGTTTCACACGCATTTTGGTTGTTTTTATTGTACATTAACGCAAATGTTGTAAATGTCAGTAAATCGATATAGCCACAGTATCAGGTTAAAGCTTGTGTTACAGAAAAGAAAAAATATTACAGTCGGTTTCGTAGGACAATTCCATCTATGTCCTCCATATACCAATGACTGAGGTCTGATGTTTTAAGGGGACTATTCCAAGATCTGATTAGAAATTCATTTAATTTAAAAATTAAATAAATTGAATCCGTGGACTGGGGATACCAAATTTTAAATAAATCCAATAATAACCAGTAAGGAAAAGTCAAAAGTCGGGCGGGGAGGCATATCCAATTTTGAATCGATTTTCACTAAATTTGACGGAGACGGAGATATCTCTATGAGATATCTGGCACCAAAGAATCGAATGCATATTACGAATATGAGAGACTTAAAGACGAATTGGATGAAATATATGTATGGGAGCTATAGTTATATATGAACCGATTTTCTACACATTTGATGTACTTGCTCCTAGACTAAATTCGGTCGGATGTACCAAAATTCAGGACTTATTGGTCATTTGGTGCACAGTTAACCCGAAATTGGTTGAGCTATATCCAAATCTGAACCGATCTTGATACATTTGGCAGAGGTATTTCTGGGCTGTTGTTATCTGATACCAAACATCATTTTCGTGGGGTGCATATTACGAATGTGGGAGACTTAAACACCAAATCGGATGAAACCTATATATGGGAGCCAAAGCTATATCTGAAGCGATTTTCTCCGAATTCGATGTACTTGCTTTTAGACTTGGTTGGATGGGCCAAAATTCAGGTCCAGTATCAAATATAATTTCTATAGAGTGCATATTACGCTTGTGAGGAACTTTAAACCCCAAATCCGATAAAACATATATTTAGGAGCTATAGCTATATTTGATTTACTTGCACAATGACCTCGAAATCGGTTGAAGATATGTGGGAGCGGTATCTAAATCTGATCCGATTATCACCAATTTCAATTTCCTTGGGCCAAACAAATATTGTTGGGAAAATTTCATCACAATCGGTTAATAAATGCGACATGCATTTATTTCAAAAGAATAAATGGACGGACGGACTGACATGCATAAATCGATTCAGAAAGTGATTCTATGAAAGTAACTATGGGTCTATTTCGCTTCCTTCTCTCAGTTGGAGAATGCAGTTGAAGTTTTCGAAATACCATAAAATGGTTTGCAATCATTATTAGGGGTCATACAAAAACCGGAACCCATATAGCTAATTTCAACTACAATGCATAAGGGCTATATCTAAATCTGAACCGATCTCGATAAAATTTGGCAAAGGTATTTCTAAGATGTATTTGATATATTTCCCCGAATATCGTTACTACGGAGCCCATATTACGGCTATGCAGGGCAAATTTATCAAATCGGATGAACAATATATATGGGAGCTATAGCTATATCTGAACCGATTTTCACCAAATTTGACATACTGGTTTCTAGACTCAATTTGGTCCTAAGTACCAAATTCCATTCTATTTGGGATAATATTACAGGTTTGGTGCACAATAAAAGGCAAATCGGACGACGATATATATGAGACTTATATCCAGATATTAAACGATCTTGATAAAATTTTGCAAGGGTATTTCTGAGTTAATTTTTATATATTTCCCCAAATATCGTTGTTACAGGGTGCATATTACGGCTGCGGAGGACAAAAATGAAAAATCGGATGAAAAATATATATGGGAGCTATATCTATATCTGAACCGATTTCGATCAAATTTGGCATACTTATTTTCTCCAGACTATTTGGGCTGATATTACAAGTTTGGTGTACAATATAAGACAAATTTGACGAAAGTATATATGGGAGCTATACCTAAATTTTGACCGATTATCTCCAATATGTTTATTTAATTTCATTGACATTTCGGCATCAATAACTCAGCATTTAGATGTCTTAAATGCTTCATAACTCGTAGAAACATTCTTGTCATAGGAAGGAGACATTGTCTAAAAATCAAACCTCAATATTATCTGAGGGGCGGTCAAATTCATTGACAGTTCTTTTAAAATACATGGATTTCTTTTAATAAATAGAGGATGTAGCGGTTCTTGAAGTTGCATTTCCATATTGAATATGCACCTGTATATACATTTAATTATTATACTCAGCCATATGGCTACAGAGGGTATATATCATTTGATACGATAAAAGCGTGTCTCATCGAAATAAAGTCTTAAGACCCTAGGTCTCATGGCACCAAATCCGCTCCAGGACATTTGGAGTCGATCTAGCAATGTCCTTCCGTGTGTCTGTCTGGCTGGCTGGTATGCACGATAACTCTCAAAGGTAGTATCCGATTTGATCTAAACTTAATACGTCGTACTATTATTGCAAACTTAGATCGATTTCAGAGATGGGCAATATCGGCCGACAACATCAAGATTCTCGGCCACAAAAGAACACATTTTTTACAGAAAATAATTTTCCCAATAGAACAAGAATGGATCATCCAAGTTCATGCAAACTTAGGAATCAGTGCTATGGTAGGAGCGAAATTGGACAATATCGGTACACTCTATTATGTACCTCTCCCACAAAGGGCAAAAATTTTCAACAATGCAAAGTATTCATCCGGTTTCACACATCCCAATATTTTTATTAACACAAAATCTGGTGTGAAGAAGAGAGATATCGGCCCAACTCTTCTGAGGTTTACAATTTTCAATACCTACAGGGTGAGATAAAAAAACTGCAACAAAGTCAAACGCCATAATTTTATAGCATCAAATTTTAGAATAAGTTTAGATTTGTTCGAATTGGTCACCTTTGACACGAATTATGTCCTATGGCCTTATGGCCAATGAAACCTTCACACGCTGCCCGAATGTTGCTCTGCGGTATTTTGGCCCATTCCTGGCGAAGCGCTTGCTTGAGGTGATCGACACCTTTGTATTTCTTAGTGCCAACCTTGCTTTCCAAAATACTCCAGACACAATAGTCCAACGGATTGGTATCCGGAAATTTTGGTGGCCATTGTGCACTCGAAATGAAGCGAGGAACCTCATTTTGTAACCATTCTTGACGCGTGCTGAGTGCAATGGTGCTGAGTCCTGTTGGAATGTCCAAGGTCTGCGGCTAAAATGTTTGCGTGCCCAACGCTTTAATACACCCTCCAGAATATTTTCGCGATAATAATCGGCATTTATGTATTCTGATGCCACGGTCGATAAATACGAGCGGAGAGCGACCTTCGGCTGTTATGGCAGCCCACACCATCTCCATGGCCGGCGCTTGAGTTCTGGTGGCCAACCGAAGGTGCATATTTTCGCTGACCTCTTTGACAAGTAAACACGATCATTTGTATATGTCAAGTTAGGCCGAAGTTCATTAACAAAAAGTTGCATTAAAACCAACTTTTTATACCCTCAACCATAGTATGGAGGGTAAATTAAGTTTGTCATTCCGTTTGTAACACCTCGAAATATGCATTTTAGACCCCTCAAAGCATAAATATTCTTGATCAGCATAAAATTCTATGTCGATTTAGCAATGTCCGTCCGTCTGTGAAAATCACCCTAGCTTCCGAACGAATTGAAGTAGCTTAATAAAATTTTACTCAAATGTCCTTTTTTGGTCTGCAGGACTTTTGGTATTAGCTATGTAGGTCTACATAGTCCCCATATAGCAGTGGCTCCCGGTATTCGGTATTTTGATGCTGTAACGACATTGTTCACTGGAATTGTTTCAAATTTTGTATTTGCAGTTGGTAACGGATACAGCCTGTGACAGAAAATTGCCTATGCAGTTCCAGGTCTTCGCATAGGCCCCATATGACGGTACCTCCCTATATTCGAGAGTTTGATGATTTCAGCGACATTATTCACCGGAATTGTTTCGAATTTGCAGTTCGTAACGGGTACTGCAGCCTGTGACAGAAAATTACCTATGCAGGTCTAGGTCTTCGTGTAGTCCCAATATAACAGTACCTCCCTATATTCGGTATTTTGCTGATTTGAGCGACATTATTCACCGGAATTGTTTCAAATTTCTATTTAAAGTTCCTAATGGGTACTACAGCCTGTTTCAGTAAGTTGTATATACAGGTCTAGTTCCTCGTATAGTCCCTACATAACGGGGTCTCCCTTTATTCGGTATTTTAATGATTTTAGCGAAATTATTTATCGCAATTGTTTCAAATTTCGCATTTGCAGTTCGTAACGGGTACTACAGCCTGTGACAGAAAATTTTCTGTGCAGGTCCACGTCTTCGCATAGTCTCCAAAATAACGGTAACTCTGCACCAAACGTGTAATATCAGCCTAAATAGTATGGAAGTTTGCACATACTATCAAATTAGGCCTGAAAATAAGTATGCCAAATTTGATCGAAATCGGTTCAGATATAGCTATAGCTCCCATATATATTGTACATACGATTTGTTATTTTTGTCCTCCACAGCCGTAATATGCACTCTGTAACCACAATATTTGAGGAAATGTATCAAATGCAGCTCATAAATACCTCTTCTAAATTTTATCGAGATCGGTTCAAATTTGGATATAGCTCCCATATACAATTTCGTCCGATTTACCTTTTATTGTCCACCAAACGTCTAATATTTGCCCAAATGGGATGAAATTTGGCACTTACGACCGAATTGAGTCTAGAAGGTAGTATGCCAAATTTGGTGAAAATCGCTTCAGATATAGCTATAGCTCCCATATATATTGTTCATCTGATTTGTTATATTTCTTACCCACAGCCGTAATATGCACTCCGTAACAACGATATTCAGGGAAATATATCAAATACAGCTCAGAAATATTTTTGCCAAATTTTATCGAGATCGGTTCCGATTTGGATGTAGCTCCCAAATATATCTTTATCCGATTTCAAATTAATTATGCACCAAATGGGCAATACAAGTCCGAATTTAAAAATACAAATTCTTCGGCAAATTTAGTCCTTTGAACTGTAAATTATAATTATAATCATAGCGTGTATGATTGAATTCTCCCATAAAAACTTTTAATTGTGAAGCTCTACTAAATATGCAAAGTGGAGTAGGGTATCATAAAGTCGGCCCGCCCGACTTTAAGACTTTCTTTACTGGTTATAACCTGTTAATGGATTATTCGACTTATACATCTTCGAAGCTTTTTCTAGTTCTTCATGTTCCACAAACTGTTATCATACGTCATTCTAATCGTATCTGTTAACATCACTGTTCGCCATAACATATCACTGTAAGGACATGTTAAGCCCAAATTGGTAATCTCCTAATGGTAATGAAAGATCAAGGTCATATTTCATGGTACACTTGTGTTCGTGTTTCTGCTTGAGTTCCAAATACAAATACGGAACGGCTGTACAAACACATACCCGAATAAATAAATAAAAAAAACATTTTTAATATACAATAAATTATGGGAATTTAACGCATACACGGCAATAACAATAACAGCAACAACAACAACCACATCACCATTCTTCATCATGTTGTGTATGTTGTATGGCACATAAAATCTTTTGAGCGTCGTCTTACGATACCTCGGCTACTGGAGGACAATGATATTTATGAAACATCCATTATAACGTCCCTTTCGATTTATTTTCCATCCATTATTGTCAGTGTCGTCATTGTTTTCCTGTTTACCATTCGATTTATTTTCCTGTTGATGTTGACTTTCATAATATCTGTTTCCTTCTCTCTCTCTCTCTCTTTCTATGTGTCCTTTGTCGCCTCGTTCTTCATTCCCCCGGATTCGAATCGTACGACTTTTTTTGGGATTTATGGTATCCTCGATGGCCACCCACCAGTAGCAGCAGTAGCAGCAGCATTCGAACAATCCATAAGACGATGATGCTGTTGATCATAATCTCCATATGTTTGCAGTTTTTAAAAACGAATGTAATGCCAATCAAGTAATGGAATTTTTAACGGTAAGTCATTTTTCAATCTAACAAATCCTCATAGAATTGAAATGAAACGAGACGATGCCATGCGATACGAATCGAATGGAAGTGAAATGAAGCTAAAAGAAATCATGTGGAAGTGCGAAAACAGAAATCATTGTTAGCAAATGTTTACACTATTGGAGTCTGCTCATAAAATATGTCCTGATTGGAAAACGTAATCTGAGCCATACGAAATTGTCATTGATATTTGTAGTTATTTGTGCTGGGGAAGAAATCGTATATTTCCTTTTTATTTATTAATTTTTCGCATAAGAATGGGATTTCTAAATATGCCATGCAATTTTTTTTGTTGAAACGACAGAATATTCTGAATGGTTATATGGTTAAAAAAGAATATCAATTTTCAGGAAAAATAACAATTTCTTTGGAAATTGGTCAACAAACAAAGCAAGCAAAAATTTTCAAAATATTTTCGACAGGAAACCTCAATAGCTAGTGGCAGATTGCTTATAATCCCGTAAATTATAAAAGAGGACATAAACATGGAAAACAAAAAACAAGGATTTTTTCCTTTGATAATTGTGTCTGACACCTGAAAAATACTTACATTTTGGAGTTTAAATTTGTGGTTTCTGATTTTTTATACCCTCCACTATGGAGGGTATATTTACTTTCATATTCCGTTTGTAACTCCTCGAAATACTTATGACAGACCTAACAAAGTATACATATCTGGATCACCGTAAAATTCTATATCGATGTCCGCCTGGCTGTGTGTCTGTTGTAGTCACGCTATCTTTTGAACGAATTGAAATAGAAGGCTCAATTTTTGCGCACATGTGTATTTTGCCGGTTTGTCGGTCCACTTTTTAGTGTAACCCCCCATATAACGGTACCTTCGGATATTGGGTATTTTGATGATTATAGTGACATTATTCACCGGAATTGTTTTAAATTTCCTATTTGAAGGTCCTAATGGGTACTTCAACCTATGACAGAAAATTGTCTATGCAGGTCCGTACGCATACCCTTCATATAACAGTATCTCCCTTTTTCGGTATTTTAATGTTTTTAGCGACATTATTCACCGGAATTGTTTTAAATTTCCTTTTTGAAGGTTCTAATGGGTACTACAGGCTATTTCAAAAAAATTGCCTATTCAGGTCCTCGTCTTCTTATAGCCCCATAAATCCCATTTTTCGACGATTTTTTTAAGTTTTTCAAGTTCTTTCCAAATAGTAGAGGGAATTAAAAGTTCAACTCGGCCGAACTTAGGTGTTTTTTACTTATTCTATTTCATATAACATACACCAAGAGGTGCACAAATCTATGCAGAATTTTATTCAAGGATTTAAAGTACCTTGGAGGATTGTTTTCTATCCGCTACAAAATTAAAATAATAATAATAAATTCCAAAAACCATGGAATTCAAAAGTGGATAAATTCTTCAAAATGCATAGATTTGGTTATAGCTTTCATAGAGCATGGATAAATCTTCAGTAGGACAACATTTTTCAACCAAACGTTTGAGTTTCAAAAACAAAAAAAAAAACTAATCAAAAAGTATATGTCGGTTTTGTCGACATCTACATACTCTTAGCTTATGTTTGATAATACCCTTATAGGAATGGTCCCGAAGAAGTCTTATATAATTATTGTGACGTGCCTGGACTAAATCGACTACTTCCTCCCCTTATTTTAAATAGTCCCACATATATTTTAAAAATGTTGGACTTTTGTAGAGAACGTAGAAAAAGAAATGGGTGTGTTAAAATAGATAATACTAATGCCGATACAAATATTGAGATGTTCAATAATTATTTAAACCAAGTTTTGTGTACAGGGTGAGAAAAAAACTGCAACAAAGTCAAACGCCATAATTTCTACATTTTTTTTAAATTTATTGAATGAAAACAAACAATTTCGGAAATAGCATAAAATTTTTGAATAAACTTAGATCTGTTCAAATTGATCACCTTTGGCGAATTATGGCCTTCAAACGGCCAATGAAACCGTCACACGCTGCCCGAATGTTGCTCTGCAATATTTTGGCCCATTCCCGGCGAAGCGCTTGCTTGAGGTGATCGACACTTTGGTATTTTTAGTGCCAACATTGCTTTACAAAATACTCCAGACACAATAGTCCAACGGATTGGTATCCGGAGATTTTGGTGGCATTTTGTAACCATTCTTGGGTGGCGCGCGCAGTGCGGATGGTGCTGAGTCCTGTTGGAATGCCAAAATGTTTGCGTCCCCTAGGCTTTAGTACACACTCCAGAATATTTTCGCGATAATATTCGGCATTTATTCTGATGCCACGGTCGATTAATACGAGCGGAGACCGACCATCGGCTGTATGGCGGCCCACACCATCACCATGACCGGCGCTTGAGTTCTGGTGGCCAACCGAGGGTATATGTGTTTGTTTACAAACTGCTGGACAACGAAATTCGACAGTTCACCACTTTCGGGCAAGCGAAGCAACTCTTTAACTCTTTTGAGTCTATTAGCTTTCCCTTGCGGCGAGCTCATTTTTCAACATTTGCCGAATAGAATATTGCGATATGTTCAGCTCAAAGCCATTTTTCTGCTACTGCTTTTGTACGCTTGTAAACAATATAGCCATATGGCTGAGGGTATATTGAATAGGATGAAGGATTCTAACATTTTAAGGTGGACTTATCGCAGACGAAGTAGCGGGTACTTGCTAGTAGTATATAAATTTCGGGAAATTGTCAAACATTTTATAATGAAACTTAAAAATACATCATAAATTTTGGCTAACGGATAACGTTTTTTTAACATCTTTAGCACTATTTCTGAATTCGCGACAACAGCCAATCTGGGTTGTGGAAATTTGCTAGAAGCTTTAACAGGGTACAGTGTCTGGACCAAACCCAAATAGACCATATAGCTTTGAAATATGCTTTAGAGCTTTTGGATTACATCAAAATCATGGTTTGAAAAATATAGGGCATGGTAGTCCATTTTTGCGGTCTAGTTTCTTTATATAGCCAATTCACAATTTTTGAAAAACGTTTACGTTGTAGTCATATTTTCCAAATAGTTTGGCCTAATTTTTATACCCCACAACAATATGTGTTGGGGGTATTATAAGTTTGATTGGGCCATAAATTATGTAACACCTCGAAATATTGGTTTCCCACATAGGAAAGTATATATGGATCATCCCATCTCGCCGATCTGAGTCGATCTAGCTATGTATGTCCGTCTGTCCGTCTCTCCGTCTGTCCATGTTAATTTGTAATCACTCTACAGGTCGCATGAAATTTAGAATGTAGGTGGGGCTAGTGCCAGAATAGAAGCCTATTGCTTTTGGAGATGATCGCTTAATATTTAGGAGTTGAAATGGACCAAAAACTTAAAAAATGTCCTGAATTAACAGTTGCTCTACAGGTCGTAATTATGGACCAATCGACGCAGAAGTTAGCATGGGGCTACAGCTTAGGGCTGGACAGAAGTCTACTAATTTTGATGGTCATCGGGTAATATTTAGTGGGTGAAATAGACCATAACATTTGTGTTAAAAAAGTCTAACTTTCCACTAAACCGCGAATATTTTTAATCCCGGCGAAATCATAAAGAGGCGAATAGGTCAATTCTGACGGGTACGTAGATGCCGATATTAAATATATTGGATATATATAGCGAAATATATACAATGTGTATATACAAAGGAAGAGGATGTTAGCTAGAATGTTTATATCTCAAGAATGGCTAGGCAGATTTTGACAAATATTGTCAATTCAGAACGACGTCTTGGCTTTAAAGAATAAAACCTAAAAAAGCGTATTAAAAATGCTAATAATGATATTAATATAGATTTTGTAGTATTTGTGACTTTTTTAGTTTTATACCCTACACCACATAGTGGTAAGGGTATTATGTCTTTGTGCATTTGTTTGTAACATGGAGAAGGAAACGAGATAGACCCTTAGTTACTTTTTCATAGAATCACTTTCTGAGTCGATTTATGCATGTCAGACCGTCTGTCCGTCCGTCCGTCTGTCCATGTATTCTTGTGAACAAAATGCAGGTCGCATTTATTATCCGATTAAGATGAAATTTTCCAAACAATACTGTTTTGGCCCAAGGACGAACCCTATTGAAATTGGTGAGAATCGGATCAAATTTAGATATAGCTCCCATATATATCTTCGTCCGATTTCGGGTTAAATGTGCACCAAATGTCCACTATCAGTCCAAATTACCTGAATTTTGGCACACCCAACCCAGTTCGGCCTAGAAGCAATTATATCAAATTTGGAGAAAATCGGTTCAGATATAGCTATAGCTCCCATATATATCTTTCATCAGATTTGATCTTTAAGTCCCTCACATTCCTACTATGCACTCCACAACCGTGATATTTGGTACCAGGTATTAGATGGAGCACAGAAATAGCTGTTTTAAATTTTATCGAAATCGGTTCAGATTTGGATATAGCTTCCATATATATCTTCATCCGATTTCGGGTTAATTGGCCACCAAATGGCCAATATCAGCCCAAATGGCCCGAATTTTGGCACATGTGACCGAGATTAGCCTTAAAGCAAATACAACAAATTTGGAGAAAATCGGTTCAGATTTGGATATAGCTCCCATATATATGTTTTATCCGATTTAGTGTTTTAGTCCCTTACATTCGTAATATTCACTCCACAACCGTGATATTTGGTACCAGGTACTAGATGGAGCACAGGAATAGCTGTTTTAAACCGAAATCGGTTCAGATTTGGATATAGCTCCCATATATATCTTCATCCGATTTCGGGTGATTGACCACCAAATGGCCGTAATAGCATCAATTTTGGCAAATCCGACCGAAACCAACTTAGAAGCAAGTACACCAATTTTTGTAAAAATCGGTTCAGATATACATAGCTATAGCTCCCATATATGTTTTCATCCGATTTCGTGTTAATTGTGCATCAAATGGCCTTTATCAGCCCAAATGGCATGAATTTTCGTACATAAGACCGAATTCAGTCTAGAAGCTAATACGTAAAATTTGGAGAAATCCGGTTCAGAGATTGCTATAGTTCGTAAAATGCACGATAGAATTAGATAGATTTTGATTTTGTACCAAATATCTCATAAAGCTCTGAAATGCCCTGTATACGAGAGTTATACTAAATATGCATAGTGGCGTAGGGTATCATATAGTCAGCCCCGCCCGACTTTTGAGCTTTCCTTACTGGTTTCAATTTGACTTAATATTGAAGTGTATATTTTGTAATATTTTTTCACCTTACAACACAGGTTGGAGTTATTATATACAGTCTGCAATTATCGTCCGATCCTCACGAAATTTTTCACAAGGGTGGGTTAGGCTCAGAGGGACTAGGCCCATTGTTTTCAAAGATGTCCTCAACATATTTAGGGATTGAAATGGACCAAAAACAGGAAAAAAAATCCTGATAACACAATTTAAGCTAATCGACACGTTTAAGAAGAGAGTTAAGGACAGGGAAGAATTGTAGCATTTTGGATGACAATTGGATTATATTTAGCTGTAAAATGGACCACAACAATTAACAGCACGACGGAGTGCGTAAATATTGGGCAAATGTCCATGTTCAAAATGCTAAGGGTAATATCTCGTCCGTGCTCCGTGACATAATTTTAAAAGCGAAATCTTAAATGGATTTGGACATAAAGAGGCTTCTAAAATATTGTAGTGTTCTAGGGTATCATATGGTCGGCCTTGCACGACTATAGCCTTTGCTTACTTGTTAATTTAAGCTCTTAGCTTGTAAAATCTTTCCTTTACCAAAAAGTGAATAAAATAATTGCACGTTTTGGTATAGTCCGTATTTATTTTGATTTTGTTAAATAAGAGAACCGAAATTTCCAAATTTCAATTGAAATGTTTTGAATTATAAACGAAGTTTTTGAATTACACCTGAAATTGCAACGTATTGCAAATAGAATTTTTTGAATTATATCTGAAGATGTTCAGTAAATCGATGATAGCACATAATCATTTTTCCATTACCCGAAATAAACCCATATTGAAGAACGCGAAAAAGAAATGTTTCCAACTGACAACATCACTAATTTCCAATTCCTTGACAACATTTCCAATACACCAAAGCAAATAATAGTATTCATTTGTGATTAATTAGTTCCTGCAAAAAGTCACTCACATCCCCTCCATTAAATATTATCCCACACAAAATACAACAAGAGGTTAAGTGTATCCCCATTAGGATGCCACCCGAAAGCCATGTTCAGCACAACATTTTATGGTCAAGCTTTGGGGAAGCAAAAATAACGAAACTATTTAAACAAAACGGAGAAATGAAAAGAAAAGAAAAACAACAAAAAAAGCAAATGCAAATAAAACAACTCGAAGACAATGAAACGAAACATTAATGACTTGTTCTTTGCAACAATGCAAAATGAAACAACTTTTTAATGCCACTAACTTACAATTTCATTCGTCGTCGTCCTTTCCTCTGCTCTCCCTTCTCTTCTCTTCTATTTTTTTGTTTTGTTTTAACGACTATTATGAGATATTGTAATGTGGCACGCGAGTGCAAAACCCTTTTAGCTGTTGGCATTTCACAATAATGCTCTTCGCTGTTAAAACAAAGAATCGAAATACCAACGAACAAAACAAGAAAAAAACGACAAATGAAGGAAAACAATCAAAAATTGTGTAATCCTTTCTGGTGGGAAAACTTTTGACCAGGACCCTGGCTACAATAACCACACAATGGCAGCATGGCTGGAGTATTAATGCTATCGCATGGCAATGTCTTGCCTCCGACTTTGGATCGTGGCACATCACAATGGCCACAATGGCAAAACACCATCATGGCAATCATTTATTAGCCAAAAAACCCACCCATAACAATTATAAAAGAATTCTTGTTAACTTCAAAGGCCATCAGAGAGCCGGGAGAATGGTAATGATAACAGCACCAACCCAACAATCCTACACTTGTTCGTCCAAAATGTCGTTCCATTCTAAAATACATAACACTGTTTTCTTTTTTCATAGCTTGGTTTGGTTTGACTTCTTGGCCGGATGGTTATGTAAATATTTAAAATATATTTAAATTCTGTTTAAAGTTTCCTAGGAAGGAAGCTTTGCTGGCAGATAATTTTGTATGTACAAGAGTTGGGAAATAATGACTGAGGGAGAATCAACGCTCAGATGAAACGGCTGAAAATAGAATTTTGAACACTTGAAAGAGGGCCAGTCTTAGTGCGTAGGCGTTTCTGCTGGGTTTTTGGATATTCATAAATCAAAAAATCAAAATCAAATCAAAAAATGCTAAAAAGTGCGAAAAATTTAATACTTTTTATTGGACAAACGCAATAAACTAGAAATCCGAAATTTGGAATAAACGCCACTGATGGGGTTCAGGATAGATGCACCAAAGGGTTTTTGGAAATTCGAATTTTAAGGTTCCGAAAAGTACTCAGATGGAACTAAACAGCTAAAATGGTACCATTTGATATTATGTGCACAGATGGAGCTAAAAACTTGGGAATAATTTCGGAAATATTTACTAAGTGTCAGAACTGCACTAAATGGTACTAAATTTGCAAGAGTGTGGTTTAGGGTGAGCGGATTATGATTAAATATTAAAAAAATACTAAATATTACTAAATTTGGTACAATATAGTATTGGGAGAACAAATAGTGCTTACAATTTGAATTTTTGCACTAGGGCTGCTGTACATGTGCAGACTTGACATATGAAAGTGGTCTAAGAAATGTACTAACTTTGGTGACTTTGGGTGGATGAATAGAGCTAAACTCTTATTTATACCCTCCACCATACTATGGAGGGTATATTAATTTTGTCATTCCGTTTCTAACTCCTCGAAATATTCATATCAGGCCCAACAAAATATATATGTTCTTGATCAGCGTAAAATTATAAGTCGATTTAGCGATGTCCGTTTGTCTGTCTGTCTGTTGTAATCGCGCTATCTTTCGAACGAATAGAGATAGAATTTGATGATTTTAGCGACATTATTAACCGGAATCGTTTCAAATTTGGAATTTGAAGTTCGAAAGGGATACTACAGCCTAAGACAGAAAATTGTCTGTGCAGGTCCACGTCTTCATTTAGCCCCCATATAACGGTACCTCCCAATTAGGCCCCATATATCAGTACCTCCCTAAATTCGGCATTTTGACGTGTTAGGTACAATACCCACCGAAATTGTTTGACATGCCGTGGTTGAAGATCGTAATAGATGCTACAGCCTATGACAGATAATTGTCTTTTCAGGTCTAGGTCTTCGTATAGCTCCGATCTAACGATACCTCCCTATATACCCTATATAGGGAGGTATCGTTAGATCGATGATGATTTTAGCTATATTATTCACTGTGTATACCTTCAGCCATATGACTACAGAGGGTATTTATCATTTGATACCGCCAAAACGTGCCTTATCGAAATAATGGTTTTAGAGCCTATGTCCCATTGGACAAAAACCGTTTTAGGACATTTGGAGTCGATCTAGAGATGTCTGTGCGTCCGTCCGTCTGTCTATCGGGCTGGTGCGCACTATAACTCTCGAACATCGTAAATATTATTCTTAAACTTGACCACAAAAGGTCAATATATTTATAGAAAATAATTTTCCGTATATAACAAAAATGGATCATCCTACTTTGTTCAAATTTTGCAAATCCCAATACTTTTGTAAGTGCTAGATCAGATGCGAAAATGGACAAATCGGTTCACTCCATTATGTACCTTCCCCACAAAGGGTCAAAATTTTGAATTATTTAAATTTTTCTCTTTTAACCATCCGATTCTCCTAAAATTTCACACATTCCAATATTACTATAAACATAAAATCAGGTGTGAAGATGGAATATAGCAGTTTACTCCTTCTGGTACCTAACCCACAATGGGGTTAAATTTTTGAATAACTATGAAGCTCATAAAATGCGAGATGGGCATCCGATTATTTCAAACTTGGCACATTCCAATATTTCTACTAACACAAAATCTGATGTAAACATGGAACATTTCGGTCCACTTCTTTTAGTACCGCCCCTGCAAAAGGTTTAAATTTTGACCAATTATTTTTTTTTTCTCTTGTTAAGATAAATTAAGTAGCACAAACCTGACACATTTATATCAGAATAACGTCTGATACGAAATTGACAACTTTGGCCCACTCCTTTGGAACCCCTCCCATAAAGGGTCAACAATTTTAATAATCATAACGCAAGTCAATATATATTTAAATAAACTAACCGTGGCTGAGGTGTAGATGCTTTTTAACATTTTCATACATATGTCGGCAAATATTGATATATTGACTTCTCAGGAAGATGATACCATAATTGCAAAAAATTGTCAGTGTAGGCCCAAATTTTGGTATAACCCTAACATAAAGGGATCCCCTAATTTCAAGATAGTACTCCAACAAAAAGTGGATCGGCATGACCCATAATTCGTACAAATGATTCCACATGTGACCCAAATAAATATTTACCTTTTACACCAAAAAGTCCGCAAGATCGTTAATTTTGAAGTTTACGGAGTAGGATATTGATAAAACCATTGCACAATGGACCCATATCCATTTTTTCTGTCCAAAACATATCAACTACTTTCCTTAATTGAAATTGGCCACCTCCAACTCACAATCCCAGATACCAATAGAATCCACAATAATAAATTTGAAGATTCCAGCCCGATCCCTTCACCCTATCACAAAGCTGGTATCATTTAGTACTCTTTAGAATAAATATAGGACGTATTTCCAAACCATCACCAAATCTCAAAGACAGATATCATTAGTAATCTAAAAATCAAATTTCGTAATTTTATCTCTATCACTGCACCTAATATCAAATATAGTACCATTCAGTAATATTCATATGACCAGGCTACACACGAACGGCGACACTAATACCAAATTTCAGATTTCAAGCATGAGTTGTTCAAACAATAACAATTTGTACCAAATATAGTACTATCTAGTACACATAAGTACGAATTTTCAAAAGTTCCTACATATCCCAATCCTACACTGCCATAGTAATCTGTTTCAAATGTCAAGATTCCAGATTTATCAGTTCACACAAATACATACAAATTGTACCAAATTGAGTACACATAAGTATGAATTTTTCAAAGTTTCTACATATCCCAATCCTACATTCCAAACTTCCAAAACATCATACAATTTTATAGAAATCTTGTTTCCAAATTTCAAGATTCCACCTCTACCAGCTCTCTCAAAATTAAATTTTACTAAATTTAATATAATTTACTACGAATTTCCGAAACTACCTACCATCATCAATCCTACAATGCAATAGTAATCTTATTTCCAAATTCAACGAAATCGAAATGATACCAAATTAAGTACCTTTCGAAAATTACCTCCATATCCCAAGCCTATACTTCGCCAGTGATGTCAATTTCAAATTTCAGGAATCCAGCAGCATCCGTTGATTCAAATTCAAATTGTACCAAATTTAGTGCCGTTTAGTACATTTCGTATACATGAGTATACACTTCCAAAACTACTTCCTTACATCGACCCTACTCCTCAACCATGGTTTCCATTCGAAAATACGAAATGGTACTGAATGTAGTACATTTTCGTACTTTTCGCAAATTATAGTGCGAATCTATAAAACCCTATCACACATCTATCATAAACTCCATCAGTGACCCTCATTTTCAAATTTATTTATCTCTACTGATATGTTAAATACATAGGCCTTAGTGTCTTTTAGAAATTTTCGTACCGTTCTGATATGAGTTTCCAAAATCCGCAGCCTCATCTGACACCTTTGGACTAAGTGTGACCCTAATCGAGGACTACTATGTTCGAATTGTTGACAATTTAAAGATAATCTGAAACTCTGCAGAAAGGACCTCGGGTGTCGGACGATTGCTATTATGAGGTTCCGATTGTGAATGGTCGTCGATGACCACTATGATAACGCTCTGGTTATTGGTGATTTAGCCGTTCGGGTTATTGTCGGGAACTCAGGTCAGAGACCCTCGGAATGCCGTTGCTCGGGTTTTAATAGGGAACTCTTGTGAAAAGCCTTTGTTGACATAAACCCGCGACTTCAAAATGCCCCAATCCAATCCAATCCCAACTCATCAAGTTGCGTCAAAAAGAAGTCGTTGATCATTGCTATGACTTCTCCAGCGAAAACAGTACACCATACAGTGACTTTGAGCAGGTGTAATGGCTCTTCGTGGTTACTCGCGGATTTTCTGTGACCCAGAAATGGGCCTCTTCACTCATGATTATTTTTGATAAATAATTAACTTCTTCTTGGTGTTGATTAAGGATGGCTTGAGCGTATGTTAGACGCGATTGGCGGCCAGCAGCTAATAGCTGATGCACCATCTGGACTTTGTACGGAAACATCTTCAAATCTTGTAAATACGGTTGGCTGATAGCTATTTGCGTGGCACGTCGTCTGGTCGATGTCGACGTCGCTTCTATGACGTCCTAGGCTACAACAGCAATATTCTCTGCAGAACGGATACTTCGGGGTTTGCCACGCCTGGCAGCATCTTTTGTTGTACCAGTCCCTTCGAGGCGAGCGGCTAAACGTCGCAATGTTTCACCAGTAGGCAATGGTCGGCCAGGAAATCTGCGACGAAATTCAGGTTGTGCCAAAGTCACCTACCGATTATTTGTCAAATAAAAAGTCACCAATATTCCGCATTCTGGAGCAGTTTATTATTGCATAACAATTAAAAGTTTTTATGGGAGAATTCAATCATACACGCTATGATTATAATTATAATTTAAAGTTCAAAGAACTAAATATGCCGAAGCATTTGTATATTTTAAATTCGGAGTTGTATTGCCCATTTGGTGCACAATTTATTTGAAATCGGATAAAAATATATATGGGAGCTATATCCAAATCTAAACCGATCTCCATAAAATTTGACAAAGATATTTCTGAGCAGTATTTGATATATTTCCCTGAATATCGTTGTTACGGAGTGTATATTACGGCTGTGGGTAACAAATATAACAAATCGGATGAACAGTATATATGGGAGCTATACCAATATCTGAACCGATCTTCACCAAATTTGATATGCCAGCTCAATTCGGTAATAAGTTCCAAATTCGATCCCAATTGGACAAATTTTAGACGTTTGGTGCGCAATCAAATGTAAATCGGATGAAGTTATATGTGGGAGCTATATCCAAATCTGAACCGATCTCGATAAAATTTAGCAAATGTATTTCTGAGCTGTATTTGATATATGTCCCCAAATATTGTTCTTACAGAGTGCATATTACATCTGTGGAGGACAAAAATAAAAAGTCGGATAGGAGCTATACCTATATCTGAACCGATTTTCAGGCCTAATTTGTTTGTACATGCAAAATTCCATACTATTCCGGCTGATAATACATGTTTGGTGCACAATAAATGGCAAATCGGACGAAGATATATATGGGAGCTATAATTAAATTTTGACCGGTTATCTCCAATTTCAATAGGGTTCGTATTTGGGCCAAACAAATGATTTGTGCAAAATTTCATCTGGATAGGGCAATAAATGTGAACTGTACTTTGTTTACAAAAATACATGTACAGACAGACGGATAAACGGACAGACAGACGGACGGACTGACGGACATGCATAAATCGACTCAGTATGTGATTATATGCAGATCATCAAAAGGAACTATGGGTCTATCTCGTTTCCTTTTGTCTGTTACAAACAAATGCACAAAGACATAATACCCTGACCACCTTGTGGTGTAGGGTATAATGACCATCTTGTGGTGTAGGGTATAAAAACATAAAACAAAAATCTGTTATTAAATTAAAGTTTTATTACAAATTTTTCATTAGAAATTTCTGCTACTTTCAATTTAACAAAAAAGTGTTAACACTGCCTAAAATATAATTTGCATATTGTTACCACTGTAAAATGGGGAGGGAATATACCCACATTTTACTCCCATGCAAAGTGGACTACAAACAACAACAACAATAATAACAACACAAACTTTTCCATTCTTCTCCTCCTCCCGATGTAAAATAACTTTAAAGTTATTTCTCTAATTAAGCAACAGCATCCTTCACAAATCTCTTTTGCCAAGCATTTTAAGTTGTTCAGCCAAACGTTAATAGATGAATGCTATGAAGTTTCTTTTTTCGCCAGTTTTTGTTATATTCGATGAGAGGTGGGGGTAGGACAATCGAACAGCAGCACAACAAAGTATGGGACGGCATTCCCCCATGATGATGAAATTTAACATTTGTTGTTAATATGTATTGTTCTTGCTGCTGCTGTTGTTGTTGTTCATTAGAGCCTTGTATGATTATGAAGAAGGGTCTAAAATGACCCAGAAAATAGATGAAGAAAGAGAAAAATCAAAAGAGGCGAAGAAACAAAAACTCGTAATAAAATATTCAACTGAATTTTTGTTTAATTCCATCTCCCTCGTGGATAATTTAAATGTAAAGGTGTTTGTTTTTTTGTGTTTTGGCATTTTATCCTTGCGCCAAATTGTATTGCAATGAAAACCTGAAACACAATTTCTTTAAGTAGACTCTTTGACAGACTTGAGAGCAATTTTGAATTTGAAGCAAAAATATTAACAAAAGGGTTATGTTATTTGGTGAAAATTTCTTGGAATTGCAGCCAGAACAAAAACATCAAATGTTAGCGAGGGCGGCTTATTAAAAAGCTACTGAATTTTTGGTGGGTCTTAAGAAGAAAATTGTATAAAAAATATGCTTATGAGTCCTGCATATTACTCTGATAGGATTTCTACTGAAATTTGGTAAAATAGCTTATGACAATCGCTTATCGCTTAAATATTGTGGCTTTGCTACAAAAATTCACTACATTAAGCCTGATAATAGCCATTATTTGCACAATAAACAAAAAAATAAGAGTATATATGGGAGCTATATCCAAATCTCAGCCGACCTCATTAATATTTGGAATGATATATCCGACCTCTATAAGATATGTGGCACCAAATATCATTGCTGTCGAATACATATTACGAATGTAAGGGACTTGAATTCCACATCGGATGAAACCTATATATGGGAACTAGAGCTATATTTGAACCGATTTTCTTCTAGACTGAATTTGGTCGGATATGCCAAAATTCAGGTCATTTGGACTGATATTGGCTATTTGGTACACAATTAACCCAAAACCGGTTGGAGATATATATGGGAGCGATATCCAATTTTCAACCAATCTTGATAAAAAAAAAATTGGTACACCTTTTTCACAGCTGTATCTGATAACTAGTGCCAACGAATATTGTTGTGGGGGGCATATTACGCATTTGAGGGACTTTAACACCAAATCGGAAAAAATATATATACAAGGTGAGAACAAAAAACTGCAACAAAGTCAAACGCCAACATTTTTACATTTTTTCTTTTAATTTTATTGAATGAAAGCGAACAATGTCGGAAATAGCATCAAATTTTAGAATTAATTTAGATTTGTTCGAATTGGTCACCTTTGGCACGAATTATGGCCTTCACACCGCCAACGAAACCATCACACGCTCCCCGAATGTTGCTCAGCGGTATTTTGGCCCATTCCCGGCGAAGCGCTTGCTTCAAGTGATCGACACAAAAATACTCCAGACACAATAGTCCAAGGGATTGGTATCCGGAGATTTTGGTGGTCATTGTGCGCTGGAAATCAAGCGAGGAACCTCATTTTGTAACCATTCTTGGTTGGCGCGTTCTGAGTGCGATGGTGCTGAGTTCTGTTGGAATGTCCAAGGTCTGCGGCCAAAATGTTTGCGTGCCCAAAGCTTTAAAACACCCTCCAATATATTTTCGCAATAATATTCGGCATTTATTCTGATGCCACTGTCGATTAATACGAGCGGAGAGCGACAATCGGCTATTATGGCGGCCCACACCATCACTATGGTCGGCACTTGAGTTCTGGTGGCCAACCGTATGTGCACATTTTCAGCTGACCCCTTTGGCAAGTAAACACAATCATTTTGTTTGTTTACAATGTTTTCCAATATTTTCTCATCGGACAAGACCAAATTCGGCAATTTACTTCCTTCGACCAAGCGAAGCAACTCTTTATCTCTTTTGAGTCTATTTTCTTTCCGTTGCGTTGTAAGATCTTGCACTTTTTGGATTTTCAATGGCTTTACCACCCTGAGCTAATTTTTCAATATTTGCCGAATATAATATTCCGATATGTTTAGCTCACGAGACATTTTTCGGCCACTGCGACGCGGGTTTCGATCAAGTCGCTTTATTATTTTTCGAATCATTTCTGCTGATGTTGATGTTTTCTTCCGTCCACTTCCTTGGCGTCGGGCTACGCCTCCAGTATCACGGTAACGAGCGATGGTACGAAACACAAAAGATTTATTCACATTTAAATGCTGGAGTGCTCTAACGATAGCCACTTGTGGTATTCCAACCAAATATATCACGCATGAATTCCAATATGAATAACTTTTTTTTTGGAAAGTGGTCACCAAAATGCTTTTGTACTCTTCTAAAAAATATAATGAGCTGTCACTAAAATAATTTTAACAGCTGTCGGACGAGTGTCTTAGAAATGACAGCAGTCTGAAATTGGTTGCAGTTTTTTTTTTTTTTTTTTTTTTTTTTGATCCCACCCTGTAATAGACTTTAAAACCAAATCGGTTAAAACATATGTTAGGGGTCTCTAGATATATCTGAACCGATATTTTCCAAAATTTGATGTACTTACTTCTACACTGAATTTGTTCGGATGTACCAAAATTCAGATCATTTGGACTGATATTGACCATTTTGTGCACAACCAACCCGAAATCGGTGGAAAATATATGTGGGAGCTATATCTGCATTTGAACCGATTCTCACCAATTTCAACAGGATTCGAGCTTGGGCCAAACAAATATTGTTTGGAAAATTACATCTCAATCGGATAATAAATACGAGCTGTATTTTTTTCACAAAAGTAACTGGACTGAGTACTGACAGGAATTTGATGGAGTGGACCGATATTGTCAATTTTCGTCCCTAATGCAAATATTAGGATTTACAAAGTTGGAGCAAAATCGGATTATCTTTTCTCTCTCTGCGCAGTAAAATATTTTTTTTTTAATTTTCTAAATTTTGTAGGGAAGGTACCAGAAGGAGTGTACCGATATTGCCCATCTTCGATTTCAATCTGAGTTTGATAAAAATATTACGATGTACGAAGTTTGGACCAAATCGCAAATTTTTTGAAAGGGTTATCGTACGCACCAGCCAGATAGACGGACAGACGGACGGACATCGCTAGATCGATTTTAAATGTCCTAAAACGGATTTGTTCCTAAGAGACCTAGGGTCTAAAACAGTTATTTCGATTAGGCACGTTTTGGCCGTATCAAATGATATATACCCTATCTATGACTGAAGTCATAATAATTCGCCAATTTTCTTAAATCTACTCAAAACTCAATATTTCAATCACTGTAAGATCACGTCCTTAAACTATCCACTGTTTCTAGTACTACATCCACAAAAGGTACAAAATTGATTAATAATTGAGATAAATTATGATTGAGACGAAATCTACCGTTTTGTCGAAACTTAGCAATTCCTTAAATTTGAATCCACTTGTGTAAGAGTGGTGCAAGCCCCACCATCTGGGACTAAATTCTTGTTTTATAAATTTATAAAAAACGTAAAAAATGAAAAAATGGAAATGATAAATTTTAAAATATGACATATTTTCTTTTAATTTTTATGGAAGAAAGGTTAGTACAATTTTAAGAATAAGTCGAAACAGCACTTCTTTCAAAGCTCAAATTTAGGGGGTACAAAGCTGTCTGGAACACCACCTACATCGTTATGCTCCAAATAATTGTAGCAGTATTTTCCAACACAAGGATTGTGCCTCGCTGCCAACCACTTTTTTCACGATTAAATTTATTAAGAATACCCAAATCCTCTTCACCACCCTTGAAGCGAGCTCCATTGGCTAAAAACGTCTGAGTGATTAAAACAAAGAAAAGAGGGAATTAACTTAAAAGCGATTCATCTTTCTCCCGTTAACCACACCACAAACACAAATCATATGATGCGGTTTAACATTTCCACTTAATTTGCTTCATTTCTCTTTTTGTTCTTCGACACCGAAAATGGAAATTGAAATTTCCAACAGATATTAATTGCAATCTCAAATGTATGTCGATTAACCAGACGTTATGCAAAAGTTTTCTTTTGTTAATCATAAACTTGGCGGAATAACAAAAACAACATTTTATTCTTCTTATTCTAATGGATAAGAAAAATAATTGTTTTGTTATTATTCATCTTCTCATCTGAGGGAATATAAATTTCCAACTTGGTTTTCAAAGGCTTCCCCCCACCATCCATCCACCCTCTACCGCGGCCAGTAAGATGAGACATCATTAGGCGGTGATGCTTCAGGTATTTTCCAAGTTAATTTTTAAACTTTATCGTCGTTTGCCTCATTGGCCAATGAACTGAAATTTTTGTGGTCTACCACCCTTGAGGTTATGTTACCTAGTGGCGTCGTGGCACACACAAAAACATAAAAGTTTTGATGACATTACAACAGCAACAACAACCATAGCAACGCCGGGGGCATCATGGCGTATGAATATTCACGTAAAACAAGTCATAAATCATACGTATCGTAGGCCACAATGTGATTGCTCTGGTGCGAGCAGTTTTTGTATTTTCGTCGCTTGCAGCCTCTATCTGCGTCACAGACAGTTTTTAGTGGTAGCCAGCTAATAAATGTCAAAGGAATTATTGTTTAATCCTGTTTTGCTGTATGGTGTCAAATCTTTTGAATGTTCGGAGAAGCACAAAAAACATGAACAAAAACATAACCTTGGTAACCACAGCACAATACTGACTAACAATTTTTTGAACTCCACACCTGCTAACTAACTACAAAGTCAGCATGTAAATGTGGTTTTAAATTTAAAAAATAATTTAAGAAGTATCTCTCGGGTTTTCCGACAAATGTATAGCCTCGGCCAATGGTCAATTATTTAAACGTATTTTGACTTCTGTTATGATTATACAAATTGCTTACTCTCTATGGAGTAATTTCCGAAGGTATGAGCCAATATTGTCTATTTCGTATCGGACCTAACTATATATAATTATTGCGAAGTGCCAGGTATGGAATATATTGGTTACTTCCTTCATATGAGATATGTAATAATAATATGAGATATGTAATAAAAAACTGCAACAAAGTCAAACGCCATTATTTTTACATTTCTTTTTAAATTTCATTGAATGAAAGCTAAAATGTCGAAAATAGCATCAAATTTTAGAATAACTTCATATTTTCTCGAATTGGTCAATTTTGGCACGAATTATGGCCTTGAAAAGGCTAATGAAACCGTCACACGCTGCCCGAATGTTGTTCTGCGGTATTTTGGCCCATTCCCGGCGAAGCGCTTGCTTGAGGTGATCGACACTTTGGTATTTTTTAGTGCCAACCGTCCTTCCCAAAATACTCTACACACAATAGTCCAACGGATTGCTACTCGGAGATTTTGGTGGCCAGTATGCGCTGAAAAAGAAACGAGGAACCTCATTTTGTAACCATTCTTGGTTACAAAATGGTGCTGAGTGCGACGGTGCTGAGTCCTGTTGGAATTTCCAAGGTCTGCAGCCAAAATGTTTGCGTGCCCAAGGCTTTAATACACCCTCCAGAATATTTTTGCAATAATATTCGGCATTTATTTTGATGATTTTCAGCTGACCTCTTTAACAAGTAAACACGATTATTTTGTTTGTATACAAAATGCTGGACAACGAATGTTTTCTCATCGGAGAAAACAAAATTCGGCAGTTCACTACTTTTGGCCAAGCGATGCAAGTCTTTAGCTCTTTTGAGTATATTTTCTGTTCTTTCTGTTGCGGTGTAAGTTCTTGCACTTTTTGGAATTTCAATTTACCCCGAGCTCATTTTTCAATATTGGCCGAATGAAATGTTGCGATATGTTCAGCTCACGAGCCATTTTCGGCCACTGCGACAAGGGTTTCGATCAAGTCGCTTCTTTACTTTTCGAAGTTGCTGTTTTCTTCCGTCCACTTCCTTGACGTCGGGCTACGCTACCAGTATCACGGTAACGAGCGATGGTACGAGATACAAAATATTTATACTCATTTAAATGCTGAAGTGCTCTAACGATAACCACTTGTGGTTTTCCAGCCAAATGCTTTTGTACGATTGTAAACAATATGATGAGCTGTCATTGGAATAATTTTAAAAGCTGTCCGACGAGCGGCTTTGAAATGACAGCAGTCTGAAGTTTTTTTCATCTCGCCCTGTATATGGAACCTCGCACATATTTCAAAATGTTACAAGAACTATCACATATTTCATAAAAAGGTAGTAGTCGATACAGTCAAGATCTGGTATATAGTAATGATTATATCTGACTTAGGTCAGATACGACGTGGAAAAAATTAACACACTCCTTCAGTACCATCCCAATAAAAGGTCTACATTTCATTAATGATAATTCATGTCAAAATAAATGTAATAAACGGATATTGGTGCAGCTTATACATATGTCGGCAAATCCAACTGCTTCTTAGTGGATAAAGAACATTTTTGTCCTTGTCATTACCCTTCTAAAAACATGCTTTATTGGAAACTTTTGTGCAAACTCAGTAGTAAAACAGCTGTAAGTTCGGTCGGGCCGAACTTTGAATACCCTCCACCATTTGGTACAAATTTGGAAATTTTCAAAAAATTATATGGGAGCTATACGAAGACGTGGACATGCACGGACAATTTTCTGTCGCAGACTGTAATATCCATTACGAACTTCAAATACCACATTTGAAACAATTCAAGTAAATTATGTCGCTAAAATCGTCAAAATACCGAATATCGGGAAGTACCGATACATGGGGCCTATACGAAGACGTGGACCTACATGGCTGATTTTCTGTTTTAGGATGTAGTTTAGTTTTGTAGAAACCGTACATGCTGTAAAAATAGTTTGTGTGTTGAATGTACTTCTTTAAATTCTTATCTCATTTTTATTTGTCTTTTCCGAAGAATGTAAATTAGTTAAATAAAGAAAACATTTAAGATGCGTGTGTTTTCCATATACTATGTTCCATAATAATGTAACAAATGTCACGGCCATAAATATAAGATAAGAAAGGGTCGATCACAAATTAGGTACGTTTCGTTTCCTCCCGCAATGTAGTGTGTGCGTATTTAGGCACAGCGTGTATTAGTAAATAAATGCTTGTGTAAATGTATTAGATGTAAGGTTTAGTGTTAAGAAAATGTTGTAAATAAAATTGAGTTCCCTTCCAGCCACGGAACGAGAAACATCATCTCGCGGCGTTTTCTTTTTCTAGTTACACCGCTTTTTGATGAGGTTAGGAGTCGACCTTATCAGTATCCATTACGAACTTCAAATACCAAAATTGAAACAATTCCGGTAAATAATATCGCTAAAACCATCAAAACACCGAGTATCGGGGGGTACAGTTATATGGGGGCTATACGAACAAGTTGACCAACCTTTTTCATTTCGTTCGGAAGTTAGAGTGATTTCCACAGACGGACGGACATCTACATGGAATTTTATGCTGATCAAGAATATATGTACTTTGTGGGGTCTTAAATGTATATTTCGAGGTGTTACAAATGGAAAGACAAACTTAATATACCCTCCATACTATGGTGGAGGGTATAAAAAACGAAAGACACTTTTGTGGACAAAGGGTAAATATTGTCAACCAATTTTTTTATCAGCAATCCTGACGAGTATTAGGTTCCAGGGAATCTTTATCCAAAAATCTCAAAAAAATGTAGAAGAGAAAGGAACGTACTCCCTTCGTGTACGTGGCTTTGCGATGCAAACTTTCTTAACGATAATAGACGTGTTTTCTCTTTTTACCTTTACTTTCATAATCTACTGGAGTTTTTCTATAATTAATGGAAAAACTGAATTTTGTTGTACAGTGTATTTCTAGGCTTTGACATATGTTTTGTTTTATATTTTTCCGAATATGTTCAATAGCGTTTTATATTGTCACATAAAAAAGTTAAAAGTCCCAAAAAAAATATATCTTCTTTCTCTTTTCTTCTCCCTTTTTTTATTGTCAACAAAACTAAAAGATTGATTGATTTATTCTCACATAAAAAGACGAATGTAAATAAAGTTTGCTACGCCTTTTGCTAGCGTTTTGTACCGACAAGTATTGTAAAGGAAACCCCTTTACAGATTCTTATTTTTTTAACTTCCCTTCAAACAATTCTGTGGGGGAAATATACACATATACAAGTCTCCCTCACCATGGCTGAAAAACTCTTTTCTCCCATAAAACAGAATTGTAAATGAAACAGCTAGCATACTTTTACGGGCTACAATATGTTTATTTCATTATGGTCGAACGAAAGAAAGAAAAAAAAAAAACGCCGTTTGCATGGCAAATTATCAAATGCACTAAAATGTGTTCTCCCTATGGATAAATGTTAGATGAAAGGCAACAGATTTTATTAACAGGCCCACAGCCGCTCTTACCATTGTCATTATGGCAGTCATTTAACTCTCTGCAGCTAAATATCAGCCACTTCATCTTTCACCAACGACGGGCGAACAAGTGTGTTTGTTGTTCGGCCCTACCGTAAGTGGAAAATGTTGCGAATGTTCTTCAAATATAATATTGGTCTTGTTGTGTTCTGTTACTTTTTCTGTTACTTGTTTGCCGTTTCATTTGGCATAAAATAAGAATCCGGAAGGCAACACACGCACTCACACAGGCTTGGCAAATATGTACGTATGTTTGTATCCCTAAATAATTTATGATACACAGATTGTTTTGTGGCAATAATGAACAACAACTGAGCGCTGCTGCCATTGTAAATTTGTGCAAATGAAAAATGTTGTTTTTCCACTGGGCGAAGTGAAAAGTAATCAAATGCGGCAAACGTATGTTTTGCACTCGATAGGAGCGTATGTTTCGAATTCTGCCATCCATATACGTATATTTCATTAAGTTATGTTTGAATTTTCATATTTGTGATTTTCAATACCACTCGATGTTCGAGCAAAAAGGCCGTTAATGGGTGTGTGTAAAAACTGCAAGCAGCTCCTTTTTAAATTCCTTTGAATTTCGAAAAAAAATTGTAACGCCAATGCATCACAAATAGGTGATTTTAATACCCTCAGCAATATGGCTACAGAGGGATAGATCATTTGATATGGCCAAAACGGGCCTCATAACGGTTTTATACCCATTGGATCAAATGCGTTTCGGTCGATCTAGAGGTATCCGTCTGGCTGATACTCACGATAACTCTCGAAGCGACCATCCGGTTGGATTTTTTAAAGATTTTTAAAGGATTAAAAATGTGGATTTTTTTAAGATTTTTTAAAGGACTATAAACGATTTTTTTTAAGATTTTTTAAAGGACTATAAACGTGAATTTTTTTAAGATTTTTTAAAGGACTATAAACGTGGATTTTTTAAAGATTTTTTAAAGGACTATAAACGTGGATTTATTAAAGGATATTTAAAGGACCATAAACGTGGATTTATTAAAGGATATTTAAAGGACCATAAACGTGGATTTTTTAAAAATTTTTAAAAAAATATTTAAAGGACCATAAACGTGGATTTTTTAAAATTTTTTTAAAGGATATTTAAAGGACCATAAACGTGGATTTTTTAAAAAATTTTTAAAGGATATTTAAAGGACCACAAACGTGGATTTTTTAAAGGATATTTAAAGGACGTGGATTTTTTAAAGATTTTTTAAAGGATATTTAAAGGACGTGGATTTTTTAAAGATTTTTTAAAGGATATTTAAAGGACGTGGATTTTTTAAAGATTTTTTAAAGGATATTTAAAGGACGTGGATTTTTTAAAGATTTTTAAAGGATATTTAAAGGACGTGGATTTTTTAAAGATTTTTTAAAGGATATTTAAAGGACGTGGATTTTTTAAAGATTTTTTAAAGGATATTTAAAGGACGTGGATTTTTTAAAGATTTTTTAAAGGATATTTAAAGGACCATAAACGTGGATTTTTTAAAGATTTTTTAAAGGATATTTAAAGGACCATAAACATGGATTTTTTAAAGATTTTTAAAGGACCATAAACGTGGATTTTTTAAAGATTTTTTAAAGGATATTTAAAGGACCATAAACATGGATTTTTTAAAGATTTTTTAAAGGACTATGAGCGTGGATTTTTTTAAGATTTTTTAAAGGATATTTAAAGGACCATATTGGATTTTTTTAAGATTTTTTAAAGGACTATAAACGATTTTTTTAAGATTTTTTAAAGGACTATAAACGTGAATTTTTTTAAGATTTTTTAAAGGACTATAAACGTGGTTTTTTTAAAGATTTTTTAAAGGACTATAAACGTGGATTTATTAAAGGATATTTAAAGGACCATAAACGTGGATTTTTTAAAAATTTTTAAAATGCGTTTCGGTCGATCTAGAGGTATCCGTCTGGCTGGTACTCACGATAACTCTCGAAGCGACTATCCGATTGGATTTTTTTAAGATTTTTTAAAGGACTATAAACGTGGATTTTTTTTAAGATTTTTTAAAGGACTATAAACGTGGATTTTTTTAAGATTTTTTAAAAGACTATAAACGTGGATTTTTTAAAGATTTTTTAAAGGACTATAAACGTAGATTAATTAAAGGATATTTAAAGGACCATAAACGTGGATTTTTTAAAAATTTTTAAAAGGATATTTAAAGGACCATAAACGTGGATTTTTTAAAAATTTTTTAAAGGATATTTAAAGGAACATAAACGTGGATTTTTTAAAGGATATTTAAAGGACCATAAACGTGGATTTTTTAAAGATTTTTTAAAGGATATTTAAAGGACGATAAACGTGGATTTTTTAAAGATTTTTAAAGGATATTTAAAGATTTTTTAAAGGATATTTAAAGGACCATAAACGTGGATTTTTTAAAGATTTTTAAAGGATATTTAAAGATTTTTTAAAGGATATTTAAAGGACCATAAACGTGGATTTTTTAAAGATTTTTAAAGGATATTTAAAGGACCATAAACGTGGATTTTTAAAGATTTTTTAAAGGATATTTAAAGGACTATAAACGTGGATTTATTAAAGGATATTTAAAGGACCATAAACGTGGATTTTTTAAAGATTTTTTAAAGGATATTTAAAGGACCATAAACGTGGATTTTTTAACGATTTTTTAAAGGATATTTAAAGGACCATAAACGTGGATTTTTTAACGATTTTTTAAAGGATATTTAAAGGACCATAAACGTGGATTTTTTAACGATTTTTTAAAGGATATTTAAAGGACCATAAACGTGGATTTTTTTAAGATTTTTTAAAGGATATTTAAAGGACCATAAACATGGATTTTTTAAAGGACTATGAACGTGGATTTTTTTAAGATTTTTTAAAGGATATTTAAAGGACCATAAACATGGATTTTTTAAAGGACTATGAACGTGGATTTTTTTAAGATTTTTTAAAGGATATTTAAAGGACCATAAACATGGATTTTTTAAAGGACTATGAACGTGGATTTTTTAAGATTTTTTAAAGGATATTTAAAGGACCATAAACATGGATTTTTTAAAGGACTATGAACGTGGATTTTTTAAGATTTTTTAAAGGATATTTAAAGGACCATAAACATGGATTTTTTAAAGGACTATGAACGTGGATTTTTTTAAGATTTTTTAAAGGATATTTAAAGGATATTTAAAGGACCATAAACATGGATTTTTAAAGATTTTTTAAAGGACTATGAACGTGGATTTTTTTAAGATTTTTTTAAAGGATATTTAAAGGACCATATATGTGATATAACAGTTCGATTGTCTCCAATATACACACATCCGAATACTTTTAGTAAACCAATATCTGCTGTGAAAATGTGATATATCGGTCCACTCCTTCTGCTGTCTCCCCCAAAAAAAGTCAAAATTTTGAATACCTATGAAGCTCATAAAACGCGAAATTAACTTCCGATTCCATTCAGACATAAAACATTTCAATGCTTCCATTTATAAAAGTTCGGTCACAAAGATGATAGATATGGGACCATTCTTTCTTATACATAGTCCACACAAAGGGTCCAATTTTTGAATAACCAAAACGAATATAAAACCTGAAATAAGCATACGGTTCTCTTCGTATTTCACATATCCCATTATTTCTACTAACACGAGATTTGCGCACTCCTTCCTGTACCTTTTCCACAAAGGCCTCAAAATTTTGAAAAAAAAAAACGGTCATAAAAGGCAAAATAAGAATCCAACCCTCTTCAAATTTCACACATCCAAATATTTCTGGTAACAGCAGATCTGTGGTGAAGATGATATACAGGGTGAGATAAAAAACTGTAATAAAGTGAAACGCCATATTTTTCAAATCTTTTTTTTTTAAATTATTGAGATAAAGCAAAAAATATCGGAAATAGCATCAAATTTTAGAATAAGTTTAGATTTGTTCGAATTGGTCACCTTTGGCATGAATTATGGCCTTCAAACGGCATGAATTATGGCCTTCAAACCGTCACACGCTGACCGAATGTTGCTCTGCTGTATTTTGGCACATTCCCGGCGAAGCGCTTGCTTGAGGTGATCGTATCGTACTTTGGTATTTTTAGTGCCAACATTGCTTTCCAAAATACTCCACACACAATAGTCCAATGGATTGGTATCCGGAGATTTTGGAGGCCATTGTGCGCTGGTAATGAAACGAAGAACCTCACTTTGTAACCATACTTGGGTGGCTCGTGCTGAGTGCCATGGTGCTGAATCCTGTTGGAAAATCCAAGGTCTGCGGCCAAAATGTTTGCGTGCTTTAATACACCCTCCAGAATATTCTCGCGATAATATTCGGTATTTATTCGCTAGATCGGTATTAATGTCACAGTCGATTAATACGAGCGGAGAGCGACCATCGACTGTTATGGCGGCCCACACCATCACCATGGTCGGCGCTTGAGTTCTGTTGACCAACCGAAGGTGCACATTTTCAGCTGACCTCTTTGGCAAGTATACACGATCATTTTCTTTGTTTACTAACTGCCGGACAACGAATGTTTTCTCATCGGAGACGAAGAAAACCAAATTCGGCAGTTTACCACTTTCGGCCAAGTGATGCAACTCTTTAGCTCTTTTTTGTCTATTTTTTTCTGTTGCGGTGTAAGTTCTTGCACTTTTTGGAATTCAATGGTTTTATCCCGAGCTTATTTTTCAATATTTGCCGAATGGAATATTACGATATGTGCAGCTCAGGAGTTTTTTTTGGGCCACTGGGAGGCGCGTTTCGATCAAGTCGCTTCTTTACTTTTCCAACAATTTCTGCTGATGCTGCAGTTTTCTTCCGTCCACTTCCTTGACGTCGGGCTACACTACCAGTATCACGGTAACGAGCAATGGTACGAGACACAAAAGATTTATTCACATTTAAATCCTGGAGACTCTAAAGATAGCCTCTTATGGTTTTCCAACCAAATATAAGAAATCACACTATCACGCTTGAATTCCATCTCGAATAACTTTTTTTCTGGAAAATTCTCAACAAAATGCTTTTGTACGCTTGTAAACAATATAATGAGCTGCTACTGGAATAATTTTAGCAGCTTTTGGCCGAGTGGCTTAGAAATGACAGCAGTCTGAGTTGGTTGCAATTTTTTTCATCTCACCCTGTATTATATATTTCACTAAGTTATGTTTGAATTTTCCTATTTGTGATTTTTAGCGCCACTCAATTTTCGGGCGAATATGCCGTTAATGGGTGTGTGGAAAAAGTGCATGTAGCTGCTCTTTAAATTCCATTGAATTTCGAAAATGAACCTTGCAACGCCAATACATCACAAAAGAGGCAAATATCCTTCATGATGAAGAATATCAAACCCCGAAACAACTGCGACGAGTTTGGATATTCGACACTAATTTATTTAAATGTATTTATTTCTGAGGGACAATGTTTTCCACTTAGGACAGCAGCCAAACCAAATCAAACATTAGTTATACCCTCAGCCCTGTGACTACAGAGGTTATATATCATTTGGTACGGCCAAAACGTCTCTATTCGAAATAATGGCTTTAGACCCTTCTGACCCAATCTGTTTCAGAACATTTTAAGTCGATCTAGGGGTGTCCATTCGTCCATTGGTCCGTTTTTCTGTCTCTCTGGCTGGCTGGCTCGCAACATAACTCTCGAAGCCTTAATTTTCAATCATGAAGAATATCAAACCTTTGATTCAACAGGAGCGAGATTTGATATTCGAGAGAGATTTATTTAAATTTATTTATTTATTTTTCACAATCAAAGCATTCCACTTTGAACCGAAGGTACCACAAAAATTGGTTTTATTCCAACGATGGACAAGGTAGCCTTTCCATATCAACTATATTTTTAAATCTTCTGTGGTCCAAGACTAATATTTCACCTGTCCGGAATATTCCCTCCATCCGATGTTTTCAAAACATCATTACAAACTAAATCTTTCACGTTTCGTGTTCGAGGGTATAACAAAAGCGTTTAAACATCATCACCATTTTACTAAGTAGCTAAGAGAAATTGTTCCGACAACCGCAAGGTCCACAACTACGTTACGTGCCAAGAATTTCAAAGGCGAAATCTTGTAGCTGAACATTATTAAATAATTATTTCGTTAACATTTATTAGAACAGCCACCATCAGCAACAATACCACGAACATCACCATCACCACCCACCACCCCACCTTTGTTGTCAATGAAGCGTTGAGAAAACGAACCAGAGAGTAATCTCATTGCGGTCAGCGGTGCGTATGATTTATTGCTTTATTTTACTTTAAAATAATTGTTGGCCATACGCCATTGGGGTTTTGTTTGATGGTTTGCTGTGCTAAGGCTAATGTCATTTGATGGTGGTTCGCCGCCAGGTACAACCATAAAGTGATGGCAAGCCGCAACAGAAATAAAGGTTCATTGGCCGACACGCAGAGATAAACTTTATAAATTAACTTAGCACTTCTTTCAAGAACAGCATCAGGTGATTTTCAAATTCTCTCCCCCATTCATCAGGCTAATGCCTGAGGGGAGAAGATAAAAATCATCTTGGAAATTTATATTCACGCAAATACGAAGTTCTTTTTTACTTTTTCGATAGAAATTATAAAACTAATAATAAAATATGTCGTCATAAAAATATTGTCGTCAAGATTAGTATAATTAAAGGAAATTAGGCATTAATCTGATTAATCGACACAGTCGTCAAAATAAAGAATAGAAAATAAAATTAAGCCAAAAAAATTGAAGTGCGAAAATTTTTCTTAGACCATTTGAAGTAATTTTCAGCCACCTATTAGTATGGTGTCAAAGAATGTAATATCATAGCGATAAATTTCATCCATTTGCCAAATGTTATGAGCTGAAATAAAAATGGTAAATATAATATTAATTCGGCCAGATGTGGACCCCTACACCCAATCATGCGCCTAAGAAAGTGCTGCCTATTACGAACTCTAAACATTAAGTTTTAAAAAATTCTGTTAAAAAATTTGCTAAAGTCCTTAGAATGCCATTGGAGGTACCGTTATATGGGGCCTATACGAAGGCATGGATCTGAACTGAAAATTTTCTTCATAGGAGGTAATACCCATTACGAACTCCAAATCCAAAATTTTACACAGTTTTAGTATCATTTCCTAAAACGGATAAGAATAAGAATAAATAAGAACATTTAATACCCTTCACCTTAGGACAAAGGAAACATTTTTATATAAAAGTATCTGAATTTGAAGCGTGTTTCACTTTAAACATCATACAGCAATGCCGTTAAATTTATCAAAAAGCCATAAAGAGAGTGAGACCGTTATATGGGGCCATACCAAAACGGGAACCTCTATAGACAATTTTATATTTCAAGGATTGTTATCTACAAAATCTTTTAAAATAACAAATTTGAAATAATTATGTGGGTAAATGTGACTAGGATTATCAAAACCCGAGCTAGAACCCATTATGACCCACAAATACCAATTTATAGACAAATCCGCTAAAAAATGCGGCAAAATCATTGAAAAAAAGAATATCGGTAGGTTCCGTTATATGAGGGCTATACCAAAACGTGGATTTATACATACAAAGTTTCGCCAATGAAACTAAAACCCATTATGACCCACAAATACAAATTTAGACAAATCCGTGAAAAAATGTGGCAAAAATAATTAAAATACCTATTATCGGGAGGTAACGTTTTATGAGGACTATACCAAAATGTGGACCGATATATATCATTTTCAATACCAACCATCCTAGACACAATACATTTAAACAGACGGACAGACAAACACACAGAGAGACCGAAAGACAGACGGACATAGTTAAATCGACGTTGAATTTTATGCTGATTATGAATATATATATTTTATGGGGTCTACGACGAATTTTGGCTGGAAAACCGCAAGTGGCTATCGTTAGAACACTCCAGCAATTAAATGTGAATAAATCTTTTGTGCCTCGTACCATCGCTCGTTACCGTGATACTGGTAGCGTAGCCCAACGTCGAGGAAGTGGACGGAAGAAAACAGCAACATCAGCAGAAATGGTTAGAAAATTCAAGAAGCTACTTGATCGAAATCCGGGTCGCAGTGGCCGAAAAATGGCTCGTGTGGCTGAATATATCGCAATATTCCATTCGGCAAATATTGAAAAATGTGCTCGGGGTAAAGCCATTGAAATTCCAAAAAGTGCAAGAACTTACACCGCAACAGAAAGAAAATAGACTCAAAAGAGCTAAAGAGTTGCTTCGCTGGGCCGAAAGTGGTGAACTGTCGAAAATGGTTTTCTCCGATGAGAAAACATTCTTTATCCAGCAGTTCGTAAACAAACAAAATGATCGTGTTTACTTGCCAAAGAGGTCAGCTGAAAATATGCACCTTGGTTGGCCACTAGAACTCAAGCGCCGGCCATTATGATGGTGTGGCCACCATAACAGCCCATGGTCGCTCTCCGTTCGTATTATCGCCATAGTCGATTCAGAATAAATGCCGATTATTATCGCGAAAATATTTTGGAGGGTGTATTAAAGCCTTGGGCACGCAAACATTTTGGCCGCAGACCTTGAACATTCCAACAGGACTCAGCACTATTGCACTCAGAGTGGTTACAATATGAGGCTCCTCGCTTCATTTCCATAGCACAATGACCACCAAAATCTCCGAATACCAATCCAATGGACTATTGTGTCTGGAGTATTTTGATAAGCAAGGTTGGCACTAAAAAATACCATACGTGCCAGATGTTGACTATGTCGTCTACTTCTCATACTTTATATTAAATATGTGCAAATTTTTGGAAATTGTGGAAATATGTGTGAGGTAACAGATATAGCGGACCAAAATATTCCACTTCATCTAATACAAATAAAAATATCGGTTTGCGTAAAATTTTAAGGAAATCGAACATTTGTATCCAGTTTTATAGGAAATCATAAACTCCGATTAATTATATATTCATATCAGATTTCTGGTTAAGGAAAATAGTTAGAGATAGCAAGAATTGCCGACTTGACAAATATAAGTATTGGAAATTGTGACCCTTTATGAGTGAGGTATCAGAAAGTGTTGATAGATATCTATCATCTTTACAACAGATATGGTGTTACCGAAAATGTTTGGATGTGTAAAATTTGAAGAGAGTCGGATGCTTATTTCATTTTTTTTAGCGTTTTGTTTTTCGAAATTATGATCGGAACGAGTGGACCGATACATTCCGTCTTCCTATCAGATCTCTTGTTAGTAGAAATAATAGGATGTGTGAAATATGAAGAGAACAGGATGCTTTTTTTCGGATTTTATAATCATTTTGACATTTGATAAAAACTTTGACCCTTTGTGGGGGAGGTACCAGAAGGAATATTCCGATCTCTACCATCTTTTTAACAAATATTGTGTTGATGGAAATATTGATATGAACCAAGTCTGAATGGTAACGAATGTTAATTTCCGCATTTTCTTGAGCTTCATGGATATTCAAAATTTTGACCCTTTGTGGGGGAGGGACCAGAAGGAGTGGACCGATATATTCCATCTTCACACCATACCTTGGGTTAATAAAAATATTGTAATATATTTAATGTGAAGACAATAGGAATCTTACATCACATTTTATGAGAGTTGTGATCGTTTCGAATTTGACCCTATGTGGGGGGTGGGTACTTAACTGAGTAGGCCAATATTGTATGTCTTCGCACCTGATGCAGCACTGACGAAAATACTAGGATTTGCATAGTTGAAGCAAAATCCGATTATCCTTTTTCTTTCTGTGCAGTAAAATATTATTTTTTATACCCTCCACCATAGTATGGAGGGTATATTAAGTTTATCATTTCGTTTGTAACACTCCGAAATATACATTTTAGACCCCACAAATTATATATATTCTTGATTAGCTTAAAATTCTGTATCGATATAGCGATGTCCGGCCGTCTGTCCGTCTGTAGAAATCACTCCAGCGTCCGAACGAATTGAAGTAGATTGATAAAATTTTACTCAAATGTGTATTATGTCTACAGGACTTTTGGTATTGAAAATGGGCCATGTAGGTCCACGTTTTGCTATAGCCCCCTTATAACGGTACCTCCCGACATTCGGTATTTTAATGATTTTAGAAACATTATTCGCCGGAATTGTTTCAAATTTGATATTTTATGGTCGTAGTGGATCTACAGCCTATGACATAAAATTGTCTGTGCAGGTTCACTTCTTCGTATAGCCCCCATATAACGGTACCTTCCGATATTCGGTATTTTGATGATTTTAGCGACATTATTTTCCGGAATTCTTTCAAATTTGGTATTTGAAGTTCGTAATGAATACTACAGCCTATGACAGAAAGTTGCCTGTGCAGGTTCACGTCTTCGTATAGCCCCCATATAACGGCACCCCCCGATATTCGATATTTTGATGATTTTAGCGACATTATTCAACGGAACGCTTTCAACTTTGGTATTTTATGTTCGTAGTGGTTACTACAGCAAAGACAGAAAATTGCCTGTGCAGGTCGACGTCTTGGTATAGCCCCCATATAACAGGTTCACGTCTTCTTAAAGCCCCCATATAACGTTACCTCCCGATATTTGGTATTTTGATGTTTTTAACTACATTATTCACCGATTTTTTTTTAAGTTTCGCATTTGAAAATTGTAATAGCTTGTGACCAAAGTTGCCTTCGCAGATCGACGTCGTCGTACAGACCCTAATATACGGCTACATTCGGTATTTGTAAGTTTTTAATAGAATTTTTTAACGGATTTTATATTTTTTGAAAATTGCCAAATTTGTACCTAATGTAGAGGGTATTCAAAGTTCGGCCCGGCCGAACTTACAGCTTTTTTAATTGTTTTTTTTTTAAGTTTCGCATTTGAATTGCTTGCGATAAAAGTTACCTATGCAGATCCATGTCGTCGTATAGACCCTAATGTAACAGCTACATTCGGTATTTTTAAGATTTTAACAGCATTTTTAACGGATTTTATTGTTTTTGAGAATTGCCAATTTCATCCAAATGGTGGAGGGTATTCAAAGTTCGGCCCGGTCGAACTTACGGCTTTTTTACTTGTTTTTTTTTTTAAATTTTTGACATTTTGTGGGGAATTAGCAGAAGGAGTGGACCGATATTGCCCATCTCCGAACTCGATATAAATTTGATCAAAATATTACGATGTACCAAGTTTGGGTCAAATCGGATACTCCTTCGAAAGTTATCGTGCGCACCAGCCAGCCAGACAGACAGACCGACGGACATCGCTAGATCAGCTCCAAATGTCCTGATACGGATTTGGTCCAAAGAGACCTAGGTTCTAAAACCGTTATTTCGATGAGGCACCTTTTTGCCCTATAAAATGATATATACCCTCTGTAGCCATATGGCTAAGGGGATAAAAATCGTGATTTAAGGAGTTTCCGCTCAACTTAGGCCCATTTCTTAAAGTGCTTCTGTAGGAAAGTTGGTCACTTCGTACAATTTTATGGCCACAGAGCAAAAAATAAAACTTTAAAAGTACAAGAAAGGACATCCTCAAACCCTCCCCGACCCCTAACCGTCTACCGGAAACTTGTCCCAATGTTTACAAAAAAACAACAACGCTTAACAAATCGGTTATCAGTAACATGTAAAGTTGTTAACATATTGTAAGCAGTTTACAGACAAATCACACACATTTCCTAGAAGACTACCCTCAACGCTCATTACTTATAACGAAAAAACCAAGAATCTTTAAAGATTTTATGTGGCTTAGTTTAGTATCATGCCCCTCCACACCATAGTCCCCTTCAACACATTGTCATAACTTTGATTATGGCCAAGCCATGGGAGAATATAAAGCATAGTTGCTGAACTTTGTGGACCCCCCTCCCCAACCCTCTGGCTTGTTGTTTTCTTTGGATCTTATGCTACCAGCCATTGTTGTTATTGGATGCTGTTTTGTTGCTTGGGAAAAGCAAAAGTCATACACACTTACATGGCAACCGGGCCTGAAAAAAGGGGGCCGATTCTAAACACACAGAGAGTGGAGAAGATTAAAATAAACGAACGACGAAATGACATCTTAGAAATTTACCCAGCGTTTGATGCGATTACAGAAATTCGCATAAAACAAAAGTGCCAAGGGACTGTGACGACGACGGCGAGGACGAGGACGCCGACAAGACCCTAATAACAAAATTCGTTAAAAACAAGCAATGCAAAAGATGGCAAAAAAAAAGTTTACATAGCTTTCTTTGGAGAAAACCACCAACTGGAGTGGCAAAGAAAAATAGAATTTCCTTCTTTTTCTCCTTCGTTCTTCGTTCAGCTAAAACAAGGGGTCCCGATGATGATGCCGGCAAAGTCCTCAACATCAAATGGGGGGAAACAATGACTTTTCAACGCAGTGCCGTACAATTTGTCAAAATATCCCCTGAGTCACATTGAAGGCATCAACGGCCATGTTAGGAGCGTAACAATGTTCCGGATCAATGTTTGTTTTCTTGTTGTTGTTGCTGCTGGTGGTGGTGTGCTGGCTCGTTTGCCGGTGTGTGTGTATTTAAGGTCCTCCTTTATATTAAAGCCAATTTATGGCTTAGTGTCTGTGTGTTTACCTTCTGTATGTGTGTGTGTGTGAGTGTGCGGCATGTGTATTTGCATTTGATTGTAAACACATTCATCAAAAACACAATCAGCAAAAAAGGTCACCCTGCTACACAGGTGACTGGGATTTTGTGATAAGCATGAAAGATTAGCAGGAAGAGCACAAAAAACGCAAAATAGAACAGGTAGGATGTCTTGTGCCTGGCGTATTTGCATACCAACTGCTATTTTAAGGGAAAATAACAAGATTTTCTATTTTTTGTTGTTAAGGAGTGGAGCGGTAGCAAAAACTGAATTTAAATTAGAAAGCTTTGCCATGAGAGTTTTTTTCTGGTGCAAACGAAATACCCATGCCGGTTGAAGTGGTCATGTCAAAAATGAACGAAACCCTTCTGTCATTGGTATTTACATTTAATGCGTCACAGAAAATGGTAAACAAGGAAGCTTTTTTTAAAGAACCCTTAACACCGGAACCGGCTCCCTAAAATAGAAAGTAATTGTAATAGGTTCTGAAGAAATAAATTTAAGCAAATTTGGTGTTCACCACAAGCAGAAGAATGTATTTGCTTTCTTAGGTCATACACAGGTCAAACAGCAAAGCAACGGCCCACAGTGGCTCAGAACTTTCTCTTTACAAAAATGCATTCTTCTTGTCGCGCGGAGAGGTGAAATTACAAAAAAAGGAGCTTAGTTGAAGCAGTAAGGTAAAGTCGGGCGGGGCCGTCTATATGATACCCTACACCACTATGCATATTTAGAGCTCGCATAACAAAAGAATTTATTTTAGAATTTAGAGCAGCTATAGTTTGGGTTCACTAAATTTGACGGAGACATTTTAAGCTATTATACCAAATCACATGGCTATAGAGTGCATGACATCACTTCGAGAAGGATTTTATCAAAAAACAAGTAAAAAAGCAGTAAAAGCGTTCCACCATTTGGAACGAATTAGAAAATTTTCAAAAAATAAAATCCATTAAAAATTCTTTTAAAATCTTTAAAATATCTAACATCGGAAGGTGCCTACATATGGGGGATATACGATATTGTGGACCTATATAGACAATTCCGTATCAGGGGTAAAGTGCTCACAAAGAACTCCGTGTGTGGATTTTCAGACAATATGATTGGAAAATGTGGCTAAAATCATTAAAATACCGAATATCGCGGGGTACCGTTATATGGGAGCTATACGTTATCGTTAACCTATATAGAGAATTCTCTCTCAGGGGTAAAGTACTCGCAAGGAACTACTTGTGTGGATTTTAAGACAATTCCATTGAAAAATGTGGATAACATCATCAAAATACCGAATATCGTGGGGTACAGTTATATGGGGGATATACGATATCGTGGACCTATATAAACAATTCTTTTTGAGGGGAAAAAATGCTCACAAGGGACTCCTTTTGTGGAATTTCAGACAATTCCATTGAAAAGTGTGGCTAAATTAATCAAAATGCCGAATACCGGGGGGTACCGTTATATGGAGGCTATACGATATTGTGGAACTATATAGATAATTCTCTGCCGAGGTATAAAGTACCCACAAGGAACTACTTGTGTGGATTTTCAGACAATTCCATTGAAAAATGTGGCTAACATCATCAAAATACCGAATATCGGGGTACCGTTACATGGGGGTTATATGATATCGTGGACCGATATAGCCCATCTTCGAACTTGACCTGCCTGCAGACAAAAGAGGGATCTGTGCAAAATTTTAGCTTATTATCTTAATTCGTTTAGACTGTAGCGTGATTACAAAAGACGTACAGACGGGCGGACAGGGCTAAATCGTCTTAGAATTTTACGCTGATCAAGAATATACATACTTTGTTGGGTCTAAAATGATTATTTCGATGAGTTACAAACGGAATGACGAACTTAATATACCCTCCATACTTTTTTTGGTGGAGGGTATAAAAATATATCGGAGCCGAGTCCACAAACTGCAAACGTGCGTCACAAAATTCACTCCATTTGGATATATATGGAAGCTATATTAGCCATTATTTGCACAATTAACCCGACATCGGTTGAAAATATATATTGGAGCTATATCCAAACCTGAACCGATCTTGATACAATTTGGCATAGGTTTTTCTGGTCTGCATCTGATATCTGATACCAGGCATCACTATTGTGGGGTGCATATTACGAATGTGGGGGATTTAAACATATAATCGGATGAAACTTATATATATGGGAACTATAGCTATATTTAAATCGATTTCCTCCAAATTTGTTATACTAAATTCGGTCGGATATGCCAAAATTCAGGTAAGTTTGACTGATATTGGCCATTTGGTGCACAATTAACCCCGAATCAGTAGAAGATACGGGAGCTGTATCTGAATTTGAACCGATTCACCAATTTCAATAGGGTTCGTCCTTGGTCCAAACAAATATTGGTTGGAAAATTTCATTTCAATCGGGTAATAAATGCGACCCCCCATGTTGTTCACAAAACTAAAGTTACGAACCTTAAATATTAATTTTGAAACGATTCCGATAAATAATGTCGCAAAAATCATTAAAATACCGAATTTTGGAAGGTACCGTTATATGGGGGCTATACGAAGATGTGTACCTACATAGCCGATTTTTGTTTTGTGTGTTGTATCTATTACGAACTTTAAATATTAATTTTGAAACGAACTCCGGCTTAAGACAAAAAATGGGCCATGTAGGTCCACGTTTTCGTATACCCCCAATATTCGGTATTTTGATGATTTCAGCGACATTATTTACCGGAATTATTTCAAAATAAATATTTAAAGTTCGTAATAGATACTACGGCACAAGACAAAAAATTGGCCATGTAGGTCCACGTCTTCGTATAGCCCCCATAAAACGGTACCTCCCGATAATCGGTATTTTGATGATTATTGCGACATTATTTACCGGTATTATTTCAAATTTGGTATATGAAGTTCGTAATAGATACTACAGTATAAAACAGAAAATGGGCCTTGTAGGTCACGTCTTCGTATAGCCCCCATATAACGGTAACCACCGATATTCAGTATTTTGACGATTTTAGCGACACTATTTACCGGATTTGTTTCAATTTTGGTATTTGAAGTTCGTAATGGATAATACATCCTAAGACCAAAAATGGTCCACGTTTTCGTATAGCCCCCATATAACAGTACCCCCCGATATTCGGTATTTTGATTATTTTAGCGACATTATTGACCGGAATTATTTCAAATTTTGTTATTGAAGTTCGTAATGGATATTACAGCCTATGACAGAAAATTGTCTGGACAGGTCCATTTATAACCCCCATGTTACCTCCCTATATTCGGTATGTTGATGATTTTAGCTACATTATAAACAGATTTTTTTTCAAGTTTCGCATTTTAATATTGTAATAGCTTGTGATAAAAGTTGCCTATGCAGGTCCAAGTCGTCATATAGACTCTAATATACGGCTACATTCGGTATTTTTAAGATTTAAACAGATTTTTTACGGATTTTATTTTTTTGAAAATTGCCAAATTTGTACCAAATGGTGGAGGGCACTCAAAGTTCGGCAGAATTTACAGCTTTTTTAATTGTTCATTATATTATTGCTATTTATACCCTACACCACAAGGTGGTCAGGGCATTATGTCTTTGTGCATTTGTTTGTAACAGGCAAAAGGAAACGAGATAGACCCACAGTTCATTTTGATAATCTACATAGAATCACTTTCTGAGTTGATTAATACATGTCAGTCCGCCTGTCCGTCTGTCCATGTATTCTTGTGAACAAAATGCAGGTTGCATTTATTATCCGATTGACATGAAATTTTCCAAACAACATTTTTTGGCCCAAGGACGAAACCTATTGAAATTGGAGATAATCGTATATTCGTCCGATTTGCCTTTTATTGTGCACCAAACGTGTAATATCAGCCCGACCATACCATACCATGGAATTTTGCACATACAAAAAATTGGGCCTGAAAATAAGTATGCCAAATTTGATCGAAATCGGTTCAGATATAACTATAGCTCCCATATATATTGTTCATGCAATTTGTTATTTTTGTCCTCCGCAGCCGTAATATGCACTCTGTAACAACAATATTTGGGGAAATATATCAAATACAGCTCAGAAATACCTTTGCTAAATTTATCGAGATCGGTTCGGACTTGGATATATCTCCCAAATATAACTTCGTCCGATTTACTTTTGATTGTGCACCAAACGTCTAATATTTGCCCAAATGGGATGGAATTTGGCACATACGACCAAATTAAGTCTAGAAGCTAGTATGTCAAATTGGGTGTAGATCGGTTCAGATATAGCTATAGCTCCCATATATATCGTTCATCCGATTTGTTGTATTTGTTACCCATACCCCGTAATAACGATATTCAGCGAAATATATCAAATACAGCTCAGAAATATCTTAGCCAAATTTTATCGAGATCGGTTCAGATTTGGATATAGCTCTCATATATATCTATATCTGATTTCAAATTAATTTTGCACCAAATGGGCAATACAAGTCCGAATTTAAAAGATACAAATGCTTCGGCATATTTATTATTTATTTATAATTATTATCATAGCGTGTATGATTGAATTCTCCCATAAAAACTTTTAATTGTTATGTGGAGCTCTACTAAAATAGCAAAGTGGTGTAGGGTATCATAAAGTCGGCCCCGCCGGTCTTTAGGACATTCTTTACTAGTTTATTATACCCTCAGCCATATGGCTACTAACGGTATATATCATCGAAATGACGAAATGACGTTTTTAGACAATGTCTCTTTGAATCAAATCCGTTTCAGGTTATTTAGAGTCGATCTAGGGATTTCCGTCTGGCTAGTGCGCACGAGAAGTATTAGATCTAGTCCAAACTTGGTACATCGTTATTTTATTATCAAACTTAAATCGAGCTCGGGGGCAATAGGTCAAAATTTTCATTTTTTTCAAAGTTTGCAAATTCTAATAATTGACAATATTGGTCCATTCCATCAAGTACCTCCCCCACAATGGGTCAAAATTTTGAATAATCATGAAGCTCATAAAATGCGAAATAACCATCCGATAGAAATCAAAATGAAATCATCATTATTCGGCTAATTCCCCGCCATTTTATTTGGGATTATCACCACAATTTAAACATATTTCCATTAAAACCCAAATTTTTCTAAATTTCAATTAAAAAATTGTAAATTTTAAATGGAATAATCCTGATAAAAATGAAATTTCTGGGAAAAACTTTAAGTTTTTATTATAACTCCAATATATAATTTCATATTTAAATTTTTTATGTAGATACGTTTTTGGGTATTTTGTTATTTTTATTACTTTTGGGTATTTTATTAACACAAACTGTTAGCATTATTGTCACAAATTATAGTCTCAAAATTATGTGGACCTAGAAAATCAACCTAATTCCACATTTGATACCTTTGTGACGTTTTTTTTTTCTCCTCGAAAAATATTCCTATTATTCACTACCATTATTAAATACAAACATGAACGATCAAAGTCATCTAATTTTGCATATAAATCTAAGCAGCGTCTCTTTAAGCCATTTGGCGTACAAGTTTCTATTCTTGCTGTTTTGTGTTTCGATCAACTTTTTGTCATCGTCACATCAAAGCATGACATTTTTATCTAGCACTGAAAATTGGCACAGCAATACAACAGGCAGCCAGGATTTATTTGCTCCATAAATATTAGTGTGATATATAAATGTACTCAAATAAAACTACTACTACATAGACAGTGGAATGCACACATACACACAGATATTTGCAAGCATCTAAACTAAAAGGCATTTGATTTCTTCCACACAAAACCCACACATTTGTCGCTCGGGCATTTGCTCACTCACGCATAACCACCACCCACCGGCTGTAGAGAAGACATTTAGCCACCCACTCACAAAATCATTCATCCAGACAACCTCGTTTTTGAACTCTTTCGTTTTTTTGTGCAAATGATGGATGGTTTTTTTTTGCTTTTGTTTTTGGTTTGTTTGGCTCAAAACTTTTGAAGTTATTTTGGAAACATTGTGGAGGTTTTCGGAAACCAAGCAAAAAGAAAGAAAAATAATGTCTGCCCATCGAGGCACAGAAAATTTAAATAAAACCATATTCGTATAACTTTTCAATACTTAAATTAAGTTTAGGCAAAATTATGGCGCTTCAATATCCAATGTTAATTTACTGCACTCTATGGGGCTTTGGTCTGAAGACAAAGCTAAGGCGAAAAGCTCTTTTATTCGCTATAATTATGTGTTGAGTATTAGAGTGTTATTACTTATGTTCTCTCGATTACTACAGTGCTTAAGGGAACATAAAGAGAATTAAACAAGTAAAAAAGTATCGGTCGGTTTTGCCGACAGATGTACACCCTCAGCCAATGTTCGATTTTTTTAAATATTTTGACTTCGCTTATGATTATTCAAATATTTAACCCCTTTTGTATTAGGTTCCGAAGGAATGGGCCAATATTAGCCATTTAGTATCGGACCAAGGATGTACCAAGTCTTGAATAGAATGGGATGTCAATTTACCTTTTTATGAATAAAAATTTTGAGCTTTTGTGGTGGAGGTACCAGAAGGAGTGGACCGATAATCCCATCTTCAATAGAAATATTCAGATGTGCAAAGTCTAAATGGAATCCGATGTTAATTTCGCGTTTTATGACCTTAATGGATATTCAAAATTTCGACCTTTTGTGTAGGGAGGTACCAGAAGTAGTGGACCAATATATTCCATCTTAACACCAGATCTTGGGCTTATGAAAATATTGGGATGTGTGACATTTTAAGACAATCGGATTTTTACAATAAATTTTATGAGAGTTGTAATTATTCAAAATGTTGACCCTTTGTACTTAATGGAGTGGACCGATATTGCCATTCACCTGACGTAGCACTGATGCAAATATTAAGATTTGCAAAGCTGTAGCAAAATCGGATTACCCTTTATCTTTCTGTGCAAAAAATATATTTTGAAAATTTCGACCTTTTGTATGGAGGTACCAGAAGGAAATGACCGATATATTCCTTCTTAACACCAGACCTTGTGTTGATAAAAATATTGGGATAAGTGAAATTTGAAGACAATCAGACTCTTACATCATATTTTATAAGAATTGTAATTATTCAAAATTTTGGCCGTTTGGGGGGAGGTACATGATGGAGGGTACCGATATTTTCCAGTTTCGCTTCTTACCTAGCATTGATGCAAATATTAGGATATGCAAAGTTGTCCTAAAACGGATTTGGTCCAAAGAGACCTAGAGTCTAAAACCGTTATTTCGACTAGGCTCGTTTTGACCGTATCAAATGATATATACCCTCTGTAGCCATATGTCTGAGGGTATAAGAAGCGCCTATGTCGGCGCACAATGGAGTGAGATCCTCAAAAACGAAAATTAATTCAGGAAAGCATTATATCGCTTTGAAATTTTCCTCAGACATTTTTATTACCCCTAGTATGTTTGGTATTAAAAATGGGACATATCGGCCCACGTTTCGGTATTGCCTTCCTGATTTTCGGCATTTGGAATTTTTTGATCACAATTTTAAACAAAACCAGTAAGGAAAGCTCAAAAGTCGGGCGGGGCCGACTATATGATACCCTACACCACTATGCATATTTAGTAGAGCTCTCGTAAAAAGGTTTATACAGGGCATTTCAGAGCTCTTAGAGATATTTGGTACAAAATCAAAATCTATCTAATTCAATGTGCATTTTACGAACTATAGCTATATCTGAACCGGGTTTCTCCAAATTTTACGTATTAGCTTCTAAACTGAATTCGGTCTTATGTACGAAAATTCAGGTGATTTGGGCTGATATTGACCATTTAGTGCACATTTAACCCGAAATCGGATGAAGATATATATGGGAGCTATATCCAAATCGGAACCGATTTCGATAAAATTTAAAACAGCTATTCCTGTGCTCCATCTAATACCTGGTACCAAATATCACGGTTGTGGAGTGAATATTACGAATGTATGGGACTAAAACACTAAATCGGATGAAACATATATATGGTTGCTATATCTATATCTGAACCGATTTTCACTAAATGTTATATACTTGCTTCTAGGCTGAATTTGGTCCGATGTACTAAAATTCAGTCCATTTGGACTTATATCGGCCATTTGGTGCACAATTAACCCGAAATCGGATGAAGATATATATGGGAGCTATATCCAAATCTGAACCGAATTCGATAAAATTACAAACAGCTATTTCTGGGCTGTATCTTATATCTGGTACCAAATATCATTCTTGTGGAGTGCATATTACGAATGTGAGAGGCTTAAACACCAAATCGAATAAAACATATATATGGGAGCTATAGCTGTTTCTGAACCGATTTTCCCCAAATTTGTTGTATTTGCTTTAAGGCTAATCTCGGTCACATGTGCCAAAATTCGGGCCATTTGGGCTGATATTGGCCATTTGGTGGTCAATTAACCCGAAATCGGATGAAGATATATATGGGAGCTATATCCAAATCTGAACCGATTTCGATAAAATTACAAACAGCTATTTCTGTGCTCCATCTAATACCTGGTAGCAAATATCACGGTTGTGGAGTGCATAGTAGGAATGTGAGGGACTTAAAGATCAAATCGGATGAAGATATATATGGGAGCTATATCTAAATTTGATCCGATTCTCACCAATTTCAATAGGGTTCGTCCTTGGGCCAAAAAAATATTGTTTGGAAAATTTCATCTCAATCGGATAATAAATGCGACCTGCATTTTGTTCACAAGAATACATGGACAGACGAACGGACGGACGGACAGACGGACTGACATGCATAAATCGACTCAGAAAGTGATTCTGTGAAGGTTCTCAAAAGTAACTATGGGTCTATCTCGTTTCCTTCTCCATGTTACAAACAAATGCACAAAGACATAATACCCTTACCACTATGTGGTGTAGGGTATAATCACTTGTAACTTGACATTTAGGGTTGTAAGTAGATATAATCTCCTCGTGCTAAAATTTTTCAAGCTTGCTCCAGTATTTGGTATAGGCTCCATATTACTGTACCTCTTAATTTTCGGTATTTTGAACGTTTCGACAACAAGTCTAAACCCAATCATGAGTAACTTGACATTTTGAGTCATGAGCTGAGAGAATATCTTCCTCCTACATTTTATGAAGATAGGTCTACTATTATACGTTGATATTTTGAGAATCCGTCCTGCAAAATTTTGTGAATATGGGTCCACTATTATGTGTAGGCCCAATATAACGGTTCTTCCCACTTTGAGGTATTTTGAGGATTTTAGAGATGTATAATTTGGTATTTTGTTCCTAAGTGGGTAACTGCAAAAATTGCATTTTTGTACCACCCTTTACGTAGGTCTCAGTAGATGCCCATGGATTGGATCCCCAAAAACAGAGATTAATTCGTAGGAAGCATTTTCTTGCTCCCATTCATTGTTTTTTTAATGTCCGTATTTCAACCGATTTTCACCAAATTTGATGTACTTACTTCTAGACTGAATTCGGTCGGATGTGCCAAAACTCAGGTCATTTGGGCTAATATTGGCCATTTGATGCACAATTAACCCGAAATCGGTTGAAGAAAGCTATATCCAAATCGTAACCGATCTGATAGAGATATTTCCCAGCAGTGCATATTACGAATGTCGGGTACTTAAACCTCAAATCGGCTGAAACATATAAATGGTAGCTATAGCTATATCTAAACCGATTTTCACCAAATGTTTAGTAGTTGCTTCTGGGCTGAATTCGATCGGATTTGCCGAAGTCCATTGTATTTGAACGAATATTTAACATATGGCGCACAAAAAATTCGAAGTGGGACGAAGATATATCTTGGGAGCTATATCTAAAAATCGTTATCCACTAAATCTGATCCGATGTCAATAGGGTTCGTCCTTGGGCCAAACAAATGATTTGTGGAAAATTTCATATCAGTCAGAAAATTTATGCCACCCGTACTTTGTTTACCAAAATACATGGGTAGACGGATGGACATGCATAAATCGATTCAGAATGTAATTCTAGAAAGATCATCAAACAAATGCACATGTTACAAACAAATGCACAAAGACATGATACCCTGCACCACAGACAGTGTGGTGTGGGATAAAGAAAAGAATATGAAAAATGATTTAGTCTCTTTAAAAAAACGGAGGTGAGCCAAGTACCTTTACCACCGACCTTTAGAGAGACTGAATCATTTTCTACTAGTTATAGACAAGCTCTCTTCGAACAGGGAGGTGGCCCCTTGGTGGGCCCATGCGTGAGTATAGGGAGATACCATTATATGGCGGCTATACGAAGAGCCGGACCTGCATAGCCATTTTTTTGTCATAGACTGTAGTAGCGGCTACGAAATCTGAAACAATTCTGTTGAATAATGTCGCTATAATCATCAAAGTACCGAATATAGGGCGTTCCGTTAAATGGGAGCTATACGAAGTTCAGGCCTTCTGCATACATAGACAATTTATTGTGTAGTATATAGAGTGTAGTGCCCATAAGGAACTTCATATACGAAATTTGAAATAATTCCGGTGAATAAAGTCGCTACTATAATAAAAATAACGAACATCGGGGAGTACCATTATATGGGGGCTATATGAAAACGTGGACCAACATGGCCCATTTACGAACTTAACCTGCTTACTGGCTAAATAAATATGTCTGCAAAATTTTAGCCTTCTATCTCAATTCGTTCGAAAGATAGTGTGATTACAACAGATAGACGGACAGACAAACGGACATAGCTAGATTGACTTAGAATTTTACGCTGGTTAAGAATATATACACTTCGTTGGGTCTGACATGAGTATTTCGAGGAGTTACAAACGGAATGACAAAGTTAATATACCCTCCATAGTATAGTGGAGGGTATAAAAATACCGAATATAGAGAGTTTCCGTTATACTGAGGTCTATACGAAAGCGTGGACCTGCATAGGCAATTTCGTGTCATAGGCTGTAGTACTCATTACGAACTTTAAATAGGAAATTTGAAAAATTACCAGAAGAAATCGCTAAAATCATCATAATAGCGAATATCGGGAAGTACCGGTTAATAAATTTGGCAGAGGTATATTCGGGTTATTTTTTGAACCACTTGCTTTTAAGCTGATTTCCCTCGGAAATGCCAAAAATCAGTTCATTTGGACTGATATTAGCCGAAAAAAACTGACATCGGATGAGATATACATGGCAGCTATATCCTAATCTGATCCGATCTCGATAAAAATTGACAGGGGTATTTTTGAGCTCCATAAGATATCTCGTACCAAATATCATTCTTGTGGAGTGCATATTACGCACGTGAGGTACTTCGAATCACACATCTGATTAAACATATATATGGGAGCTAAAGGTATGTTAACCGAATTTCATAAAATTTGAAGTACTTGTTTCTAGGATAAATTCAGTCGGAATTGACAAATTTCAGTTCATTTGGGCTGATATTATCCATTTGGTGCACAATTTTGCCCGAAATCGGTTGAAGTTATATATATATGAGTTATATCTACATTTCAACCGATTCTCACGAATTTCAATAGACTTCGTCATTGGGCCAAACAAATATTATTTGGAAAATTTTATCTCAATGAGACCTGCACTTTGTTCGCAAAAATAAATGGACAGACGGACGGAGGGCCAGACGGGCTAACATGCATAAATCGACTCCGAAAGTGATTATATGAAGATCCTCAAAAGTAACTATGCGTCTATCCTTCCTTCTTCCTTCTCCATGTTACAAACAAATGCACAAAGACATAATATCCTTACTACGATGTGGTGTAGGGTATGAATATCAATATTTTAGTCACTTCGACTGGAAATATGACCAACATCTTAAAAAATTTGACCTACCTTGAATATTTTTTGGAAGAGTTAGTCATTTCACTTTTTGAGTCAGAAACTTCTAAAATATCGAAAATCTTTAAGATCTCCAACGAATATTTCGGGCAACCAAAATGACGAACTTAATACACAACTCATTCATTCACTTCACCGTATTTGACTTTTCGACTGTGTGCCAAGCCACTTTATACATTTGGTTAAAGCATTTTTCTGTTGACACAAGGACTCTGCCAAAAATGGAAAAAAAATATCTGACACTTTTAATTGACACAAATTCTTAATTAACAAAATGAGTGGTGCTTGCGGAATGGTTGTCTGCTCAAAATAAAGAACATCAGCCAGACATCATCGTCATAGTCCTCGTCCTCATCGTCATTATCGTGGGGACAGATGCTCATTATAGCCATCTCCTCTCGTTATGGTTACACTGAATTGACCTTACAAAGTGGCAAGGCGTCGGCACCATAACGGAAAATGATGACTTTTTCTGCACCCCATATCCCCTCCCTCATCCTCCTTCGTTTTGTGATCCTTTTGGAGATGAAAAACAAACAACAAAGGGTTGAAAGAGCCATGACGAGAAAACCCCAAATGTAATATTTGTGAAGAGCATGATGAGAACGTTGCTGCTGCACCCCAGCTCACACGCCAATGTGGATATTAAATTGAATTTTGTGAATAAAGCTAAAATGCAATTTTTCCAAAACCAAAAAAGGCCAACAACAAAAGCTGTTTGTGGCCTACTACAACAATTAAAGCAAATCATTGTAATTACAACTTTTGTGCGGAAGATTAGTATGCAAGTTGTCGGGGAGCACAACTAATTGCTATTGGCTAATGAATTTAATTATTAAGTCTCTTGCCTGCGCCATCTACTTATTTGGATGGGAAATTAATGGTGTATTAATTAACAACATATATCAAATGATTAGCCGTGGGCAGAACATAGGCAAGTAACAGGTTATTAGCGGCAAGAACACAACCCCCACTCACATTTCCGTCAGTTAGGGATGAGATTTGTTGTTTTTCTTTTCGATCATTAGAAGTGGCCTAAAAATTGATTATGTCTGGTGACCATGTGGGGAGGCGGAAGTATTAAATTTGGCAAAGGGGACCATTTGATATTTTAACTAGACAAAAACAGAAAAGTAACAAAAGCTGTAAGTTCGGCAGGGCCAAAATTTGAATACCCTCCACCATTTGGTACAAATTTGGCAGTTTTCAAAAAAATAATCCATTACGAACTTCAAATACCAAATTTGAAACAATTCCGCCGAAAAATGTCGCTAAAATAATCAAAATACCGAATATTGCGAGGTACCGTTATATGAGAGCTATACGAAGACGTGGACTTGCACAAAAAATTTTCTGTCATAGGCTGTAGTATCCAATACGAACTTCAAATACCAAATTTGAAACAATTCCGGTGAATAATGTCGCTAAAATCATCAAAATACCGAATATCGGGAGGTACCGTTATATGGGTCTATACGAAGACGCGGACCAGCACAAACAATTTTCTGCCTTAAGCTGTAGTATCCATTATGAACTTCACAAACCAAATTTGAAATAATTCCGATGAATACTGTCGCTAAAATCATCAAAATAACGAATATCGGGAGATACGGTTATATGGGGGCCATACGAAGCCGTGGACATGCACAGACAATTTTCTGTCATAAGCTGTAGTATTCATTACGAACTTCAAATGCCAAATTTGAAAGTTTTCCGGTGAGTAATGTCGCTAAAATCATCAATATACCGAATATTGGGAGGTGACATTATATGGGGGCAATAGGAAGACCTGGACATGCATAAACAATTTTCTGTCACAAACTGTAGTTCCCATTATCAACTCTAAATTCGTAATTTGAAACAATTCCAGTAAATAATGTCGCTAAATCATAAAAATACCGAATACTGGGGGGTTCCGTTATATGGGGGCTATACAAAGACGTGGACCTGCACAGACAATTTTCTGTCGTAGGTTGTAGTATTCATTACGAACTTCAAATACCAAATTTGAAATAATTCCGATGAATATTGCTGCTAAAATCATCAAAATACCGTTATATGGGGGCTATATCAAATCGTGGACCTACATGGCCCATTTTCAATACCAAAAGTCCTGCAGGCATAATATACACTTGAGTAAAATTTTATTAATCTACTTCAATCCGTTCGGAAGCTAGAGTGATTTCCACAGACGGACATTGCTAAATCGACATATAATTTTATGCTGCTGTGGGATCTAAAATGTATATTTCGAGGTGTTACAAATGGAATGACAAACTTAATATACCCCTCATACTATGGTGGAGGGTATAAAAAATAATTTTTATTTTTGGACAAATTTAGCACTTTTTCCGTATTGGCTGCAAATTTTCGTCTTTTCTAGAATCGACGTTGAAGCATTTTTCAGTGACTTCTTGGAGTTCTAGTAACGCCAACCTTAAAAAAATAAAAAAATAATTAAATTATTTTTACTTGTTACCAACAACAACTTTAATTTAAAAACCAAATAAAACTCCCCTTCTTTTCATTGGACAAACTCTCCACTTCAATTAGTTGTCAAAATACTGTCTCTTAATTCAAATTAGAAAAAAATTAAAAATTCACTTTAGCTGGAACGAACACATAAACATACACACCCATCTGTGAATACCAATTATAAAAGTTTCCGGAAACTCAGCACAAATACTGATACACACATACACACACTTTAACCTCTCTAAATGGGAGTTTATTTTAAATTATATTTCCTTTTTTTGGGAGAAGATTAAAAAATTGTCCAGAAATAGCTACTGGGTACATTGTACATAAATGTTCATTCACATAAATACTCATCAGATATACACATAAACATGCATATTGACATCCATATGTTTATATAACCAACATTTTTTTATTTGTGTGGGTGTATGCCGGTGTGCCTGTGCGGTTATGGCCACATAAATACACATTTGTAATTTGAAGAATTGTTGCTTTCTGACATGGTTTTCTCAGTCGAAAATTCACTTCTCATTTTGACAGACACAAAAAAAAGGAAATTATGAAAATCCAGCATCATCAAATAAATGGAAAATAATCAAAAACATATGCAGACACATAATAAGGATATGTGAATGTATGTGGCTAGGAGGAGAAATAGAAGTAAAAAAAATGCATTACAGCCTGGTGTAATTATATAGCAATAAAGGAAAATTTGTTGAAGAAAACACAGGAATGATTTAACCATCTAGAAGGGTGGAACAAATATATTTTCGAACATAAATCTGAATAAAAAAATGTTAAGCTGTTCGAATTTCAATACGAGTATTATTTGCACTGAGAGACCTCCACAAAAGTACACATTAAATAGCAGCCCTTAAAGTGTCGTCTCTGCAAAAAAGATCTGATAAAACCTTTTATTTTAAAAAAGCCTTGAAAAGTTCTTTAGTTTACCAAAGTCCTCTGAATGGTCTTATGTCTTTGAAGACCTTTTGAAGGATCAGTGATTTATAGGAGACTCTTGAAAGAAACTCTTAGAAAGACTTTCTAAAGTTATTTTGCCTACTGCAGACCTTTAAAAGTTTTCCTGTTCGTGGAAGACCTTTAGGAGCTCTAGTGATTTTGATAGATTTTTAGATGGTAATCAATCTCCAAAAGTCCTTTGGAAAATCTTCTGTTTCTTAAAGTTTCTCAGAAGGCCTTTTGTCTTTGGAAGACCTATAGAAAATATTCCTTAGACGGTTGTCTGTCTAGAGGTGGTCTGTGGATCCTTAGAAAGTCTTCCATGTTTCGAAAATAATTTAAAGGTCTCGATCTTAAAAGTCAATTGCAAGCCTCAGGTTTCTTTTGGTATACTGTCTTCAAAGGCCATGTAGGTTCTGCCTACACAAGCACTTTGATATTGAAATCTTTCGAAGTTTCTCTCTTTTAAAGAGTACTTCAGAAAACTTTTGGTCTGAAGCTTTTGAAATTTAAAACCTCTTTTTGGTCTTCGGTCTTTTGAAAATTAAGACATAATTTTCTATCTCTAAAAGACCTTCTGTCTTTCGAAAACCCTTCAATCTCTAGAAATCAGAAAATTGTCTTTAGAAAACTAAAGCTTTATTTATTTATAAAATTAACTACAAAAAAAGAATTAATTATTATTGTGTAAAATATATGTATGTATTAATTGAAAAGCTATCGACACAAAATTTAAACAAATTTCCCTCTGCAATAATATGAATTGTTTATTGAAAAAGAAAACAAGAATTACTTTGCTGTGTGAATTTTTTTAACAAAATCTTTTTGTATGACTCGGAGGTAATCGATGGAGAATTTTCTTCTTTTTCTTGAAAGGACAGTGTAAATTTATCTGGAAAAAATTAGTATCTGCCACTGGTTAATTTTTCTATAAAAACGGGATTAAAGAATTATGAATGGGGAGAATGGTTAACTTTTTGGAACAAATTTAAACCCCTTTAATTTTGGAGTATAAAATCGATATTACTTGCCAGAGATGATTAACTCTAAATGAAAAGTAATTTTCTCTATTGGAAAAATAAGGTCCCATATGGACTATGGAATAGCCACAGTTATAATTTAGAGATGTTTTTCAATTAGAATAACCCCAATACTTTATGACTGATTTTCTTGCTAAAGAAAAAGCTTAGTTTTCCGTCGCTGTAATTTATAAGAAAGGAAAAAGATAGTCTCCGAAGTCCAAGGTTTTTTTTTCTACTTTAAGATATTGAGCAAATTTTCTGTACAAAAGCCTAAGCAATTCGGCGATTTTCTAGAAAAAGAAAAAAATACTTTTTGCAATGATTTTTTTTATTAATAATCGAGAATGTGAAAGTCAATACTATATTCCCAAAGTTTTTGTATAGAAATGATTCTTTAATATGGAATGATGATTTTTTTTCTACAACGAAGTCTGTCCTCCTTGGTTCCATAACACTTTTTTTACAATAAAAAGACAGTATCTTGTCTCACAAATTTATATTCCTTAGAGTCACGGTTGCTACTTAGGGCTGAAGAATACAATTTTTCTGAAATTTCCGTTGCAAGATTTTTGTCTTTATGAAAATGTTTGATTCTATAAAAAATGAAGCTCTCTTCAATCAGGAAAGTTTTTCGACGGAAAATAAGTTTTTATGGATTTTTTGGAAAGCCAATTGATGGTCTTCTCTCTATTGAAAAAGATGACTAGATTTTCTTTCTCTAAAAGACATTCTGTCTCTAGAAATCCCATCCCTCTCTCTCTAGAAATCTTTGTAAAAAAAGCTTAGCAACCTAAAGTTAAGAGCTGTAGAAAGTCTACGGCATCTAAATGACCGTTCGAAAGATCCTCAAACAATAGGGAATATTTTATCTCCAGAATACCCTGTCTAGCAAACCTGTAAGAGGTCCTCTGTCTTTAAAAGACTTTTAGAAGACCTTATGCGTATATAAGACCTGTGGAAGACCTTGTATTTTAGGAAAAATAGTAAAGGAACTTCTGACTAGGGAAAAAGTTTAGAATTTCTTCTACCTCTAGAGAATCGTTTGTAGATAGTTTGTCACGAGAGATCGTTAGGATAATATTATATATTTTGAAAGTCTCTGGTATTTGAAAAACCTCTAGATAGCATTCGGTTCCTAAAAATAGTTGGCAGAATCTTCTGTCTCCTTAAAATCTTAAAAATGCCTTCTATTTCCATAAACCACGTATAAACTCTGGAAGATCTCCTAAAGAAAGTCTGTCCGAAGGTCTTCTATCCGAAGGGTCCTCTGACATTAGGGGATCCTTTGTCTATAAAAAACATTGTGAAAGAACACTGAGTATAGCAAACCTGTAAGAGGCCTTCTGTCTTGAGAAGACCTTTGGAAGGCCTTATGATTAGAGAATGCCTATTAAAGGTTCTACAAAAAAGAGAACTTTAAAGAACCTCTGCTTATGGGAAAATTTTGTATGAAATTAACTTTTTTTAAACAATTGAAATCGAGCTCTCTATATATCTTCTAAATGAGTTCGTGTTGAAAAAAAAAACATCAATTTTCAATGAAAACGAAAATCTGATTGACATCGTAAGTTGGTCCAAAGCTATATAAAAACAATAGCTGTTAGAGATGCTATACATGCCGCTTAAATAATGACCTTTATACGGGGCCTATAGGAAGACGTAAACCTACGTAAGTAAATTTTTTGTCATAGGCTGTAGTACCCTTTAAGATCTTAAAATACAAAGCTTGAAACAATTCCGGCTAATGATGTCACAACTTTGTCATTCCGTTTGTATCTCCTCGAAATACTCATGTCAGACCCAACAAAGTATATTTAGCGATGTCCGTTGTTCGATTTAGCGATGTCCGTCTCTCTGCCCGTCCGTCTGTTGTAATCACGCTATATTTTTAACGAATTGAGATAGAAGGCTAAAATTTTGCACACATGTTTATGTTTGCCAATAGGCAGGTTAAGTTCGTAAATGGGCAATGAAGGTCTACGATTTCATATAACCCCCATATAACGGTACCTACCTATATTCGGTATTTTGATGATTTTAGCGACATTATTCACTGGAATAGTTTCAAATTTGGCATTTGAAGTTCGTAATGGATACTACAGCATATGACAGAAAATTGTCTGTGCAGGTCCACGTCTTCATTAGCCCCCATATAACGGTACCTCCAAATATTCGGTATTTTGATGATTTTAGCGTCACTATTCACCGGAGTAGTTTCAAATTACGTATTTAGTGTTCGTAGTGGGAACTACAGTCTGTGACAGAAAATTGTCTGTGCAGGTCCAATTCTTCATATAGCTCCGATATAACTTCCCTATATACGGTGTTCTAATGTTTTTAGCTACATTATTGACCGTTTATTTAAAGTTTCGATTTTGAATATGGTAATGGCTCATGACAAGCAAAGCATATGTAGGTCCACGTCGTATAGACCGAAATATAACGGCTATATTCGGTATTTCTAAGATTTTAAAAGAATTTTTAACGGATTTTATTTTTTGAAAATTTCCAAATTCGTTCCAAATGGTGGAGGGTATTCAAACTGCTTTTAACTTGTTAAAGTTATAATTGCTCAAAACGTTGTATAGGAAGTACTTGATGGAGTGGGCTGATATTATCCATTTCCGCACCTGATCTAGAACTGATAAAAATATATGAATTTGCAAAATTTTTCTTTCCAAGAAGCAAAATATTTAATTTGAAAAGCTCGACCTTTTAGGGGAAAGACAGAAGTTGCCCATCTCGAAGTTTTATAATATTATTGCGATGTACCAAGTTATCGTACACACGGACACGCTTAGATTGACTCCAAATATTCAAATGGTGTCTAAAACCGTCATTCCGATGAAGTAGCCTTGGCCATAGGAAATGATATATACCCTCTGCAGCCATATGGCTGAGGGTATAAACATCTCCGTATGGATTTAAAGAATTCATGAAAAATAAAATATGGATCGCAGTTGGTATTAACAGTGTTTTGAAATTCGTTAAAAATTTTACTAAAATCTACTGAATAATATTAAATTTCTAGAAGAAATAATATTCTGAAAAATTTCACTCGTTATTATAATTTGAAATAAATAACTTTGTAATAGAAGAGTATGTAACAGTCTGTTTCGTAATTGCCATATAGATATATATTTCTAATTATGGTTTGGATCACTTGGACGGTATTAGGAAGGGCTAAGCTCGCCGGATTGTGGAGGGTTCTTTACCAAACTCATAACAAAAAAACTGTGCAAAGAGAAAAAAAGTTTAAACCGTTCCAAGACTTAATAAAAAAATCGATATTTGAACTTATTAGGTCATAGAGTGAAAATCAAAGTAAACGAATGGTGTTGCTCGCTGGGACACCTTTAAAAAAAACCAAATGCAAACCGTGCCCTTGAGTTCTTTGAATTGCTTTCCCGAATTTAGGCCCAGGAATCCTTCAGACAATCACAACCAACTATTCCAATGAAATTAATCTAGTACATGTTTAAATCTTTACAATTCATTTATTAAAAATAATATAAACATTCGTTTAAATCGAATACTCTTTAGAGTTCCTAACAAATTAATGTCTTCTCAAATGAATATTTTATGTAATTTTATATAAGTTGCATGGTTTATTTACTTACAGTTGGATCGATGTAATATAATTAAATGTTCGATAGAAGAGTTTACCTTCGATGTTTCGTATGGACTGAGCTCAATTCAATTGGATTTGAAGAACTTCTGTAAAATGTTCAAAATAATAATAATATTTAATGAAAATGGCTGTCTGTAAATTCATTACATTATTTATAACCCACGGCTTCTACCGTGCAATGTAGGGAATTTACTCGTATAAACTCACACATGCAATTTATATTAACAAAATTTTAAAGGTTAACAAAACAAAAAAAATATAAAGTTATATTTTATAAGATTTACAGTTTTGAGATTTAACGAATTAAGCTTTTTGATTATTTCTGGTAATATACTTTAACTTTTGTACATTTTTTTTTATTATAACTTCATAAAAATTTTGGTTTTCATATTTTAACAATGGATACGTTATTATAAAATTTTATTGACAAACATAATGATAAATTTAAATTTTATTTATTCTGTTATTGTGTGAATATGTAAGTTCCGAATGTGAGTAAATTATTAATGGATGGAAATATTTAATAATATACTTAATAATTTCTTCTTCTATATGCAGAACCAAACCCGACGGTAAACAGATAAAATTTTAAAAGGTTCACAAAAATCCTTGAAAATCCAGGCTTTAGGCAATAATTTTAGATGGTTATTTTCTCCGCAATTTACTTTTTGAAACATCAATTTTCGTATTGGAGTTTAGCAAAAACATCTTTCTTTCTTTATGACGTGGTAAACATTTTTAACTTGATTTGAATTTTGTTTAGAGATTTTATTTGTATATTGTCTTTTAATACGTTAAAAATATAATTTGGGTTTGGATAAATTCCATGTGCAAACTTCTACTTTTTGGAAAAAAATCACATTGCAGTGAGCACTTTTTATTGTAAAGTTTTTATACCCTACACCACATAGTGGTAAGGGTATTATGTCTTTGTGCATTTGTTTGTAACATGGAGAAGGAAACGAGATAGACCCATAGTTACTTTTGAGAACCTTCATAGAATCACTTTCTGAGTCGATTTACGCATGTCAGTCCGTCTGTCCGTCCGTCCGTCCGGCTGTCCATGTATTCTTGTAAACAATATGCAGGTCGCATTTATTATCCGATTGAGATGAAATTTTCCAAACAATATTTTTTTGGCCCAAGGACGAACCCTATTGAAATTGGTGAGAATCGGATCAAATTTAGATATAGCTCCCATATATATGTTCATCCGATTTCGGGTTAAATGTGCACCAAATGTCCACTATCAGTCCAAATTACCTGAATTTTGGCACACCCAACCGAGTTCGGCCTAGAAGCAAGTATATCAAATTTGGAGAAAATCGGTTCAGATATAGCTATAGCTCCCATATATAACTTTCATCCGATTTGATATTTAAGTCCCTCACATTCCTACCATGCACTCCACAACCGTGATATTTGGTACCAGGTATTAGATGGAGCACAGGAATAGCTGTTTTAAATTTTATCGAAATCGGTTCAGATTTGGATATAGCTCCCATATATATCTTCATCCGATTTCGGGTTAATTGACCACCAAATGGCCAATATCAGCCCAAATGGCCCGAATTTTGGCACATGTGACCGAGATTAACCTTAAAGCAAATACAAAAAATTTGGAGAAAATCGGTTCAGAAACAGCTATAGCTCCCATATATATCTACACCCGATTTCGGGTTAAATGTGCACCAAATGTCCACTATCAGTCCAAATTACCTGAATTTTGGCACACCCAACCGAGTTCGGCCTAGAAGAAAGTATATCAAATTTGGAGAAAATCGGTTCAGATATAGCTATAGCTCCCATATATATCTTTCATCCGATTTGGTGTTTAAGCCTCTCACATTCGTAATATGCACTCCACAACCGTGATATTTGGTACCAGGTATTAGATGGAGCACAGAAATAGCTGTTTTAAATTTTATCGAAATCGGTTCAGATTTGGATATAGCTCCCATATATATCTTCATCCGATTTCGGGTTAATTGACCACTAAATGGCCAATATAAGTCCAAATGGACTGAATTTTAGTACATCGGACCAAATTCAGCCTAGAAGCAAGTATATCAAATTTAGTGAAAATCGGTTCAGATATAGATATAGCAACCATATATATGATTCATCCGATTTAGTGTTTTAGTCCCTTACATTCGTAATATTCACTCCACAACCGTGATATTTGGTACCAGGTATTAGATGGAGCACAGGAATGGCTGTTTTAAGTGTTATCGAAATCGGTTCAGATTTGGATATAGCTCGCATATATATCTTCATCCGATTTCGGGTTAAATGTGCACTAAATGGTCAATATCAGCCCAAATCACCAGTCTAGAAGCTAATACGTAAAATTTGGAGAAACCCGGTTCAGAGATAGCTATAGTTCGTAAAATGCACGATAGAATTAGATAGATTTTGATTTTGTACCAAATATCTCATAGAGCTCTGAAATGCCCTGTATAAACCTTTTTGCGAGAGCTCTACTAAATATGCATAGTGGTGTAGGGTATCATATAGTCGGCCCCGCCCGGCTTTTGAGCTTTCCTTACTGGTTAAACTTGATGGTTTGGTGGTCAGAACAGAAGAGATCGATCTCAATATTAATATTTACAACCTAGCCCTTAGCAACAGTCACTTTTTCTTCTTTTCCTTATTCTTGTCGCTTTGCTTTTGTGTATGTCCAAAAATTGCTGTCGGTATTGGAATCGATCTGTGCAACAACAATACTATCTATCTGGGTCTCTAACGCAAAGTCATCATCAAACGTAGCTTGGAATGTAATGTGCGCATAGTATTAGGGCAGAAGAGTGATACATGAACAATTAGTATAACACTTTTAAATTGTTACCGCCTACTGAGCGAAGTGTACTAATTTTCTTCATTCTTTATTACTAGACTTATGAGAGACCAAAGAGAGGGAGAGAGTTTATTTTATAGAGTTGGGGATATATACCCAAATTACAAAGATTAGATTCATATCTTTTTTTCTTAATCTGCTACAAGTAGCACAATATAACTGCGTTCCATATGACGGTACCTTCCGTTTTACCATATTATGAAACACAAGTCTTATTTTTCAAAAATTTTGGTTATAAAATATAAAAAGCTCAATGAAATATGCAGTTTAATATTCCTCTCAATTCGTTGCTATTTCAATGCCCACACATTTCAAACTCACAACATTTACCACAACATGTTTGATATCAAATTGCATTCCTGCTGAAAGCCTTTGTATTCACTTACACACAAACATACATATTTTCTGTGTAGGTGTCTTTATGTTGGGGTTATAAAAAATACAAAAGAACAACATTTAAGCATCTCCAACGATGATTGAGTTAATGAAGTGAAATTCTCTTTATGTATTTATTGAAATATTGTTTTGCAATTCTCCCTTTTTTTTTGTATTTTATATAAAATATAAATAAATAAATTATCATCAACAGAGTAAATATTCTGATGCACTCTTTATGGTTGTTTCAAAAACGTTATTTGTTGCTTTGAAGCATTTTTCTTATATGTGTGCACATTCAATGAAAATTGTTTTCATTCAAATGTCATGAATTTCGAGTCTTTTGAAAGGAGAAGATAATATGTGAATGGTGCATGAAACACACATTTTCACATATTTGAAAAGGTTTTGAGGAAAAATATTCGAGGGTGGGTTGGAAAATGTGAGTAATTATGATGAGAATTTATTAGCCAAGTTTTAAAATCTATCGTCAGAATGTTTTGTTGTTTACTATTTTTTATTTTGTGAGCACGGGATTCAAATATCGTAAATATTTGACAAACGTTTTTGGTGAATGCTTTAAATTACACTGTGCAACACAAAAAATAATCGCGAGGAAAATTCAACAGACTATGAAAGTAGAATTCAAAACAGAAGACACTCGTATCAGTGTTTTAAAAGTTTACATCGCAGAGTAGCCTAAATGGAGGGGACAGGATCGCCCTCTTCAACATTTTTAGAAATTTTTGGATAAAGGTTCCTCGAAACCCGTTAGTGTTGGGTATATAGTATCTTCGGTAATATTGCAGATAAAAATACGAAGAACTTTAGCACTTGAGCGAGTCAAAAAGAGGCCTTTTTGGTTTTTTTTTTTTGTAAAATATGGTTAAAAATTTCCTTTAAACGGGATCGTAGCAATTTAAAATATTCCACAAAATTATTTGTTATAAAATTCTACTATAGATCTTGGAAGACGTCAAGGTTCTAAATCTTACTTATACGCCAGGAATTCATATATATTAAAATACTTTGTGTGAGTTTGTGCACAAATCTCCAACAAATCATCATTTTAGAAGGATGATGTCAAAGACAAAAAACTATTACTCATCAAGTTTTACAATAAGTTACGAAAGAAGAGAAATCTCTATGTCCATTGTATGCCAAAATATTTGTCCATCAATTTTCCGAAAAAAAAACACGAAATGTAGCTATATCTGAACCAAAATTGATGTACTTGCTTCTAAAGAAATTCGGTCGGATGTGCCGAAATTCAGGTCATTTGGACAGATATTGGCCATTTGGTGCAAAATTAATCCGAAATTGGTTGAAAATATACGGCATATCTTAATCTGATCCGATCTCGATAAAATTTAACACAGGTATTTTCTAGATGCATATGTTATCTAGTAACTAATACCATTCTTACGGAGTGCAAATTACGCACGTGAGGAGGAAATATATATATGAGTGCTATAGCTATATCTGATTGATAAGTGATTCTATGAAGATTCTCAGAACTAACTATGGGTCTATCTCGCTTCCTTCTCCTTGTTACACACAAATGCAAAACGACATAATACCTCACCACTATATGATGAAGGTTATACAATGTGGACCTTTCTGTACTGCAGATTCTAGCTGAAATCTAAATATCTCTATCAAATTTCAAAGTTGTAATTTAAATATTGAGAAATATATCAAAAAATATTGGGGGTCATTATATATGGTCAAAACTATAAAAGAGCTTTGACAACATTTTGGCCAAAGAACTCAGAACTTCTTTGGGGTTTGGATTTAAAACCGAGTACTATACGGGGTGAGATGAAAAAACTGAAACCAACTTCAGACTGCTGTCATTTCTAAGCCACTTGTCCCTGTACAGCACTCGGTTTGGATCTAAAATCGAGTACTGTACAGGGTGAAACCTGAAAAATGAAAAACCTGAAACTAACTTTAGGCTGCTGTCATTTCTAAGCCACTCGTCCAACAGCTGTTAAAATTAATCCAGTAACAGCTCATTATATTGTTTACAAGCGTACAAAAGCATTTTGATGAGCATTTTCCACAAAAAAAATGTTATTCGGCAAAAATGGCTCGTGAGCTGAACATATCGCAATATTCCATTCGGTAAATATTGAAAAATGAGCTCGGGGTAAAGCCACTGAAATTCCAAAAACTGCCGAATTTGGTTTTCTCCGATGTGAAAACATTCGGACTCAGCACCATCGCACTCAGCCCGCGCCACCCAAGAATGGTTACAAAATGAGGTTCCTCGCTTCATTTCCAGCGCACAATGGCCACCAAAATCCCTGGATACCAATCCGTTGGACTATTGTGTCTGGAGTATTTTAGAAAGAATGTTGACACTAAAAAATACCAAAGTGTCGATCACCTCAAGCAAGCGCTTCGACGGGAATGAGCCAAAATACCGCAGAGCAACATTCGGGCATAGTGCGACGGTTTCATTGGCCGTTCGTGCCAAAGGACCAATTCGAACAAATCCAAAACTTATTCTGAAATTTCCGACTTTTTTTTTTATTCAATAAAATTTAAAAAACAAATGTAAAAATTATGTCGTTCAACTTTGTTTCAGTTTTTTTATCTCTCCCTATATATGTTTCATTTGATTTTGTTTTTAGGTCCCTGATATTCGTAATAATCTGTTCACGTATTTTTGTAAACAAAGTACAGTTCGCATTTATTGCCCTATCCAGATGAAATTTTGCACAAATCATTTGTTTGGCCCATCGGACGAACCCTATTGAAATTTGAGATAATCGGTCAAAATTTAGATAAAGCTATATATCTTCGACCGATTAGCCTTTTATTGTGCACTAAACGTGTAATATCAGTCCGAATAGTATGGAATTTTGCACGTACGATCAGATGGGATCTGAAAATAAGTATGCTAAATTTGATCGAAATCGGTTCAGATATAGCTACAGCTCCCAAAAATATTGTTCATCCGATTTGTTATTTTTGTCCTCCGCAGCCGTAATATGCACCCTGTAACAACAATATTTGGGAAAGTATATCAAATACAGCTCAGAAATACATTTGCTAAATTTTATCGAGTTTGGTTCGGATTTGGATATATCTCCCATATATAACTTTGTCCGATTTACCTTTTATTGTGCACCAAACGTCTAATATTTGTCCAAATGGGATGGAATTAGGATCGAATTGAGTCTAGAAGATAGTATGTCAAATTTGGTGAAGATCGGTTCAGATATAACTATAGCTCCCATAAATATTGTTCATCCCATTTGTTATATTTGTTACCCACAGCCGTAATATGCACTCCGTAACAAAAATATTCAGGAAAAAATAAGAAGATCGGTTCGGATTTGGATATAGCTCCCATATACATCTTTATCTGATTTCAAATTAATTGTGCACCAAATGTTCAATACAAGTCCGAATTTAAAAGATACAAATGCTTCGGCATATTTAGTCCTTTGAACTTTAAATTATAAAAAACATAAAAACTTTTAATTGTTATGCGGAGCTCTACTAAATTAGCAAAGTGGTGTAGGGTATCATAAAGTCGGAGCCGCTCGACTTTAAGACTTTCTTTTTTTTTTTTTTTTTTTAAGTTTAGCATTTGAATATTGTAATAGCTTGTGACAAAAGTTGCCTATGCGGGTCCACGTCGTCTTATAGACCCTAATATAACGGCTACTTTCGGTATTTTTTAGAATTTTTAAAGGATTTTATTTTTTTTTTTTAATTTTCAAATTCGTTCCAAATGATGGAGGGTATTCATAGTTCGGCCTGGCCGAACTTACAGTTTAACTTTATTAATACAATCCTTTTTGAAATGATATCGTGCGCTCTATAGCAATGTGAATTTAGTGAAAATCGATTCAGAATTGGATATGCCTCCCAAATATTAGTTCCCTCTGAAACCAAACTACAAGTGCTCTAAAGCCAAATCTTCATAGGTGGTGTGATCCACTTCAAATAAATTATTTTGATATGGAGCTCTACTAAATATGCATAGTGGTGTAGGGTAGTCGGCCCGCCCGACTTTTAACTTTTCCTTACTGGTTTAGCTCTACTTTCATAATCTGCTGGATTTTCACCGTATTTATTGAAAAAAAATGAAATTTGTTCCTCAGTATTATTGTCAATACTTTCATAGTGCATAAATATCGGATGTTGACGAGTTGTAGGTAATTGTTAGCTCTGATAAATAGTCGACGGGTGCTGAAAAGTGGTAGGTTATCAGAAATTACAATGCTGGTCTTAATCGTATTTCAAATAACCAGATGAACAACTAACATATTTTTTAATATCACTGGCATTGCAAATGAATAAGTGTAACTGATACCCAGTCTTCATCTAAGAATTTCCTCATCCATAGAAAATATAACATTCCCATATTTAAAATGGAAACCATTAAAACATTCGTTTACGTTTCCCTTTCCCTTTCCCAATTTCAGATATGGAATCGAAAAATATTTGGATATTTGCAATTGTTTATTCAGCAATACAGCATTTTGCTTCATCTTCAACACCCTGTAAGTATAGATCCAACACACACATACAAATACACCACAAGCCATTGTTATATGCCACACATACACACACATATTGCGAAAAAATCATTTGTTTCTCTTTTTAATTGGTTGGTATTCATTATTTGTTGTTTGTGTGTTTATGTGTCTGTGTGTTTTTCCAGTAAAACGTCCTCGAGCCGGAGATCCATTTGATACATTTCCGAAGAATTTTTGGCAAGAATTTTCATCGCCCTTCACCGACACCCCCGAGGATGAGGAGCTCGAAGTAACCGAGACAACAACCCACGAACCATTCCCCTTCTTTGCCGATCCCTATACCACCGTGAATGTGAGCACCCAATTGGGCGCCAGAGTCTACCTGCATTGTCGAGTTAATGACTTACAGGGAAAAACAGTAAGTAATTGTTGAATTCTTTTAAACTTTTTACAGCTTACAGCCGTACGTGTGTATACGAGAGTTAAACTATCACTTGATAGGCAAACTATTAGAAAAGAAGAGCAGTGAAAGCAATTAAATTTCAATTGTTTACCAACAATTCTCTTAAATATTCTCCGGGTATTTCATAAGTAAAATAACAATATTTAAAGAATTTTTGTATGTAGTACACTGTAGAATAATTAAGGCTTCAATGACTGCAAATGGAATTTTCCAAGTTCAATTTAAATCAGGGCTAGGCAGAAAAATTCAAAATTATTTTGTGATTGTATGTGTTTTGAAATAAAAAAATATTGAAAGTTTCGCTTTACCTCTCTATACACAGTGATAAATACTTTGTTCCTTTTTTATTTTTATATCTATTTTCATATTTTTTAAAGAGCTTTCGAGGCGGGGATTTTTAAAGAACCCTCGATACGTGAAATTTTTAAGGGATATTTTTGAAGAGCCTCCGAGCCATGGATTTTTAAGAATATTATTTGAAGAGTCTACAATACGTGAGTTTTTAAAGAATATTTTTGAAGAGCCTACTTGAATATTTTTGAAGAGCCTACAAGACGTGAGTTTTTAGAGAATATTTTTGAAGAGCCTACAAGGCGTGGATTTTTAAAGAATATTTTTGAAGACCCTACAAGCCGTGACTTTAAAGAATATTTTTGAAGAGCCTACAAGACATGAGTTTTTAGATAATATTTTTGAAGAGCCTACAAGGCGTGGATTTTGAAAGAATATTTTTGAAGAGCCTACAAGACGTGACTTTAAAGAATATTTTGAAGAGCCTACAAGACGTGGATTTTTAAAGAATATTTTTGAAGAGACTACAAGACGTAGGTTTTTAGAGAATATTTTTGAAGAGCCTACTGGACGTGGGTTTTTAAAAAATATTTTTGAAGAGCCTACAAGACGTGGATTTTTAAAGAATATTTTTGAAGAGCCTACAAGACGTGAATTTTTAAAGAATATTAAAGAATATTTTTGAGGAGCCTACAAGACCTGTGTTTTTTAAGAAAATTTTTGAAGAGCCTACAGACGTGAATTTTTAGAGAATATTTTTGAAGAGCCTTCGAGACATGGATTTTTAAGAATATTTTTTGAAGAGCCTTCGAGACATGGATTTTTAAGAATATTTTTTGAAGAGTCTACAATATGTGGGTTTTTAAGATATTTTTGAAGAGCCTACAAGACGTGAGTTTTTAGATAATATTTTTGAAGAGCCTACAAGGTGTGGATTTTGAAAGAATATTTTTGAAGAGCCTACAAGACGTGAGTTTTTAAAGAATATTTTTGAAGAGCCTACAAGACGTAACTTTAAAGAATATTTTTGAAGAGCAATTTAAATCCTACGTGGATTTAAAGAATATTTTTGAAGAGCAATTTTTATTCGCATAAATTCATATTTTGATAAAAAAAATCGCTGTTATATTTACACAATTTAATAAACTAAAAATAATTTTGGAAGAGACCAGATAACATGAATGACGTAAAAAAATTTTAAGGTACTGAGATAATGGTTTAATGAAAAATTATAAATAAGTGGACCGCCGAAAATCAGTATTTTTTATAGATTTATAGATTTTTTTATAGATATGTGTGAAACAAAAGGATATTTAGAACCTTCCTCAGTCACTATTGAAATTAAACTAATTTTTTTGGGGAGAGCAAAACTATATATGAAGTTAACAGTGTATTCATAAAAATATCGGGCAGCACTTTCCTCATCGACTGCTCGAATAAAACTAAATATTCTCTCAAACCATTTTGGCAGAAAATTCAAAACAATTTACTTATTACAATTGTGTTGGTGAACACACAGACATCTTTGCCTACCCCTGATTTAAATTGTTTTTTGGTAGAGTTCATTATTATACATATTATTTTGAATTAAATTCTTCGATCGAAGATTATTTTTCAATTTCATAGAAAGACGAAGTCCAATTCGGATGAGATTTGTGAGAATTAAAAATGTTTATAATTTGTTATGGAGGTCCCAAAAAAGGTGCGATTTTTATCCAAATTGGGAATTTTGGGATTGGTGCAAAAACCTAGCGACATGGACATTTTGTGAGGAAATATCACAAATATGTGAAGATCTTTTAGGAGTTATTTTGACATGACTATTTCACATCAGCTCATATTTCGTATTCATTTTCTATGTGTGAACTAATCGTCTACAATTACGTGGAACACCAATACAATGACACCGTCTGATTTAAGATAGTTAAGAACTCATATAACGGCACCTGCCGATATTATGATTTTAGCCACATATTTTTAACGGAATTGTTTTGGAGTACGCTCTAAGTAACCAAAATAGAGAAGAAAATTTTCCGATTAAAAATTTAGGGAAAAAGTGTAAGCTAAGGAAGTCATTAAACGGATTTATTTTGTCCTTTTTATACCCTCAGCCATATGGCTACAGAGGGTATAAACATGCCCTATAGAAATAACGGTTTCAGGACATTTGGAGTCTTCCGCCCGTTTGGACTGTCTGTCTAGCTGGTGCGCACGAAAACTCTCGAAATGAATATCCGAATTGATCCAAAATTGGTACATCGTAAAAATATTGTCAAAATTAGATTGAGTTTGGAGACGGGCAATGTCGATCCACAACTTCTGGTACCACCCCCATAACGGGTCAAAATTTTGAACGATTATATTATTCATAAAATGCGAAATAAGCAATAGATTCTCTTCATATTTTACACATCTCAAAATTTTTATTTACACAAGATCTGGTGTGAAGATGGCGAATATGAACACTTTCGTTTGGTACCTATCCCAAAAAGGGGTTAAAACTTTGAAAAACAAATAAGTAAAAAAGCTGTAAGTTCGGCCGGGCCGAACTTTGAACAAATCATTTGGAACAAATTTGGTAATCTTCAAAAAAATTAAATCCGTTAAATATTCTGTTAAAATCTTAAAAATACTGAATGTATAATAGGGTCTATACGAGGACGTAGGCCTGCATGTACAACTTTTGACTTTGAGGTATAAAACGTGGACCTGCACAGAAAATTTTCTGTCATAGGCTGTAGTATCCATTACGAACTTCAAATACTAAATTAGAAAAAAAAATCTGGTAAATAATGTCGCTAAGATCATCAAACTCCCGAATATCGGGAGGTATCACTATATGGGGGCTATACGAAGACGTGGACCGGCACTAACAATTTTCTGTCTTAAGCTGTAGTATCCATTACGAACTTCAAATACCAAATTTGAAACTATTCCGCTGAAAAATTTTGCTAAAATAATCAAAATATCGAATATCGGGAGGTACAGTTATATGGGGGCTATACCAAAACGTGGACCTACATGGCCCATTTTCAACACCTGCAGACATAACATACAATGTCCTGCAGACATAACATACATTTGAGTAAAATTTTATCAATATACTTCAATTCGTTCGGAAGCTAGAATGATTTCCACAGACGGGCAGACGGACGGACAACGCTTAATCGACATAGAATTCTATGCTGATAAAGAATATATATACTTTGTTCGGTCTAAAATGTGTATTTCGAGGTGTTGCAAACGGAATGACAAACTTAATATACCCCCTATACTATGGTGGAGGGTATAAAAATATATATCGGAGCCGAGGAAACGTACGTCCCGAAATACACTCCATTTGAGCTGATATTAGCTATTATTTGCACAATAAATCGGATTAAGGATATATATGGGAGCTATATCCAAATCTAAGCCATCTAGACGAATGCATACTACGAATGTGAGGGACTTCAAGACCAAATCGGATGAAACATATATACGGGAGCTATAGCTATATTTAAACGATTTTAAAAAAAATTTGATGTACTTGCTTCTAGACTGAATTTGGTTGGATATGCCAAAATTCAGGTCACTTGGACTGATATTGACTATTTGGTGCACAATCAACCCGAAATCGGTTGAGGATATATATAAGAGCTATATCCAAATCTGAATCGATTTTGATAAAATTTGGTATTTCCGACGTCTATAAGACATCTGGTACCATATATCATTGCCGTCGAATGCATATTACGAATTTGAGGGACTTAAGCACCAAATCGTATGAAATATATATATAGTTATATCGGAACTGATTTTCACAAATTTAAAGTACTTCTTTCAAGACTGAATTCGGTCGGATATGTAAATATTCAGGTCATTAGGACTGATATTCGCTATTTGGTGCACAATTAACCTGAAATCGCATAAGGATATATATGGGATCTATATCCAAATCTGAACCGATTTTGACAAAATTTGATACACTTATTTCAGAGCTTTATCTGATATCTGATATGATAAGATCATTTTTGCGGAAAGCATATTACACATGTGAGAGACTTTAACACCAAATCGGATTAAATAGATATATGGGAGCTATAGCTACATCTCAGTCGATTTCCATCAAATAAACAAACAAATATTGTTTGGTCAAGCGGACGTCCGGACGGCCTCGTGGGTCTAACTGGCCTGCTTCTCCATATTACAAACAAATGCGCAAAGACATAATACCCTTACCACTGTGTGGTGTATCGGGAGGTGCCGTTATATGGCGACTATGCCAAAACATAGACCTACATACACCACGTTCCGCCACCGGAGCTTGAACCCATTACGAACTATAAATACCAATTTTTAGACGAATCCGTGGGAAAATGTGGCAAAAATCATTAATACACCGAAAATCGGGAGATACCGTTATATGTTGGCTATACGAAAACGTAGACCTATACATGCAACGGCTATAGCAAAACGTATACCGACACATCTCATTTTCAATAACAACCATCCCAGACACAATACAAATTGTTCTGCCAAATTTTGAAAGTCTACGCCAAAAAATGTGGGCTGTATGGTATTTTCAACAGACAGACAGACGGACGGATATCGTTAAATGGACTAAGAATTGTATGCTGATTATGAATATATATACTGTATGGGGTCTACGATTAATATTAAGGGACGTTACAAACTGAATGCATACACTCTTTTCTAAGGTGGAGGGTATAAAAATATATAGTACGTATGTATGTTATAGTTGAATTTACAAACACTATTTCGTCTATTTACTGCTTACATCCATATGACCCAAATTTAATTTTAATACATTCCCCGCATAAAGCCTTAAGGTATAAAAACATCAACCTATCAAAGAAATATTCAATAGAGCAAAAAAAGACCCTAATTTACTTCAACAACATTCATAAATAGTTAAATAATCCCTCATAGATGTTCTGCACAGACATAATTAATTTTCGAAGATAATTATAAAGGCAATAATTATGACCCACACCATGCCATTACGCAGGGTACAAGCTAAATTAATTGTAATCAACAATTATCTTATGGGCAACTATTAGCAGCGTCTGGTGTGCCAGGAAGAGAATGAGATAAAAATCCAAGTAAAGTGGGAGTTTGGCATCATAAAACTCACACACATGTCGTTGTAATCACTGCATAATTTCCGAGTCATTAAACAAACATGTATGTCAATGTTTGGGGAAACTTACTTCCATCTTGTAGCCACCTCTTACCGTTCTCCTCCCCCCAGCATTTTGATGAACATCAGCTACTACACAATAATTATCCCTTTTGTGCCATGACACAAAGTTTTTCAAAGTTGATAAATGACAAGTAGTTGTTAATGGTATTTTAATAATCGCCTCGAATCACAACTGAGCAGGCCTTCGACTTGGCAGCTGTCAGACAGGTGGGATTTTGTTGGGTCATTGATTTAGGTCCGCTTTTGACTTTTACAAGAAGTGTGAAATGACAATTTTTAATTGTCTAAAATACTGAGGCAACCTTTTGTCATATGTCCTTTTTTTTTGTTGGGGGCGGGCTATAGTAAAAGAAATTCCAATCCTATACATTATACGATTAAAATGGCAAATGTGTGCCTGTATGCGTATGATTCATGCGAAGGCGTTACTTGGAAAAGAAAAACATATTTGATTAGGATACGCACATACATAGTTTTCTGGTGGGATAGGTGTTGACAAAAGATTAATTTTCGTACCCTTTTGTCAATACAAAGCAGATTATTTTATTTTACATGCAGCGGAGGACGAAACTCGTCGTCGTGGAATGTTGTTCCTTCGTGGAAGCAAATAAATCTGCAAATTTTATGTAGTGTCAAACCCACCCGGTAAATTTTTACGTAAGCTGACAAATACAAACAAATGTCTTACAAAACGGGCACCGGCCTAATGGTATTTTAATGAAGATTACATTTAAATAAATAAATATTTCAAGGAAGCAGATTTTCGTCGTAGAAATAAATTTTGTTAAGGAGAAAAGGTGGAAAAGTTGGACAGCCAACATTAAGAGAGAGAGAGAGAGAGAGAGAAAGTTTATATTTTATTGAATGGCTTGCTCTTGAAGGTGACAATTTTTATAATCAGATAAAACTCTCAAGAAAGTTCTCTTTGTAAGATAATAATTTCATCATACATTAGCAGAACATACAACCACGGTATCAGTAGTAACAACAACAACAGCAAGACCACGGGAACATGCGACTATAGAAATGAAAACATCATCAACCAACCTCCTCAGTAGTCGTTTGCCGGGTAACTGACAATTCAGCTTACGACAATATGCCGTTTACACATGTAGCAAATAATTCTCATTCACTTCGTAATGCTGGATACATATAGTGTTCGGTTGGGTTAACGACAAGACAGAAGCGCAGTGGCCGATGTAGCGTCCATTGTAAGTTTTGTAAATAGTAGATTACTCATAAGATTAAGTAAAAACAAGTAAAAAAGCTGTAAGTTCCGCCGGGCCGAACTTTGAATAACCTCCACAATTTGGAACGAATTAGAAAATTCTCAAAAAAAATAAAATCGGTTAAAAATTCTGTTAATATCTTAAAAATACCGAATGTAGCTGTTATATTAGGGTCTATACGACGACATGAACCTGCGTAGGTCATAAGCCATTACAATATTCAAATGCGAAATCGGTTATAATGTATCGGTTATAATATAATTATCAAAATACCAAATATAGGGAGGTACCGTTATATGGGGGCTATACGAAGTCGTGGACCTGCAGAGACATTTTACTGTCTTAGGCTGTAGTATCCATTACGAACTTTAAATACGAAATTCCGGTGAATAAATTCGCTAAAATCATCGAAATACCAATATATAGGGATATACCTTTATACGAGTGGAGGGTCTATAGGATGACCTAGACCTGCATAGACAATTTTCTGTCACAGGCTGTAGTACCTTATAAGATCTTCAAATACGACATTTTAAACAATTTCGGTGAATATTTTATCTAAAATCTGTAAAATACCGAATATAGAGAGGTATTGATATATAGGGCCAAAAAGCCGAAGACATAGACCTGCATAGACCATTCTCTGTCATAGACTGTAGTTGCCATTACGAACTCTAAATAAGAAATTTGAAACAACTCCGGCGAATAATGTCTCCAAAATCGTCAAAATATCGAATATCTCTACCGTTGTGTGAGGGGTGGTATATATAGGGCTGGACCTATATGGATAATACTCCTCTAGGGGTTAAAGTACTCGGAAGGAACTCCTTTTGTGGATTTTTAGACAATTTCATTGACAATCGAGGGGTACCGTTATATGGGGGCTATACGGTATCTCGGGCCGATATAGCCCATCTTCGAACTAGACCTGCCTGCAAGAAATTCGCAAAATGTTAGCTTCCTATCTTTATTCATTTTGACTCTAGCGTGATTACAACAGATGGACAGACGGACAGGGCTAAATCGCTGATCAAAAATATATATACTTTGTTATGTCTAAAATTATTATTTCGATGACTTCGAAACGGGATAATGAACTTAATATACCCTCCATGCTATGTACGGTATTTTTGGTATTGAAGATCGTAAAAGATACTACAGCCTATGACAGAAAATTGGTATTGACCCTGGGTCTCTTTGGACCAAATCCGTTTCAGGAAATTTTAAGTCGATCTAGCGAGGTTCATCTGTCTGTCTGGCTGGTGCCCACAACAAATTTTGAAGGGAGTATCAGATTTGATCAAAACTTGGTACACCGTAATATTATTACCAAATTAGATCTAGTTCGGAGATGGGCAATATAGACGAACTCCTTCTTCTACCTCCCCCACAAACATTATCATTTTGAAAGAAAATAATTTATTGCACAGAAAGAGAAAGGATACTGTGATTTAGATCCAACTTTGCAAATTCCAATATTTGTATCAGTGCAAGGTCAGGTGCGAAAATTGACAATATCAATCCACTCCATTAAGTGCCTTCCCCACAAAGAGTCAAAATTTTGAATTATTATAACTCTCATAAAAAGTGAAATAAGTGTCCGATTGTATTCAAATTTCACACATCCCAATATTTATATTAACCCAAGGACTGGTATGAAGATTGGATATATCGGTTTGCTCCTTCTGGTACCTCCCCCGCAAAGGGTCAAAATTTTGAATGTTCATGAAGCTCATAAAACACGAATTTTATATTCGATTCTATTCAGACTTGGTTGGTCTTAATATTTCCATCAACACAAAATCTGTTATAAAGATGGTAGAGATCGGACCATTCCTTCCGAAACCTTACCCACAAAAGGTTAAAATATTGAATAACTAAAACGATCATAAAATCCGATAATCATTACACACATCACAATATTTTCAGTGAACTAAAGTCTGGTATAAGATAGAATATACAAGGTGAGATAAAAAACAGCAACAAAGTCAAACGCCATAATTTTTATTTTTTTTTTTTTTAATTTTATCGAATGAAAGCAAAACATGTCGGAAATAGCATCAAATTATAGAATAAGTTTAGATTTTTTCGAATTTGGCACGAATTATGGCCTTCAAATGGAATGGAATATTGCGTTATGTTCAGCTCGAACCATTTTTCGGCCACTGCGACGCGGGTTTCGATTAAGTCGCTTCTTTTCCTTTCGAACCATTTCTGCTGATGTTGCTGTTTTCTTCTGTCCACTTTCTTGACGTCGGGCTACGCTACCAGTATCACGGTAACGAGCGATGGTACGAGACACAAAAGATTTCTTCACATTTAAATGCTGGAGTTCTCTAACGATAGCCACTTGTGATTTTCCAGCCAAATATAAAGAAATCACACAATCACGCTTGAATTCCAACACGAATAACATTTTTTCTGGAAAATTCTCACCAAAATGCTTTTGTACGCTTGTAAACAATATAATGAGCTGTCACTGGAATAATTTTAACAGCTGTTGGACGAGTGGCTTATAAATGATAGCAGTCTGAAGTTGGTTGGAATTTTTTCATCTCACCCTGTATGTTCGATTTCCTTCTAATTTTGCACATATTAATATTTTGATCTGTACTAGATGAAGTATAAAAATGGAATACTTCGTTCCGCTATATCTGGCACTTCACGCATATTTCCACATTTTCCAAAAATTAGCACATATCTCATATAAAGTATTGGAAGCAGTCGATATAGTCCAAATCTGGCACGTTGTACTATTTATATGTCTTAGGTCAGATACGAATTGGTCAATATCGGCCAAATGCCAACCTCTCCCATAAAGGGTCAGCAGTTTGAATAATCATGACTCAAGGCTGGGAGTATACATCTGTCGGAAAAACCAACAGATACTATTTTCCACCTACTTGTAATGCCGAAGGTAATTTGATGACATTTCCTTATAATGCGTTATTCGATTCATGTAGCTACTCAATTTTAGCTTGGTTGGTCATTGTTCTGACCTACACAATATCAATAATGTGAGAACTAAAACGTATGCTCTCCGCCGGCCATGAAGTTGGAAATCAGGTCAGTCAGCCCACCCCAATTATAACCTTTCTTATATGTTTATCTATGAACAGCAGTTGTGTTTCAACTTCCATTTATTTTCTCCAAATTAATTTCTTTCGCAAAGTTGCAAAGTTTTTTGTCAAAACTTTTTTTCATTTAATTAATTTATTAAAAACTTGGCTAATTTCTAACTAATCCGTTGTTCTTCCTCCCTAAATACCACCTTTAGCTTGGCTTAATTTTAGTTTCATCAACAAAAAAATGTTGTTACTTTGGCATTTCACAAATTGTTGGGAGAGAAAAGGATTTACTCTGAACAAATAAAAATGCAAAACGTTTCATGAAGTCAGTCGGTGAGTCAGTCAGTTAGTCCATCTAAACAAATTGTTTTGGTTTTTCTAACTCTGCGTCAATTCCCCGAAGAACACTTCAAATTGAAATATTGTTCTACCTCAAAGAGGAAGCAACTATTTGTGTGTTTTTTTTTTTTTTTTTGGAAAAGAATAAATGCCATACGCAAATTTCCGGAACCCCCAAAAAACAGAAGTAGGAATATGTGTGTGTGTGTGTGTACACAAAGCTTGTCACATAGTCAAAAACACAAACTGGACTCAACAACTGACTGGGTGGCGGGCTGGCTGGCTGGCTAGGTGACTCGGACTGTCAATAGCTATCGTTGGTTGAATGCAATAATGTTTGCCGTCAATATTTACTTATACTTAAAACACACACACACACATACTCAGTGTAACGTAACGTTCCTTTTTTTTTGTTTTCTTCGTTTTCGTGTGGTATGAGTAAATGTGTGCATGTGTTGATGATACGTGTTCGGAATTGCTGACAGTTTCCATGTCAACGTGAGCGGAATACCTATAAATTTTCGCATACACACACACGCACACTCAAATGCACAGAAATCTGCATACACCACACATGTGACATTATTTACTACTTTTATTTCCTAGTATACCCAACCTAGCAACCTAGTTGAGCAACCAGACCCCTCTCCCTCCCTACCATTCCACATGTACCACGCATTGTTGTCGCCCATGTACAAACATGGCAAAATAAAAACATAAGCTTTCATGATAGCGACGATGATGTTGCCGATGATGATGATGAGGTGGAGGATCAGCACTTGTGTACCGAAATTTATTGGAACAAATCAATGTTGTTGGTTTTGTCCTTTTTTTGATTGTTTCCGGTTTTAGTGGGTCTTTCCATTTAAGTGTCACACATGGCTGCCAATATTCCTGGGATACTATGTTCGTACAATGGGAGATAAGGTCTTAATTATAATTCTTAATTATAATTCTCACAACGAGATCTCATTTTGTCATCTCAGTGTGTCATTCTTGTAAAATATAAGTGGATCTCTGATATTGAGGGAATTTATTTTTCGCTACCTCAGTGTTGAAAGTGAAATTTCATAGAAATGGATTACAAGAAGGTGTCCTGGCTTTCATATAACTCAATAAATCCTTGGTAAGGACTTAGAGAATATTCCTTTCTTTCTTCACCCTTCATTTGGTTCAGTTGATGTAATTCTCATTAGCCTCTGCTGATTATCCAGGCTCTCAACACAAGCGTTCATAAAGTCTTGAGTCAAACCTCCCTGTGCCCGAAGGCAACCGCGTGGTTAAACAAACGGCAAATGCATTATGAGTATGGATAACAGCTCTGAGTAGAGATCCAATAACAAAAATCTATGTCGAATCAAACCCGAAAAGTCAACAAAAAACATGCTTTTCTTACTAGCTTAAGAAGCAAGCATTAACCAATCAGTGGTAGGAGCTATAGAAGCAGAAAAAACCCTAGCAATCAACGACAAAACCCCACAATCTACTACAGCAGTAACTCTAACAGCGGTGTCAAACTCCCCAATACAAGAGTACATTCTTCAAATGAGGACATCTGAGAAACAAACCTTTGAAAAATGCCTCAAAAAAAAAACCAAAAAAATCGAGATTCAATTGCTAAACAGAGAAATATCAGCATATATATTCAAAATAAAGTATCTGAATTGAAAGAGCATCTAGACATAATTTCAGTCTATAAAAGGTATTGGAAAGCAGCTGGCAAGGGAAGGTATGCGAGCAAGCCCCAAGGAATCGAGCACGTGTTCCCTCTCTCTCTCTCTCTCTCTCTCTCTCTCTCTCTCAAGACAGACAATTTTCTGTCATAGCCTATATTATATATTACGAACTTCAAATACCAAATTTGAAACAATTCCGGTGAATAATATCGCTAAAATCATTAAAATACCGAATATCAGGAGCTATCGTTATATAAGACCTATACGAAGACGTGGACGCGCACAGACAATTTTCTGTCTTAGGCTGTAGTATCCATTACGAACTTTAAATACCAAATTTGAAACAATTCCGATGAATAATGTCGCAAAAATCATCAAAATACAGAATATCGGGAGGTACAGTTATATGGGGGCTCTACGAAGATGTGGACGTGCACAGACAATTTTCTGTCATAGGCTGTAGTATCTATTGCGAACTTCAAACACCAAAATTGAAACAATTTCTGTAAATAATGTCGCTAAAATCATAAAATACCGAATATCGGGAGGTACCGTTATATGGGGGCTATACGAAGAGGTGAACCTGCACAGACAATTTTCTGTCTTTGGTTGTAGTATCCATTACAAACTTCTTATACCAAATGCTAATTAGTTCTGGTAAATAATGTCTCTAAAATCATCAAAATACCCAATATCGGGACGTACCGTTATATGGGGGGTTTACGAAGATGTGGACCTACATGGTCCATTTTCAATACCAAAAGTACTGCAGACATAATACCCATTTGATTAAATTTTTTTCAATCTACTTTAAGTCGTTCGGAAGCTAGAGTGATTTCCACAGACGGACAGATGGATAGACGGACGGACATCGAAAAATCGGCATAGATTTTATGCTGATCAAGAATATGTATATATACTTTGTGGGGTCTAAAATGTATTATTCGAGGTGTTACAAACGGAATGATAAACTTAATATACCCTCCATATTATAGTGGAGGGTATATTCAAATCCCAAAAGCCACCGAAGAAACTGATTTTCTCAAGAACCAAACGTGCACCAGCAAAACCTCCGGTATGAGCTATAGAAGCAGAAGAAACCCTATAAATCAATAACAAACCCCCACAATCTACTACAACATCAATTCTTACAGCGGTGTCAAATTTCCCCTATCAAGAGTTCATATTACAAATAAGGACATCTGAGAAACAAGCCTTTGAAAAACGCCGCAAAAGACACCAAAAAATGCGAGAAGCAATTGCGAAATATTAGCAGAGAGTTTCAGAACAAAGTATCTGAATTGTGAGAGCTTCTAGACGTAATTGGATATGTGAGCTATCCCAGAAAAGACCGATGTAACAAATTCTGAAAAAAAAAAACGCACAAAAATAAAGCTGCAAAGTTCGCCCCAAAATATTGCTCCAATTAGAAGGCAGACAGATTGTAGGCCTATGTAGGAAAATGTTGGGAAGGAAAAAAAAAAAACATTCGAACCTGCCGTAATGTGCTCGAAAACATTATACAGAATGTGAAACCTGAAGAAACAGAAATAGCTATACGATCTATTAGCATAAACAAAGAAGGAGCAACAGCTTTTGGTGATGGCTAAAGGTGGAGACATTTTTTGAGTTCCTGCAGGAAACTGCCACGATACAAGAAAGAAAGCCCAAGGCCATAACAGTAATACAAGACTTCTACTTGCCATATGTTGGGATACAACAGTACCCGCATGGTAGAACTAAGAAGGTAACTATACATTTGCATATCATTGGCAAATTGTTCATCCGCTTAGTCCAACTTTGGAATACTCCTACTACATGGAACCAAAAATACATTTTTTTAATAAAAAAAAAAACAGTAAAGAAAGCCTTAAAGTCGGGCGGGGCCGACTTTATTATACCCTACACCACTTTGCTAATTTAGTAGAGCTCCACATACACGCTATGATTATTATTATAATTTAAAGTTCAAGGGACTTAATGTGCCGAAGCATTTGTATCTTTCAAATTCGGACTTGATGGGCCATTTGGTGCAAAATTAATTTGAAATCAGATAAAGATATATATGGGAGCTATATCCAAATCTGAACCGATCTCGATAAAATTTACCAATGGTATTTCTGAGTTGTATTTGATATTTTCCCCTGAATATCGTTGTTACAGAGTGCATATTACGGCTGCGGAGGACAGAAATAACTAATCGGATGAACAACACATATGGGAGCTATAGCTATATCTAAACCGATTTCAATATAATTTGGCATACTTATTTTCAGGCCTAATTTATTTGTATGTGCAAAATTCCATACTATTCGGGCCGATATTACACGTTTGGTGCAAATCGGACGAAGATATATATGGGAGCTATATCTAAATTTTTGCCGATTATCTCCAATTTCAAAAGGGTTCGTCCTTGGGGCGTACAAATGTTCTTTGGAAAATTTCATCACAATCGGATAATAAATGCGACCTGCCATTTGTTCACAAGAATACATGGACAGATGGACGGACGGACAGACGGACTGACATGCATAAATCAACTCAGAAAGTGAAGGAGATCCTAAAAAGTAACTATGGGTCTATCTCGCTTCCTTCTCTATGTTGCAAACAAATGTGTAGGGTATAAAAATGGATCTCCAGTAAAGTTTCCAAGAGCCCATTAGCCCAAAACTCTGCGTTGTGGTAGTTCGTTCGACTTCAATTCTTGCACTAGTCTATCAAAAAACAGGCTTGACATCTAAATCCTTCCTCAAAATTTTCCACGTTCTTGAGTAACAATGGCCGATGAATCAATAATTGATGGTCTTTGTTAACACTGGCCAATGCTATATTGGAGATATTCTTCAGTTCGCACTCAAGATAAGCGTCTTGGTGAATTTGATGTCCAGCAATGAAAATTTTGTGCGAAATTTAGTCATCTCATCCATACATTTTTCATCTCACCCATACATTTCTCATCTCACCCCTACACCAACGGTGACCCTCATGTCAAAATTTCAAGGTCGTGGACACTTCACATTTCCATTGTAACTAGCCAATAAAGCGAAAGATGACACAAAATATTCGGCTAAGCCACTAAAATCTCGTCACAAACCACATTAATGTATTTGTATTGAGGTTTTATGTGTGGTCTGTATTCCAACAACAACAAAAAAAAACCCAACCGCCACGCACATAAATCCCCCTCAACCACAATCCTTGGGTGATCGATTCCTAAACACGAAATCCATTACAAATAAAACAGTTAATCATTTTTCCCTTCCCCTAATCTGTTAAGAGAAAAAATTAGTTTTGTCGAATGGTGGCGAACCGACACCGAACATTCAATAAGCCGTTGGAACTTTCATGGTCAGAAATAAAAATAGTTCAATAGCCATTCAGCCAGCCAACCCCCCATCACATTGTAACCCTTCAAAGGTGAACCTTATTATAGCGGACTGAACTGAATAGAAATTTCAACGAATAAATGAAAATAACTTTCCGCTACAGAAAACCCAAAAAGAGGTCCTCATGGGAAAATTTCCTTTGCCAAAATTTAATGTGGCTTTTATTGTTGAGTTTGTTGCGGTTCAGTTCGGACCACTTTGACACGCATCACTTCATAAACTGAAGTAGATTTGAAAAGTTTGTTTTGTTCTCTGGCCCACCCCAAATGTTTGTCTGTTTGCTTGTTTATTAAGTTGTTGTGAGCGTATAAGTGTAAGTGAGAGAGAGAGTGATGGAGCATTGCATTGTTTGTTGTTTGGCATGGATGTTTTCAGCAAATATTGACTATGGTTAAACACAGTTTGTAGTAACAGCAACAACAGTTATTTTATGCTCACCGACAGAAGCCAGATGTGTAAACGCATACCCACACTCACTCTGTCACACACACAGACACATATATAGATCATATCTTAACATTATTTACGTACATATATAAATTATTGTGGCAAAATTTTGCAACAACAACAGAAAAGTTGTTATTGTTTTCACCTGAATAAAACCACAAACTATTTTTTCTGCAGATCTTTGCCACAATGAAAGAGTACTTAAAAAAAAAAGTTTGTAACGAAGTGTGTAAGTATGTATGTGTATATGAATGGAGATACATTCTGTAACTTGTACACACCCAGCAAGCAAAATCTATCCCCCAAATCACTTAGAAGTCACGCCTAAGCGATTGAAATCATCGCGTCTGATATCGCTTTCTCACCCCGGAAGGATCATCCTTCGGGAAGAGATGAACCACGCCCGCGATAGTTTTCTAAAAATCGTGGAAGTCACTTCCTCGATAGTCATTGGAAGTGAAAAAACAAAAAAAAAATGTTTACTCCAGACTTAAGCATTTATTATTTTTTATTGTTATTGTTACGTTTTCCAATGTTAATTAACATAGAACTCTTACTTATTAGATGAAATATTCAAACATTTTTTTTTTTCGTTTTAAAAATGTGATGTCTGGATTGGGAATCGAACCGAGGTGTTCAGAGAGCAAAGCTGGCATGCTTACCACTGCGCCACAGTGTCTTATATTCCTCAGATAGAATAAAGTCTTATTTATGTTCAATTCGTGAATGATTGTAAACTATCACTGTTTTATCCGATGGCAGTCACTACATACTTTCTGCACACGAGATACCTTCTTTTAACTTTCTTGCGCCACTACGTAGTAACTACGTAACGATGGAAAGTAGACAACAGTAGATTTGTTATTGTAAATGTTCATACTATCGCATTTATTAGGATTAGAAGCGTCGCAGAAGTGGCATCTTGAAATGGAAGTGAGTCACTCACTTCCAAATGCTTGCTGGGCAGTGTGATATTATGCATGCAAAATATGTTTAAAATTTAGATACAATAAAATGACCTGATGGCCTAATATGGACAATGTTTTGAAACCGGTTGTAGAAACCCATTATGAAAAACAAATAACAAATTTTATTCAAATACCGAATCTTTGCCGGTGGCGTTATATTGGGGCTATAGAAAAACGTGGACCTTTATAGATATTCCAAAGGAGGTAAAACATATTACAGACTGCAATAAAAAAAAATCAAAACAATTTTGTTAAAATAATTAAGCTATCTAAAATACCGAATATCGCCGTTACATGGGCGCTATAGGAAAACGTGGACATATGTTCTACCATCGGAGCAAGAATCCATTATGAACTATAAATACAAAATTGTAAACATTCCCGTAAAACAAAAACAAAACAATGTGGGTATCGAAATACCGAAAATCCAAAGTTACCGTTATTTGGTTTCTATAGCAAATCCTAGACCTATACAGAATATTTTCAACCACCAGAGGTAGAATCTGTTACTGGCACTTAATACTAAATTTGGAACAATTCCGTTTAAAAATGAGACTAGAATCATAAAAATACCGAATATCGGGAGGTGCTGTTATATAGATGCTATAAGAAAACGTGAACCTATAAAACAATTCCTTTGAAAATGTGACTAAAATCTTCAAAATGTCGAATGTCAGGAGGAACCGTTTTATGAGGGCTATATGAAAACTTGGACCGACATTTTGATGCCTGATTGCCTAATTAAAATATAAAGATATATATTCTTTATGGGGTCTATGACGAATGTTTAGAGGTGTTACAAACTGAATGACAAAATATGGACCTTTTGCAGGTCTTCTATGGACAGAAGACCTTCTTCAATTCTTCTATAGATAGAACCCCTTCTTAAGGTCTTCTATGGATAGGAGACCTATTTCAGGTTTTCTATGGACCGGAGACCTTCGGCAGGTCTTCTTTGGGTAGAGGACCTTCTGCAGGTCTTCTATGGGTAAAGGACCTTCTGCAGGTCTTCTATGGGTAGAGGACCTTCTGCAGGTCTTCTATGGGTAGGGGACCTTCTGCCGGTATTCTATGGATAGAATACCTTCTTTAAGTCTTCTATGGATAGAAGACCCTTTTCAAGTCTTCTATGAATTTAAGACCTTCTTCAAGTCTTCTATGAATTTAAGACCTTCTACAGGTCTTCTATGAACAGAAGACCTTCTGCAGGTCTGCTATGGACAGAAGACTTTCTGCAAGTCTTCTACGGATGGAAGACCATCTCCAGGTCTTCTATGGACAGAAGACCTTCCTCAGGTTTCAGAACTTCTATTCATACCTTCTAAAGATAAATGGCCTCTTTCTGGTCTTTTATGGATAGACGTCCTTCGTCAGGTCTTCTATGGATAGAACTTCTTCGTCAGGTCTTCTATGAACAGAAGACGTTCTTCAGGACTTCTACCCCATATAACGGTGCTTCCCATATTCGATATTTTACCCTCAGTTTATTTAGTACTTTATAAACTGATAGTAAGAGTCCAAAATTAAATATATTTCATGTGGCAGAACATTGTCTATACGTTTTCGTATGGCCTCCATATATTTCTTACTCCCAATATTCTGTATTTTGACTTTAGTTACATTTTGTAACGGATTCAATTCCATATATAAAGTTCATAACGGATTCCACATCCTGTGATATTGTCTATATTGGTCCACGTTCTAAAGCCCTCAGATATTCAATATTTTATTTACAATTATTCTCCGTTTATAACGTAATGGTTTAAATTTCGGTATTCACAGTTCAAAATGGTAGCAGTAACCGGACCACATTTTCTTGTAGCCCCTATATATTAATACGATTATTGGATATTTTGACATACATTTTCAAACTTCTATAGCTCACACCCTCTCGATTCAGTAATTCGGTATTTTAATGATTTTAGCCGATTTTTTAATAGAATTGTTTGATATTTGATTGAATATTTATAATGACAAAAGTGACCTAAACCTTTCGAATACTGGAATATTTTTACATAAGTTACTTTCCAAATGGTGGGGGTATAAAAATTTCGGCCCTTCAGAGAAAAAATATTCTGGATCAAAATCCCAAGAAAGATTTGGCAAAAGCGACTACAATATTTTGTAGAAAATTACTTCAGGAATTCGAGGATTCTGGTCATATCAATCAATTTGGATTAAAATTTCTTTTTTGGTTAAAAAAGCCTCCTCCCGAAATTTAAAAATAGCGACAAGACGTAAGAAATTACAAAATCAGGGGATGTCTTTATAAAAGAGTTTGATATCGACGTATATACTGTGAACTCCGAATTCAAGAAGATTTTGGCTAAAATCATCCAAATATGGAATATCGGGAAGTACAGTTATATGAGGTCTATACCATAATTTGAACCTGTATTGTCAAAACTTCAAAAAAGAAGAAGAACCCATAGAATTTGGTGGAGATCGGTCCAGATATAGCTATAGCTCCCATATATACGGTTCATCCGATTTGTTATATTTGTTACCCACAGCCGTAATATGCACTCCATAACAACGATATTCAGGGACATATATTAAATACAGCTCAAAAATATCTATGCCAAATTTTATGCAGATCGGTTCGGATCCGATCCGATTTCTCTTTATCCGATTTCAAGTTAATTCTGCACCAAATGGGCAATACAAGCCCCAAATGAAAAGAACAAAATTTAGTCATTTGAACTTTAAGTTATAATTATAATCATAGCGTGTATGATTTAATTATCCCATAAAAACTTATAATTGTTATGTGAAGCTCAAGTAAATATGCAAATTGGTGTAGGGTATCATAAAGTCGGACCGCCCGACTTTAAGACTTACTTTACTGTTTTTTTTTAACTGACATTATCCCCATTGTAATTATGAGGATTATGTCCGACTTGTTTTCTCATAAAATAGCACTTATATCCACTTCCAAACCGGACGTAATCCCCATGGAAAGTATGACCGTTTGCTACGAAAAAATTTCGGATATAATCCCCAGAAAAATCGATAGGCTTACGTTGAGTTTGGGGATCTGTTATGAAGATGATATATATCTGCGAAACCCTTCTTCCATAAAAGGATCACAATTTTAAATATTTTTATCTGTCATACGTTGTAATATTTAGTCAGATACGAAATGAACAATATAGGCTCACTTCTTCGGTAGTTCCCCCAATAAAGGGTTAACAGTTTACATATGTGGGCAAAACCGATTGATACTATTTAACTAGTTTCTTATAAATTCAATACTATTTTAATTAATTCTGTCAGAAAGCAGAATCACCCACTGTGCCACATAGTACACTACTTATTACGAGTGAATGGATGCGAATACAAACAAACATATTGCATTAACTTTGTATACTTAGCAATCTTAACAAAATAGATGCTCTGTGTAATCGTATAACAAGAGGAGTGTATGGATGTGAGCGTGTTTGTGTGTGTGTGTGTGTACGAATATCAAGCGATACGAGCGTGTTTTGTAAACGAATAAATTTAATTAAATTATCAGTAGTTTGTATAAATTCATACAAAAGAAGCGAAATCGCACCTTGATAAATGTTTTCAGTAGTGGTTGGATGGTTGGTTGGTTTCAGCTTTAGATATGTATCTGCACGGCATTAAAAGTGTGAGCTTACACACATACGTATACACAACATACCTGGATGGGTGAATTGTATTTAAAAGTCAGTCGGTATGTTTGTTTCTGCAACTATCAATTACCAACATACTCGAACATACACCGAGTTTATGTTACTTCATAGGCGACTGTTATCAGTGATGTATACACATACATACATACATAGTAATCATGTGTATGTCTGTATATTTGTACGTACATCATTCATTGTTATCCTTTTTAATTAAGTTTCTTTTGTTTCGTTTTGTTTATTGTCGGTACTTTTTTGTTTACTTGTTTATTATTGTATTTCAGTTGTTTATTTATTGTATTTGTTATAATGATGTAATACCTTGGCTTAAGTACAAGCAGATACGACCACAAATTATGTAACCGAAAATAAGATTCTGTAGAGTTATTTATGTGGCCCACAGAAAATCAATTATGAATATCTATTTCAGGTTAAACGATCGTCTATTTATCTGTAATTGTAAAAAAACTGTAAACAGAATTTTTTGAAATTAAATTACAGTCAAAACGATTTATATAAGAATGTCAAGGTAGGCCGAAGTTTTTTAACGAAAAGTTAGTTTTAATATATTATTGGTTTTAATTATTATACCCTCTACTATATTACGGGTGGTATATTAAGTTTGTAACACCTCGAAATAAACATTTTGTCCCCACAAGGTATATATATATCCTTGATCAGCATAAGATTCCATGTCGATTTAACGGTGTCCGCCCATCTGTCCGTCTGTAAAAATTAGTCCAGATTAAAGTTGGTTAATAAAATTTTACTCATAAGTGTTTTTGGTGTGTAGGACTTTTGGTATTGAAAATGGGTCATGTAGGTCAACTTTTTATATAGCCCCCATATAACGGTACCTCCCGATATTCGGTATTTTGATGATTTTAGCGAAATTATTCACCGGAATTGTTTCAAATTTGGAATTTGAAGTTCGTAATGGATATTACAGCCTACGACAGAAAATTGTCTGTGCAGGTCCACGTCTTCGTATAGCAACAATATAACCGTACCTCTCGATAATCGGTATTTTGATTTTATCGACATTATAACCGAATTTTTTTAAGTTTCGTATTTGTATATTGTAATGGCTTATGACAAATGTTACCTACGCAGGTTCATGTCGTCGTATAGACCCTAAATTATAGCTACATTCCGTATTTTTACTAATTTAACAGAAGTTTCAGATTTTATTGCTTTTAAATTAAATACTAGAATTAAATACTTGTTTTTAATTATATTACAGACAAACAAATAATACAGGGTGAGATAAAAAAATTGCAACAAAATCGAAAGCCACAATTTTTACTTATTATTTAAGTTTTATTCAATGAAAGCAAAAAATTTCGGAAATAGCATCAAATTTTAGAATAATTTTAGATTTGTTCGAATTAGTCATCTTTAGTACGAATTATGGCCTTCAAACGGCCAACGAAACCGTCACACGCTGCCTGAATGTTGCTCTGCTGTATTTTGGCCCATTCCCGGCGAAGCACTTGCTTGAGGTGATCGATACTTTGATATTTTTTAGTGCGATACTTTGATAGACACAAGAGTCCAACGGATTGGTATCCGTAGATTTTGGTGTTTTTTTGCGCTGAAATTGAAGCGAGGATCCTCATTTTGTAACCATTCTTGGGTGGCACGTGCTGAGTGCGATGGTGCGAGTCCTGTTGGAATGTTCCAGGTCTGCGGCCAAAATGTGTGCGTGCCCAAGGCTTGAATATACCCTCCAGAATATTTTCGCGATAATATTCGGCATTTATTCTGATGCCACGGTCGATTAATACGAGCGGAGAACGACCATCGGCTGTTATGGCGGCCCACACCATCACCATGGCCGGCGCTTGAGTTCTTGTGGCCAACCGTGGGTGCACATTTTCAGGTGACCTCTTTGGCAAGTAGACACGATAATTTTGTTTTTTTACAAACTGCTCGACACCGAATGTTTTCTCATCGGAGACGGAGAAAACCAAATCCGGCAGTTCACCACTTTCGGCCAAGCGAAGCAATTCTTTAGCTCTTTTGAGTCTTTTTTCTTCCTGTTGCGGTGTAAGTTCTGGCACTTTTTGGAATTTCAATGGCACTACCCCGAGCTCATTTTTCAATATTTGCCGAATGCAGAATGGAATATTGAGATATGTTCAACTTTCGAGCAATTTTTCGGCGACTACGACATGGGTTTCGATCAAGTCGCGTCTTTACTTTTCCAACCATATCTGCTGATGTTGCTGTTTTCTTCCGTCCACTTCCTTGAAGTCGGGCTACGCTACCAGTATCACGGTAACGAGCCATGGTACGAGACACAAAAGATTTATTCACATTTAAATGTTGGAGTGCTCTAACGATAGCCACTTGTGGTTTTCCAGCCAAATATAAAGAAATCTCACTATCACGCTTAAATTCCATCACGAACAGCTTTTTTTCTGGAGTATTCTCACCAAAATGCTTTTGTATGCTTGTAAACAATATCGTGAGCTGTCACTGGAATAATTTTAACAGCTGTAGGACGAGTGGCTCAGAAATGACAGCAGTCTGAATCATATCAGATATTGCGTTAGCAAAAATGTTTTAATTTTTGAAATTCGAAGAGAGTTCGACGCTTATTTCGTGTTTTATGAGCGATTTCTTTTTCAAATGTTGGGGAGGTACCAAAAGGAGTGAACCGATACATCTTCACAGCAGATCTTGTGTTAGTAGAACTAATGGGATGTGTGAAATATGAAGAGAACTGTATGCTTATATAGGATTTTATATTCGTTTTGGTTATTTAAAACTTCGACATTTGTGGGGGAGATACCAGAAGAAATGGTCCATTCGCTACCATATTTATAATCGATCATGTGTTGATGTAAATATTGAGATGTACCAAGTCTGAATGGAATGGGATGTTAATTTCGCGTTTTATGAGGTTCATTGATATTCAAAATTCCGACTCTTTGTGGGGGAGGTACCAGTAGGAGTGGACCGATATATTCCATCTTCACATCAGACCTTGACGTGTGTAATTTAAAAATCACAAGCGAATCTTTACATCACATTTTATTGAGAATGTTGACACCTTGTGGGAGAGGTACTTGATGGAGTGGATCGATATTATCCATTTTCACGCCGGACCTAGCAATGATGCATATATTAGAATTTGCAAAGTTGAAGAAAAATCGGATTATCTGTCCTCTTTCTCTGCAGTAAAACATTTTTTTTAAAACATTGACCTTTTATTGAGAAGGTGTCTGAAGGAGTGGACCGATATTGCTCATCTCCGAACTCCATCTAAGTTTGACAATAATCTTGCTATGTACCAAGTTTGGAGTAAATCGGATACTCCCTTCGAGAGTTATCGTGCGCACCAGCAAGACAGACAGAAGAACGAACGGAAATCGCTAGATCAACTCCAAATGTCCTAAAACGGATTTGGTCCAAAGAGACATATGGTCTAAACCCGTTATTTCGGTGAAGCACGTCCTGGCCATATGACTGAGGGTATAAAAAAACTCCACACAAATTTACGCAATGAAAATTTTTTTCAAATATTACATCATCCTTTGCATCCTTGCAATTACCTTAACTTCCTCACAACTTAATGACAACAATAAACAACATTATTGGCGATAAATATCACTTTCGTTATATAATGTTAATAAATATCAAATTATCACCCCATTGAGAGCGTCACCTACATGTCTCATGCCAACAGCATCGCCACACATGTCCTTAGCATAATTGGACCATGCCACGAAGTATGACATCAATTTTTAATTTCTTTTAAATTAAATGCCATTTACAACACAGCATGGAAGGAGTAGAAGAAGACAGAACACCAACCGACCGACCAAAATAAAAAAGTGGAAAAAAATGAAATGCCATTGTCACAAGAAAATTAAAACTGAAACAGAAAATAAAAAAAATCTGATAAAAATTTGCGACATGTCACTGAAATTGATTAAAACAAATGACTTTTTAGTAACGAAAACTGCTCATATTAAGTAACTGCTGTGCGTAAGAAGACACCACCACCAACAACAACAACGACAAAAAACACAGCGATATTTTAATGTATTTTCCCACACATAATTTATTATGCCATGGTGGTAGGAAAGCCGGCTTCCACCATTGTCGCCCTTTGGGTCGCCATGGCAATGGTTCCAAGAAACCCAAGTCAAGACCAAGTAATTCCAAGGGAGTACTTCGACACGCATGTGAATATATGTTTAACATACATACATACCCACACATACATTATTACAACCACTACTACTACTTATGGCTGCTGCTGCTGCTGTGCCATGGGATAACGTCACACTGTAACAAGCAACTTTGAAATTCGGAGTATTCCTTCATTTGCTCTCCTTTTGGGATACAGTTCGTTACACGCCACCCTGGCTCAGCAATAAACAAATGTTCAGGATATGCCATATTTTCCATTTTTTTTGTGTTTTGCTCGGCACCGTTGTAATGAAGATGACAGGAAAGTAAACTTAATTCGCCCTTTGGGTCATTCAAATGAAGTTTATTTCAAAAGCATCTGTTTGAGAACAAATGAAGGCGGCGGCGTAAAAGATTTTCGGTTGAAATTTAAAGGTTATATTGCAGACATATGTTATGTCGTAAATAAACAAGAAAACATCATGACATTATTGAGAATTTTTTGGCCCACACCATTCTTCAAGAAAAAATTTGGGAGGGGCATTTTTGATAGGCCTTTTTAGCTGTCACCGACAAAAATCGTCAAAATTTTTATTCAGACTGTTCACCCTTTTAAGGGAAGTTACGACCAGGATTGGTCGTATTTCGTAGATATTCGTACCGGAATTCAACTTGATACAAATATGTACGAAATTTAAACTAAATCGAATCTTTACATCGTCCTTAAGGAATACTATTTTTTTCAAAAGTGGACTGTTATATCCTTTTTCCACACCAGATGAGAAGTTTAAAAAATTGGGATCTTATTTCATATTGTCTTGAGATATTAACAGAGATGTTGGTAATACGAGAAGGTGTGATTCAAATATTTTGGTGTGCTAAGTTTCGACTAAATTACGAACTCAGTTCACTTTTTATGTGACTGATATATTTTCAATTTTGACTATTTGTGGGGAGGTAAGAGAACCGATATAAGAGACATTTTCTTTAGCATACTAGATCATATTCCGACAGAAATATTGGAATATATGGATGTTGGTGTAAATTTTGATTATAAATTTGAATATTTTAATAATTTTTTTTAGAGAGTAAAATATTAAACATTAATTTCATCCGGCCAGAAATTATCCTCCACCATTGATTAAAAGATACAATTTTTAAATAAGATATCTGGATTAAAACGTGTTCCACTTTTAACTGCAAATACCCATGAGATCGGTTGAAGAATGCAATTAACGTTTTCAAACCGAATATCGGTGGTTACCGATATATGGAAACCGTGGACCAATGTGGACAATGTTTTGACACCGGAAATCGATATCGTGAAGTGATATCCTGTTATTTCTTGCCTAGAATTGATGAAATGTATATGGAGAATATGTGGTTAAAACAAGACGGCGCCACATGTCATATAGCCTGAGAAACATTTCAATTGCTGCATCAGTCAGTTCCTGGTCGTGTTGTTTCGTGTTTTGAAGACCATAATTGGCCGACCAGATCGAGCGATTTAACACCTTTATATATTTTCTTTGGTGTTTTTTGAAGTCGATGGCTTACGCGAATAAGCCGACGATGATTCAAGCCTTTAAAGAGGAAACTGGACGACGCATTAATGAAATACCCCAGCATTTATTCATTAACAGATCGCATGTGTGCCAGTTAAGCGGAAGCGGCCATCTTCAAGATATTTTGTTCCAATAATAACCCCATTCCGTCAACAATACGGCATAATCATTTGATACGGCCAAAACGCGCCTCATCGAAATAACGGGCTTAGACCGTCTGGCTGGTGCGGACGATCAATCTCGAAGGGAGTATCCGATTTAGTCCAAACTTGGTACATCTTAATATTATTATCAAATTTAGATCGAGTTCGGAGATTTTAATGCGCAGAAAGAGAAAGGAAAATCCGATTTTCTCCAAACTTTGCAAATCCTAATATTTAAATTACTGCCATGTCAGCTGCGAAAATTAACAATATCGGACAATTCCGTCAAGTACTTCCACCACAAATGTTGAATATTTATAACTGTTATAAAATGTTATGTAAGTGTCGGTTTATCTTCAAATTGCGCACGCCGAAATAGTTTTATTAAACCAACGTCTGGTGTGAAGATGGAATATAACGGTTTACTCCTTCTGGTGCATCAATCATAAAGGGTCAAAACTTTGATTCATACTCAATACTTCCATCAACTAAAGATCTGTTATAAAAATAGTAGGGATCGGACCACTCCTTCTGGTACCTCCCCCACAAAGGGTCAAAGTTTTGAACAACCAAAACAATCATAAAATCCGAAATAAGTATACGGAAGTCTTCATATTTCACACATCCCATTAGGGTCTGGTTTGAAGATAGGATATATCTCTCCACTCCTTCTGGTACCTCCCCCACAAATGGTCAAAATTTTGAATATCAATGAAGCTCATAAAACCTAAAACTAACATCCGATTCCATTCAGACTTTGCACATCTCAATATTTCCATTAACACAAGATCGACTATAAATATGGTAGAGATCGGACCCTTTCTTCTGGCACCTCCCCTACAAAGAGTCAACGTTTTGAATTACACAAATCGGTCAAAATGTTAAATGTTGATGAAACTCATAAAACGCGAAGTTTACATCGTATTTAATTCAGACTTGTTACATATTTCCAACAGCACAAGATCTGTCATAAAGATGGTTGAGATCGAATCATTTCTTCTGGTACTTCCCTTACATAGGGTTCAAAAGTTTGAAAAACAAAAAAAAATCGCTTTCAACTCTCTTTATATTTCACACACACAAATATTTTTGCTAACACAAGATCTCTTGTGGAGATGATATATAAATATCTGCGAACCCCTTCTGATACCTCATCCACCAAGGGTCACAATTTTCAATATAAGTATACTGTCATAACTGGCGAAACAAATCGGCGATTTGCACTTATCTCATATAAAGTATAGGAAGTAGTCGATATAGTCCAAGTCTGGCGCGTTGTAATATTTACATCAGTCTTAAGTCAGATACGAATTGGTCAATATTGGCCAACTGCTTCTGAACCTCCCCCATGAAGAGTCAACAATTTGATTAATCATAACTCAAGGCTGGGCGTACGCATCTGTTGGTAAAAAAGACTGATACTATTTTACTTGTGTTTTTTTATACCCTCCATCCTTCTATGGAGGGTATATTAGCATTGTCATTCCGTTTGTAACTCCTCGAAATATTCATAATAGATCCTGCAAAGAATAAATATTTTCGATCAGCGTAAGATTCTAAGTCGATTTAGCAATGTCCGTCCGTCTGTGGAAGTCACTCTAGCTTCCGAACGAAATTAAGTAGGTTAATAAAATTTTACTCAAATGTGTAGTATGCCTGCAGGACTTTTGGTATTGAAAATGGACCATGTAGGTCCACGTTTTCATGTAGCCCCCATATAACGGTACCTCCCGATATTCGGTATTTTGACGATTTTAGCGACATTATTAGTTGGAATTTTTTCAAATTTGATATTTGAAGTTCGAAATGGATACTTCAGCATAAGACAGAAAATTGTCTGTGCAGTTCCACGTCTTCGTATAACCCCCATGTAACGGTATCTCCCGATATTCGGTATTTTGATTTTATCGACATTATAACAGATTTTTTTAAGTTTCGCATTTGAATATTGTAATGGTTTCTGACAAATGTTACCTATGCAGGTCCATGTCGTCGTATAGACCCTAATATAATAGCTACATTCGGTATTTTTAAGATTTTAATAGAATTTTTAACGGATTTTATTGTTTTTGAGAATTGCCAAATTCGTTCTAAATGGTGGAGGGTATTCAAATATCGACCCGGCCGAACTTACAGCTGTTTTACTTGTTTTTTTTTTTTTTTTTTTTTTTTTTTTGCTTTATCATCGAATTTAATTATTTTTCTCCTGTATGGTGAGCTTAGTGAACCATTTATGGTCATAGAATTATTGCCATAGGTTTTAAACTAGATTTTGTAACTTGACTTCAGATATTCTATATTCTCATACATTATAAAATGACAATCCACATTAAGAAGTATTCTTTTTGGGTGTACTTTACTCAACAAGGGCCCTCAATCTCAAAAGAGATTGAGTTCCAATCGGTGTTGCAGTATTGGAAGAACAAGCACGGACATGTTTCTGTTACAGAAGCAGTGGCCTCTGTTTATCAAGTTTTACTTTTAAATACTTTCATCGTCATTCTCTCCCCACCCTGCTATGCTACACAGAATAACTTAATTGTTTAAACATTGTATTTCGTAGCTGATGAATTTTTAATATTAGAAAATACTTATTAATCTTCAAAGTATCTCTCTCTCTCTCTCGCTATCGTTCCATACCTAAATCCCAAACCAAAAGCGTGTTCGTGTTCTGAACTTAATTATGTTTACGACGTTGTTTGATATTCCGATGAATATAACTTTTGCCGCTCTTAATACAGTTAATCTAGAACAAAAATAAAAACATTTACAATACAAACACACACACACACTCAGTTGCAAAATAAAGTAAATTCATTCATTCCTCTGCTATTTTTGCAAACCACAAAATAAATTTAAGAAGTTTTGTATTTCAACCAAAAGTGAAACGAACAGAAAAAAAAACAAGCGACTAAAAACTTTGGTAATTAAAGCACAACTTAACTTTTATCCGAAATTTATATATTTTCCTCATTTAATCAATTCCGTGAATTTCGTATTTCAATTAGGGATGACAGACAAGAAGAGTTTTGGAGATTTTTGCAATACCAAGTTTCATGATGTTAAAGATACAGGGTGAGATAAAACAAGTAAAAAAGCATTAAGTTCGGCCGGACCGAACTTTGAATACACTCCATGATTTTAGAGACGTAATTTATCGGAACTAATTCAAATTTAGTATTCGAAGTTCGTAATGAATACTGCAGCCTATGGCAGAAAATTGTCTGTGTAGGTCCACGTCTTCATATAGCCCCCATATAACGGTACCCCCGATATTCAGTATTTTGACGATTTTACCTACATTGTTACCGATTTTTTTAAGTTTCGCATTTCGCTTATGACCAATGTTATTTATGCTGGTCCAAGTCGTCGTGTAGACCCTAATATATTGCTATATTCGGTATTTCTTAGATTTTAAAAGAATTTTTAATGGATTTTATTTTTTGAAAATTGGCAAATTCGTACCAAATGGTGGAGGGTAATCAAAGTTCGGCCCATCCTTTTTACATCTTTTTTATTTAATATTTATTAATGAAGCAAAAAATGTCCGAAATTGCATCAAATTTTAGAATAAGTTCAGATTGGTTCGAATTGCTCAGCTTTGGCATGAATTATGGCCTACTAACGGCCAATGAAACCGTCACATGCAGCCTGAATGTTGCTCTGCGGTATTTTGGCCCATTCCCGGCAAAGCGCTTGCTTGAGATGATCGACACTGTTGTATTTTTTTAGTGCCAACCTTGCTTTGTAAAATACTCCAGACACAACATTCCAACAGATTGGTATCCGTAGATTTGGTGGCCATTGTGCGCTGGAAATGATGCGAGAAACCTAATTTTTAACCATTCTTGTGTGGCGTTTGCTTAGTGCGATGGTGCTGTGTCCTGTTGGAATGTCCAGGGTCTGCGGTCAAAATGTTTGCGTGCCCAAGGCTTTAATACACCCTCCAGAATATTTTCGCGATAATATTCGGCATTTATTCTGATGCCACGGTCGATTAATACGAGCGGAGAGCGACCATCGGCTGTTATGGCGGCCCACACCATCACCAAGGCCGGCGCTTGAGTTGTGGTGGCCAACCGAGGGTGCACATTTTCAGCTGACCTCTTTGGCAAGTAAACACGGTCGCTTTGTTTGTTTACAAACTGCTGGACAACGAATGTTTTCTCATCGGAAAAAAACAAATTCGACAGCTTACCACTTTCAGCCAAGCGAAGCAACCCTTTAGCTTTTTTGAGTCTATTTTCTGTTGCGGTGTAAGTTCTTGCACTTTTTGGAATTTCAAGGGTTTTACCCCGAGTTCATTTTTCAATATTTGCCGAATGCCGAATGGAACATTGTGATAATTTCAGCTCACGAGCCATTTTTCGGCCAATGCGACGTGGGTTGCGATCAAGTCGCTTCCTTAGTTTTCGTACCATTTCTGCTGATGTTGCTGTTTTCTTCCATCCACTTCCTTGCGGTAGGGCTACACTACCAGTATCACGGTAACGAGCGATGATACGAGACACAAAAAATTTATTCACATTTAAATGTTGGAGTCCCCTTTTCCAGCCAAATATAAAGAAATTATAAACAACAAATATAAAGAAAAAACGCTTGAATTCCATCACGAATAACTTTTTTTCTAAAAAATTCTTACCAAAATGCTTTTGTAGGCTTGTAAACAATATAATGAGCTTTCACTGGAATAAATTTAACAGCTGTCGGACGAGTGCCTTAGAAATGACAGCAGTCTGAAGTTGGTTGCAGTTTTTTCATCTCACCCTGTAGTTATCGATTTGTATAATTTATCCTGTGGCTTTAAAAAATTGTTAAATTTTGAAAAGGTCCCCAATTTGGGTATTATTTTTTTTCTTCAATATTCCCCCTTGGGCATACCTAATTTAAAAAACGAACGGCCATGGCTATGATACCATGGCTCCACGACTTTTGGCGATTTCTTATTACGGATAGAAAATTGAAAACTGTTAACGACGACGACGATACTGTCTTCCTTTTCAAGGATATCGCTATGGGCCATGGGCCCAGGATGGCAAGCAAAACAATTCGCTGATGGGCTAGCTTTTCACTCGATTACTGCTGTTCCTCTCTGCTGAATGCCTACCAAAATATTCTTAATTAAGAACAAGGCTTGTTCGGCAACGACAACAGTAGTAGCAACAACAACACCAAGTGTTAGTGTAAACAATGCTTTCGTGTGGGTGGATGGGTGGCTGAGTGTTTGGTTGGTTGATTAACAAGTCCTTGGAGAATTTAAATAAATTTAGTTCGAGATAATAAACCAAAAAATGCGGTGGAAGTGTAAACTGTAAACTCATTACAGTGTTTATGCCGAAGGCGTCGATTATCAGGAAAAACTCTTAGCAGCTGCAACGGCAGCAGAGGAAGAAGTGGCAGAAGAGTAACTAAGATATACTTAATTGTATAACTAATTGAATACCAAAGAAACCGGTACTTCTATGACTAATTCATGGCGGAGCTGGTAATTATGTGGTAGTAGGTTTTTTAAAAACCGTGGGGCACTAAGATTCTCTTATTATTTTGGGCCTTAGATTTAATGTAAGCAAATAAAAAATTTTGAATTTCTTTAAATTGTTGGAATATTCAATTATAGATGAAATATTCAATTAAATATTGTATTATTTCCAATGACCGTATCTTTAATCTTTGTTTGAAGTGAGAATTGCTTGATAGATATTGAACTCTGTACCACCAAAAAAACCAATGGGGAAAAATCACCGCTCCATCAAATAATGCAATTTTTGAAGCTTGGGCGCCACTAATCGTATGTAATGTCAATATTTTAAGGATTTCACGAACACGATTTCTACGACGGCTATTTTGGAAAACGGTACAATAATTCAGCAGCAAAACATGTCTAAAGCTACACTTAAACTTGAATTGTCAAAAATATTTTATTTTTCGTTTGTCGACATTGATTGATTATTGATTAGTTGGTTATACTGACAGCTGTAGCGACAGCTCTGTAGCCAATGACCGTATAAACAAATATAATATCGAACTATTTAAGACAATTCCGAAATGTTATTTACAAATAAAATTCTCCGTAAAAAATGCAGAATTTGAAAGAAGAATTGTGTTAAGTTTCAAAATGGATTTTCAGGGTGAATAGTAGCATTTTTATATTCTCAGTCATATGGCTAGGGAAGGAATATATCATTTGATACGGCCAAAACGTGCCTCATCGATATATCGGTTTTAGACCCTAGGTCTCTTTGAACCAAATCCGTATCAGGACATTTGGAGTCGATCTAGCGATGTCTGTCTGGCAGGCTGGTGCGCACGATAACTCTCGAATTGAATATCCGATTTGGTACAAAGTCTGAATGGAATCGGATGATAATTTCGCGTTTTATGAGCTCCATGGATACTCAAACTTTTGCCCCTTTGTCGGGGAGGTACCAGAATAAGGGGGTACCGTAAATATATCCTATCTTCACACCAGATCTTGGGTTGATAAAAATATCGTGATTTGGAGAGAACAGTAGGCTTTTTTCGGATTTTATGATCGTTTTGGTGTTTCAAAACTTTGACACTTTTTTGGGGGAGGTACTTGAAGGCATGGTCCGATCTCTAACATCTTTACAACTGGTCTTGTGTTGATAGAAATGTTGAGATGTGCCAAGTCGAAATCGAATCGGATATTAATTTCGTATTTTATGAGCTTCATGGATGTTCCAAATTTTGACCCTTCGTGGGGGAGGTACAAGAAGTAATGGTCCGATCTCAACTATCTTTATAACAGATCTTGTATTTATAAAACTATTCAGATGTGCCAAGTCTGAATGCAATCTGATGCTAATTTCGTGTTTTATGAGCTTCATGGGTATTCATTGTGGGGGAGGTACCAGAAGGAGTGCACCGATATATTCCAAATCTCACCCCAGACCTTGGGTATTTAAAGTCCTTTATGTATGGTTAATATTGGACACAAAAAAAACAAAACCATTTTGGGATTTTTATCTACTGACCACACTAAGCTTGGACCAAATATTATATTCGCTTTAAAAATTGCCATCCACAGCAGTCAGACAGAGAGACGAATATATACCCATGTCTAAAACCACTCCAATTTTCCAAAAAAAAAAAAAAAAAAAAAAAAAACAAGTAAAAAAGCAGTAAGTTCGGCCAGGCCAAACTTTAAATTTAGGAAATTTTCAAAAAAAAATCCATTAAAAATTCTTTAAAAACCTTTCAAATACAGAATCTCGGAAGGTGCCGATATATAGGGGATAGACGATATTGCGGACCTATATAGACAAATCTATTTCGGGGGAAAAGTACTCACAAAGAACTCCTTGTGCGGAATTTCAGACAATATCATTCAAAAATGTGGCTAAAATCAACATAATATCGAATATCGGGGGGTACCGTTATATGGGGGCTATACGATATCTCAGACCTATGTAGGAAATTCTCTTCCAGGGGATAAAGTACTCACAATGAACTCTTTGTGTAGAATTTCAGACAATTCTATTGAAAAATGTGACTGACATCATCAAAATACCGAATATAAGGGGGTACCGTTATATGGGGCCTTTACGATATCCCGGACCTATAACTATAATTTTCTTCCAGGGGATAAAGTACTCACATAGAACTCTTTGCGTAGAATTTCAGACAATTCCATTGAAAAAATGTGGCTAACATCATCAAAATAGCGAATATCGGGGGACCCTTATATGGAGGCTATACGGTACACCCTATAACGATAATTCTCTTCCAGGGGATTAAGTACTCACAAAGAACTCTTTGTGTAGAATTTCAGACCATTCCATTGAATAATGTGGCTAACATCATCAAAATGCCGAATATCGGTGGGGTACCGTTATATGGGGCCTATGGGATATCATGGACCAAAATAGTCCACCTGCCTGCAGACAAAAGACAGACCTGTGCAAAATTTTAGCTTCCTATCTTAATTCGTTTTGACTGTAGCGTGATTACAACAGACGGACAGGGCTAAATCGTCTTAGAATTTTACGCTGATCAAGAATATTTATGGTGGAGGGTATAAATAGGATTTTGTATTAAAGAGTGTAGTAGTCAGGCTGAGGATGAGTTTTTATGCTCTCATTTATATAGCTACAGGGGCATATGTCGTTTCAGGTTGCCAAAATGTGCCTTATCGAAATAACGGTTACATCTTTAAGTGAAATCCGTATCGAGAAATTTGGGGTTGTTACCATATCCGCCAGGCCGATAACTTTCAAGCCAGTGTCCCATTTAGTTCAAAGCAAGTATTCAAGTTCGAGCCGATATTTGAATACCGACATTTTGGTACTTGTATTTTCAGAGGCATCCCTTTTCCTCATGCTGCAGGGTATTTAACGGTCGACCGGCCGAACTCAATGTCTTGTCGTTTCTTTTATTTTCGTTTTTTACAGATGTTGCTGCGGCTGACATTCCCCCTTGCCAAATACACGTCATTTCATATATTTTTAGAGATTTTCAATTTTTACGGCAAATTATTCCCATAAAGTATTGAAAATTATTTTGTTAAGAACGTTAAGAACAAAAATATATATATTTAACATGAAACCCATATTTCGAGAATATGGTTGGCAATGGTTTTGTTTACTGGAAATTTATTGCTCAATCAATTTCTGGCAATTTTCGGCAGCTGGAGGAACATTCAAACACTTTAAATTTATTGACTTGTGTCAAAACATAAAATCTTTCCCTCATTAAATTCTTATTAAATTTGACAAATTTCTTCAAGCACTGGCGTGGGGAGGTTTGTTCATTCATTCGATGGATCCATGTTAAGGCATTACCTCGTTAAGCCATAAAAGTATAAAATGGCTACGAAATTAGGATTCGCCATTGGATTTGTCTAAACAACAACAAGCCAAACAAATAACTTCGTTTGGTAAGTGTCAGCAAAGACGTTTAGACCTTTCACACGACTTGTTAGTAGCACCAGCAGTCGCTGTGTGTGTGTGAGTCCCTTGTGTTGTTGACAACGCATGGTGAAAATGAATTGTTTAACGGTCCTTGGAAATTCGACTGGAGTAGAGTAGGCACGGGCACAGAACTTTTGTGTGACAGACGGCAGGGGGTGGGGGAGGTGGTGTGAAAAACTTACACCAAAGACGGAGAGGAATCAACATTCCTTTCACACGCACGCACACACACTCACACACAGACATCCTTATTTCGCCAACATGGCACGCACATTTTCCATTTTGAGGGCATATCATGTGTGTCAATATATATAGTTTGTGTGTGTGTGCGTATCTGAGCGCCAGGATATTTGTATATCTTAATACGCTCAAAGTTGTGTGTAAACATTTTGAACGAATCCACTAATCTCCACCGCTCATGGTTATGATAAATCTTAGTGAACCACAAAATTTTACGCTTCTTCGTATCTGCTTCATCTTAAGGACCGCAACTAATACCAAACAATGCCGGAACCGAGAAGCACGTCTCTACACCTCCCCCACCCCCACCCTTGACGAATGGGGAGATATGTTTCTGTAATATTAAGTAATTTTCAAAAGTATTTGCTCGCCTAGTTAATTTCATCATTTTCTTTTCAATTTTATCTCAATTTTCAATTCAATTTCATTTTTTCAATTTTTTTGTTCGTTCGCTATGCTCTCATCTTCCATCACTGATTTATTTTCCGTATATTATTGCGTTCTCTTTCGTAGGTATCATGGATGCGGCGAAAAGGCGACGAACTGGCACTTATTACATTCGGCCGCCACACATACAGCGGAGACTCCCGTTATTCGCTGGAGTTTGAGGAGCCAAACGATTGGAAACTTTTAATCCAATACGCCAACGAACGTGACGAGGGTCCTTATGAGTGTCAAGTTTCATCACATCCGCCTTTAGTGTTGTTAGTCTATTTGACTGTAATTGGTAAGTATCAAAACAGCAGCAACACAACAGCAGAAGATCTGAACATTCACGAAGTTCTACATATACTATATATACTTCAATTACATACACACATACATATATACACAACACTTATCCTCACTGACACCATTTCATCAGTTGGCAAAGAATAAAGACAAATATATTGTCTAAGAAGCCCAAGAAGGTGGGGCCTTTTAGATAACTTTGATCGTCAGTTTGTTAGGAGAGAGAGGGAGATACGGTAGGTAGGTGAGTAAAACTGAAACTATACAGGAACCTCCCATGCACCAACAAACTGGTAAATTAAAGCATTCATAATCTTTATTAATAAGAGTCAAGTAATTGACTAACTGACTGACAGACAGACTTAACGATTCCTCAAAGCCCAGACGAAAGGGCTCAAGGTAGAATCTTGATTTTTTTGATCACTCTTGATAAGGATGTTTTTATACCCTCCACTATAGTATGGAGGGTATATTAAGTTTGTCATTCCGTTTGTAACACCTCGACTTGACCAGCATAAAACTCTATGTCGATTTATCGATGTCCGTCCGTCTGTGGGAATCACTCTAACTTCCGAACAAAATTAACAAAATGAAATAGGTTTTTTTACTCAAATGTGTATTATGTCTACAGGACTTTTGGTATTGAAAATGGGCCATGTAGGTCCACGTCTTCGTATAGCCCCCGTGTAACGGTACCCCCCGATATTCGGTATTTTTATGATTTTAGCGACATTATTTACCCGAACTTTTTTCTTTGAACTTTGAATTTCATAATGAATACTACAACCTATACCAGAAAATTGCCTGTCATGGTGGAGGGTACTCAAAGTTCGGCCCGGTCGAGTTTTTTTTTTTTTTTTTTGAAATTCGCACTAGAACGGGACGAAAAGTAGTAAAAGGTGCTAAATATTAATAATATTGTACTTGAGGAACTAGTAGAGCTAGAACTCTTAAATTTTGAATGAGGACACTGATGGAACGTACAATTGATGTACCAATGGCTTTTTAAAAAAAAATGCACTGTATGTGTACAAAAAGTACTAAAATGTACTACAAAATTTGCAACACTTCGTATCAAGGTGAACGGTTAGAGACTGAGGAATGTAGATAGTTGGGGAAATTCGTACTTATGTTGTACTACGTGGTGCTAAATTTGGTACAATTTAAATTTTGGGTGAACCAAATAGAGCTGCTATCCTGAAAATTGTAAATAAGATTACTGGCGGAGTGTAGGATTGGGATATGTAAGAAATTTTGAAAATTCGAACTGAAGTGTATTAAATTGTACCAAATTTGGTACAATTTGGATTTGGGTGTACCAATAGAGCTCGTATCCTGAATATTGGAAAGTAGCTAACTGTCGGAGTGAAGGATTGGGATATGTAGGTAGTTTTGGAAAGTTTTGTACTTATATGTACTTAATGACGCTAAATTTAGTACAATTTAAATTTTGGATACACCGGTAAAATTTGAATTCTAAAATTTGAAAATAAGATTTCTATTGGACTCTATGATGTACAGGGTGAGATAAAAAAGTAACAAAGTTAAAAGCCATAATTTTTATTTTTTTTTTTTAATTTTATTGAATGAAAGCAAAAAATTCCGAAAATATTGCCAAAGACACAATATATCTAAATTTTAGGGATTCAAAGGAATCTTCAAAAGATAGTGGTAGAGGGGGGAACTTGCGATGTAAACTTTCAAAACCCCAAAACAAGTGCCTTCTTTTTTATATTCTCAGCCATATGGCTAGAGAGGGTATATATGATTTGATACGACCACAACGTGCCTCCTTGAAATAACGATTTTAGACCCAAGGTCTCTTTCGACCAAACTCGTTTCAGGACATTTAGAGTCGGTCTATCCATGTCCGTCCATCCGCCCGTCCGTCTGGCTGGCTAGTGCGCATGATATCCTATTTGGTCCAAACTTGGTACATCGTAATACTACTATCAAGCTTAAATCGAATTCCGAGATGGGCAATATCGTTTCACTCCATCGGCACCTCCTTCACAAAAGGTCGAAGTTTTCTAACAAATGTTATATCTACATTTTGACCGATTATCTCCAATTTCAATAGGGTCGTCCTTAGGCCAAACAAATAATTTGTGCAAAATTTCATCTGGATAGGGCAATAAATGCGAACTGTACTTTGTTTACAAAAATACATGGACAGGCGGACAGACAGACGGACGGACATACATAAATCGACTCAGAATGTGAGTCTATCTCGTTTCCTTTTGCCTGTTACAAACAAATGCACAAAGACACAATGTAGGGCGTAGGGTATAACAAGTAAAAAATATAAAGTTCGACTGCCAAACTTTTAATACCTCCAGGAAAAATGGCAAAAACCATTAAAATGCCGAATATCGGGAGGTACCATTATACCAAATCATGGACCTACACATGCAATGTTTCGCCAAAGGAGCTAGAACCCATTATGACTTACAAATACCAATTTTCAGACAAATCCGTGAAAAATGTGGCAAAAATCATCAAATTACCGAATATCGGGAGGTACCGGAGGTACGAACTGGGACCCATTTCGACCCACAAATACCAATTTTTAGACAAATCCGTGAAAAATGTGGCAAAAAAATTTAAATACCGAATATCGAGAGGTACCTTATGAATATATATACTTTATGGGGTCTACGACGAATATTTAAGGATGTTACAAACGGAATGACAAAGTTAATATACCCACCTTTCTAAGGTGGAGGGTATAAAAAGGGACCGAAAATACCCCTTTGTTGACTCGCTTGAGGGTATTCAACAAAAATATTATACCATAGTATGGAGGGTATATTAAGTTTGTCATTCCGTTTGTAACACCTCGCAATATACATTTTAGACCCCACAAAGTATATATATTCTTGATCAGCATAAAATTCTATGTTGATTTAGCGATGTCCGTCAGTCTGTGGAAATCACTCCTGCTTTCGAACGATTTGAAGTAGATAGATAAAATTTTACTCAAATGTATATTACGTCTGCAGGACTTTTTTGAAAATTGAAAATGGGCCATGTAGATCCACGTCTTCGTATAACGGTACCTCCCGATATTCGGTATTTTGATGATCTTAGCTACATTGTTACCGATTTCTTTTAAGATTCGCATTTGCTGCTGCTGAATATTCCCCGTAATTATTGAAAAAATTACAATTTGACGCACAGTGTTATTTTCAACCTACTAGTAGTGTAAAATCTGTTTACATGAATTTGTAATGAGTTATCCATTCATTCATGGCCCTAAAATGCTCTGCTTTAAAACTTCACTCCCAGGTCATACAGCCATTGGCCTTGTTTATTTACACACTCTTCCACCAAAACTAAGGCCATTACATCCACAGGCCTGGAATAATTCTCATTTACTTCACTTCACTCCAAAACAAATGGCCGTGATGATGACGCTGTATTTTTCTTGCTGTCCCAACAAGTACACAAACAAGTATATATACTACACACACACACATACATCCTTAGTGTACAGTTTATATAGTTGATGATAAAAATGTGTACAATCAATCATTTTGATGCCGAGTGGTTGTTCACACTTCATTCTCAATTCTATGTTCGTCTCGCTTTTCCACATCGTAAATTCTTTGCCAGCCATAAAACCTTCAATTCTTCATGCACACAACAACAACAACAGCAACGGCAGACAGCAGCTTCGTCATCGTTAATGCCCAACCGCCCACACCCAGCCCACCACGGCACTGTCACTTTTAAGGAGTTGAGAGCGTACTGAGATTTCTGTCACAAGATTATGAATTTCAATTTTCGCTTTTCTCCTGTCCACTTTGTTGATGTGTAATGATGGGCAAGTGAATGGCCAAGATGATGATAATGGGACGATGGAAGACAGTCAGAAAGGGAGACATGGACCCAGGTTTAATGTTTGCAGCATGAGTGAGTGAGTGTGTGTGAGTGTGCCAGCGAATGTGGGCGTCATAAATAAAGTACAGAGCAAAGGCGTTAACATGCCAATCCCCCCCTGAAATTCTCGACCATTTTGTGTGTCCATCAAACTGACGTGAGCATATCCTTTCAATTTACCTACTCCCTGTTTCCCTTTCATATTTGCCTCGTAACCAAAACGAATTGAATTTTACAAGATGATGAGTCGCAGATTGATGAAAGGATAACGGATGAAATGCACCAGCACCACCAGCCGCAGCAGAAGGATGTCGATAATGTACTTCGGTCTGATATATATCATAACCCCAAAAAGCATTTCTAACCGACTATAAAATTAACATTGCTTCGGTTCGAGCTGGAGAAATTTTGGGAGTAAAAAAATAATATTTACCAAGAAACAAATCGATATGAGCATGGACGATTTTTGCTGCTTTTCGTTTATTGCATTGGAGTTCTGTTTACACTCGCCCACTTTTATGACCCTTGGAGGAAGTGAGGGAGGGGGGGAGGAAATATAAATTTTATGAACAAGCATGATGACTACAAGTGAACGTTGGCACATTCATTAACCAACGTCAATTGCAATTGATGTGTGGCAGCGATTTGTTGTTGCGTCTAGGTTTGAAAACAACCAGTATGAAATGGAATGGGTTGAATGTAATTAAACTCGGGCCATACAGAAAAGAGAAACTCATTTTGCTCCATTCCAAGTAAGCTGTAAAATTCAATAATTCATGTCTAAATAATTGATCAACAAGTTTAAAAGTATCAGTCGGTTGTGCCGACAGATGTATACCCTCAGCCATATGCCTAGAGAGGGTATATATCATTTGATACGGTCAAAAGGTGCCTAGTCGGAATAACGGTTTTAGATCCTAGGTCTCCTTGGACCAAATCCATTTCAGGACATTTGAAGTCGATCTAGCGATGTCCGTCCGTCTGTGTGTCTGGCTGGTGTGCATAACTCTTGAAGGGAGTGTCCGATTTGGTCTAAACTTGGTACATCATAATATTTTATATTTTTAGATCGAGTTCGGAAATGGGCAATATCAGTCCTCTCTTTCCCCCCCCCCCCCCCCCCCCCACAAAAGATCAAAATTTTTACAAATATATTCTCTGCACAGAAAGAGAAACTATTATCCGATTTTGCTCCAACTTTACTAATCGATCCACTCCAACAAGTACCTCCCCCACAAAGGGTCAACATTTTGAATAATTATAACTCTTATTAAATGTGATATAAAGATCCGAACGTCTTCAAATTTCACGTATTCCAATATTTTTATAAACCCAAGATCTAGTGTTAACATGGGATGTATCAGTAACTCCTTCTGGTACCTCCCCCACAAAGTGTCGAAATTTTGAATATCCATGAAGCTCATAAAACGCCAAATTAACATCCGATTCCATTTAGACTTGGCACATCTCAATATTTCTATCAACACAAAATCTGTTATAAAGGTGGTATAGATTGAACCATTTTTTCCCTCCCATACATAGGGTTCAAGATTTTGAAAAACAAAACGCTCAAATAAAGCGAAATAAACATCAAACTCTCTTCAAATTTCTTGCTAACACGAGATCTGTTGTGAAGTTGATATATATCTGCCAACCCCTCTTGGGGTCAAAATTTTCAATAATTATATCTGTCATAACTTTCAAAACAATTTAGCAATTCTTTAATACTTGCTATAAATATTTCTCTCAATAATAAGTCTGATATGAATATGAAATTTATCGGTATTTATGATTTCGCATAAAATTGGACATAAATATCATTTCTTTTAATGTTGCCCAATATTTCGCTCAATATTTTTCAGTTGTATCAGATGGAGTACAAAAGTGGAATATTTCGGTAGACTCTATCTTGTACATCACGCACATTTTAACATTTTCAAAAATTACTACATATCTCTTATAAAGTGAAGTAGTGAGCCGATATGATCCATACCAGGAATGTCGGAATATTTACATCATATTTTTGGGTAATTGTAACACTAATCAAATTATTTTTAAATAATCGAACAAAGGCTGAGGGTATATATCTGTCGGCAATACCGACTGATATTTTTTAACTTGTTTTAATATATTTTGACTTCTGTTATGATTATTCAAATAGCTCACCCTCTATGTACTAGGTTCCGAAGGAATGGGCCGAGATTGTCCATTTGGTATCGGACCTAAATAAATATGATAAAAATATTGCAAGGTGCCAGGTTTGGACTATATCGACTACTTCCTTTACTTTATATGAGATATGTGATAAGTTCTTTTTTATTCGTCATGGAATTCAAGCGTGATAGTGTGATTTCATTATATTTGGCTGGGAAACCACACGAGGCTACCCTTAGAGCACTCCAGCATTTAAATGTGAATGAATCTTTAGTGTCTCGTACCTACCACTAGCGTGACCCGGCGTCAAGGACGTGGACGGAAGAAACCAGCAACATCAGCAGAAATGATTCGAAAAGTAAATAAGCGACTTGATCGAAACCCGCGTCGCAGTAGCCGAAAAATGGCTCGTGAGCTGAACATATCGCAATATTCCATTCGGCAAATATTGAAAAATGAGCTCGAGATAAAACCATTGAAATTCCAAAAAGTGCAAGAACTTACACCGCCACAGAAAGAAAATAGACTCAAAAGTGCTCAAGAATTGCTTCGCTTGGCCGTAAATGGTGAATTGCCGGGTTTGGTTTTCTCCGTCTCCGATGAGAAAACATTCGTTGACCAGCAGTTTGTAAACAAAGAAAATGATCGTGTTCACTTGCCAAAGAGGTCAGCTGAAAATGAGCTCCTTCGGTTGGCCACCAGAACTTAAGCCTCAAGCCGGCCATGGTCATTGTGTGGGCCGCCATAACAGCCGATGGTCGCTCTCCGCTCGTATTAATCAACCGTGGCATCAGAATAAATGCCGAATATTATCGCGAAAATATTCTGGAGGGTGTATTAAAGTCTTGGGCATGCAAACATTTTGGCCGCATACCTTGGACATTCCAACAGGACTCAGCGCCATAGCACTCAGCACGCGCCACCCAAGAATAGTTAAAAAATAAGGTTCCTCGCTTCATTTCAGCGCACAATGGCCACCAAAATCTACGGATACCAATCCGATGGACTATTGTGTCTGGAGTATTTTGGAAAGCAAGATTGGCACTAAAAAAAGTTGACCAATTCGAACAAATCTAAACTTATTCTAAAATTTGATGCTATTTCCCATATTATGGCTATTGAATTTGTTTCAGTTTTTTTATCTCACCCTGTATATATGTTTCATTCGATTTAATATTTAAGTATTTTCAATGCTTAATGTGCACTCCTTATACCCTCAACCATATGGTATATATCATTTGATACGGTCAAAACGTGCCTAGTCGAAATAACGATTTTTAACCCCAGGTCTCTTTGGAACAAATCCGTTTCAGAACATTTGGAGTCGATTTAGCGATACCCGTCCGTCCGTCCGTCTGTCAGTCTCGAACGGAGTATTTGATTTGGTCCAAACTTGGTACAACGTAATATTTTTGTCAAACTTAGATCGAGTTCGGAGATGGACAATATCGGTCCATTCCTTCTGATAACTCCTCCACAAAATGTCAAAATTTTCAAAAAAAAAAATCTGCAAAGCAAGAGAAATGATAATCCGAGTTTGCTCCAACTTTGAAAATCGTAATATTTCGATCAGTGCTAGGTCAGGTGCGAACATGGACAATATCGCTTCACTCCATCAAGTACCTCCCCCACAAATGGTCAAAATTTTGAATAATTACAACTCTTATAAACTGTGATGTAAGAGTCCGATTACCTTCAAATTTCACACATCCCAATATTTGTATTAATCCAAGGTCTGGTGTTTAGATGAAATATATCGTTCCACTCCTTCTGGTACCTCCCCCACAAGAGGTTGAAATATTCAAAAGATATATTTTCTGCACAGAATGGGAAAATATAATCCGATTTTGATCTACCTTTGCAAATCCTAATATTTGCGTTAGTGCCAATCCAGATGCGAAAATGGACAATATCGGTCCACTCCATCCAATACCTCCCCCACAAAGGGTTATAATTTTGAATAATTATAACTCTTAGAAAATGTGATTTAAGAGTTTTATTGTCTTCAAATATCACATATCCCGATATTTATATTAGGCCAAGGTCTGGAGTTAAGATGGAATATATCGGTCCACTCTTTCTAGTACCTCCACCACAGAAGGCCAAAATTTTGAATATTCATGAAGCTCATAAAACGCGAAATTAACATCCGATTCCATTCTGGCTTGACACATCTCAATATTTCCATCAACACAGGATATGCTATAAAAACGGACCATTCCTGCTGGTATCTGCCCTAAAAAGGGTCAAAATTTTTAATATCTTTATATTTCACTCGTCCCACACAAAATATGTTGTGAAGGTGGGATATTTCGGTCCACTTCTTCTTGTACCTCTCCCACAAAGGCTTGGAATTTTGAATATCCATGAAGCTCACAAAAAACGAAATTAACATCCGATTCCGTTCTAGACTCTCCCTAATATGCATGGTCGTGTAGGCTATCATGCAGTTGATAACGACCGTCTTAAGACCCTTCTTTACTGGCTGTATTTTTCTTAAGAGTATTAGATATTCAACATTTAATACAACAAAGTGTCAATTATGTGGGTCAATTTATTCAAAGGTCTAACCCAAAAAAAAAAATATTTTACCTTTAAATGCCTAAGAAGAGAATATTTAAATATATTTGTTTCATACATATACGTATGAATATTGTAACAAAACTACAGATGTAAGAGGGTGCACACACACATATACCAACACAGCTTGGGAAGAAAAACAAAAATTGAAACTATCGATAACGCATAATATTTTCTCACATAAAAATTCATAGAAATTTCCTCATAAATGCTACATTGGACGGACGATCGAACCGACGGACAAAGGGACGGACGAGATACGTCAAAAGCAAAGTGACACAAGAGCCGTAAAATATTCAATGGAACAAAAATTGATGTGAATTGAACATTTAAGCAAAATCGTCATCGTCATCGCCATCAACATCATCATCGATATCCTTTTGTGGAAAAAAGGTCATAAGGACAATTGTGAATAAAATATTTATGTATATTCATATGTGTGGTTGGTGTGTCTATGGTAGCATTGTATTTATGTACGTATATGTTTAGGAGTGTAAATATGATAATCTGAATGTGTATATTTATTTGTTTATTATGAGATATGGCCGAAAAAAGTAACGGAATGACAGGCGTACAATTATAATATATATTATCAGGTTATGTTTATTGGATCGTATTGTATTATTTGTGATTATATTATTGGCAAGGCAGGTGAAGATGAAGAAGAATTATTGTAACAACATTTCTTGTTAAAGGGCAGAATGGTATTCGCGGAAAAAATCTGCAATAATATGAAGAAAAAAAGGAGTGGCTTTACGCAAAGCAAAGCGATTCAACATATTTCTTCCCAGATAAAGAATTTTTAACTTACAATTTTTGTTTCATAAAAAAAAAAAATTATTTCAAGTAGATCATACCACCCATCAACATTTGGCTTAAGAGCTTAAGAGTTTGCTATAGAGGGCATGATATATATAGTTTTTGCAGTTTTCTCATCTCACCCTGTATATACTTTATGGGATATACGACAAAAATTTAGGGATGTTACAAACGGAATGACAAAGTCTTTGTGGAGGGTGACGTATCTTTTAGTACATATTTCCAACTAAATATGTGAACCCAACACCACAAAAAATAATCGTTATAATTTAGTTTCCAACTCAATTCCTTCCCTAAATGCCAAATTTAGTACCATTTAGTACTTTTCGTACTTTTTATGTTGTTCTGAAGGTAGTTTTAGAAATATGTAATAAAAAAGAACGAAAGGTATTAAATGGTACTAAATTTGGCATTTAGGGGAAGAATAGAGTTGAAAGTAAATTATAACGATTATAGTTGGAAATACGTACTAAAAGATACGAAACGTACTAAATGTTGCGTATGTTTGGTATTTGGGGAAGGAGAAGAGCTAGTAATCTGAAATTTGGAATGAGAGTATTTGATATTGTGTACAATAGATGTATCGAAGGTTTTATAGAAAATTTGAAGTGTAAGTGTACGAAAAGTACTGAAAGGTACTTATTTTGTACCATAATGTTTTAAAGAAATGCTTTACGGGAAGTAAAGGTGGGAAATGTGGTGGTTTAAGTAGGTGTTTTGGAAATGCAAACTAAAATGTACCGATCGTACTAAATTTGGAACAAATTGGTTTTGAATGATTGAACAAAGGCGGAACTTTGAAGATGTAAATGTGTACGGTTGAAAAAAAGCGGTCGTTAAAGAAGTGCGTTTTATGAATAAAAGTGAAATTATGAATTTTATAAGAACGGCTCACTCAGCGTCTGAAGGATTTGGACTAAGGGGGTGCTTTCGGAAGGTACCTCTCGGCAAGGTACCAAATGTTCTTGTCCATTTAACGGTTCTATCAGATATCCCTCAACACAACAGAGACCCCTGATTTTGACTGAAATTCCCGCTGAATTTCCCGCTTCCATGCGGGAATGGGTCCAGATTTTCGCATTTTGCCTATATAGCTACAGTTTTAGAATTTCGGTATATAGGGCTTTTGTTTAAGTAGAAATTTGGGGTTATTCTACACTCTATGACAATTTGTTTCGTTTTAAAATTCAAACCAATACGTCCTAATATGCATACTTACGTTGTGTATTATCAAAAAACTATTTATGTTTCAAATATGTATATGAACGAATGCGAATGATAACTATCCGTTTATTGTTGCGAATTCCATCACCATTTATTCGGGTGATTGCTTTTATGTTTCGTTTGTTTTAAATATCGATTAAAGCTTACAATTTTTGTTTTTTTTTTTTTGGTTTTTTTTCTCATTCAATGCTCTTAAATTGTAATTATTTTGTACAAAAGATGAATGTCAACGGCAATTCAAAATCAAAATCACTGAAAGGCATTTCTACAGAAAATCCAGTCGAACTATGTTTGAAAATAAATTGAATGCTTTATCGATATTATAGTTCAAACAAAACCCATTGAATGAGTGCCACATTATTTATGTGTGTCACTGAGTTATGTTTTCGAAAAAAATTCTGCGGATGACTGTCATACTTTATGTGTGTTAGTGATAATATTTGATTTTTTTTATTAAATATTAAAACTTGTTGCGGAACCACAAAATTCTAAGTCCCAAGCAAAAAAAAAATTTGCGTGGAGGGTACTTAGGAGAGGCATATTTTTGCATCGTGGAAGCCTCTAACCACCTTAAAATTGAGCCCAGTTTTAGTTTTTTTTGGGCGTTGTGTGTATATTCATGAAAAAGGCACTTGCTGAGGGTAACCTTCAAATGACGACAATGGTTAGCCATGCCTGTAAAACAGACACTTGATGCGGGTAACCTTTAATTGTGGTCAGGGTTAGCCATGCCATTAATTTAGTAAAGGAAATGCTGACCATTTAATGGGAGGATGCAGGGGGATACTTTAAAAAACCCAGCACTTTATTCACGCGTTGCGATGTAGAAGCCATCAACCTCTGTCGGCAGAACAATTTACGTTCCTAAAGAAATGAAGAATTGATCTACCAAAAGTTTGTGGGGCTTCCTTCACACAGAAACATGCGGCAAAACCTGAAACGAAAAGAAAAATATATATATTAGTAAAAATAAAGATAATATTTGTTTGGACGTGATAGAAGAATGCCGCAGCAGCTCGGTTATGAAAATGCCTTTTGTTCTTTGTTTACATTCTTATATTCGTCATTTGACAGCAGGCTATCGCGTTGCCAACGAAATGTTTTGATAGCAATGTATTATCAGCACAATGGCGGAATATGCATTCTTGGGGGAGACCAAATAATTGAAGGCTTTCTGAATAAAGAGAAAAACCTATGCATAAGGGTACCGCCCAGTGAAAGGGACAAATACTAGGGATAAAACAAGGATAACAATAAGGGATAGATCAATATGTCGGTTAATGGAAAGCTGCCATTTTTTCTCTCTAAGCTTATAAATATGTGTTAAAACCAGAGAACGGGGATTTTAAGTATTGGTGCTGAGTGAGAAACTTTAACTTCTCTGTGGGAATAAAGTACAAAGTTTTTGCGAAAATTATAAAGTGAATTTAAATATAATAAAAGCGATATCTGCCGAATATTGATTTGATTAAAGTAAAGGTAAAATAAGAAAATAGTGTCTTACGAACGAAGAAGTTGATTTTTTACCGTGTAAAATAGGTGACTATCGCAGGGTGTTGTTATAAATAAAGTGGTCAAAGTCCAATTTTATCCTCAGACGCATTATTGAACCAGCAATCAAGAAAGGTAATGTGCAGATTTTGGCGTTTAATAAGTATAGAGTAATGGTAAGACATGGTTTGTTTCCTTTAGGCCACCAGAAACCTTGTTTGTTGGACGGAAGTGTCGTAGAGGAAATATAGCCACTAAAATAGATTACCCAAGTAGAAAGCCGAAAAAAGGTAGGACATTAGTATTGCCAATTACCTTAGGGAGCAAAGCCCACTGCCATCTAGTGGAAACACCCGAGCTGACAAAAACTTTGCAAAAGCTCAGTACCAGAACTTTACCAGAGAATATATAACTTTGTGCCCGAGCGAATTCACGTATAACAGTTATAATTCGCCGAAGTACCTCTGCCACAGTCAGTCCCGTATAAAAAGACTGGCATTTGGTTATGTGACGACCGATTGAGATCAAAATAATCATATCCAGTTAAAATCGTCAAAGAAAATAATTTTCATAAAGTATATTTAGTTTCTAAGTGTATAACGTATTGTATGATTTATTTATATTTTGCTTTGCATGTTTTATTTTATTTTTTTTTATCCAAATTGACTATTTTTATTTGAGTGTAAATGATAACGTTTCCTTTTTCCTGTTTGGAAATACCTACAATTCCCTCGTCTAGTTTACGTCGTATTTGTTTCACATTAGGAACCACAATTGTGCATCTGGTGATATAGTTGATCCTAAGCCATAGGTTGTCTATAATAGAGCTCTATTAGGAAATCTAGGTTATTGGAGTTTATTGAGCATAGTCCACTGATAAGGACGTAGTTTTGCAAAATATTGTGGGTTCTAATAGACCAGTTGGTCAATCGTTCTGTTTATCAAGATTTCTTTTATTTGGTTCAAAGAACCTTTCGAAATTCCTCTGGTCATAGAGAAGATACTATAAAAAAGAAGAACATCAAACTATATTTTATTAATTTTTTTGTTCTATATTTTATTGTGTTTCAGTTTTTTTTATTAATTTTCAACAGTAATAATTAAGGAAAAAGGATACCTAATCATATAATAAAATCAACATTTTTCAATAAATATAATGTGAATCTGTAGACAATTAGAAATATGAGAGTTTAACTGAAAAGGAAAGGAGGAAAAGGATGATGAGGTGAGTGGTGGTACTTCCAGTGGTAATAGGGGTCATCAAGGCAAGATCGGTAGGATGACTATGGTCGGGTGGGCGGCTAAGTTTGACTCTGAACCCGGAGTCCAGAGTTTTGATGGGAGAAGTTAAAGTAAATTATCGATAGGAATAGACCAAATCGATTGTGTACGTTCCTGGGCTAGAGATGTCGGGATGGAACCTGCCCCAAGAGAGTCGGCAGAGTTAGTCGGCGATATAGAGGCATCGTTCTGGCTCCGCTTAAAAGGACACGTAACAAACTTTCGTTTCATTTTGAAACAAATATGAAAGTCATAAAATTTATTTATTCGGAATTTTTAATTATGTTTCAAAACTTTAATCTTAGATGAGAGAGCTTAAAACTAACATTTGAAAAAAGATTCCATCGCTGTAAAAATTAAAATTTTGGGTGTGAAATTTTTTTAAGACTTTAAAACATATGTATACCCTCAGCCAAATGGCTAGAGGCTCAAAAAGTGCCTAGTCGAAATAGCGGTTTTAGACCCTGGGTCTCTTTAGACCAAATCTGTTTCAGAACATTTGGAGTCGATCTAGCGATGTCCGTCCGTCCGTCTGTCTGTCCGTCTGGCTGGCTGGTACGAACGATAAATTTCGAAAGGAGTATCCGATTTGCTCCAAACTTGGTACATCGTAATTATTTTTTTCAAACCTAGATCGTGTTCAGAGATGGGCAAAGGCCGAAATTTTCCAAAAATATATTTTCTTTACAGACAAAGAAATGATAATCCAATTTTGCCCCAACTTTGCAAATCCTAATATTTACATCAGTCTCTATGTCTGGTGCGAAAATGGACAATATCGGTCTACTCTATCAAGTACCTCCCCCACAATGGGTCAAAATTGTCAATAATAACAAATCTCATACATGTGATATAAAAGTCCGATTGTCTTCAAAATTTCACATATCCCAATAATTTTAACAACCCAAAGTCTGGTGTTAAGATGGATTATATCGGTCCACTCTTTCTGGTACCTCCCCCACCAAAGGTCAAAATTAAAAAAAAATGTTTTCTGCACAGAATGGGAAGCAATAACCCAATTTTGCTCTAACTTTGCAAATCCTTATATTTGCATCAGTGCTAGGTCTGGTGCGAAAATTAACAATATCGGCCCATTCCATACAGACTTGGTACATCTCAATTATTATAACAACTTAAGATTTGTTATAAAGATGGTAGAGATCGGACTACACCTTCTGGTACCTATCCCACAACGGGTCAAAATTTTGAATAATTATATCTCTCATAAAATCCGACAAGCATCCGACTCTCGTAAAAATTCACACAGCCCAATATGTAATGTATGTAAAATTCACACATCCCCAGATGTATCGATCTACTCCTACTGATACCTTCCACATGGAAGGATACAATTTTAATAACAAAACGCCCACAAAATTCTGATTATGCGTCCGATTCTTTTCATTTCAATATTTCTACACAACACACAAGATTTGATGTGAAGATGATGGTACCTCCCCCACAAACGATCACAATTTTAAATACTTAAATCTCTCATACAAACAAGTCAGCGATTCCATTCAAACAAGGTACTGGGTGAGATAAATAAACTGCAACAAAGTCAAACGCCATAATTTTTACATTTTTTTTAGTTTCATTGAATGAAAGCAAAAACTGTCGGAAATAGCATCAAATTTTAGAAAAAGTTTAGATTTATTCGAATTGGTCACCTTTGGCACGAATTATGGGCTTCAAACGGCCAATGAAACCGTCACACGCTACCCGAATGTTGCTCTGCGGTATTTTGGCTCATTCCCGGCAAAGCTCTTGCTTGAGGTGATCGACACTTTGGAATTTTTTTGTGCCAACCTTGATTTCCAAAAAACACCAGACACAGTAGTCCAACCGATTAGTATCCGGAGATTTTGGTGGCCATTGTGTGCTGGAATTGAAGCGAGGAACCTCATTTTGAATGTCCAAAGTTTGCGTCCAAAATATTTGAGTGACCAAGGCTTTAATACACCCTCCAGAATATTTTCGCGATAATATTTGACATTTATTCTGATGCCACGGTCGATTAATACGAGTTGAGAGCGACCATCGGCTATTATGGCGGCCCACACCATCACCATGGCCGGCGCTTGAGTTCTGGTGGCCAAAGGTGCACATTTTCAGCTGACCTATTTGGCAAGTAAAAACGATTATTTTGTTTGTTTACAAACTGCTGGACAACGTATGTTTTCTCATCGGAGAAACCCAAATTCGGCAGTTCAACACTTTCGGCCAAGCGAAGGAACTCTTTAGCTCTTTTGAGTCTATTTTCTTTCTGTTGCGGTGTAAGGTCTTGCTCTTTTTGGAATTTCAATTGTTCTAACCCGAGTTCATTTTTCAATATTTGCCTAATGGAACATTGCGATATGTTCAGCTCACGAGCCATTTTTCGGCAACTGCGAAGCGGGTCTCGATCCAGTCGCTTCTTTACTTTTTGAACCATTTCGGCTGATGTTGCTGTTTTCTTTCGTCCACCTCCTTGACGTCGGGCAACGCTACCAGTATTACGGTAACAAGCGATGGTACGAAGCACAAATGATTTATTCACTTGTAAACGCTGTAGGCTCTAACGATATCCACTTGTGGTTTTCCAGCCAAATATAAAGAAATCACACTATCACTCTCGAATTCCATCACGAATAACACTTCTTCTGGAAAATTCTCACCAAAATGGTTTTATACGCTTGTAAACAATATAATGAGCTGTCACTGGAATAATTTTAACAGCTGTCAGATGAGTGGCTTGGAAATGACAGCAGTCTGAAGTTGGTTGCAGTTTTTTCATCTCACTCTGTATATCATATAAAGTATAGGAAGTAGTTGGAATAGTCCAAATCTGGTACGTTGCAATATTTATATCAGTCTTAGGTCAGATGCGAATTGATCAATATTGGCCAACTGTTTCGGAACTTCCCCAATAAAGGCCCAACATCGAATAATCATAACTTAAGGCTGAGGGTATTCATCTGTCGGCAAAACCGACTGATACTATATTACTTGTTTTTTGGGAACAATGATTTAAATATGTATGTGATAAACAGTGGAAAAACGGATTTCTTTTCTTCGGTAACTTATAGTAAAATTTAATGAATAAAATTTTTGTCTGTGACGTCATTCCTCTACAATGATGCTTTGTTGGATATTTTTACATAAATTCACTCAAAGTACGGCCTTTACACTAACATTTCTTGTTAATATATATGAATTTCTAGCGTTTAAGTAAGATTAAGACCCTTTAGGTCTTTTAGGACCTATAGTAGAATTTTATACCAAATAATTATGTAGAACATTTAGACTTGCTGCGATTCCGTTTAAAGGGAGATTTTAGCCATATTTTAAAAAAGCACCCTTTGTTGACTTTCCTGAGGGTTAAATATACCACCAATATATTCATCGTATTTTTATGTATAATATTACCTCGGGCACTACATAGGTAAAATACTCGGATTCCGAGAAATGTTAGTCCGAAAATGTTCAAAAGTGTGGAAGAGAGTGGAAACTTGGCTTCTTTTTTACCTCTACTTTCATAATTTGTTATATTCTTTTGCCGTTATTATTTTGTGTTGCACAGTGTAATAAAATCCATTACCTTTGGTAGCGTATCTTTGTTTATGAATTATGCCACAAATTGTTAGAAGCTTTATTGGTATTACAATGCTATCCCAAATGACCTTCAGTTCAAACCACCGAGTTCAACATTTATGAAATTTGTCTTTCACCCTTCCATTTCATTTGGCATAGATCAAATAATAAGGACTATTGGCATATTTCAACTGTAAATAACAAGTCAGCAACGTTGTTTTTCCACTTTTTTTTTCATTTTTTGTGGTAGCTGTAGCAGACGTCACAACATTTACATATTTCAATCCTCACCTCCCGCGACACCACTCAACACAGTTACGAAATTTTGATCCCTGACCAAAAATGAAAATGTGATAAATCGAATGATTGATTGAATAAACGAATGGATGGTTGACTGTCAACCCGACTGCCCCAGCTGCCTGCCTGGCTGCCTCAATGAACGCTCTCTCGCTCGCTGGCTCGCTGGTTCATTGGTAATTTGTTTACGTTACGGCCAAAACCATTTGTTGCTACAAAACGACGACAATCGAATGCTGCGGTAGTTACGACAATTCGATGGTAATTTCAATGATTGCTTCCGATGGCGTTTTGCTGGCAAAAATAACCGACATTGTTTGCATGAGGTCGGTCGGTCGGTCGATCCGACCGACTGGCTGGCTGACTGGCTGACTGTCAAATGATTTATTGATTTTCGGTTGCAAACATACTTATGATTGTTTATGTATGTGTGTGTATTTTTATAAGCGAATGTTTACTGATTGTAGTATAAAGGAGAGGTGATTGAGAGACAAAGGAGAGGGATGGTTGGGGAATTACATGGAAAACCATTGGGGGTCAAAAACAACAGGTGATGTTTGAATTCAATTCTATTGAAGATTGATATGATTGAAATTGCTGATGTTAAACAAAAGACAGCAGCGATATAATTAACTATTTCTATTGTTTTATCTTTTAAATTGCATTTCACATACCATAAACATAGGTTTTTGTAAATCGGAACGAAGATAATGAATTTTATTTATAATATATGGTTTTCAAAATGCAATTGCAATGCTTTGTTTGGGAAATAAAAACCGTAGATCTCAGCAAAAACTACGTAACTGCATGAGCGAAATAACCCATTACGAAATAATGTAAAAAACTTTCCCACTGCATTACCAAATTATTGAAAATATAAAAAATACGACGAACTATTGATACTTATGCAAGGCCAAAAATCTTTAATGCATGTAGTGTTTTTAACAAAAAAAATAAGCGAAAAAGCTGTAGGTTCGGCCGGGCCGAACTTTGACATTTGTCATAAGCAACTACAATATTCAAATGCGAAACTTAAAAATATCGGTTATAATGTCTATAAAATCAACATACTGAATATCGGGAGATACCGTTATATGGGGGCTATGCGAAACCGTGGACCTGTAAAGACAATTTTCTGTCGTAGGCTCTAGCATCCATTACGAACTTCAAATATCAAATTTGAAATAATTCTGGTGAAAAATGTCCCTAAAATCATTAAAATACCGAATATCGGGAGGTACCGTTATATGGGGGCTTTAAGAAGAGGTGGATCTGCATAAACAATTTTCTGTCATAGGCTGTAGTATCCATTACGAACTTCAAATACCAAATTTGAAAAAAATTCTGGGTAAAAATGTCCCTAAAATCATTAAAATACCGAATATCGGAAGGTGCCGTTATATGGGGGCCCTACGAAGACGTAGACCTGCACAGACAATTTTTTGTGGTATTCATTATGGACTTCAAAAACCAAATTTGAAACAATTCCGGTGAATAAATTCGCTAAAATCATAAAAATACCGAATACCGGGAGGTACCATTATATGGGGGCTATACCAAAACGTGGACCTACATGGCCCATTTTCAATACCAAAAGTCCTGCAGACATAACAAACATTTGAGCAAAATTTTATCAATCTACTTCAATTCGTTCGGACACTAGAGTGATTTCCACAGACGGATAGACGGACGGATATCGCCAAATCGACATAGAATTTTATGCTGATCAAGAATATATATATATACTTAGTGGGGTCTAAAATGTATATTTCGAGGTGTTACAAACGGAATGGCAAACTTAATATACCTTCCATACTATGGTGGAGGGTATAAAAATTGTAACATTTAGCGAGCATATCCTCACCTCTCCATCCTAGACACCAACAGTGATCCAAAATTAGTAACATTTAGAGCTTTTCGAACAATTCCAGTACACAGTTCCAAAACTACTCCCATATCTCAACACCAGATACCAAGAGTGGTACCTCGATATCAATTTTCAGGATTCCAGTTCGATAGATTCACTCAATAGTAAATATAGCACCATTCAGTACTTTTCGTACAATTATAGTACACATTATCAACACAATTTTCATATCTCAATTCCAGATACCAACAGAAACCGCAATATCAAATTTGAGGATTTCAGACATATCCTTTCACCCAATACACAATTTAATACCATTCCATTTCAAATTCCAGTAATTCAGCTCTATTCCTTCACCCAATACCAAATTTAGTACTATTTAGTACGTTTCGTTAAATTATAGTACACATTCCCAAAACCACCTTCATATCTCAATTCCAGATACTAATAGAGACCTCAATACCAATTTGAGGATTTGAGGATCCCTTCACCCAATAGCAGGCTACACATGAACAGCGACCCTATTATCAAATTTCAGATTTCAAGTTCTGTCTATTCACCCAATACACAACTTAGTACTATTAACGCATTTTTGAAACATTGCCTAATCTCGAACACAAATATCATTAGTAATTTAAATGTCAAATTTCAGAATTTTATTGCCACTGCAGTTCCAGGTATTCGTATAGCCCCATATAACGGTACCTTCTCATATTCGGTATTTTGATGATATTTGCGACTTTGTTCACTGGAATTGTTTCAAATTTCGTATTTAAAGTTCGGAATCGGCACTTATGAAGGTCATTGTCTTCGAATAGCCCCCATATAACGGTTTGCATTCAAGCGGTATTTTTTACAACATTTTTTTTTTCTTACAAATTTTTAAGTTTCTTCAAAGTGATGGAGGGTGCTAGGCTCTTTTTTAATTGTTGGTACCTATTTTAGTACGTATTCCAAAAAGCACAATATTATCAGATGTTTCGTACCGAAATAACAGACATGATAATTTTGGTTCTTATATCCCCAAAAGCAAAAATCAACACCCATTATCACCCACCTACAACTCAAAGCTAACCAAGCGAAATTTCGGAAATCTAACTCAAAAAGTTCATAATGAGAAAAAACAACTTTACACGCTTTCTCGTGTCGATAGCAATCTACGCCATTTGAGCCCTAAAAGCATACAATTTTAGGCTTAAAATTCCAATTTTATTGTAGGAATTCCGAAAAACGCCACATTGGTATGTCTTGTATCAAATGTGGCGTACATACAAATTATGGAGCGTATTTAGTCCTTTTCAGTACATTTTGGTACAAATTGATCCAATCCAACTTCATAGAGCTACCCACATGCCAAATTTCAAGATTCTAAACCTAGCCGTTTCTTCTGGTCCTTGATGAGATAAGAAGTCCTTACAGTTCCCCCTCCAACAACCCTCTCAGACAATTGGGCCAGCATTCTGGATTCCCAACAAACGGTGATTATTAGTTTTTCTGTTAGTGTTCTAGCTCCTCTATTAACCCCTCCAATCCCCCCCCCCCTCAAAAAAAAAAAAAAACTAAAACATCGTTAAAGACCATAACACAATTTTTACATTGATTTCAAAAGTGCGACAAAAAAAAACAAATCCTTCCAACCACATTGACCTGTTTCCAGCTCTGGGTCATGAGCTATGCTGCTTCCTCCAGTTTAGGTGGGATTTACATATTTGGGGGAAAAGTCCACGATACCAGGTTTTGTGGCCACTTCTTGGCATTTACATACATTGCCACAGCCCTCTTCCACACCACCCCCTAGTGACTACCAAATATGTTACAATGTTATAAGTTGCCATCACAATTTTACTGTATGCATGCATAAATTATAAACAACGGAGCGCATTTTTCAGGTAGTAACTTTTGTTCTAAAAGTTCAAATCACTCACTTGCTCGCACGCTCACACAGGCAGTCAGCAAGTCAAGCAGTCAGCCAGTCACTCATTCAGCGAGTCCATCAACTTGTATTTTGATTACATCTGCATATTTTGCAGTAACCTATGTTCACATCTAAAAATGCCTTGTGGTAATGGGGCTGCGTAGAACCTTTTTTTGGTATGTACAGCTTAAACAACAGCAAGAAGAACAATAGTAGCACCAGCAGCAGCAGCAGTAGAAGAAATGCAAGTAATAAAACCATATCACCCGCTTCAAATTGGTATCAGCAAGAACTATGCCGAACTTATGCAAGTGTGTTGGTATGTGTATGGCGAGTACGTGTGGTCGTTTATGTTTGTGTATAATTTATGCGTATGTGTGCGTATGTTTGTGTGTCTGTTAGTGGAAATTCGTGTCATAAACCCAGTTATTATGAATTGCTCTGGGTAACTGGGGAAATTGTGACAGCTGTGCTCAATTAAATAGTAATGAGAATGAAATTTTGAAAAATTTAATTGAGATATAGAAAATAAAAATTATAGGGATATAGTTAAACAAAGGTATATAAAAATGTAGGGATATAACCCGCATCCACAGCAGTGGTCACTGTGCAACATAAAAAATAGTTCCAGGGAAAAATCCAGCAGATTACACTGTAAGACAAATTTCATTTTGTATACCCACTACAATACATGGTATGGAGGGTATATTAAGTTCCTCATTCCGTTTGTAACTCATCGAATACTAATTTTAGATCCAACAAAGTACACATATTCTTGATCAGCGTAAAATTCTAAGACGATTTAGCCCTGCCCGTATGTTCGACTGTCCGTCTGTTGTAATCATGCTACAGTCAAAACGAATTAAGGTATAAAGCTAAAATTTTACACAGATCTGTCGTTTGCCTGCAGGCTTGTCTAGTTCGAAGATGGGCTATATCGGTACACGATATCGTATAGCGCCATATAATTTTACCCCCCGATAATCGGTATTTTGATGGTTTTAACCACACTTTTCAATGGAATTGTCCAAAAATTCACACAAGAAGTTACTTATGTGTACTTTATCCCCTGAAGGAAAAATGGGTATATAGGTCTAAGATGTCGTATAGCCCCCACCGGAATTATTTAAAATTTCGTATATAAAGTACGGAACCGTTACTACAGCCTACTACACACATTATTTATGCAGGACCATGTCCTCGTATTGCCCCCATACAACGGTTTTCATTTGAGCGGTATTTTTCGACGGAATTTTTTTTGACAATTTTCAAGTTTCTTCTAAATGGTGGAGGGTATGAAAAGTTCGGCCCGGCCGAAATAATCTGCTTTTTAACTCGTTTTTATACCTTCCACCATAGTATAGATGGTATATTAAGTTTGTCATTCCGTTTGTAACACATCGAAGTATACATTTTAGACCCCACAAAGTATATATATTCTTGTTCAGCATAAAATTCTATGTCGATTTAGCAAAGTCCATCCGTCTATCCGTATGTCCGTCTGTGGAAATCACTCTAGCTTCCGAACGATAAAATAAAAATTTTGCTCAAATGTATATTATGTCTAGGGATATTTGGTATTTTGATGATTTTATTGACATTATTCACCGGAATTGTTCAAATTTGGTATTTGAAGTTCGAAATAGATACTACAGCCTAAGACAGAAAATTGTCAGTGCAGGCCCACGTCTTCGTATAGTCCCCATATAACGGTACCTCCCGATATTTTACTTTGTTGATTTTAGTGACATTTTTCACCGAAATTGTTTTAAATTTGGTATTTGATGTTCGTAATGGACGCTACAGCCTATGAAAGGAGATTGTCCACGCCTTCGTATAGCCCCCATATAACGGCATTGGAAAATTGAAATGGTTTATGACAAAAGTTACCTATGCAGGTCCACGTCGTCGTATAGACCTTAATATATTTTTTTGAAAATTTTCAATTTCGTTCCAAATGGTGGAGGGTATTCAAAGTTCGGCCCGGCCGAACATACAGCTTTTTCACTATTTTTTTAAAATTAGTTACGTGAAAATCCAGCAGGTTACACTGTACGGCAAATTTAAATGTTTATCAATAATTACGGGAAAAATCCAGTAGATTATGAAAGTAGAGCTAAAAAAGAAGATTCGCATATCGTCGTTTTGAAAGCTTAAATCGCAAAGTAACCCAAATAGAGGGGGCAAGTTCCCCCCTCTTACACAGTTTGGGAAATTTTCGAATTAAGATTACATGATATCCGTGAGTTTTATGTGTGAAGCATCTTCGGCAATATTGCAGATCAAAATACGAAGAATATGTTGGTTAAAAACCATAACCCTCAAGCGAGTCACCAAAGGGGTCTTTTAGGTCCATTTTCTAAAATATGATTAAAAACTCCCTCAAAACCTTATCAAAGCAGATCAAAATATTACACAGGGTCTAAATCTTACCCAAGCGCTAGCAATTCATAATATTTAAAACACATTCAAGGTTAAAACTGAACTTTGTGTGAGTTTGCGTTTCACAAAATTTGGTTTTAGGTTGAAGAAATATTCGTCATAAAATGTCGCTATAAATCTCAGAATAAACCACATATTTAAAATTTATATTCGAATGCGAGTCATGGTCAATACTGGAAATCGCAGTTATGCTTAATAAACAACTATTCCAAAAAGAAGACCGATGTTACCCATTTTCTGTACCAATAACTATGGGTGCAATTCAAAGATCTCCATCAAATTTTAAAGCTCTAGCCTAAGTATTGCGAAATTTATGTCAAAATATAGGGAATATAGGAAATGTGCGAGATATGAAGATAATCGCACTCTTAGTTCACTTTTTATAAGAGTTATAATTATTCAAAATGTTGAAACTATGCCGGGGAGTTACTGGAAGGAGTGAGCCAATATCTACCTTCATCACACCAGATATAGCTTATGTAGAAATATTGAAATGTCTGAAATTTGATAAAATCGGGTGCTCATCTCGCGTTTTATGAGCTACATGGCTATTCAAAATTTAGACCCATTTTTCGGGAGGTACTAAAAAGTGTGGGCTGTGTGGACCGGATCATATATTGGTGGAAATATTGGGATATGCGAAATTTGAAGACAGTTGAACTCTTATTATACCCTCCACCATAGTATGGAGGGTATATTAAGTTTGTCATTCCGTTTGTAACACCTCGAAATATACATTTTAAACCCCACAAAGTATATTCTTGATCAGCATAAAATTCTATGTCGATTTAACCATGTCCGTCCGTCAGTGAAAATCACTCTAACTTCCGAACGAAATGCGATATGTTGATAATATTTTACTCAAATGTATATTATGTCTGCAGAACTTGTCGCATTGAAAATAGGCCATGTAGGCTCACGTTTTGGTATGGTACCCCCTATTTTCGGTAGTTTGGTGATTTTAGCGAAATATTTCAAACCTGGTATTTGAAGTTCGTAATGGATACTACTACATATGATAGGAAATTGTCCGTGCAGGTCCACGCCTACATAGAGCCGTCATATAACGGCAGCTCCAATATTCGGTATTTTGATCTTTTTTGCGGCATTATTCACCAGAATTGTTTCAAATTTTGTATTTAAGGTTCGTAATAGATACTACAGCCTAGAACAGAAAATTGTCTGTGCGGGTCCACGTCTTTGTATAGCTCCCATATAATAACCTTCTGATTTTCGGTATTTTTTGATTTTAGCGACATTACTCACCGGAATTGTTTCAAATTTGGTGTTTTAAGTTCGTAATGGATACTTCAGCCCATAAAGAAAATTATCCGTGCAGGTCCACGCATTCGTATAGCCCTATAACAGCACCACCGGATATTCGGTATTTTAATGATTTTAGCGACATTATTCACCGGAATTGTTTCAAATTTGGTATTTGAACTTCGTAGTGGATATTACAGCCTAACACAGAAAATTGTCTGTGCAGGTCTACGTCTTTGTATAGCTCCCATATGAGTACCTCCCGATTTTCAGTATCTTTTTTTTATTTTAGCAACATTACTCGAAGGAATTATTTCCAATTTGGTATCTGAAATTCATGGTGGATATTACAGCGTAAAACAGAAAATTGTCTTTCCAGGTCCACTTTTTGGTATAGCCCCCATATAACGTAATCTCCCCCCTATTCGGTATTTTAATGATTTTAGCGGCAGTATTCACCAGAATTGTTTCAAATTTTATATTTGAAGTTCGTAATGGATACTACAGCTTATCGTAATGGATACTTTAGCATATGAAAGAAAATTGCTCATGCAGGTCTACGCATTCGTATTACGGCGCCGATATCGACCTTATTCACCGAAATTGTTTCAAATTTGGTATTTGAACTTCATAATAGAAACTACAGCCTAGGACAGAAAATTGTCTGTGCAGGTCCACGTTTTGGTATAGCCCCCATATAACGTAATCTCCCCCCTATTCGGTATTTTGATGAATTTAGCTACATTTTTCTCCGATTTTTTTTTTTTTTTTCAAGTTTTGTATTTTAATATTGTAATGGCTTATGACAAAAGTTGCCTATGCAGGTCCACGTCGTCGTATAGGCCCTAATATAACGGCTACATGTGGTATTTTTACGATTTTAACAGATTTTATTTTTTATTTATTTATTTATTTATTTCCTTTTTTTTCTGAAAATTGCCAAATTCGTTCCAAATCGTGGAGGATATTCAAAGTTCGTCCCGGTCGAACTTACAGCTTCTTTCCTTGTTTCATGATTTATAAGTGTTAAAATTATTCCAAATTATTGACCCTTTGTGAAGGAGATACTTGATGGAGTGGAACGATATTGACTCTTTTCGCACCTGACCTAGAACTAAAAAAACGGATTTGCAAAGTTTGCAAGTGATCTCCTCCCTTTGTATGTGGTAAATTATTTTCTTTGAAAAATTTGACCTTTGTGCGGAGGTACCAGAAGGAGTGGACCGATGTTACCCATCTCCGAACTCGATCTAAGTTTAACAATAATATTGCGATGTACCGAATTTGCACTAAATCGGATACTCCCTTCGAGAGTCATTTTACGCACCAGCCAGACAGACAGACCGACGGACAGACACCTTTAGATCGATTCCAAATGTCCTGAATCGTATTTGGTCCAAGGAGACCTAGAGTCTAAGATCAGTTTTTTTCGATGAGACACATTTTGGCCGTATCAATTGATATATACCCTCTCTAGTCATATGGCTGAGGGTATACAAATCGTTAAATATTCCGTACACTTAAGTTTCGTAGCTTTTTGGCAATTTTTGTATGCTCCTAATTCTCGTTTCCCTTTGCCTACCTCAAGGGCAATGAGGAGTTTTCAGTTAACTCATTGGTTGCCGTCATATTAATTTTTATGTACCCCACATGAATATTCCAATCCCCTCTGAGCATAACACCATTTTCAAGTTCCCGCTGCCCTAAAATTTTAAGCAGCATTGTTTTTCTCCTGCATCGTACATAGAAGATGTCACTCAGCCCCCCATGTTCTAGGCAACATTTTTGTTATTATGTTTATGTTTTATGTACTGATCAGTATGACGATGCCGATGATGATGATGATGTAGTTTACTGTTATGAATACATCTCTCTTTGGTGTAATTTGGCAGCTTCGTTGCCTATGCCCTGCAGCAGCATACATCTCATTCAACATCAAACTCATACGGCCCCATACAAATTTGCTATTACACAATAAAGTCGTTGGTTGTCACACCCATCCATCCAACCACCCGGCAAGCGAAACATTTCCCACGCCAGCAACAACAACAACAACGATAGCATGTAAAACAAGAGCAGCATCGACAGCAATAATAATAACTACAAGAGCAACAACAACATCAACATGAAATACCTCATCAACGTTAAACATGAATGTCGTGGCAATGAGACAAAGGAACCCAAAAACCATGACAACAATAGTCGACCATCTAGCCAGACAGTCAGCCAGTCGGTCCGCCAATCTTCCTCCCAGTCCGCCGTTCATTAATTCCTGCACTTGAAGTTTATACCATCGCTCATCATCCGCTCATTTATTCGAGTGTTCATTTTCGAGCAAAATAAAACCGCAAAACATCCTTCCATACGACATCAATTCATTCATTCAGCTATCCATCCATCCATCTATCTATCTACGCTTACACATTCGCCAATGTTTGTAACGAGCGAAAAGATATGCTCTCACATTAACCAGCAGGCGGAGATGCAAGAAGCCATACGTAATCACATACACACACACTCATCCACCCACCCATCCACAAGTGTTCGTTCTGTTCGTTTGAAAACGTATCCTGAGGTCAAACGCTTCCGCTTGAAATGAAATTTCGGCATGAATATCAATTTTGCTGTTTGTTGCTCGCTCGCTCGTTCGCTCAATTCTCCAATGGAATCAAGTTTAGTTTTATGACAATGTGAAGTGAAAGCCAAAGAAATTACTGCGAACGAAAATTCCCCGAAAGTATTACTGCGAACAAAAATTCTTCACACATAAATTATGCGGCAGTATTGGTATAAGGCGCTTTTATTAAATATGAAAATTGTCTTAAGCTTGATTATTGAATAACTTCGGTAGAGATGGGATACCAGCTTAAATTTATGCAAAGAATTACTAATTTTGAGGATTCCTGTTATTACTTACCCACATATGGGATTTTAGGTTAAATGTTTGGAAGCCTCATAGTCCAAATGATCCAATTAGAAAATTTCTCTGAAAAGGTGTGTTGCAAATGATGGAAAACCTTATCCAAGGCTACAAAGTCGAATCATTTTTAACCAGACCCGATTTCAGTTCCAATTATTGATGACCATTGTGTCAATCTAGTTCATAGTTCAGAACACCAGTTCCTAAACGTATGAGTGATTTCATAAATTTCATATCACTCATACGAATTAGTATCCATACCAACCACGGGAGACCAGGGAATTGGATAACGAACTATACATTTTATACCCTCAGCAAAATGGCTATTTGATACGGTCAAACATTGCCTCATGTAAATAATGGTTGTAGACCCTAAGCCTCTTTGGACCAAATCCGTTTCAGTGCATTTGGAGTCGATCTAGGGATGTCCGTCTGGCTGGGTACATCGTAATATTATTATAACCAGTAAAGGAAGTCATAAAGTCGTGCGGGCCGACTTAATGATACCCTATACCACTTGGCATATTTAGTAGGGCTTCACATAACAAATAAAAATGTTCATTCGGATTTTGGGAGAATTAAATTATTTACAGTCCAAAGTAAATAATACAGGGGTGAGATGAAAAAACTGCAACAAAATTCAGACTGCTGTCATTTCTAAGCCACTCAGCTTACACATCTCATTTTCTTTTTTACACGAAAGCATTTTGGAGAGAATTTTCCAGAAAAGAAGTTATTTGTGATGGAATTCAAGCGTGATAGTGTGATTTATTTATATTTGGCTGGCAAACCGCAAGTGGCTATCTTTTGTGTGTCGTACCAATGCTTGTTACCGAGATACTGGTAGCGTAGCCCGACGTCAAGGAAGTGGACGGAAGAAAACAGAAACATTAGCAGAAATGGTTCGAAAAGTAAAGAAGTGACTTGATCGAAACTAACGTCGCAATGGCCGAAAAATGGCTCGCGAGCTGAACATATCGCAATATTCCATTCGGCAAATTCCAAAAAATGTTCAAGAACTTTCACCGCAACAGACAGAAAATAGACTCAAAAGAGCTAAAGAGTTGCTTCACTTGGCCGAAAGTGGTAAACTGCCGAACTTGGTTTTCTCCGATGAGAAAACATTCGTTGTCCAGTAGCTTGTAAACAAACAAAATGATCGTGTTTACTTGCCAAAGAGGTCAGCTGAAAATGTGCACCTTCGGTTGGCCACCGGAACCAGAACTCAAGCGCCGGCCATGGTAATAGTGTGGGCCGCCATAACAGCCGATGGTCGCTCTCCGCCCGTATTTATCGACCGTGGCATCAGTATAAAAGCCGAATATTATCGCGAAAATATTCTGGAGGGTGTATTAATGCCTTGGGCACGCAAACATTTCGGCCGCATACCTTGGACATTCCAACAGGACTCAGCACCATTGCACTCAGCACGCGCCACCAAAGAATGGTACAAAATGAGGTTCCTTGCTTTATTTTCAGCGCACAATGTCCACCAAAATCTCCGGATGATAATCCGTTGGACTATTGTGTCTGGAGTATTTTTGGAAAGCAAGGTTGGCACTAAAAAATACCAAAGTGTCGATCACCTCAAGCAAGCGCTTCGCCGGGAATGGGCCAAAATACCGCAGAGCAACATTTGGGCAGCGTGTTACGGTTTCATTGGCCGTTTGATGCCATAATTCGTGCCAAAGGTGGCCAATTCGAACCAATCTAAACTTTTTCTAAAATTTAATGCTATTTTTTTGATTTTATTCAAAAGAAAAAAAATGAAAAATATGGCGTTTGACTTTGTAGCAGTTTTTTTATCTCACCCTGTAAATGTAGCTCCCATATATATCCTCAACCGTTTTCGGGTTAATTGTGCATCAAATGGCCAATATATATATATGGACTGAATTTTGGTACATCCAACCGAATTCAGTCTAAAAGCAAGTACATCGAATTTAGAGAAAATCGGTTCAGATGTATCTATAGCTCCCATATATTTGTTTCATCCGATTTGGTGTTAAAGTCCCTCTCATTCGTAAAATGCATTCGACAACAATGATATTTTGTACCAGATATCAGATACAGCCCAGAAATACCTCTGCCAAATGTAATCAAGATCTTTTCAGATTTGGATATAGCTCCCATATATATCTTTAACCGATTTCGGGTTAATTATGCCCCAAATGGCCACGTCTGACGAATTTGGGTGCACAGTCCCTCACAAGCGTAATTTGCATTCCACAACAATGATCTTCGGTACCAGATATCATATACAGCTCTGAAATATGTGTTTTAAATTTTTTCAAGATCGGTTCAGATTTGGATATTGCTCCCATATATATCCTCAACCGAATTCACGTTTATTGTGCACCAAATAGACAATATCAGCCCAAATGGACTGAATTTTGGCACTTCCGACGGAAATATATATTTTTTTTTTGTGCACCAACTTACCAATATCAGCCCAAATGAACTGAATTTTGGCAATTCCGACGGAATTCTTCCTAGATGTAGCTATAGCGCCCATATGTATGTCTCATCCGATTTGGTATTAAAGTCCCACACATGCATAATATGCACTCCACAACAAAAAAACTTTGGCTTCGGACATCAGATACTGCTCGAAAATACGATAGCCATTTGTAGTTTTCCAGCCAAATATAAAGAAATCAGACTTGAATTCCATCACGAATAACCTATTTTCTGGAAAATTCTCACCAAAATGCTTTTGTACTCTTATAAACAAAATAAGGAGCTATCACTGGAATAATTTTAACAGCTGTCGGACGAATGGCTTAGAAATTGCAGCAGTCTGAAGTTTCTTGCAGTTTTTCTTGTAACCCTGTATATATTTTTTGGGCGAGCTCTTCTAAATATGTATGTGGTGTAGGGCATCATATAGTCGGCTCCGCCGACATTTGACCTTCCTTTGAGAATTATGGATCAGTTTCTGTATGACGATACGAAAGTGATTGAGAAAGTTTTCAAAATTCCAAATGAGTTTCTTATATTTCTATACCCTCCACCTTGAAAAGGAGGGTATATTAACTTTGTCATTCCGTTTGTAACATCTTTAAATATTCGTCGTAGACCCCATAAGGTATATATATTCATAATCAGCATAAAATTCTAAGTTGATTTAACGATGTCCGTCTGTCTGTCTGAAAATTACGATACAGCCCAAAATTTAGCAGAGCAATTTGTATTGTGTCTAGTATGGTTGGTATTGAAAATGAGATATATCGGTTCACGTTTTGGAGTAGCCCCCATATAACGATACCTCCCGATATTCGGTATTTTGATAATTTATGTCATATTTTTCCACGGATTTGTCGAAAAATTGGTATTTGTTGGTCATAATGGTTTCCAGCTCCGGTGGCGAAACATTGCACGTAAGTTTCCACGATTTGGTACAGTCCCCATATAACGGTACCTCCCGATATTCGGTGCCACATTTTTTCGCGGATTTGTCTAGAAATTGGTATTTGTTGGTCTTAATGGGTTCTAGCTCTTTTGGGGAAACACTGTATGTGTAGGTCCACGTTTTTGTATCGCCCCATATAGCCGTATTTCCCGATATTCGGTATTTTGATGATTTTTGGCACATTTTCCTATGAATATGTCTAAAAATTGGTATCTCTTATGTTTCCTTTACCCTAAGGTGGAGGGTATTAAAAGTTTGGCCCGGCAGAACTTAAGTTTAATTTTTAATTTTTTACTTGTTAATTTTTTACCCAATTTTACTATTAACGACTTTTATGTCCGCCGGATTTAAAGTTCATTGACTTGAAAACAATCTTACCTTAAACTTTTCTTACTTAAGCATTTCGATTTTAAAATCTGTAATATTTATTTCAATTTTCATATTGAAATAGCTCACCCACTTTTACATTATTGGTTAAGCTGCACGTGGCATAAACCCTAAAAACTCCAAGCCCCATCAGCATATGTATAAATTATTTCCTTTGCCCCATCAATTCTCTCATAATACTTTAAATCTGCACTGCATTTCAATCAATCCCCACAAAATACTTCCAGTCTAAGGCAAGTAAATCCTCAAAGCACTTACACGCACTCACACAGCCACACACACATTCTCTCGCTTTACTATTACACACATACTTTTTGGGAAATTCCTCTCTAATCATCTCAGCCATATTAAATGAAGTCAGAAATTATTTGTTAATCCACATTTGCATTTCAAAATATTCATGCCATCCATCAGACATGGCCTGGAAACTTGTTGAAGATGAATTAAAAGAACAAAGGCATGCTAGGCAAATTATTTATAGAATAGACGCTTCGACTTGGCTCATGTGCTACATATAACCCTCTGCAACGGCAACAGCAACAACTTGAATTTGCTTAATTCCTAAAATAATATTTTTAGAATTTATGTCTGATATTTTTTAAAGGATTTTGTTATTGTTGTGTTTTCTTCTGTTTTTGCATTGCCTCTTACAATTCGATTTGTTTGTTTCGTTTTTCTGAGCTTGTGTATTTTAACTGCTCTGCAGCATTTATGCAGCCTGTGGTAATTCCTTTTTTTTTCTGAATCTCAATTATAAATCCTGCCATTTACGATGTACTATAACTGGCTCTCGTTCTCTGTCCAACTGCTGCTCCTCCTACTCCTCTGCTCGCTGGCTTTCTTTTTGTGTACGGGTGTATGTGTGTGTGAAAGTGTGCGGGTGTTTATCTGTCGGCTTGAATGTGTGGTTGGTTAAGAAAATGAAAATCGCCCGGGGCTGTATACCTCCTCTGGCTGGTACTCATTTGCATGATGCCTATTATATTGCCACTTGCCATAATGTGCAACATTTGGTTACCGAAGACTCGAAGCAATTTTTTTCTCTCTCATTTGGAATTTAAACAATTTTTTGTGTTTTGTTTCGATTTGTTGTAGGGAGAAGAACTCTTCTTTGTTTTATTGTATGACCAGAGTTGCCACATGTGGATAAGACATTTTATTTTACATAATATAACATTTCTACCTTTAAGGGGTTCTATTACTCCCCTGCATTACTTTCAAATATTTCCCAGAAATCACAAAAACATGACTAACTTAAAATTTAAACAAGTAAAAAAGCTGTGAGTTCGGCCAGGCCGAACTTTGAATACCCTCCAACTTTTGGAACCAATTTTGTAATCTTCAAAAAAATAAAATCCGTTAAAAATTCTGTTAAAATGTAGCCGTATATCAGGGTCTATACGACGTGGACCTGCATAGGCAACTTTTGTCATAAGCTATTAAAATATTCAAATGAGAAACTTAAAAAAAAACTGTTTACAATGTAGTTAAAATCATCAAAATACCGAATATAGGAAGGTACCATGGGAGTTATAAAACGTGGACCTGCACAGACAATTTTCTATCATAGGATGTAGTATTCATTACGAACGTCAAATGCGAAATTTAAAATAATTCCGGTAAATAATGTTGCTAAAATCATCAAAATACCGAATATCAGGAGGTACCGCTATATGGAGGCTGTACGAAGACATAGATCGACATGGCCCATTTTCTGTCTTAGGCTGTAGTATCTATTACGAACTTAAAATACCAAATTTGAAACAATTCCGGTAAACAGTGTCGCTAAAATCATCAAAATGCCGAATATTGGGAGGTACCGTTGTATGGGGGCTATACGAAGACGTGGACCTACTTGGTCCATTTTCAGTACCAAAGGACCTGCAGATATAAGATACATTTGAGAAAATTTTTATCAACTTACTTCATTTTTTTCGGAAGCTAGAGTGATTTCCACAGGTGGACAGACGGACGGACATCGCTAAATCGACATAGAATTTTATGCTGATCAAGAATATATATACTTTGTGGGCTCTAAAATGTATATTTCAAGGTGTTACAAACAGAATAACAAACGTAATATACTCTCCATACTATGGTAGAGGGTATAAAAGCACTTGATCGATGTTCCTTACGGCACAGTCTTCACTTATAGCCCTTTTTGAGTTATGTTCAAGGTTGTCTTTACCTTTATAAGCCTACTGGACATACAGAGGCGAGAGAAGGTCTGCTATTATGGATATCGGTCCTCATTTTAAGATTGGCCACTACTGGCAAATACAAATGCAAACTTTCGATCCTTAAATATCAACGAAGTTTAAATTCACGCCTTGCTCTCTCCCAACGAGAAATACGCCAGTACTGTCCAAAGGTTTTAAAAAATAATTGAATATTTTCAAACATGAATGTTGCAGTTTTACCATTGACCTTTCAAAGGACGGAAGGTAGATTTCTCAGATCTCCCTTTCGGGATAAGGGATAAAGTATGCCGTCTCTATTTCATGTGGTGTGGCTCGTATAAATTTTCAGCGATACGGAAGTAGAACGACGGTGACCTGGCTGGTGAATATCTGAAACTAGGTAGCATCTGGGCTAGGAGTCTTAGCCTTCTTATAAATTTTCCTAACACCAAATCTAACCCCTTCAAACTTGTCATCCTTCCAACCCCCTACCCCGTCATTTTTTCAATTCAGGTCCCCCTTTTCAAACTCTCCCTTTTTCACCAAAAGCTAAACTCACACAACTCCACCGATAGCCACAGATTTTGAAAAGCTCCTCACCTTTGCGATTTGTTAAGCGGTTACCTTAGTGATGATAATGTCGAAGTAGTTGTGATATCCACTATTTTTGTGAACTGTGATTCGCTGGGGACCTTTATGCTAGCGATTTGCAAACCTCAAAACATAATTTATGTCCGGTCCCGGACTCCTTGCATTTTTTCTACTCAGGGAAGCCATTTCAACATTGCAGCTTCAGTCTGTTATTGATTGGAAATTATAGCCAAGAACCTAGGAGTAACTACAATCAGTGGGTACCTTTATAAAAGGAGTCTACCAAATGAATATTTAGTACTTTTTCGTACAATTATAGTACACATTTCCAAAACCAACTCCAATCTTAATCCCAGATACCAACAGATACCTTAATATCAAATTTCGCGATTTCAGACCCATTCCTTCCCTTATATCAAATATAATACCATTCAATACTTTTCGAACAGATATAGATATCTTTTCCAAGACCACCGTCAGGTCCTTACCACAGACACCAACGGTGACATCAATTCAAATTTCAGGACTGCAGCTCTATCCACAACCACCACCATATCTTAATTCTAGATATCAACAGTGACGTCAATATAAAGTTTGAGTACTCCAGCGCAATCTCTTCACACAATAACAACTTTAGTGCTATTTAGTACTTTTCGTATAAAAATAGGATTCATTCTCAAATCTAAAACATAGATACCATCTGTAATCTAACTATCAATTCTCAGAATTTTATCTCTATCCCTTCACCCAATACCAAATATAGTACCATTCGCTACTTTTCGTACAATTATAGTACACAGTTCCAAAACTACCTCCATATGTCCAGGGTACACCCTTATACCAAATTTCACATGTCAAGCACTATCTGTTCATCCATCATCATTAAATTTCGGGATTCCAGCCCTATACCTTCACCCAATACTAATGTAGTTCAAATTAGTAATTTTCGTACAATATAGTAAACATTTCCAAAATCACCTCTATATTTTAATCAAAATACCAACTTAATATTAAATTTGAGAATTCCCTTCACCCAAAACCAAATTTTGTAACACTTTGTACTTTTCGTACATATTTCAAATCAAATCTCAAACACAAATACCATCAGTTATCCAAATACCAAATTTCAGAATTTTATTTCTATCCCCTCACCTAATACTAAATATAGTACCATTCAGTACTTTTCGTACAGACGCCTTTCCAAACCACCGTCAAATCTCAAATATGCCATCAGTTATCTAAATGTAAAATTTCAGAATTTTATCTCTATCTCTTCATACAACACCAAATGAAGTACCATTCTGTCCTTTCATGCAATTGTTGTACACATGTTCAAAATCTCATATCCATATCTCAACTCTAGATACAAACAGCGGCGCCAATGTCAAATTAGAGTATTCCAGCCCTACCCCTTCACAGAATACCAAATATAGTACCATTCAGTACTTTTCGTACAATTACAGTACATATTTCCGAAACCACCTCCACACGTCTAGACTACAAATAAACAGGGGCCCTAATACGAGATTTCTAATTTTAAGCACCATATGTTCTCCCAATACCTAATTACACCAAATATAATACTATTTTGTACTTTTCTAGCACTTGTAGCACACATTTCCAAAACCACCTCTTTATCACAAACCTACCACCAAAAGAGACCCCAATACAAAATTTTAAAATTTCAGCTTCAATCGACCTAAGCAAATTTTTCCAAATTTAATACCATTTAGTACAGTTCGCACACTTAGTACAAATTTCCAAATATTCCATCTTCTTACTTTCCAACCTTGATTCTCCTATAAAATTTCAAGTGTTTAGCTCTATCCGTTCAAATATTACCAAATGGTACATATCCTAAATTTATAGTTGGAATTTCTAATACCCCTTTGTTTCATCTATCTAGCACTCCATCAGTAACTCTCATTCCAAATTTCAGAATTCCAGCTCTATCTGTTCATCACAATTCCAATTTGCAACAACTATAGTACCATTTAGTACACATAATTACACAATTTTCAAAGCTTCTTACACTCTACATTTTAGGATTCCACCCCTGTTGGTTCGCCCAAAAACAAATTGCACTTTATTTAGTACAAATTTCTAAAACTACCTACATTTCCTATTCCTACACCTCGACAGTAATCTTATTTTCAATTTTCAGAAAACAAGCTTTATTGGTGCACCCAAAACCAAATTATACCAAATCTAGTGCCATTTAGTACACCTTATAATATATAAATCATACAGTCTTATTTCCAAATTTCAGGATTCCAACTCTACCTTAAATTTAAATTGTACCAAATTTAGTACCATTTGATACACATAAGTACAAACATTTCCAAGACTACATACAATGCGATAGTAATCTTATTTCCAAGTTTCATTATTTCCAGATCTATTTGTTCTCCCAAATCTAAATTGTAGCAAATTTAGTACCATTTTGTACATTTAAGTACAAATTTTCATAACTACCTACTTAACTCCGATTCACCTATATGTTAGGTAAAGTACCATATAGTACACATATGTACAAAAATGTCTAAATCTACCTACATACCTCAGTCCTTCAATGAATAGTAATCTTATTTCTAAGTTTCGTTATTATAGCTCCACTGGTTCTCCCAAAATTTAGTACAATTTAGTACAAATAATTTCGTATTCCGAAAACTACCTACATACCTCAGTCCTACAAAGCAATAGTAATCTTATTTCCCAATTTCAGGATTCCAAACCTATTTGTTCTCCCAAAATTTAAATGTTACCAAATTTAGTACCATTTAGTACACATAAATACAAATTCCCAAAACTGCCCACATTCTTCTGTCTTAAAATTCAATTGTAATCTTATTTTTAAATTTTTGAGAATTTTAGCTCTATCGGCTCACCCAAATCGAAATTGTACCAAATTTAGTACCACTTAGTATTTTTCGTGCACAGCTGCAGCTTCCGCCATATCTCAATTCTACATTCAAATTTCACGATTCCAGCACCATCCGTTCCTTCATATTCAAATTGTACTAACTTTAGTGCCGTTTACATGAGTACATACTTCCAAAACCACCTTCTTACATAGACTCTGCTACTGAACCTTGATTCCCATTCCAAAATTTCAAGTTGTTCTTTAGCTCTAACCATTCACATGATATGAAATGGTACCAAATGTGGTACATTCCAGTACTTTTCGTACGCTCATAGTGCGAATTTCCAAAACTCTTAAATACAAGTTTCTAAAGCTTCCTCCATATTCCAATCCTACACTGTGCCAGCACCATCCGTTCCTCCAAATTCAAATTGTACCAAATTTAGTACCGTTTAGTACTTTTCGTATACATGAGTACACACTTCCAAAACCACCTTCTTACATCGACTCTGCTCCTCAACCTTAATTCCCTTTCCAAAATTTCAAGTTTTTTTAGCTCTAACCGTTCACATGTTACGTAATGATACTAAATGTGGTACATCCTGACACTTTTCGTACGCTTACATTGCGAATTTCCAAAAACTCTTTGGTACATCTATAATACACTCCATCAGTTAACCACATTCTAAATTTAAGAGTTCTAGCTATACTGCCTCCTCAAATACAAAGGCTACCACATTTAGTACCCTTTAATACATTTCGTACCATTCTAATACGAATTTCCAAAAAAACCCAACCTTATCTGACGCCTTCGTACCAAGAGTGACACTCACCCAAAATTTCAAGAAGGGTGTAGCCTGACATTTTATTTGAATTTGCTCCTATTCCAATTTTTTTTTTTTTTTTTTTTTTTTTGGATTCTAATAAGAAGCCACTATGCTTCTCTGAAGGGCAGAAAAGAACAGAAAAGAAATTTGACCTAATATCACCAAGCCCAGGCCAGAAATAAAACCTAATCTTTTGAAGGTTATTTTTTTCTTCCACCAAAAACTAATATGGCAACTCCGCCATGCCCAGCCTCTGCTGGATTCTATTACACTGCGTGGATCTGATAATAGCCAAAAGGATTTTCTAAGAATTAAAATGATTTCATCCAGAACACAAAAAGAATAGCCTCTCTCCTGCCACATCTGGTGTAATCATCTTTAGGCTACATTCCTGCTATTTGTTTGTACGTTTGTTTGTCCGCCTGCTTGTCTCTTGGTGTATCTGCATGAGTGTAGGTGTATTCTGTGGGCAAAGAATGCATAAAGCTTAAAGCAAATATAAACGTTTGGTTTGCTTATGAAGTACACAGTGCTAAATATGAAGCATTAATTGTGAGGTCTATCTTTCTAGTGAGGTCCAATGGGGTTTGGCATTGGAAAGTGGAGTTTTTTTCTTCTTCTCTGTTATTTTAAATACATTTAAATTATTAAATATATTCCGGGCTTGATTATTGCGGGTGTTGAGTATGAGTGAAAAATGCATATGGGTTTATTTTAAAGGAGGCACTTAATGAGGGATAGTCCTGTGAGATTTTAGAAAGGATGAAGATGGTGGTTGAGAATGGCAGATATTGTCTCACACTGTGAGATGAAAACCCCGAAACCAACTTCAGACTGCTGTCATTTCTAAGCCACTTGTCCGACAGCTGTAAAAATTATTCCAGTGATAGCTCATCGTATTGTTCAGAAGCGTACAAAAGCATTTTGGAGAGAATTTTCCAGCAAAAAAGTTATTCGTGATGGAGTTCAAGCGTGATAGTGAGATTTCTTTATATTTGGTAGGAAAACCACAAGTGGCTATCGTTAGGGCACTCCAGCATTTAAATGTGATTACATCTTTTGTGTTTCGTACCATCACTCGTTACCGTGATACTGATAGCGTAGCCCGACGTCAAGAAAGTGGACAGAAGAAAACAGCAACATCAGCAGAAATTGTTCGAAAAGAAAAGAAGCGATTTGATTGAAACCCGCGTGGCACTGGCCGAAAAATGGCTCGTGAGCTGAACATATCGTAATATTCCATTCGGCAAATATTGAAAAATGAGCTCGGGGTGAAGTCATTGAAATTCCAAAAAGTGCAAAAACTTACACCGCCACAGAAAGAAAATAGACTCAAAAGAGCTAAAGAGTTGCTTCGCTTGGTCGAAAGTGGTGAAGTGCCGAATTTGGTTTGCTCCGATAAGAAAACATTCATTGTCCAACAGTTTGTAAACAAACGTGTTTACTTGCCAAAGAGGTCAGCTGAAAATGTGCACCTTCGATTGGCCAACAGAAGTCAAGCGCCGGCCATGGTGATGGTGTGGGCCGCCATAATAGCCGATGGTCGCTCTCCGTTCGTATTTATCGACCGTGGCATCAGAATAAGTGCCGAATACTATCGCAGAAATATTCTGGAGGGTGTAATTAAGACATGGGCACGCAAACATTTTGGTCGCAGACCTTGGACATTCCTAGAGGACTCAGCACGCGCCACCCAAAAATGTTACAAAATGAGGTTTCTCGCTTCATTTCCAGCGCACAATGGCCACCAAAATCTCCGGATACCAATCCGTTGGACTATGGCGTCTGGAGTATTTTAGAAAGCAAAATTGGCACGAAAAATACCAAAGTGTCGATCACTTCAAGCAAGGGCTACGCTGGGAATGGACCAAAATGCCGCAGAGCAACATTCCAGCAGCGTGTGACGGTTTCATTGACCTTGAAGGCCATAATTCGTGCGAAAGATGACCAATTCGAACAAATCTAAACCTATTCTAAAATTTGATGCTATTTCCGACATTTCCTGCTTTCATTCAATAAAATCTGAAAAAAAAATGTAAAAATAATGGCGTTTGACTCTGGTGCAGTGTTTTTATCTCACCCTGTACACACTTCCCAAATGCGTTACTACCCTAAATTGTAACTTTCTGAAGTTTTTTTTCTACATTCTCCATGCAAAACATTTGCTTTTCCTATCCTTTAAATTCAAGATGAAAAGTACAATCTATCGTATCGTCATCGCTGCAATACCTGGAACAATTCATTAGCTTGATTGAATGCAATCTAAAAATTCATGCATATTTATTGGTTTTGCGAAAGTAAAACTTCCAGGAAAATGGCATCTTTAAATCTCCATTGTTTTCACATATATACGATTGGGTATGAGTGTATGTAGGAGAACCTATTTGAATAGCGTCGGCTTATTGCCGTTAGCGAAATTCTCCTGCGTACTTCCACGTGGTATAGAAAATTCAATAGGGAACATTTGGTTCAATTTAAATTGAAAGCAAAGAGAAGATAAAATCAAAAAATTACGAAAGTCTGTAGTAGCTGAAAAATATGAAACTCACTCCAACTTTATGTGAGGTGTTAAGAATTGAAACCGGTTTTTTTAAAAGTCTATCTTTAAAATATATCGAACGAACATATAGATCCAAAATTTCGAAAAATCATACCCCCCTTAAATTTGGAAATAATCCCAGATTTTTACAAACTATTTGAAAATTTCTATCGAAATGCGCGTTAGTTATGTCCATGAGCCAGACAATGGTGCTAATCGATCCAACATTAGGTGTAGCATCCATAAATATATTCCCCCGATTTCAGGTTTATTGTGCACCAAATGCGTAATATACGGGTTGCCCATATTCGACGGACCCATGTTTTTTTCGGCCATTTCGATGGCTCTTTGGGCCCATTCCAATCGACGAGGCTTGCCCGCAGGGAACAAATGCAAATCAATGCGAATAATCCGTTGTAAAGTGGACCGAGCCATGCCCAACTTCTGAGAACGGCGTTTTTGGGATGTGCTCGTACGGCAGCGATATTCACGGCCGATCGCCTTGGTCGACTTTTATATGGCCTCTTCGGATTAGAAAGAGCCTTACCAGTCGAAAATTTTTCGTATAAACGCTTAATGGTGTTCTTAGGAGGCGCACTTCTCACATTTTTTAATATTTTAAAAGCACGTTGAGTTTTCACAATTGATTTCTTCTGTTGAATGTAAATTTCAACTATTTCGCGTGGCGTGTATTGGTTCATGGTAAAAATCTGCTTGGACTGACGCTTCAAACGCGGTATGTCATTAAGCGATGTGACATCTCTGTCAAAAGTTATGGCGTTGCCAGATGGGTCCGTCGAATATGGGCAACCCTGTAATTTGTTTTGCAGCCCCCCATGTTCGTAATATGAACTCCATAACAATGATAGAGCTCAGAATTATTTCTGCCAAATTTTATCGAGATCGATTCAGATCTAGATATAGCTCACTTATTTATCTTATTCGATTTAACGTTTATTGTGCGCCAAATGTTTAATATCAGTCCAAATAGAGTAGATTTTGCACATACGACCCAATTCAGTGTAAAAGGGATTGTATCAAATTAGTCGGTTCAGATATAGCCAAGGCTCCAGTTTATATGTGTCATCCAATTTTATATCTAAGTCACCCGATTCAGTATATAATGCATGATAAGGGATACGGGTTTTGCCAAGTTTTGTGGAGATCTTTTCAGATTTAAACATATATACATACTTTTAGAAAATGTTAAAATGTGCGTGAGGTACCCGATATTGTCGACCGAAGTCATACTTCTTCTAATACAGATAAAAATATATGGTGAAAATTACAAGAAAATCATTTAACATTTACAGGGTGTTTTTTTTTTAAGCCCGATAGAACTTAAAATTGTAAAAAATAACACAAAAAATTACATTTTAATCAATTTTTTTTTGAAAGATCAATACGTGACATTAGCATTTGAAAATGATTTCGAGCATATGGGCACCGCGGCTGTTCTTGACGAAGTGCATTCTGGACGTCCAATTTTTGGCCACTTTTTCGAGCACTGCTGGCCGTATGTCACGAATTAAACGAACAATCCTGGCCTCCTAGGCGTCAATTGTTGCTGGTTTATCATTATAAACCAATGACTTCACGTAGCCCACAGAAAATAATCTAGAGGTGTCAAATCACACGTCCACTTATCGAAATCAACTTGTCACCAAATTTTGAATTCAATAAGTCAATGGTTGCGTTCGCCGTATGGCACGTTGCGCCATCCTGTTGAAACCACATCTCCTCCGGATCAATGTCATCCATATTTTTAAACAAAAAATCATTGATCATGGTGCGGTAACGATCTCCATTGACCGTAACGCGAGCTCCGGCCTCATTTTTGAAGAAATAAGGTCCGATGATGCCACAAGCAGAAACCCGTACCATACGGTGCATTTTTTTTGGATGTAATGGAGTCTGTAGGGTCTCTTGTGGATTGGTCTCACTTCATATGCGGCAATTTTGCTTATTAACAAACCCGTTAAGCCAAAAATGCGCCTCATCGCTGAACACAGTTTTGCGCTAAAATAACGGGTCATTTGCCAACTGCTCTAGAGCCCGATTATCAAAGTAAATTTGGATAATTTCGTAGCGTTGTTCAAGCGTCTATTCATGATGATTTGTCAGAGTATACAGAAACAAATAAAAAAAATTCATCAAAATTTAATTTTTTGTGTTACTTTTTACAATTTAAAGTTCTACCTAAAACATCCTTTATAACTCTAAGTCAAGAATCGTGGATTTTTCAAAATATTATTTTTCTTTGAACTGTCAGGAAACAATTGTGGATTTTTGAAGTACTTCAAAAACGGTGGATTTTTTAAAAGAAACATTCTTAGATTAAAAAAATGTAATTTGTGTAGAAAATTTTTTTAGAACCAAAACATACTGGATCGTGTTTAAGATTTTCACTACATATTTATATAGATATTTATATATACATATAATTTTAAAATCCACTGTCTTTGATAATATTCAATATTTTCTTATGTTTTTAAAAATATTTTTACCCCAAAAAATTGTTTTTTTATAAATCAAAGACCTGGATTTTGCAAGAAAACCTTTAACTAACTCCTAAACAAGAATCTTGAATTTTATTTTCAAGGACTGCGGATTAAAAAAAACATATAACAAAAATCGTGTTTTTTTGCAGAAAATATTATAACCAATGTGTTTTTTAGATTTTTTTTTTCATTTAAAAATTCTACAGTGAAACTATTTTTTTTTTTTTTTCAAACTAATTCCTGACAACAAAACATTAAATTAAAAAATTAATGCTTCTAAAAAAATAGTTTATACCCTCTGACTTATGGCTACAGAAAGTATATATGTATTTATATATTATTTGGCAAAAAATATTATGTATTATTTTATACGCCAAAAATTTGCCTCTTCGAAATAACGATTTTAAACCCTAGTTCTCTTTGGTACATCGTAATATTATTATCAAACTTAGATCAAGCTCCTTGATGGGCAATATCGGTCCATTCCTTCTGGTACCTCTCCCACAAAAGTCCGAAATTTTCAACAAAAAAAAATATTTTACTGCACAGAAAGAGAAAGGATAATCCGATTTTGCTCCAACTTTGCAAAAGGGTCACTTAGAGTTTGGATCCAATGGGTACCGTTATGGTATCTAAGGTACCTATGTTGATTTTTTTCCTGTAATACGATTCTCTACTGTACGGTCCTAAAAAAACGTCAATACAAATTTTAGACAAATCGATTGGAAAATATGGTCAAGACCCTTGGAATAGGTAAAATCAGGAGTCACAGATCTGAAAATATTAACCGGCATCAAAAATGTTTCTGCTAATAAGTTTTCTACCCCCTTAGAAACCAAGATGCCAAATAAGACCCAAATCAATTTGAAGCAAGGGAGATATCAGGGAAACTGACGGACGAACTGACACCCTTAGATCGACTCCAAATGTCCTGAAACGGATTTGGTCCAAAGAAATAAGTTATTTCGGTGAGGTACGTTTTGGCCGTATCAAATGATAGCCTCTTTAACCATATGGCTGTGGGTACAATGAAAAATAAAATTTTAATTTTTTCTTTAACAATATCTTTATAAAATAGTGCTCGGCTCTCTTTTAGGATAAAACAGTTCTCTCAGAGCGAATATAAAATTTATATCTTTTATTTCTTTTACCGGAATATAACAAACATCCCAAAAGTAGTCAATACTAGCCCATATTTTGACATAGCACCCATGTTGCGATAACTTTAATTTTAATTTCAAAAGCTTCCAATATTTTATATAATTCAAAAATTCCCATGGTGAAATAGAATTCGGGCCATTCCACAATTAATGTCGTTTTTCGTTCTCACTTGTTTCATTCAATTCCTTTGTGTGATGTTTTTGCTCATATACGCGTATATTTATTTATCTTCTGTACGAACATTAAGTTCAAATCGTTGTTGACACCATTCAATTCAATTCAGCAAAATAACGAAACGTTGTAACAAATGTCAAATTGTTCTATTTTTCACTTTTTGTTAAAACATGCATTTGCTTGTTTGTTTTGTTACAATAACAAAAGAAAATTCGACAATCGCAGTGTACACAATGACGTCGACACTGACGGTGCATAGCCAAGGATTTAGTGAATTGAAGTATTTGGTTTACGAATTAATTTTTATCGCAGGGGTTTATTGATTTAGTAGAGGTATGTCTTAGTTAGAAATCAGTCCAAATGACCTGCATTTTGCTACACCTAAACAAACACAGATACATCAAATTTGGAGAATTCGGTTCAGATATAACTATAACTGCAGTACGTATGTTTGATTCGATATGGTTTTAAAGTCCTTCATATGCATGATATGCACTCCACCACAACGGTATTTTACACTGGACAGCAGATACTGCTCGAAAATACCTCTGCCAAGATAGGTTTAGAATATTATATAGCTTCGATATACATCTTCATCCGATTTTACGATAACTGCTTCTCTTTACATATATATATATATATATATATATATATTTTTTTTTTTTTTTTTTTTATATATATATATATATCAGGCCAAATTGAATAGATTTTTTCATATTCTAAAGAATTTTACCATTTGGTGAAACTTGGTTCGGTATATCCATTGAACCAATAAATATTTTATAGTATAATTCTTATCGAAGCCATATCATGCACCAAACAGCAATGTTATTTGGTTCATAATTTGTATGACCTACTTCATATAAATTCCCAATATAAACTTTTTTAGTTACGCGAGCTCTGCTAAATACCACTTAGTACTTATCGAGTAATTGTAGTACATAATTTCGAAATCACTTCCATAGGTCCAGGCTATACATGAATATCGAATCTAATGCCAAATTTCATATTCCAAGCACTATACGATCACCCTATATCAAATTGTACCAAAAACAAGTAAAAACCAGTAAAGAAAGTCTTCAAGTCGGGCGGGGCCGACTCTATGATACCCTACACCACTTTGCTAATTAAGTAGAGCTCCACATAGCAATTAAAAGTTTTTATGGGAGAATTCAATCATACACGCTATGATTATAATTATAATTATAATTTAAAGTTCAAAGGACTAAATATGCCGAAGCATTTGTATCTTTTAAATTCGGAATTGTATTGCCCATTTGGTGCACAATTCATTTGAAATCGGATAAAGATATATGGGAGCTTTTTCCAAAATTTGACATACTAGCTTCTAGACTCAATTCGGTCGTAAGTGCAAAATCCCATCCCATTTGGACAAATATTAGACGTTTGGTGCACAATAAAAGGTAAATCGGACGAAGTTATATATGGGAGCTATATCCAAATCTGAACCGATCTCGATAAAATTGGGCAAAGGTATTTCTGAGCTGTATTTGATATATTTTCCCAAATATTGTTGTTACAGTGTGCATATTACGGCGGCGGTGGACAAATAAAACAAAACGGATGAACAATATATATGGGAGCTATAGCTATATCTGAACCGATCTTCACCAAATTTCTAGACTCAGTTCGGTCGTATGTGCCAAATTCCATCCCATTTGGACAAATATTAGACGTTTGGTGCACAATAAAAGGTAAATCGGACGAAGTTATATATGGGAGCTATATCCAAATCTGAACCGATCTCGATGAAATTTAGCAAAGGTATTTCTGAGCTGCATTTGATATATTTCCCCAAATATTGTTGTTACAGAGTGCATATTACGGTGGCGGTGGACAAAAATAACAAATGGGATGAAAAATATATATGGGAGCTATAGCTATATCTGAACCGATTTCGATCAAATTTGGCACACATATTTTCAGGCCTAATTTGGGTGTATATGCAAAATTCCATACAATTCGGGATGATATTACACGTTTGGTGCACAATAAAAGACAAATCGGACGAAGATATATATGGGAGCTATATCTAAATTTTGACCGATTATCTCCAATTTCAATAGGGTTCGTCCTTGGGCCAAACAAAAGATCTTTGCAAAATTTCATCTGGATCGGGCAATAAATGCGACCTGTACTTTGTTTACAAAAATACATGGACAGACGGACGGACGGACAGACGGACGGACGGACATGCATAAATCGACTCAGAATGTGATTCTATGCAGATCATCAAAATCTATCTCGTTTCCTTCTGCCTGTTACAAACAAATGCACAAAGACATAATACCCTGACCACCTTGTGGTGTAGGGTATAAAAATTAAGTTCGGCCGGGCCAAGCTTTTAATACCCTCCACCTTAGGGTAAAGGAAACATTAGAAGAAATGTGGCAAAAACCATTAAAATGCCGAATATCGGGAGGTACCGTTATATGGGGGCTATACCAAATCGTGGACCTACACATGCAATGTTTCGCCGAAGGAGCTAGAACCCATTATGACCTACAAATACCAATTTTCAGACAAATCCGTGAAAAAAAATGTGGCAAAAAGCATTAAAATGCCGAATATCGGGAGGTACCGTTATATGGGGGCTATACCAAAACGTAGACCTATAATTACAATGACTCGCTACACGAACTGGGACTCATTATGATCTACAACTACCAATTTTTAGATATATCCGTGGAGAAATGTGTCAAAAATCATCAAAATACCGAATATTGGGAGGTACCGTTATATAGGGACTATACCAAAACGTGGACCTATACATACAATGTTTCGCCACACGAACTAGGACCCATTCTGATCCACAAACATCATTTTTAAAACAAATCAGTGAAAAAATGTGGTAAAAACCATAAAAATACCGAATATCGGGAGGTACCGTTATATGGGGGCTATATCAAATCGTGGACCCATACATGCAGTGTTTCGCCACCGGAGCTTGAACCCATTATGACCAACAAATACCAATTTTTAGACAAATCCATGAAAAAATGTGGCTAAAAAAAATTAAAATACCGAATACCAGGAGGTACCTTTATATGGGGGCTACACCAAAACGTGGACCTATACATGCAATGTTTTGCCACACGCACAGGGACTCGTTATGACCTACAAATACCAATTTTCAGACAAATCCGTGAAGAAATGTGGCATAAATCATCAAAATACCCAATATCGGGAGGTACCGTCCTAGACACAATAAAAATTGCTCAGCTAAATTTTGGCGCTCTACGTCAAATAATGTATGCTGTATCGTGATTTTGAATAGACAGACTGACAGACGGACATCGTTAAATCGACTTAGAATTTTATGCTGATTATGAATATATATACTTTATGGGGTCTACAACGAATATTTAAGGATGTTACAAACGACAAAGTTAGTATACCTTCCTTTCCAAGGAGGAGGGTATAATAATTTTATTTTGTACCTTTCCTACAATTACAGTACATATTTCCAAAATAATCCCCATATCTCAATCTCAGATACCAACAGTGATTTTAATATAAAGTTTAAGGATTTCAGCTCTTTAATTTAGCCCATTATCAAATTTAGTACCAAATAATAAAAGACACATTTTCAAATCAACCCAAATCTCAAACACAGACTGAATCTCAAACACAGATTCAGTCAGTAATTTAAATACCATATTTCAGAACTTTATCTCTATCCCTTCTCCCAATACCAAATATACTACCATTTAGTACTTTTCGTGTAAATATAGTACACATTTCCAAAGCCACCTTCAAATCTCAATTTCAGATTCCAACAGAGATCTCAATATCAAATTCGAGGATTCCAGCCATATCTCTTCACCAAATACCGAAAGTATTACCATTTAGTAGTTTTCGTACAATTATAATACACACTTCCAAAACCACCTCCATATATCTCTTAATACCAAATTTTTCTTTTACTAAATTTAAAGTTAGAATTTCCAATAAACCTTTGGTGCATCTATCCTGCAACCCATCAGTGAATTTCATTCCAAATTTCTGAATTCCGGTTCCATCGGTTCATCACAATTCCATTTTGTGCCAATTTTACCATTTAGTACATATAAGTACAAATTTCCAAAACTACCTACATATCCCAATCCTTCACTCCGACAATTAGCTACTTTCCAATTTTCAGGATACCAGCTCTATTGGTACACCCAAATCCAAATTGTACCAAATTCAGTACAATTTAATACACTTCTGTTCGAATTTCCAAAATTACACTACACTCCACTAGTAATCTTATTTCCAATGTTCAAGATGGCAGCTCTCTTGGTTCACCCAAAATTTAGATTTATCAAATTTAGCACCATTTAGTACACATAACTTCGAATTTCCAAAACTACCTACATTCCTCAGTCCTGGAATGCAATGGTAATCTTATTCCTAAATTTCAAAATTCCAGCTCTATCGCTTCACCCAAATGGAAATTGTACTATATTTAGTACCATATAGTACTTTTCGTGCTCAGAAGTAAAAAATATCAAAAACTTCCTCCATATCCCAATCATACACTCTGCCAGTAATGTTATTTGCAAATTTCACGATTCCAGCTCCAACCGTTCTTCCAAATTCAAATTTTACTAAATTTAGTTCTGTTTAGTACTTTTCGTATACATGAGTACACACTTCCAAAACTACCTCCTTATATCGACTCTACTCCCCAACCTTGATTCCCATGCCAAAATTTCATTCAATCGATTTTTAGCTCTAACCGTTCCGAAATGGTACCGAAAGTAGTACATTTTAGTACTTTCCATACACTTCTAGTGCGAATTTCCAAAAACCCTTTGGTACATCTATCATCAATACTCCATCAGTAACCCTCATTCGAAATTTAAGAGCTCTAGCCCTACTGCTTCCTCAAATACAACAGGTACGATATTTAGTACCATTTAATACTTTTCGTACTGTTGTAGTATGAGTGCCCAAAAAAACCCGCCTTATCTCATCCCTTCGGAGCAAGAGTGATCCTTGCCCAAAATTTCAAGATTCTAGCTTCAGGCGTTTCGCCTGGGCGTTGATGAATCGCAAAGTCAGCCAGTCAGCCAATTACTTTCACCGTCTGTTTGTCTGGCTGGGTGGCTGGTGCGCACGACAACTCTCGAAGGGAGTATCCGATTTGGTCCAAACTGGGTAAATCGTAATATTATTATTATCAAACTTAGATCGAATTCTTCTTCTTAAATGTGCAATATCGGTCCACTCCTTCTGGTACAAAAAAAAAAACCGAATTTTTCAAAAAAAATATTTTACTGCACAGAAGGTGAAAGGATAATCTGATTTGGCTCCAACTTTGCAAATCATAAAATTTGTGTCAAAGCTAGGTCAGATGCGAAAATGGACAAAATCGGTTCACTCCATCCAGCATCTCCCCCGCAAAAGGGTCAAAATTTTTTAATAATTATAACTCTTATAAAATGTTATGTGAGACACCGATCGTCTTTAAATTTCACACGTCGCAATAGTTTTTTAAACCAAAGGTCTGGTGTGAAGATGGAATATATCGGTCCACTCCTTTTGGTACCTCCTACACAAAGGGTGAAAATTTTGAATATTCATGAAGCTCATAAAATGCGAAGTTAACATCAGATTCAAATCAGACTTGGTACATCTCAATGCTTCCATCAACACAAGAACTGTTATAATACTGTTACGAATATAACTTTAGATTTAAGTTAATTTAGATGAATTCCGTTAATTTAAGAATTTGAATTGTAACGTAAATTTCTACTACGCAGTTTATTTGAATAACTTCACAACAACAACTACTGTATAGATTTTTCTACATCCTTCCATTTCCTCTTTCATTTTCTATTTTGTTGCTGACGTACAATTCTTGTTAAACGTCATCATTGATGATCGCTTAATTCCTCTTTCTTTGTTACCCCCTCGCCTGTGTATGTGTTGTTGTTATTGTTCACTCAATGTAAGTTTGTATGTGTTGTTGTTATTGTTCACTCAATGTAAGTTTGTATGTGTTCGTTGCATTGGTAGATTGTTTGTAATCTAGGCGTTACCAGATCGTCTAGAAACTTCTGTAGCGACTGGCGAGGCTCATATAAATAGGGGAAATGGAAAGTTAGTCAGTTGTGAATCAGATCGCGAATTGAAACCGTCGAGTAAAGTAAAGTGCAAAGTAAAGTTGTGTGAATAAAATCATTGTAATAATCGTAATCCGAAAGAACCCGCGTTTTATTTGGTACGAGCTGTATTGGGAAATAAAACAACGTCTACACGGGATTAAGTAAAATCCAAGAACGTAACAATTGGTGTCAGAAGTGGGATTACGATAATACTACGATGAAGTTTAAGGATCTACGAGTGGAAGGCTTGAAGAAGGAACTTAATAAATTGGAATTGTCCTCTACTGGCAACAAGGCTGAACTACAAAAACGTCTGTTGGATGAGTTCGAGCGCCGTGGTATGAACATCGATACATATGAGTTTGACAGTAAGGATGAAGTGGATTTATCGGAAATGGGCGAATCCAACGGTGGGGAAGTCTCGTCAGTAGCTGCCAGGGGTGACGATTTCAGAGAAATGCTAGCCAAAATGTTTGAGGAAAATTTCAGAAGAGTCGAAGAAAATTCGAGAATAACGAACGAGAAACTCGAGTACATTACAGAAGTTATTGGAAGGAGAATGGAAACCGTGGAGGTCCAAATTAAAGAGTTGGATAAGAAAGTGCAGTCGGTTGACGAGAAATTTCTGTCCCACGACCATAGGGTTACAAATCTGGAGAAGAAAATTTCGGAACTGGAAATCAAAGGTGGTCCGGTGCGAGTTCCTGATAACACACTAAAAATCAAACCTCCTGTATTCGACGGCTCTACGTCATTCAATGTTTTCAAGTTACAATTCGAGACAGTGGCTTCTAGAAATTCGTGGAACGACAGCGACAAAGCGGTTGCACTACTTCTGGCATTGAAGGGCAGTGCTGCTGATGTTATACAGAGTATTCCTGTCGCTTCTAGAAACAACTATGAAGATGTTATTGCTGCACTGGAACGTAAGTACGGTGGCGAACATAAACGAAACATCTACCTTATGGAATTAAGGGGAAGAGTACAGAGGGCAAACGAGACGTTACAAGACTTTGCAGCTGAGGTGGAACGTGTGGTGCTAATGACGTATCCACGAGAGGATCACCCATTGCTGGACCGTATGAAAATCGAAACCTTTGTGAATGGCATACGTGACCCTGAGATTAAGTATGCAACATATGCGTCACCAAAAGCATCATTTTCCGAAACTGCGTCGTTTGCCCTTGCCCAAGAGACGGCAAGAATAGTTGTTAAGCCCCAGACCCACAAGATTCGCCAACTGGAGACCGAAGGTTGCGAACCCAAATCTCTCGTTAACTCGATCGAAGACGCCATGAGGCGGGTAATAGAAGAGACAAAGTTAGTTGGGATGACTAAGCCCAGGGTTAGATGCTACAACTGCGATAAAGCAGGTCATATTGCGCGCGAATGCAGAGCTAAGCGCAAACGATCCAGGTCATCGTCACCACCTCCAACGAAAGATGGTAGAAGAATGGCCCAACAGTCCACCAATGAGTCAACAGTTAAACTAAATCGAGCCAGTCCAGCGGGGCATGAACTTGCTCCCATCGACGATGGCCCCACAATCTCCATAGCAATAGTACAACAGGAAAGTCACAACCTAACAACATCTGGGTACATCAATGGTGATAAGCGAGTTCTGACGTTAGATACTGGCGCATCAAAGTCCATCGTAAGATCAGATCTGGTAAAGGGAAAAATAACGCAACTTAATGGAGTCAGACTGCGCACAGCAACGGGGGAGCCCATGAGTCCATGGTGCTCCCCAGTGGTCTTGGTCAAGAAGAAAGACGGAAGCACCCGATTTTGTGAGGACTACAGAAAGTTGAATGATGTCACCAAGAAAGACAGCTATCCGCTCCCAAGAATCGACGACACATTGGACACATTAGCCGTGACGTCATGGTTCTCCACCCTCGACCTGCAGAGTGGGTACTGGCAAGTAGAGATCGCCGAGAAAGATAAGGAGAAAACAGCGTTTGGCGTAAATGGGGTCTCTGGCAGTTCAATGTCATGCCATTCGGACTCTGCAACGCCCCGGCTACATTTGAAAGGCTGATGGAGCGTGTGTTAAAAGGGCTGCAGTGGAAGTCGTGCCTCATATACCTGGATGACATCATAGTCATGGGACGCAACTTCGACGAACACATCAAGAACTTAAAGGATGTTCTACAGCAGCTTTCGTCTTCAGGCCTCAAGCTGAACCCAAAGAAGTGCAGTCTCTTCCAACGAGAGGTGAAGTTCATGGGGCACCACGTGACGCCGGAGGGCATATCGACTGATAAGGAGAAAATTCAAGCCGTCAGAGATTGGCCGCAGCCCCGAAATCTCCATGAGCTGCGAAGCTTTCTGGGTCTCTGCACATACTACCGTCGATTTGTCCAAAATTTTGCCAACATCGCCGCCTGTCTACACCGTTTGACGCAAAAAGGCCAGAGGTTTCAGTGGGGCAACGACCAGGAGGAGGCATTCAGAAAGCTCAAAGACATGCTATGCAGAGCCCCCATTTTGGCATACCCTATACCTGGCGGCAAGTTTGTCCTGGACACAGACGCAAGTGCGTGTGGCATCGGTGGCGTCCTTTCCCAGGAGATCGACGGACAGGAAAAAGTCATCGGGTACTACAGCCGGACATTGTCGAAACCTGAGAGGAATTACTGTGTGACGAGGAGAGAGCTGCTTGCTGTCCTTGAGTGCGTTAAACACTTCCACAAATACCTATATGGCCAGCATTTCCTGCTGAGGACCGACCACGCTGCTCTCCAATGGTTGCTGCAGTTTAAGAATTCGGAAGGTCAACTAGCCCGTTGGATCGAGAGGCTCCAGAGTTATGACTTCGGAATCGAGCACAGAAAAGGCGGAAAACACGGTAATGCTGATGCCCTGTCTCGTCGGCCATGCAAAGTAGAATGCAAGCACTGCTCAAAGGCTGAGAATAAAGAGAATATCGTTGATGTCCGACTATTGCAATTTGAGTCGGGTGAAGATTGGTCGACGGAACAACGAAGAGAACCCATTCTGGGCAAAGTAATTTCGGCCATAGAAACGGGCAAACGACCTAGTCGCAAAGAAATTACCTCCGAAAGCCCTCTTTTAAAATCCTATTGGGCCCAGTGGGACAGTCTACTTATAATAGATGGTTGCCTATATCGCAAATGAGAAAGTGAGGACGGTAAATCTCACCGGAACTTGATCGTCGTCCCAGACTCCAAAATAAAAGATGTCTTGTCGGACATGAAAAGGTAAAGCAGAGATTCTACTGGGTCGGCTGTCAAAAATCCATTGCCGACTGGATCGCCAATTGTGAAAGGTGCATAAGAGCTAAAGGTCCAACACGGAAGAGTCGAGGCTACATGCAGCAGTATAATTCAGGAGCCCCTTTTGAAAGAATCGCAATGGATGTAGCTGGACCGTTCCCAACAAGCGACTCTGGGAACCGGTATGTCTTAGTGGTCATGGATTACTTCAGTAAATGGCCAGAGGTTTATGCTATCCCAAATCAAGAAGCCAGGACAATTGTGGATGTGTTCAGCAGAAATTGGATTTGTCGCTATGGTGTTCCATCTGAGGTTCATTCCGATCAAGGGAGGAATTTTGAATCAGCGATCTTCAAGGAAATGTGTGACTCCTACTGAATCAAGAAAACCAGAACGACGCCCCTACGTCCACAATCAGATGGCATGGTGGAAAGATTCAATCGCACCCTGGAAGAACATCTACGGAAAGTGGTGGACAGTGGCCAACGAAACTGGGATGAGCATATTCCCAAGTTTTTACTGGCTTATAGATCGGCCACTTATGATTCCACATCCCGGACCCCAGCCAAAGTTCTGTTCGGAAATGAATTAAAGCTACCTGGCGATTTGATATTCGGTGCTACCCCAAACGACGATGTGAACCAAGATGAAGACAGTCAAAACTCTTTTAGTAAAGTCCACGATGCAGTCCGACATCGAATAAAAATGGTAAGCAACCGCATGAAGGCAAGGTACGATCGAGCGGCAAATACCGATGGGTTTCAAGAAGGGCAACTGGTACTATTGTTCAACCCACAACGAAAGAAAGGACTATGCCCCAAATTACAAACGCACTGGGAAGGACCCTACAAGATTGTCACGAAAATAAATGACGTCGTTTATCGCATCCAGAGGAGCGACAGTCCCAGGTCGAAGATGAAAGTTGTACATTTGGAGCGGCTGACCCCCTACGGAACGGGAACTGTGCCTATTCGGGACGAACAGGCTTAAGCGGGGGGCAATGTTACGAATATAACTTTAGATTTAAGTTAATTTAGATGAATTCCGTTAATTTAAGAATTTGAATTGTAACGTAAATTTCTACTACGCAGTTTATTTGAATAACTTCACAACAACAACTACTGTATAGATTTTTCTACATCCTTCCATTTCCTCTTTCATTTTCTATTTTGTTGCTGACGTACAATTCTTGTTAAACGTCATCATTGATGATCGCTTAATTCCTCTTTCTTTGTTACCCCCTCGCCTGTGTATGTGTTGTTGTTATTGTTCACTCAATGTAAGTTTGTATGTGTTGTTGTTATTGTTCACTCAATGTAAGTTTGTATGTGTTCGTTGCATTGGTAGATTGTTTGTAATCTAGGCGTTACCAGATCGTCTAGAAACTTCTGTAGCGACAGGCGAGGCTCATATAAATAGGGGAAATGGAAAGGCAGTTAGTCAGTTGTGAACCAGATCGCGAATTGAAACCGTCGAGTAAAGTAAAGTGCAAAGTAAAGTTGTGTGAATAAAATCATTGTAATAATCGTAATCCGAAAGAACCCGCGTTTTATTTGGTACGAGCTGTATTGGGAAATAAAACAACGTCTACACGGGATTAAGTAAAATCCAAGAACGTAACAATACGATAGAGATCGGATCATTCCTTTTAGTACCTCCCCCACAAAGGGTAAAAGTTTTTAATAACCAAACCGATGCTAAAATCAGAAATAAGCATCCGGTTTTCTTCATATTTCACACATTCCATTATTTCTACTAACACAAGATATGCTGTGAAGATGGGATATATCGGCTTACTCTTTCTGGTACCTCATTCACAAATGGTCAATATTTTGAATAAAATGCGAAATTTACATCCGATCCTATTCATACTTGGCATATCTCAATGTTTCTATCAGCACAAGATCTGTTATAAAGACGGTAGAGATCGAATCATTCCTTCTGCTACCTCTCCTAAATAGATTTTGAAAACACAACGCTCAAAGAAAGCGATGTAAGCACCCAACTCTGTTAAATTTTCACACACTAGATTTGCTGTGAAAAGGATATGTATCTGTCAACTCCTTCTGGTACTTCACGTACAAAGGGTCACAATTTTCAATGCTTTTATCTGCCATAAATTGCGAAAAAAGTTTGCGATTCTTTACAACTTGCTATATCTAAATATTTCTCTCAACAAGAAACCTGAGATGAATATGGGGTTTATGGTTTCGTATAAAACTAAATATAAGTATTCGATTTTCTTGTAATTTTGCCCATACCAATATTTTTATCTGTCGACTATATCTGAAACCTTACGCACATTTTAACATTTTCTAAAAGTTATGAAGGAAGTAACCAATATGGTCTAAACCTGCCACGTCGCAATATTTATATGATATTTATTAAGGTATAATGTGAAATAAATAATATTGGCCAATTCCTTCGGAACCTACTCCATGGAGAGTGAACACTTTGAATAATCCTAACAGAAGTCAGAATATATTTAAATAACCAAACATTGGCTGAAGGTATGCATCTGTCGGCAAAACCAGTTAATACTTTTTAACTGTATTGGAGGGTATATTAAGCTTGTCATTCCGTTTGTAACACCTCGAAATACACATTTTAGACCCCACAAAGTATATAGTCCGTCTGTCTGTCCGTCTGTGGAAATCACTCTAGCTTCCGAACGAATAGAAGTAGATTTATAAAATTTTACTCAAATGTATGTTATGTCAGCAGGACTTTTGGTATTGAAAATGGGCCATGTAGGTCCGTCTTTCTATATCCCCATATAACAATACCGATATTCGGTATTTTCATGATTTTTGCGACCTTATTTACCGGAATTGTTTCAAATTTGGTATTTGAAGGTCGAAATGGATACTGCAGCCTAAGACAGGAGATTGTCTGTGCAGGTCCACGTCTTCGTATAGGCCCCATACATCAGTACCTCCCTATATTCGGTATTTTGATGATTTTAGCGACATTATTACCGATTTTTTTAAGTTTCGTTGAATATTCTAATGGCTTATGACAAATGTTATCTGTGCAGGTGCATGTCGTCGTATAGACCCTAATATAATAGCTACATTCGGTATTTTTAAAAATTTAACATAATTTTTAACAGGTTTTATTGTTTTTGAGAATTGCCAAATTCGTTCCAAATGGTGGAGGGTATTCAAAGTTCGCTCCGGCCGAACTTACAGCTTTTTTTCTCGTTTTTTTTTTTAATTATTTGTCATTTCTGAGAAATTTTTCTACCCTTTGTCAAAGAAGAAGACTTTCCACCTTTAATGTGGGTCACAACAATAATAATGCTCTTCGATTGTGATTCTCTTCTCTCTGTTTGTCATGCTCTCTTTGAATAAATATTAAATTTGCTCTCAGTGTTCAATTCAGTCATGCATTCATTTAATCAGTAACACAATCACTGACAACAAACACTGTCACCAACACTAATCCATGTTTTATACAGTTATTTACAATTCCTCATGTGGAAATATTGGATGTGTTCTAGTCTTTCATTCATTCATTCAGTTCTCCCCTCATCCACTCCACACAACTACATCTAGCCGAACTACCCACTAATGCATATTTATTCGCATATTTACAGTTCCTCATGTGGAAATACTGGATGAACGTGGCTCCTCAACACCAGAGAAATATTACAAAGCCGGCAGTACCATTGAACTTCAGTGTGTCATATCGAAAATACCACAGCCAACATCGTACATAACATGGCGGCACAATACACGTCTGCTAAACTATGATACCAGTCGCGGTGGTATTAGGTGAGTATTTCATACCATGTTTTTTTGTTTCTGGTGCCTCTTTTTTGGGGGGGTTCGAAAACCGAAATCGACATTGCCGACATCCAATCCAATCCAACCAACTCCCAACCTCCATATTTTTGTGACAACATCTTGTGTGAAGTATTTTACATCAGCAATTCGTGCAAATGTCATGACACGGCACCCACATAAACACATTAGCCCCGATGTAGATCCTACTTAGCAAACACCAGCTAACACACACACACATACACACGCACACTGCTGGTGTTGCGAAAAGAGAACGCTTGCACAATGCCACAAAATCCAATTAAACAGACTTCCTAACACACACAACGATAAATATACAAAAATTCACACTCACACACACAAGCTTACAGGATGACTAAAATTTTAAATGGATTTTCTTAGCAAGTGGCAATGTGAGGGTATTCCCCGCCGGCACCTCAATTTTTACAGAACCGACCGGCTAAACAGTCAGCCCCACACAGAAGTGCCAAGAAATTATTAACTCAGCCTCTTTCTCTCGCAACCGCTCTAACGCTCACTGGCACTGACACTGACACTTAAAGGAGCAATAAATTTTTACTGGCATCCTGTCAAAATAGCAAATTAAGTTCTAAATTGAAAATAGCTTAATCTCAACAATAGCTACTCCAGCAGCAATAGCGGCAGCATCAGCAGTAGCGGCAACTACAAAATTAGTGACACAATCTCCTGACAAAACACCAAATGGTCTGAACATGCAAGAAAATGGCAGTTTCAATATTTTCGAATACAATCACACACACACGCACACATACTGACACATGAATTTATGTTGACATGTTTTATGCGTTTATGTTGCAGGGATGACACGGTATGAGGTTTCATACGACAGGTGTACAACCCATGGCAGTGGGATACAAATTCTTGTATATATGAATTGAATCGGAACAAGTAAAAAAGCTGTAAATTCGACCAAGCCGATCTTTCAATACGCCCCACCATTCGGAACGAATTTGGCAATTTTTAAAACAATAAAATAAGTTAAAAATTCTGTTAAAATCTTAAAAATACCAAATGTAGCCCTTATATTAGGGTCTATACGACGATATGGACCTGCATAGGCAACTTTTGTCATAAGCCATTAGAATATTCAAATGCAAAACTTGAAAAAAAAATCGGGGAATAATGTATCTAAAATCATCAAAATACCGAATATCGGGGCGTACCTATATATGGGAGCTATACGAAGACGTGGACCTACATGGCCCATTTTCTGTTTTATGCTGTAGTATTTATTACAGACTTCAAACACCAAATTTGAAACAATTCCGGTGAATAAAGACGCTTAAATAACCAAAATACCGAAAAAGGGAGGTACCGTTTTAAGGGGTCTATACGAAGACGTGAACCTGCATGAACAATTTTCTGTCATAGGCTGTAGTATTCATTACGAACTTCAAATACGAAATTTGAAACAATTCCGGTAATTAATGTCACTAAAATCATCAAAATACCGAATATCGGGGGGTACCGTTATATGGGAGCTATACGAAGACGAGGACCTACATGGGCCATTTTCTGTTTTATGCTGTAGTATTTATTACAAACTTCAAACACCAAATTTGAAACAATTCCGGTGAATAATGTCGCCTAAATCGCCAAAATACCTAAAAAAGGGAGGTACCGTTATATGGGGGCTATACCAAAATGTGGACCTACATGACCCATTTTCAATACCAAAAGTCCTGAAGACATAATACACATATGAGAAAAATTTCATCAACCTACTTCATTTCGTTCTGAAGCTAGAGTAATTTCCACAGACGGACGGACGGGCATCGCTAAATCGATATAGAACTTTATGCTGATCAAGAATACATATGCTTTGTGGGGGCTAAAATGTATATTTCGAGGTGTTACAAACGGAATGACAAAGTTAATATACCCTCCATACTATGGTGGAGGGTATAAAAATGGACAAAAATCCAAAATTGAAAACTATATATCGGGGCTTTATCCAAATCGGACACAGGCTACTACCTAGTCACAAATCGAGTTTTTTTTTCTAAATTTTGACAGAGATCGACTATATTTTAATTTGTGAGTGATTTTAAAATGGGAGCTTTATGGGTACTATATTCCAAATTCGAACCGAATTATGTCACAATATACACAGAACAATATGGAATTTGAAAGAGATCATACCACAGCTGTGCAAGTTACACGTTGAAACAATTTTCGGGTAATTTTCTGGAGTGTGGGAATTCCAAAAGAGTTTTGGGTTCTCATTGCAAACTTTAAAGAATTTTCTATTATTACTCAATACGATTATCTCCAGTTAGAATTTCTCAATCCAGAGAATATTACTTGGTGGGTATCGTGTGGGTACTATATGTACTACTATATGTGCCGTTATGTGGGAGTTAACATTTTTCTGTAAGATGGTTCTCTAAGCGAAGCACTTGCTTCAGGTGATCGACATTTTGGTACTTTTTAGTGCCAACTTTGCTTTACAAAATACTCCAGACACAATAGTCCAACGGATTGGTATCCGGAAAATGTTTTCTTATCGGAGACGGAGAAAACCAAAACCTCGGCCGAAATATCATGTTTAACCCAACTAAAATCAACCGGTCCCGCGATATGGAGCTTATGCCAAACCGAGGACCTTTTTATAAAAATTTTTAGAAAATAGATTTTTTATTCGAGGAGAACTCTAGGTGTCTAATTATAACTGTATTGATTGGAAGTTGTGGCCGATACCTTAAATATATCGAAAAAATACCACTATGTAGGGTTTACACCAAACAGAGAACCTCCATTGGAAATTTCAATTTTCTGCAGGAAGAGGCATCGAAAAGTTTGAAAATACTTGTATTCGAGTGAAGCCTCCCATTGTAGTGTGGAAAACAAAAAATGTTAAGGGTTTAAACGATAAATTTTGCAGCATATCCTATGTCGCAGTATTTGGTCTAGATATATGAGAATTTTAGTTGTACTGTAACTGCCGACTCTCTGATAGAATCTATCAAATAATACCTAACTCAACCTACAACATGCCATCACCAATTATGCTGCGGCATATGTGTCAATTGCCATACATGCACACACCTAGTCACACACAGACACACTCATGCCCCCATACCCACTCGCACACACCTATGCCGGCACTGGTTTTCCTCCAAAATTTATTAGATTGAAACGAAAACATGTTGAAAATTGCTAATACTACTACTAAACCCGATTCAAGTACGTTTCATGCTCTAATCGTGTTATTGAGTAAGAGAGTGATTGAGCGAATGTTGTCCTCTGTACGTGTGTGTGTGTGACATTAACATGAAACAACATTCAGCAGTGGATTCGAAAACGTTTGGCATGGGTTGTTTCTATTCGGGTGCGGGGAGTGGGTGGTGGATGGATATGTATGCAAATGATGTTCGTAAAAATTGAATGTTCAAAACAAATTTAGTTTCTACCGTTAAGTGGTTTGCAAAGTGTTAATGGGATTTCTCTTCTTTTGTTGTTGTTGTTGCTACTGCCTCTGTGCGCCGGAAAAACAAAACGTGGAGAGCGCTTGCATGAAAATTAGTATTTGAATATTTATATTGTACGCGCTTAAATCGCTAAGGCAATAAACGGAGTGCGATTAAGAATTGAAATAATAAAACTGTGCAAACGCCAAATAAAAAAATTATAAATAAATTCAAATAACTTTGCTGTGGCAACAATACGAATGTGCTCGTGTGAAGTTGTAGTTGTCATTCGCACACATTATCATAATCGCCATTCTATTGTTGATGTGGTGGTATGTGGGAAATAAGTTTCAAATGGAATAGTTATTTTGAATTTAAATGTGAAATTAGCAGCGACAAGACATCCTGTACTATGTAACGCGATGAAGGATATTAATTTTTTTCAATTTTCAGTCACTTTTATTTCTTTGTTTAGTCTGGATTAAAATATATAACCGCATAATGAAAGGCGAAGTGTGAAAACAGTGATATTTTAGTAAAAAACCAGAAAACTTACCAAAAATTTCCATACCGGTCCAAATATTCCATATGTGTCCCATATTATGGTATTGCTTTAATTTTTATACCCTTCACCACACATAGCCCTGTCCATCCGTCCATCTGTTGTAATCACGCAAAAGTCAAAACGATTTAAGATAGGAAGCTAAAAATTTACACAATCCAATTTTGTCTGCAGGCAGGGTTAAATTCGAAGGTGGGCTATATCGGTCCTCGATATCGTATAGCTCCCACGGTTTTAAATCACATTTTTCAATGGAATTATCAGAATTTCTACACAAGGAATTCTTTAGGAGTACTTTACTCCCTGAAAGAGATTTGTCCATATAGGTCCACGATATCGTATATTCTTTATATAACAATACCTCCTGATATTTGGCATTTTATGATGGTTTTAGGCACATTTTGCAATTGAATTATCTGAAAATCCACACAATGAGTTTCTTCTTCACGACTTCGCTATGTGTATGGTATTAGAGACATTATGGACCGGAATTGTTTCAAACTTCATATTTAAAGTTCGTAATGGGTACTACAGTCCATTACAAAAAAATGGCTTATGCAGGTCCATATATAGCTCCCATGTAACGAAACCTCCTGATATTTGGTATTTTGATGATTATGGAGACATTATTCACCGAAACGGTTTCGCTTGGCCGAAAGTGGTGAACTGCCGAATTTGGGTTTCTCCGCCTCCGATGAGAGAATATTTGTTGTCCAGAAGTTTGTAAACAAACATAATGATCGTGTTTAGTTGCCAAAGAGGTCAACTAAAAATGTGCACCTTCGGTTGGCCACCAGAACTCAAGCGCCGGCCATGGTGATGGTGTGGTCTGCCTTAACAGCCGATAGTCGCCCTTCTCTCGTATTAATCGACCGTGGCATGAGAATAAATGCCGAATATTATCGCTAAAATATTCTGGAGGGTATATTAAATCCTTGGGCACGCAAACATTTCCAACAGGACTCAGCACCATTGCACTCAGCACGCGCCACACAAGAATGGTTACGAAATGAGGTTCCTCGCTTCATTTCAACGCACAATGGCCACCAAAATATTCGGATACCAATCCGTTGGACAATTGTGTCTGGAGTATTTTGGAAAGCTAGGTTGGCACTAAAAAATACCAAAGTGTCGATCACCTCAAACAAGTGCTTCGCAGGAAAGGAGCCAAAATACCGCAGAGCAACATTAGGGCAGCGTGTGACGGTTTCATTGGCCGTTTGAAGGCCACAATTCGTGCCAAAGTCGACCAATTCAAACAAATCTAAACTTATTCTAAAAATCGATGCTGTTTCCGAGATTTTTGCTTTCATTTATAAAAATTGAAAAAAAGAAATTAAATTATGGCGTTTATTTCACCTGTACATTTTTATCTCACCCTGTACATTTGATACGGCCAAATCGTATCTCATCAAAATTATGGTTTTAGGGCCTAGTTCTTTTTGGATAAAATCCGTTTCAGGACGTGTGGAGTCAATCTAACGATGTCCGTTCGATAACTCTCGGAGGGAGTATCCGATTTGGTCCACGCTTGGAACATCGTAATATTAATATCAAACTTAGATCGAGTTTGGAGATGGACAATTACGGTCCACTCCTTCTGCTAACTCCCCCACAAAAGGTCGAAGTTTTCAAAAAAATATATATTCCACAGCACAGAAGGGAAAGAATAATCCGATTTTGTTCCAACTTTGCAAATCTTAATATTTGCATCAGTGCTATTTCAGTCATCCCGCACTAAGGGTCAAAATTTTGAATAATTATAACTCTTATAAAATGTGATGTAACAGTCCGGTTATCTTCAAATTACACACATCACTATATTTTTATCTACCCAAGGTCTGGTGTAAAGATAAAATATATAAGTCTACTTCTTGTGGTAACCCCACAAAGGATCATCATTTTGAATATCCATGAAGTTCATAAATAAACAAAACGACTATAAAATTCGAAAAAAGATTCGTGTCTCTTTTTATTTCACAGATCCCATTATTTCTACAAACACAAGATCGCTGTAAAGATGGGATATATCGGTCTTCTCCTTCCGGTACCTCCCCACAAGAGGTTGACATTTTCAATATCCATAAAACCCGTAATTAACATTCAATTCCATTCAGTTTGACAAGTCCATACTTAACGTGTCTTTAACTTTTTATTCAAAATTTTTCTTTTTCGAGAAGAATAATAGAAAAATATTTACCTTTTACACCAAAAAGTCTTCAGAATCTTTCATTATGAAATTTACTGATGAAGATATTAGTAAAACCATTGCACAATGGACCCACATCCAATTTTTCTGTCCAAAATTTTCGAAACCAACAGTGACCTCAATATCAAATTTCAGGTGTTCACCTCTATCCCTTCACCAATTATCAAATTTAGTAACATTTGGTACGCTTTCCAAAACAAATCTACGTCTCTCCATTCTAAACATCAAAAGTGATCCAAAATTAGTATTATTTAGACATTTTTGAACTATTATTGTATGCATTCCCAAATCCACCTCCTTTTTTAAATTATATACCAAAAGTGGTCTACGAATCAAATTTAAGAATTCTAGCTCTAGTCTTCGAAATTTATTACCAAACGCCTCCTTCTCTCTACGCTAGACATCATCAGTTACCTCGATATCAACTTTAGGAATACCATAACTATCCCAACATCCAATGGCACATTTTGTACCACTTTGCACTATTCGTACGTTCGTAATTTGCACCAATATATTTTAACCACAGATACCAACCCAATACCAAATTTAGTACTATTCAGTACTTTTCGTACAATTATAGTAAACTTTTCCAAAATCATCTCCATATCTCAATTCCAGATACCAACAGAGACCTCAATATCAAATTTCGGGATTCCAGCTCTATACTAGTACTTTTCGTGCAAATATAGGACGGATTTGCAAACCACCGCCAAATTTCAAACACAAATGCCATCAATAATCTAAATATCATATTTCAGAATTTTAACTCTTTTCCATCAACCAAGACCAAATTCAGTACCATTTAGTACTTTTCGTACATTTACCGTACATACTTGCAAATGTCCAGGCTACACATAAACAGCGACCATAATACAAAATTTCACATTTCAAGCCTAGTCTGTTCACCCAATTCCAAATTGTACCAAATATAGTACTATTCTTTATCACAAACCAACCATCAACAGGGACCCAAATACAACATTTCAGCTTCATTCGTTTACCCTAAACCAAACTGTTACAAATTTAGTACGATTTAGTGCTTTTCGTACACTTAGTAAACATTTCCAAAACCACCTTCATATATCAAACTTTCTTTCCAACTTGATTTTCATACCAAATTTCACATTTTTAGCTCTATCCGTTCACAGAATACCAAATGGTTATATTTTAGAAGTTTAGTACCATTTTAGAACTTTTCGTAACTTTAAAGTTCGTATTTCCAAAAATCCTTTGGTTCATCTATCCTGCACTCCGTCAGTGACTCTCAGTCAAAATTTCAGAATTGTAGTTCGTTTTTGATACATTGTAGCACTTTTCTTATCCTTTTATTGCGTATTTCCAAAAAAACTGAGCACCAAGGCTGACGTTCGTACAAACTTTCAAGATTCTGGCTTCAGCCGTTTCCTGTGGGCGTTTCTTCTCTGGCAGTAGGTCTGTCAGTTATTTCACTACTCTTTTTTGTATATAGATTTCGTTGCACTGCACAATTTTTGTCAAAAACATATTTTCTAAAAACATTTCCCACACTACATTTGTCACATAGTGTTCCACATAGTGTTCCACCGAACCGCAGAAGCACTCTCAATCATTTCTTGTAATTCCATTACAGCTGTTGTACAAAACAATTTCCCAAGATAACCACATTCGGTGTTGCCGCTTCCGCAAGCAAGCTTGTCTTTTACGCCCATAAACAAATAACATTGCATGCATAAACACAATCAAGAAATTCTACAACGTAAATGTATATGTGCGTGTGTGTGGGTTTGTGTACACACAAACATATGTAAGTAATTAAATCGGTTTCCGGTTTGTTGTATGACATTTTGTCAAACAACAGCAGCAGTAACTCCTTTTTACCCAAAGAGTGAGAGAGAGAGAGAGAGAGAGAGAGAGAGAGAGAGAAGAAAAAAAGAACTCAAAAACTTTTTCCATCCAGTTTTAACAACTTTGAATTGATTGACTTCATTTCAAAAAAGATTTCTCCCTCCCCCACACCTTCCTGAGAACTCATGAGAAGTTACACGTTACGCCCTGTCTTGTTTTATCTGTTTCTTTCCTTCATTGGGATATATCTTCTTCAAAGTTTTAACTTGCGAGAAATCTTTTAAGACTTTTTGAGATGAGTTGGCATGTGTGCATTTGTGTGTGAGAGTGTGTTCTTAAACCATATAGAACACATGTACATATATGTGTGCATGTAAGGATAGGTATACCACCATAAGAAACTATTCCAAAGATTTACGCATTCGCAAAATATCTATGTTATTAAATTTGCGGTAAATTGTTGTTGTTTTAGTGGCTGTGGCTTTTGGTGTTGTTGTTGTGTAGTTTCGAATCTAAAATGAAAATACACAAACATTTCTCAAATTGAAATGAAAGAGCGCTACAAAAAATATATTTGTCACATCAGTGCAATGACAAAAGACTTTGTGCTGTTGTTATCTATTTAAGTTGCAAGTCACAGTTTGAGGGTAGATGCCAATTTCGGATGCCCAATTTGAGAAGTTTGTAAGACGATAAAATATTTAAATGTCCCTACATCAAAATTGCAGTTTAAGACCCTATATCGCTTATTGAGAAACTTATTTGAAAACATTTAAAGTCGAGTTAACAATGACGACCCCTCCTATAGTCTGATTTGATCCAAACTTAGTTCGAGCTCAAATATGGGCAATATCGGAGCCAGTAAACGTTTTCAGAAAAAGAAAGTAAAACTTGTCAGTCTGTTTTGCCGACAGACGTATACACTCAGCTTATGCTCGTTTATCTGTATTAATAAAAGAATAAAGTAATTGACTGACTTAATGATTCACCAACGCCCAGATGAAACTGCTGAAGTTAAAATCCTGGGTGAAGGTCATTTTTGGTCCGGAGGTCTCAGATAGGCTAGGTTTTTTGGAAATTCTCACTAGAACAGTACGAAAAGTATTAAAAGGTACTACATATGGTACCCTTTGTATGTGACGGGCGGGGCCGACTTTATGATACCCTACACCACTTTGCTAATTTAGTTGAGCTCCACATAACAATTAAAAGTTGTTATGGGAGAATTCAATCATACACGCTATGATTATAATTATAATTTAAAGTTTAAAAGACGAAGAATTTGCATCCTTTAAATTCGGACTTGTATTGCCCATTTGGTGCATAATTAATTCGAAATCGGATAAAGATATATATGGGAGCCATATCCAAATCGGAACCGATCTCAATAAAATTTGGCAAATATATTTCTGAGATGTATTTGATATACTTCCCTGAATATCGTTGTTACGGAGTGCATATTACGGCTGTGGGTAACAAATACAACAAATCTGATGAACAATATATATGGGAGCTATAGGTATATCTGAACCAACCTCACCAAATTTGGAATACTACCTTCTAGACTCAATTCGGTCGTAAGTGCCAAATTCCATCCCATTTGGACAAATATTAGACGTTTGGTGCACAATAAAAGGTAAATCGGACGAAGTTATATATGGGAGCTATATCCAAATCTGAACCGATCTCGATAAAATTTAGCAAATGTATTTCTGAGCTGTATTTGATGTATTTCCCCAAATATTGTTGTTGCATAGTGCAAATTACGGCTGCGGTGGACAAAAATAACAAATCGGATGAACAATATATATGGGAGCTATAGCTATATCTGAACCGATTCCGATCAAATTTGGCATACTTTTTTTCAGGCCTAATTTGGTTGTAAGTGCAAAATTCCATTCTATTCGGGCTGATATTACACGTTTGGTGCACAATAAAAGGCAAATCGGACGAAGATATATATGGGAGCTATATCTTAATTTTTACCGATTATCTCCAATTTCAATAGGGTTTGTCCTAGGGCCAAACAAATGATCTGTGCAAAATTTCATCTGGATAGGGCAATAAATGCGAACTGTACTTTGTTTACAAAAATACATGGACAGACGGACAGACAGACGGATGGACATGCATAAATCGACACAGAATGTAATTCTATGCAGATCATCAAAAGGAACTATGGGTCTTTCTCGTTTCCTTTTGCCTGTTACAAACAAATGCACAAAGCCATAATACCCTGACCACCTTGTGGTGTAGGGTATAAAAAATGGATGAGGGTCACTCTTAGTCCGAAAATGTCAGATATAGCTGGATTTTTAGAAATTTGTAGTAGAACCGTACAAAAGGTACTAAATATGGTACCCTTTGTATTTGACGATCCAGTAGAGCTAGAACTAAATTTAAAATGAGGATCACCTATGGAGTGTATGAAGGATATACCACAGGGTTTTTGGAAATTTGCACTATAAGTGGGCGAAAAGTACTACAATTGGTACCATTTCGTATCATGTGTGTCACTGTTCGTGTGTAGTTGGGACATATGGACGTGATTTCGGAGATAGGTACTATAATTGTACAAAATGTACTAAATTTGGTACTGGTTGATGGGAAAGAGTTAAACTTCTGGAATTTCATAATTAGATCATTGATTGTATCTGTGTTTGAAATTTAATGGTGGGTTGGAAATCCGTCCGATATTTCCAAATATTTGAAATTTAGTGGTGGGTTGAAAATCCGTCCGATATTTCCACGAAAAATACTAAATGTTACTAAATTGGGTGTGGGGCGAAGGGATAGGGCTGGAATCCTTAAATGTGATCTCGAGGTCTCTTCAGGTATCTACAATCGAGATAGGGACTTAACGTTGGAAATGTGTTCCACAAGTGTACAAAAAGCACTACATAATTTTACGAAATGCATTAAATAGTACTAAATTTGATATTGGTTGATGGGAAAAAGTTCTGAAATTTGATATTTAGATTATTGATGGTATCTCTTTTAAAGATTTGGCAGTGGTTTGGAAATCCGTTTTCCACGAAAAATGCTAAATGGTACTAAATTCGGTATTTGATGAAGGGATAGGACTGGAATCCTTAAATCTGATATTCAGTTCTCCGTTGGTATTTGGAATTAAGAAATAATGGTGATATTAGAAATGTGTGCTAAAAGTACACGAAAAGTACAAAATAGTACTATATTTGGTACAATTTGGTATTTGGTGAACAGAGAGTGTTTGAAATCTGAAATTTGGGTTTAGGATCGCTGTTCATGTGTAGTCGGGACATATGAAGGTGGTTTCGGAAATGTGTACTACAAGTGCACGAAAAGTACTAATTGGTACTAAATTTGGTTTCGGTTGAGAGAAAATTCTGAAATTTGATATTTAGATTATTGATGGTATCTGTGTTTAAGATTTGGTGGTGGTTTAGAAATCCGTCCTATATTTGTACGAAAATCACTAAATTGTACCAAATTTGGTATTGGGCGAAGGGATAGGGCTGGAATCCTCAAATTTGATATTCAGTTCTATTTGGAATTGAGAAATAAAGGTGATTTTTGGAAATGTGTGCTAAAAGTTCACGAAAAGTACTAAATAGTACTATATTTGATACAATTTGGTGAACAGAGAGTGCTTGAAATCTGAAATTTGGGTTTAGGATCGCTGTTCATGTGTAGTCGGGACATATGAAGATGGTTTCGGAAATGTGTACTACAAGTGCACGAAAAATACTAATTGGTAGTTGGTGATAAAATTCTGAAATTTGATATTTAGATAATTGATGGTATCTGTGTTTGAGAATTGACGGTGGTTTAGATAAATGTCCTATATTTGTATGAAAAGTACTAAATAATATAATCCCGAAATTTGATATGATATGAGGTCTCTGTTGGTGACTGGGATCAGCGTGACCGTTGTGCCACTAAAGTATCAATTTTGCCACCTTTTTTGGGCTTTGATACCTTTGTGCCACTTTTTTATTTTGATCCTAAATGAGCCACTTATTTGAATTTTGTGCCACTTTTTTATACATTATGCCACCTTTTTTTAAACTACATATATTTTAATCTAAACGCTGTATTTGAAACAATGAAATGAAATGAAACAATGAAAAGCGTCGTACGTTGCCATTTTCAATTTGCGATAGCAAATTTCAGAGCGAACGCTCTTATATTAGGTGTTTGTTTATTTATTTTCTGTTTACTTATTTTCTGTTTGTTTATTTCTGGAACAACTGTTAAGAGACATTTTTAACTACTTTACTATAGCCTATGACAGAAAATTCTTCGTATAGCCCCCATATAACGGTACCCCCTGATATTCGGTATTTTGATGATTCTAGCGACATTATTTACCGGATTAGTTTCAAATTACGTATTTAGAGTTCGTATTTGAAGTTCGTACAGGTCCACGTCTTCGAATAGCCCCCATATTACGGTACCCCCGATATACAGAATTTTGTTGATTTTAGCTGCATTATTTACCGGAATTTTTTCTAATTTTGTATTTGAAGTTCGTAATGGATACTACATCCTATGCCAGAAAATTGTCTGTGCAGGCTTATGACAAAAGTTGCGTATGCAGATCCACGTCGTCGTATAGACTCTAATATCCGGCTGCATTCGGTATTTTTAAGATTTTCATAGAATTTTTAATGGATTTTAGTTTTTTGAAAATTGACAAATTTGTACCATATGGTGGAGGGTATTCAAAGTTCGGCCCGGCCGAACTTACAGCTTTTTTCCTTGTTATACCCTACACCACAAGGTGGTCAGGGTATTATGTCTTTGTGCATTTGTTTGTAACAGGCAAAAGAAAACGACATAGACCCATAGTTCCTTTTGATGATCTGCATAGAATCACATTCTGAGTCGATTTATGCATGACCGCCCGTCTGTCTGTCTGTCCATGTATTTTTGAAAACAAAGTACAGTTCGCATTTATTACCCTATCCGGATGAAATTTTGCACCAATCATTTGTTAGGCCCAAGGACGAACTCTATTGAAATTGGAGATAATCGGTCAAAATTTAGATATAGCTCCGATTTGCCTTTTATTGTGCACCAAACGTGCAATATCGGCCGAATAGTATGGAATTTTGCACATACAGCCAAATTAAGCCAGAAAATAAGTATGCCAAATTGGTTCAGATATAGCTATAGCTCCCAAATATATTGTTCATCCGATATGATATTTTTGTCCTCCGCAGCCGTAATATGCACTCTGTAACAACGATATTCAGGGAAATATATCAAATACAGCTCAGAAATATCTTTGCTAAATTTTATCGAGATCGGTTCCGATTTGGATATAGCTCCCATATATATCTTTATATGATTTCAAATTAATTTTGCACCAAATGGGCAATACAAGTCCGAATTTAAAAGATACAAATGCTTCGGCATATTAAGTCCTTTGAACTTTAAATTTTAATCATAGCGTGTATGATTGAGTTCTCCCATAAAAACTTTTATTGATATGCGGAGCGCTACTAAATAAGCAAAGTGGTGTAGGGTATCATAAAGTCGGCTCCGCCCGACTTTAAGACTTTCTTTACTGGTTAAATATGCAATTACTATATAGTATTAAATATAGATGAATTTGTTGTTTTGTTCTAAACTGTTATTTTTTAAATAAAATGTGAAATAAATTGTGCCACTTTCTGTGTCACCATTTAAAATGATATGTGCCACTTTTTTCAAGATATGACACTTTTTGTGATGCTTTTTGAAAATTTCCAGCGGTCACACTGACTGGGATTGAGATAAGAAAGACCAAAAAGAACCATTTGGTGGCTCGCTTGTCGGTTAGAATTGTTGACCAATATGGGGTACTGTTATCAGTATTATTGCCGAAGACACTATGTATCTAAAATTCACGTATTCCAAGAAATCTTTATTCGAAAATTTCAAATTTACTTGTAATTTAATATTTTGGAACCCTTGCGAGAATAAGGCTATCTCGTACAGACATTATTTTTTTAAATGATCTGGCATATCGCAAATCTAATGGTAATCCTAAATTGGAAGTATTTTTAAACCAACCGATTTGGCTAAAATTTAAATTAACCATTTGCGTAGTTTCTTTTTTTAATATTTTTGAATATATTTGAAAAAAAAAAACTTAAACACTTATAAAAACAACAATTGGAATCTCCAAAAACCATGGTTAGTTGATTAGTCTACTAGCTTTATATACATATCCACGTTTTTATGAGCTCCCAACATAGCGAGATATTTGAATCTACAACAAGGCTTACATGTTATTCTCATGAAAAAAATATCCTTAACTGGGTGACCTTAACAACATTTTTCCTTATTTTGCGTAAAACCACCTACTCCATCACAACAACCAACCACAATTTTCATCCTTACTTTTTCCCTCGCCCAATTATATCCTTTATGTTCTCGCCATATCTCATTTGGTTCATAACTTTAATGAACATTCATTGTCTCGCATTTTTTCCTCCACGACAATTCATAAGCATAAATCATAAATACGAGATATAACGAACAAACACACACACACATATGCACACACACACGTACGCACATTTCCCTTTACTGACCTTCACAATTTCGACATTTGTCCTCATAGACCGTAAATCGTTTCACATAATTTCTAATTTTTTATAATTCCCCAGAGAACATCGCTTTAACTGGGTAGTGGAGGGAGTGGCGGGTGGGATTGACGGCTGGGACTTGGAAATAAATTTATTTTATTGACTCCATGGAACGTGCGTAATGTGTAACTCATCTGTTGGTGTGTGTGTGTGTGTGTGTGTGTGTGTGTGTGTGTGTGTGCGTGTGCCAAAGGTTAGCATCTGTGTGGCAAAATACCATCATTAATTGTTGTCACACCGTGTTATGACAGAAGTAGACAAAGTTAATGCCTTGAGGATTTTCAGTTTTCTTTTTTTTTTTTTTGTTTTGGTTTTTATTTTCATTTGTCTTCGATCTAGCAATTGTTGGTATTTAATTTTCTTGTCACATGTCTCTTGGCTTTCTCGATGAAAGTATGTGTCACACAATTGATGGAAATTAAACTGATGACGAGAAAATCGTCAGCCATCTCAAAAGTTATAAGAGGCGGATTTTCTCCCTGTTGCTAACTGAGAACTTGTCAAAGTCTTAAATTGAGACAGAAGAATGGTCATCTTGAAAGGCAGTTTGATGGGTATCATAGTTATTATGATGACGATGATGATTTATTTTTGTGTTTATTTTGGTTTGGAATAAAATTCCGATTGAATGTCATAACTGACAAATGACGTCATGTTTATACCCATACATAGTGATAAGGGTATTATGTCTTTGTGCATTTGTTTGTAGCATGGAGAAGGAAGCGAGATAGACCCATAGTTACTTTTGAGGATCTCCATAGAATCACTTTCTGAGTTGATTTATGCATGTCAGTCCGTCTGTCCGTCCGTCCGTCCATGTATTCTTGTGAACAAAATGCAGGTCGCATTTATTATCCGATTAAGATGAAATTTTGCACAAATCATTTGTTTGGCCCAAGGACAAACCCTATTAAAATCGGAGATAATCGGTCAAAATTTAGATATAGCTCCCATATATATCTTCTTCCGATTTGCTTTTTATTGTGCACCAAACGTGTAATATCAGCCCGAATAGTATGGAATTTTGCACATACAACCAAATTTGGCCTCAAAATAAGTACGCCAAATTTGATCGAAATCGGTTCAGATATAGCTATAGCTCCCATATATATTGTTCATCCGATTTGTTATTTTTGTCCTCCGCAGCCGTAATATACACTCTGTAACAACAATATTTGGGCAAATATATCAAATACAGCTCAGAAATACCTTTGCTAAATATTATCGAGATTGGTTCAGATTTGGATATAGCTCCCATATATATCTTTATGTCGTCCGATTTACTTTTTATTGTGCGCCAAACGTCTTATATTTGCCCAAATAGGATGAAATTTGGCACTTACGACCGAATTGAGTCTAGAAGGTAGTATGTCAAATTTGGTGAAGAAGAAGAATACTGTTCATCCGATTTGTTGTATTTATTACCCACAGCTGTAATATGCACTCCGAAACAACGATATTCAGGGAAATATATCAAATACAGCTCAGAATTATCTTTGCCAAATTTTATCGATATCGGTTCAGATTTGTATATAGCTCCCATATATATCTTTATATCATTTCAAATTAATTTTGCACCAAATGGGCAATACAAGTCCGAATTTAGAAGATACAAATGTTTCGGCATAGTTAGGCTTTTCAACTTTAAATTATAATTATAATCTAGCGTGTATAATTGAATTCTCCCATAAAAAACTTTTAATTTTTATGTGGAGCTCTACTAAATTAGCAAAGTGGTGTAGGGTATCATAAAGTCGGCCCCGCCTGACTTTTGGACTTTCTTTACTGGTTTACTAAATTTAATTTACTAAATTTTCAGACTTTCAATGTTTTACATATTATTTATGTTTTTTCTTTGAACTTTGCTGAGGTGAACTATTGCACAGTAGACCATCAAATTTTTCTGTCCAAAATTATTTCAACATCTCCATATGTAAAGCCTAGAAACCTTCCTCAGTGACCTCAATATGAAAAATTAATTTAGTAATTTAGAACGCATATCCAAAACAATCTTCATCTCTCCATCCTTGACACCAACAGTGATCGAAAATTACTGCCATTTTGTTATTCTCGAACAACGGCGATTTCGGGATTCCAGCTCTATCCCTTCATCAATATTTAATTTGGTGCCACTTAGTACTTTTAGTGCAAATAAAGTATACATTTCCAAAACCACCACTAAATCTCAATACCAGATACCATCAGTAATCTAAATATCACGTTTCAGGATTTTATCTCTACCCACTCACCCAACACCAAATATAGTACTTTTCATACAAATATAGCCCACATTTCCAAAATCAACTCCATATCTCAATTCCAGATACCAATAGAGACCTCAGTAGGAAATTTGAGGACTCCAACACTATACCTTCACATAATATACACTACCCACTCACTCAACACCAAATATAGTACCATTCAGTACTTTTCGTACAATTATAATACACATTTTTAAAACCACCTACATATCTCAATTCCAGATACCAATAGAGTTCCTCAATAGAGACCTCAATATCAAATTTGAGGATTCCAGGTCTATCCTTTTATACCAAATTTAATGCCATTTAGTACTTTTCGTACAATTATAGAACGGATTTACAAACCAATGCGAAATTTCAAACACAGATACCATATGTAATCTTAATATCAAATTTCAGAATTTTACCTTTTTCCCTGCACCAAATTTAGAACCATTTCCCATGACCGAATTTAGTACCACTTAATACTTTTCGTACAATTATACTACAAATTTTCAAAATCGCCTCAATATCTCGATATCAGATACCAGCAGAGAAGACAATATCAAATTTGAGGATTCCAGCTCCATTCCTTTGCTTAATTGCAAATATAGTATAATTCAGTACTTTTCGTACAATTATAGTACTTGTTTTTGAAGCCACTTCCATATGTACAGGCTATACATGAACAGCGATCCTACGACAGAATTTCAAATTGCAAATACTATCTGTTCACCCAATACCAAATTGTACTATAATATATAGGACTATTTGGTACTTTTTCTGCACTTATAGTACACGTTACCATAACCAAGTCCATATCTCAAATCCAGATACTAACAGAGACCTCAATTTCATCTTTCGGGATTCCAGCTCAATTCCTTCATCCAAAACCAAACTTAGTACCATTTAGTACTTTTCGCAACAATATAGGGCGAATTTCCAAACCATCAAAAAAATTTCTAACACAGATACCATCAGTAATCTAAATACTAAATTTTAAAATTTTATACTTTTCCTTCAACGAAGTCCAAATTAAGTGCACCAAACACCACAACAAATTTTAGATTCCAAGCACTTTCTGTTCACCATATACCAAATTGTACCAAATATAATACCATTTTGTACTTTTCGTTCATTTGTACACATTACCAAAATCACCTCTATGTCTCAATTCCAGATACCAACAAAGACTTCAATATCAAATTTGAGGATTCCAGCTTTATCCTTTCATCCAATACCAAATGTTGTACAATTCCGTACTTTTCCTACAAATATTATACACATTTTCGAAACCTCCTCCGACCCTTACACCAATTTTCAATCTGCAAGCACTATCTCTTCACCAATTACCAAATTGTACCACATATTGTACAATTTAGTACTTTTCGTGCACTTGTAGCACCGATTTCCAAAACCACTCTTTTATCACAAACCAACCGCCAACAGGGAGCCCAATACACAATTTTAAAATTTCAGCTTCATCTGTTCAACCTAAACCAAACTGTTCCCAATTTTTTTACCATTTTGTGCATAGCTCCAATTCTTCCACCCTCATATATCAAAATACATCTTCCAACCTTGATTTTTCATTTTTTCATACGAAATTTCAAGTTTTCAGCTCTATCCGTTCACATAACACCAAATGGAAGCATTTTAGAAGTTAAGTAACATTTCAGAACATTTCCTAAATTTAAAGTTCGAATTTCCAAAAACCCTTTTTTACATCTATCCTGCACTCTCATTCCAAATTTCAGAATTCCATCTCCATCGGTTCATCAAAATTTCAATTTGTATCAAATTTAGTACTTATGTGTACTAAATAAGTACAAGCTTCCAAAACTACCTTCATATCCCAATCCCACACTCTCACAATAATCCCAATTCAAAATGTTAGGACTCGACCCCTGTTGGTTCGCCCAAAATACAAATTGTATTTTATTTAGTACATTTTACTACATATAAGTTCAAATTTCCAAAACTACCTATATATTCCAAGCCAACACTGCGACAGTAATCTTATTTCCAATTTTCGGGAATGCAGCTCTTTTGGTTCGCCCAAATCTAAATTGTTCCAAATGTAATACACTTTAGTCATACAGTTCAATAGAAATTGTACTTTCAAATTTCAGAATTTCCACTTTTCCGGTTCATCCAAAAATTTAGTACCATTTAGTACACAAAAGTACAAAAATTCCACTAAAAATTTTCAAAACTACCTACATATCGCGGTTTACCCAAAACGAAATTGTACTAATGTTAGTACCATTTAGTACTGCAAATACATAAGTACAAATTTCGAACAACTTTCTCCATATCCCAATCCCACACTCAGTAATTTTGTTCCCAATTTTCAGAACACCACCTCCATTGGTTCACCCCAAATCCGAAGTGCATCAAATTTAGTACCGTTTAGTACAATTAAGTACAAATTTTCATATAGTAGTCTATAGAAATCTTATTTTCAATTTCAGGATTCCAACCCTACCGGTTCATCCAAAATTAAAATTGTACCAGTTAGTACGCATAATTATGAATTTTCGAAACTACTACATTCCTCAATCATAGAATGCAATAGTAATCTTATTTCTAAATTTCAGAATTCCTCCTCTATCAGTTCACCCAAATCGAAGTTTTACCAAGTTTAGTGCCATTTAGTACCTTTTGTGCACATAAGTACCAATATCAAAAAAATCCCCCATATCCCAGCCCTACACTCCGATAGCAATGCTAATTTGAAATTTTAGGATTCCAGCTCCAAATTCAATTTGCACTAAATTTAGTACCTCTTAGTACTTTTCGCTTCCTGCTTCCTCAAATACAAAGGGTACCATACTTATCCTTTAATACTTTTCGTACCGTTCAGGTACGAATTTCCAAACACCAAATTCTTCCTTAACGACTATATCGGAAATTTATGGTGTATCCCATCCATGACTTCGTCCGAATACAGCCTCGATCGCTTACTTTTTATGGTAAACACTTTCCTTTCTATGGAGCTTTTCAATTGTGTAATCCAAACTCCATTTCGATTTGTTACAAAGTTTTAAAAATGGCTCCCATAAGCTATGACGGCCATAAAAGCTTATACCTAAATGTTTGCTCACGTAACTTTATTGTTCCATTAGGCAAATCTAATAGGTTAATTTAGTTACACAAATATTCATTCGATATTTACCAACAATTGTATTCGTTACGAGTATCGAGCACTCATTTCGCCATCCCCCCTCACCTTTTTATTGTGCATCAACAATTGATATCGTTTTTCCAATGTCAACTTTATGCTCCAAAAATAACAGCAACAACAACAGCAAATATTTCCCATTGATTGCAATTTTGACAGCCTTAAAGGCATTCATTGGCATCGCATCTAAATTTATTTCATTTCAATGCTGCTTCTGTGCTTGCATTAAGAGAGAGATAGAGAGAGAGAGAAAGAGAGGTATATAGAGAGGGAATGGCATTTATTTTGTTTTTATTTGTTATTAAAACAATGAAAATAACAAAATAACAGCAGCACCAGCAACAACAAAAAACCTAAACTGTATTCCCACACACACACACACTCATAATAAATAAACTCATAAATACTCATCCCTGGGTGACAGTTCACGTCATATTTCCAAACACATCACATCCATACTTTGACATTCTCAATATTTACAAAAGAAGAAAAAAAAACAAACAAAATTATTGCCATTGTTTTATTCATATTTGTGTCCTTGGGCATATTTTCATAAATTTTTAATTTGAAAAAAAATGAAAGTTGATAAAACAAACATAAAATTGAAACGTCGCACCGAAACAACAAAAAAGAAAAAAAAAACAATTCTATTGTAAATAGAATATTGTATTAGTGCTCAGGCGTTGATGGATTTGAAAGCGCGAAATCAATAATGGAAAAATTTTTGAAAAATAGCAAATATTGACACTAGCAAGTTAATGTTGGAATGGGTTGTGTGTGTGTGCGTGTGTGAGAGAGTGTGTGTGTGGGAAAAGTAAACAAAGTTAGAATTTAACACACTTAAAGGGTTTGAGTAAACTGCTAATCTATTTGGGGATTTTTGGAGGAAGGGGATGATAAGAAAGAAAAATACTATATAACAATGTGCAAATAAATACAAGAAAAATACACTCGATGTCCGGCTATTTGTCTGTCTGTCTGTCTGCTGTAATCACGCTATCTTTCGAATGAATTGAGATAGATGGCTAAAATTTGGCACACATGTTTATTTTTCCAGTAGGCAGGTTAAGTTCGTAAATGGGCCATGTAGGTCCACGTTTCCATATAGCCCCCATATAACGGTACATCGGTATTTTGATGATTTTAGCGACATTATTCAGCGGAATTGTTTCAAATTACGTATTTAGAGTTCGTTATGAGAACCACAGTCTGTGACAGAAAATTGTCTATGCGGGATCAGTTCTTCGTATAGGCCCCATATATCAATACCTCCCTATATTTGGTATTTTGACGAGTTTAAGTACAATACCCACCGAAATTGTTTGAGGTATCGTATTTGACGTTAATAATGGATGCTATAGCCTGTGACAGAAAATTGTCTATGCTGGGCCAGATCTTCGCACAGCTCCGATATAACGGTACCTCCCTATATACGATATTTTGATTATTTTAGCTACATTATTTACCGTTAATTTCAAGTTTCGAATTTGCATATGGTAATGGCTAATGGCAAATAATGCCTATGTAGGTCCACGTCGTATTGACCCCAATATAACGGCTATATTCGGTATTTTTAAAATTTTAACAGAATGTTTTAAGGATTTTATTTTTTGAAAATTTCCAAATTCGTTGCAAATGGTGGAGGGTATTCAAAGTGCGGCCCGGCCGAACTTACTGCCTTTTAACATGTTTTTTTTTTAATTTTCAGAACGAGATTCCTTGAATTTTAAGTAGGACGAACTCAGCAAATTATGAATATTCTCCGCATACTATTCGGCACGGTCGATTAATACGAGCGGAGAGACGGAGATAACCAAATTCAGCTGTTCATCACTTTCGGCCAAGCGAAACAACTCTTTAGCTCTTTTGAGTCTATTTTCTTTCTGTTGTGGTGTAAGTTCTTGCACCTTTTGGAATTTCAATGGCTCGGGGTAAGCTCATTTTTCAGTATTTGTCGAATGAAATATTGCAATATGTTCAGCTCACAAGCCATTTTTTGGCCACTGTGATGCGGGTTTCGATCAATTCGCTTCTTTACTTTTCGAACCAATTCTGCTGATATTGCTGTTTTCTTCCGTCCACTTCCTTGACGTCGGGCTACGCTACCAGTATCACGGTATCGAGCGATGGTACGAGACACAAACGATTTATTCATATTTAAAGCTGGAGTGCTCTAACGACAGCCACTAGCGGTTTTCCAGCCAAATATAAAGAAATCACACTATCACGCTTAAATTCCATCACGAATAACTATTTTTCTGGAAAATTCTCACCAAAATGCTTTTGTACGCTACGTAAACAATGTAATGAGCTGTCACTGGAATACTTTTAATAGCTGCTGGACGAATGGCTTAGAAATGACAGCAGTCTGAAGTTGGTTGCAGTTTTTTTTTTCGGTTCAAATCATAATTGCTCTGAAGCGAAGAGCAATCACAGTTGCTATCGTCTATTTTACATAAAATCCCTATATGAACGTTTATTTATTATAGGTAGCTCTGCTAGATTTGCATAGTGGTGCAGAGTATCATAAAGTCGTCCCCTTTGACCTTTCTGGTTATTCTTTGGATACTCCACATTCTAAGTCATATAATGGGGTGTAAGTTTATTAGTAAGATACAAAAGTGTCAATTCAATCAACTTGCCTTTGTATTTAAAAAAAATGCATCAAGATTTAGCTCTATTTCATTGAACTTTCCATCTCTGCTTTTAAGACCACTTCCCATTCAGAGCCCATTTTTTTTAAAACTACTAGCAAACACTTTTCATTTTACAAATTCAAATGCAATTATCATTCGAAACTGTAAACCTATTTGTTCAAAACTCATTTGTACAATGTTTACTTGCAGTTGTTGTAACTCTTGTTGTTGTTGCCGTTGTTGATGATTGTTTTACACATTTGCATGCATTAAACCTATTTTATTTTTTATATACGCACAGTGGGTCACAAATAAAAGCAAACGACTCACTGAGTCCTTAATTTCAATAAAACGCATTTTTGCCGACATTGATTTACTATGAGCGAAGTTTTGGACCAACTCTAAAATTGCCTTCAAAATTTTACGAACTACGACATAGTTTTTTTTTTCAAAATTACAGGAGGAAAAGAACAAGTAAAATAGCTGTAAGTTCGGCGGGTCGCACTTTTGATACCCTCCATCATTTGGAACGAATTTGGCAATTTAGACAAAAAAAAATAAAATCCGTTAAAAATTCTGTTGAAATCTTAAAAATACCGAATGTAGCCATTATATTAGGGACTATACGTCGACGTGGATCTGTTTAGGCATCTCTTGTCATAAGCCATTACAACATTCAAATGCGAAACATGAAAAAATGTTCGGTGGATAATGTAGCTAAGATCATCACCGAATATAGTCAATTAACATTATATGGGGGCTATACCAAAATGTGGACCTGCACAGACAATTTTCTGTCCTAGGCTATAGTATGTATTACGAACTTCAAGTATCAAAGTTGAAACATTTCCGGTGAATAATGTAGCTTAAATCACCAAAATACCGAAAATAGGGAGGTACCATTATATGAGGGCTATACCAAAACGTGGACCTACATGGCCCATTTTCAATACCTATGTCCTGCAGACATAATATACATTTGAGTAAAATTTTATCAACCTACTTCATTTTGTTCGGAAGCTAGAGTGATTTCCACATACGGCCAATCGGACGGACATAAATCGACAAGAATATATGTACTTTGCGGGGTCAGAAATGTATATTTCGCGGTGTTACAAACGGATTGATCTTCTATACCCTTCTTATGGTGGAGGCTATAAAAATATTATATGAGTACAAGGTAACCGAAATGGAGCGGGGAAGTTTCGCCTATTTTTACATTTTTGAAAATATTCGAATTAAGATTCCTTGGAAGGCAGCGGGACCAGATAAAGGGTTTCAGGTGCTATTTCATTGGTAGGTGTGCCTATAAACATTTTTCTAAGAAGCCTAACCAAAGAGGGATTTTAACCTATATGTTACGCAGACATATCTGTTACTTCTTGAGGAGAAAGAATCCAAATTTACTATGCAAAGGGTCGAATCAGGTATGAGAGTCATTGATGGAGTGCAGGATAGATGTACCAAAGGGTTTTTGAAAATTCGAACTTTACAGTTACGAAAAGTTCTAAAATGCTACTAAACTTCTAAAATGGTACCATTTGGTAATATGTGAACGGATGAAGTTAAAAATTATGAAATTTACTACGAGAATCAAAATTGGAAAGTAAGTTCGATGTTTAAAGGTGGGTTTAGAAATGTGTACTGTACTTGTACGAAAAGTTCTAAATGGTACCAAATTTTAGAAAAGTTTGGTTTAGGGATGAAGCTGAAATTTTGAATTTTTGTATTGCGGTCCCTGAGGGTGATAGGTTGGTGATAAAGAGGTGGTTTTGGAAATCGGTACTAAAAGTGCGCGAAAAGTACTAAATAGTACTATTTTTAGTACAATTTGGTTTTGATCGAACGGATGGTGCTTGAAATATGAAATTTGGACATATGGAAGTGGTTTCGGAAATGTATTATAGTACACATTGCGCGAAAAGTACTGAATGGTACTATTTTTGGTATTGGTGGAAGAGATAGAAAAAAAATTGTGAAATTTGATATTTAGAAAACTGTTGGTTTTCGAAGTTGAGATTTGGAGGTGGGCTTGGAAATCCGTACTATAGTTGTACGAAAAGAAGTAAATGGTACTAAATTTGGTATTGGGTAATGGAATGATAGGGCTGGAATCCTCTAATTTGATAATGAGGCTATTGGTATTTGGAATTGAGATACAGAGGAGGCCTTGGAAATGTGTACTATATTTGTACGAAATGTATTAAATAGTACTAAATTTGGTATCTGGTGAAGAAATAGAACTGGAATCCTGAAATTTGATATTGATGTCTCTGTGGGTATCTGGAATTGCAATATGAGGTGGTTTGGGAATTATGTAATATAATTATACGAAAAGTACTAAATAGTACTAAATTTGGTATTTGGTGAAGGAATAGAGGTGTCATCCTGAAATTTGATGTGGAGTTCTATTTGGGTATCCGAAATTGAGATAAGGTGGTTTTAAAAATGTTTACCATAATTGTAGGAAAAATACTTAATGGAACTAAAATCGGTATTGGGCGAAGATATAGAGCTGGAATCCTGAAATGGATGTCACTCTTAGTATCTGACATTTAAGACATGCAGGTGGTTTTGGAAATGTGTACTATAATTGTAGGAAATGTACCGGATGGTACTATATTTGGTATTGTTGGAAGGGATAGAAATAAAATTCTGAAATTTGGTATGTAGATAAATGTTTGTATTTAATGTTGAGATTCGGAGGTGGATTTGGAAATGTTGTTGTTCGAAAAGTACTAAATGGTACTAAATTGGGTATTGGGTAAAATAGGGTAGGACTGGAATCCTTAAATTTAATATTGTGGGATCTATTGGTAGCTTGAGTTGATATTTTATTTTTTTATTTATTTATTTATTTATTTCAAAAAATCAATACATAGAAAGCTTCCTAGCCAATTATACATGTATTGGAGATTACTATAAAAATAAATGCTAATACTGTGGTAGTAATTATCATAATAATACAAAAACAGTTTGTTTACTTTTAATAGCTAAAAAATTCAATGAACAAGAATAAACGGCTCCCCAGCCATATGAATATTGAAAGTTAAATAAATGTTACAAGATTTAGGTCCTATAGCAAAGACATATGTAAATGAAAACAAAAAGACTTATAAATTATGTCCACTATTTACAAAACTTTTCAACTTTTTTTTGAAGGTGAAGTAGGAAAACGAGAACCTTCTCAAAGGAGTTGGTAAAGGGTTCCATACTCTGTAGACCCGCACAAAGAATGAGTGTTTGAAAAAGGCATTATTTACTAAGGGAACATCAATTTGTGTGTTACGCGCTGAATTAATAAAAGAAAACTGAGTTACTAGTATTTCAGGTTGCTGATATTTAACAAGTTTGTAGAAATGCAAAACAATCCTTTGCTTTACAAAATTTGGAAAAGTACATCCAAGGAAATCTTCCGTTGCCTCCAGCGTACGTACGTGATCGTAAACACGAATTTGGTAAACATATCTAACAATTCTTCGAACAAACCGTTCAATTATATTCAAATTATATCCCCAAGTTCCAGAGTAAACTTCAATTCCGTAGTTAACCAAGGACATCAATAACGAATGTGCTAATTGTTTTCTCACAGCAATTGGTGTATACTCTTTTAGGCTATAAAGTCTTCTCAAGATAAGACACACTTTTCTTGATATATCATCAATATGGTCACTGAAATCTAACTTAGAATCAACATTAATGCCAAGACATTTCATAGACTCCACCGTTTGAATAAGTGTGGAACCAATTTTAATATTAGGACAAGAAGAACCATGTCTACGTGTATGCAACAGCATTGCCTTTGTTTTAAGAGGATTTATATCCAACTTATTTAGTGACAGCAAGTTAGAAACATGATGGAGATGGGAATTTATTTCAAGATCCGAGTCATACGACTTAAATAAAAGGAAGATGTCATCCGCAAAAACATAAGGTTCACAGATCCGACTTTCTAAGGCAGCAATTATATCATTAACGTAAGAAAGAAAGAGAATAGGGCCTAGAATAGATCCCTGAGGCACACCAGACGTCACAAAGCCAATAGAAGATTTGATATTATTAGAAGAAACATACTGTCTTCGATCAGAAAGATATGAATAAATTAACCGACACGCTGTTTTAGAAAACTTACAGTGGTCACGAAGTTTTTCAAGTAAGATGCGGTGATTAACTCGATCAAATGCCTTAGTTACATCCAACGAAACAAGCAAACAGCTAGGATGAACGTTTAAATGTCTTCTAATAGAATCAGTAATTGAAAGTAAAGCTGATGTTGTATTATGGTTTTTTCGAAAAGCAAACTGAAATGGGCTAAAAAATGAGATTTGACGATAATGCTCCAGAATTTGCTCCTTCATCACATTTTCAAGGATTTTGGAAACAGAAGGTAATATGGAAATCGGCCTAAAACTCCCAATTGAGTTATGACAATCCTTGGGTATGGGGATTATTTTTCCAAGTTTCCAAGCATCTGGAAAACTAGAGACGGTTAGAACAGTATTTAATATATGCATTAAGGAACTCGATATTGCTGGAAAAATCTGTTTAATGAATTTGATTGGTATTGAATCATATCCTAGCGAGTTTGATTTAATGGAATTAAGAGAAGATAAGAGTTCATACTCCGTAATTGGATGAAAAGAAAACGAATCGGCGTCATCAACAAAACTATCAAAATCAAAAGACAAATTATCAGATGGACACATATTACTCAGGAAGTTATTCGCTAAAGTCTCAACTTCATTCACATCAATTTCAATGTTCTCACGACCAATACAACCTAGTCGACGGACTTTTTTCCACATTTGAGAACCATTTACATTTGCAAAATAACTTTTTCCAAATTGAAACCGCACTTTTCTTATAATTCCTTTTGTTCTATTTCTTAAACGCTTATATGTCTTCCAATTCTCATCTATTGGATTTCTAAGGAAAACAGAATATGCTCTATCTCTTTCAATCCTCGCCTGTATTATATCTTGGGAATTCATCCAAGACTGATGATTTGAATTTGCTTTAATTCGTGCAGTTGGAACATAAGAGTGGAGTAAATTAATAAGGTTATTTAAAATTGATAACTTGCAATCAATATCATGAACATCATAAATCAAACGCAAATCAAATTCATTTACTACCTCTAAGTAATCATCAATTTTAAACTTGTTGTAATCTTTAAATTCAATCCATTCTTCCCCCGGTTGACATTTAAAATGAAGAGAGAGTAATATAAGACTGTGGTTTGAGGAAAAAAATGGGTATTGAATTTGACTTTTGTGGGCAACATAAGAAGGCTGACTTGTAAGAAACAAATCTAACAACGAAGTTGTTTTCGTGGGATGATTTATATGCGTGGGTAACGAATTATGAATGTAATGAAGACCACATCTATTCACCAGCGAGCGGAAATTATTGGATTTATTAGCATCGAATAAGTTATAATTAAAGTCTCCCATTACAACAATATTTGAGAACTTGTCAAAGATATCCGAATGCATATCCTCAAAAACATCGATAGCTCCAGTTGGCAAATAAACAATTCCTAAAATAAATGAAGATTCAACCCCAAAAATTTCCACAAACAAGGACTCACAAACACCATACTGCATACCCCTAAAAATCACCCTATGACGTAAATTCCTTAATATATATAAGCATACACCGCCACCTCTAAGAGAACAACGATCATTTCTAATTAGGTTATAATTCACGAGATCCAACAAACTTGAGTAAATATTAGGTTTAAACCAAGTCTCAGATATTCCCAAAATATCCAATCCACAATCATCAAAAATATTTTTAAACTCTTCCAACTTAGAATTGGAGGTTGAAGGGCACAAACTTTGTGCATTTACATGACCAATATTAAGATTCCGACAAAAAGAAGAAGTAAAGTTTTTCAGTATAGTATTATCAGTTGCTACAGGGCCCAGATTAATATTATAACTCATCAAAAAGGCAGCAATATTCATATATTTGGGGGAACCAAGTTATAAAAACTATATAAAAAATATTTAGGATTTTATAAAATATTTTCAATGTGAAAAAATTTAATTCATTAACTGTGGTATAACCACTTAATAAAAGACAGTTAATTGTATTAACCATGATAACAATTAATTCAAAAAAGTTTGAGATAAAAAAATAAAAAGCAAGGTTATAGATTACATTGATTACTTTTGAAGAATTCAACACATTCACGAAAATTCAAAATTTTTGAAACATTATTTGGCATTATAAATTTTACTGTAAGTATTTCTCGATTTATAAGGCTAAAACCAGTAATTTTATTTTCTCTTTTTAGTTTTATACAAATTTTCCAAATTTTATTGGCCAAAGTAGAATAATTATCATTAAGATAAACACGGGAGCCATCAGATCCACCAATCACATCGGATACTTTAATTGACTTTGACTTGTAGTAAACACGCATCACCTCATCTCGCTGTACAATGTTCTTAAATTTAACTAAGATTGAACGACGCTTCCTGATATACAAAGCACTATCAATAAGGTTCGGAGCAATATCCACCTTGAGCAAACTACAAATGTTAACAGCAATATCATTTAATTTTTCAAGATCACCAGGAAGTCCAGAAACAATAATGTCAGCTCGGTTTAATCTGTGTTGAAGGCAATGATTTTGGAGCTCAAGTTCCATGAATTTATTTTTATAAACTGCATCATGAGAGTCAACAAGATCTTTGCACTTCTGGACCTCACACCTCATCTCTTCGAGACCATTTGTTAAATCGGATCGTATTTCAGTCGCAAGGCTCTCAAACTTGCTTTTAATTTCACTCTGATCTTGTCTAACAACACTCATGTCACTGGCAAGTGAATTTATAGATGCTCTTAAATTAGCAAACAGTGCTCTCATTTCGTTCTTGAATGCATCATCAGAGTTATCAGCAGGATTTTCCACACAGTTTACACATTTATATTCCAGGCTTTTATTTTTGGACAGCATACTAAAAACAGTCTTCGAAATGTTTTCACAGTCTGCATGAAACCATATGTTACATTTGCAACAGAGTACGCAATTTGTGTCTGTTGTTTCAGCACTGCATATTCCACAAGGGTGGCCCATTTGGGAAAACAAATTTGCAAATATTTAGTTTGGCAGAAGAATGTGCAAATAATAAAGCGATACCAAAAATTATTTGTGGATTTGTAAACGCAGAAAATAGCTCCAAGTAAAAAAATTATTATCCTCAGCTCGCAGGTATTGATGTTATTTTTAAACGTTTTGCCGGTATGTATTGTTTATCTTTTGGTAGCTTGATGGATTTTGACGGCAAAATAACAAACAAAGACACAGTTAGTCTTACCAAAAATTAACGGCGTAAGAAATTAACGGCGTAAAAAGTTATTGACGTCAATTTAACGGCGTAACCAAAATTTAAACGGCGTATAATTTTAATTCGAATTTAAAAAGGTGTACTATAATTGTGCGAAAAGTACTAAATGATACTAAATTTGGTATTTAGTGAAGGAATTGAGCTGGACTCCTGAAATTTGATGTGGGTGCCACTGTTGGTACCTGTGTTTAAGATATGCAGATGGTTTTGGCTATGCGTACCATAATTGTACTACATGGTACTTAATTTGGAATGGGGGAAATTACAGAGCTGAAATCCTGAAATTTGATATTGAAGATCCTGTTGGCATCTGGTGGTGATTTTGCAAATGCGTGGTATTAATTTTGTATCATTCATTTTGGTGTCTAGTATGGGGAGATGTAGATTGTTTTGGATATGCGTACTAAATGTTACTTAATTAAATATTGGGTGAAGGGATAGGACTGAAATTCTTAAATTTGATATTTAAGTAACTGAGGTTGATTTCTTTGGTTTACATATGAAGAGTGAACCGATATTGTCCATTTTCGCACCTGACCTAACACCGATGCAATTATTAAGATTTGCAAAGTTGGAGCAAAATAGGATTATCCTTTCTCATTCTGTGCAAAACAACCATTTTCGAGAGTTATCGTGCGCACCATCCAGCAGATTTTGGTCCAAAGAGACCTAGGATCTAAAACCGTTTTTCGATGAGGCAAGTTTTGGCAGTATAAAATGATATACAGGGTAAGAAAAACTGCAACCAACTTCAGACTGCTGTCACTTATAAGCCACTCGTCTGACAGCTGTTAAAATTATTTCAGTGACAACTCATTATATTATATTTACAAGCGTACAAAAGCATTTGGTTGAGAATTTTCCAGAAAAAAGTTATTCCTGATGAAATTCAAGCGTGATAGTGTGATTTCTTTATATTTGGCTGAAGCATTCCGGCATTTAAATGTGAATAAATCTTTTGTGTCTCGTAGAATCGCTCGTTACCGTGATACTGGTAGCCCGACGTCAAGGAAGTGGACGGAAGAAAACAGCAACATCTGCAGAAATGGTTCGAAAAGTAGAGAAGCGACTTGATCGAAATCCGCGTCGCAGTGGCCGAAAAATGGCTCGTGAGCTAAACATATTGCAATATTCCATTCGGCAAATATTAAAAAATGAGCTCGGTGTAAAGCCATTGAAATTTCAGAAAGTGAACGAACTTACACCTCAACAGACAGAAAATAGACTCAAAAGAGCTAAAGAGTTGCTTCCCTTGGCCGAAAGTGGTGAACTGCCTGACCTGAATTTGATTTTTTCCGATGAGAAAACATTCGTTTTCCACCAGTTCGTGTTTACTTGCCAAAGAGGTCAGCTGAAAATGTGCACATTCGGTTGGCTACCAGAACTCAAACGCCGGCCATGGTGTGAGCCGCCATAAGAACCGATCGTCGCTCTCCGCTCGTATTAATCGACCGTGGCATCAGAACAAATGACGAATATAATCGCGAAAATATTCTGGAGGTGTATTAAAGCCTTGTGCACGCAAACATTTTGGCCGCAGACCTTGGACATTCAAACAGGACTCAGCCCCATCGCACTCAGCACGCGCCACCCGAGAATGGTTACAAAATGAGGTTCCTCGCTTCATTTCCAGCGGACAATGGCCACCAAAAATCTCCGGATACCAATCCGTTGGACTATTGTGTCATTCAATAAAATTAAAATTGTGTCATTAAGAAAGCCTTAAAGTCGGTCGGGCCGACTTTATGATACCCTACACCACTTTGCTAATTTAGTAGAGCTCCGCATAACAATTAAAAGTTCATACACGTTATGATTATAATTTAAAGTTCAAAGGACTGAATATGCCGAAGCATTTGTATCTTTGAAATTCGGACTTGTATTACCCATTTGGTGCACAATTAACTTGAAATCGGATAAAGATATATATACAAATCAGAACCGATCTCCATAAAATTTGGCAAAGATATTTCTGAGCTGTATTTGATATATTTCCCTGAATATCGTCGTTACGGAGTGTATATTACAGCTGTGGGTAACAAATATAAAATTTGGCATACTTATTTTCAGGCCTAATCTGGTTGTATGTGCAAAATTCCATACCATTCGGCTTGATATTACACGTTTGGTGCACAATAAAAGGCAAATCGGATGAAGATATATATGGGAGCTATATCTAAATTTTGACCGATTATCTCCAATTTCAAAAGGGTTCGTCCTTGGGCCAAACAAATGATTTGTGCAAAATTTCATCTGGATAGGACAATAAATCCGAAATGTACTTTGTTTACAAAAATACATGGACAGACGGACAGGTGGACGGACATGCATAAATCGACTCAGAATGTGATTCTATGCAGATCATCAAAAGGAACTATGGGTCTATAACGTTTCCTTTTGCCTGTTACAAACAAATGTACAAAGACATAATACCCTGACCACCTTGTGGTGTAGGGTATAAAAAAAATAATGTAAAAATTATGGCGTTTGATTTTGTTGCAGTTTTGTTATCTCACCCTGTATACCCTCTCTAGCCCTTTATCTAGGGGATAAAAATTTTGTCCAACTGAACAAATTGTGCAGAGGGAGAGAAAAAGAGAGAGCTATCAAGTGAGTTTTATAAGTTTTACTTTTAAGATATTTCAAAAAATATACTCTTCGGCACCACTATATCGGCCATACTCCCTTAAAAAAACACAAATTGCTAGCTCAAGAATAAAATGTATGTTGGAATATTTCCATGAAATTCATTGCTGCAAAAATTGTAATGGCATTGTTTAAATTTTCGACAGAGCATTCTGATGAAATGGAAGCGATACTAAAATGCAATTTAAATTGAAGATAACGCAAAATTTAAAGTTCATATACATATGTACATATATGTATTTGTGTATGCACATATATGTACATACATATGTATGTAACTGTGTGGATAACAAATTGAAAATTCATTTATAGAAATTGACATTTCATTGACATACGCACGCACACAAAATCACGCACGCCAGTTCTTACAAGTCAGCCACGGCCGAAGTGTAGGTCTGTATGCTGTGTGAAACATTCTTATCATTTATTTATGCAAATCACATTTATTTTTAAAATTTTATTTATGTATGTTCACACACACACATATACGCACACACTCTCAAACATCCATTGAATGTTATAACGAAAATATGTTATAACAACTCTTGTCTAATTTCCATTGTGCGCCAATAAAACTAACTGACGGAATGACTGGCTGAATGCCTCAATGACTGACTGGCTGCCTAACTGTTTGCCTGCCTGCCTGGTTGAGTGAAGACATCCGCTTGTTTTTGTTGGGTTTTTCCAATGCCATACATTTTTGAAATATGTACTTTTCAAAAATGAATGAATGAACAACTGAATGAATGAATGAATGGTTTCTGCTCCAGTGATATAACAAATTACAATGAAATTTGACGTAATCTAAATAAATTCTTTGAGCTGAGCAATAACAATAAAAACAACAACAGTAGCAGGAAGAAGAAACAAACTATGCAATTAAGTTAAAGGGCTGAAAATCATTTTTGTGGAAAATTCTCTATCAAAGTTAAATATTTTATGGCGTGAATATAGATTAAATTCTTTTTGATGGAAATGGATTTATGATACATCGTCCGTATGGCCATAGGGGATATACACCTAAGTCTGTTTTTACACGGTAGATTGGTTCCAAAAGAAGCCGTGTAAAAAACCGTGTATAAAAAGACATTGATTTTATACAAAAATGGGTGATTTGTTCCTAATCTCTAAAACCTATTAAAATTAGCGAAAAACAAGAATTTTTAATTTTTTTATTTTTTCATTTACCAAACACGTCTTATTGAATTGACAGTTCACAAAATATTAACACGTTTCAATTGCTCTGACCAGTAAATTTTATTGTATGCACATAAAGGGAATTCCCCTAAATAAGTGCTATTCACATTTGCTTTGACCAGTAAAAATTGTTTGTACGCGCTAAAGAGGAATTCGCTTAAATCTTTAAGCTAGAGTTCGCAAACTATCGATACTATCACAAAAATTAAATTTGACAAAAAAAATTTAAGTACATAAAATTTCAAATCGTGCTAAATGGAATAAAATCGTGTGAAAAAATTAAAAATATTCAATTTTCAAACCGTGTTATATCAAAACCGTGTACAAAAAGACCGTGTAAAAACAGACTTAGGTGTATATCATTTGAGAAGGCGAAAATGTACCCGATCGTGCAAAATCTTAAGGTAATCGGACCCTTCACATTTTAAATAAGTTATGATTATTCAAACATTTTTACCCATTCCTATTATTATGATAATTGAAATATGATTATGATTCGTCCAAATAGACTTAGGGTCAAAATCCGTTATTTCGATGAGGCAAATTTTGACATATTGAATTATATATACCCTTCGTAAGTAAAATGCCGAGTGTTGTAGGGTACCGTTATTTGTGGGCTATAAAAAAAAAACATGGACATATATAGACAATACTAAGCCACAGGGATTTGCACCTATTACGAACTTCAAGTATTTATTTTTATACCCACTACGTGTTGAGGGTATTATACGTTTGATTGACCAAAAAATATGTAACACCTCGAAATATCGATCCCCGACATAGGAATCTATATATGGAACTTCCTATCTCGTCGAGCTGAGTCCACCTAGCTATGTATGTCCGTCCGTCCATGATAATTTGTAATCACGCTGCAGGTCGCAATTGTGGCCCGATTCTTACCAAATTAAAAATGGAGGTGCGGTTAGGGTCGGAATAGAAGCCTATTGTTTTTGGAGATGAATATTTAGAGGTTGAAAAGGAAAATTCTTGATTTTCCTATATATTATAAAACAATCGACACATGCATTGAGTTAGAGTTTAGGACCGGGCAGAAGCCTACAAATTTGGATGGTTATCGAATAATATTTAGCGAGTGTAATAGATCATAACTTTTATGTAAAAAATATGAACGTTTTTATTAAACCGCGAATACTTTTAATTCCGGCTTAATCGCAAATACATTAAAAGGTCAATTCTGGCCATTACAGTAATGCTGATAGCCAAAATATCGGATATACAGCAAAATAGGTACAATATTGATGTTAGTTATTCCGCTAATAAATCAAGAACGGCTGAACTGATTTTCACAATTCTTATCAATTCTGAATAGTCTCTTGCCAGAAACGGATGAAATCTAAGAAAATCGCTCAAAAATAAAATTTTTTGTTGATTTTTTCAATTTTTGTTATATTTTTTATCGCATGAGTTTTTATACCCTACAACACTATGTGTTGGGGGTATTATAAGTTTGATTGGGCCAAAAATTATGTAACACCTCGAAATATTGGTTTCCCATATAGGAAAGTATATATGGATCTTCCTATCTCGCCGAGATGAGTCGATCTAGCTATGTATGTCCGTCCGTCTGTCTGTCCATGTTAATTTGTAATCAAGTTACAGGTCGCAATTATGAACCGATCCTCACGAAATTGAAAATGGAGGTGGGGTTATGGTCAGAATAGAACCCTATTGTTTTTGGAGATTATCGCACGATATTTAGGGGTAGAAATGGACCAAAAACAGAAAAAATTCCTGATTTTGCAGTTGCTCTATAGGCCACAATTATGAACCAGTCGGCGCGAAAATTTACATGGACTTAGAGTTTAGGAGTGGGCAGAAACCTACCAATTTGGGTGGCCATCGGACAATAATTAGTGATGTTAATAACCAAGACATCGGATATATAGCAAAATATGTACAATATATATTTAAAAGAATTTATCTTATTTATTCTGCTTATAAATCAAGAACCGCTAGGCCGATTTTCACAATTTTCCCATCAATTCGGAATGATCTCTTGCCATAAAACGATAAAATCTAAAAAAATCGCGGAAAAATATACAAATAAAAAAAGTTAATATCTTTTATCGATTTATTTCAATTTTTGTAATATTTTTTATCGCATGCGATTTTTTCAATTTGACTTGCAATTTTGAATTGTAAATTTTCTAAATTTGTACACCCTCCAACACTACATTTTGAGGGTATTATATCCATATCGCAATTATCATCTGATCCACACGAAATTTTGCATGGGGGTATGGTTGTTCTTAAGATGTGCATTTAAGGGTGAAAATAGACTAAAAAATATTTTTTTTTTCTAATTTTGTAGTCGTTCTATAGGCCACAATTGAAAACTAATCGACACGGAATTTCGCATCAGAAGAGAGTTAAGGACAGGGAAGAAGTTTAGCATTTTGGATGACCATTGGATTATTTTTAGCTGTAAAATATACCACAACTTTCGTATGGAATTATTTTGAATACTTAAAACACTACGGATTGCGTAAATATTGGCCAAATTTTCCGGGTCAAAAAATAAGGGTAACCTCTGGGCGGGACTCTTTAACATTATTTCAAAAACAAAATCTTCCAAAATGGATTTGGATATAAGGGGACTTCGAATATATTGTAGTGTTGTAGGGTATCACATGGTCGGCCCCGCACGACTATAGCCTATGCTTACTTGTTTTCAATTTGACTTATAATTTTGAATTGTATATTTGTAAAGTTTTTTTTTACACTCTACAACACTATGTGTTGTGGCTATTATATGCAGGTCGCAATTATCGTCCGATCCTCATTTGCAATTATCGTCCGATCCTGAATTTTGTATAGGGTAGGGTTAGGGTCAAAACTAAAGTCTATTGTTTTTAAATATGTACATTATATTATCCAAATGGAAAGGTAATTTGTCGGTTAGAATAGAAAGAATCACCAGTAAAAGCAATGAATTTAATTAAAAATATACAAATTATTTATTGTGTATTATTTCTTGTATATTTTCTTTCTTTTATACACCACACTCGCGAATCACCCGCATCTTACCACATCTCTCAGTTATCTTTGTTGTCGCTACCGCTGTCTAAGCCATTCTCCCCACTCCCCTGAGTTAAACAGTCCTTTTTTTATGGCCAAAGCTAAATAAAGGCTTGAATTGCTTCGCCCCTCTTTTCAACCTAACCTAACCTAGGTCCAATTGAAATTTTCCAAAGCCCAGGATGGCTATTGGACAGTAGATTTCGGAAAAAGTGCTACATTTGCATAAAATAAAAAAAGGAAAATTGTGAAAAAAAAAATTCTTAAGCTTTGTATGGATTTCCAAAACCACCTCCATATCTGAATCCCAGATACCAACAAAGACCTCAATATCAAATTTCGGGATTTCAGCTCTATTCCTTCACGCACTACCCAATTTAGTACACATTTACAAAACCACCTCCATATCCCAATTCCACATACCAACAATTACCTAAATATCATATCTGAGGATTCCAGCCCTATCCTTTTCCCCAAATATCAAATTACAATAACAATTATAATTCAGAACTTTTCTTAAAATTATAGTACAATTAAAAAAAAAAAACAGATCCATATCTTAATTCCCGATATCAACAGTTACCTTAGTATCAAATTTGAGGATTTCAGCTCTAACCCTTCACCCAGTACGAAATGTATTACCATTTAGTACTTTTTGTAAAAATATAGGACGAACTTCGAAAACCAATACACCAACAGTGACATCTATCTCAAATTTTAGCATGCCAAGCCTACCCCCTCACCCAATACCAAATTTAGTACAATTAAGTACAAACCTCAATCCTACACTTCAACAGTAATTCTTATTCCAAATTTCAAGGCAAGATTCTTATTCCAATACATATAAGTACGAATTTCCAAAACTTAATACACACCGACAATCCTACATACCGACAGAAATCTTTTTTCCAAATTTCAAATTATACCAAATTTAATACAATTTAACAAAACTACCTCCATGCCTCAATCACACTATCCAAAAGTAATCTTAATTCCAAATCCAAATATTTCCAGCTCTATCAGTTCAACCAAATCAAACCAAATTTAGAACACAAGTACAAATTTCCGTAACTACCAACATTATACAATCCTACGGAAATCTTTTTTTTCCAAATTTCAGGATTCCAACTCTATCTGTTCTCCCAAAATTTATAATGTACGAAATCTAGTACGATTTAGTACACATAAGTACGAATTTCCAAAACTTCCTACATATCCCAATATTACACTGCGACAGTAATCTCAATTCCAAATTATACCAAATTTAGTACATTTTAGTACACATAGGTATAAATTTCCAACTTTTCACATGATACGAAATGTTACCAAATGTAGTACATTTTAGTACTTTTCGTAGATTTACAGTGCAAATTTCCAAAAAATTTGGTACATCCATCACAGTAATATTTAGTACCTTTTAGTACTTTTTGTACCGTTCTATGAATTTCCAAAAACCCAGCCTAATCTGGCACCTTCACACCAATTTAAAATGTCTAGCTTCAGCCGTTTCGTCTGGGCGTTGATGAATCATTAAGTCAGTCAATCTCTTTATTCTTTTATTAATATAGATAATTTAAATATGCTACTTTCAAAAAAAAATTCTAAATTTTTTGGTTTTTGGAAACTTTTTTAAGAATTCTGAATTCCATTTTCCACCCTTTTCCAATCATTAAAATATTAACGAACGATTTACCAACGGCCCAAAGTCAAACTGATTACCACTTTTAATTGTTTTAACACATTGTCCGGCGGCAGCTCGTGTCAAATCTGATCTGCAATAATAATTGCTATAAATATTAACTTGAGATGTCAACAACAGCAACAACAACATAATCTACTTAAACATTTATCAGAACAGTGTGGCTTGTTTGTTCGGGATACCGTAGTATTTTGTTGTGGCAAAATGGTCAGGCTTATCCCTTTATTGTTGTTTTTAAAAAAACAACTTTTGTTTATGAGTGGAGAACGATGGTAATGTTTACCAGGGGGTAAAGGCAGGGAATACCTAGGTTTCGGAAAGAGCCACCAATCCTCATCAGTTCCCTTGTTTTTTGTCTGGGATATTCTCCCCAGAAGTTATTTTAAAAATAACTTCTATGACAAAAAAACATTTTTTACCCAAGTGACGAGATCGTAAGCTCAATAGAAGAGGAACCAAAGAATTAAATAAAACTAAAATTCTTTTGGAAAGTCTTCTAAATCTTACAACCGCACTTATAAACATTTTCATCTTTCTCCACTTGTTATGCTTTCGTTCAACCTGAACGAAGTAGCATAACCATGTAAGTTGAAATATTGTGACAACTTGCTGGCATTTAACAAGATTAAGCCATACTTCATTATACATCTGTTCTCGGTCTGAGGGAGTTCATATGTACTCTCTGCGCTCACATATACGTACAGACATACATACATACATCCGTATTAATGTACGTATGCCTATGGTGTGTTTGTGTGCCTTGAAATATAAATATTAAAGGCACTGTACTACTATATTTCATTTGGACTCATTGAAAGGCTATTTGTCAAAACTGCTAGACACCAACAAAGAGCATGACTTAGCAAGACAAAAACAAAAAAGAAAACAGCAACAACATCGACAAAATCGAAAATTTAATCTTATACTTCATTCTGTCATTTTCCGTTGATACAGAGTAGATTTATACATCCATAACACACGCACACACACACACACACACTCAAAAGTCATCTAACCACTACCATAATAGAAACGAATGAACAAACACCTTGCAACATCTCAAATCGATATCCACAACTCATAGAAGAAGAAACAGCAAGAAGAAGAGGGAGAGTGAGAGTAGAATTGGCCATCTAGGAATTCATTCAATTTTCATGACATTTTCATTGTCTCGGCCTACTACCTGCCTGGCATTCGTATTGATGCCAGCTGATAGTTTTCTTCATGTCCACACACACACCCACCCATATAAAGAGATTCAAACACCCACAAAGTGGACGTAGAAAGTTTGAGGCAAAAAACAAGATTTAGGACAATCTCTGAGAGATGGTATTGAAAAGTTGCCTCCCCCACTCTCCCTCTCAAACTTAACCAAATCCTTTTTGGACTTTGACAATTGTGGCCAACGAATAATGCAATTTTGTCATTTTTTCGAAGAAGAGAAAAAGAGAGAGTGGGGGAGAGGGCAGAGAAAAGAAAACAAAAACAATAAAACGGAATAAAGAATAACATCAACTATCGCCGTGTTGCCGAAGAAAAACCAATCAAAGTGATATGCAGTGTGGTGGCCGTGTTGTTGGCGTTGGAGTTGACTTTCGGAGAAAGTCATTTCATGCAACATGGTAAAAATGGAAGCGTCATGGTGGTTGAACTCAGAGTTGCAGTTTAATTTAAAAAGTTTCTTCAATAGCGGGAGGTTTCAATTATCTTCAGCAAAAAAAAAAAATTGGAAAAAAGAAAATAACTATTTTATAGATGAGATTTTAATGTGTGTGTGTCATAGTCCGTCCGTCCTTCCGTTAGTTTGAAATGTTCATGTAATTCAAAGTAAATGACCAATAGCTAGCTAGGGCATGGAGGGACAAATCAAAATAGCCGACTTTTCAAAAAAAAAGAAAATGGATTCAAAACTTTGAAATCAGTTTAATAACAACGTCCAATTTAAAAGCTTTGTGTTTGGATAATATCTTTTTAACAAAAAAAAAAGGTTTCAATATCCGATATATTAAGGAGGGGTGCGATGAAAAAACGGCAACCAACTTCAGACTGCTGTCATTTCTAAGCCACTCGTCCGACAGCTGTTAAAATTATTCTAGTGACAGCTTATTATATTGTTTACAAGCGTACAAACGCATTTTGGTGAGAATTTTTCAGGAAAAAAAGTTATTCCTGATGGAATTCAAGCGGGATAGTGTGATCTCTTTATTTTTGACTGGAAAACCACAAGTGGCTATCATTAGAGCAATCTAGCATTTAAATGTGAATAAATCTTTTATGTCTCGTACCATCGCTCGTTACCGTAATGCTGGTAGCGTAGCCCGACGTCAAGGAAGTGAACGGAAGAATACACCAACATCAGCAGAAATGGTTCGAAAAGTAACGAAGCGACTTGATGGAAACACGCGTCCATTCGGCAAATATTGAAAAATGAGCTAGGGATGAAGCCATTGAAATTGCAAAAAGTGCAAAAACTTACACCGCAAAGAAAGAATATAGACTCAAATAAAAAGAGAAAGTGCTGAACTACCGAATTTGGTTTTCTTCGATGAGAAAACATTCGTTGTCCAGCAGTTGTAAACAAACAAAATGATCATGTTTACTTGCCAAAGAGGTCAGCTGAAAATGTGCACCTTCGGTTGGCCACCTGAATTCAAGCACCGGCCATGGGGATGGTGTGGGCCGCCATAGCAGCCGATGGTCTCTTTACGCTCGTATTAATCGACATCAGAATAAATGCCGAATATTTTCGCGAAAATATTCTGGTTGTATTAAAGACTTGGTCACGCAAACATTTTGGCCGCAGACCTTGCACATTCCAACAGGACTCAGCACCATTGCAGTCAGCACGCGCCATCCAAGAATGGTTACAAAATGAGGTTCCTCGCCTCATTTCCAGCGCACAATGGCCACCAAAATCTCCGGAATTGCAATCCGTTGGACTATTGTGTCTGGAGAATTTTGGAAAGCAAGGTTGGCGCTAAAAAATATTAAAGCGTCGATCACCTCAAGCAAGCGAGCAAAATTTGGGCAGCGTGTGACAATTTCATTGGCCGTTTGGATGAGGGTCACCGTTGTTCCGATGGGGTTAGATAAGGCTGGGTGGAAATTCGTACTAGATCGGTACGAAAAGTAATAAAAGTGAAATGTACACCACCAGAACTCAAGCGCCAGCCATGGTGATGGTGTGGATTGCCATAACAGCCGATGGTCGCTCTCCGCTCGTATTAATCGACTGTGGCATCAGAATAAATGCCGAATATTATCGCGAAAATATTCTGGAGGGTGTATTAAAGCCTTGAGCACGCAAACATTTTGTCCGCAGACCTTGGACGTTCTAACAGGACTCAGCACGTGCCACCCAAGAATGATTACAAACTGAGGTTCCTCGCTTCATTTCCAGCGCACAATGGCCACAAAAATCTCCGGACTATTGTGTCTGGAGTATTTTAGAAAGCAAGGTTGACACGAAAAAATACCAAAGTGTCTATCACCTCAAGCAAGCGCTTCGCCGGGAATGGGCCAAAATACCGCAGAGCAACATTCGGGCAGCGTGCGACTGTTTCATTTGCCGTTTGAAGGCCATAATTCGTTCCGAATTCGTGACAAATGAGAATAAATCTAAACTTATTAGAAAATTTGATGCTATTTCCGACATTTTTTGCTTTCATTCAATGAAATTTAAAAAAAAAATGTAAAAATTATGGCGTTTGACTTTCTTGTAGTTTTTTATCCCACACTGTATAGATAAGATCAGCTCTTTTTTTTTAGGTCTACTTTCATATTTTACTAGATGTTTTTTGATATTATTTTTCTGTGTTGTACAGTGTAATAGAAATATGTCTGCCTTCCACATATTTTTCGCCTAACTTAATTTGAATATCTTTTCTAGCGCATCCCATCAATGTATTGGAATATAGTGATGTAAAAATTGAGGTTTTGCCCAGAAAAATCCAATACTAAATTACAAACAAGGCGTAGTGACTCAGAAAATATGTCGAGAGAATTTTAGTCTTATTTAATTGTCAAACTGCTGCTTGGGCGCCAATTTCGGATTGGACCTTTGAAAAAAGCGATTTTTGCAATCCTAACATCCCAATTAATTTTATCCTCAATGTTCTATTGCAGAGTAACACATTTCTCTTCGTTTGTCCAATGACAGCATTTTCCCACCCCTTTAAATAAAAATGCTCCGCAATAAATTATTAGGCTTGATAATAGCAATAAACATTAGATCCCATATCTCACCGGGTGGCTAACTCTCTGGCAAAACGTAGGCTACATTTTGTTCTCTGTATGGTGTATGGCGTCAAGTGCTGTCTATCCACCTTTTTTTTCAAAGTAACTCATGCAAATCTTCAGATTGTGTTAGGGATTCAAATGAAATGGATTCCTGGTATTGAATGGCTCCGCATGTCTTTGGCAAAAGAAAAGTGTCTATTTTATTCAGGGCAACTCATGTGCAGCTTAAATTCTAACTGAGCCATAAAAGCAAACTATCATTTCAATCAATGGCAAAAACTTTTACAGGATTCAGGCATCCCCTCCCCCCTTTTGTGGAACTTTGTTTTTTTCTCTTCTTCTTCTTTTCATTAAAGATTCCTCATTAAGTATTAAATTTGAGTTTAAAACTCTAATGGCATCCAATTGGTTTTTGGCTTAGAAATGTTCCGAGGGTTGATGGGTTGTTTGGACGGGTGACTCTTATTCTGCTTGTTAATGATGTTGTTTATGATGATGGTACTTGGCGACGTATACGTGATATCAGACCAGAATTGCATTACTCATGCGACATGTTGTCGTCATCGCCATCATTGTTGTATTTTTTGTTGCTGTCGTTGTCATTTATGACAATTCCCGTCTTTTTGTGGGGGTGTGTGTGTGTGTTGTGAGTGCGCGCGTGTTTTCCACCAATATTATCTGTTCTCATCTCGTGCTTAGCATAGAAAAATTCCATTAAATAATGAAAATACACACGGGCACAAACACACACATACACTCATACCCACACACACGTACATGTACATGTAAACAGTCACGTTGATATTCACACTCGGTACCCTTTTGTTTGGTTTGCAGTTGAAACATAAATACAAATATCCGTTTCCTTCGAGGGTCATTGATGCAGAATTAATGGCAACGTGGCAATGGTGGGGCACAGTGACACGGGATGGGAGATACCCTGGCCAAACCCATTTTTTTTTTGTCTTTATATATAAGAGTAGAGCATGATCGATTGACTGTCCGATTGATACAAAGCCAGGGCGAAACGGTACTAAAAATTGAATCCATTTTATTGGACAAACGGATAGACCTAGAATTCGGAAATTTGGAATAATGGTCACTGGTGTGGTGTAGAAAAAAAAGAAACAAAGTTTTTTTTGGAAATTCGAACCATAAATGTACTTTCAGGATTGAGTTTGGAAAGGAAGTGGTTTTGAAACTAAATTTGGTATAATTTGGTTTTGGGTGAAAGGATGGAGCTAAACATTTGTAACGTTAATATTGGACACACAGCTGATGGGTAGGGTTAAAATAAAGAGGTGGTTTTGGAAATGTGAAATTTGGCATTAGGATCACCATTAATGTGTAGGGTCGAAATCTGGATGTAGTTTTGGAAATACGTACTAAAAAAGTATGTAAAGTACCAAATGGTACTAAATTTTAGAGAGGGATGGAACTGAACATTTGAAATTTAGGAATCGCTTGTTCGCAAGCAATGACTGATAATAGTATTGACAAATGTGACCCTTTGACCCTGATGTTCCAAAAGGGTTCACAGAGAAATGTTTGTACTACACATACATACATACATAAATTGAAGAGTCGGATGATTATTTTGCTTTCTTCGACTGTTTTGTTTTCCAATGACTTGAAGCCTTTGTGCGGGATATACCAGAAGAAATGGTCCGATCTCTACCGTCTTTATGACAGATCTTGGGTTGATGAAAATATTGAGATGTACCAAGTCTGAATAAAATTAGATGTTAATTTCGCGTTTTTTGAGCTCAATGGATATTCAAAATGCTGACCCATATGGGAGAGGTATCAGAGGTATCTCTTTGTGTGCAGTAAAATATTTTTTTTGAAAAATGCCACCTTTTGTGGATGAGGTACCAGAAGGAGTGGACCGATATTACCCGACTCCGAACTCAATCTAAGTTTGACAATAATATTACAATGTACCAAGTTTGGACCAATTCGTGTACTTCCTTCGAGAGGTATCGTGCGCACCAGCCAGACGGCTTAGTATTAGTATTAGTATTAGTATTAGTATTAGTATTAGTATTAGTATTAGTATTAGTATTAGTATTAGTATTAGTATTAGTATTAGTATTAGTATTAGTATTAGTATTAGTATTAGTATTAGTATTAGTATTAGTATTAGTATTAGTATTAGTATTAGTATTAGTATTAGTATTAGTATTAGTATTAGTATTAGTATTAGTATTAGTATTAGTATTAGTATTAGTATTAGTATTAGTATTAGTATTAGTATTAGTATTAGTATTAGTACTAGTATTAGCATTAGTATTTGTATTTGTATTTGTATTAGTACAGTATTAGTATTAGATTAGTATTGGTATTAGCAACAAAATATATATGATCCGATCTGTCTTTTATCTGCAGGGAAGTTAAGTTCGAAAATGTGCTATATCGGTAAACGATATCGTAAAGCCCCCATATAACGGTACCCCCAGATATTCAGTATTTCTATGATTTTAGCGACATTATGCACCGGAATTATTTCAAATTTCGTATTGGGTACTACAACCCATGACGTAAAATTGTCTATGCAGGTCCACGTCTTTGTATAGAACCTATATAACGGTACCTCCCTTTATTCGGTATTTTGATGATATTAGCGACATTTCAGGTGAATTTGTTTCAAATTTCATATTTGAAGTTCGGAATCGTAACTGCAGTCTAGGGGTAATTTTCGGCGGAGTTTCTTTTGAATTTTTTATTTTTAGTTTCTTCCGAAAGTTCAGCTCGGTCGTACTTAGCTGCTTTTGTACTTGTTTTATTTGTTAAGGTTGAAATTTTGTTGGGAGATTTCCGAGGAAGGGGACCGAAGTGTGCCATCTTCAGACTTGATCTAAGTTTGACAAAAGTATTACGATTTGGAAAAATGTGCATACTCCCATTGAAAGTTATTGGTTGTATCAGCCGGTCAGACAGACAAACATAGCTCAATGGACTTCAAATACATTTAATGGATTTCGACTTAAGAGACATGGCGATTCTACCATGAATTTGCTCTCTAGGGTATAAATAAAAAAACAAGTAAAAAAGCAATAAGTTCGACCGGGCCGAGCTTTGAATACCCTACACCATTTAGAACCATTTACCGTTATTTTAGAGTCTATACGAAGACGTGAACCTACATAGGCAATTTTCTGTCATAGGCTGTAATACCCGTTACGAACTACAAATACGAAATTTGAAAAAAAGTTAGGTGAATAATTTTGCTAAAATCATCAAAATAATATAAAATAATATAGGGAGATATCGTTATATGGGGGCTATACCTAAACGTGGACCTATACAGCCCATTTTTAATACCAAAAATCCTGCGGTTCAAAGACACATCTGAGTAAAATTTTATCAGCATACTTCGGGTGCAGTGATTGCCACAGCCGGACGGACATCGCTAAATCGATATAGAATTTTATGCTGATCAAGGATATATATACAGGGTGAGATAAAAAAACTGTCATTTCTAAGCCACTCGTCCGACAGCTGTTAGCATTTTTCCAGTGATAGCTCATTATATTGTTTACAAGCGTACAGAAGCATTTTGGTGAGAATTTTCCAGAAAAAAGTTATTCGTGATAGAATGCAATCGTGTGATTTCATTATATTTGGTATGATACTGGTAGCGTAGCCCGAAGTCAAGAAATTGGACGGTAGAAAACAGCAACATCAGCAGAAATGGTTCGAAAAGTAAAGAAGCTCGTGAGCTGAAAATATCGCAATATTCCATTCGGCAAATATTGAAAAATGAGCTCGGGGTAAAGGCATTAAAATTCCAAAAAGTGCAAGAACTTACACCGCAACTGAAAGAAAATAGACTCAAAAGAGCTAAAGAGTTGCTTCGCTTGGCCGAAAGTGGTGAACTGCCGAATACAATAAAACCAGTAAAGAAAGTCTTAAAGTCGGGCGGGGCCCTACACCACTTTGCTAATTTAGTACAGCTCCACATGACAATTAAAAGTTTTTATGGGGGAATTCAATCATACAAGCTATGATTAAAATTATAATTTAAAGTTTTTTGTTGTTGCAAAATTTTTAGGCTTTATCCCTTTATTGTTGTTTTTATAAAAACAACGTTTGTTTATTAGTGGAGAACGATGGTAATGTTTACCAGGGGGTAAGGCAGGGAATACCAGATAAAATACCTTACCCCTATTCTAAACACTGTGCAGTTGAGATGGTGATTGGGGATTACAACAACTACGAAAGAAGAAAAAAAGACAATAACAACAACAAATACCACTCAAAAGTCGCGTATGACTGAGAGATATGCGTGTGATTTGCCATCAAATATATTTTGAAAGCAAACAAACAAAACAAAACATATTTGTTCATTGTAAATCATGCGTTCCAATTCCTCCGAATCAATATATACACATGTATATATTTATTACTGAGGGGGATTTTTGATTTGTCATTGTTGTTGTTGTTGTTTCCCATAAAAATGGGGTTTGGGGGAGTCGGTTGGAAATACATTTCTTTTTATAGTTACTGCTTACTGCGGCGCTGTGGTTTACTATTCATATTCTTATTCACCCCTTTTTCCATTTCGTTTTGTTTCGTTGCAGCGTTAAAACCGATATGCTACCCGGACGTGCTTTCAGTCGCCTCTATATTGCCAATGCCAATCGACATGATACTGGCAACTATTCGTGTACCCTTGGTAATGATATCACTGGAACTGTGATGGTACACGTACTAAATGGTAGGTATTCCCCACTCCTCACCTCTATCTGGTGGGGTTAATAAGCATTGACTACACATTGAACAAAGAGAACTCACAGCAGCAGGAAAAGTGATAGCCAACAAAATCAAATATCGAACACGATATAAATTATCCAAACCGAGGGAGTGTTGAAATCTCTCAGTGTGGAAAATAATCAAAAAAAAAAAATACTAAAAAAAAGTTACACCCTTCGAAATGTCTGCAGCAATCCAATAATAAACAATATGCATGCATTTCATTACTCAAACACAATGCCATCCACCATCGCTCCATTCATTCAGCCATCCAACCATCCGCCCACACCTTTTTTTCACAAAGACCAACCCCTCACCCTCTCCCCCCCTAGCATGGCATCCTCTGCACGTATTTCAATATTATATTTTCATGCACAATTGCAAAACTTCTTCCACTGCTGCTGATATATTATCGGTAAATATGAGATTGTAAATTGAACATAGTTGAACCAACAAAACATCACAAATTCTGTTAATAATTGGATTGCAGGATTTAAAAAACGAAAACAAAAATATGTAAACTAATAATAGTGCAAACATGGCAACACTTGTTCTTTTGTCATGAATCGGAAATTCTTTGAATATTTTATTAACAAAAAAAACATTTGAGCTGGATTTACTGGCTTCTTCCAAGAATCGGATTAATTTTAATAAAATATTCAAAATTGGATAACGTGGAAATACAACTACCCCAGAAGCTTTTACATAGGCTGAGTTACCCAGCAAACCAAACAATGAAGGTTTGGTCGGACAGCATCTTCAAATTCAAACTCATTCAGACTTCCAATCGAAAGTTGTCGGAAGTGAATCTTTTGATGACTTTCCAACATAAGTCGAAAAAAAGGATAAAAAATATTTCGAAGGGAAATTAAAGTTTGCAGATCGATTTTGGACCAAAACTATATAAAACAAGTTATAAAGTATCCATCGGTTTAGCCGACAGCCTCAGCCACTTGCGATTTACCCTTTATGGGGTCCGAAAGGGTTGACCAATATTGTCCATTTCGTACCTGACCGAAGTTTAATATAAATATTTCTATGTGCCATAACTTATCAGGTCTGGTCATTAGGACTTATATTGGTTATTTGGTGCACAATTAACCCGAAATCGCTTGAAGGTATATATGGCAGCTATATCTAAATCTGATCCAATTATCATAAATTTCAATAGGGTTCGTCCTTGGACCAAACAAATTTTGTTTGCAAATTTTCATCTCAATAATAAATGCGACCTGCATTTTGTTCACAAGAATGCATAGAACGCATGCATAAATCGACTCAGAAAGTGATTCTATGATTATCCTCAAAAGTAACTATGGGTCTATCTTAATTCCTTCTCCCTGTTACAAACAAATTCACAAAGACATAATACCCTTACTACAATGTGGTGTAGGGTCTAAATATTGGGGTGTGTGAAATTTGAAGGAGTTGGATGCCCAATTCGCCGTTTATAATCGTTTTGGTTGTTCAAAATTTTGACCTTTTGTGGGTGAGGTACTAGAAGGAGTCGTCCGATATCTACCAACTTCTTGTGTTGATATTGGAGTTTGACAAAAGGAATCGTATGCTAATTTCGAGTTTTATGAGATTAATGGTTATTGAAAAATTTGACCCGTTGTGGAGGAGGTACCAGAAGGAGTGGATCAATATATCCAATTTTAATAACATACCTTGTGTTAATAAAAATATTGGAATGTGTGCAATTTTAGAATAGTCAGACTTTTATTTCACATTTTTTAAGAGTTGTAAATATTCCAAATTTTGACACTTTCTGGAGAAGGTACCAAAAGGAGTGGACCGATATCTACCATCTTCACAATAGATCTTGTTTTGATGAAAATACTGAGATGTACTGAGCTTGAATTGAATCGAATGTTTATATCGGATTGAATGAGCGTGTGTGGGAGGAACCAGAAGAAGTGAATCGATCTAAGTTTGACCATAATTTTACGATGTACCAAGTTTGGAGGAAATCGGATACTCCCTTCTACAAACAGACAGACAACCCTATGCCATGCAACGGAAACGTAGGGTCTAAAACTTTGGAAGAGGCACGTTTTGGTCGTATCAAATGATGTACACCCTCTGTCGCGATCAAAATGATTCTAAATGTTATATGTGATACAGAATTTCGGAATTTTAAATCTAATCTTTCACCCAATAAAAAATTTAGTACTCTCCGTAACCTTTGGAACGATTTTTTTAGAACCCAAACGCCTACATATCAACACTAACCCTCGTGCAAAAATTCAAGATTCTAACTTTTTTAATTTATTGAATGGAAGCAAAAAATGTCGGAAATACCATCAAATTGTAGAAAAGGTTAAAATTTTTTCGAATTGGTCACCTTTGACACGAATTATGGCCTTATTAAGGGCCAATGAGACCGTCACACGCTGCCCAAATGTTGCTCTGCGGTATTTTGGCCCATTCCCGGCGAAGCGCTTACTTGAGGTGATCGAAACTTGCTTTCCAAAATACTCCAGACACAATAGTCTAACAGATTGGAATCCGGAGATTTTGGTGACCATTGTGCGCTGGAAATGAAGCGAAGAACCTCATTTTGTAACCAATCTTGGGTGGCGCGTGCTGAGTGCGATGGTGCTGACTCCAGTTGGAATGTCCTAGGTCTGCGCCCAAAATGTTTACGTGCCCCTCCAGAATATTTTCGCGATAATATTCGGCATTTATTCTCATGCCACGGTCGATTAATACGAGCGGAGAGCGGCCATCGGATGTTACGGCGGCCCACACCATCACGATGACCGGCGATTAAGTTCTGGTGGCCAACCAAGGGTGTACATTTTCAGCTGACCTCTTTGGCAAGTAAACTCTATCATTTTGTTTGTTTACAAACTGCTGGACAACGAATATTTTCTCATCGGAGAAAACCCAATTCGGCAGTTCACCACTTTCGGCCAAGCGAAGCAACTCATCTTTCTGTTGCGGTGTAAGTTCTTGCAATTTTTGGAATTTCAATGGCTTTACGCCGAGCTCATTTTTGAATATTTGCCGAATGGAATATTGCGATATGTTCAGTTCACGTGCCATTTTTCGGCCACTGCGACGCGGGTTTCGATCAAGTCGCTTCTTTACTTTTCGAACCATTTCTGCTGATGTTGCTGTTTTCATCCGTCCACTTCCTTGACGTCGGGCTACGATACCAGTATCACAGTAACGAGCGATGGTACGAGATACAAAATATTTATTCACATTTAAATGCTGGAGTGCTCTAACGATAGCCACTTGTGGTTTTCCAGCTAAATATAAAGAAATCACACTATCACGCTTGAATTCCATCACGAATAAGTTTTTTTTTTTTCTGGAAAATTCTCACCAAAATGCTTTTGTGCGCTTGTAAGCAACATAATGAGTTGCCACTGGAATAATTTTAACAGCTGTCGGACGAGTGGCTTTGAAATGAATGCAGTCTGAAGTTGGTTGCAGATTTTTTCATGTCATTGATTTGCATTATGATTATTAAAGCTTTTAATCTTTAATGGGGGAGGGTCCGAAGGATTTGGCCAATATTGTCCATTTCGACTTCGATTCCAGATTTGGGATATGTGATCATTTTTGGAAATATCATACAATGGACCAAAGTATTCTACTTCATCTAATGTTGATAAAAATATTGGGTTCTGTAGAATTTAAAGAAAATCAAACGTTATTTGCAATTCTATAAGAATACTTGTCAGGCAAAGGTTTCACCAAAAGTAGTAGACCAAAATGTCTATTAATTCTATGGTCTTTATACCACATCTTGTGTTAGTGAAAATATTAGAATGTGTGAAGCTTAGAATGAATCGGATACTCATTTCGCATTTTATGAGAATTTGGTATTTCTCTTTCTTTATCCGTTGTGGGGCAGATACCAGAAGCGGTGGGCCGATACTGCCAATCCTCTAACTCAATCTAAGTTTGACCATAATATTACGATGAACCAAGTTTGGACCGATTCGGATACACTCTTCAAGAGTTATCGTGCGCAATAGCAAGCCAGACAGACGGACATTGCTAGATCGGCTCCAAATATCCTGAGATGAATGGGGTCCAAAGAGACAATCTATTATTTGTACACCCTCCGTCGCGATATGGCGAAGAATATAAAAACATATAAAATATTTGAGATTGGGGTTATGAGGGCCATATCAAAATGATTCTAAATGTAACCGATAGGCCTGTAGCAGATTTTTTATTTTCACTGTTTCAGCAACCCATTATCCCTTACAGTTGCTTTTTGAAGCGGTTTCGGGAATGCGAAGTTTAAGGTTACGAAAAGTTCTAAACTTCTAATGGAGCTAAAATCTGAAAATTTAGTGTGGGAATCAAGGTAGCAAAGTTAGTTTTATATATGAAGGTGGTTTTGGAAATGTATACTAAGTGTGCGAACTATCCTAAAAGGTACTAAATTTGGAATAGTTTGGCTAAGGGTGAACGGAAGGAGCTGGAATTTCGAAAGTTTGTAGTGGGGTCCATCCTTGTGGTAGGTTTGTGATAATGATTTGCTTTTGGAAATGTGTACTATAATAATAATAATAATAATAATAATAATAATAATAATAATAATAATAATAATAATAATAATAATAATAATAATAATAATAATAATAATAATAATAATAATGTGTATGAAAAGTACTAAATGGTACCATATTTTGTACAATTTGGTATTGGGTAAAGATATAGTGCTTGAAATCTGAAATTTGGTATTAGGATCGCTTTTCATGTGTAGCCTGGACATATGGAGATGGTTTCGGAAATGTGTACTAGAATTGTACGAAAAGTACTGAATGGTACTGGGTGAAGAAATAGGGCTGAAATTGTAAAATTCGATATAGATGCCACTATTGGTGTCAGTGGTTGGAGGTGATTTTTAAAAATGTGTACTAAAATTGTTCGAAAAGTACTAAGTTATACTAAATTGGGTATTAGGTGAAAGGATAGAGATAAAATGATAAAATTTGATATTGAGGTCACCGGTGTTTTTTAGGGTTTATATATGAAGAGATTGAAATAGTTTTGAACAGAAAAATTTGATGTGGATCCATTGTGCAATGGTTTTACCAATATCCCCCTCGAAAAACTTCAAAATCAAAGATTTAGAAGACTATTTTTTCTTTTCAAAAAAGAAAAAATAATAAATATATAATACCTTGAAAGTCTGAAAATTTAATACGATATACGAAGTTTTGATTAAAAAATCTGTCAAACTAAACCAATTGTGCATTTTGAGCATTAAAAGGCCTATCGCGAACTGTTAGAATGAATCTAAAATTTTAAGGTGGACTTTTCACAGTTGAAGTAGCGGACATTTGCTAGGGTCTTATATTTTACTCTTATTATGACCTACATTTTGAGATTTAAGCTTTAAGAAAAGACCCTATTATCCTCATAGAGCCTGCCTTTTTTAAAGCCATTTACATGGGGAGTTGCAACTTCGTGTGTTTCGTTCAAGTTTTAAAATTGCTGAGTGCCTACTACAAAATTGTTAATTATTTAATGTTAAAAAATAATTTTACATATGACTCTAACACGACGTGGAAACTAGGCTTTACCCATTATATTTTTTATATCCATAATTACCAAGTTCAAAATCTTGGTTTATATTTTCCCCCTTTCCACATTGAGTGAGCCTCATGCAAAATTTCAAAATTCTAAATCTTACCGATCGCTCAAATCCAATGTTGTACCATTTTTTCCATTTTCCGCTTTTCGTACCATCTAAAGGTCAGTTTTTACATAGTGTTAGAGTCATATGTAAAGTAGCTTTTTAACATTTCACAATCAAAAGTTTTGTAGCAGACTTTTAGGCGAACCCAGCATAGTGGTAAGGGTATTATGTCTTTGACCATTTGTTTGTAACAGGGAGAAGGAAGCGATATAGACCCATAGTTAATTTGGATGATCTGCAAAGAATCACTTTCTGAGTCGATGCATGCATGTCAGTCCGTTCATCCGTCTGTCCATGTATACTTATGAACAAAATGCAGGTCGCATTTAGTATCCGATTGAGATGAAATTTTCCACAAAATATTTGTTTGGCTCAAGACGAACCCTATTGAAATTGGTGATAATCGAATCAGATTTAGATATAGCTCCCATATAGATCTTTAACCGATTTCGGGTTAATTGTGCACCAATGAATATCAGTCCAAAAGTCCTGAATTTTTGTACATCGGATCGAATTCAATCTGTCAAGATCGGTTCAGATATATCTTCAACCGTTTTCGGATTAATTGTGCACCAAATAACCAATATCAGTCCAAATTACCTGAATTTTGGCACATCCAACACAATTCAGTCTAGAAGCAAGTACATAAAAGTTGGTGAAAATTGGTTCAGATATAGCTATAGCTCCCATATATAGGAATCATCCGATTTGGTTTTTAAGTCCCCCACATTCGTAATAGGCACCCACAAGAATGATGTTTGGTATCAGATATCAGGTACAGCCCAAAAATACCTATGCCAAATTGTATCACGTTTCTATTTGGTGGAACTCGGCTCCAATAGTTAGTTAGTATAATCTTTCTCGAAGTGATATCGTGAAACTCTATAGCAATGTTATTTGGCATAAACGATGAAAATATCTGCATCAAATTTAGTGAAAATCAATTCAGAATTTGATATACCTCCCAAATATTAGTTCCCTCTGAAACCAAATCATAACTGCTCTAAAGCCAAATGTTGATAAGTGGTATGATCTACTCATTTCAAATAACTTCTTTTGTTACGGGAGCTCTGCTAAATATACATAGTTGTGTAGGGTATCACATAGTCGGGCCCGCCCGTTATGGATTTAAAAAACAAAAAGTACTTAATTGTACTAAGTTAATAATGAGCTGTCACTGGAATAATTTTAACAACTGTAGGACGAGTGGCTTAGAAATGTCAGCAGTCTGAAGTTGGTTGAAGTTTTTTCATCTCACCCTGTATAGTCGGCCCCGCCCGGTATTTGACTTTTGGTTACTGGTTTATATTTTCCCTTTTACGCATGGAGTGAGCCTCATGCAAAATTTCAAAGTTCTAAGTCTGACCGTACGCTCAAATCCAGTGTTGTACCATTTTTATTTTTATACCCTCCACCTTGGAAAGGAGGGTATATTAACTTTGTCATTCCGTTTGTAACATCCTTAAATATTCGTCTTAGACCCCATAAAGTATATATATTCATAATCATCATAAAATTCTAAGTCGATTTAACGATGTCCGTCTGTCTGTCTGTTGAAATCACGATACAGCCCACATTATTTGACGTAGAGCGCCAAAATTTAGCAGAGCTATTTGCATTGTGTCTAGAATGGTTGGTACCACGTTGTGGTATAGCCCCCATATAAAGGTACCTCCCGATATTCGGTATTTTGGTTTTTTTTTGCCACATTTTTTCACGGATTTGTCTGAAAATTGGTATTTGTGAGTCATAATGGGTTCCAGCTTCGGTGGCGAAACATTGCATGTATGGGTCCATGATTTGGTATAGCCCCCATATAACGGTACCCCCCGATATTCGGTATTTTGATGGTTTTTTGCCACTTTTTTTCACTGATTTGTCTAAAAATTGGTATTTGTGGGTCATAACGGGTCCTAGTTCGTGTGGCAAAGCATTGTAATTATAGGTCCACGTTTTGGTGTAACCCCCATATAACGGTACCTCCCGATATTCGGCATTTTAATGGTTTTTGCCACATTTTTTCATGGATTTGTCTGAAAATTGGTATTTGTGAGTCATAATGGGTTCCAGCTTCGGTGGCGAAACATTGCATGTATGGGTCCATGATTTGGTATAGCCCCCATATAACGGTACCCCCCGATATTCGGTATTTTGATGGTTTTTGCCACTTTTTTTCACTGATTTGTCTAAAAATTGGTATTTGTGGGTCATAACGGGTCCTAGTTCGTGTGGCAAAGCATTGTAATTATAGGTCCACGTTTTGGTGTAACCCCCATATAACGGTACCTCCCGATATTCGGCATTTTAATGGTTTTTGCCACATTTTTTCATGGATTTGTCTGAAAATTGGTATTTGTGAGTCATAATGGGTTCCAGCTCCGGTGGCGAAACATTGCATGTATGGGTCCATGATTTGGTATAGCCCCCATATAACGGTACCTCCCGATATTCGGTATTTTGATGGTTTTTGCCACTTTTTTTCACTGATTTGTCTAAAAATTGGTATTTGTGGGTCATAATGGGTCCTAGTTCGTGTGGCGAAACATTGTAATTATAGGTCCACGTTTTGGTTTAGCCCCCATATAACGGTACCTCCCGATATTCGGAATTTAATGGTTTTTGCCACATTTCTTCTAATGATTCTTTTACCCTAAGGTGGAGGGTATTAAAAGTTTGGCCCGGCCGAACTTAATGTTTTTTTACTTGTTTACTTTTTACCGTTTTGCGTGCCATCTAAGTGCGGATTTCTAGCTCTTAGCGATCACCAAAAAACAATGTTGTGTCATTTTGTATTTTTTTTTTATTACTTTTTGTCCTGAATTTCCACCTTAATCCACCTTTATACACCACAACTAGATCTTTTACAAAATTCTAAAGTTCTAGCCCCTACCATTCCATTAAGTACTTTTCGTGCTCTTAAAGTAGAAAATTTTCAAAAATTCGACCTTATCTTAAACTTACATTTGTCAATCCGGGATTAATGATGTTAAATCTTTTAGTATTTTTCGTTGGTTCTCAAAGTTCCTGCTCCCAGTTCCATTAGGTCCGCAAATATCATCCTCTTAATTTTTATGCGGACTTCATGTAAACTTTGGTGTTTTTCCGCACACATTGCATCACATTTTAAATACATATATTTTTTTACGACACAGAACCATTAAAACATTCTCTCACACACAAACACATCGACACTAACATATCCTGCTAATGATGTTTAGCCTCTGCCAACAAACATCTATTTATATGCCATATATTCATTAATGTTCTCCATTTCCGTTTCCTGACGCTCTTTTCTATTTTGCCCTTCTTTATCTATTTTTCTTGTTTTTTTTTTTCTTTTTTTTAGGTGAAGAACCAGCTGCCATGCAGCATGCATCAGGGTCGACAATGTCGCCCATACTCTCGGTTGTGTTATTTACAGTAATTGCAGCATCATTGTTTGCAGAAATGCTATGTCAACGATGACGACGATACTAAAAAAGAGGAGCAAGAAAAAACAACAACACTGGCATCATCATTTCATCGCAGCCATGGTTACCGGCGAACCAGCCAGTCAGACATTCAGCCGACCAACCATTCAAACAAACCCATAGGGCTTCACGGATGTGTGCCCTGCTGGTGGACGGATGCGGATATCCTACTACCGCTCCACATCATGTGTATTTATATCGCGATGAAGCCAATAGCAGCCGCAACAACATCAACAACAAACAAATAGCATAACATAGCATAGATACTAACATTCCATTCCATACTTAACTAATATAGAAAAAACTACAACAAATACAACACGATGAAGAAGCAGCAACAAGAAACTGACATACAGAGAGAGATAAATAACCAATGTGTCTATTAGATAATTAACATTAGGTTTTTCTGTTGTTATTTTTTGTGCATGTATGTGTGTGTGTTCATTTTGAGTTCCGGATATTCCTACTAGGGAAAAAAACTGAAAACGACAACTACTTGCTTGTGGCCATCAGACATCCAGCCAGCCAGCCAGATAGTCAGTCAGTCGACTGTGTAGTTCGAGAGCCGACATTAACATTGCAACAGGGCAAATCTGTGAGAAGGCCTATGCATTAACAATTTGTATGTGTGTGAGTTGATTATGTACATAAGTGTGTGTCTGCGTGTCATTATTATTAACATTTCATAAAAAAGAGAAATATTAAAATGAATGTTGATATGTGAGTGAAATTAACGATTTTCTCCCCATTTGCCATTTGGGACCAACATTTGCAGTTGCCAGCCACCCAGGCAGCCAGACAGACAAACAGAGGCCACATCCATTTCCGTGGTACCCTTGAGTCAAGTTTGCCTCTATTATGAAATGCTTGCTTTTCCAGAAATTACAATTCATGACAATGAACAACAAAAACGACTGCCCTCCAAATGGCAATCCATAAAAGATGAAAACTAATCTGGAATAATAAAAATGATTTCGTTTTTATACCCTCCACCATACTATGGAGGGTATATTTATTTTGTCACTCCGTTTGTAACTCCTCGAAATACTCATGTCAGACCCAACAAAGTATATATATTCTTGACCAGCGTAAAATTCTAAGACGATTTTGCCAGTAGGCAGGTTAAATTAGTAAATGGGCCATTTAGGTCCATCTCTTCGGTATAGCCCCCATATAACGGTACCACCATATATTCGGTATTTTGTTGATTTTAGCGACATTATTCACCGGAACTGTTTCAAATTTGGTGTTTGATGTTCGTAATGAATACTACAGCCTAAGACAGAAAATTGTCCATGCAGGTCCACGTCTTCGTATAGCCTCCATATAACTGTACCCCCCCCCCCCCCCCAATATTCAGATGATTTTAGCGTCATTATTCATTGTAGTAGTTTCAAATTACGTGTTTAGAGTTCGTAATGGAAACTACAGTCTGTGACAGAAAATTGCAAAATATGCTGGTCCAGGTCTTCGTATAGGCCCCATACATCAGTACCTTCCTATATTCGGTATATTGACGATTTTAAGTACAATACTCACCGAAATTGTTTGAGATGTCGTATTTGAAGTTGGTAATGGAACCTACAGCCTGCGACAGAAAATTGTCTACGCAGCTCCAGGTCTTCGTATAGCTCCTATATAACGTACCTCCCTTTTTACGGTATTTTGATGATTTTAGCTACATTATTCACCGTTTATTTCAAGTTTCGAATTTGAATACGGTAATGGCTTGTGACAAACAATGCCTATTGAGGTGCACGTCATGCAGACCCTAATATAACGGCTATATTCGGTATTTTTAAGATGTTAGCAGAATTTTCGGCGAATGCTATCTTTTTCGAAATTTTCGAAATTAGTTCTAAATTGTGGATGGTATTCAAAGTTCAGCCCGGCCGAACTTACTGCTTTTTTACTTGTTTCTCGTCTTTTTACTTCCATTCTCCTGCATCTGAGTCGTAGCTAATACTTTTGTAAGGAATAGATTTCACAAGGACATGAGAGGACAATGAATGGTAATAAAGAAAATAACTCGTGAATGGGTATCAGGTTGAGATGGGACCAAAGGGGAAAACGTTTCACTTCGGAGACCATTATATTTTTAGGCATTTAAAAAAAATCTTTGAATAACACTGGACAACATAAAAAATATTTGCAAAAAAATCCAATAGATTATGAAAGAAGAGCTAAAATAGGAGCTCCGCGTTTTGAACATTTTCTTCGTAAAGTAAACTAAATAGAGGGGGAAAATTTTCCCCTTCTTTAAAAAATTTGGAAAAAAAATTACCCCTCAACGAGTCACCACAGGTCGTGGCAAGGCAAAAAATTGTAGAAAATTATTTCTCGTAAGATTCTACCACAAGTTTCAGAAGGCATCAGAAGTCTAAATTTTACATAAACGACAGGAATTCACATTAATTAAAAACTGGTTGGTGGTTAAAACTGTACTTTTTGTGAGTTTAGGCATAATGCTACTAAAAATCATCCTGTTAGAAGGATTACATCAAGGCCAAAATTATTCCTCATCAAATTTCACAAAAAAACTGAATCAATGTTGTCAAAAAAAAAAACGTTAAAATAATAAAATAATAATAAAAACTCATCAGATAATTGTTTCCTCGACCTTATATCGATATAACGCCGAAAAGTAATATAAAATTTCTGTTGAGACAGAAAGTGTCAATAGAAGAAATAATCTACACAAAATTTCACTATAAACCTCAGAATAAACCATATATCTAGGTTTAATAGTTTTTAAGAAAAGCACATTCGAAATGTACAAGTGAAATTATATATTTTCATTTTTACTGCTAACACTGTGCGAGAAAGTGGTAGAAAACTTCTTTTAAACGGGATCGTAGGAAATTTAAATATTCTTCTACAGGCCCCAGTCTAAATCTTATCTAAACGCCAGGAATTCACAAACATTAAAAACTCATTTTAGGGTTAAAACCATACTTTATGTGAGTTAAGGCAAAACACTCATAGAAAGCATCATTGAAGAAGAATTACGTCATGGACAAAGATGTTCCTCATCAAATTTCACTAAAAGTCATCCTGGAAAAGAAATCTCTAATTCCCTTATACAGGGTGAGATAAAAAACTGCATCAAAGTCAAACGCCATAATTTTTATTTTTTTTCTTTAAATTTTATTGAATGAAAGCAAAAAATTTCAGAAATAGCTTAAAATTTTAGAATAAGTTTAGATTTGTTGGAATTGGTCACCTTTGGCACGAATTCTGTGCTTCAAACGGCAAAGGAAACCGCCACACGCTGCCCAAATGTTGCTCTGCGGAATCTCATTTTGTAACCATTCCTGGGTGGCGCGTGCTGAGTCCTTTTGGAATGCCCAAGGTCTGTGGCCAAAAAGTTTGCGTGCCCAAGGCTTTAATACACACTCCAGAATATTTTCGCGATATATTAATACGAGCGGAGAGCGACTGGCACTTGAATTCTGGTGGCCAACCGAAGGTGCACATTTTCATCTGACCTCTTTGGCAAGTAAACACGATCATTTTGATGGTTTACAAACTGCTGAACAACGAATTTTTTCTCATCGGAGAAAACCAAATTCGGCAGTTCACCACTTTCGACCAAGCGATGCAACTCTTTAGCTCTTTTGAGTGTATTTTCTTTCTGTTGCGGTGTAAGTTCTTGCACTTTTGGGAATTTCAATGACTTTACCCCGAGCACATTTTTCAATATTTGCCGAATGGAAAATTGCGATATGTTTCAGCTCACGAGCCACGCTTCTTTACTTTTCGAACCATTTCGGCTGTTTTCTTCCGTCCACTCCTTTGACATCGGGCTACGCTATCAGTATCACGGTAACGAGCGATGGTACAAGACACAAGAGATTTATTTACATTTAAACGATAGCCACTGGTGTTTTTCCAGCCAAATATAAAGAAATCACACTATGACGCTTGAATTCTATCACGTATATCTTTTTTTCTGGAAAATTCTGACCAAAATGCTTCAGCACGCTTGTAAACAATATAATGAGCTGTCACTGGAATAATTTGAATAGCTGTCGGACGAGTGGCATAGAACTGACAGCAGTCTGAATTTGGTTACAGTTTTTTCATCTCACCCTGTAAATAGAGGGGGCAATTTTCCCCTTCTTCTACATTTTTGAAAATTTTCGGATTAAGGATTTCTTGAAATCCTAAATATATCTTATAGAGCTCGGAAATGCCTTTGCCAAATTTTATCGAGATCGGCCGAGATTTGGATATAACTCCCATTTATATCCTTAATATCCTATATAAGGTTTATTGTGCTATAAAGCAATATGTTTATAAGTGGTATGATATACCTCAAAAAATTCTATAAATGATCTTTTTTTTTGTTACGGAATTCTACTAAATATGCATAGTGGTGCAGGGTATCATATAGTCGGCCCCGCCCGACTTCTGACTTTTCCTTTCTGTTTTTTTTTTCTTGCTTTGCTAATGTCAAATTATTAAGGAATGTCAGAGCCAATGTGGAATTCTAACGCTTTTTTCCCCATCACCAACCGAAAGTTACGAATTCGTCGGCAAACGAAGAAAAAAATTAAAGATTGCGAGCTCAATTCCAGCAGCGAACAAAAAATGCAAAAAAACGGATTCCAAAAATAAAATAAATATTTTTATTCAAAAATTAACTACTCATTTCGGGAGACATGCCTTTGTAAAACCGTAGGTTGATTTGTAAGTAGTTACGACAGCCTTATCCTTGTCCCGTAATAGAACCCATCTCCTTTTTATTAAAAGCCTTCTTAACTAAGAATTTTTTTGTCTTTCATGTGAAGACCTTCTTGTCTCCTGTATGAAGACATCCTCATCTTATATTAAGAAACATATTGTCTCCTATTAGAAGACATTCTGATCTCCTGTTGATTTTCTATTTCAAGAACTCCTGGTTTTCTGATATGGGATATTATGGCCTTCTTTTGGAAGAATTTCTTAATTCTCAGTAGAAGACTGTCTAATCTCTTATTTTAAGACGTGTTGGTCCCCTACTACAAAAGTTTCTGGTTTTCTGTTGGAAGATTTATAAGACTTTCGGGCAGATTTATTTAATATTATTTGTTAAGACTGATTTTTTCTTACGAAATTTTCAACAACCCTATTTTTTCGATTCACCCTAATGTACAGCATATGCATATGTCTGCATATAACAACAATATTCACATTTCAAAATTCTGTAATTGTTATGCCTTACTACAGCATCTAATCTGAAGAAAACTGTGTGAAGACGTGTGTAATTTTCCTTTTGACATTCTTCTCTGGTTATTAATCAAGTTGATTGGCCATTTTGTTCGTGTATGATATGAATATGGAATGTGTCGCAACGAGGTTGGAGAGGAAAAGAAAGTATTTGAACGAAAAGAAATTTCATAGTTAGAAAAAAATAAAATATATAGGATTTTGGATAAAACATCTAGGATCTTTAAATAAATATAGGGGTCGAAGTCAAGCGCCATAATTTTTAATTTTTTTGAATGAAAGACAAAAATGTCGGAAACAGCATTAAATTTTAGAATAATTTTATATTTGTTCAAATTGTTCACCTTTGGCACGAATTATGGCCTTCAAACGGCCAATGAAACCGTCACACGCTGCCCGAATGTTCCTCTGCGGTTATTTGTCCCATTTCCGGTGAAGCGCTTGCTTGAGGTGATCGACACTTTGGTATTTTTTAGTGCCAACCTTGCTTTCCAAAATACTCCAGACACAATAGTCCAACGAACTGGTATCCAGAGATTTTGGTGGAGATCTTGGGTGGCACGTGCTGAGTGCGATGGTGCTAAGTCCTATTGGAATGTCCAAGGTCTGCGGCCAAAATGTTTGCGAGCCCAAGTCTTTAATACACCCTCCAGAATATTTTCGCGATAATATTCGACATTTATTCTGATGCCACGGTCGATTAATATGAGCGGAGAGCCACCATCGGCTGTTATGGCGGCCATGCCGATGGTGGCTCTCCGTGGCCAGCGCTTGATTTCTGGTGGCCAACCGAAGGAGCACATTTTCAGCTGACCTCTTTGGCAAGTAAATACGATCATTTTGTTTGTTTACAAACTGCTGGACAACGAATGTTTTCTCATTGAAGACAGAGAAAACCAAATTCGACATTTCACCACTTTCGGCCAAGCGAAGCAACTCATTAGCTCTTTTGAGTATCTTTTCTTTCTGTTGCGGTGTAAGTTCTTGCACTTTTTGGAATTTCAATGGCTTAATCCCGAGCTCATTTTTCAATATATGCCGAATGGAATATTGCGATATGTTCAACTCACGAGCCATTTTTCGGTCATTGTGACGCGGGTTTCGATCAAGTCGCTTCTTTACTTTTCGAACCATTTCTGCTAATGTTGCTGTTTTCTTCCGTCCACTTCCTGGACGTCGGGCTACGCTACGAGTATCACGGTAACGAGCGATGGTACGAGACAAAAAAGATTTATTCACATTTAAATGCTGGAGTGCTCTAACGATATTCACTTGTGGTTATCCAGCCAAATATAAAGAAATCACACTATCCCGCTTGAATTCCAACACGAATAACTTTTTTGTGTGGTAAATTCTCACCAAAATGCTTTTGTACGCTTGTAAACAATATAATGAACTGTCACTGGAATACTTTTAACAGCTGTCGGACGAGTGGCTTAGAAATGACAGCAGTCTGAAATTGGTTGCAGTTTTTTCCTCTTACCCTGTATAGGATTGTGAAGGAATAATCTAAGGTCCTTATAACAAATATATGAGTCGATACGATTTTGAAAGTATTTCCGAAAAATTCGGTTTCAATTAGGTTAGCCCCTCAAAAAGGTCTAATGGATATATGCTATTACATTACATTTTTCTCATGGTAGAAAAATACAGGTAGATGCATCAACGCTCGGGAACATTTTTTTTTTTTTCAAATATAAATAGATTTTTATATTTTTTCTTATACGACGTCATTCGGAGGTTATTAGTTTTTCAACAATTTTTACAAATTGTAATAACTTTTCATTCAACATTTTCAATTCCAAAATTGGTTCGACAGTTCATTGTCCCAGCAGCTGTGTCGATACGTCTACCTATATTCTTCTACCATGATTTTTCTTTCCCATTAAAATATTTCAAGCGCCTGAGCATATGCAAGAAAACATGAAAGAGAAACATTCGACCGCTGCTTGATTTCAGCCAATTTGATTTGGGGGTAATATAAAATCTTCATAAATTATTGTTCATGAAATCCACTTCAAATGAAGGTATCTTCAAGAAAAGTTACGAAAAATTGTCCACATCCTATATCCAAGATTATTTTCACCTTGCCTTTTGTAACTACCCCTCTATCTCTTTTGTAATATAAATATTTACATAATACCATACCACACCACATGCGCTCAAGTAATACATAGATATATACATAACTTCCATTATAAATATATACACTTTCATAACAAATGGTCACGCAATGACCATTTGTGTGTGTGTGTAATATGTTCGAGATGTATGGTAATAATATACATATGTTTGTAAATATGTATGTAAATGTAGCCCTGTGTCCATGTGTCACATTAAATGTGACATTTGACAGGAAGTATCCAAAACATGTTTCCGTTGCAATTGTGTGTGTGTGTGTGTGTGTGTAAAGTGTGTGCGTGCATGGGCTGGTGTATTGCTGCCTGTGGTATCCGTTAACTAACAAATAGGAAACATCTTGATTAGACATTTTTCGAAATTATAACACATTTATATGAAAATAATTTAATAATCTGTCCGGAGTTTTTGTTCCACGTCAAATGCCATCATCACGAACAAACGGATATGTCAACATATAATGCTTCTATTTAATAAGCAACGGCAACAACAACACACACATACACATTTAAATGACATAATGATAATGAAAAATCATTTGTCTAAATTCTAATTAATCTAGTTATCTTGTTCGTGTTATATTTAGCTCGAAATTCATATGAATTCCTACATATGTGTGTCAGCATTTATGTGTGTCTGTGATTATGGCATTACGTAATTAAGTGGCTAATGAATATGAAATGAGAAAATCTCTCCTCCGGGTTTATTTTTGTAATAAATTATTCATTAATGAAATACATTTTTGATTGGCTTTGATCAGATTCGTTTTTTTCTTTGGTTTAAATTGGAAAAATGTTTTCAGTGATTTGCAAATAGTAGCAGATTACAATGTGTACATCCCGTGGGTATAAAATTCAGTTCAAGGGTAAAATTCCTTAGATCTGTATTTTTTTTTTATTTTAAAAATATAATAACAATGTCATCCTGTAGGAAATCGTCAAATATCTGATATTTTAAAATATAATTTGACAAACATTTTCAGGTGGTCGGTGAGACCCATAGGCCTTTCAATGGATTTTCTTAGATTACATAAAACGCTTTTTTGACTGGCTTAAATCATCGGTTGGCTTCTTTATAAAAAAGGAGATTAGGGTTAACAAGCATAAATTATAGGCCGAAATTAGACTAAGTCAACCTAAAGCTACTTTGTTCAAAGACATAGAAGTATAAAGATGGGACAAGACAGAGTCAAACTTTGGCAACCCTGTGAAAATACCTCTATGATATCGTAACAATATAGTTAGCAATGTTAAGCGATTTAAACCGCTTAGGCAATATGTAATTAATTGGGAAAGGCTATGGAATCGAATTTTGAAATCCTATTTTTGGATTTTTTGATCTTTTATTTTTTGTTCATTTCTGTAATTGTGGTTTTTATATTAACATGCCTCTGTCATGAGCTGTTACTCTATGTATTGTAGCCATTTGCTCAAAATGCATTTTGTCCAGTCTTTACCATTTTAGGTCTTTGCTTTCTTCTTTACGATCCAATTTACGATACGGCGTCCTATTGATCACCTACGGAAAATGTATTGATCTGCTATATGAAGAACCGTTGATCGTCAAAAGAAAAAATAATTGATCTTTAATGAAAAGGCCCATTAAACTTTCGTGGCTCTCTTGCCCTCCATGAGAAGACTTGAGGTAAGAATACAGAGTGAGATAAAAAAAACTGCAACTAACTTCAGACTGCTTTCATGTCTACGCTAATCGTCCGACAGCTGTTAAAATTATTCCAGTGACAGCTCATTATATTGTTTACAAGCGCACAAAAGCATTCTGTTTAGAATTTTCCAGAAAAAAAGTTAGTGGTGATGGAATTCAAGCGTGATAGTGTGATTTCTTTATATTTGGCTGGAAAACCAAAAGTGGCCATGGTTAGAGCACTCCAGCATATAAATGTGAATAAATCTTTTGTGTCTCGTACCATCGCTCGTTACACTGATACTGGTAGCGTAACCCGACGACAAGGAAGTGGACGGAAGAAAACAGCAACATAAGCAGAAATTGTTCGAAAAGTAAGGAAGCGACTTGATCGAAACCTGCATCGCAGTGGCCGAAAAATGGCTCGTGAGCTGAACATATCGCAATATACCATTTAGCAAATTTTGAAAAATAAGCTCGGGATAAAGCCATTGAAATTCCAAAAGGTGCAAGAACTTACACCGCAACAGAAAGAAAATAGACTCAAAAGAGCTAAAGAGTTGTTTCGCTTGCCCGAAAGTGGTGAACTGTCGAAATTGGTTTTCTCCGATGAGAAAACACTCGTTGTGCAGCTGTTTGTAAACAAAGAAAATGTGCACCTTCGGTTGGCCACCAGAACTCAGGCGCCGGCCATGGTGATGGTGTGGGCCGCCATAAGAGCCGATGGTCGCTCTCCGCTCGTATTAAACGACCTTGGCATCAGAATAAATGCCGAATATTATCGCGCAAATATTCTGGAGGGTGTATTAGAGCATTGGGGACGCAAACATTTTGACCGCAGACCTTGAGGTGACCGCAGAAATGAGGTTCCTCGCTTCATTTCCTGCGCACAATGGCCACCAAAATCTGTGGATACCAATCCGTTGGACTATTGTGTCTGGAGTATTTTGGAAAGCAAGGTTGGCTCTAAAATATACCAAAGTGTTGATATTCTTGCAGAAGCTCTACTAAATACGCATATTGGTGTGGGGTATCATATATTCGGCCCGCCCGACTTTTGACTTCTCCTTTCGGTGTATTTTCACAAAATATTTCATGGTCTTTATATTATGTTTTTCTCTTTTATGTGTATTAGTAAACAAAGATCTTCTGACAACTTATACCCTGCCGGATTGTATATAATCACAGAAGATTAAACCGCTGCATCTAATAAAACCAGTCTGATAATTTGCAATAGTATAAACGCGCTATAAGACTCCAGTACAGAGTTGCACTTTTCCTGGTTCTTTTGAAGTTGAACAACCTTTCTTGTTGAGTCATGCATACCATGCATGGCAGAAGAATGTAGGCATGGTAGAAAAATACAGGTAGATGTATCAACGCTTGAGAACATTGATGCGTCAAAAAATTTTAAAGTTTTTTCAATCATAAGTAGATTTTTATATGTTTTCCTATACGACGTCACTCGGAGGTTATTATAATTTCCGTTTTTCAACAATTTTTACAAATTCAAAAAAATTTTTTTGTTCGCAAAGGCGTTGTTTACACATTAGCTCCCCATTTATGAGGATTTGTTAGACGTACCTGTATTAGCAAATGTTAATTTAAACATAATTCCTCATTTAAATTAAGTATTATAATTAAATTTATAGGTGGAATTCCGAAACATTTAAAAATTGTAATTAAGATTTTTTTCCTTGTTTAAAAAATACCCAATTTTTGGCTAACTTCTGACCACTTTCTGGACATTTGCTTTTTTGGTAAAATCAATTTGCACGAAACATTTATGACTTTTAATGTGTGTTACAACACAAACAAACAAAAAAACAATTTTTAAACTTTATGTAACATAGCTAAGCGATTTGCCAAAACATAAAAAAATAAAAATTTCCAATTTTGTTATTTTTTCGATTTGTGGTTTAACCACAAATATGATATTTTGTAATTGTTAATAAATGACCGCACACACAATCACATGTAATTCTGCACACATACAAATGTAATGCGATTAATTATTGTATATTTATTTTATTTTCTTTTTTGGTTCTCTCATTTCACATACATTTAAAGCAAGAATACAAAAAAAGTAAAACAAAAATAGGCATGTACGTGAATGTGACTAAACTAAAAAAAAAAAACACAGAAAACTAAAAGGAACAAATTTATTATACTCATGTGTACAACAACAAAAATAAATAATTATTAATTAAATTTAAACATAAAAGATATTTATAATATAATTAATTAAACCAATGAACACGATATGAACACAGAAACCCATTTAAATTAATTAATATATTTTGTAATTAAATTAACTAACGGAAAGAAAATATTGAAAATAAAACAAATCTATTAAAATAAATCAAAATAAATACTCAAAACAAAAACATAAAACGGCTAAAAAATAAAATTGAGTGACAAAACATAATGCAATGTACCAAATGTTCGAAGAACATAAATAAAACTAACAGCATTATTGTTTTTGAGGTTATGGTTTTTTAATTTTGTATAAAATTTAAGTGTTTTTTTGTTTTTCATTGCAGATTACCATTCATTTTATGGTTAAATAACATTTAATCGTATTCCCCAAAAATTAATGATGCAATAAATATATGTATAATCTGGATATAAATTTGAATGTTGAAATTCAATGTTGGCAATTAATTATTTCTCAGACATTTTTTTTTGCGTTCATATACGATTATAGCCGCTGGCTAGTAAATAAATGTTTAAATTTTGATTTAAGCATATTTCGATACATGTAATCGATAAAAAAAAAAAAACTTTTTCCCATTTTTGGTGTATTAAAATGGCGCCTATAGATACAAAATTTTTGTCGGATTAACCCATATTATTTGGATTTGTTATCTAATCCGAATTTATTTATCCACTTTTACAATACAAAAATATATCTTCTCACGACCGGATTCATATTAAATCCATTGCGGAATCTTCCATGGTAGAAGATGGCATCAACGCTTGAAGATTTTTATCTCAAAAGCTTTCTTCAAAAATAAGTAGATTTTTATAAGTTTTCTTATACGACACCAATCGGAGGTTGTTATGGTATGTATTTTTCAAGAATTTTTAAAAATTTAAATAATTTTTCATTTAAAATAAGTTTGACAGTTCATTGTCTCAACAGCTGTATCGATACGACTACCTGAATTCTACTGTCATGCATTCGAAAAATAACAAAAAGCTTGGTTATTTTTTTCATTCACTGTTGGTTGCATGGTAGAAGAATACAGGTAGATGCATAAATGGTTGGGAACATTGATAAGTCAAAATTTAATGTTTTGTCAAAAATAACTTGATTTTTTATGGTTTCTTATACGACGCCAATCGGAGGTTGTTACATTTTCTTAAACAATTTTTACAAACTTCAATAATTTTTCATTTAACATTTTGAATTCCAAAATCGGTTTGACAGTTCATTGTCCCAGCAGATGTGTCGGTGCGACTACCTGCAAGTTAGTACCTAAAGTTATCATTCAGACAGTTACAATAAAACAATTATTAAGTAACCTTTCTATGGGCCGTTCTTATATATTTTCTTTGTAGTCCACTTTTATTATACCCTCAGCCATATGGCTAGAGAGGGTATATATAATTTGATACGGTCAAAACGTGCCTAGTCGAAATAACGGTTTTAAACCCTAGGTCTCTTTGGACCAAATCCGTGCTAGGTCACAAAGGGTCAACATTGTAATTGTAACTCTTATAAAATGTGATGTAAGTGTCTGATTACCTTCAAATTACACACATTACAATATTTTTATTAAGACGAGGTCTGGTGTGAAAATGGAGTATATCGATCTACTCCTTCTGTCAGCTACCCACAAAGGGTCAATATTTTGAATATTTATGAGGCTCATAAAACACGAAATTAACATCCGATTCTATTCAGACTTGGCACGTCACAACATTTTTATCAACACAAGATCTGTTATAAAGATGGTAGAGATCGGACCATTTCTTCTGGTACCTCCACCACATAGGGTTCAAGATTTTTAAAAAACGCTCAAAGAAATGGAGATATAAATCCAACTCTCTTCAAATGTCACACACCCAAATAAGATCTGTTGTATCTTCTGGTACATCACCCACAAAGGGTCACAATTTCCAATTCTTATATATGTCATAACCTACGAATCAAGTCGGCGATTCTTTACATCTTGCTATATCTAAATATTTCTCTTAACCAGAATCTGAGATGATAATGGAATTTATCGGAATTAATGATTAATAACGATTTGCGTTATCCATTTTTATACCCTTCACCTTGGAAAGGAGGGTATAATAATAACTTTGTCATTCCATTCGTAACATCCCTATATATTCGTCATAGAACCCTATACTTTATGGGTTATATATTCGTTACCAGCATAAAAGTCGATTTAATGATGCCCGTCTGTCTGTCTGTTGAAATCACGATTATTTGACGTAGAGCAGAGCAATTTGTATATAACGGCCTCAATCACTTTATGTTTTTTTTTTTGAAAAGATTAACAGAATTGCCCAAACGGTCTTACCAACATTTGAATTTTAAAGTGGAACACGTTTAAATTCAGATACTTTTATATAAAAATTTTTCCTTTATCCAAATGTGGAGGGTATTAAAAGTTCGTCCCGGTCGAACTTAAGATTTTTTAACTTGTTTTTGGCATTCTTGAAAAATATTGTTTTGATCAATAAATAAAATAATTTTGTGAATCGCAAATTCTGTTAAAATTCTTATTCACGGGGAAAATATATATTTGCTTTTTTGGGATTAAAAAAATTATAAATCGTATTTATTTATTTTTCGCGATTTTCAAGTTAAAAAATTCTAGTTGATATACTGATAATACAACTTGCATGTGTTATTGATAAATTTAAAGTTACAGGACACTAGCTTTAAATCTCAATAATTGTTCATTCAAAAATTTTAATTCCAAATTTGGTTTGACAATTCATTGTTCCAGAAGCTGTGCCGATGCGACTACCTGTATTTTTCTACCATGTTGTGATTGGCCAATTATCAGGGTTAACCCATGGTACAATGAAGACAAGGTAGGCTAACTTTGAAAAAATTTCAAGTATAGAGGTCTACCTGTTTGGCTTGTAATGTCAGAATTACTATCTATATAAGGTCAACATTTCTTTTCAAAATCATATTCTATATATCTTATGGTTTATTTCGCGACAAAAACTGTAGATTTTGTCGATACATACGTTGCAATAAGCATTTTGAAAACACCCGAATTTGAATATTTTCTGAACAATTCTTTTTATTATTGAAAAGAATACCCACATATAAACAAATGAAGTTGAAATATTAAGCCAGAAAAATAAAAAAATTAAAATCATATGGTAGTTCTGCCCTACCTTGAATTCATTGTACCATGGGTTAATCCGGATAAAGATTTCATATTTAGAGATACTTTCATTATACCGAAATTATTTTAATAAAATAATTATGAATTCCATCGATTATACGTCAAAAAATGAAGTATCTTCGTTTAACACGTAATTTAGTTATAGGTGTAAATTAGCCTTTAGTCAATCAGGAGCTGGCAATAATGATACACATTTTTGGCCAACTTCTATATGATTGAGGGCTATAGCTATTATTTTTGCTGTCATTAAATAGAAAGCAAATTATAATTGGTTTTGCAATTGCTCAAAAAATCAAATAAATACGGAAACGTTTTATTAACCAATTAAAATCCATATGAGACTATTTGTATTAAACTGTACTTTTAGTTCTAGCTACGGATTTTATTGACGATAATAAAATGTTAATAAAAAGCCAGCATTAAAATCGTATATGAATTCAAACATATTGCTTCTTGTTCCTTAAATAAAAAAAATATGAAATCTTGTAATATCATATATCTGCATCATAATACAAAGGATATGCAATGGCATTTGAAAAATGTAATTTATGTATCTTCTACCAAATATTGACAGAGGGTTAGAACAAAAAAAAACGATAGCAAATGCTGCATGAAACAAACAATGGACAGGTGAACAAGGTTGTGGAATTTTTTTTAATAGATTGGCAGCAAAAATATTGGTCTCTCATATAACCTTGTCCAACTGTCGAACGTAAACTACTCGAGTCCAATTATAATTTTTCAAATATCCCAAAAAAATAGAAAATAAATAAATAGAAAATATCCAAAAAATAGGAAAACTAATATACATAAAGTCCGCATTTAAATTAAATAAACAAACAAACAAACAAAAATGACAACAACAACAAATATTTTTAAAGTTATTTTTTGACAAAATGTGTGAGTGAGATAACAAAACAATACTTATAGTGAACAACAACAAACAAACAAACCAAAAAAATACAAAAATCAAATCTAGATATTAACACAGAATAAAAAATAAAACCAATATAAAATAAACTAATGAGAAATAGCATAAAATGACTAACTGCTAGTTTGTTAAGCAAAATTAAATAAAAACCAAAAACAGAAAGAAAGATTTACAAAAATTGCCATAAACCATAAATATGCAAATAAACAGAAATATTAAAAACAAATACTTTTAGTTTTAAACAATGATGTGTGTATATTTACAGAGATTCATAAATTTATATGCATAATTTTTTTCACATTCAAATTGCATTGAACTAAAAGATTATCATAGAAACCCGTTTCAGTTTAATACAAAAGATTACACAAAAACTGGAAATATCAATTAATCTTCATTTAAATATATAAATACATACATTTTTAGTTATTCATGGACCTTAATTTAAACTGAACATGTTTTCATAAAACGTGGTATTTGCACTATTCTTTCCTTTGAATATACATCAAATTTATGACGAATCTTCAAAAAACTCGTCGTAAAACAGACATCCTGGTGTGGATCCGGGTAATTGACCAATTACAAAAAACTGACTACTGAAGACGTACACATGGTAAAATTAGGAAGGTAAAGTAATTTCATATAAGCATATCCCTCTCCGCATTTTCTGTAATTTGCCTTGTGAAATTTTGCTGAATAAAAAACAGATTCCCGTCCCTAATTTCGGTGTATACAATGGATTTTGAATAAACCTTTTCACAATGAGGTGTTGTCAAATGAACAATTTTGAAAATGCAAACATATGATTTCATGACTATAACTTCTTAATTCTACCATGGACGCATGGTAGAAGAATATAGGTAGATGCATCAACGCTTGGAAACATTGATATGTCAAAATTTTTGAAATGTATTTTTAAAAACAAGTAGATTTTTATATGTTTTCTTATACGACACCAATCAGAGGTTGTAATGATACGCATTTTTCAACAATTTTTAAAAAATTTGATTTAAAATTTTCAATAACAAAATTGGTTTGACAGTTTATTGCACCAGCAGCTGTGTCGATGTGACTACCTGTATTCTTCTATTATGCATGGACGTACGTTAAATTTATTGTGATTAGTCAACCACATGGTACAATAATACAGGTAAGTGTATTAACGCTTGGGGACATTGATATGTCAAAATTTTTAAAATGCTTTTTCAAATATAAGTAGATTTTATATATTTTCTCATACTACGACAATTTTTACAAATTTGAATAATTTTTCATTCAATGATTTTAATACCAAAATTGGTTTGACAGTTCATTGTCCCAGCAGCTGTGTCAATGCATCTATCCGTATTGTTTGTTGGTGGCATAGTAGAAGAATATAGGTAGACGCATCGACACAGCTGCTGAGACAATTTTGGAATTGATAAAGTTGAATAAAATTTTGTAAAAATTGTTGAAAAAACGCAAATTATAATATACTCCAAGTGACGTCGTATAAGAACACATGTAAAAATCTACTTATATTTGAAAAAAAAAAAAAAACATTTACAAATTGTTGACAAACCAATATTCCAAGAATATATATAAAAATATATAATATAAAAAATATATAAAATCATCATATTTATTGTGATAGTCAGTTATCTGGTTTAAACAGGATAAAAATTGTTTATGTAAACGTTCTATAAACGCGCCATAAAACACCAACCACCAATAAATAACACATCAGAGTCATTAATGCAGTATCTCAGTGGTTGTCCTATTATCGATAGCGCATGACATTATAAAACGCGTGCCGCGTTCATTCTGTTAGGGCCTTATCTACCCACGCGGTGGTCAGAATGCATCAGATACTTTATTTTGTAGCAGAGATTTGATCAATTTATTTCGGTTTAGATAAGAGACTTTTTACTATGGCCTCTTAACGGGGAAAGAATTGGCTGATGAATTTATATTTATTGAAGTCTACCTTATATCAGTATTAAGCTTAGTTTTGCTGGCCTGGGATTTGCTCTCAGTAGTTTTGCTGGCCTGGGATTTGGCCCGCTGGGATTTGCTCTCAGGTTAGATGGGCAAGATATGTGAATTTGCCAGATTCTGTTCTTTTGGAATATGTATAAGATTTCTGTCTGACACCGCATTTAGTCACCTGGAAGAATATGATCTTGTAAACCAAGAAATAACACTTTTCAGATACCTTTCAATGGCTTTTAACACAGTCGTCCATATGGAAGGGAGTGATGTCTATGGCTTCCCCTTTTAAACTATTCTGAAATGTCGAAGTACTATTCCTATTACATATTCTACGCATGGTACAATGAAATTCCTTCATTTCAAATAAGCTTTCCCAGCTCTGCATTTCTACTATCTACTTCTATTATATACTATAGATTATGAATATAGATTTTGACAATGAGATGTCAAAGGTAAAAATTTGAAAAAATTGTAAACATATGATTGTATGACTTTACCTTCTTAGTTCTACCATGATTCTAAGATTACTGATTCACCTCTTAAATTCGTATCAATGCTCCCGTAACAAAAGTGATGGACATTTGCATCACATCCTAGGTTGATGTAGCCTGTGCTGCCCATTTCCCATGGTAGAATTAAGAAGGTCCATGTAGCATGGATTTGGCCCATGGTAGAAGAATATAGGTAGACGCATCGACGCAGCTGCTGGGACAATGAACTGTCAAACCAATTTTGGAATTGAAAATGTTGAATGAAAAAATGTTTAAACTTGTAAAAATTGTTGAAAAATGCATATCTTTACAACCCACGATTTGTGTCGTATAAGAAAACATATAAAAATATACTTATATTTGAAAAGAAATTTAAAATTTCTTTGACATATCAATGCTTCCAAGCGTTGATGCATCTACCTGTATTTTTCTACCATGATTTGGCCGAGCAAAAATGTGCATATTGTAAATTTGACATTTAATTGGCAGGGCTAACAAGGTCGAAAAATGTATTGATACATTTCAATGTTCGCCAGTCACAACAAAAATAAAGAAAATTATCGGCTTAAAAACTAAAAGAAAAACTTATATTTTTCGTACAAAAAAATAAAAAGAGAAAATAGGGAGCAACTAATGTATTCACTTTTGGATGATTCCAGCAGTGAAGAGGACTAGGTGAATGAGGAATCAAATTATTAATTATTATTATAGATTATTAATTTTAACTTATCGTCTTCAATACTCATTTTTTTTTTTGTGTCCTTTTCAGTAAGGTTTCACCAGTCCGATTTAGACTGTTTATTTTTGGAATTTTGAATTTTGACATTTTATCGCATTTCTGCTAATTTTCCGTTCCCTTATTTTTTTAGCACACCTAAATGAGAATGACATTTCGAACTGTTCTCTCTTCTGCTAGTTTCACTACTTAAAAAGTACTGGAACACAACTCATATGTTTAAAATTTTTTTCAAAATGATTCATTTGACAACGTCTCATTGTCAAAATGCATATTTTTACATCCATTGTATACACAAAAATCAGAGATGGGAACCTGTTTCTTATTCAGTGAAATGCGACAAGGTAAATTACAGAAAATACAGAGATGGATAGTCTTATTGGAAATGACTTTACCTTCTTAATTTTTCCTTTAGTAGATCCAACTTCTGTCCGTGTTGGTTTGTACTTGTTGTGGATTGACAAGTGCCTATCGAAAACTCGGTCGTAATTGGTCCAAGTGCCAACCTTGCTAAACTTCAACTCTCGTCAACAGTTTAATTTACCGGTCTCCAAAAAAAACGATCCCAGCTTTTATTGGAAATATGTTATGACCCTATTTATCGGCCACGATTCGAAATGTTTTGGTCGCAAAACAGCACAGAATGACAGATTCGTGCCATTACATTAACCAATAGCTTATTGTAATGGTTCCGCGCAGGAAGCTAATAACTTCCTTTATATCGCCAAGTCTAATCGGCAGGCCACTTATTAGAAAGTTTGAATAACTTTATCGGAGTTCTACATCAATTACTCTAATTTCCACCGATTTAGAAACATATTTAATGCCAAACCTATAAATCTTTCCGTTACTACCGACAAAAATCGGTAACTTTCCAATTCAAATGTTGTTAAATATCGAAAGTATAAGCAATTAAAAAATTGCTGTTATCCATAATTGCCGTTAATCTATCGTTATCTATGTAGAGAATTGCACTACACGTTGCTGAATAGGATGCGGCACAAATTTTTTGCTCTTATTTAAAATTCCGAAATGCATTATAAGTTATTGGTTTACTGTACACACCATCATTAAATGTATGTATGTGTGTATTTATATATTTTCCGACTTGAACATTCGATTTAACATCTTGCTTCCTTTAATGTTTTTATTGATTTTTGTTTTTAAGACCCTCATTTTATTCACTCTAACACACGTATCTCTTTCCATCTCATCATACTTACATGCATATACATACATATATATAAAATATTTATTCAATATTTGATGTCCAATTTTTTATATAAAAATAAGCAACAACCAAATCAAACCACTCTTCTAGAACAAACCCCCTCCTCTCAAATAAGGAACACTAACGTCTATTTTGATTCTGAACAAAATTATTAAAGTAAATAAAATAAATTACACAAAAACAAACTATGTATTTAATTAGATTAGACTTATACATATATATATGTACTTAACAACAACTGTATTTATATATATATATTTTGTTTGTTTTTACAATAAGCAGGATAGCAAAAAGAAATGGAAAAACAAAACAAACGATGAATGAATAAAAGTTTAGGTTAAGATTTAAAACTTTGTTATTTAGTTAAACTAAATTTTTTGTACATTTAAAATAGATTGTTTGTTTCAGCCCTTCTAAACGAGAGATGTTATTATTTTTATTTAAAAAAATATATAGTGAAAAAAAAATAAATTATTAAACCTGTCCTTTTTATTATACCAAACTTTTTGTGATAAAAAATGCTTTTTATATCCAACAAAAAAAAGAAGATAATTAACAAAAAATTGCTCATATCATCGAATATTAACAAAAAAAAAGAAGAAGAACTACAACCCAACCAATTCTATTATTAAATAAAGTGTCCAATTACAATACAAATGACAAGATTGTGTTTTAAATTTGTTGTGGTGTGGTTTTATTAATTCAGAGACTTTGTATTTACATTATTTCCAGTGTAAATATTAAAATATATTTAAATGTTTTTGGATTTCCTATCAAATATTAAAATAATTCCGCTCGAGTCTTTATTCTTGCATATAGCCTACATCTTGATCTGTGTACATTTCAACTGGCTCTGCCCCCAATTTGTCATCAGCTTCCATCATTTCAACGTCACGGCAAGTAGCTGCCTGTAATTCTCGGCGAATTTCGGGAGTTAATTTTGGATGATATTGTTTTCTGAAAATATAGAAAAACATAAAATTTAAAGAAAGCTTCAAAAACGAATTATTTTATTACAAAATAAAACATATAGAGCTTATATGCCAATTAATTATCTTTTGAATAATACAAACGAAATAATAACTAGTAAGAAAAAGTTAAAAGTCGGGCGAGGCCGACTATATGTTACCTTACACCACTATGCTTATTTGGTAGAGCTCCTGTAACAAACGAATTTATTTAGAGTAGATCATACCACCTATCAACAGTAGGCTTTAGAGTAGTTATAGTTTGGTTTCAGAGGAAACTAATATGGGTGAGGCATATCCAATTCTGAATCGATTTTCACTAAATTAGACGGAGACATTTTTATCTTTTATACCAAATAACATTGCTATTGTGCTTCATATCACTTCGAGAAGGATTATACCATAAAAATATATATCTGAGCCGAGTTCCAAAATTCACTCCATTTGGGATGATATTAGCCATTATTTCACAATAATTCCAAAAACGAAATAATTTTGGCAGAGGTATCTCTGAGCACTATAAGATATCTGGTACCAAATATCATTCTTGTGGGATGCATATCGCGAATGTGTGGGACTTAAACACCAAATCGGATGAAACATACAGGGTGAGATGAAACAACTGCAACCAACTTCAGACTGCTATCATTTCTAAGCCTCTCGTCCGATAGCTGTTAAAATTATTCCAGTGACAGCTCATTATATTGTTTACAAGCGTATAAAAGCATTTTGGTGAGAATTTTTCAGAAAAAAAGTTATTCGTGATGGAATTCAAGCGTGATAGGGTGAGTTCTTTATATTTGGCTGGAAAGCCAAAAGTGGTTATCGTTAGAGCACTCCAGCATTTAAATGTGAATAAATCGTTTGTGTCTCGTACCATCGTTCGTTACCGTGATACTGGTAGCGTAGCCCGACGTCAAGGAAGTGGAAGGAAGAAAACAGCAACATCGGCAGAAATGGTTCGAAAAGTAAAGAAGCGACTTAATCGAAACCGCGTCGCAGTGGCCAAAAAATGGCTGGTGAGCTAAACATATCGCAATATTCCATTCGACAAATATTGAAAAATGAGCTATTAAAATTCCAAAAAGTGCAAGAGCCTACACCGCAACAGAAGATAGACTCAAAAGAGCTAAAGAGTTGCTTCGCTTAGCTGAAAGTGGTGAACTGCCGAATTTGGTTTTCTCCGATGAGAAAATATTCGTTTTCCAGCAATTTGTAAACAAACAAAGTGACCGTGTTTACTTGCCAAAGAGGTCAGTTGAAAATGTGCACCTTCGGTTTGGACACCAGAACTCAAGCGCGGCCATGGTGATGGTGTGGGCCGCCATAACAGCCGATGGTCGCTCTCCGCTCGTATTAATCGACCGTGGCATCAGAATAAATGTTGAATATTATCGCGAAAATATTCTGGAGAGTGTATTTAAGTCTTGGGCACGCAAACATTTTGGCCGCAGACCTTGGATATTCCAACAGAACTCAGCACCAACGCCCTCAGCACGCGCCACTCAAGAATGGTTACAAAATGAGGATCATCGCTTCATTTCCAGCGCACAATGGCCACCAAAATCTCCGGATACCAAGCCGTTGGACTATTGTGTCTATAGTATTTTGGAAAGCAAAGTTGGCACTAAAAAATACCAAAGTGTCGATCACCTCAAGCAAGCGCTTCGCCGGGAATGGGCCAAAATACCGCCGAGCAACATTCGGGCAGCGAGTGACGGTTCGATTGGCCGTTTAAAGGCCATAATTCGTGCCAAAGGTGACCAATTCCAACAAATCTAAACTTATTCTAAAATTTGATGCTATTTCTGACATATTTTGCTTTCATTCAATAAAATTAAAAAAAATGTTTGACTTTATTGCAGTTTTTTGACTTTAATGCAGTTTTTATTGGTTAAGATATAGCAATAGGTCCCCGATACAGACCTATTGCTATATCTTAACCGATTTTCACCAAATTTGATACACTTTCTTCCAGGCTAAATTCGTTTGCATGTGCCAAAATCCACTCAATTCGGGTCTACATAAATCCATCAATAAATTTGAATCGATCTCGATAAAAGTTGGCAAAAGTATTTTTGAGATGTACTTGATATATTTCGCCGATTATCGATGAATATTACGGCTGTGGGGACAAATTTAAGAAATCGGATGAAGAATGTATATGGAAGCTTTAGATATATCATATCCGATTTCCACCAAATTTGGCCAATCCCACTGCAGCGTATTCTACGATACCGGATTGACCCGAAACAACGAGATTCCAGTTTCGGCCAGCGGCTGCCAACCCAGTATGTACATGTTTGTGTTTGTTTATTTTTCTGCATTGGGAGCAGCATATCCCGGAATGCTTGCTCCGGATTTTATTGGTCCGTGCCGGGATTGAGGAAAACCCTGGACCTTGGTTCTGCTCGGTTTGTCAGAACGTCATCCACCACAGATCTGTCTCGGTGCGATGTAATGGATGCAGAGAGTGGGTGCACTTCAAGAACTGTTCCGGATTAAGGCGTTTGCGAGACTACAGCGAAAGGGATTATGATGCGACTTGCTGCAGTAACGTAGTCCCCAGCGAGTCCTCTTCTTCGTCGTCCTCGTCAGAGACGTCGTCGGAGTATGGCACTCCACCGCAGTCTCCAGAACAGCAACCAACACCGCAGCACCTAACGCCACATGTTGCTGTTCCAACTCCGGATTGTGCGTCATTCTTGCAATTCAATTGCAATGGACTTCGAGGCAAAATAGATGAGATAGTGGAATTTATGAGTCGGAGGAATATTAAGATCGCAGCGGTGCAGGAAACCAAGCTGAATGAAAATTGCAGCCTACAACGTTGTTATGGTTACAACGTACTAAGGAAGGATCGCACCAGAAGTGGAGGTGGGGGATTAGCGTTCCTGTTACACCATTCTGTTCAGTACAGACCTATCTCGCTTGAGCTAGTCTCTAGTGACCCATACATGGAATGTATGGGGGTAGCAGTCAAGTGTGGAACTGCCGAGGTAGAGGTGCTTAATGTGTATATCCCGCCGATTAATAGCTGTGAACCACGTTATTTGCCTGATATTAGCCCATTATTGGTAGGCAATAACCGCCTGGTACTAGGGGACTTTAATGCCCACCACGAGTTGTGGCATTCCGTCCTAGGTAATGACCAGAGGGGATCAGCGCTGGCAGAGCAGATTGACTGCTCCACATTCTGCACGGTTAACGAGGATGCCCCCACCCGAATAAGAGGAGAGTGTCACAGTTCGCCAGACTTGGCAACCCGTCATTTCTCTTGGCTCAGACCATCTCCCGATAATCGTCTCCATAAGCAGGTCGCCCGATTTCATAACCTCTGAACGCCGCACTTTCCTTAACCATGGGAAAGCTCACTGGCCAGAGTTCAGAGAATTCACCAACCGCCGCTTCAGAGAACTGCCCAACCCTTCTGATGTTCGGGTAGCAGAAAGGATTTTCCGAAACATCATCAGAGCTGCAGCCGCTCGCTATATACCTGCTGGTCGAATACCCGAGATAAGACCAAACTTCCCAGCAGAGGCAGCGGGATTAGCAAACGAGCGTGATGATCTCCGTCGTACCAACCCTACTGATCCTAGAATCAGTGATTTGACAGTGGAAGTCAACCGGTTGGTACAGGAGCATAAGAGGAAAAAGTGGCTAGACCATCTGAAGTGCTGCAACATTGGAACCGATATGAGTAAGCTGTGGGTAACGGTTAAGTCGCTCTCGAACCCTGGAAAAAAGGATGATAGGACCTCAGTCACTTTTAACGACGTAACGGTGACTGATCCGAAGAGGTGCGCGGAATATTTTAACCGACAATTTGTCGAGCACCCCGAGAGTGATAGGGCGAAGCGAAGAGTACTACGTCGTATCAGATCTCTTCCCGCCGAGGAGGAACCACCACAGTTTACGATGGGTGATGTTGCAAATGTCATCCGTAACGCTAAGTCATCCAAAGCGTTGGGCCCGGACGGAATCTCAATGGTAATGTTGAAGCAGCTGGATACGCCGGGAGTCGAGTACTTAACGAAAGTTCTCAATTTGTCGCTAGCCACCCACATAGTGCCCGAAACCTGGAAAATGGGCCGGGTGGTCCCGCTACTGAAGCCAGGCAAGGATGCCAGCAAAGGCGAATCGTACAGGCCGATTTCGCTCTTGTCGCCAGTAGCAAAGACTCTTGAGGCTTTACTCCTCCCCAGCATTAGAGGAAGCTATACAGTTGCCAACCACCAGCATGGATTCCGTCCACAACATAGTACCACAACAGCATTGCACGCCATTTCCACACATATTAGTAGAGGACTAAACCAGAACAGGCCGTGTGACAGAACAGTGTTGGTAGCCCTTGACCTATCAAAGGCATTTGATACGGTCAATCATGCCACACTGTTTGAGGACGTACAGAGAACTACCCTCCGGCCAAGTTTGAAACGTTGGATAATCAACTATATGTGTGGACGCCAGTCGTACGTGGAATTCCGGAACAAGAAGTCCAAAGCCCGTAGAGTGAAACAGGGAGTTCCCCAAGGTGGGGTGATATCTCCGGAACTGTTTAACCTCTACCTTTCCGGAATTCCTCGCCCTCCAGACGGCATTGAGATCGTAACGTATGCGGATGATTGTACGATCATGGCGTCGGGTCCAGTGGTCGATGACATATGCGAAAGGTTGAACCCCTATCTCGCGGAGCTTGCCGCATACTTCCACGAGAGGAATATGAAAATATCCGCCACGAAATCAACGGCCACACTCTTTACCACATGGTCTGCGGAGATGAGAACACAGCTGAATGTTCAGGTCGAGGGGAATTTAATACCGACCACGAACTACCCCAAGATTCTTGGGGTAACGTTCGACAGCATGTTCAAGTCGTCCGCGCAAGCCACAGCTATCTGCGACAAGATGAAAAGTAGGAACAAGGTCCTCAAGGCGCTAGCCGGCAGCTCTTGGGGTGCGGACAAAGAAACCTTGTTGACCTCTTATAACGCGATAGGTCGGTCTGTGGTCAACTATGCGGCTCCAGTGTGGTCTGCGAATACTAGTGCTACGCAGTGGAAGAACATCCAGACCTGCCAGAACGCTGCCCTGAGAACTGCGACAGGGTGCCTCCTCATGACACCAGTGGACCATCTACATGAGGAGGCGAAAGTCCTTCCCTTACGTCAGCATAATCATATGCTTTCGTTGCAGTACCTGCTTGGGTGTTACCGTGAGAGCCATCCCAACCATCATATGGTGGATAACTCTCCCCCACCCAGGCGTGTCAGGAAGGACATACATGATCTAGAGAGGGAGGTCCAGCGCTACAAGAGAGAACCTCTAGATCAAGAAGCCTATCAGGCAGGTCTGAGTGGCATTCACACCGATGCAGTCGCGGATGCTATTAGCAGTTATAAAGTGAATGCCGTCCTCGGAGTCCACCCCCCATCCATTGCAGCCGAAGAACGTCAGCTGCCTAGACAAACCAGGGTAGTTTTGGCGCAATTACGTTCAGGATGGTGTAGTCGCCTCAATTCGTATTGGGCACGAATTGATGAAGATGTGCGTGACGCCTGCCCGGCGTGCGATACAGGCCCGCACAATACGCTACACCTTTTTAATTGCTCAGCCAAACCTACCCAACTCACTCCAGAGGATCTCTGGCTACAGCCCGTTAAAGTAGCCGAATTTCTAAACCTGGAGCTGGAACCAGATTAGCAGAACACAAACTCACACATGTACTACTGCTAGAACAACAACAACAACAACAACAACAACCAAATTTGGCAGACTTGTTTCTAGGCTCAATTTGTTCATGTGTGCCAAATTCCATTCTATTTGGTATAGTATTATACGTTTGGTGCACAATAAGAGAGAAATTTTGAACGATTATCTTCAATTCAATAGGGTTGGTCTTTGGACCAAACAAATGTTTTGTGCAAAATTTCATCGGACAATAAATGCGACTTGTACTTTGTTTACAAAAATACATGGAGAGACGGACGGACATGCATAAATCGACTCCGAATGTGATTCTATGCAGATTATCAAAAGAAACTATGGGTCTGAATCGCTTCCTTCTCTGTTCCAAAAAAAAAAAATCACAAAAACATAATACCCTGACCATAGTGTGGTGTAGAGTATTAAATTATAAGCATCAAATCTCACATAAATCGCAATTCAACTCGTATCTTCACGTTTTTCTTACCTTAGCAATCCAAGTAAAGCTTCTTTTTGTTCGGATGAAATATCGTTCTTATAACGCTGAACAAATGTTAATAAACTCTGATGCCATAGAACAGGCATTTCACGTTTGTCATTTTCAAATCTGAAAGAAAAAAAACACAATTAAATGAATTTTATATCGTATTAAGAAGTATTTGCATACACACAAACCTTAAGAAATGGAAAACGGCAGCATCTACCACACGATAAGGCAAAGCATAACGTTTATCTAGGAAATAACGAATGAATATCGAATTGGCACCGGTATAACCCATTTCACAGATTTTCAATAGGCACGCTGACGAATGGAGAACAGGTATTGAACTACGTGCAATAACGCTGCCAAATATAATAGCTTCTCTCAGTGTACAATCGCCCGATTCAAGCAATGGTAAAATGATACCCTTCATAAAAGCTGCTGGTTTGAAGAGGGCACGTTTCAAGGCATTATACAAATGCATATTTAATTTTTTGTATTCGGCCAAATCATCACGAATTCTGGGCAGCAATACTAAATTGTAAAAACGCTGGGCCATAGCTTGTGACAACACCGATGAAAATATTCTAAAATGAATTTAGAAAAAGTCAATCAAATTGCATATAACTCAAATTGCAGATAACTCGAATTGCATATAACTCTAATTGCATATAACTCTAATTGCATATAACTCAAATTGCATATAACAATTTTAATTGTGACTTACCTTGCACCTTGGAACATAGCAGCAGCACTCCAGTTGTGTGGTTCTGTGATGAATAAAATCTGTTCCCAATTCCTAAGTTTAGGTATGATCTTAAAAGCTTTTGGAACTTTACCGCTACGATAGCGTTTCATGACATCACGAACGCCCTCGTACATTTCCTTAACGCGAGGATCAAGCTCCTCAATCTTAAGGGAACCCTCATCGGAGAGTTTGGTATGGATATCAGCCTGTTTCTCTTGGATCTTTTCCATTATAATTTCGGAAAGCTTCAATGTGCGTTTACCACCCTGTGGATTTTGGAAGCGTTCAAATGCCTTGGCATCTTCTTCGTCGATTTGGAGATCATCCATGAAATCATTTTCATTGACATCAATGTTTTCATCCTCTTCGTTGATGTCATCACCTTTAAAAAATTAAAAAAGGAAATAAATCAAAATATATATCACAAAACACACGTTTCTCTTCGCCTTAACATACCCAAATTAAAGTTAACCGATTTTTTTGGTGTCAAACTGGGGAAGTTTTCTTCATTGAATTCCAATTGTTGTTGTTTGGCTGCAGCCAAAATTTTCTTACTGGTTTTACTGTCCAATACCTGGATAAAGAAAATAAAAAATAAACTTATACGTTATAGAATTACGTCGCGTTTTAAATAGTGCAAATATAATACCGAGGATTCTTCAGCTCTGAAATTAATTTTCTTTCTATCCTTTTGCTTCGCCACCTTGCCATCCATAATCTGTTCGTCCAATGGGACCTTTCTTACGGATGCAACATTTGATTTTTTAGGTTTACCCATGTTTCTGTGGATTTTTCTTCAAAACTTATTCGAACAATTGGAAAAATATGCTGAAACCTCCCCACGTGTTGTTGTTTTCAATTGTTGTCAACAATATTAGTGATGACAAATTAGCGATTGGTGAGTATTCATCGATAACAAGCACGTGAACTGTCAAATTTATGTTAACACATGTTCAAACGCTTGATGTGTTCTCAAGGACATATGATGCTCTCTGCCAGAACAGCAAGAAAGTTCAACTTTTAACTACTGCTCTGTTACTAAAACTACAAAAATCTACTAGTTGAAATAAATACTGCAGCCCATGGTAGAAGAATATAGGTAGACGCATCGATACAGCTGCTGAGACAATGAACTGTCAAACCAATTTTGTAATTGAAAATGTTGAATTAAAAATTATTTAAATTTGTAAAAATTTTTGAAAAACACGAATTATAATAACCTCCGTATGACGTCGTATAATGCAAGCCACACACGTTACAACTGGTTGTACAACTGGGAGAGGTTATATTCAAGATTGTATCGTTTGTGGCCCGGTTGTACGAAGTTGTGTCTCGGTTGTATGAAAAATCAAAATTTTTTGATATTTGGCATGTTGTACCAACCGATTGTAACGTTAGTGGGCATGTCGCATACAATTACATTTTGTTTTTATTTTTGAAGAGGCAACATTGTTTCCATTGTTTCGCACATCAAAACAATACGAAATCCAATCAAATGTGTGGTTTTAATGTATTTATAAAAAGGAATTTCAATTTATAAAATGGGATTTCAAAAATTAATTATAAATAAAAGCTATTGAATCAATTATAGAACATGATTTTTTTCCGGTGTCATCTTAACTCAAATAAGCTCTACGAAAAGTGAAGTTGTACACTAAGTTGTATCGTTTGTGACAAAAACACACAATTTGAGAACTCTCCAAGTTGTACAACCAGTTGTATAGTGTATGGCTTGCATAAGAAAACATATAAAAATCTACTTATATTTAAAAAAAAAAACATTTAAAATTTTTTGACATATCAATGCTCCCAAGCGTTGATGCATCTACCTGTATTCTTCTGCCATGCTACAGCCTAAGACAGAAAATTGTCTGTGTTCGGTATTTTTAAGATTTTAACAGAATTTTTAACGGATTTTATCTTTTGGAAATATTTTTGAATAAAAATCCATGCATTTTGTTCATCTTTCGCGCAAGTTTACTAATTTTTAAAATGAGAAAAAATGTAGCATATAATTTTGAATAATAATTCTAGCAGGAAGCGGGCATAGCAGGTCTGTGTTCCTGTAGTGATTGGCGATTGGTACATGCAACTAAATTGAGCCAAGAAGCAAATATGCCAAATTTGGCGAAATAGCTTCCAAATATTGTGCAACCAACCGAATTGAGCCTGGACGAAAGCGTCAAATTTGGTGAAAATCGGTTTAGATATAACCATAGGGCCCAGATATATTTGATCTCTTCCAGAACTGCATGAATGTAATATTTTTTTTTAGGATAACAGATTTTCCCTTAATGATATTAAAGTGATGTGTAAAACCAGCAGGTTCTTGCAGGTACTGGAACAGAGCAATTATTATCCGATTTTGTATTTAAGTGCCTCACACCCGCAAAATCCACTTCAAAACAATGATATTTTGTGCCAGCTATCAGAGACACCATACAAATAGCTCTGCTAAATTTTATAAAAAAATTAAATTTGAATTTATAAATCCATTCTACATACACAAATCAGAGGTGGGAACTTGCTTTCTATGCAGTGAATTTTGACAAGGTAAATTTCAGAAAATTCAAAGATGGAAATGCTTATGGTTTTGGATAAAAAATACAATAATTTGAAATTATTTCAAATTTGCTTGCAAAATAAATGCAAATTTCCGAAGTAAATGGGTGACAAATTGTACAATATAGTGGAATAACCGCGAAATTCTATTCTTTTTTCGCGGGTTGTCCCAAAATAAAAATAAACTAAACCACCTGTTGCATATTTAAAGGCCTCTTTGACACTATAAGACTCCAACACAGAGTTGCATTTTTCTACAAATTTATTTACAAATTTATAAAAACTGGTATACCATTGCCATTGTGCAATATGTATAATTTTACCCGTTCCACAAGAAACACCCAGATTGTTTTGCCACGGACTTTTAACTCTCAATTTAAGAAGTCTTTTGTAATTCGCGTTGCAAGATGCAGGAACTTCCTACCTCTTGACCTGCGTATTTTTCGCATTCTTATAATGGCCTTCGTTTAAAGTTATGTAACTATTTAACTACTGACTTTTAACATATAATCTTTACTAAATATCTTTAAGATATATTTTTCCATTTTCACTTGTTGTTTCTTCGAAATTTCGCCTACTCTATCATTCTATATTTAATCATAAAGTAATTGCAGCTGGGGAGCCAACAAAATAAAGTATTTTAAAGTAATGTATTATAAAATGAATATTTGTATTATTATAGTTTTTAAGATATTTTCTATTTGGTAATGTTACTATGTAATGCTATTTTTGGCCTAAAAAGGCTCTGTGTTACAAAATATTGAATAAATATAATAAAAATAATTTCAATTTGTAAAAAAAATTATTCTTTTCAGAAATACATTTTAGCGTTTTTCATCAAAATACAACCCTGCATGCAATTACGGCCATAAACGTCAAAATTTAGTGTGTCGTGTAAAATCGGCCGGCCGCCATCTATCATCTGTCTTTTTTGACATCTTGCCTACTCCTTTCAATTTGGTGTTCCTCCAAATCAGACATTAAAAATGAAGGTGTGTAAATTTTTTTGAAAAAATAAGTGAATTTTTGTGCTAAATCAACAAAATACACATAAAATGTGCTACAATACGTGAATGGCCATTGAAATTTGAAGGAATTGTGTGTATTCTATGTGCGATTGATCGTATAAACATTGATTGAAATAATTTGTCTTGCTCTGCCGCTTATCGGCGGTGTTGTTTTGTGTATTTCGTATGGACTTCGCAATGTAAACTTATATGTTGTTTTTTTTTTCTTCCTTCTTCATTCTGTTACAGCTCAACGTTTCTTTTCCCGCTACGGGATGCCAAAAGCTTTTCGAAGTTGTCGATGAACACAAATTGCGTGTGTTCTATGAGAAGCGTATGGGCCAAGTTGTCGAAGCCGATATCCTCGGTGATGAATGGAAAGGCTATATGCTCCGTATTGCCGGTGGTAACGACAAGCAAGGTTTCCCCATGAAACAGGGTGTCCTTAGCCATGGTAAATTTAATGAAAGCCCTAAACAATAGAAAGTTATTTATAATTGTGTCCTTTATATTTTAGGCCGTGTTCGTTTGTTGTTGAAGAAGGGACACTCCTGCTACCGTCCCCGCCGTACTGGTGAACGTAAACGTAAATCAGTCCGTGGTTGCATCGTTGATGCCAACATGTCCGTCTTGGCTTTGGTCATCGTCAAGAAGGGTGAAAAAGATATTGCTGGTCTTACCGATACCACTGTTCCCCGTCGCTTGGGTCCCAAGAGAGCCAGCAAGATCCGCAAGTTGTACAACTTGAGCAAGGAAGATGATGTCCGTAGATTCGTCGTACGTCGTCCTCTTCCCGCCAAGGACAACAAGAAGGCCACCTCCAAGGCCCCCAAGATCCAACGTCTCATCACCCCCGTTGTCTTGCAAAGGAAACGCAGACGTCTAGCTTTGAAGAAGAAACGTCAAGTCGCTTCCAAGGAAGCTGCCGCCGATTACGCTAAATTGTTGGCCCAAAGAAAGAAGGAAAACAAGGCCAAGCGTGAAGAAGCCAAGAGACGTCGTTCCGCCTCCATGCGCGAATCCAAGAGCTCCATCTCCAGCGACAAAAAGTAAACAAAGCATATTGTTTTTTAACTTAAGTAAACATTCCTCATATTTGTTTATGAGGAGAAAAATGAAAACAACAAAATAAAAAGATATGGAAGGAAACTTGTTTTTTTAAGAAACCTTATAACTATAACTAAATTGATTCATACTGTTTTGATTTGATGGAAACACAAATTGGGAAGAGGGGATGACAAAAGATTGTTTACAGGTTTTTATTCACTTTTTGAAAATCAAGTTATCCCGAGGAATATTTAAATGTCTCCATTTTAATTGTGTGTTTTGAATATCCTTCCGAATTCAAATTTTTGTAAATATTTTGGAATGCTAACAGGCTTGTTTTGGAAATTATTTTATCTCCATAGTTTTTGCATTTAACAACTAAATTTGGTAACATCCTATTTGCGAAAATAATATTTGAACGATTCAACAAAAACGAATTATTTGTTCAGTTAGTTCGATTCAAATGTTTAAGGAATACGTTTGTGGGGGCGAAATAATACTTTCACTAATTTCCGTCCTATTTCAAAAGAATACGGGAATGGTAACAAATCACACACCAGTACGAAATTTAAATATACAATATTTTAATAAAAACAAGAAGTTATAGCCAAAAAAAACGTATCTACTGAAAATCAGCGTTTGATTGCAAATTTCGATGGTCTATCAAAAAATCGAAATTGCACAAACGGGCGATGCGGATTTTTCTAATCTACAGTCTATTTTCACCCGTCACTCTTAGAATGGATCTAATTTTTACTAAAATTATTTTGTTCTACACATAACAACTTTTCAAAATAACGTTCTTTTATCGGAAAGTAAACCAATGAAATATACATAAACATTAAAAATTCGTCTCTGTTTTACCCAAGGAGTTAGTTGGCTACAATCTATAAATCTAACTTAAAATTATTAACTTTAACTAAATTAAATTAAAATTTGGAACAGTTTACGACGTAGTGCATAAATTTTACAAAACTTTAAAATAGTAAACAAGGGTCAAAAGTTGGGTGGGGCGGTCTATGTAATACCCTGCACCACTATGCATATTTAGTAGAACTACCCGTAACAAATATATGTTTATACCCTAAACCATATGGCTAGAGAGGGTATATATCATTTGATACGGCCAAAACGTTCGTCATCGAAATACCGAGTATCCGATTTGGCCCAAACTTGGTACATCGGAATATTATTATCAAACTTAGATCGAGTTCGAATATGGGCAACATCGGTCCAATCCTTATGCTACCTCCCAAACGAAAAGTGGAAGTTGTCAAAAAAAATATATGTTACTGCACAGAAAGAGAACGGATAGCCCAAATTTGCTCAAACTTTGCAAATCCTAGTCGGTCCACCCCATCAAATACCTCCCCCACCAAGGGTCAACAATTTGAATAAATATAGCTGTTATAAAATGTGATGTAAGAGTCCGATTGTCTTCAAATAACACACATCACATTTTTATTAACCCAAAAAGGGTGTGAAGAAGAATGTATCGGTCTACTTCTTCTTGTTCCTCCTTCACAACGGGTCAAAATTTTGAGTATCAATGAAGCTCATAAAACTCATCTCAATATTTCTATCAAAACACGATCTATTAAAAAGATGGTAGAGCTCGGACCATTCCTTCTGGTACCTGCCCCACACAGGGTCTATGTTTTGAATAATCAAAATTATTATAAAATCCGAAATAAGCATCTGTTTCTCTTCATATTTCACATATTGCATTATTTCCACTTACCCAAGATCTACTATGAAGATGGGATATATCGGTCTACTCCTTCTGGTATGTACCTCCCCCACAAATGGCCAAAGCTTTGAATAACCATAAAGCTCATAAAACCCAAAAATAAGATCCGATTCCATTCATACTTGGTACATCTCAATATTTCCATCAACACAAGATCCGTTGTAAAGCTATGGTAGAGGTCGGACCATTTCATGTGTTTCCTCCCCACATAGGGTTCAAGATTTTGAAAACAAAACGCTCAAGAAAGCGAAATAAGCATTCAACTCTCTTCAATTTTACAAATACAAACATTTTTGCTAACACAAGATCTGTTGTGCAGATGATATATATCTGCGAACTGCTTCTTTTTTTTTTTGTCTGTCATAACTTGCGAAACAAATCAGCGTTCCTTTACAACTTGCTGTGTCTAAATATTTCTCTCATCCAGAAACCTGAGATGAATATGGAATTTATGATTTCACATAAAATTGGATATAAATGTTCGATTTTCTTGTTATTATTTGTATTAGATGAGACATGAAAATGGAATTCTTCTGAAACCTCAGGCACATTTCAAAATTTTCTAAAAATTATCACATATCTCATATAAAGCATAGGAAGTAACAAATATAGTCCAAACCAGACACGTCGTAATATTCGGAACCTAGCCCATAGAGGGTCTACAATTTGATCAATCATAACAGAAGTTAAAGTAAATTTAAGTAATCGAACAATGAGGGTATACATCTGTCGGCAAAACCGACTGATACTTTTAAATTTGTTTTATTAGGAATTTTAGGTAGATCATAGAGCAGTTATAATTTGGAATCAAAGGGACTAATACATGGGAGGTATATCCAACTCTGAATCGATCTCCACAAAAATTTAACGGAGGCATTTGTACCTCTGGTACCAAATAACATTTCTACGTGACTTCGAGAATGATTATGTTAAAAAATATATATCACAGCAATAGTTTAACGTGAAATCGGATGAAGATGTATATAGAGGCTATATTCAAATCTGAAACTATCTCAGAGGTATTTTTGATATGTATCTGATATCTGGTACCATATTACGAAGGTGTCTAACTAAACATACACATATATGTTTCGTATGTTTAGTTAGACAGCTATAGCTATATCTGAACCGAATCTCACCAAATTTGAAGTACTTGCTTTTGTGGTGAATCGGATGTGCCGATATCTACCCTATTTGGAAAAATATTACACACATGCCGCACAAAATCAGAAGATGTATGGGAGCTATATCCAAATTTTGACGATTCTCACCAATTTCAAAACCAATTCCTTGGGCCATAGAAATAATTTGTGGAAATTTTCATCTCAATCAGACAATAAATGTGACGTGTACTTTGTTTACAAAAATACATGGACTGACCGGCAGACATACATAAATCGACTCATAATGTTATTTTATTAAGATCATCAAAAGGAACTATGGGTCAATGTCGTTTCCTTCTGTACATTACAAAATGCACAAAAACGATGTCCTATAACACAGTGTGGCGTAGGGTATAAATCAGGGCTAGGCAAAGAGTATCCCTTGGGATATCTGTATGTTCACCAACACAATTGTAAAAAATAAATTGTTTTGAATTTTCTGTCAAATAGGTTTTGGGAGAATATTTAGTTTTTCGAGCAGTCGATGAGGAAGGTGCTGTCGGACATTTTTATGAATACACCGTAAGAAATATTGGAACACATAAATACATCTAACTACATATTTGAAACAAATATTTCCGAAATTGTAAAAATTATATAAAAATTGTAAAAAAATATAAATTCATTTCATATTGATCGACAAATTTATTGTCCTTCCAAATTAGAGACATTTTCATATCCCTTGATTTCTATGAAATTATATATACGTTCTTGGTCAATATTCATAGAAATAATCTTTTGGGACCCAACGCGGGATATGAGATTTTGATCAGAATAAAATTATACGACTATTTGCTTATGTCTGTATGTCAGCCTGTGGTAATCGGTATTACTTTTTAAAGGATCAACTTTGATGGTTATTAAACACAAATAACATCAAAATTATGTTAACTTATATATTTTTGAAGGACATTTATATTATTTTTTATACCCTCCACCGTCATATGGAGGGTATATAAAGTTTTTCGTTCCGTTTGTAACCATGGTACAATTATATCAAGGTAGGGCTATGATACCATATGATTTTAATTTTTTAATTTTAATATGTCATCTTTATTTGTTTATGTATGTGTTTTCTTTTCAATAACAAAAAAATTGTTTAGAAAATATTCAAATTCGGGTGTTTCAAAATGTTTATTTCATCGTATTCATCGACAAAATCTAGAGCTTTTGTAGCGAAATAATTCTTTAGAGATATATAGTACACGATTTTGAAAAGAAGTGTTGACCTTTCATTCAGTTATCGCGGTTTTCAATTATTTATTCGGTATTATTAAGATTTTAACAGAAATTTTAACGGATTTTATTTTTTCGAAAATTGCCAAATTCGTTCCAGATGGTGGAGGGTATTCAAAGTTCTGCCAGGCCGAACTTACAGCTCTTTTACTTGTTTTATATTAAAATTAATCATAATATCTCCGAATTGTCTAATCAAAATATTAATTTTTAGCTACAAAGTGGTTTTGAAAACAGAAAATTTTAAATTGAAAATTTAAAGATAACAAATTATTTCTCACTCTGTAAAAGTGGCAAAAAAGCACTTGCAATATTTTGTTATTTCAAAACACATAGAATCACAAAAAATTTTTGAGGCTCTCTGCCTTGCCCTTGTATAAATAAAGTACACCGTACAATAATAAAGCTACGATTAAAATTTATAACAAAAAAAAAAATACAGTCAAAATTTTTATTTTTCCTAATAATAAACAAGAATATTAAATTTACGGAATAGCGCAACCGATAATTTTTTGTGTAACAAAAAATATTTTACTTTAAAAATGTTATTCATTGAAACCAGAGAAAACGTAAAATTTACTCAGTGAAATGCTAATTTCAAAGACATGTTCTACTAACAAAAGGAATTTTACATTTACCACTTAGTGTAGGTGTATATTTATTTCTATGTTCTAATACGAAATACAAAAGCCCCACCGTCAAGAAGAAAACCACATATCCATTAACAAAAAACATTCTCATTCCTTTTTTACGCAAAACATATATATTTTGTAGAAATTAAATACAAATCAGTTATAACATTATTTTAACATACAGGTATCTTAAATTAAAGAATAATTTTAATAGTTTGTCATTAACATGGATTATGGACTCATTATATGTGTGTGTGTATTTGGAATAAAAACGAAATTGGCAATGTTAGCTACAAACAAACTTTTGTGTTATACCCCCGCACTAACCATTTCCGGAGCGGGGCAAACGACTAAAGTTTTCTTTTAGAACCAGATTCCTTTAAGGATATACAACGTTGATCATGGCAAACGCTTTTAAATATTTTGCGTTATTGCATGTTGAGGACTTGAATTTTCTATGGAATTTGTTAGAGAACTTGAAGGATTTGAAATTATATTTTCATCGCTATTACTATTGTCTTCATTCTCGGCCTCTTCCTCGTCTTCAACGGGTAGACCTGCTGCCCGCATTTGCTGTTCGTAGCGTTGAATTTTGTTTTCTTGATCGGTTAGTAACTCCAAAAGGTCTTCTTGATCTTTTTGCAGTTTTCGATAATTTTCGTTTGCAGTATTTGCCGTGGCCGTTGTTTCTTGCAAACGCTTGCGTAAGTTCTCCAATTCCTGTTGCAATCGCAAATTTTCCGTATAATAAAGATTTGTTTGAAACTGGGCTGCATTTAAGGCTTCCACCGTGGCATGGTTGGTGGGTGAGGAATTATTGTCATTATTGGGAGTTGAAGAATTGGTCGAGGTGGAGTCATTATTTTTTCGGGCTCCTAACTGGGCCTTCAGCAATGTATTTTGGTCGGTGAGCTGATGATTTAATGATTGTAGCTCTGTTAACTTTTTATCTTGTTCGGTGTTTTTAGATTCTAATTGTTTGACGGTTTCTTGTAGTGACGTTATTTGAGTGTCCAAACCACGTATAATGCCTTTATACTGGGCCACCAAAGCAGAAGCTTCCGAGCTAAGGGTTAGTTCTGTCAACTCAATGCCATTCACATCAAAACCCGTTACCATTTTGACTACCAAAGCTTCCAAGCCCTTGAATAGCTTACAATATTCATAGTCCAGCAAAAGTTCAATGGCCGACTTTGCCCTTATTTGTGGTTGTTTACAGGCTCGACTATAAGCCTCATGCCTCGAGACTTCGTTAAGTTTATTGCAGAAATTTTCCTGGCCAATACGTTTGATAATTAGCTGACATATGTCATCACGTTTTTGTCCAGCTAAGGAATTGTCATTGAATTGTATGCAAAGACCCATTAGAAAAGCGCATAAACCTTGCACCAAATATTCATTTTCATCATGTTCGTTGCCACTAATTTGGGCCGTTAAATAACCCATGGTTCCTTGGGTCTGCAGCAAAGTCTTTACCGCGGTTGGACAATGAGCCACCCACATGCTCAACAACATGAGCAGACCAACTTTACTTTGAAGTTTATACGACTCCTGCTGCAATAAATTGGTACACTGTTCCAGTAGTGTTATGGGCTTATGTCCTCCAGCAGATGTGGCCAGCAGCACTCGCAGCAATTCTTCCTTTTGACTGGTATTATCCACCAAGGTATGCATTAGGGCCACCGCCGAAAACCAATTGGCTAATGAATCCGTGGAAAATAGTCCTGTACACAGCAATTGACCAGTGGAAAGGTTCGACACATCGGCAGCTGATGATGGTAATAATGTTGAGACTACTGCCTGTTGACCTGCAGGATTGCGGTATAAATAACATTGAAATGAGTAGAGTACAGAGCAACGTAATGCCAACATTTGCTTCTCATTTATCATTGACATAAGCAGTACAACAATCACCGGCCTAGGAGGTGTACTTGGGGCCATTACTTTGCTCAACAGTTCCTGATTGTCAGGATCGCCTCGTGCAACTTCTGCCACGGCATTGATTGTTTCCGTCAATATATCGGCTGGTACACCACTGCCCATTAGTATCTCACAAAGGGCTTCTAAAAGTTTAGACTGTTTCATGGCTTTTTGGCATGATGACACTACCTGTTGCTGATTACTGGGCGTGACCAATGACCTCACCACCTGCAACATGCAATGAACATTCGACATTTTTTGGGGAGCCCATCCTTGTTCTTCTCCTTCCCTGCCAGACAACTCGAACATTGGAGCCAACCGCTGTATATAAGAACCTTCCTTGAAGAATTGTTGATTACTGGAATTGTTCTTCAGTAGATTCAACAGCAATATCAAACAGTCTTCCACCACAATGCCGCCATCGGCACAGCCTTCGTCTCGTATGATATCGAAAATCTTGTCGAATGCATTTTCGAAAGCCACAATTTTCTGAATATTGGAATTCCCTTTGGTCAATTGTATCAACAGCAAGAGGGCATCGTTACGTATAACCTCACGGCTATCAGACAATAGGTCCATAAGTTTTGATACACCCATTGGACTCACCAATATGTGCTCTTGTAAATCACGAGTTTTATTCTGTATCAGTGTGGTCAGCAATTGTATGGCTGCCCGGCGTACTCTAAAGTCATACTCCTCTAAATAGTTCATAACACAGGAAACATGTTCTGGATTTTTTATGAACATTTCCGTAAATTGTTCTCCCACATTAACCGAAACTGTGGGATTGTCGGCCTCTTCATCAAATTCTTCTGTTGCCACAATATTGCACAAAGTGTCCAAGGCATAAGAGATAATTTCACAGTCTTGGCAGTCATTTTGAAGAACTTGTATCAGAGCGGGCATGCCCTGAGCACCAACTTCAATGCGATATTTTCTCGAAAGAGCCTTAAGGGCACGACAAGCATCTCGTCGATCTTCCAAAAGTGTGGATGAAGATGCTCTGTCGACTAGTTTTTCAACGGTTTCTGCAGCACTCGGCGGTTGACCTGGTTCTGTGGCACCAAGCACAGTTTTGAATCCACTTTTTAGGAAATCCATTAAGCGACGGATTATTCGTTCGTTCTAAATTGTTCTATACAGTAGATTAGTTTTGAATATGTGTTGTTTTCAAAATTACAAGTAAAAACAAAAAAATACAAAAAGTGCCACGGCAGTTGATTGGTTGATTTAATGTTTGTAAATGACGTGCAGCCATCTTGTCATCTCATCTGTCATTCCAATCACAATAATGTATAATCAGCTGTCTTGGAAGGGGTATACTTAGGCCAAGCTATCTGTCGATAAATCCATAATCGCCAGTGCCTTTCTTGCGATAACAGGGGTCACCATGTGTGGGCGAGGTTGACAGTTGGAAAGGAGAGGCTATGTAATCGCATCACTTTCCCATAAAACCCCCATCTAAAACTAAAAATATGATAGTTAATAAAGAAAAAATTGTATATGGAGAAATATGTATAAAATGTATATACAAAACAAAAAACAAACACTACAATACAATTCAAATTCAAACACTACAAATCCAATTCAACAAAAGAAAGGAAAGGATTTCAATTCAAAAAAATAAGTAAAATAAACTACACTAACTACAATTCAACAATTAAAAATCAAAAAAATCAACAACAAACAGAACAGAATAATAGCATGTTTCCATTAGAAACCGAACAACGTTGTTCGCTCTCAGAATTATGTACACGAATTAACCCGTTCATACGGCACGATTCGTAATTCATAGTAAAATAATTCCTTTTTTCAAAAATTTTGTTTGTTGATATTAATGGGAATTTATACGAAAATACATGAAATTCTCACTAATATGAATAGAAGAAATGATTGTTTTTCTCCCAAAGATTTATTATATCATTAATTTTATAATTTTCATTCACGTTTTCAACTTGTAGTGCAAATGTTGACATTTTGAACATATTTTTGTATTTTTCTATTTTTAAATTTTGCTGGAGAGACACTTGTCAAACATTTTTTCTGCCGATACAAAGTTTTTGAAAATATTGCCTCTTTTGTTTGCAGTTTTCTGTGGAAATTTCAACTTGTGGATAAAATGCGTACCTCGAATGAGAGAGAAAACAAAATGTACTTTCGTTTGAATGTACATACGCCATTCAACATTGCAGTTTTCATTCATAATTTTCAGTCTTCCCAAAAATTTTTAAAATTTCATTAAATTTTTCTATTTTTAATTTTTAAATGTCATAATTTATTTTTTCGATAAATGCTCTCATTTGTTAGGGATGGGACATATTTTTTCGTTGTTCTGAGAGTAATTTGATTTGAACAACGTACAAATATGAGTGTTCGCTCAGGAAATTTTGTGTGGAGAATAATGTAGTTTTTTCATAGTTAAGGGTCAAACAACGAATAGAGAGCGAATCAAGTTCAGTGGAAACGCCACATAAGATATTGAAAAAAAAAAAAAAAAAACAAAGCAGACACTATTAGAACTGCAGAAATACAGCGTTGTATAGTAGACATTATTCAGTGGGCAAATGAAATTGAAAAAAAAAGCATAAATAAATTTCTATTAATTTCGATTGATATTAAAAGGTTGTGATTTAAAACATTTCTCAGACCAAAATAATGCACGATCAAGAGAACCGGTTAGTGTGATAACATAATCGGATCTTGCCTTAACATTAATTAGTTCTACAAAGGTAGGTCTTCTCCCACAACGTTTTCTAATCTCAATGAAATCACTTTCGAGGGATTCATTCATACAATTTTTAACTATTAAATTTGGATACTCCATAAACAGAGAAGACAATGTTAATAAACTAAATTGGAGCATTTGTGGAATGTTACCGCATTCCACATGTTGTAAGAAATCAATGGCTTTATTAACTATTGAAATTAGTTCAAACTGTTCAATTCTTTCAAAGCAAAGTCTCACAATTGGAACCATCCCAGATATAAATTTTTTCGTTGCCTCTAGACTCGATTGTCTATCTTCGGAAAAATCGGAAAAATCAACTATATTGAGAGCATGAACCACATTTTGGTTAAAAAGTGCCGCAATTCTCTCCATAGGATCGTGCTCGAAGTTATATGACTTGTAATAACTGGGACATAAAGTGGTTTTTCGCAATTGTGGACTGTATTTATCGTTATAATTTAATTCGGAATCTAAATTGAAAATATTTAACAAAAAATCAGGAGATGCGACGTCCTGTTTTTTCCCCAGCATATTTTTTATATATAGACAATGTTCAAAAAAGTTATTAACTAAGGAATTAAGCATGTGGGGAATGTCGCATATACAACGCGTACGCGTCTTCGGCGTTTGGAAGGAAAGGAATAATCGCAACATTCGAGCCACGATATTGCTCAACAAATTTATACTGGACGGGATGTCTGTCGCAAATGCAGAGAATTATATTCAATTGCAATGGCTGCAGATTCTGGAACGCCATTAAAAGAATTGATTCCAGTAATAATGTGTTGTATTCTTTTGTAAGAACGAATCCTACAAGCAACCTCCATTAACTATTCAAGCCAACTAACTGCAGTCCTAAAGCATATGTAACGGTGTTATTATCGCCAGTGTCTGTAACTTTAATGCTAGGAACACAATTGGAGCGAACGACGAATTTTTTCGCGGCGTATGTTCGTCGTCAAAAATAAAACACATATGTGTATATGGAAGTGCACACAATCACGGCACCGGCGAAAATTTCGTCGGTCGCCGCGAACTCAATTAGCTTTATTTCTATTTCATACGCCGGCGACCGGCGAACAAAACAGTACAAGGTGGCCATACTTGTACGAATTTTATGTGTTTTAGTAAATAAAGTTACTTTTTACTTTAAAATTTGTTATGGTCACTCTACTATCTGTTACTCGTATAAAAAAAACATAATTAATTTGTTTATTTATTTGAGTACTTGCGCCTGAGTGAAGATGGATATCAGTGAATTTATAATAGAGAAGATGGACATAAGTGAAATTATAACAGAGAACGTAAAGAATTATGTGTTCTTGTATAATTCATTGTAGTCAACAAATGAGCAAAAAGTAAACAACTTCATCAGCTGTTTTATAATTTCGTCGGTATTGTGTTCCATACGACGAATTTTCGCGGCTCATTTTGTCGCCGCGTAGGGCGAAATTCGTCGTTCGCTCCAATTGTGTTCCTAGCATAAGTTGGTCAAATTGCAAAGCGCAATGACGCTGCTCTTCCGTCATAACATTGAAAATATTGCGCAAAACACCAATTACGTTGTCATCGAATCCTATTGCCAGAGGTTTAGTTTGACGACTAAAAACGTAATCAGGGCTGGGTAGGTTAAATTTCAATACGTTTAACATGTATGCATACTGACTCTTTGAAAAGAGATACACATGTTGTAAAACCTTAATTTCCTCAGCGGTGTTTGGAGATGTAGAGCAGTTGCAAATGACACGTGAAAATCCTTTGCTCGAATTACTGGCATCTGTTTTGGGGAAAATGCCAACACCAAGAAGACTATCAATTTTTTTTGAAGATCCCCGATTTTTTCTTCACAAACAACCACAGTGCCTTTAAGACTTTCGTTTTCTTGCTCGAGGGAACGAACTTTGTCTTGAAGAGAGCTGTTTTCATTTCTAAGGGAAGAAACCTCTGCTCTGAGCATTTTAATTTCATCCCTTAGAAGTTGTCCCTTGGTTTCTAGTTTTTTATCTTCTTCCGATCTATATTCAAAACTACATTCTACGTTATATTCTAAATTAGGTACACTTAAACTTTTATTTGCAAATCCTGCCGTTTTCTCCCCATCACTACATACTGTGGGATCATCTAGAAAAAACCCAATTTAAGATTAGTCTTAATTAATTTAATATTCTATATAAATCGTATTAAAAATTACATTTGATTTTTATTTCATAATGCAAGTGTTAGAGTTATATGTCCTAAAATATTATAATATAATGTATATTAGCATTAATTAATTTAATATTGTATATAAATCGTATTAAAAATTACATTTGATTTTTATTTCATAATGCAAGTGTTAGAGTTATATGTCCTATAATATTATAATATTATTTATATTTTATTGGATTTATAGTGCTAGAAAATCTTTAAAAGAGCCACATCCCTTTTTAATGTTTTTCCATTAATTAATAGTAAAAAAAGTTCACATTGAACTGCAGTAAAATTTTATATTAGAAAAGTTTAGGAATTGAATCACACAACGTCATGTCGATATTGATACTAGTAATAGAGTCAAATCAGTGGCTATTTCCGATTCCTTTTAAACCTTGTAGGTACAGAACTCGAAACAAACAAATTAATAAACCAAATAAACCACGTTTCTAATTATTTATTGTATTATTTATTGTTATTGTTAAATCATAACAATTTTACCATCTTGTCATTTAGTGCATGTAGGCAACCGGATTTTCTGCTTTTCCCCATTCATTCATGTCCATGATGTACCTCACAAATTTCCACGCAAACTGTCAATATATTATCTCTATTCGTTTTGCCTGGTTCTGGACCCAATACGTCTTATCGACATCAGTCCTTACCGACGAAGGTGGAAACCCTGTTTCACTTAAGCCGAGTTTTCATAAGTGAACCAGCGTTTTTAACTTTAAATGCAAATAATGAAGAATATGACTAAAAGGGGGCTAAAAAAGTGTATTTATGAATATTTTGAAGTTGTTGGAGTATATGTTCCTAATGGCATGACTTCCATATTTACATAAATATATTTTATACACAATTTGATATTTAAGTCTCGTCGTAATATAACATGACTTATGAATCCATATGTACTTCGGTACAGGTAGTACTGATGTACAAATAAATAAATATAAATATATAAAATAAAATAATCAATAATGATTTTCCTTAATATTCTCGATTTCATAATCAAAGAACTACTCTACTTACATTCATTGATGGTCATAGCTGTCGTCTCAACATCTACTGTATTGAAGGCAAGTGGAGGTGGCAACTGCAGACTAGGTACTGCTGCTTGGATCCAGTCATCATATTGGCATACATGCTTGCCTCAAAATGTTTTGTCGCAGATTTTCGAGCCACCATTACAGCTTATTCCATAAAGATTTTTCAACATTGGTTTCCATCCATTTTTTACAGCATGGAAAATGTGTTTGCTGTTGCCATTTTTTGAATTATCGCACACTGGAGGTGGCATTCCTTTGAAAATAAAATACAACGCAAAGCTTAGTAAGAACCCAAGGAACGCTTATCGTCATGATTGAATTTGATCAACGAAGCACTGCTTCGCCTCCAGTTTAACACATGATAGCATGGCCTAGCCTCCTTCCAAGATAACTGTGTCAATCAAGGAACAAAAGATAGATAACAAATGGTCCCTGACATATTTTACCGCAAAATATGAAAATATGCATCTGCTGTTTATTCAAAACAAATACAAATATGGACTATTGTGGTCATTGTACCATGTCATCCCATATCATAGGACATGGGGCACTAAAAGAAGTAGAAGTAGCTTTGTTTGGCTGTGTCGTACATTGATTTCATTCACTGCAGTATACGCAGTATACGGTTCCCCTTCCAAGCCTTCTGACTACCAAATTTATGTCAAAATGCAATTATTGTGATTGAATTAAAAATTTTCTCCGATATCATTCATAAAGGGAAAATCGGTTATCGTAGTTTGACAGACATGGTAGAAAAAGAAAAAGGAGGAAGGTAGTCGCCTCGGCACTTGGTTTCAAAACTTTTAAGTCGCACTAAAACTACAATTGAGATCATAATGCATAATGTCTGTCAAAGTGTTATAATTATATTTAATAATAATAATAATGACATGTAAATCGGCTGTTCGTATCGGATGACATGCTATGGATACATATTTAATAGAACCGACCATTAAAGAAATTTTCCTCCTGTTTTTAATGAAAATTTAAAATAAGCAAGCAAGCAAAGGCTATATTCGTGCGGGGCCGACCATGTGATACCCTACAACACTACCATATGTTAGAAGCCCCCTTACTTCTTCTTTGTCTTTAACTCTCTTCTTAGACGTGTCGATTGGCTTCAATTGTGTAATAAGGAATTTTTTTCTGCTTTTGGTTCATTTTAACCCCGAAATATTTTGCGAAAGTAAGATGCCCCGATGTATCTCCAAATTTAGACTAATCTATATGATATGCTTATCTACGATATTTGGCCATATTCGTCTACGAAATCATTTTGTGTATTTCGGATATCGCCTGTAAGTAATGTTGATATTTTATACACAGTAGTGGTCCGTTCTACCCGCTGTCCTAAATTCTAATTTCATGCGGGATTTCGTGTCCTTTGGTTTCTATTTTGTTGGTCAATTTCAACCTCTAAATATATTGCGGACATCTTTAAAAACAATGGGCCTAGCCCTTCTGAGCCTAACCCTACCTTTGTCAAAAGTTTCGTGAGGATCGAAGGATAATTGTAATCTGTATACACTGTTGTAAAGTGCAAGAATATTACAAAATATACACTTCAATATTTAAGTCAAATTGAAAAAATCGCATGCGATAAAAAATATGAAAAAATAAAAAAATGTGACAAAATACTATAAAATCTATATTAACATCATTATTGGCATCTCTTTATGCGATTTTTTTAGATTTTATACTTTTATGCAAAAAGGGCATTCTAAATTTACAAAATTTGTCTAAATCGCTCCAGCCATTCTGGAGATATTAGCATTCTAAATAACATCTCCTTTCTTTGTATATACACATTGTATATATTTCGCTGTATTTATCGGATATATTTCCTATCCGCATCTACGTAACGTAAGGAAGTTCCATATATAATTTCCAATGTGGGAAACCAATATTTCGAGGTGTTACATAATTTTTGGCCAATCAAACTTAGCAACACATGGTGTTGAAGGGTATTAATACCGAATACCATATCAGTTGTTGAAATAAAACATTTGGAACGTTCACGAAAACGTTTTCGTTTTCAAAAAAATAAAATCCATTGAAAATTTAAAAATTTAAATTTTGAAAATACCGAATATAGTCATTATATTGGGGTCTATACGACGACATGGACCTGCATAAGCAACTTTGGTCATCAACCAATTCCACTATACGATACCGTGGATATATCGAATAGACCCTGCCTGCAGACAAAGGACTAAGCTTCTTATCTTTCCTATCTCAATTCGTTTTGATTCTAGCGTGATTACCCCAGACGGACGGACATCGCTAAATCGACATCGAATTTTATGCAGTTGGTTGGCCCAAGGATATGACGTTGCCATTGGTAAATGGTTTACTATTTGAAATTGAACAAGTAAAAAAGCTGTAAGTACCTCCACCATTTGGTACAAATTTGGCAGTTTTCAAAAAATAAAATCTTTTAAAAATTCTGTTAAAATCTTAAAAATACCGAATGTAGTCGTATTATATAGGGTCTATAAGACGACGTGGACCTGCACAGGCAACTTTTGTCATGAGCCATTAAAATATTCAAATGCGAAACTTGGAAAATATCGTTGATAAAAACAAAATACCGAATATAGGGAGGTACCATTTCACTTTTCTGTCATAGGCTGTAGTATCCATTAGGAACTTCAAATATAAAATTTGAAACATTTCCGGTGAATGTCATTAAAATCATCAAAATACCGGAGTGGAGTTACCATTATATGGGGGCTATATGAAAACGTGGACCTACATGGCCCATTTACGAACTTAACCTGCCTACTGGAAAAATAAACCGACTTTGTCCATTTACGAACATATCCTGCCTACTGGTAAACTATGCATGTATGCAACATTGTAGCCTTCCATCTCAATTCGTTCGAAAGATAGCGTGATTACAAGAGACAGGCGGACATCGCTAAATGGTGGAGGTGCAACCAACTTCAGACTGCTGTAACGTCAAGCCACTTGTCCGACAGTTAAAGTGAAAGCCCATTATATGATTATATTGTTACAAGCGTACAATAGCATGATGGAGTGGAAAACCACAAGTGGCTATCGTTAGAGCAATCCATCTTTTGTGTCTCGTACCATCGCTCGCTACCGTGTCTCCTAGTAACGTAGCCCGATTTATAGCAAGCAATTGTTTACAACATTTCTTCATTCATTGATCAGAATATAATTATATATAGTTATAGTTCGAGATGTGTTAAGTCCGCACCGATCTCCCACCATCTTACTAATGACGCCAAGGGTATGCATAGAAAAGCAAATGCACTTCTTAATATCCTTTTAATCTTATTGGTCTTATTGGTTTGGTGTGGTGATTGCTGTCTCTGCTGTCTTTACTTCAAGCGCGCGCTTCCCACTTCCCACGTTGCGAGCGTGGGAAACAAAAATGAAAAACGTCCCAACGAAGCGAATATAAAGGCCAAAAAGCAATACTTGATAAAAAAATAAACAGAAAGCAAAGACTCCGGGTACTCTGTTGTTTACGAATGAGACATGAGAAAATTGAACATCTTCACTAAAGAGCGCGGAACTAGCTGCTACTATCGTTGAGTCTTCTTCTTTTCAGTACAATGATAACATACAAAGCGAATGGTTAACATAATACTTAGAACTATATTCGTCTTGTTCTAACTATAGTGATTGAAGCATTTGCTACATGCGAACGATAACAAAGAGTAAAAAGATAAAAACAATGGTTGTGAGAGAGAGGCTTGCTCATTGCCTCAGCTGTGACGAACAGACAAAACAAAACTTAAAAAAACTAAATAACAAATAGATCTGTTTTAGACAGCGACTAACAGATTTGTATGTGTAAATATCACAGATTTGTTTTAAATAACATGAATTGTTATAAAATCGAATGCTCAGGTAGAGCTCACAATAATTATATCAAGGTAGGGCTATGATACCATATGATTTTAATTTTTTTATATTCTTGGCCTAATATGTCATCTTTTTTGTTTATATATGTGTTTTCTTTTCAATAACAAAAAAATGTTCAGAAAACATTCAAATTCGGGTGTTTTCAAAATGTTCATTTCAACGCATGCATCGACAAAATTTAGAGTTTTTGTAGCGAAATAATCGTTTAGAGATATATAGTACATGATTTTGAAAAGAAGTGTTGACCTTTCATTCAGTTATCGCGGTTTTCAATTATTTATTCAAAATAAATGCAACAAGTTGTTCGATTTTTTATTGTATTGATACTAATTCTGACATTACAAGCCAAACAGGTAGACCTCTATACTTACAATTTTTTCAAAGTTGACCTACCTTCTCTTCATTGTACCATGGTTGTAACTAAGTTTTTTTTTTAATTAATTCTTATCCTCTGTGACAACCCTGTATATTTTTTTCGTAGAACTGTGGTAGTGTGTATACAGCGGAATCTTCATCGGGTTCATTTATAATTCCTATTGGAGACAAATATGGTGATTCCGACCAGTTCGTGTATTTTTCCAGATCGTGGATTTCATTTAGGAGGAAGTTCCCATGCGTGGCCAGTTTTTCAACAAATCTCTTCTGTTGGTTTTGTGCATACTTACAGAGAGGAACAATACTTGATGTATTGTAAATGTAAGTATTTGAGTATCTTTTTTGTTGACTTGAGTAAGATTTGTTGATACATTTTCTTAATATTTTCCGCTCAAGGATTTCCAGTTCTTTGGCTACTATTGGTGAAATGGTAAACCAGACCGGGAACCCATACAATAAAATAGGCCTTATCGCTACTTTATAGAGAAGTAGTTTTGTGTTCTGGGGTAAGTATTTGTTGTTTAAAATGTGTGAGAACTTTCCTAATATTCCTTTTGCCTTTTTTATGATAGATCGTGCGTGCTGGTTGAATTTGAAAAGGTTGGTGAAATGAACCCCAAAAATTTTATTGACGTTTTCAATGGGATTTCAATGTCTTCAAATGTCAACCGTAACAGCTTACTTTCTGAGACTACATATTTTGGACATTTTCCAGAGGCGTTTCGGAAGCAAATTGCGGATGATTTTGAAGCGTTGATTTGCATACCCCGCGTTTTGTAGTAGCTGTTGATAATATTTAAATGGGCTTTTACGCTATTCAGAGCGGTTTTCGGTGAAGCGTCGTGCGAGTAAATCAAGCAATCGTCCGCGTAAAGAATCGATTGCGAATTTTGGCCAATGTGGGGAAAATCGTGCAGAAAAAAGTTAAACATATGTGGCGGAATCTTCATCGTGTAAAAATAAGTGTCTGTAGCATTTGTATATTAATACAACGTGTACATACATATAAGGCTAGTTGTAGTGTTTAACGAAGAATAATGCATAATACATTTTAATTATACTTAAGTAGGAATAAGAATTCAGACGAATGTAGTCAGATATGGAAATCTTTTGGATGAATTTTTATATAAAATTCTGAGATTTTAAGTAGTATCATGGTACAATGAAGAGAAGGTAGGCCAACTTTGAAAAAATTGCAAGTATAGAGGTCTACCTGTTTGGCTTGTAATGTCAGAATTAGTATCAATACAATAGAAAAATCAAAAAACTTGTTGCATTTATTTTGAATAAATAATTGAAAACCGCGAAAACTGAATGAAAGGCCAACACTTCTTTTCAAAACCAGGTTCTATATATCTCTAAACGATTATTTCGCTACAAAAACTCTAGATTTTGTCAATGCATACGATGAAATAAACATTTTGAAAACATCTGAATTTGAATGTTTTCTGAACAATTTTTTTGTTATTGGAAAAAAAAACACATACATAAACAAATAAAGATGACATATTAAGAAAATAAAAGAATTAAAATCATATGGTATCATAGCCCTACCTTGATATCATTGTACCATGCGTATGTGTAAACCACTTAATATTTTTCTCCCTAGCTATCGCCGGTATAGAACTCGACTTCGTTGTAAAATTATCAGCTGATTATTTTTCCTTTCCTAATTCGTAAACATTTTCATCACTTCTTCTTTTCTATCAATATTCGTAGCATTTGGCAAACAGCTGTTGCCTCTTACATTTTCTTACATTCTGCGTTTGTGTTTGTTTACAGAGTACACAGAAAACACAGCGCATCGGCGTCGATTTGAATTACAGCTAATAAACCTCCGCCGCTGAAAAAAATTGTTTCGCTTCGTTGTTTGTCCACAAATAAATTTTGGTTGTTTTTATTGTTTGATGTTAATTAAATATGGAAAATCTGTATAAGGATAAATGTATTCCCGCAGAAAGTAGAAGCCAGTCATCAATACCGAAGCAGCAGGAACGTGCAGCAAACAACAGTTTGGAGAACAACATGGGGGAAACAAAAGCTGGAAAGACAACAACAACAGAGGATTGGTCCACTCTTTCGCAATGGATTCAATGCATGTGTATTGTAACATTTGACCTGAATTTGGGCCAAGCACTTGAATTTATATATCCCAAAGAATTTATGCCCAGCGAACAGGAGGTGACAAACATTTGTTACATGGCATTCCCAGATTCAAATTCTGGTTGTATGGGTGATACCAAGTTTCATATGCGCCTCAGAATGTCACCAGATACAAGTCGACTACAGGAACTGCAACAATTTCGCTGCTACAACAGTGACTGTCCACCCGTTTTGAAGGTCGACCAGTCCCACTACTGGGGATTTGTGTATTTTCGCCAAAAGCGAGATGCCAACTTGCCCCGTGGCTACTTCCAAAAGAGTTTTATTATTGTCACCAGATTACCGTTCTTTAATTTATTCTATGAAATGCTAACACAATTGGCACAAAAATACTTTGACGAAGGCGAAGAGGTCCTCACTAAGGCCTGTCAACAAATTAACAGTGATTGGCCACAACTACAAGTTGGCGGAACTTTTAACTTACCTCTATTCGATCAGTGTTATCAAATTTTAGTGCCCAGAGCAAGTAGTCGAAAAGCTGTCCAGCAAAATTTTGGCTCGGAAAGTATAGAAAAATTGGAGAAGCTAGAACGGCCAATATCGGTGAAAGTAATAGCATCGGTAAATGAGGTTGAACTATTTCACAGTCTAAGCTTCATTGTGGATCATATGTACACGCTGTGGGAGCTGGTATTAACGGCAGAGCCCATAGTTGTGGTCGGTACATCGCCTGCAGATTGTTCACATATGGTTCAGACATTGGTAGCGTTAATAGCTCCTTTGGAATATTGTGCTGAGGCAAGACCTTATTTTACAATACACGACAGTGAATTCAAAGAGTTTACCAGAGAATGTGGAAAAATCCCCCCACCCTTAATTTTGGGAGTAACAAATCCATTTTTTATTAAACTGCTCAAGGATTGGCCGCACATGCTGCGGTTAGTTGATAATCAGGTAAATATTAATTTCAAAAACCTGCACAAAAAAAGGTTTTAATCTGGTTTAAATTGTATTTTTACAGCTAAACATGCAAAAGCAACAACAAATTGCCATTAAAAACTCCCGCAACACATCTTCCGTAACATCCTTGAACAGCGTTGGTGGCCTAAAAACTGGAAATGGAAATTCCACATCACTAAACGGCAGCAATGGTGAGGGCTCTGCTCCTGGTCTCTACACCAAATATAAACCATTTTTGAAGAAGGATAAATCCCTTATTAAGAAAGTTTTACTGGGTCTCAAAACAAAAAGACCAGAACATGTACAAACTGCACTGTTACGTAGGCACCTCTTAGAATTAACACAAAGTTTTATGATACCTTTGGAGCGTTACATGGCCTCACTAATGCCATTACAAAAGGATATAAGTCCATTTAAATCAGCGCCAAATGCAAATGCTTTTAAACTTGATGATTTTCTTGCTACACTAGAACTTTCCGGACCACACTTAACGTCACCGCTAAAGGGCGATTGGAAAGGCCTGTATCGACGTTTTTATAATTCACCAAACTTTCGCGGTTGGTATGAATCCCGACACAAAGAATTACAACTTACCCTCCAGGATTTACAACTACAAGCTTTATCCGAAGCGAATTTGGAGCAGTGGGCCCGCGATAAACAAGAAGTGGAAATTATTGACATGATATTAAAATTGAAACAAAAATTGAATCTCTATAATGATAAGTTATCAACTGAATCTAGCTCATGGATTGGCAGCAATGGCAATACAGCAACAACTACACGTGATCAAATAAGAGCTCAGATAAATTGTATGAAAGAGCTGCTACCGAACGATTTAAAAAATGTCGTTAATATATGATAAATGAATGAACGATGTTGAGGAATTAAAATTCGTGGAATGGTAGTTTTAGTGGGATTAGAAAGTTTTGATTTTAGAGAGAGTAATTGAGGTTTACAACATCATATGAAGTCCTATGTCATCGATCAAATTGTACAACATTTTCCCATTAAGATAACACTTAGATGTTATAGTAACTGTTATCATAAAATATTTGAATTTGTAATTATTTGACAGAGCTTTAGATTTGTAGGGTGTTTTGAAATCGAATTTATTACCTCAACAGTTTAATCTCTCGCAAATGATTTTCAAAACTAACGACTCTTTCCAAGGATATTAATGTTCCCTATTAAAATCCAATCCATTTATTTTAAATTTGTTATATAAATGTGTGCATGTGTTTATCAATGTAGGATTACGTTAGTTGTAAGTAATAATATAAAGAATTGAATCATGATCTAGATAAATGTCGAATTGTTTAATTTAAGTTGTATAATATATTCTTAAGATAATTATCTATAATTATTACTAAATTGTAATATTTTAAGCAGGTATATAATCCAATAAAATAGAATAATTTGTGTTAAACTCTATTCTGTAACGGTCTCTGGTACATCGTTCGGTAAAATCATGGTCATAAAGGTAATATTTCAAGAAAAGTTTTAATATCTGATTTTAAATCTATTCGCTTCAAGTAAAAGCCTCAAGATTTGTTCAAGGGCCATTAAGAAGAAAAAAGGCTTTTGTAGTCCATTTCATTTGGATGTTATGACCTCCAACAACCATGAATTAAGGGTCAAAATATCCACATTCCTGGGGTAGTGAATTCTCACATTCGGGGTATGTAATTTTTGGATTTACGACACACAATCGATATTTATTAGTTCACACCATCATGAAAAATATACAAATTTTATTTGGCATTCTTCGTGACGCCAGTAACTCAATGAGACAAATAGTTGTGCATACTTTTAGGCTTGCGAGCATTTAATAACACCCCCAAATCACCGTACATAACTCTGATTCGTTTTGTGTGTACAAAAATTACCCTCAAATGAAGGGTATCTATCTTGCGGTTCAACCACTTAAGGTCAGTCAGCAGTCGTAATACAAAAAAAGTTGAAGAAAACTTGATAAGCTTAATGGCATTTAATGTGGATATATGTAAAAAATTCACCAATCTTCCGATAAAATAAAACTGCATCTTATTTCAATTTTAATTTCAAAACTTTATTTAGCATTAAATTTCATGACAAAATAAGCATTTATTTTTTAAGGGAGAAAATCAAAAAAGCATCACAAAATGAGTTAAGTTTAGTCAATGTCATAAGAAATTTGGAGTTAACACTTAACGTACATTGAATATTGTTTCATAGCGTTACTTTAAAATGGCATTAACGTTGAGAAAATTAAATACAATCTAAACTGAAATACATTTTCTTCAGGGATTCGGTTGATATTTGGCTAAATATAAAAATTAAAACATTTTTATGTGATTCATTAATTACTAAAGAAACCGATATGATGACAAATACTTATTGCTATCAGTATTGAATTTGGAAAGTATCTATAATTTATTATTGTAATATTTAAACTAATTCTAATTATTAATCTAAACTCGGTAATGATATTAATACCTCACCTGCAGGCCGAGCTTCACCTCTGTCATTCGATACTAGAATACGTTCAGCGTCCTGAGCATTAGTTAGTGAAACAATTTCATATGAATTGCTGTCTTCGGTAATCTCTGAAACTTCAAATGTAGTTGGAGTCAATATTTGTTCGGTGACTTCAAGGCTTTCGATGCGTGTAGTTTCGAGACGATAGAAACCATTTTCATCAATACGATATGTAAAACGTCGATGGCCGGAGGGTAGTTGAAAATCATGTTTTTTGATTAAATGCACCGAAAGGCTTTTTCCGTTTTTGAATGATTTCTCACAACAATGGCAGAGGTAGATAAATGTGGTGTTTTTGTGAACTTCAAAGAAATGCTACAAAGACAAAAAGATTAAATCTACTCCAAAAAGCCGACAAATTTTTGCACTAGATAACATTCTAAAATGTTTTCTTTTACTTATCTCACCTTTCTTAGAGCCTGAAATGTTTTAACAGCATAAGTGCAACCAGATTCCTCACAGCGATGCACCTCTTGACTGTGCACCAATTGAACGTGCTGATTTAAATCCGATTCTCGTACGCATCTATATTCGCACTCTACACATTTGAAAGGTTTTTCTTTCAAATGTCTATATCTTACATGTGTAGCTAAGGCACTGGCTGACGAGCAGGTCATATCGCACATGGTACACTTAAAACAATTAACATGTTTCAGCATATGAGAACGTAAAAGTTTTTCGGTAGCAAAGTATTTTGAGCATTGGGCACATTGATATTTTTGAGCTGAAACAATAATAAAAATGACAAGAGCAGGTGGCGTTAGCTCATTAGCTAGCTGTGTCCCCAAACAGAATGGATTACGCAAATTTTGCATTTATTCTACTTACTGTTATTTTCTGGTTGCCGTCGTAAATGGTCAAATAATGTGGTTTTCGTGCGGAACAATTCTCCACAATGATAGCAGGCTACTTGTTTTTTATTCGAGTGCGTCCTTATGTGCTCGATGAGGCGATATTTGTTATCCATTTGTTTTTTGCAAAAATTCCAGTTGCATTGAATTTTTGGCCTTTCGTCGTCTGGTGATTTTTGTATTTCATACTCGAAGGAGGCATGTTGTACTATATGGTCCTGGAACTCTACTATCGATATAAATGTTCGATTACAGTCCACCCATTCGCAGCGAAAATCATTATGCAAATCGGGTATTTTATCACATTCTCTTGGCACAGCATTACATTTTGGTATCGAGGGATTGGCTTCTAGTTCATTTTTTCCATGGACCAACAGTCCATTGTAGTATCCATGATAGTATATGTGGCGTTGTATTTCTGTAATACATGCAGTCGAAAAGGAGCACGCACCCCAAACGCAGTTATAATTTCCATTCGTATGCGGCTTTAATGTCTCCAAATGTGTTTCAATATGACCATTCAATTCCCAATCATTGGGAAACATCAATCCACAACCAATCCAACTGCAAGGTATTAAGGGCACATCAATTTTTCTCTTTTTATTATTACTCATAGTTTTTTGTTTCGTTTGTCAGACACGGACAAGGACTTTTTTGCAATGATTTTCTGTTGTCCGATCAAAGTGGTCCTACACAAATGACACTATTTGTCGGCCGCGCTCATTTTGTTTACCAAATTTGACAGGGTTGTATATGGCCATATGTTGTGCAAATGAAACAGCGTTGTAAAATTTGGGCACATAACGTGTATGCAGTGGAAAGGGATAACAAGTTTCATTAAAGTACGTTTACATACAAATGTTAATCCTCGTTCATTTTGGTATGCTCTTTCATACAAAAACAAATATTTTAAAAATATTGCATTTTCTGTTTCCAGTTTTCTGTCGAAATTCCAACTCGTGGATAAAAAGCGTACCTCGAATGAGAGAGAAAACAAAATTTATAGCTGTACAATACAGTTTTATCACAAAATTGTACAATTTGTTAACTATTTAAGTCGAAAATTTGTATTTATTTTGCAACCAAACTTGGAATAATTTAAATTATAATTTAAATTTGAAATAATTAAAAAATGTATTCAGGGGGTAGCTTTGTTCTACCTTCTGTATTTTTGCCATAGATTCATTCACCTGTATACCATGGTTCTTTTAGGAAGAAGCCAGCCGATGACTTAAGCCAGTCAAAAAAGCGTTTTATGTATTCTTACCTTTTTTCTAATAAGATTATCCATCCTTGTCAAATTTCATCGAATAAAACACAGGTTCCCATCTCTGTATACAATGAATTTATCCCAACCAATTGTTAGAATGGCTTTATAGTTTCTATAAACATAATGTTGTTATTGTAAAATATTAGTTGTTGTAGTTGATGCATACACCTTATAAATACACCTTGGATTTATAAATATAAATTTTGAAAATGAGATGTTGCCAATTGAATAATTTTGAAAAAAAAAAACATGAACATATGATTGCCTGACTTTACTTTCTTAATACTACCATGCTACAATGGTTGCACCTGAATTTGAAATAATTTCAAATTATTTTCTTTATTATTCAAAACAATACACACGCATATACCATGGCAGAAGAATACAGCGCATCAGCGCTTGGGAGCATTGATATGTCAAAAAATTTAAATGTTTTTTCAAATATAAGTAGATTTTTATATGTTTTCTTATACCACGTCATTCGTTAATCGCGTTTTCAACAATTTTTACAAATTTAAATAATTTTTCATTCAACATTTTCAATTCCAAAACTGGTTTGACAGTTCATTGTCCCATCAGCTGTGGCGACGCGTCTACCTATATTCTTCTACCATGGCATATACAAACGGTGTATATGTGTATAATAGGGGCACCAAAACAAAATATTTAGGAGGAAGCTTTGTTCTACCCATGGTAGAAGAATATAGGTAGACGCATCGACGCAGCTGCTGGGACAATGAACTGTCAAACCAATTTTGGAATTGAAAATGTTGAATGTAAAGTTATTTAAATTTGTAAAAATCGTTGAAAAACACGCATTAAAATAACCTCCACACGACGTTGTATTAGAAAACATATAAAAATCTACTTACATTTGAAAAGAAACTAAAATAATTTTGACATATCAATGCTCCCAAGCGTTGATGCATTTACCTGTATTTTTCTACCATGGTTCTACCCATGGTACAATAAAAAGTAAGGTAGAGCTACCAGCTGATTACAGTTTTTTTCTGAGTGTGCCCGACTTTTGTCAAGTTTGTGTATGTATCTATTGTTTTGAAAAACAAAAACAAAATATTTTTAAAATCGATGATTTGAAGAAAGTAACACTTCGTCCCGCGTATCAAAGATGATAATCAGTTTTACCAAGGAATTAAATGATTGAACTGTTTAGAGCATCTTTTTGTAAGAAAACCCAATCATTTCATTAATTTGTCGCGTTTTGTAGATCATAATAAAAATGGAGAAAAATGCAAAATAAATAAAAATAATTTATTGCCTATAATTTTAAATATTTCTGGTAGGAGGCGGGCATAGCATTTGGGGTGTATTCATGGTATAAGAATATAGGTAGACGCATCGACAAAGCTGCTGAGACAATGAACTGCCAAACCAATTTTGGAATTAAAAATGTTGAATGAAAAATTATTTAAATTTGTAAAAATTGTTGAAAAACACGAATTATAAGAAACTCCGAATGACGTCGTATAAGAAAACATATAAAAATCTACTTATATTTAAAAAAACATTTAAAATTATTTGACATTTCAATGCTCCCAAGCGTTGACGCATCAACCTGTATTTTTCTGCCATGGGTGTATTTCAATAGTTCTACGAAGCTGTTCTACCTCCTTATTGTACCATGGGTCTACCCATGGTAGAATACGGACACCTCCTGTAATTGAACCATGGGTTTTTCGTTAAACTACATAAAAACAGGCTATACCCGCTTCCTGTCAAAATTATACAAAATTAAATGCAACAACTAGTTTACGTTTATTTGATATTTTCCCTCACGTTTGAAATGAGTAAAAAGCGCGAAAGATGAATGAAATGCCTGGATATCCTCTCAAAAATATGATTCAAACTGTTTAATATTTCAATTCCATGGCAAACCTGGGTCAAATCTTTAAAACGCGCCACGCAATGTACTTGTCTTCCAACCATTGATTTTGAAAATATTTTGTTTTTATTTTCAAAAATAATAAACGCATACAAAAAATTGACAGAAGTCGGGCACATTGTAATCAGCTGGTAGCTCTACCTTATCTGGAGGAAGAACTACAGAAACTATCTGGAGGAAGAATTACAGAAACTTCATCCTGAGGCCATGGTAGAATAATTCTTCTACCGCCCGCTTTTTATCAGAATTATTCAAAATTAAATGCAACAATTAGTTATCATTTATTTGATATTTTTTGTTCATTCTTAAGATGAGTAAAATAGGGCGAAATATAAATGAAATACTTATCACAAATATGATCCAGCGCGTCCAATCCTTCAATTCCATGCTAAGTCTGGTTAGTATCATTAATACGCGTCCCGCATTATCGTAATAAAAACTATTACATTCTTGCAGTTCTGGAACCGACCAGAAATTGGCAGAAGTCGGTCAAATTGTAATCACTTTACCTTTTTATTGTACATGATTGTGCCATAGTATAAAAATATCAAAATGATCCGAACATAGCCCCCAAACATAATTTAAACCATTTTTTCTCTTTCACACGAAACTATTTCCGAGCTAATTTCCCATGAATATCATTGCGAGTTCGGTCCGTTTCCAGACTTTCATACCACCATCCGATCCCAGAACATAGCAACCATTGAAAATTTCATTTTAATTTAATGGAAATTTATCGAATCCGACAGTCAGTTGCGGGCTGAGGTTACATATCTGTTGGTATGCTTTCTAGAAATTAGAATCTTCGTTCGAATGGAATATTTAACTCAGTCCTCTGGAAGAATAATCTTCTCGTCTTTAATCTTCAAAATCTATATAAACAATTGTTTCAATCCAATTGACTTACGTCCGAAGCAGTCTTATGATTCGAAATGAGTTGTCTTCATCTAACGTAAACTTCTTGTCTTACTTTGAAATAGTTGTCTACACATTCCTACATTTTCTGTTTACATTCAATATTTTGCATAGCATCTTCATCAATTTCAAATCTAAAAAATTACATCTGCAACAATCTTAATACACTTTTACGTTTTAGTTCTGAATGTAGATTTTTTAAATTCTACCCTTAAGCCCTTAAAAATCCATTGCCGTACATATACTTTTTCCCACGACCAGATCGATATTAATGTTTAAATCTCAATTTCGCGATATCAATCTTTTCAAATGCTTTTGTTACAATAAACATTTGAAGATATTTCATGTAAATATTTGCACACTGAATACACCAAAATATTGTTTTTTTTTTTGTATTTTTTATTTCTTTTTTCATTCATTTTATCACTACTGTCCAAGTAAAATTTTAAGAATAGTGTTAAAATACACTAAGCACATAACAAAGACAGACTCAGTTTTTATACACACACCAGGAAATCTATTGTTTACTTGGCATGGGTTTGAGCCTTTCTCATTTGAGTGAGAATGTTGGACAATTCTTCACGCTTCCTCTTGGCACGGATGTGTGTGCCCAAACGGCGTTTCAAGAATTTCAAAGCACGCTTATCCTTGGAAACCTTCAACAATTCCATGGTTCTCTTCTCATAGGGAGCATGACCAACGACTTCACGGACCAAATCGCGCATGAATTTGGTGTGGCGAGTTTGAATCTAAAATGAATCGAAAAAATATAAGTTAGTCACCAAAATATAGTAGGAAACATAGTGTTACAGAATACGCTTTCATGGGCAACAAATGTAAACATTAACTAGGTGCTTGAAGTAATAGCACCCCAAATCTTTTATTCCTTTATCCTAGTCATTGGAACAAACCAAATCATGTAAACAACAATAACAACTACTCATTCAGAAAATGTTCGCAATGTTTACATTTGTGCAAAATGCAATATCATATTCCATTACACTTAACTTCTTTGGAATACTTACGTTCTTCAAACGGGCACCACGCAAGCCCTTGACTTTCTTGGTACCGGTGTATTTGACATTCTTAACTTTGGTGGTCTTGTGGCCCTTGTTGAGACCGACACAGAGTTCGTAGCGTACTGCCATTTTGCCTGCAATAGAAATTCGCACTATTAGTCAACATTTCACAAAACTTTTATATTTTAGCATTGTCAATTTGTGAACACTATTTACAGCATATTCATTTTTGTTATTATCCATATGATGTCGAATATATTTCACATTTTTTATTCATTTTTCCAATCGTCCACCTACCTTAGCAATTGTCAAAAGGCGGAAAGAGCTTTGACAGAGAAATTTGTTTGGTCGCCATTTTTCGCGGCCGTTTTTACACTATTTTGACATAAACATACTGCGAGTTGCCAAAACAAATTACTAAATAACAACGGCCAGACAAGAGGTGTTCACATGTCCTGAAAATGATATCAAACAACGACAAGCCATGATTTATTTAAAAAAAAAAAAAAAAAATAAATATATATATATATATATATATATATATATATATATATATATATATATATATATATATATATATATATATTTGTTTTTATTTTGGCGTGAACATTTGTGGCGTCTTAAAAACATTGCATACTTCGTTCATATTCATGTTTCGACGAGAAATTTCCAATAGATTTTATACAAATCCAGAATACATCGACTCTCACAATAAATGCTCAGTTTCAAAACCGGCAAGAATCTACAAGTTTTGCAATTTTCTCGATATCATAAAGGGAAAATCGGTAGAAGTAGTAAAAACTATTACATCTCTGCAGTTCTGGAACAGAGTAATAATGTTTAGGGTATCTGTCACGTACAAAATTGGTAAAATTGAAACACCGATAAACTTTAGCTATAGAAGTGAATGAAAGATCAGTAGTGAGATTCTGTAACAAATATTTTTGGTTACCGACATATATCGGTACACAAAATTATGAATGAAATTTCCAAATTAAAGTTGACAACACTGTTGCTATCAGTATGTATCATGGTAGAAGAATACAGATAGATGCATCATCGATTAGGAACATTGTTTTGAAAAATAAAAACAAATTAATGATTGGAAAAAACGTACATTACGGGGCGCGCATTGAAGATATTCGCAAGTTTTGCCATGGACTTAAAGATCAAACTGTTTAGATCATATTTTTTTTAAAGAAAATCAAGACATTTAATACATTTTTCGCGCCATTTAATCCATTTTAAAAATGTGTGAAAAATATAGAATAAATGAAAAAAAAAATTGTTGTATACAAATTTGAGCATAGGCTCAGGGGTGTATTTTTATAGTTTTGCTAAGCTGTCTACCTCCTTATCGTACCATGGTTTTGATGTTGCTGTGAACTTTGTAATGCGGGAGGCAACGGGTTCATGATTTTTATAGAAATTTGAACAAAATGACACGAAATATGAAATAATTAATGTTTTCCACTTTTTCAGAAAATATTGACATTTTCAATATGTTTTAATATTTTTGAAATTTTCAACTCTACAGAAGACAGACATTTTTTATTTTTTATTCAAAATTTTCAGTCCTTCTGAAGATTTTTAAAATGTCATTAAATATTCCTAGCATGGTAGAAGAATATAGGTAGACGCATCTACACAGCTGCTGGGACAATGAACTGTCAAACCAATTTTGGAATTGAAAATGTTGAATGAAAAATTATTTAAATTTGCAAAAATTGTTGAAAAACACGAATTATAATAACCTCCGAATGACGTCGTATAAGAAAACATATTAAAATCTACTTATATTTTAAAGAACATTTAAATTTTTTTGACATATCAATGCTCCCAAGCGTTGATGCATCTACCTGTATTCTTCTGCCATGATTCCTAGTTAGTATTTTTAAATGTCAAAATTAATTTTTTCGATAAATGATCTCATTTCTTAGGGATGGGACATATTTTATCGTTGTTCTGGGAGTGATTTGGTTTGAGCAATGTGCAAGTATGAGTGTTCGCTCAGGAAATTTTATGTTGAGAACTAAATGGTTTTTCCATAGTTAAAGATCAAGGGCTGTGGAAACCCCACATTACATTGTTAAGGTGAGAATACATAATACGCTTTTCTGACTGACTTAAGTCAGCGGCTGGCTTCTACATTCGCTGTCTATTCATTGTTTGATTTTTAACTATGGAAAAACAACTTAAGTCTCCAAAAAACGCTTTATATATTCTCACCTTTACAGTTCTAGAACACAGCAAAAATGTAAATCATTTCAATATTAACAAGTTAATCCCATTTGTTAAATCGGTAATGGCAACTCTTTTTTATGTTGTAGCTCATTTATCATTTTCTAATAATTTTTAAATAAATTCCATAACTATTTTGGCCAGACGAGTGGATTTTTTGTAAGGCTAACAAATAAGTCTTCTGAAATACATAAAAAATCTGATATGATCGGAAAAAGAACAATTATTGTTCTTGTCCAGAACTGCAAGAATCTACAAGTTTTTACTACAATAACCGATTTTTCCTTTATGATTTCGAATAAAATTGCAATATTTGTAGATTCTTGTATAAACAATGTGCGCTGAAAGCTTCATGCACACGTACACGATTTTGATGTCATGCATTTTGACTATGTACGGGACACTTTACATTCTTGCAGTTCTGGAACAGACCAATTTTAATATTTGTTGCTCCAAAAACCCAAGTTGTTTGTGCATTTCGTAGGAGTAAATGTTCATTTTTAATGTGAAAAATTGGATGTTGTTATGAAAAAAATGTACACCATGCACTGTTCCAGAACTGAAAGAATGTAAACGTTTTCACTACGATAAATGATTTTCTCTTTACGATATCAAAAAGAATTCCGAAAGAAGTAGATACTTACAGATTCTGAAACAGAGCATTATGTTAGCATTACATTACTTTGTATTATTTTTACATATGACTACCATGACACCATGTTTAAATTCATGCACGCATAAGAAAACATTTGCTAACACACCTTATCAAAATACTTTACATGTCGCCATGTTGCTTTACTACTAGATACCAAAACAATAACAGAAACTATCATCGATAGCAATGGCGTTAAAAATGGTTATCGATTTTTAGGCGAAATCGAATGAAATATATCATCACTAATATGAACCGGCCATGTTATTGAAAAAAGTCTACTTTTCAAGACACGTGTTTAATTCCACAATTTTATGCAGAAATAACAGTGAAAAACCAAACTAAACGCTATAAAAACTATTAAAAACGGTAGAAGCGCTTACAAAGCATCAAAAAATATCAAAAAACTTTAATTTTTGTGATAAAACAAAGGTAAGTTGGATGCCAGAAAATTACGACAATTCGACGACCCAAACATAACCTAAATACACAAAATATATTCGTAGTGGAAAAAAATGGAGAAAAATTCGCAGTGATGATTTTGCACTCGAGTAAAAAAGAAAAAAATACGAAAAACCGAAAACAGTTTTAACACACATAACTAGTGAAAGGAAAACAAAAGCCTGAATTATGTTTGTGATAAAGTGAATTTCTCAGTGTGTATTCAAAGAATTATGTTCAAAATTTTAATGAAAATAAAACAATGATGCTTTGTTGTACCGACGAAGAGGGGCAGAGGTAATGCTGCACCGTACGAAGAGTTCTTATGACATGAAAGTAACGAATCACGGATATTAGCCGGAAAAGGGAACGGAGGAGGGAGTTGGCGGGTGAAGTGTTTTATAAGTATCTTTCTTTTTTGTATTTTGCTATAGCTTCTTCAGCTATATGATGGCAGCAGCAGGCAACATAATCGATAGTGCCAACACCTCGTTTTTTCTTTTTGTTTATGGAAAAATATTTATTTTTTAAATACGTCTGCAAATGACAAACCATAAGATTGCTTTCACTTAAGTGGAGTATCTAAAATTATGTTATCAAAACAAGAAATATGTGTAAAAAATCATAATTATTATCAGGTATGTCTTGAGAACTGCTTGGTACTGCCAAAGTCCATACATATTTTTTTTTAAATATATTTGGTTTTTGGTGCGATAAGCACCAATATATATGCAATCCACACAGATACGATATATATGTATATAGAAGTGTGATTGCACAATTTCTGTTGTGTTTTTTGTTAATATGTCGGCATTCGTCATTTGTTAGTTTTTTCTCTTTTGCTTAGATACGCCAGCTCTATTCCTACATGATTCCTACCTTTGTGGTTCAATAATTATGTATAGGTAAATCAGCTGTGTGCTATTTATTTATGCTTCTTCGATATGGTTTCATAGTTTAAATGTTTCATTTTGCTCATTCGAATAGGCAACGACGGTGGGACATTTGCATATTTTTTTATTCAATTCCATGTGTTTTGTGCATGTGTTGCATTTTTGGGGCGATCTTTTGGCTTGCTCTTTAAATTTTACCAACGTATTTACCACCACCCAATGTCTCACAATCTAATGTAATGTTGCTGTTATTGTGGTAACCTTCAGTTTCTCTTTCCTTTCGTTCGTTCGCTCGGTCGGTCTGTCGGTCGGTCGGTCTTTGGCATTTACATCATGGCAATGTCATATTTGGTGTAATTTTTGTAAAAGAGATATATGTCGGTACAATCATGAGTATGAGTATTGTCGCGAGAGAGCCGATTGTTTTCATCAACAAAATAAAAACAAACAACGTGTTTTAGTTTGTTTCTTTGTTTGACGGCCAGTCGGCTTGTTTTTCCCCACATGTTTCATTATACAAGAAAAAGAAGTAGTAAGCGTTAATGAAGAACCATGTGTTGTTGTGTTTTGCCTGAAGAGTTATTTCGAAGTAATTTTTATTTTCATAATTACCATGTGTGTATTTATCGCTTATCTATCGCCTCTCTATACAATACACGGAAATTCGTTGAAAAAAGCATAACATAGGGGTAAAAATTAGAACAATTGAAATCGGTATTCGGATTTTGTACAATTCGTTTAAGGTATAATTGGTATTTTATACATTGTGTTGAAATTTCTGGAAAAACGACCTTTTATATGTCCTTCACTGTAAGGTGGGGGGTGTGTAAAATGTATTATCAGAAAACTTCAAGTATATATATTCTATATCAATTTAATCATATTTGTCTGGCATTGATAATATATTCAGGATATTGCGTATGAAAAGTGGAACATATCGGTACCGTAAAGCCCCCATCAGGGTAATATGCAGGTTGGGACTGAGACCACCTCAAAAATGGCTCATTTTCTTTTAGTTTTTGATTATTTTAAATAGAAAAGTCATTTTATATTTTCTGGTTTGGTCTCTTGAAATGGTTTCGAATTGCATTTGTATGTACGCCCGTGGTCTTTATGTAAAGTTTCATTTCCGATCTCTAACCAAATCAGTTGTAGTTTTTCGTTAACTCATCGCAAAAAACATTAAATGTAGGTCCATTTTTCGATATAGTCCCCAAATACAGGGTAAGATGAAAAAACTGCAACCAACTTCAGACTGCTGTCATTTCTATACCACTCGTCCGGCAGCTGTTAAAATTATTCCAGTGACAGCTTATTATATTGTTAACAAGCGTACAAAAGCATTTTGGTGAGAATTTTCCTGAAAAAAGTTATTCGTGATGGAATTCAAGCGTGATAGTGTGATTTCTTTATATTTGGCTGGAAAACCACAAGTGGCTATCGTTAGAGCACTCCAGCATTTAAATGTGAATAAATTTTTTGTGTCTCATTCCATCGATCGTTACCGTGATACTGGTAACGTAGCCCGACGTCAAAGAAGTGGACGGAAGAAAACGACAACATCAGCAGAAATGGTTCGAAATGTAAAGAAGCGACTTGATCGAAACTTGCGTCGCAGTGGCCGAAAAATGGCTTGTAAGCTGAACATCGCAATCGCAATATTCCATTCGGCAAATATTGAAAAGTGAGCTCGGGGTAAAGCCATTGAAATTCCAAAAAGTACAAGAACTTACACCACAACAGGCTCAAAAGAGCTAAAGAGTTGCATCGCTTGGCCGAAAGTGGTGAACAGCCGAATTTGGTTTTCTCCAATGATAAAATACTTGTTGTCCAGCAGTATGTAAACAAACAAAATAATCGTGTTTACTTGCCAAAGAGGTCAGCTGAAAATGTGCACCTTCGGTTGGCCACCACAACTCAATGATGGTAGCTATCCTCTCTTATTAATCGACCGTGGCATCAGAATAAATGCCGAATATTATCGCGAAAATATTCTGGAGGGTGTATTACAGCCTTGGGTATGCAAACATTTTGGCCACAGACCTTGGACATTCCAACAGGACTCAGCACCATCGCACTCAGCACGCGCCAACCAAAAATGGTTACAAAATGAGGTTCCTCGATTCATTTCCAGTGCACAATGGCCACCAAAATCTCCGGATACAAATCCGTTGGACTATTGTGTCTGGTGAATTTTGTAAAGCAAGGTTGGCACTAAAAAATACCAAAGTTTCGATCACCTCAAGCAAGCGCTTCGCTAGGAATGAGCCAAAATATCGCAGAGCAACATTCGAGCAGCATGTGACGGTTTCATTGGCCGTTTAAGGCCATATTTCGTGTCAAAGGTGACCAATTCGAACAAATCTAAAGTTATTCTAAAATTTAATGCTATTTTCGACATTTTTGCTTTCATTCAATAAAATTAAAAAAATGTAAAAACTATGACATTTGACTTTGTTGCAGTTTTTTATCTCACCCTGTACAATTTTAAATTTCCGCCTGAAGCTAGTCTATTCACAGACTATTGAAAGGACATTTTAAAGCCTGCTTCATAATTTAGTACACACTCAGGGAAATACGGATATTGGTGGAATCAAGATTTCAAGTGACTCCCAATAACAACAATCTTTCCTTAGACTGTATTAAAAATACTGACACAATTAACAGGGGTACTTATAGGCAAACAAGTCCGCAAGATAATTTTTATAATTTTTTTTACCTTATTTAGGAAATTAATAGACATGTAAATATGGCTCATCTCGTGGAGATCAGCAGACCATTGGATTTATCAATTAATTTTCAACGACAATTTTATCAAATATTTAGTTCCATGGAGGATATGTAGGATAAATGTCCTCTATGTTTGCATACTCTTCGATAAAGTCAGAAGGCATCGACAAAGAAGATTTTCAATAATCTCAACTCAAAAAGTTGCTGATGTTTATGGCTTATACAATTCTTATTTAAATTAGGAAATCGAATGTCCTGCATTGACATCTTTGTGCCCATAGAACTACCTATACAATCTTTAATTGTCCTATGAAATTTCAGAAGATTTCATTTTTTAACATTTCCAAAGCATTCTCAATTTCAAAAGCTCAAATTCAAATTCAAATTCATTTTCAAAAGCTCAAATTCAATAGAAGTCTACTTCTCACATTGAATGGTATATTTACAAAATCCATTTCCAAAATATTGAGCAAATTGATGATACTCTTGTTACAGTTTCTTACAAACAATGTTGGAATATTCCTTGATTGATTTATAGCAGATATTTAATAGAAGTGAATCACAGAAGATAGACCTTAGCCTCGGTACCAAATAACTTGATAAGAACAATACAAAAGGCAGCAATCTCAATTGGCCTTTCCACCTGACAAACAAAAACACACGTATTCAAAAACAAAACAAATACGTTTAAATTTCCGTTTACTTTCCAAGTTATTGAATACCTTCCCGAGATTTCTTTAGACATCTTTCAAAAATTATGCATCTTCAATTATGTAATATTTCTGCATAACTGGTTTGATTTTCTTTGGGTTTCAAATCAATAAATAAATAATTTTTTTAACAAAATTTTAATATAGTAACTAATACTATTTCAATATTAAATTAAAACGCACAAGATGAAAATAGCTGATCAAGAATTACGTTGTAAAGTTTCTACACATTGTGCTAAGCAATGTAAATAAAAATACTGAAAAAAAAAAAAAACTATAAAAAAAAACAATTTTTGTTTTTATTTATACACGGCGGGGCGAAGACGACGACGACCTCTGAAAACGCATGATGATAAAGATGAAACTGTGATGACCAGAGAAAGAGAGACCATATGTATTTCTCGCAGATCAATTCTGTCGACAGACGGAAAATGGGAAGAAGAGACCATTTCTTATTTTTTTGTATCGTTTTGCAAAGGAAAATACCGTATTTTTCTTTTAGTTAATGTTTGCTTAACAAATAATTAAGATAGTCTTCTAGTATGCCGACAACGATTACGAAATATAGTCGCGTACGCTTCTCTAGATGAAACGATAAATAATATTTGAATTTTTCTAAATATTTTCGATATGAAAGAAAACTAAAACGACTTTGCAAGATAAACTTATTAAAAAAAAAAACAATTAAAAACGAATGATTGATTGTTTCAAAGCAGCCATTGTAAAGAATTAACTTGCCAAAGGAAATATAAAAAACTATTTGGTTTTTACTTTGTAAAGATCAAAAAAAAAAAATGTTTGGATGCTGATGGATATTTTGTAATGATTTCATAATACAACGACCGATAACGTTTTCGTCTTTACCTCCCTCCTTGCTTGTGAGTGTGTGTGCGCGCGATTTAAACAAGAAATAAAAAGAACTAAAAATAAAATAAATATCTTACAAGAACATTGTATTTTTGTTTTACGAAAGGTGGCAGTGTTTCAAAATAAATCGAAAGATCTCTTCTTTAAAAACAAAAAAAAAAAAAACGAAATAAGCCGTTGATATAAGTCAACTGTAAGTGGTATAATTGTGCTAAGTGATGTTGGTTTCACCAATTCCAATTTCAATAATTATAAAACACTTTTTCCATTTGCTGCCTTTTGCCATGATATGTTTTATAACGCTTTGGGTTATCAGCAGCTTTTGCTCGGACCTGTGGCTGGCCCAACAGATGTTTGTCTCGCCGCCGTCCATTCGTTCGTTCATGCGGTGTTTTGTAAGAAAGATCAGATGCTAAATACATGCAAACAATGAGACAGACACCAACCAACCAACCACATTATTGTTATCAATAGCGTTCGACGGGACACCAGAAAATTTGGCGTAACATTAACAAAAAATTGCGTACAATACTTTTTTTTCTTTTTCACTTAACACCAAAAAATGCTTCTAAAAATATCAGTGTCTTATGTTGAAATGTATATTTTTATGTTGGCGTTTCTATGGTGAAGAATTTGAAAATTCGAAAAAAAAACGTTTTTTTATTTTGTTTTGGTTTGTTTTCAAAGATAATCTCTTAATGGTTGGCTGATACAGGAAAGTAATTTTCCTATAGGTGAATTGAAGAGGAGAGCAAGTGGATATTAGGGTGGACCTACATGGTTTTCGTTGGATCAGCTACAAAATTTCAAATCGATTTATTCATGTCCGTCAGTCTATTGCAATTGAAATGGAGGCAATATATAATTGTGTAGAACGTTGAAATAATCAAACGTTTAAAATAAGCAAAAAAGGTTTAAATTATGCCTGGAATGGTTAAAAATTTTTTATGCCGGCCCACCTGCAAATATAGCTCCTATACAACGGTACCTCCTGATTTTTGGATTTTTTTTAACCAAAAGAGCTGTAGATTTAGGTTTAGTTTATTCTAATATCTGACCTCTAGATGGGATATCGGTAGTTCCGGCTACTGTAAACTATTTGGGGACAAAGATGAGGTATAGACAGTTGAACATGTACTAATCCCACGCTGGCAATCAAAAGACATAAAAGACACAACATTCTTCTCAAATGTAGATTCCATTATCATCCATAGGTTTGCTAAAAGCAATCATGGCTGGTCAGGCCTTCGTATAACTATATATCTCGCTTTCTTATTTTTCCTCAATTTATGTCTTTCCTATCTTGATAATTTTTCTTCGGATTAACACATAGTGAAGCAGTTGCGGATTCTAGAGTAGCTGCTCATCCTGATATCTAAACAAAACAAAGTGTTCTCAGTGTTCTTTGTTTGGCATATCAACCATGGTAATTTTGGATTTGAAATGTTTTGAAGTTTTTAGACAGACTTTTCAAGATCAGAAGGCTATTCCATCAGAAAAAGTGCAGTGTAGCTACATTATGTTGTAAAGGTCCTGGTAGATATTTTCAGGTTATTTTGACTGTCATTTGACAATCTATGTTCAATTAAATGAGAATTTTACCTATGATTTTTTCAATATAGATTTACATTTTCACATAAGCCAGCAGCCGGTTTTTGGTGTGTTGAAGGTCCTGGAAACATTTTCAATTTGATATTTGAAAATCTAATTAAATAGATAGGAGACATCCTTGCAAAAATTGTTCATGGTAGATTCAGGTTTTAAAATGGCCCCAAGTCAGATATATTATGTTTTCGCCAATAGAAACGATTTGGGGATTCTCTCCTGCTAACATACACTGGATGTATAAAGCTGTAGTTTGTCCCATCCTTTCTAATTGAAGTCTTGACTGGTGGCACACAGTAAATTCAAGGTAAATAGCTCAAAACTCGCAAGCGTAAATAAAAATGTACATTTTAAGCAGCCTTAAACGTGGTGTTAAACATCGCTTTGGTCTAAATTAGTTTACAGTACCAGGCTGCACGAGGAGCGAAAAGGCTTTCCCTATAGAATATGCTGTATACTTTACGACATAGGGTCATGTCAGATTGATGGAGTTTCTGAAGTGAACTTCAACTCTCATGACGGGAGCACCGAATATATATCTCCAACCATGAGGTTTGACAGAATTGTGATACCGAATAGGTCGAAGCCAACCTACTCTCTAACTGGTCTGTCAATATATACTGACGGATTAAAGATGGAAGACAGGCATGGCAGCCGAAGTCTTTTGTGTGCAAATAGGAATGGCATATTCCTACAAGTAGGATGGGATGTGAAGTGTTTTTCGGGCAGATATTTTTGCGATCATGAAAGCGATAGAATTGATTAAATCTATAGAGAATGAAATAACTGAACAGGTTATTTCAAACGGCTCTTAAAGCTATTGAAACTTTCACAATCAATTTCAATGCAGTCCTAAAATGCAGAACGGTTCTAGGAAATCTGCACGCTAACCTCCGGATTTGCTGGTTGGTGGCTGCCTGGTTGTTATAATATTAAAGAAAATGAGAATGTCGATGAATTGGAAAGGATGGGCTTGAAGTCAACGGACCTTCAAGTCGACGACGATTTACAACACACTCTTTGACATTTTAACAGAACATTATAACTACTACAATTGAAAGACTACGAGCTCGTCTATATCTTCCAATTTTAAATGATGAGCTCAAGATTCGAAACCAGTCCAATAATAAGCATAATTTTATAAAAATACAAAATATTATAGCCACAAATCATTTTCTCAGAAACCGTTTGTCAAATCTTTACCATTTTTTGATTTTAATTTGTTCTTTTACGAAGAAGTCAATCGTTGACAGTAAAAAAGCTTGTTACGCATCTGTACCTTAACTTTTATTATAAATTTAGCTATAAAGACCAATATGAGGAATTTATTTTTATTTATTTATATTCAATTAACACAGTTACATAGCCCATAGAGCCATGGACGGTTCCAAAAACCTATATATATATATTTATATAACTACTCTAAATTATTAATTAATTATTTGTTTTCTTTAATTTTTACCGCTTTAGAATACCCAATTTTTCCAAGAGTTCATAAATTTCAATAAAAAAAAAAACATCATTGACCTCTCTGTTGACGTTCCACACTTATATCTTTTCCGTATATCTATGCATAAAAATGTTCTAGTCTTTCAAATACCTATGTTACTGTGTGAAAGATTGGTTATTTTCTGTTGCTTTGGCTTCATCGTCGATGAACTATTAAAAAAATGCCATGCATTGTTGTTGTAGTTTTTTGTATTTGAGCACGTGATCTTTTTTGTTTTGATTTTTAATTTGAAGGTGATTTTTTTTTGGCTAAAAACATTAAAAACACACGATAGAGAGTACATAGAGACAATGTGGCTTTGCAGAGCTATTATGCGTGAATCATTCCAAATATTTTTGTTTTTTTTTTTTGGATAATATGTATGTAGCCCTACTTTTTTGCGGAAGTAAAAACAAAGGCATGAGGAAGTTATGTCTTTTTTTTTGTAATCCAAAGCTTTTTTTCGAAAGGAAAAACTAATTTTAAATTCTAAATACGCCTCTGAGAAATATTTTAAAATTAAAAATAGGCCTACTTTAGCATACAACTTAATATGTTGTATTCTGGAACAGCTTTGTCATTATTAAGAAATATTTAAAATTAAGAATAATTTAAACACCGCTGTTTAGTTCACAATTTTGATGAGATATTTATCTGACTAAAATCAACATTATTTCAAAGGCTTCTTATTAATTTCAGACGATGTAGGGCTTTACAACGTTTTCATACCCTCCACCTTTGTAACATCCCTAAATATTCGTCGAAGACTCCATAAAGTATACATATTCACGACCAGCATAAAATTCTAAATCGATTTAACGAAGTCCGCCTCTCTGTCTGGCCGTCTCTCTGTTGAAATCACGATACAGCCCACATTATTTGTCGTAGAGCTTGAAAATTTGGTAGTACCAATTTGTATTGAGTCTAGGATGGTTGGTATTGAAAATGAGATATATCGGTCCACGTTTTGGTATAGCCGCGGTAACGGTACCTCACGATATTATGTATTTTGATGATTTTTACCACATTTTTCCACGGATTTGTCTAAAAATTGGTATTTGTCGGTCATAATGGGTTCTAGCTCCGGTGGCGAAACAATGTATGTATAGGTCCGCGTTTTCGTATAGCCCCCATATAACTGTAACTCCCGATATTCGGTATTTTGATGATTTTTGCTACATTTTTCCACGGATTTGTCTAAAAATTGCTATTTGTAGGTCATAATGGGTTCTAGCTCCGGTGGCGAAACATTGTATGTATAGGTCCACGTTTTCGTATATCCCCCATATAACGGCACCTCTCGATATTCCGTATTTTGTTGATTTTTTCCACACTTTTCCACGGATTTGTCTAGAAATTGGTATTTGGATGTCATAATAGATTCTAGCTCCGGTAACGGTGCCTACCGTTATTCGGTATTTTGTTGATTTTTGCCACATTTATCTACGTGTTTGTCCAAAAATTGGTATTTGTAGTACATAATGGGTTCTAGCTCCAGTGGCAGAACATTGACTATTAAGGTGCACGTTTTCCCATAGCGTCCGTCTAAATTTAATGTTATTTTACTTGTTTTTTTTTTTTTTTTTTTTGCAATTTGTTCTCCATTAGAATACACACTGTAATATGATTTCTAAAATATGTCTTCACAAATCGATATTTAACTAATTGCTCTTCACCTTTCATTTCATTTAATTGCAGATTCTTCAACATTCAGCGAAAATGGTATCTGGTCGCCCACTTTTATATTTGTCACTGCCTGGTGTAGCATTTATACTTGGCGTATTTTGGTTTCGGCGTCGGAATAAAAATCGCGGAGAAAATGATACGAAAAAACTAGGCAATGGCACGATAACGTCCGACAAGGATTTACCATCACAGACCGAAGTCACTGAGGATCTAATCACAAAAACAAATACCACATGTAATAATAACAGTAGTAAACCCACATCCACACCCACAAAATCAATGAACATAAACGGAACTATACCATCGGATGAAGAGAATCCCGCAAATCGAATGTTTGGCAAATCGGCACCCATTAAAATTGTACAAAACGGTCGTGGCCCCTCACCGGTAAAACAAACGGCACAACAGCAACTGGATTCGGAGGTTTTAAAAACCAAAATTCAAGATGCTGAACACAAGTTGTTGCGTTCCATAGAAGAAGATTTTGAAAATCTTTCCTCTCCCGTCGATCTACCCGATTCCATAAATAATCGTACATCATTCTATTCGCGTAACGTTGATATCAAAAAAGACAAACCGGTTGTTATAATGGCCACGACAACACCCAAAATTTCGCCAGAGAATTCATTTTTGGAAAGTAAATATACCAAAGACTGTGAAGAGGATAGTAATAAATTAGACAAGAAAGAAAACCACAATGAAAAGGACAACAACACAACATCATCGTCTGTTGGTGGCAGTAATGGTAATGGCGAGAAAAGCATATCCCCCTCGGAGAAAGTTGTTGCACAAACCAATATTGTCGCTAAAAATGCCACTGACGACTGCACAGACAATTGCGGCACAACAAATGTCACAGATAAACGTAATGTTGATGCCGCCAGCCCATCCTTAAGCCTATGTAGTGTGCAATCCGGTGATTCGGGTAAAGGTTCCAGTTTACCCCGATCAGAGGCCACACGTGCTAAAACTACATATGAATTCTTTTTGCCAGACAGCCTAGTTGGATATTTGTACGGTCGCCGACGTTCGTTTATCAATCAAATCAAGTCCAAAACAAATGCCACAGTAGTTTTACGCAAGAAGATGTACCCCGGTAAATTGCGTGTGTGTGTCGTTGAGGGTACCGATAGTGAAATACAAGCTGCTCTGGCATTAATCCGTCAACGTTTGCCGGCCAAGCGTTATCCCAAATTAACAATGCAAAGAATACATTTTGCACTTCCACAATCTGTAGTTCCTTTATCAAACGAAAGTCTGCTTAATCTTCAGGTAAATATACTTTTGAATTGAAATATACAATTGAACTTGAAATTCTGTTTTTACATCCTACACCACACCACCCTCCTACACAGGGAGAAGGAATTGAGATAGACCCACAGTTTCTGTTGAGGATATTCATAGAATCACTTTCTGAGTTGATTTATGCATGTTAGTCAGTCAGTCCATCTGTCCGTCCGTGAGTCTGTCCATGTATTCTAGTGAACAAAATGCAGGTCACATTTATTATCCGATTGAAATTAAATTTTCCAAACAATATTTGTTTGACCCAAGGAGGAACCCTATTGAAGTTGGTGATAATCGGATCAGATTCGTATTCATAAACAAGGTATCAGATATCAAATACATGCTCAGAAATACGTCTGCCAAATTTTATCAAGATCGGTTCAGATTTGGATATAGTTCCCCTATATATCTTCAACCGATTTCGTATTAAATTACCTGAATTTTGGCACACCCAACCGAATTCAGTCTAGAAGCAAGTACATCAAATTTTGAGAAAATCGGTTCAGATATAGCTATAGCTCCCATATATATGTTTCATCCGATTTGGTGTTTAAGCCCCTCACATTCGTAATGTGCATTCGTCAACAATGATATTTGCTACCAGATATCTTGTAGAGCTCGGAAATACCTTTGCCAAATTTTATCGAGATCCGCTCAGATTTGGATATAGCTCCCATATATATTTCCCTTATCCGATTTCAGGTTTATTTTGCAAATAATAGCTAATATCAGCCAAAATGGAGTGAAATTCGGGACGTACGTTTCCATTTTGTGAAACTCGGTTCCGATATATATTTTTTTAATTTTCTTTTTTCTAATTTTCTTCTCGAAGTGGTATCATGCTTTCTTTAGCAATGTTATTAGTTATAAGATATTAAAATTTCTTCGTCAAATTTAGTGAAAATCGATTCAGAATTGGATATGCTTCGCATATATTAGTACCCTCTGAAGCCAAACTATAACTGCTCTAAATTCAAATGTTGATAGGTGGTATGATCTAATTCCAAATAATTGTTTTGTTGCGGGAGCTCTACTAAATATGCATAATGGTGTAGGGTATCATGTAGGTCGGCCCTGCAAGACTCATTGTTTTTTTTTTTAATTTTTGTATCTTTTTTAATTTTAAAGTTTTCATTTTTACTAATTATTTCGCTTTGTTTTCTCTTCCCTACAGCTTAACCTAATCGAAGGTATCAACAATGATGTAGTTGTTAGTGCTATTATCTCGGGTACCCATATATTTGTACAACAACCCCTACATCCCACACATCCTTCGTTAGCTGTTTTACAAAAATGTCTATATGAAAGCTATACAACATCAGATGCACCTCTATTGCCTGGCGTTGAGTTGAATGCTGTGTGTGTTATGCCAGTAAATGCTATTTGGTATCGGGTACAAATTGTCGATGGTGACGTTGAAGATCCAGAGCGATGTGTTGTTAAGTTTTTGGATTTCGGTGGCTATATGAATGTACACTTGAGTGAACTGAGACAAATACGTTCAGATTTCATGACAGTACCATTCCAAGCCACCGAATGTATACTCTCAAATATAGAGCCAATAGGTAAGTCCAAGCAATGTGTTTGCCATGTTATTGCAGTTTACTAACATTTATATATTTTTTTCTTTCTTTAGACTCCTGCTGGACACCAGAATTTGCTGATATTCTATGTAGACTAACCAAAGGCATTGTTCTGCAAGCACAAATTGCCGGTTACAATTCACATAATATACCAGAAATATTTTTGTTCGCTTGCTTAGGCCCCAATGTGAGTATTCTGCTCTTTTATGTGAAAAAGAGTTGATAAATGAAATACTGAAATGCAAAATTTGTTGAAAAGAAAATCCCCAGTTTGAAATGGGGATTTAAATTTTGCATAGTGATGTATTGATAATGAATATCCAAAAACGGATATGTATTTTCTCCATTCGGGAAAATACGAAATTCACAGACGAGAGAGACAAGGGGTTTCTTTCGAGCCTCACAAGAAGTTGACAGAAGATGTGAAGTGTGAGGCAAAAAGCGACTTGGTTGGTCCATCATACCTTAGTTTGTGCTAGCTTGCATGCTGGTAATGTATTACATGTGAAATTTCTGTTTTAACCAAATTAAAAATATGAGCTTCTTCACGGTTGAAAATATATGTGATGGAGGAGGGTAGTTTACATTTCAAAGATTCGATGTAAAACGCTCCCTCGCACACGCCCACATTAATTGAAGTTTTTGCTGTCCCTAGGACCTGCATTTAAAAGGTTTTGTTGCATAAACTTGACGTTATGAGTTTAATGATAAAAAATCATTACCCTGCCACATTTACAAAAGTATTTGAAAACATTTCTTAACCATACGTTTTTGTCTTCCTTTTACAGAATGTTATATTTATCAATAAGGAGCTTGTTGCCAGAAATCTTGCAAAATGGGTGGACATAAGAGACTGATTATATCCCGCTAAGGAAATGCATACAGAAACAGAGGCTGCCGATAGCAACAATAATAACATTGAATTGGACGTTGTTGTCGCTTACAACAGCAAAATTAGCAGACCAGAAATAAATCACAACAACAACAACATTAACTAAGTTCTCAAAACGTTTTTACCAACAGAATTTTAACACAAAAACAACACATAATACACTCACATACACACACCCACACACACGCTCTAATGGTAACTATTAAAGCCACAAAACAAATGCACTTAAGAATTGTAAAAGCCATATAATACCTTCAAAAGGTCTCTTATCTTGCTCTCACTCCGCAAAATATTTGAAACTATTTTAGAGTAGAACTCGATGAGAAAGCCGCCAACCACCATTAGAGATATTTAAGAAAGGTTGTTGCTGCAACCATTATTTATAATAATTAATTAAAGGCTTTAGTCAAGAATAACTCAAACAAACAAACAAACCATTCACAAATATTAAGAACAAGAAAGTAAAATATGCTAATATTTCATCACTTTTATTCAAATACAAGAAGTGAATGATGTCAAAAAAGAAAAGAGACAAAAGCCAAGAGTAGTTGTAGGTACATCTGGAAGAGAACCACACATGTTATACAAAATGCAGTCAGTCAGTGCTCTTTTAACTTAAACATAAATTAACATCAACAAGAACAACAAAAAGCTTTTATGTAGGCATCTTTTGTAAATATATACTATATAGGATTTAGTAATTAAATATAGTACATACACACAGAAACTGCAGCAGCAGAGGAAGAAGTAACAGAAGAAGTTGAAAAAAAAAAAACAACAAGAACAGAACAAAAAAAAAAAACTATTTTAAAATTCACTTCTTATGTGCTTATATTTTCATATTCCTCATGCTCCTTTTATTTATTATATTTTTTGTTTTTTTTTTTTTATTTTTGTTCAGCAGTCCTTTCTTAAGTTTTAAGTGACAAAAGAAACACAGAAGTTAGTCATTGTTATTTTTCTACTTTCTATGGCAATTTTCCCCCATACCCAATTTTAAACCATCATAACAAGACAAAATCAGTCAAATATTATCCTCTTAGAATGCAAAAAACAAAGCCCACAAGTTTTCATTGTGGTCAGTCTTTTCAAATTCACTTAAATCATGGAACTTACCATACTATTACATACATGTGTACATAACATTTATATCCTTCTTTTTTAGTTTTGTTTTCTTTTATATACAAACATACAAAAAATATATATTGTAATTTCAAAACAAGAATAATTACTGTTATGCGAAACGAGGAGGAGAAGAAGAAGACCGAGGCAGACAAATAAACAAACCACTGGGTCATGAGAAAAGCACATCAACAATATGAGTGTCTTAGGGATTACGTTTTCAGAGGAAAAGGAGTATAGAAAAGTTTCACCTGCCTGAAAATAAAACCATAACCTGTCCATAGGATTTTGTCCTCACTGCGAAAATGTTCAATATACAGAAAGAGGAGATCTAGCTACATAAATATATTATGTAACTTTTATAAAAAAATACACCTGACGTGCATTTTAGAGATGTGACGGGTTTCGATTGAATTTCCTTTTTAACACAATTTTTTAATCTCCCTCAACGCAAGTGTGAAATTCAGTACCAAGCAGAACAAGAATTCCCTTGTTAATTAGAATTAAACAATTGATTATAGTTCGGAAAATTTTCCTAGGAACATTATATTCAACATAAAGCTACAATTACGATTGAAATTCGTACTCTCGGTTTGTGGCTTGATTTGGAAATTGTATGGCATCAGGATATTGCATACCGGGGAGAAATTAATTTTTGGCGTTAGGATATTTATTTAACATCGAGAAAACAATAGTTTTTCTATACCCTCAGCCGTATTTGATAGGTCAAAATGTGCCTAGTCGAAATAACGCTTTTAGATCCTAGGTTTCTTTGGACCAAATCCGTTTCAGAATATTTGGAGTCGATCTAACGATGTCCGTCAGTCCGTCCGTCAGTCTGGCTGGCTGCTGCGCACGATAACTCTCGAAGGGAGTATCTGATTTGGTCCAAACTTGGTATATCGTAATGTTTTTTTTGTTAAACTTAGATCGAGTTCGGAGATGGGCAATATCGGTTCACTCCTGTTACCTCCCCCACAAGGGCGGAAATCTTCATAAAACATATTTTCTACACAGAAAGAGAAAGGATAACCCAATTTTGCTCCAACTTTGCAAATCCTAATATTTGCGTCAGTGCTCGGTCAGGTGCGAAAATTGACCATATCGGTCCACGCTATCAAGTACCTCCCCCACAAAGAGTCAACATTTTGAATAATTACAACTCTCATAAAATGTGATGTAATAGTCCGATTGTCAGGTTCTCTTTATATTTCACACATACAAACATTTTTTGCTAACACAAGATCTGTTGTGAAGATGCTATATATCTGCGAACCCCTTCTAGTACCTCACCCACAAATGGTCACAATTTTCAATAATTTTATAATATAAATTGCAAAAAAAACTCAGCGATTCTTTACAACTTGCTATATCTAAATATATGTCTCTCAACCTGAAACCTTAGATGAATATTGAATTTATAATTTCCCATAAATTGGATATAAATGTTCGATTTTCTTATAATTTTGGCGAAGGAAGTTAGTCCAAACCTGGCACGTATTTAGGTCTGATACGAAATCAACAACATTGGCCCATTCTTTCAGTTTGAATAATCATAACATAAGTCAAAATATTTTTAAATAATCGAACATTGGCTGAGGGTATACATCTGTCGGCAAAACCAACCGATACTTTTTTACTTGTTGTTTTTCATAGCCTCAAAACCTAAAATCTCTTTTCGATGTTCATCCCAAGCAATTAATCTATAATTTTAACAATTTGACGAGGAAAGAGAAAAAAACATTTCAAAATTCAAAGAAACTACCCATGATTTTATAGCTTAAAGTGTATGATTCGCGCATTTCAAAATTCAAAGTAACTCCCCATGATTTTATAGCTTAAAGTGTATCATTCGGACCAGAAAAACGTTTCAAAATTCAAAGTAACTTCCCATGATTTTATGGCTTATCATTCGGACCATCTTCTTATTTGTACGCCTAAAGACAGCCTTCGATTAATTATTAAAATCATTATCTGTTGCCTTGTTTGCCTTTTTCTCCTCCACAGTGACATGTTTTTTCCTTGATACGTTCTTGAAATATTCAAGTATTTTTTTCCTTCTTAATTATTTTTGTTTTTAAATTAAAATTTCTTCACAGATCTTCAATTTTAAAAATTTACTTTTTTTTGCTAGTAATTTAAGCCGACATTGCAAAAGAGGAGGAGTAACAGAATATATAGATACACATAACAATAATATTTATTTTGAAATTACAATGCCTTTTTTAAAATGATGATAAAAATGGCTTTGTTATATTATTAAAAGAAATATCTAATGCTATTATTATTTAGTTTTCTTTATTTTTTTTTTTTAAATAGAATGATGAGAATATTTTGTAGGCTTAGTGTTAATCTTTCTAAACGTAATATTAATTATTGTATTTTATTTTATTATAATTATCATTTTAGTTAAAAGAACAACAACAAAACAAGTTATTACATTAACCTGCCGCCGGAGAGTAAGGGGTTGTGCTATTTTATTTTTGTATACCTTGTCTCTAGCCCAGACCTTTTACCTATCTATTCTACAAATATCACTTCTCACTCACTATTATATTGTTACATTTGCTACATCCTATCCACATTCATTCAAACCTATTTTTTGTTTTTCTTTTCTATCATCCATCACCCACCACAACATTGAATGCATCCCGTTGTAAAATGAAGTAATAAAATGAAAGAAAGAGTAAAGTTTTTGAAAACAAAATCCCAAATTATTATTTTTTTCTATTGACTTTTACATTGGTTTTTCGGTTATTTTTTCTTTTCGTTACTATGGGCATTATTTTTCCTAGAAATATATAAATAAAAAACAACAACAACAGAATCCACAAACACACAAACAATTTGTAAAATATTTCTATCTATATACAGAGTCAACTCTTACCCACACACACACAACCATTATATACATACATAAATGCATATATTCTTCGTTTTTTTTTTTATAAAAATAAATAAAAATCAACAAATACACCTAAACCAAGTAATGAAAGATTTAAAAACAAAATACAATGAAAGAAAGAAATATTAAAATACATTGCATATATTTTTTGCTATATAAGTTATTTAGAGTTTTACATGAACAAATTATATAATGATTATATATAATATACAAAAATATAAAAATAAATAAGAAACAATAAAACATAAAACCAACAATAGGCAACCCAATCCCATTTTGAAAAAAACTAAATCTACCAAATTAAAAAGAAAAATAAATTAATGCAGGAATTTAATTGAAAAGATTGAATTGTTATATACTTAATATACAACATTTGCAAAAAGAAAAAAAAAACAACAAAAAGAAAACGCGATAATCTTTATAAGCATTACTGCGCAAACCAATGACAATTGCTTCAGTTGTCATTATTTTCTACACAATGATGCCGACGAAAAAAAAGATCCCGGAAAACTTAAGCAATAGTTTGGAAATACATTAAAAAAAGAAAAATAAAATAAAAACTGATATGTGCTAATAACAACAATTTCAAATAAAAATAAAATAATAAAAAATGATCCATAAAAATAAAATTCGTTAAAAAAAGTAAACAACATGTGTTTTTACTATTACTACCATAGAGGGTGAATTTTGAAGTTTCTTTTCAATTGTATGGAATATACTTTTTTTTTTAGGCTTTGGAGAATTCAAGCTGGGTTCTAGGCCTAATGGGAGGGAGAGAGAGATTTTAAGTTGCTAATTCTAGTGCTTTTGTTTTGTATAAAAATAAAGCGTCCTAAATTAATTATAGTCTATGTCTATTCAGAGATTAGAAGTTTGGAAACACAATTCGGAATGGCCAATTTCAGCAATGTTTCTTGGCCGCGTTTTATTCAATATATTCTATATCTATAAAAGAGGAAAATGAAATCAAAAGGGGTAGCGGAGATAGTTTAAAAAAAAATACTAAAATAATTTAAAGAAAACGCTGTATATGGTAAAAAAGGCTTAACTCTAGTTAAGTAAAAACTCTTAATTTTTTTTGAAAGTTTTTTCTTGGGGGACGGACCCGGGACCTCAAATTTTTGACCCGACCGTGTCAAAAAGACCGTGTTCAAGACTCTTGGTTTTTTTACATCCAAAAAAATCAATAGTCGATCGAGGTCGATCAGGGTTCAAGGTATGAGATTTGCAGTTGCAACACAAAAGAGCCCAGCAACCTGTGTCACCGATACGAAAGTTGTAGGCAATTGCAGAGAATATTCTCAACTAGAAAGTGCCATATTCTTCGTCAGAGTTCAAGGTATGAGATTTGCAGTTGCAACACAAAAGAGCCCAGCAAACTGTGTCACCGATACGAAAGTTGTAGGCAATTGCAGAGAATATTCTCAACTAGAAAGTGCCATTATCTTCGTCAGAGAAAAGCCCAACTTAAAATTTTAGACTAAATCCAGCAATTCGTGTTGGGTTATTTTAGTTCGGAAAATGCATAATTTGTGCAGCTTGACAAAATCTTTTAATCTAAACTTCAAACATCTGCCTAAATTTTTAGGTTTTATATATTTTTTGTCCAAAACTACTTCAACGTCTCCATATGTAAACCCTAGAAACTAACAGTAACCTCAATGTCAAATTACAGAATTTTAACTCTATCCTTTCATTATACCCTCAGCCATATGGCTAGAGTGGGTATATATCATTTGATAGATCAAAACGTGCCTAGTCGAAATAACGGTTTTAGACCCTAGTCGATCTAGCGATGTCCCTCTGTCTGTCTGTCTGGCCTATTTTGTCAAATGTAGATCGAGTTCGGAGATGGGCAAAATCAGTCCACTCCTTCTGGTAATTCCCCACCAAATGTCAGCATTTTCAAAGAAAATAAATTTCTCCTAATATTTGCATCAGTTCTAGGTCAGGTGCGAAAATTGACAATGTCAGTGATGTAAGAGTCCGATTGTCTTCACATTTCACACATCACAATAATTTTATTAACCCAAGGTCTGGTGATAAGATGGGATACATCGATCTACTCATTCCGGTAAATCCCCCACAAAAGGTCGAAATTTTGAAAAAAAAATCTGCACAGAAATAGAAGCAATAATCCGATTTGGCTCCAACTTTGCAAATCCTAATATTTGCCTCAGTTCTCGGCCAGTTGCGAAAATTGATAATATTGGTCCACTCCATCAAGTGCTTCCCCCACAAAGAATCCAAATTTTAAATAGTTATAACTCTTATAAAATGTGATGTAAGAATCCGATTGCCTTAAAATTCCACACATTCCAATATTTTTAAAAACTCAAGATCTGGTGTTAGGATGGAATATATCGGTCAACTCCTTCCCCCACAAAAGATAGAAATTTTGAATATCCATTAAGCTCATAATACGCGAAATTAATATCCGGTTCCATTCAGACTTGGTACATATCAATATTTCCATCAACACAAGATCTGTTATAAAGATGGAGATAGGACCATTTTTGCTGATACTTCCCTCACTTAGGATTCAAGATTTTGAAAAAAGGAAGTAAAATAATCATCAAAATCTCTTCAAATTACAGGCACAAACCTTTTTGCTAACCAGAAACCTGAGATGAATATGGAATTTATCGAAATTTATGATTTCGCAAAAAAATTGATATCAATCCTCGATTTTCTGTAATTTTGTCCATACCAATATTTATACCCTCCACCTTGGAAAGGAGGGTATATTAACTTTGTCATTCCGTTTGTAACATCCTTAAATATTCGTCGTAGACCCCATAAAGTATATATATTCATAATCAGCATAAAATTCTAAGTCGATTTAACGATGCCCGTCTGTCTGTCTGTCTGTTGAAATCACGATACAGTATTTCGGTATTTTGATTATTTATGTCACATTTTTTCACGGATTTGTCTGAAAATTGGTACTTGTAGGTCATAATGGGTCCCTGTGCGTGTGGCAAAACATTGCATATATGGGTCCACGTTTTGGTATAGCCCCCATATAAAAGTACCTTCTGATATTCGGTATTTTAATTTTTTTGCCACATTTTTCACGTATTTGTCTAAAAATTGGTTGGTCATAATGGGTTCCAGCTCCGGTGGCGAAACATTGCATGTATGGGTCCATGATTTGGTATAGCCCCCATATAACGGTACCTCCCAATATTCGGTATTTTGATGGTTTTTGCCACATTTTTTCACTGATTTGTCTAAAAATTGGTACATTGTATGTATAGGTCTACGTTTTGATATAGTCCCCATGTAACGGTACCTCCCAATATTCGGTATTTTGATGATTTTTGACACATTTTTTACGAATTTCTCTGAAAATTTGGTAGTTGTAGATCATAATAGGTCCCAGTTCGTGTGGCGAGTCATTGTAATTATAGGTCCACGTTTTGGTATAGCCCCCATGTAACGGTACCTCCCGACATTCGGTGATTTGATGATTTTTGCCACATTTTTCACGGATTTGTCTGAAAATTGGTATTTGTAGTCATAATGGGTTCTAGCTCCGTTGGCGAAACATTGTATGTATAGGTCCATGATTTGATATAGCCCCCATATAACGGTACCTCCCGATATTAGGTATTTTGATGGTTTTTGCCACATTTCTTCTACTGTTTCCTTTACCCTAAGGTGGAGGGTATTAAAAGTTTGGCCCGGCCGAACTTAATGTTTTTTTTTCACTTGTTTTATCTGTATTAGATGAAGGAAGTATGAAAATGGAATACTTAAGGCACAAGTACATGAAAAGCTTGAAGTCATGGCTAGGCATATTAATGTCAAATTATAATGGAAAACGACGGCAGGATTTTGGTGCGGCTCTGTAATCCCTTTATGAAATGTCACAAAATATGCCTAGCCATACTTACACCCTTAAGTCGTCTATATCTGGCACCTCATGCACATTTTAACATTTTTTAAAATAAGTGAAAGAAGCAGTCGATACAATCTAAACCTGGCACGACGCATTATTTATATCATATTTATTTTGATCCGATACGAAATGGACAATATTGGCCCATTCCTTCGGAACCTACTCCATAGAGGGTCAAACGTTTGAATAATCTCGGTCTGTCAGTCATTATCTCACTACTCTTTTTTAAATTTAGATTGATTACACCTCATCCTTGCACAGTCTGAAAATGTAATAATCAAATTCTTGATTACCCCTTTTAACAATTCATATCTTTTTTATTTTTCTGAGAGAGTAGTGATATATTTCTTCGAGCTAAAGATACCGGCCAGTCGACCCGTACATCGAATAAGAAGGTTCGTCATGCCTCATCTTCATTCCTATAGAACTGTTTGCGCGTTTTATATATTCTCGCCCTAAGCCATCCGTTGATTGATGTCATCAGGCCCCGGCCTCCCAAATTTATATGGTTGGTATTGATTGCCAACAAAATTCTGGCCAATTTGAGATTTGCTAGCTCCAATCTTGAAAAATTGGATACAGAGTTGGCGTCGAAATGATTCTGAACATCCCCAATAGAATTTTTCAGCAAAATAGTCCAGTAAAAGAACATCATGAATCATCTTTATTCTTGTCATAAAATTTAAGATATTTCGAGTCGATAAAAAGTTATAAAGTACGATGTATATTGGGTATACTAAATATGTTTTTTTATTGTTTAATTTGTTTTTACAGATCAACGTTGTTTTGATTTGTTAAAATTATTGAATGTTTCCTGGAATTTATGAATGGCCAAATTGAGATAACTGAGGTTGTTCTCTATGTGAAGTACAAATTTTCGAGATAATGGTAACGACAGAAATATTTTGAAAACTTTTTGGATAATTATCAATGATTATTCCCACATAAAAATCTGTGAAGAACAATGGGAAACAGCATAAATACCATACAAATAAGTCACAAGTTTAATTATGACCCCAATTTAACCTGGGACTTTAATTGGTCCGGTACCTTTGAGAGTGAGATGAGATGTAAGCGATTTTTATACCCTCATCCATATGGCTAGAGAGGGTATATATCATTTGATATGGCCAAAACGAACCTCATTGAAATAACGTTTTAATACCCTAGGTCTCTTTGGACCAAATCCGTTTCAGAACATTTGGAGTCGATTTATCGCACGATGACACTCGAAGGGATTTGGTCCAAATTTGGTACAACGTAATATTATTATAAAACTTAGATCAAGTTCGGAGATGGGCAATATCGGTCCACTCCTTCTGGTAACTCTTCCACAAAAGCTCGAAATTTTCCAAATAATATTTTACTGCACAGAAAGATAAAGGATAATCCGATTTTGCTCCCACTTTGCAAATCATAATATTTGTATCAGTGCCAGGTCAGATGAGAAAATGGACAATACCGGTCCACTTCATCAAGTATCTCCCCCACAAAGGGTCAACATTTTGAATAATTATAACTCTTATAAAATGTGATGTAAAATACCGAATGTCTTCAAATTACACACATCACAATATTTTTATTAACCAATATAGGATATATCGGCCCACTCCTTCTGGTACCTCTCCCACAAGGGGTCAAAATTTTGAATATCCATGAAACTCATAAAGCGCACAATTAACATCTGATTTCACTCAGACTTGGCACATCTCAATATTTCTGTCAACACTAGATCTGTTATAACGATGTTAGAGATCGGACCATTCCTTATGGCACATCCCCCACAAAGTCTCAAAGTTTTGAATAGCCAAAACGATTATAAAATCCGAAATAAGCATCCGGTTCTCTTTATATTTCACACATCCCATTATTTCTATTAACCCAAGGTCCGGTGTAAAGACGGGATATATCGGTCCACTTCTTCTGGTACCTCTCCCACAAATGTTAAAAATTTTTAATATCCATGAAGCTTATAAAACGCAAATTTCTTCTGGTACGTCCCCCACAGAGGATTCAAGATTTTGAAAAACAAAACGCTCAAAGAAAGCGAAATATGCATCCAACTCTCATTAAATTTCACACATACAAACATTTTGCTAACAAAAGGTCTGTTGTGAAGATGATATATATCTGCGAACTCCACAAAGGGTCACCATTTTTTTACATAGTGGTAAGGGTATGTCTTATGTCTTTGTGCATTTGTATGTAACATGGTGATGGAGATAGGCCCATAGTTACTTTTGAGTATCTTCATAGAATCACTTTCTGTGTCGATTTATGCATGTCAGTCCGTCTGTCCATGTATTTTTGTGAACAAAATGCAGTTCGCAATCGGATAATAGATTGAGATGAATTTTTACAAACAAGAATTGTTTGGCCCAAGACGAGCCCTATTGAATCGGTTCAAAATTGGATATACATCTAACTTTCACCGATTTCGGATTAATCGTGCACCAAATGGAAAATATCAGTCCAAATTAACTAAATATTGGCAATTCCGACTGAAATCATCCTAGAAACAAGGACTCCAAATTTGATGAAAATAGGTTCAGATATAGTTATACCTCCCATATATATGTTTCCTCCGATGTGGGGTTTTAAGTACCTCACATGCGTAATATTCTTTCCACAACAATGATCATTGGTATCAGATACAGCTCAGAAATAAGTGCCTAAAATTTTGTCTAGATAGGTTCAGATCTATATATAGTTCCCGTATATATCTTAAGTACATCAAAATTGGAGAAAATCGTTTCAGATATAGCTCCCATATATACAGGGTGAGATGAAACCAACTCCAGACTGCTGTCATTTTTAAGCCACTTGTCCGACAGCTGTTAAAATTATTCCAGTGACAGCTCATTATATTGTATACAAGCGTACAAAAGCATTTTAATAAGAATTTTCCAAAAAAAAAAAATTATTCGTGATGGAATTCAAGCGTGATAGTGTGATTTCTTTATATTTGGCTAGATAACCAAAGTGGCTATCGTTAGAGCACTCCAGCATTTAAATGTTAATAAACCTTTTGTGTCTCGTACCATCGCTCGTTACTGTGATACTGGTAGCGTAGCCCGACATCAAGAAAGTTGACGGAAGAAAACAGCAACATCAGCAGAAATGGTTCGAAAAGTAAACAAGCGACTTGATCGAAACCCGCGTTGCAGTGGCCGAAAAATTGCTCGTGAGCTGAACATCGCGATCGCAATATTCCATTCGGCAAATATTGAAAAATGAGTTCGGGGTAAAGCCAATGAAAATCCAAAAAGTTCAAGTACTTACACCGCAACATAAAGAAAATAGACTCAAAAGAGCTAAAGAGTTGCTTCGCTTGGCGGAAAGTGGTGAACTACCAAATTTGGTATTCTCCGATGAGAAATCATTCGTTTGCCAGCAGTTTGTAAACAAACAAAATGATCGTGTGACCAATTCGAACAAAGCTAAACTTATTCTTAAATTTCCCGACATTTTTTTGCGTTCATTTAATAAAATTAAAAAAAATGTAAAAAAATATGGCGTTTGACTTTGCTGCAGTTTTTTTTTATCTTACCCTGTATTAAGCATGTGAGTGACTTAAAACCCCAAATCGGATGAAACATGCAGGGTGAGATAAAAAAAAACTGCAACAAAGTCAAAAGCCAACATTTTTACATTTTTCTTTCAAATTTTATTGAATGAAAGCAAAATTTGTTTTCTCACCAAAATGCTTTTGTACTCTTGTATACATAATAATGGGCTGTCACTGGAATAATTTTAACAGCTGTCTGGCGAGTGGCTTAGAAATGACAACAGCCTGGCTTAGAAATGACAGCAGTTTTTTCATCTCGCCCTGTATGCCCTCCACAGCAATGATATTTGATACTGGACATCAGATATAGCTCGCAACATCTCTGCCAAATTTTATTGAGATTATTTCAGATTTTTATATAGCTTCGATCGGATTTTTATATAGCCGGCCCGCCCGACTTTTGATCTTTCCTAACTGGTCAATACTATTATCTGTCATAAATTTCGATCAAGTGAGCGATATAAAGTGAAGGAAGTAACCAATTTTGTCGAAACCGTTTATATAATATTTATTTAAGTCCGATACGAAATACGATTCCTTCGGAACGTACTCCATAGAGGATCAACAACATGAATAATTATAACACAAGACAAAGCATATTTAAATAATCGAACAGTAGCTGAGGGTATACATCTGTCGGCAATACCGACTGATACTCTTTTATTTGTTTTTTTTTTTTAATTATTTGTCTGTTTTTTTTTTTCAAAGGCTTGCGGCTGTTTTGTGTTTTTTGTTTACAGCTATTTTAAATGTAAATAAACGTTACACGAACGCAGTTGCCAATTTTAGTACGGACTACAACAGTTGTATTTTAAGGAGCATAAAGCAGTACTGTATGCCAAATTATTTAGATTTGACATTTATTTAAAAAATTCTAGTTTTGAGTTGATTTAATGTTGTAATAAATCGAGGTCTAGTCTAAATGGGATTTAAGACTACTCCAGTACAAAGTTGCATTTTTCTACTGCCTTTGAAGTTAAACTACCTTTCTGGTTGTGTTATGAGTGAATCTTTCTCTTCTCATAAAAGAATAAATATTTATATGTGTATGCAAGGTAGATCTACCTTGTGTGTATGTATATCCCCCCCCCAATGCAGTTCCCATTACCAATTTAGTTGTCGTAAAACATTACTGGAATCGTCATCCTAGATTCATAATTTGGGTACAATAAATGTTGGCTCTTATCATCCAAATGTTTATTTTTGGAATTTGATCGCGCATTATTATAATCAGAACAAGGAGTGTCATTGTATTTATGGATCAATGGGCGATAATGACACAATTCTTATGGCTGTAATTAAGAAAATGTGACCTCTTGCGATTTACGCAGACAATAAATATTGTTATTGGAGTTACAGATGAATAAAGTGGATACAAAATTTCGTTTTAAATTGGAAAGATATAGCTTATTTGATTGTTTTATTGGCGATCGTTGTAAGATAATTAACGCCCGGGAGCAAGCGTTCAATAGTGTATGATAATCGCTTGAGCTGTTGGTTTGGTAAAAAAAATGCAGAATTTTTATGTTAAATAAATCAAGAATGTTATATTTATAAAAATCCAAGCCGAAATGGATTTTTATAAAAATCATTAAAAATATCGAATGTGAATGTTGTGGCAATACCACCATCGTCAGTTACTAATGTTATTCGAAAAAAAAAAAATGCCGAACAAAAAGTATCCACCTTAATTTCTACCGATTTCGGTAGTTAGTAAAAAAACCAAAACTAACAAAGACACACTTTAGAGCTATAAATTTGGAATTTAATAATGCAAACATATCAGTAAGGGCGTGTCTTTATTTTTATAGAACAACGTGCGATAAGGAACCGTTCTTATGGTATTGCCTATTTCATAATCACCCATACGAAGTGATACGGTAAATCTATTTATGCAGACAATAGAAATTATTATTATTATAATTGGCATTCAAGGAGAGTGATCTGGATATACTACGTTGTTTCGAATTTTAGAAGGCATGTACTTGTTTGCTTTCTTGATTGGTGTTTGCTGCAAAACTATAAACATAATTATACCCTCAGCCATATGGCTAGAGAGGGTATATGTATATCATTTGATACGGACAAAAGTTGCCTCGTCTAAATAACGGTTTTAGACCATTTGGACCAAATTCGTTTCACGACATTTGGAGTCGATCTAGCGATGTCTGTCCGTTCGTCTGGCTGGCTGATGCGCACGATAACTCTCGAAGGGAGTATCCGATTTGGTCCAAAGTTGGTACATCGTAATATTATTGTCAAACGTAGATCGAGTTCGGAGATGGGCATTATCGGTCCACTTCTTCTGGCACCTTCCCACTAATTGCAAAAAATTTCAAAGAAAATAATTTACTGCACAAAAAGAAAAAGGATACTCCAATTTTGTCCCAACTTTGCAAATCTTAATATTATCATAAAGGGCTACAATGGTAAAATGGATAATGTCGGTCCACTCCATCAAGTACCTCCCCCACAAAGTGTTAAAATTTTCAATAATTATAACTCTTATAAAATATGATGTATGAGTCCAATTATCTTCAAATTACACACATCTCACATACAGGGTGAGATGAAAACAAGTAAAAAAGCTGTAAGTTCGGCCGGGCCGAACTTTAAATACCCAAAATACAAATTTGGCAATTTCCAAAAAAAAAAAAAAAAAAAAAAACAAAATCCGTTAAAAATTCTGTTAAAATCTTAAAAATACCAAATGCTTATACGACGACGTGGACCAGCATAGGCAACTTTTGTCATAAGTTATTACAATATTTAAATGCGAAATTTGAAGAAAAATCTGTTTATAATGTAGCTAAAATCATCAAAATACCGAATATGGGGGGTACCGTTATATGGGGGCTATACGAAGACTTGGACCTGCACAAACAATTTTCTGGCATGGGCTGAAGTATCCATTACGAACTTCACATGCGAAATTTGCAACAATCCCGGTAAATAATGTCGCTAAAATCATCAAAATACCGAATATCGGGGGGTACCGTTATATGGGGTATCCATTGCGAACTTCAAATACCAAATTTGAAACGATTCCAGTAAACAATATCGCTAAAATCCAATATCGGGGGGTACCGTTATATGGGGGCTATACGATGACGTGGACCTGCACAGATAATTTTCTGTCTTAGGCTGTAGTATCCATTACGAACTTCAAATGCCAAATTTGAAACAATTCCGGTGAATAATGTCTCTAAAATCATCAAAATACCGAATATCGGGAGGTACCGTTATATGGGGGCTATATGATAACTTGGACCTACATGGTCCTGCCTACTGGCAAAATATACACGTGTGCAAAATTTTAGCCTTCTATCTCAATTTGTTCGAAAGATAGCGTGATTAGAACAGACAGACAGACAGACGGACATGGCTAAATCGTCTTAGAATTTTACGCTGATTAAGAATATATATACTTTGTTGGGTCTGACATGAGTATTTCGAGGAGTTACAAACGGAATGACAAAATTAATATACTTTCCATAGTATGGTGGAGGGTATAAAAATTGCAACAAAGTCAAACGCCATAATTGTTTCATTATTTTTTAAATTTTATTGAATAAAGGCAAAAATTGTCGGAATAGAATTAAATTTTAGAATAAGTTTAGATTTGTTCGAATTGGTCACCTTTGGCATGAATTATGGCCTTCAAACGGCCAATGAAACCGTCACACGCTGCCCGAATGTTGCTCTGCGTTATTTTGTCCCATTCCCAACGAAGTGCTTGATAGAGGTGATCGACTCTTTGGTATTTTTTAGTGTCAACCTTGCTTTCCAAAATATTCCAGATACAATGGACCAACGGATTGGTATCCGGAGATTTTGGTGGCCATTGTGCTCTGGAAATGAAGCGAGGAACCTCATTTTGTAACCATTCTTGGGTGGCGTGTGCTGAGTGCGAGGGTACTGAATCCTATTGGAATGTCCAAGGTCTGCGGCCAAAATGTTTGCGTGGCCAAGGCTTTAATACACCTTCCAGAATATTTTCGCGATAATATTCGGCATTTATTTTGACGCCACTGTCGATTAATATGAGCCGAGAACGAACATCGGCTGTTATGGCGGCCCACACTATCACCATGACCGGCGCTTGAGTTCTGGTGGCCAGCCGAAGGTGCACATTTTCAGCTGAGCTCTTTGGCAAGTAAACACGATCATTTTGTTTGTTTACAAACTGCTGAACAACGAATGTTTTCTCATCGGAGACGGAAAAACCAAATTCGGCAGTTCACCACTTTCGACCATGCGAAGCAACTCTTTAGCTCTTTTGAGTCTATTTTCCTTCTGTTGCGGTGTGAGTTCTTGCACTTTTTGCAATTTTTCAATGGCTTTACTCCGAGCCCATTTTTCAATATTTGCCGAATGGAATATTGCTATATGTTCAGCTCACGAGCCATTTTCGGCCACGCAACGCCGGTTTCGATCAAGTCGCTTCTTTTCTTTTCGAACCATTTTTGCTGATGTTGCTGTTTTCTTCCATCCACTTCCAGAATAACTTTTTTTCTGGAAAATTCTCACCAAAATGCTTTTGTACGCTTGTAAACAATATAATGAGCTGTCGCTGGAATAATTTTAACAGCTGTCGGACGAGTGGCTTAAAAATGACAGCAGTCTGAAGTTGGTTGGAGTTTTTTGATAAAAGAACGAAGGAGATTTATGTTAACTTAGTTCAATTCCGGCCCATAGTTTATATATGTCACCCTACGCTCATATGTTCTTTTGCGAAGAAGACAGCCGATGACCAGTCAAAAAGCGTTTTATGTATTCTCACCTTAGTATGTTATGCCATGATGCCAAGCGGCTTATGTACCATCACCTTTACGGTGAATATACGAATTGGTCCAAACTTTTCACATCTCAATATTTTTTCAAATTTGTTTTGTGCCCCGTACCACAATGTGGAATAGATTATAAATTGTTTAAAGTTATATTTCACACTTCCCTACCTTATCAAATGCCTCTCGTGCGACTTGCGAACTCATTTAACATTGGCAGTGAAATTCTTGTTAGTCGTTGTGGGATTCGGCGGATAATCATTTGAAATGTTACTATCATGATAATGAGATTTGTTGGTCTGTTGTTGGTGCTGCTGCTCTTTCGCCGGTATCGGGCTGTTGGCCGTTGGCGTTGGCTGCAACCGTTTTACAGTTTATTTTCTGTCATAACTTATTGATATTTTGTTGAACAAAAAATCATTTCATTTCATTTCAATCCATTCATTCAATTCGTTTCATTTAATTATTAATGTTCGCTTGAGGTAATCGGTAGTAACTCTAAAACCTTTCAACGACTCGCATCGCATCGTAGCGTTTGAACGGAACGGGCCCTTGAGTCGGTGTTTTGCCAGTGGCACTTGTTGTTTTTACCCACTGTTAACATTAGTTGGCGTGCCATCCCATCCATCGTAGCGTGTTGTAGAACTTAAGTGTTATAATTTACCTGGGAATATTTCAATCCAATTGAAATTTGTGTTAAAAACAACGTTGTTATTGAAATTAGCGGCAAAAAATGCGAAATACAATGGCAAAAACAACAACCACAACAAATTTATTTTAATATTAATAATAAATAAACGCGAACGGTGAATGAATCGAAACGACATTGCAACATTAATTGTGTCCAGTAATTAGAGTTTTGAAAAAAAAAAAAAAAAAACAAAAACAAACGGCAACAAAAGAGTTTAAAATTAATACAAAAACTAAAGTTTTTTTTTTCAAATACCCAACATGGAGGTCAACACTAATGAAAACAATGGCCGTGTTACAACAACTGTGTCCATCGAAGTAAATATTATTAATATTGAATTTTTTTAAATTTTCTTTATTTTGAAATACAAAATATTTTAAAATTGGTATATTACCCAATCACGAATGGTGTTGAGTAATATGAAGGCAAGAGAAAAGTTGAAAATAAAATGAGTTTTTGTAAAAGTTTTTAGATGGACTGGATTTTAGTTGCGGATATCCACAACAAATATACATTTATAAAATATTTACAAAATAATAAAAAATCAATAATTTATAACGAAAGTAGCAAAATATATCCTTTTTTTAATGGTAAATCGAATAAAAGAAAGAATTGAAATTCGTAGTACAGTTAAACTTTTCAAAAAACCATAAAGTGTTTAAGGCCGTTGTATGGGGGCCATACCAAAACTGGAACCTCCATAGACAATTTTTTACTTCAAGGATTGTCATCTACCAAATCTTTTTAAATACCAAATTTGAAACAATATTGTGGGTAAATGTGTCTAGGATTATCAAAATACCGAGTATCGGTGGGTGTTCTTACATGTGCGCAATAGGAAAACGTGGACCTTAATTTTCAATGTTCTGTCGCCGGAGGTAGAACCCATTATGGACTACAAATACACATTTTTTTATCCCTAGAAAATGTGGAAAAAATCATCAAAATACCGAATATTGGGAGGTACTGTTATACGTGGGCTATACCAAAACGTAGACCTATATATACTATGTTCCTCGTAGAACCCATTACGAACTATAAATACAAATTTTTAGACAAACCCGTGAAAAAAATGTGGCGAAAATCATCAAAATACAGAATATCGTGAGGTAACGTAATTTGGCGGCCAAAACGTGGACCGATATATCTCATTTTCAATACCAACCATCGTAGACACAATACAAATTGTTCTGACATCGTTAACTCGACTTAGAATAACTAGACTTAGGATCTACCTCCTATATGGCTCCACTCTTTCATATAACCCCTCCTGTTTTGGCGATTTTAGCCACGGTTTCTAACACAATAGCTTAAGATTCCGTATTTGGAGTTCAGAATGGGTTCTACCTATTGTGGCAGATTTTCAACTTAAAAGTTTGTTATTCACACTGCAGTTATAATTGTTATTGTCCCCATAGAACGGAATTATTTTTGAACACATTTTCAACAGAATTACAACTCGGTGTTTTGATTTCGTTAAGGTTTCCGGACTTTTTTAATTTTTTATGCTAAAACTAGTTTTTACTCCGGGAAATTCGATAAGAAAAAATTAGTAAAGGTGAGAATACATAAAACGCTTTTTTGACTGGCTTAAGTCATTGGCTGGCATTTTCGTAGAGGAACAAAGGAGTTTTAGGCTGAAAAGCAATGTTTTTTATACTCTACACCACATAGTGGTAAGGGTATTATGTCTTTGTGAATTTCTTTGTAACTTGGAGAAGGAAACGAGATAGACCCATAGTTACTTTTGAGGATCTTCATAGAATCACTTTCTGAGTCGATTTATGTATGCCCGCCCATCTGTCCGTCCGCCCATCCGTCCATGTATTCTTGCAGGTCCAAATGCAGGTCGCATTTATAATCCAATTGAGCTGAATTTTTTCAAACAATATTTGTTTGTCCCAATGACGAAACCTATTGAAATTGGTGATATTCGGTGATATTTGTTGAAAATCAGTTCAGGTATAGCTATAGCCTCCATATATATGTATCATCCGATTTGGTGTTAAATTCTTTCATATTCGTAATATGCATTCGACAATAATGATTTTTGGTACCAGATATCTTATAGAGCTCAAGATCGGTTCAGATTTGGATATAGCTCCCATACATATCTTTTATCCGATTTCAGGTTTATTCTGCAAATAATGGCTAATATCAGCTCATTTATTGGAACTCGGCTCCGATATATATTTTTTAATATAATCCTTCTCGAAGTGATATCATGCACTCTATAGCATTGTTATATGGTTTAAAAGATAAAAATGTCTCTGCCAAATTTAGTGAAAATCGATTCAGACTTGGATATGCCTACCATATATAAGTTTCATCTGAAACCAAACTATAACCGCTCTACAGCCAAATGTTGATGGGTGGTATGATCTACTTCAAATAAATTCTTTTGTTACGGGAGCTCTACTAAATATGCATGGTGGTGTAGGGTATCATATAGTCGCCCCTTTTGACTTTTCCTTAATGGGCTTTCTCTTATTATTAGTTTCTGCTAATGAAGTAAGGTCACTTGCCAGTTAAGTAAAAATTTTGAAAGTTTTGAATTTTTAAAGATCAATGGATAGTTTTAATTTCTCTGTAACAGAATCGTATGTGTAAATGTAGTGATGTTTCCTATAGGCTGTTGGATATGGACAGTTTTTACTTGTTTGTTTTAGGTCCCTTATACCTCAAATTAAAACACGCAATTATTAATTGATTGATCTCTTAAATTGACGAATTCGTTGGATTCTACGGTATTTTAAATTCAAAATGAATTGACATTAAGGGGATTTTTTTTTGGTATTTAACATTTTTAAGAGAAAATCACATTTGGATGATTTGCGTATTTGCAAATGCGTAATTCGTACATACGAAATGTATATATTTTATGTGCTGTCATGCATGATTATTAAAACAAAAGGCGTCTAATGAAATTTTTAGTGTCATGTTAGGTGTTTTACCTGTAATTTCTTCTCCAAACAGTGTCATTGAGAAAAATTATTGTGGATGATTTAGTTTTCTAGAAATTTAAAAAAAAGATAAAAACAATGCGATATTTTGAATAAATGCCGAATATTATCCCGAAAATATTCTGAATGGTGTATTAAAGCCTTGGGCACGCAAACATTTTGGCCGCAGACCTTGGATCTTCCAAAAGGACTCAGCATCATTGCTCTCAGCATAGCGCCATAATATTTACATTTTTTTTAAATTTTATTGAATTTTTATTGAATGAATTTCAAATTTTAGAATAAGTTTAGATTTGTTCGAATTGGTCACCTTTGCCACGAATTATGGCCTTCAAACGGCCAATGAGACCGTCACACGCTGCCCGAATGTTGCTTTGCGGTAATTTGGCCCATGCCCGGCGAAGCGCTTGCTTGGGGTTATCGACACTTTGGTATTTTTTAGTGCCAATCTTGCTTTTCAAAATACTCCAGACACAATAGTCCAAAGGATTGGCATCCGGAGATTTTGATGGCCATTGTGCGCTGGAAATGAAGCGAGGAACCTCATTTTGTAGCCATTTTTGGGTGGCGAGTGCTGAGTCCTGTTGGAATGTCCAAGGTCTGCGGCCAAAATGTTTGCGTGCCCACACCTTCCAGAATATTTTCGCTATAACATTCGGCATTTATTCTGATGCCACGGTCGATTAATACGAGCGGAGAGCGACCATCGGCTGCTATGGTGGCCCACACCATCACCATGTCCGGCGCTTGAGTTCTGGTGGACACCACCAACCGAAGGTGCAGCTTACCTCTTAGGCAAGTAAACACGATCATTTTGTTTGTTTACAAACTGCTGGCCAACGAATGTTTTCTCATCGGAGAAAACCAAGTTCGGCAGTTCACCACTTTCGGCCAAGCGAAGCAACTTTTTAGCTCTTTTGAGTCTATTTTCTTTCTGTTGCTGTCAAAGTTCTTGCACTGTATGCAATTTTAATGGCTTTACCCCGAGCTCATATGTCAATATTTGCCGAATGGAATATTGCCATATGTTCAGCTCATGAGCATTTTTTCGGCCACTGCGACGCTGATGTTGCTGTTTTCTTCCGTCCACTTCCTTGATGTCGGACCAGTATCACGGTAACGAGTGATGGTACACAAAAGATTTATTCACATTTAAATGCTGGAGTGTTCTAACGATAGCCACTTGCGGTTTTCCAGCCAAATATAAAGAAATCACACTATCACGCTTGGATTCCATCAGGAATAAATCTTTTTTTTTAATGAGCTGTCACTGGAATAATTTTAACAGCTGTCGGACAAGTGGCTTAAAAATGACAGCAGTCTGAAGTTGGTTGCAGTTTTTTCATCTCACCCTGTTTATAAATGGATTCTATAATAAAAGCTAAATAGTAGAACATATTTCCAATATTCCAAATACATTAAAAAAAAGTGGTCGAGTTATGGTGAAGGCAAAGGGTAAAGAGTGTCAAAAGTAATCATAACACAACAAATATAGACATAGGCATCTGACATACCATACCATATATAATTAGAGAGAATTGTTTAACACTTGTTAAATGAGTTATTTGTAGCAGAAAAAAAAAAAAATAAATAAACATTTACTCGTAGCAGACTATTTAAACTAATTATTCATTAAAACAAATTCAAATTACGTTTTTTTCCTCTTGAAACCGTAATTAATATTTATTATTTCAAGTGAAAGTATAAATTCCACACAGGGGGTGAAATATTTGTGTGTAGGCGTATTCATAATAAATATCGTGGTACAGCCTACACAAAGGTTTTTGCTGGAGCTTTAAGAAAATTTGAGAGATGCCCTTTTAACGCGGATTTCTTAAATATATTTGAGGTTAGAAGAAAACTTAGATTTTGATTTTTTTGAAAGGAACGCGAATTTTTAAAAAAAACATTTTGAAGGGCTTGTATCGCAATTTGAAAGTAAATTTTTTAAGAAAATTTTAATGACTCATCGTCTTGCAAATCTGGATTTTAAAAGAAATTTCTAACGATTCACACCACTATCTAAAAGTGGATGTCTAAATGGAATTTTGAGGGATTCATATGGAGATTCAAATTTGGGCTGTTAAAAGGAATTTTGAGGTACTAATATCGTCCTCTATACGTTGTTATTTAAAAGAAATTGTAAATTACTCATACGGGTCTTTGAACGCGGATTATTATTTGAGCGATTCATATAACCATTTGGATGTATAAATGAAATTTTGACTGTCTCATATTGCCATAAAAACGTGGATTTTGAAAGTAATTTTCAAGGATTCACATCGCCCCTAAACCTGTTATTTAAAATGAAATTTTGATAGACCTACGCAGCCCCCCTAAACTTGAATGTTTGAATAAAGTTTCGAGGGACTCATAGAGATCTTTAAACACGGATTTTAAAAGCTTTTTTGGACTTTAAATTGAATTCAGAGGGGCTCAACGTGGATTTTTAAAAGAAATTTTAACGGACTCATATCGCCGTCCAAACGTGTATTTTCCATACGCTCCACCATACTATGGAGATCATAATAAGTATGTCATTACGTTTGTAACTCTCCGAAATAATAAATCTCACAAATTATATATTCATGATCAGCATAAGATTCTATGTCGATTTAGCCATGTCTCTGGAAATACCGCTGGGTTCCGAACGGAATGAAGTAGGTGGAGTCAAATGTATTTTAGGTCCGTAGAATTTTTGACATAAAAAGGGTCTTATACCGGTATAAAAACTTTTCATTGGTGATTTTCCAATTGTTTTCGCAACTTTTGGGACGCCTATGTCACAATGACAAGATTTGGCATTTTGATAATTAAAACATCTACTCTATTGTCCTATCTTTTGTAAACGCAGGGTTAAATGCTACCCAATACGCAAGGTCCATATCTGCAATACCACCAATTAAAATAACAAAAACTAAAAACCACTATCGCTTGCTTTTTACAGCATATAAAAGACATAAATAAGTTCTGTCAATGCTGAATTTGTTCAACCTTGAAAATTTATACGTTCGACATATTTCGGTAACATTCATTTAAAGACATACATATATATGCTCTGTTCCAGAACTGCAAGAATGTAAAACTTATTACAACCATGACTGATTTTGATCTAGTGGTTTGTGTCGTTGCTAGATAAATTCAAATTTATCTTTACGGACATTCTGACAAAGACATAGAAGCTGCTCACAACAGAGACATATTAGCATAAACAAGTAAAAAAGCTGTAAGTTCGGCCGGGCCGAACTTTGAATACCCTCCACCATTTGGAACGAATTTGGCAATTCTCAAAAACAATAAAATCCGTTAAAAATTCTGTTAAAATCTTAAAAATACCGAGTGTAGCTATTATATTAGGGTCTATACGACGACATGAACCTGCGTGGGTAACATTTGTCATGAGCGATTACAATAATCAAATGCGAAACTAAAAAAATCGGTTATAATGTCGACAAAATCAAAATACCGAATATATAATATAGGTACCGTTATATGGGGGCTATGCGAAGACGTGGACCTGCACAAACAATTTTCTGTCGTAGGCTGTAGTATCCATTACGAACTTTAAATACCAAATTTGAAACAATTCCGGTGAATAATGTCGCTAAAACCATCAAAACCGAAAAAATGAGGTACCGTTATATGGGGGCTATACCAAAACGTGGACCTACATGGCCCATTTTCAATACCACAAGTCCTGCAGACATAACATACATTTGAGCAAAATTTTATCAATCTACTTCAATTCGTTCGGAAGCTAGAGTGATTTCCACAGACGGGCAGGCGGACGCTAAATCGATATTGCTGATTTTTATGCTGATCAAGAATTCATATATTTTGTGGGGTCTAAAATGTGTATTTCGAGGTGTTACAAACTGAATGACAAACTTAATATACCCTCCATACTATGGTGGAGGGTATATGAGAAAAATTGACGTTAACATCATGGTAGAAGAATATAGGTAGACGCATCTACACAGCTGCTTGGACAATGAACTGTCAAACCAATTTTAAAATGGAAAGTGTTGAATAAAAGATTATTTAAATTTTAAAAATTGTAAAAAAAAAAAACTCGAATTATAATAACCTCCGAATGACGTTGTATAAGAAAACAATTAAAAATCTACTTATATTTGAAAAAACATTAAATTTTTTAACATATCAATGCTTCCAAGTGTTGATGCATCTACCTGTATTCTTCTGCCATGGTTAACATTGGTGACCTTGTGCAAGGAATGCATCTTCAGGTATTATCCATGGCAGAAGAATACAGGTAGATGCATCAACGCGTGGGAGCATTGATATGTCAAAAAAATTGAAATGTTTTTTAAAATATAAGTAGATTTTTATATGTTTTCTTATTCTAAGTTAGAAGGAGGCTATTATAATTCGCGTTTTTCAAAAATTTTTGCAAATTAAAATAATTTTTCATTCCACATTTTCAATTCCAAAATTGGTTTGACTGTTCATTGTCCCAGCAGCTGTGTCGACGCGACTACCTATATTCTTCTACCATGGGTATTATCATAAGCAAATATAATTTTAAGATTTTTGTTATTGCTCAAATGAATTTTGTAAACAACGCCTTTGCGGAAACATTTGCGACTTTGAAGTTCATTCGGATTAAGCAATAAATCCTGATAGTGTGGGTTAATCCGGTTAATATTTTGTATCTAAACGAACTGTTAGGGACGAAAATAAACATGGTAGAAGAATACAGGTAGTCGCATCGACACATCTGCTGGACAAATTTTGGAATTGTCATTTTTAAATGATTTGTAAAAATTGTTAAAAATGCATATCATAACAACCTCCGATTGGCGTCGTATAGGAAAACATATACAAATCTACTTATTTTTGAAGAAAAATTTAAAAACTTTGGACATATCAATGTTCCCAAGCGTTGATGCATCCACCTGTATTCTTCTACCATGGGCTGGCTTCTTAGTAAAAGAATCAAGGAGTATTAAGTTGACTTAGTTCAGTTTATTCTTGTTCGCACTATGCTCTTTTGTTCTTTTCAAACCCCAAACTTTGCAATATTTTTAAGAAAATGAAAAGTTGTGACGAAGTTAGCTGTCTTTGTTCTCATATGAATTGCGAACAATTTTCTCACCATTTGTTATCTCTCGCCAGACTTTAGAATAAAAAGATAATATCCAATTACAATTGGTAACAACTGTTAACACATATATCGGTTAAACAGATGCAGTTATTTCCGGGATCAGTGTAGGCGTTTGTTACGACATATTTATATGTACGATTATAACATTCTAAAGCAATTGTAGGCTTAATATCTTGTGCCGGACAATTTCCCATTGCTTGGACACTCGCGCAGTTTGAGGTCACAAAAAAAAAAAATCACATTACCGCTTTGTTTATTAAAATCCCCTTAACTGGTTTTTACCCCTTCTTTCTTTGGACCTCCCTTGAGCAGTAGCAGTTGTAAAACTGACTTCTTAAATTGCAATTCCTTTCAATCTTTCTTTCAATCATCTCTTTTCTCTTTTAAGTTCTAATAATTTGTTTTTATGCCCTTTTAGTTTAGCATTTAAACCACATTTTTTGACACGTGAATGGCGTAGCGATGGGAAAATTGTCATTAGCAAAAGTGACAACAGTCAAAATGTATGGAAAACATGACGAAAACCTGTCTGCGTTCATTCCCGAACTAATCAAGACGATTTGTTAAATGTTTCGTTTTATTGTCTACTGGTTTTGATGGTTGCATGGGAAACAAGTAAATTACTATATGTCACAGTGTTTTGAATTGAAAGTGGAATTGTTTTCTAGGAGCCCAAAAGCCCAAAGCTCTTCATTAAATATTCGGAGCTCCATCGTGATTAAAAAAGGCAGAAGTGAATATTTTAATTGACGGCGATTAATTTTGTTGATTAATTGATTAATTGTTGATATGTTGTAGAAAAATTTTGAGAATTTTAAAAGAAATTCCTGATAAAAACTCCTGGGTTTTTAAAAATGTTGTTGAAGAACATCCTGAAGCCAATTTGTTGGCAATTTTAATTTGTATCTTCTTTTTTCTATTTGAAAATCCGAATAAGGCAGTATTATTTTCAACTGTTCCCAGTTCCCAGTTGACGAGACACTGATCTCATTTATTCAATATAATTTTTACGTACTTATTTCCAAAGTCATTCTACATTACTTATTCTATAGATGGTACTATTTCTTGGTCATTTTAACTAATGTACATTATTTCTCTTTTTGTTAAATAGAAGTCGATTTCAAGTGTACTCTTTTATCCGCGCTGCATGGTGCGTTTCATGTTGTCTGTGCTGCTACGACTCTTTGAACTGTCCATTTTATTGATGCTGCAGCATTAAGAAGACCCCGGCTAAATATATGTTTTTTCGTAAAATATTGATTGTCTCAAACAGAAACGTAGTTTGTGAAATCTATTTGCTATATATACTTTATGCGTGTTCTCGAACGATAAACTTGGTAAAAATTTTCAAAAAATTGTAAAAGTTGCACAAATAATACATTCGCACAGGTTCTGGAAATGAATATTAGATCTTCATTTTTTTTCTTCTACACTAAACATATATTTGTTGACTTTTTTGGACATAATTTATATATATATATATTTATATATATATATATATATATATATATATATATATATATATATATATATATATATATATATATATATATATATATATATATATATATATATATATATATATATATATATATATATATATATATATATATATATATATATGTATATATCTATATATATAAAAATCAATTGTTGTTTGTTGGTAACGGAATCAGTTGAAAACGGCTGGACCGATTTGCATAATTTTTTGTACAAACGTTCGTCATACCGCGAGTTAGGTTTTTAAAGAAAAAAATATTAACCACGCCTCCTTTTACGCCCACTATTACGATTTATCTAAAATCTTTATATTAGCCAAAATAGTGAAGATATCGGTTTGATAATTATTACACGAGATGCTGTTGGCTTTCCATCCAACCCTAAGTACTTATTTAGGGGCTGAGGAACTCGCCTACTTTTAAATCTATCTCTCTATATGTAAAAGAAAGTTTTGTTAGTTACTACTCTTATAACATAAAGACCGCCGGTCTGATTTTAACGATTTAGACAAATTCGGAATTGCCTCTTGGCAGAAAAGAATAAAATCCAAAAAAAAAAAAAAAAATCGCGTAAAAATGTGAAATTTGAACATTTTTATTTTGACTTTTAAAATGTACAATAGTAATGTTTTATATTGCATATTTTTTTCCATTTTGACTTACTATTTTCGAATGTATATTTGTAGTGTTTTTTTTTTTTTAATTCTAATATGATGTGTAGGTTTTTTTGGGTAGTATAAAGCCATAACGGATAAAACTGTTATTTATAGATTTTATGTATTTATTCGTAATACCCAATAAATACATAAAATCTATAAATAACAATTTTATCCGTTGTCGCTTTATGTGAAAATTCTAAAATCGGGAAAAGTCGACAATTTTTCAATGGAATCGAATTTCAAAATAATAGTACATTCTACTGACAAACTATGTAAGGACCTTAAAAATTTGCCGCAAAAAATCAGCGAACCATTTGAAGATTCGTTTTCTTTTTTCTATATTGAAGTGTACATGTTTTTATTGGTTTGAATTCTGAATGAATAATATTAAAAATGAAATGAGGGCGTAATACGATGTTAAATGCTTTCTACTCCAGGACCTACATCGTGCTTCAGCTGGAAGATGCGAACACATTTAAACAAACAAAAATGACCGAAGAAGCGTTATGGGGTTAATTTAAAAAAGTGGACCTGCTCCTTTCATATGACAATAAATTGTCAAATGAGAACACAAAATGCAAAATACATTGGGACTGCAATCAGTCAAATACCGACTATAAAGAACGCAAAATAGAAATTCTTCCTAAACATTCAAGATACCTTTAATCGCTTTAGCAGATCATGATATGGGTCATAACCCCTGATAACGGAACAACCCGACTTCAACTACTAATTTAGCTTATGTTGATAATTTAAGAAGAAACCATCTTTGCAAAAAATTATCACGTTTTGGTATCACCATCATATGATTTAAGGTATTTTCGGGGTCTTGGCCACTTTTTTCATTTTTTTGCCCTTATTTGACATCTTTGTTTCTAAGGGGGAAGAAAACCTCTTCTTATAAATTTTTATTTTTCGGAAAAGTACGCATCTTAGTCTCGAGGCTACCTGGGGTAAAAAACCTTGGGGTAGAAAATCATCTTACAGATAATTATCCTCATAGGAATTTATTTAAGTATAGTCCCCACGTTAGTATACCCCCAAGTCCACTTTCCCAACCAATGTGTGGTCAGAAAAGAAAATTTTGTAATCTATTGAATTTGTAACCCCCGAGAGAATATTGGTTGGGAACGTAGGTTTGGGATGTACGTCTATATAACGTAAATTGTGGCAGAAACATGAAAAAAATACGAAATTATAAAGTAACTTTATTGGATCTCCACCGCACAATTTAAATGATAAATAATTAATGCCCATCTTACGGTAATCGGAGCAAAAGAGTAATTTTTTTGGCTATTCTGACAACATTCTGCGTTCAAGTATGAGGTGGACAAAACTGAATACCACGCAGTACGGAATTTAAAACGTTGGAAATACAAATTTTAAATTATAGCTCATTTGAATGCTTTTTACAATATCAAAAATTGATCTGAATTTTGACATGGGGCTATTATAGATGTTCTTTATCATGTAGGTATTTAACACTCAAATTAAAACCTATATCTGAAAAATAAGATCAAGCTATTCAAAATATCTAAAACCGACGGTAATTATAATTTTTGCCATGAATATTAATTTATATTTAGTCATGGAGTCATTACTCATAATCAAGTCATTACTTATGATCAAAATTGGAGTAATCATAATGGAGTCATTACTTATAATCAAATTGTGCCGCCTACATAAGTCAGATCTGTGATTTATTATGCTTTAAAGACTAAAAGTACGGGCCGGCAACGCGGACCGGGCCAGCTAGTATATATATAAAATATATTCTAATTATAATGGGCTTTGTAAAAACAGTGTATCAGCAGTCATCAAGCCATGTGTCCTTGACGAGGAGGATGTGCAATTACAATTAAAATTGTAACTACTTAACTCGCATCCTGCGTGAAAAGACAAGAAATGTGGAGTACAAGTTGAAAGAGAGTATGGAGAAAAGCGTTGAATACAATCGTGTTTTAACGCCGGCGCCAGAGCAAGTATAGAGACTTAGACTAATTTTGCGGAGGAGCACACCTCAAGCAGCACTGGAGACCCTACTGTGCTTAAGTCCACTGAGCATACATGTAGCGGAACAGGCATTCAGGAGTGCTCTTCGACTCAGAAAACTAAACGAATGGCGCAGTCAACCCTTTGGACATTCTGCGATTCTAAGATGTGTAAGAAATGTGGGAGTGGTAGCCAATACAAGTGACTATGTTTCACCACGGTTGAGCTTTGACCCACCTGACATACACATACCTAACAAAGACGCCTGGGCCCATAACAACCCACCTTTCCGCGGCATAGCTGTTTATACCGACGGTTCAAAGATGGATTGTGGAACGGGAGCTGGTGTCTTCGTGAATCCTACAAGCTTGGAAATTGACTGTAGTCTATTTCAGGCGGAAATCTTTGCGGTCAAAAAAGCCACAGACCTGCTAGTCACGAGGAATACTTAGGTTAGCGGTCCGGTGACTATATATATCGATAGTCAGGCGGAACTGAAAGCCTTAAATTCCTATACCATTAAGTCTAGGGCTGCTTTGAACTGCAGAAAAGCCTTGGAAAACACTGGTTTGTCCATCAAGCTCTGTTGGGTTCCTGGTCATTATAACATCCCAGGTAACGAGACTGCAGACGAACTGACCAGGCTAGGATACGAATCAACTACCATTGAAGTAGATAGCTCAGTTAAACCACCACTGTGTCACTTCCTACAGGTTATTCACAGACATTACTCTGGGAGAATCCAACAAAAATGGCTGGACGAAATGGGTTGAAGAATCTTACCCATACTCTCAGAGAAGAGAACAAAGTCGCTACTGTCATTGTCGAAATCTGATCTAAAGCCTGTGGTGGGTATCTTCACAGGTCACTGTAAGGTGAGGGCAACGACTTCGAAATGGGATAGCGACGACATTGACTACTGTAGGATCTGTCAAGATGAAGAAGAAATTAAGACAGTCGAACACTTGCTCTACCACTGCCCAGAACTCATTAATGTGAGACACAGGCTGGTGGGAGAACTAGTGGCACATGATCTGTCTTCTTTTTCTAACACTGACCCTATAGTAATTCTTCAATTAGCCAGAAAATTCAAGTGGCAAAAGACGACGCGGCAAATTCCTTAGCCGTAGATCACACTCTATAACTCTATCGTCTATCTTCACCCCCTTCTATCAACCATTCCTTTCTTTTTTCTTACTATTCTTCTAGGATGAACACAATGGACCTATAGGTCTCCGAGTGGAGCGGTTACCAAATGGTAACTGCGCGTCCTTTAACCTAACCTTGGCTTTCTCGCTGAAAAGTAGTTCGAATGCACTGATAAAATGATAAAGAGGGGGTTTCAACATATCGGCACTTTAAGGTCGTTGACTGCGAGCACATCCTTGCCAATTGTCTTTCTCATTTTTCCAAAATTACAAAAATAATACCATAAGATCGGTAGTTCAGGAAAGCGTTGGTCAGCAAATGAAAATGGTTTCTTCTGCAATACAACACTTTAATGAGATGATCGCCAGGTTAGTTATAAACAGACTCCAAACGGATCAAGTCTGATACCTTAAGTTGTTCTAACTTCTACTCAGTCTCAGCTTAGACCTCAGCCATCAACTATAAACGCCGAAGCCCAAACACACACGAATCGTCGTACCACGACGTCAATATTTTGTTCCGGATTTAATCCAGGGATAAAATTTGATAGATTTGGATTGGATTTTTCTGGAAGGCTTAATAGTTTGTCAGGCAAAGATTTTATATACAGTTTAGAATACTTTCAGAGACATTATCGGCCAGCATGGGATAAGAATTTGAACGAAGAATTCATATCCTTCTGTCAGGACCTGCTTATGAGTGGTTCTGGCTTCAAACAAGAAATTGATGGAAAGTTTCAAGACTAGACGGACGTGTTTCGAGGCCATAAGAGATCTATTGAAACGGATACAGATGGCGGCAGAATCAATTGACTCATTCTTCAACGATGTTAATATGATGCGTTCCAAACACGAGAAATCTTTGTCCGAACATGAAATGATCTCACTAGTTAAGAATGTTTGTGTAAGCTTAATTATAAGTGTAACTTCTATGTTCTTGTAAGGAAAATAAACGCCCAGATTGGTCGCAAAGATCTCTTCCTGAAAAACATTTCTCTTTCCATCCAACTTGTAGGAATAGGTTATTCCTTGTTGTTCCAAAAAGACTCGTGCTCAAGTGTCTTCTTCCATCTTTGATCCGTCTTTATATATCGGCAAACCGATTAGAGGTAGATTTACTCCCTTTTATTTATCTCAATTTTGTCAATCTTTATGATTGGAGATATGTAATTGCTGCTCCGTTTATGAGAGTTGAAGTTTACTTCAGCTCATAGAATGTCCAGCAAGCTGGCATGACCCTGTCATGTAGTGTGCAGCATATTCTGCTCTGGCAGCCTTATCGCACTTCGTACATCCTGGTACTGTACACTAAGTTCTATCGGAATAATGTTTAGCATTACGTTTATGGTTCAAGCCATTGGTTTCACAGTACAGTACCTCAATAAGAATGGAAGTTATTTAAAAAATGATTAACAATAAATTAGAATGTGATATTCGCTGAGTTAAATTTTGAAAACAAAACAATGGTCAATTTAAATGTTATTTTTTGTTAAGATACACTAACTCCACACACAGTATGCCAAACAATTATCTTCATAATTGTGTGTTAAATTTTTGTAGAAAAAAAACGATGCCTGTCCGGAAATTCAAACATATGTCGTTACAAATTACTTAATGGCATGCATTAACAATTAAGTCAGTTGATTTTCGCAATTATCAATATTATATTAATTTCAAAAATTTCGTGTGGCCGCTGTCTGTCCGTTGGTAATTATTTGAATATTATTAGGGGAGTTCAATTGGAGATGCTAAATGTTCGATTAACCTCGTGCAATGAAAGTTAATTTTATTTTAATTTATGAGGATGTTGTGATGCATAAATGATTAAATTTCACATAATTGAGCTAAGTGTTTTGGGAAAGTATATTCGTTGTAATGTTTAAGTGTCGATGTTCCAGTTTTGAATTGTTTTCTGTCTGATGAAGCTTCCAATGATTTATATAGTTGCTCCAGGAAAATCATTACTTCCGCTAGTTTCTGAATATTTATTACCTTAATAATTGTGGACATGATTTTTAAGGCCTGGATACTTTCATTCATGTAGTCTGGAAAATGGTTGTATATACAGGGTGAGATGAAAAAACTGCAACCAATTTCAGACTGCTGTCATTTCTAGGCCACTTGTCTGACAGCTGTTAAAATTATTCCAGTGACAGTTCATTATATTGTTTACAAGCGTACAAAAGCATTTTGGTGAGATTTTTCCAGAAAAAAAGTTATTCTTGATGGAATTCAAGCGTGATAGAGTGATTTCTTTATATTTGGCTGGAAAACCACAAGTGGCTATCGTTAGAGCACTCCAGCATTTAAATGTGAATAAATCTATTGTGTCTCGTACTATCGCTCGACGTCAAGGAAGTGGACGGAAGAAAACAACAACATCAGCAGAAATGGCTCGAAAAGTACAGAAGCGACTTGATCGAAACCCGCGTCGCTCGTGGCTCGTGAGCTGAACATATCGCAATGTTCCATTCGGCAAATATTGAAAAATGTGCTCGGGGTTATGCCATTGAAATTCCAAAACAATTCAAGAACTCACACCGCAACAGAAATAATATAGACTCAAAAGAGCTAAAGAGTTGCTTCGCTTGGCCGAAATTGGTTAACTGCCGAATTTGTTTTTCTCCGATGAGAAAACATTTGTTATCCAGCAGTTTGTAAACAAACAAAATGATCATGTTTACTAGCCAAAGAGGTCAGCTGCAAATGTGTACCTTCGGCCACCAGAACTCAAGCGCCGACCAGGGTGATGGTGTGGGCCGCCATAACAGCCGATGGTCGCTCTCCGCTCGTATTAAACGACCGTGGCATCAAAATAAATGCCGAATTATCGCGGAAATATTCTGGAGGGCCTATTAAAGCCTTGGGTACGCACTCAGTACGCGCCACCCAAGAATGGTTACAAAATGAAGTTCCTCGCTTTATTTCCAGCGCACAATGGCCACCAAAATCTCCGAATACCAATCCGTTGGACTCGTGTGTCTGGGGTATTTTGGAAAGCAAGGTTGGCACTTAAAAATACCAACGTGTCGATCACTTCAAGCAAGCACTTCGCCGGGAATGGGCCAAATAAAAATTATGGCCTTTGACTTTGTTGCAGCCTTTTTTATCTCATCCTGTATATACTTAATGGGGTCTACGACGAATATTTAGGTATGTTACAAAACGGAATGACAAAGTAAAGGTGGAGCATATAAAAACAAAGGAGCGTAGGGTCAAAATCGAACTAAGTCAACCTAAATTTCCTTTGTCCCTCTACGGTGAAACCGATGACTTATGCCAGCCAAAAAAATGTTTTATGGATTCTACCCTTAAGCTTGATAGAGTAGAAAAAATGTACCTCTCTCACAATAATTCATTATTCTTTACGGCAAACTATGCACTCGGGGAAAGGGAAAATGTTGCCGAATATTTGAAATTAGGGCCTCTCGAGAGGGAGAATCACTGTCCACTATAAAATTTAAAAAAATTAATATTTATTGAATCACCGTCGTGCACAGTTTGAAGTTGCCGATGCTTATAGTTTATTGTCAAATAATAGTTGCCAAAAGTAGTCTTCTTCGCTCTTCTTTGTTGACCATACATGGGACTTGGTAGTTGTCACATAGAAAAAAACTAATTTACGATTGGGAATTATATTTTTGAGACTTGTGTACCGTGCATCCATTTCCGTGATGAAGGGTATAAACGATTTGGCACAGTTCACCCTGTTTATTTATATTACTTAAAAATAATACCAATGATCTAATTTATATACCTATAAATGATTTTTATTTCAGTAGTTTTTTACAAATACAATAGAATAAATTAAGCAATAAGCCCACACATTTAGACAATAATAAATACATCATTCGCAACGGTTCTCTCTCTCGCGTGCTCTCTCTCTCTTTCTCCTAAATACTTTTATTGTTTACTTTCATTTGCAGGGGGACTTTTTGTCACAACAATACAAGTGTTGTGTTATTAGTAATAAAAATCGTTGAGTTATGCCAAAGCTTCCGTAAAGTCTGACATTTGTAATTTGCTTTAATAGCTATTATCTAAATAATATTGAAAAACTGACATACAAATAGTTTTTTAAACAAATGCTTTGGAGTACATCATCGCTTTAGTTGTTTTCCCGCCAATTTTACCTTAGCGCCTTCCTAAAGAGGTGAAGTGCTGCAAACTTCCTGAAAGCCACAACGTTTGACTGCCAGGCGGAATGAAACCACAGCCTATGACCAAAAAATAATTCTTAGAAACAAAAAGTTAATGATGTCAAATATTGAGAAACATTTATAATGTTGCATATTAAAGTTGCTTAAAATGGCAGAAAATCCCCTAAAAGTAGTTTACTAACATGTAAATAATAACAACGAGACCTGCATTTTAATAAATCTGAAGTGGTGGTTTTTTTCAACCGTAGCTAGAGAGGGGATTTTTTAAACGATTTAAATTTCTTACTTCATAAGAAATGTAAATGCAGAGTTTTTGAACCTTCGATATAACTGAGTTCATTCTTGCAATGGATACTCATGTACATTAGGGATGAAACTTTTTTAAACAAGTATTCAAAAAAGAAAAAATAACATATTTTTAAAGAGGTCGCGTTCACCGATTGTACAAATCCAAAAAATATATGCAATAATATTTTTTATTATTTTTGATATTACTGTAATTATTTTTATTAATATTATCATTAAATTGACCATATCATTTTCACTCATATCCCTAATATACAAGTCATCGTCTCATACTAAAGGCCTTTCTTCACAAGAATTGAAAATTGTTTGAAGGTCCAATGATTCGTTTAATGGTGTTTACATTTATTTTTGGTAACGATAAAAAAGTCAATATTTACAAATGTATGCCGAAACAACATATCATAAATGTCAATAATTACAAAGAACCAAAATAAGAATTATTTTTTAAAAAGTTCAAGGAATATCGGGGATAAACTCTTAAAGAGAGTGACAATGATATGCATACTTATGTATGCAAAGCGTTAAGGTGAGAATACGTAGAAGGCTTTTTTCTGACTTAGGTCAGTATGCCCTATATCAGGAGTAGACAGAGAAATACAAATTTATTTTGTGATTGTATGTGTTTTGAAATAAACAAGTTAAAAAGTATCAGACGGTTTTGCCGACAGATATACATATACTTGACTACTATTATGATTATTCAAATTGTTGACCTTGAAAATTATAATATAAATATTACAACGTAACATAATAATTTAAAGAAAATGTTAAAATGTGCGTGAGGTACCAGCTATAGTCGACCGAAGTACTCCATTTCCATACTTCATCTAATACAGATAAAACCAGTAAAGAAAGTCCTAAAGTCGGGCGGGCCGACTTTATGATACCCTACACAACTTTGCTAATTTAGTAGAGCTCTAGATAACAATTAAAAGTTTTTATGGGAGAATTCAATCATACACGTTATGATTATAATTATAATTTAAAGATCAAAGGACTAAATATGCCGAAGCATTTGTATCTTTTAAATTCGGACTTGTATTGCTCATTTGGTGCACAATTAATATGAAATCTGATAAAGATATATATGGGAGCTATATCCAAATTTGAACTGATCTCGATAAAATTTGGCAAAGATATTTCTGAGCTGTATTTAATATATTTCCCTGAATATCGTTGTTACGGAGTGCATATTACGGCTGTGGGTAACAAATAAAACAAATCGGATGAACAATTTATATGGGAGCTATAGCTATATCTGCACCGATCTTCACCAAATTTGGCATACTAGCTTCTAGACTCAATTCGCTCGTAAGTGCCAAATTCCTTCCCATTTGGGCAAATATTAGACGTTTGGTGCACAATAAAAGGTAAATCGGACGAAGTTATATGTGGGATCTATATCCAAATCTGAACCGATCTCGATAAAATTTAGCAAAGGTATTTCTGAGCTGCATTTGATATATTTCTCCAAATATTGTTGTTACAGAGTGCATATTACGTCTGCGGAGGACAAAAATAACAAATCGGATGAGCAATATATATTGGAGCTAAAGCTATATCTGAACCGATTTCGATCAAATTTGGCATACTTATTTTCAGGCCTAATTCCGTTGTATGTGCAAAATTGCATACTATTCGGGCTGATATTACACGTTTGGTGCACAATAAAAGGCAAATCGGACGAAGATATATATGGGAGCTATATCTACATTTTCACCGACTATCTCCAATTTCAATAGGGTTCGACCTTGGGCCAAACAAATGATTTGTGCAAAATTTCATCTCAATCTGATAATAAATGCGACCTGCATTTTGTTCACAAAAATACATGGACAGACGGACTGACATGCATAAATCAACTCAGAAAGTGATTATATGGAGATCCTCAAAAGTAACTATGGGCCTATATCGTTTCCTTCTCCGTGTTACAAACAAATGCACAAATACATAATACCCTTACCACTATGTGGTGTACCGATATATCCCATATCCCTAGTAGAAATAATGGGATGTGTGAAATATGAGTAGAACCGAATGCTTATTTCGGATTTTATAATCTTTTTGTATATTTCAAAATTTTGACTCTTTGTGGGGAAAGTATCAGAAGAAATCGGCCGATCTCTACTATCTTTTTAACATATCTTGCGTTGATGGAAATATTGAGATGTGCCAAGTCTGAATGAAATCGGATACTAAATTCGGGTTTTATTAGCTTCATGGATATTTCAAATGTTGACCTTTTGTGGGGGAGGTACCAGAAGGAGTGGACTGCTATATTCCATCTTCACACCAGACCTTGGGTTAATAAAAATATTGTGATGTGTGTAATTTGAAGACAATCGGACTCTTACACTTGATGGAGAAGACCGATATTGTCCATTTTCACACCTGAACTAGCATCTATGCAAATATGAGGAAATGCAAAGTTGGAGCAAAAAAGGATTATCCTTTCTCTTTCTGCGCAGTAAAATATTTTCTTTGAAAAGTTCGACCTTTTGTTTTGGAGGTCCCAGAAGGAGTGGACCTATATTGCCCATCTCCGAACTCGATCTAAGTTTGATAATAATATTACGATACCTTCCAGAGTTATCGTGCACACCAGCCAGGCAGACAGAAAGATGGACGGACAGACGGACGGACATCACTAGCTCGACCTCAAATGTTCTGAAACGGATTTGGTCCAAAGAGACCTAGAGTTTAAAACCGTTATTTTGATGAGGCACGTTTTGCCGTATCAAATGATAAATACTCTCTCTAGCCATATGGCTGAGGATATAAAAACTTTTTTCACTCCATATGTGTCTAAAATCGTCAAATTACTGAAAATGAAAATATGTTTACATTTTTCCGAATTATGAACAAATGTGAAGGAATATTGTTACAAATCAACCTTTCCTCATTTAAAAAATATTTATTTATGTCTTTTCTTGTAATTATTTTAGCTCTCGGACAACAACAACAAAACTACTAAAAATGATAAGACTGAAGACGCAGCTAGCGGCGACGACAACAGACCGAATTGGTCAAATGGTGTTGAATTCCTAATGTCCTGCATATCCATGTCGGTCGGATTGGGTAATATCTGGCGATTTCCCTTCACAGCCTATGAAAATGGAGGTGGAGCATTTCTAATTCCATATTTGGTGGTGTTATTTTTGATTGGTAAGAAATGGAGTTCAGTGTCATTCAATTCAATTAACTATTTTTTTTTATATTTTTGGCCAAAGGTAAACCGATGTACTATTTGGAAATGATAATGGGACAGTTTACAAGTAAAGGATCGGTGAAAATTTGGTCTATATGTCCATCATTTTTGGGTAAGTGCGCAAAACACACAAAAACACTCGCAAATAATGATCATTATCTAAAGTTGTATACATTTGTAACATATGCATAGCATACTTTTAGGCATGTATGGGTAATTAACCCTCAAAACCCAAATTGAAAAATGTCAAAGAAATAGAATGTCAATCAGAAGCTGACAATCATGTCAGCTTCTTTTAACTCAGCAAATTTTTATATGGTATTCTATATTTGCGATAAATAGAAATATTTAGTTTTGTCATGATACTTACAAATGAATACAATGTTGCCAATTTCTGTGTAAAAAACGTTTTAATTTTGCAGGTGTCGGTTATGGTCAAGCCTTCGGTACAATTTGTATTATAACCTACTATTCATCGCTGATAGCTCTGACATTATACTACATGGTAGTGTCGTGCCAAGCCGTGCTACCATGGACATATTGCCGCGAGGGATGGCAAGATTGTGTGGATTCTATGCCGAAAGAGGATAGCTTAGTGGCCAGTAATGCGTCTCACAAATTAACCAGCAGTTCTGAATTATATTTTACGTAAGTACACACTTTTTCTATTTAATTTTCAAAAAAACTAATTAGTGTTTTTTTGTTACAGAGAAATAGTTTCGAAAGAAAAAACCCAAATAATCGACGGTTTGGGTTGGCCAGATTTATATTTGACGGCATCATTGTTTGTCTCATGGATTGTGATATTTTTTGTGATACGTCAAGGTGTTAAGAGTTCCGGAAAAGCAGCCTACTTTTTGGCCCTGTTTCCATATGTGGTGCTGGTGGCATTGCTGGCACGCGCCGTTACTTTGGAAGGTGCTGTGGATGGTATTTTGTTTTTCTTGAAACCTGATTGGGGTCAGTTGGTGGATTTAAAGGTAAACCATTTAAGTCTCTATTATTGTACATAGAAAGAACGCAGTAAAATCTAGTGCCATGTGGATATTTTAAGGATTTCGTTGTTAAAATTCGTGATTAGTTGTGTTGTCCAGTTATAAACTTTTGTGTTACGGAAACCCTTCACGATATATTTGCTGCACTTTTTCTCCCTAGGTAGCTGCATTTTTTTGGAAAAGTCCCAAAGTACAATACTTAGTCCCTCTTGGACCAGCACAGTACTTTTTTTATGGATTAACGATAAAGGGAAAATCGGTAATCGTAGTAAAAACTTTTATATTCTTGCAGATGTGGAACAGACCATATACTGTACCGTCAGACATATGGCTAGAGAGGGTATATATGATTTGACATGGCTAAAACGTGCCTCATCGAAATAACGGTTTTAGATCCTAGGTCTCTTTGGGCCAAATCCGTTTCAGGACATTTGAAGTCGATTTAGCGATGTTGGTTCATCCGTCTGACTGTCTGGCTGGGGCGCACGATAACTCTCGAAAGGGAGTGTCCGATTTCATCCAAACTAGGTATATCGTAATATTATTGTCAAACTTAGATCGAGTTCGGATCTAATATTGTCCATATATTTGTGCACGCCTTCTGGTATCTCCCCCCCAAAAAGTCGAAATTTTCAAAAAAAGAGAAAGGATGATCCGATTTTGCGCCAACTTTGCAGATCCTAATATTTGCATCATTGCTATGTCAGATGCGAACAGCTGTTCACTCCATCCAGTACTCCCACACAAAGGGTCAGAATTTTGAATAATTATCACTCCTATATAATGTGATGCAAATGAGCGATTGTCTTCAAATTACACACATCACACTATTTTTATTAACCCAAGGTCTGGTGTAAAGATGGAATATATCGGTTCACTCCTTCCACAAAGGGTCAAAATTTTCAATATCTATAAAGCTCATAACACGCGAAATAAACATCCGATTACATTCCGACTTGGTACATCTCAATATTTCTATCAACACAAGATATGTTATAAAGATGAAAAAGATCGGACCACTCCTTCTGGTACAGGATTAAAGTTTCGAATAACCAAATATATTCTTAAATCCGATATAAGCATCCGGTTCTCTTTATATTTCACACATCCCATTATTTCTACTAACAGAAGTGAAGATGGGATATGTCGGCTCACTCCTTCTGGTATCTCCCCCACAACGGGTCTAAATTTTAAATATTCTTGAAGCTCCCAAAACGCGGAATTAACATCCGATTCCATTCAGACTTGGTACATCTCAATATTTTCATCAACCCAAGATCTATTATAAAGATAGCAGAGATCGCACTATTCCTTCTGGTGCCTTACCGACATAGGGGTGTGTGAAGTACCAGAAGATTTTGAAAAACAAACCAAAAGATTTTGAAAAACAAAACGTTCAAAGAAAGCAAATAAGCATCCAACTCTCTTCAAGTTTCACACATTCAAACATTTGTGCTAACGCAAAATCTGTTGTGAGGATGACTGATATCTGTCAACGCATTCTGGTACCTCAACCACAATTTTCAATACTTTTATCCGTCATAACTTGTGAAACAAGTCGGCTATTCTTTATAACTTGCTATATAAACATTGGCCTTCAAACTTCCAATGAAATCGTCACACGCTGCCCTAATGTTGCTCTGCGGTATTTCGGCCCATTCCCGGCGAAGCGCTTGTTTGAGGTGATCGACACATTGGTATTTTTAGTTCCAACCTTGCTTTCCAAAATACTCCAGACACAATAGTCCAGCGAATTGGTATCCGGAGATTTAGGTGGCCATTGTGCGCTGGAAATGAAGCGAGGAACCTTATTTTGTAAGCATTCTTGGGTGGCGTGTGTTGGGCCTTGTTGGAATGTCCAAGGCATTAATACACCCTCCAGAATATTTTTGCGATAATATTCGGCATTTATTCTGATGCCACGGTCGATTAATACGAGCGGAGAGTGACCATCGGCTGTTATGGCGGTCCAAACCATCACCATGTCTGGCACTTGAGTTCTGGTGGCCAACCGAAGGAGCATATTTTCAGCTTACCTCTTTGGCAAGTAAATACGATCGTTTTATTTGTTTATAAACTGCTGGACAACGAATGTTTTCTGATTGGAGACGGAGAAAACCAAATTTGGCAGTTCACCACATTCGGCCAAGTGAAGCAACTATTTAGCTTGAGTCTATTTTCCTTCTGTTGCGGTGTAAGTTCTTGCACTTTTTGGACTTTCAACGGTTTTACCCAGAGATCATTTTTCAATATTTGCCGAATGGAATATTGCGATATGTTCAGCTCACGAGCCATTTTTCGGCCACTGCGACGCGGGTTTCGATCAAGTCGCTTCTTGATTTTTTGAACCATTTTTGCTGATGTTGCTGTTTTCTTTTGTCCACTTCCTTGACGTCGGGCTATGCTACCAGTATCACGGTAATGAGCGATGTTACGAGACACAAAAAAATTATTCACATTTAAATGCTGGAGTGCTCTAACGATAGTCACTTGTGGTTTTCCAGCCAAATATAAAGAAATCAAACTATCACGCTTGAATTCCACCACGAACAACTTTTTTTTCTGGAAAATTCTCACCAAATGCTTTTGTACGTTTTTTAAACAATATAATGAGCTGTTACTGGAATAATTTTAACAGCTGTCGGAAGAGTGACTTGGAAATGACAGCAGTCTGAAAGTGGTTGCAGTTTTTTCATCTCAGCCATTAGTTTAGTTTTTGTTTTGTAGAAAATATATTGAATTACTTATGTTATTATCATTTTCTTGATATGTCCGCAAGACTTCTAAACTTCCTTCTATAATTACGATTCTGAACATGGCGTAAAACATTTTGAATTAAAAACCTTTTTTTATTTTCAGGTTTGGAAGGAGGCCGTTGTTCAATGTTTCTTTTCGTTGGCAGTTGGCGTAGGCCCCATTATAATGTTTTCTTCATATAATCGCTTCGATCATCCAATTTATAGGTAGGTATTTATTCTACAGACACTAACTTCAACCATCAAATAAAAATCTATATCTTTACTTCCATTTCAGAGATGCCATGATTGTGACCAGTTTGGATACCGTGACTAGCTTATTGGCCGGTGTCACGATATTTGGAATCCTAGGAAACTTGGCACACAATCTAAATATTTCAGACATCAAAGAGGTTGTGCAAAGTGGTACTGCTTTGGCTTTTATATCGTATCCCGATGCTATTGCAAAATTTCAGGCCGTACCACAGTTATTTGCCGTTTTATTCTTTTTCATGCTGTTCGTCTTGGGTGTGGGCTCAATTGTGGCACTGCAAAGTACAATTGTGACCATTGTATGCGATCAATTTAAATCCTTTAAATATTGGGCGGTGGCCTTGGTCACATCGATATGTGGATTTCTGTTGGGCTTGGTCTATGTAACACCTGTAAGTAGTGATATTTGGATTATTTTTGTTATCATATTTTGAGGATTTTTTTTTTTTTTTTTTTTTGTTTTTTAGGGAGGACAATGGATTTTGAATTTAGTTGATTTTTATGGCGGAACTTATGTGATATTTGCCTTGGCAATTTTGGAAATTGTTGGCATTGTTTGGATTTATGGTAAGTGGGAAATGATACAATTATTTAAAGATTTTAGCCCAACCAACCAAGAATAAAATTTTCGCGGGGAATTTTTTTGTCGTTTCTATTTTTTGCTATAATAAACTAAAATTTCTCCCTAAAAAAATTTCGAGGAGGAAGTAAGTAGGTATCGCGAAAGCTCCCAAAATTTATTTTTCCTTTAGATAAATCTTTCTGGCAAACCTAATGCGAGTTTGGAAATATTTCAGAAAAAGTGCATCCGCGTTATGTGTAAATTTGCACCAATTTTGTACAACAAATAGGGTACACAAGATATAGAAAAGACCCAATCGCGTTGCTATGTTCGCAAATATTATCTCCTCAATTATTCGAGGATTGATCTCTCGAGAAAAATGCTTTCCGTGGGAATAAAATTCCGCTCGGATATTCATAGTTTGATAATAGTTGTCTCTGGTTATTCTAAAATTCGTCGTCAGTTAACAGTTCTGTAAAAGAGTCATTTTACAGTTCTTTCACAGAGTGTTTGCAATTCTTTGCTGAACAAATTTCTTCTTCCAATAATTCACAACTCTTCTTCCTTATCTTCCGGCGATTTACATTTGGGCCGGGGATCGGCCAGTTTACTCTTCATAGTTTTCTTTCAAATGAAATAAATTCCATACCATTGCATCATCAATCGACCACCCCCTTATCTACGAGATTTTTTCACATTGAACGGAGGAAGGAATTCACTATTTTAGCGTACATCTCCTCGATTTTAAGAGGGTATATATCATTTGATACGGCTTTAGACCATAGGCCTCTTTCAGGACATTTGGAGTCGATCTAGCGATGTCCGTCCGTTCGTCTGTCTGGCTGGTGAGAAGGGAGTATTCGATTTGATCCAAACTTGGTATATCGTAATATTATTATCAAACATAGATCGAGTTCTGAGATGGGCAATATCGGTCCACTCCTTCTGATACCTACCCCACAAAGGGTGAAAAATTTGAATGTGAAGCTTATAAAACACGAAATTACCATCCGATTCCATTCAGACTTGGCACATCCCAATATATCCATCAACACAGAATCTGTTATAAACATGGAAGAGATCAGACCATTCCTTCTGGTACCTCCCCCACAAAGGGTCAACATTTTGAATAACCAAAATAAATGAACTAGCTGGCCTGGTCCGCGTTGCCGGCCCGTAATTTTAGCCATTAATGCTTATTATATCCTCCAACTTGGAAAGGAGGGTATATTAACTTTTTATTTGTAGGTCAAAATGGGTTCTTGTTCCTTTGGCGAAACACTTTATGTATAGGTCCACGTTTTTGTATAGCCCCATATAACCGTATTTCCCGATATTCCGTATTTTTATGATTTTTGGCCCATTTTCCCACGAATATGTCTAAAAATTGGTATATGTGGGTCATAATGGGCTCTAATGTTTCCTTTACCCAAAGGTGGAGTGTAGTAAAAGTTTGGCCCGTTCGAACTTAATGTTTTTTACTTGTTTTTAAAGTATAATGGGAATTTATTGTTTTGTCATTGAAATTGCGCGTTGGAGACCCCATAATGTCCATATCTTTTATCATAGTATAATTCAAAGACGATTAAACAAATGTCCGGTTCATTAAATCATATGATGGTTATACAAAATGTGATCAGATTTTGCAAGAATGGTTTCTTCCCAAATTACCAACATTTGCCGAAATTAGTATGAAAATATGATTAAAATGTGAGATATACTTGAAATCGGGTTGTACCTTTATCCGGGGGTTATGACTTGGAGTTGAAAACTAAATGCCAATGTCAGACATGAAAGATCGCCTTTTAACATCGTATTGTGTACTATTTCATTTTTGGTTATTAATTTAGAATTCAAAACAATAAAAAATGCACACTTCTATAAAGTTTTAAAATTGAAAAAATTTCACACCAAAAGGTTTTTTTTTTTTTCTTTTATATTTTTATTGACATATTTTGCGCATTTTTTTTGTCAAGATTCCATTCCGAAATTGTACGAATTGTGAAAATCCGTCAAAACGTTCTTGAGTTATAAACAAAGTAACTAATAAAGAAATTAAAAAAAATCTTCAACTTGATCGCTGGTTTTTTACAGCGAAAGTTTAAAGGTCCTTACGAAGTTTAGTCCTTACTATTATTTTTAAATTTGATTTCAGTGAAAAAATGTTCTGTATTTTTTCCGGATTTTAGTTTTTGATATTTTCGAGTTTTTGCAATGCAATAGGTTCTTTTTTTTTGGATTTTTAGCAATTTTGAAAAAGTATCTTTTAACTATGGTTTGACCACGTTGAATTATTTTGACATCATCTATTCAGGTCCACCACTCCATAATTGTCGTCGCTTTATACTACCAAAAAAGACTACACATCATATTAGAATTAAAAAAAAAAACACTACAAATGTACATTCGAAAATGGTAAGTCAAAATGGAAAAAATCAGGCAAAATAAAACATTACTATTGTACACTTTTAAAAGTCATAATGAAAATTTTCAAATTTCACATTTTTACGCGTTTTTTTTTTTAATTTTATCCTTTTCGGACAGGAGACAATTGCGAATTTGTGTGAATCGTTAAAATCAGATCAGATTAGCGGTTCTTGAGTTATATGCGTGGTAACTAACACAACTTTCTTTTATATATAGATAGATTAGAAGTATACGTGGTCAGTTCCACAGCCATTAAATAAATCCCTAGGGTTGGAGGGAAAATCAACAATATCTCGTGTAATAATTTTCAAACCGATATCTTCATTATTTTGAAAAATATAAGGATTTTAGATAAATGGACATAGTGGGCGTAAAAGTAGGCGTGGTCAATAACTCGGGGTATGACGAATGCTTGTACAAAAAATTATGCAAATCGGTCCAGCCGTTCTCAACTGATTCCATTACCAACGAACAACAATTGATTTTTATATATATAGAAGAAGAACTTTACCTTCTTCTTCTTCTATATATATAAAAATCAATTGTTGTTCGTTCAGTCAATTCTATTCAGAATTGGCACGTCTCAATATTTCTGTCAACACAAGATCTGTTATATAGATGGTAGAGATCGGACCATTTCTTCACCCAAGCCCCTAACTCTTTTCAAAATTTTACACATACAAACATTTTTGCTAACGCAAAATCTCTTGTGAAGATGATGGATACCTGCCAACCCCTTTTGGTACCTCAACCACAAAGGGTCAACATTTCCAATACTTATAACTGTCATAATTCTGGAACAAGTCAGCTATATCTAAATATTTCTTTCAACCAGAAATCTGATATAAACTGTATAAAATTGAATATAAATGTTCGATTTCCTTTAAATGTTACACATACCAATGCATTTGTATTAGATGAAGTGAATACTTCGGTCCGTCACATCTGTTAATTTACGCCTATGTCCACATTTTCCAAAAATTTGCACATAGATATCTTTTATAAAGTATAGGAGATAGTCGATATAGTCCAAATCTGGCGCGTTTTATTGTTTTTATCAGTCTTAGGTCAGATACGAATTGGTCAATATTGTCCAATTGCTTCGGAGCCTCCCCCGTAAACAACAGTTTGAATAATTATAACTCAAGGCTGGGGGTACATATCTGTTGGCAAAACCGACTGATACCATAGACAAATTAGGTATAGACTAAAAAGTTGTCTCCTCTGTTATCTTCGAAAAAAGTGCTTCAATAGATGTCGTTCACGCTGTGAGAGAGGTTCAGTAGACTCACTCAATTCTCTCAAACTACAAAATATTGAATATTTTTATGATTCTTTATTATTTATCAATTAAAAACGAAACAGTAACTTTGTTTACTTTTACATTATCCAAATATGTCGTGAAATATAAAAATATAGCATTTAAATAGCAGAAAAGTGAATAAATAGTTTTCGAAGTCGAGTGACATCACTAGCCCTGAGTGACTTGACTGGCCCAAGATCTACAGTAGTGACATCAGCCGGAAGGGAAAATTTTAAAACTTTTTAGTCTATACCTTCATTTGTCTATGCTGATACTATTTAACTTGTTTTTTTATTCATGGATATGTGCATTCTCTCTTGTATGCGGAGGCTCTCAAGATTATTTATTTTTTATTCGCTCTCCTCTCCTCATCAATACTTCACACATTATTGAAGTCTGCATACTGTTTCATGTGCTGAGTTAAAGCTGAGCTTTTTTCATTTATTCTCTCACAAATATTCATCTCACATTCTCTTCTTTGTCCCCACGTACATTCTATTGTAAGTCTCTTCTTCAGTGTCTTAACTTCGTAATCGACATCGCATCTATAATCGGGGACGCTTATTGGTTGTAAACTTGTTAAGATCTAAAGAAAGTTGAACTTTTGCATTCGAATTACCGCACCACTATAATCCCCATCAGCAGATTTCATAACCAACGGGAAGCAAATTGACTCGAATTCAGACAGATCACCAACTGTCACTTCAGGAAATTTCTAGTCTTAGTACGATAATGGCTAGTGAGAAACTTTACAATATTGCGGTATTTTTGTTACCAAAAAAATAATATATTAAAGGTTTTAATGTAGTCTCGAATCGAAGATAGCGTATTTTGCATTCAAATTTAAAATTTTGTTTTATTCTTTTAAGGCTTACAAAACTTCTGTGACGATGTGGAATTTATGACGCACCGAAAAGTCTCCCTATATTGGCGTTTATGTTGGTCATTCCTGACACCCGTTATGATGTTGGTAATCTTCATTTATTCTATGGTAACCACAGAGCCTTTGACTTACAAGAAAATTGAATATCCCGAGGCAGCCAATGGTAAGTTATAATAAGGGATAAACATATATATTTCTTACCCAATAATATCTTCGAATTGCAGCTGCTGGTTGGATTATATTTGCCATTGGCGTTTTGCAATTTCCCCTGTGGGGTTTCTGGTATATCAAAACTAATTACAAGGATACCTTTTGTAATGTAAGTAAATTGGAAGTTTTTTAAAAATCTTTACAAATATAACTATGGGTTATCATTATTCTTTGTAGACTTTCAAGACATCTTTAAGATTCTCCGAAGCTTGGGGACCCAAAAATCCCGAGATTCGCGCCAAATGGTTTGCCTATAAAGAAGCTCTTGCTGAGGAACGACAAAAGAAGCAATCCAGCAGTAAATTGGGATTCTTTAAACAAAAAGTATATAACCTATCTAATTCGTCCAATTAATTGGAAGCAGATTTGTGTGTTGAGTATTATTAACTTAGTATTAACGTGTATGTGTACATATGTAAAGTAGTTGTAAGGAAAAGATGTAAAAGTAAAAAAAAAATAATAAATTTGTAAAAGATTTTAAAATAAAACCGTCCGACTATATGAAACTCTACAAACGAAATAATTTATTTAAAGTAGATCACAGCACCTATCAACATTAGAGCAGTTATAATTTGGTTTCAAAGGAAACAGAGGGAGGCTTCTAGTCTGAATTCGGTCTGATGTACCAAAATTCAGCACTTATGGACCGATATTGACCATTTGGTGCATAATTAAACCGAAATTGTTTGAGGATATATATGGGAGCTATATCCAAATCTGAACCGATCTTGACAGCATTTAATGCACTTATTTGGGAGCTATATCTGATATTTGGTACCAAAGATCATTGTTGTGGAATGCATATTACGCTTGTGAGGGACTTTGAATCCCAAAATTATAGGAATGGATTCAGTCGTAATTGTCAAAATTCGGTCCATTTGGTCTGATGTTAGCCATTGCTTCTAGACAGAATTCGGTGGGATGTGTCAAAATTTAGGTCATTTGGACTAATATTGGCCATTTGGTGACAATTAACCCGAAGTCGGTTGAAGATTTATATGGGAGCAATATCCTAATCTGAACCGGTCTTGATACAATTTGACAGAGGTATTTTTGAGCAGTATTTGATATCCGGTACCAAACATCATTCTTCTGGAGTGCATATCACGCATGTGAGGGACTTAAAACCCTTGAATCGATTTTCACCAACTTTGATGTATTTGCTTCTAGACTGAATTCAGTGATATGCCAAAATTCAGGTTATTTGGACTGATATTGGCAATTTGGTGTACAATTAACCCAAAATCGGTTAAAAATATATATGGGAGCTATTTCCAAATCTGAACCGATCTTGACGAAATTTGATTCAACTATTTCGGAAGTGTATATGATATTTGGGACCAAAGGATACCAAAGTTGTGGAATGCATATTACGCTTGTGAGGGACTTTAAACCACAAATCGGATGAAACATGTATATGACAGCTATAGCTATATCTGAAGCCATTCATTCCAAATTTGAAATATTGGTTTATAGGATGAATTCAGTCCTATTTGGTCGGTCCATTTGGCCTGATATTCGACATTTGGCGCACAATAAACCTGATATCGGATAAAGATATATATGGGAGCTATATCCTAATCTGAACCGATACAATTTGACAGAGGTATTTTTGAGTACCAAATATCATTCTTCTGGAGTGCATATTACGCATGTGAGGGACTTAAACACCAAATCGGATGAAACATATACATAGGAACTATAGCTATATCTGAACCGATTTTAATCAAATTTGATGTACTTGCTTTTAGACCGAATTCGGTTGGATGTACCAAAATTTAGGTAATTTGGACTGATATTGGCCATTTGGTGCACAGTTAACCCGAAATCGGTTAAATATTTATATGGGAGCTTTATCTAAATTTGAACCGATACTCACCAATCCTGATTCGTCCTTGGGCCACACAAATATTGTTTGCAAAATTTCATCTCAATCGGATAATAAATGCGACCTGCACTTTGTTCAAAAAATACGTGGACAGCCGGAAGGACTGACATGCATAAATCGATTCTATGAAGATCCTCAAAAGTTAATACTGTAGCTAAAATCATCAAAATACCGTTTATAGGGAGGTACTGTTATATCAGAACTATACGAAGTCCTGGACCAGCATAGACAATTTTCTGTCACAGGCTGTAGTATCCTTTACGAACTTCAAATACGACATTTCAAACAATTTCGGTGAGTATTGTACCTAAAATCGTCAAAATACCGAGTATAGGGATATACTGATATATGGGGCCTATACGAAGACCTGGACCTGCATAGACTATTTTCTGTCACCGACTGTAGTTCCCATTACAAACTCTAAATACGTAATTTGAAACTACTCCGGTGAATAATGACGCTAAAATCATCAAAATATCGAATAATGGGAGGTTCCGTTATATGTTCAACAAAAATTATATTCAACAAAAATTATAAACATTATTAAATCCGAAAATATTTTGGAAAATGGTCAGTTATGCCATGTCTGAATCGACTCAAAATGTCTTAAATGAACTTCAATTATAATTATTCCAAATTTTGTCCTTATATGTTTTTTGACCCCAAATCTACATAGACGTCATATCAATGTTCCACTGTTTTATTATTTGCTTGCGTCTTTTTTTAATTGGTCCTCAAAATTTTGCAGACATCTCTTTTGAAATGTTTAAATATTATTTGGGCAATTCATTTATGGTTATTTGACTTCATCAGACAGTCAGATAACAAAATTTTGAAATTTTATTGTGTCTAGTAAAACTTAAGCTAAAGGCCAATAATAGAATATAACAACAACAAGTGATCACGTTTATGTTCTAACGTTTATGAAAAATTGTGTTAGGGTAGGGTAGCGCAGTTGTACTTTATACGCCACAGTGGAGCAATAAAATTGGCACGCGTTGGTAATCTAAATGCAAATCATGAACTTGAAGAATGTTCTTTGTTTACCAAAGGAAATTCGACTATTATGGGTTACAGGTTATAGATTACAACGTCAAAAAAAAAATCAAAACATTGACGTATATGTATACATATCACCATGATATAATAACAGGAGGAAAAACAAAATTATCTCCTAAGTACAGTTGTTCTTGCAGGTTCTGGAACAGAGCAATTTTCGAGGTCAAAGGGCAAAATGTTTAACAATCGCTCTGTTCCAGAACCTTTAAGAATGTAAAAATTTTACTATATAACTAATTTTTCCTTTATGATATAAAAAACGAGTAAAAATGCAGCTAATTTCGGAAGGGACGAGCTTTCGAACCCACTACCAATCGGAGGCAACTTGCAAAAAGTAATTAAAATTCGTGGAAAAATGCTGCTAAAATTATTACAATACCAAATAGCAGGTGTTAAAGGTAATTGGGACTTTAGGAAGACGTGGACCCGTATAGGGAATTATTTGGCAGAGGAGGCACCGCCTATTACAAACTCTAAACACTTGGTATTGGAGATAATTCCATTGAGAAATTTAGTTAAAATCATCAAAATACCGAATATAGGGTGGTAAATTTATATGGAGACTTGACAAAACTTGGATTTTTTCGAGGACCTTTTAGGAAAATTCGTGGATTTTTAGAGATTTTTCTAGAATCCTGTAATCACAAATATGCTGAATTTTTCAAAGCATTTTTCCCGATGAAAATTAGGATTAAACAAGTAAAAATGCAGCTAAGTTCGGCAAGGACGAACTTTCAATACCCCCCACCATTTGGAAGAAACTGGAATTTAAAAAAAAAAAACTTCCGGAAATTAGTAGGGGCCATACGAAAACGTAGACCGACATGGCCCATTTACGATCTTAACCTGGCTACTGGTAAACTATGCATGTGTGCAAAATTTTAGCCTTCTACCTCAATTTGGTGGAAAGATAGCGTGATTACGACAGACAGACAGACGGACATCGCTAGGTCGTCTTAGAATTTTACGCTGATCCAGAATAAATATACTTTATAGGGTTTATTATGAATATTTCGAGGAGTTACAAACGGAATGACAAAGTTAATATACCCTCCATAGAATGGTGGAGGGTATAATAATTGAAAGGACCTACTAACTAAAACCGGATTTTTTAATATTTTTTTCAAGAATGCCCTGACCAAAATCTTGGCTTTTTTATGACGTTCTGTTATTTTTCTTTAGAATATTTCTTCGAATTTTTGATGGATTTTTATACCCTACACCACATGGTGGTAAGGGTATTTTGTCTTTGTGCATTTTTTTGTAACATGGAGAAGGAAGCGAGGATCTTCATAGAATCACTTTCTATGTCGATTTATGCATGTCAGTCCATCTGTCCATGTATTTTTGTGAACAAAATGCAGGTCGGATTTACTATCCGATTGAGAAGAAATTGTTCAAACAACATTTGGTAGGACCAAGGATGAGCCCTATTGAAATTGGTGAGAATCGGTTGAAATTTAGATATAGCTCCCACATATCTTCAACCGATTTCGGGTTAATTGGGCACTAAATGGCCAATATCAGTCCAAATGACCTGGATTTCGGTTCAACCGACCAAATTCTGTCTAGAAGCAAGTACATAAGATTTGGTGAAAATCGGTTAAGATAAAGCCATAGCTCCTACAAGCACTCCAAGTGTCTATTTATTATAGCACTCCAGCATTTAAATGTGAATAAATCTTTTGTGTCTCCTACCATCGCTCGCTACCGTGATACTGGTAGCGTAGCCCGACGTCAAGAAAGTGGACGAAGAAAACAGCAACATCAGCAGGAATGGTTCGAAAAGTAAAAAAACGACTTGATCGAAACCCGCGTCGCAGTGGCCGAAAAGTGGCTCGTGAGCTGAACAAATCGCAATATTCCATTCTGAAAAATATTGAAAAATGAGCTCGGGGTAAAGGCATTGAAATTCAAAAAAAAGTGCAAGAACTTACACCGCAACTGAAAGAAAATAGACTCAAAAGAGCTAAAGAGTTGCTTCGCTTGGCCGAAAGTGGTGAACTGCCGAATTTGGTTTTCTCCGATGAGAAAACATTCGTTGTCCAGCAGTTTGTAAACCTTCGGTTGGCCACCAGAACTCAAGCGCCGGCCATGGTGATGGTGTGGGCCGTCATAACATCCGATGGTTGCTCTCCGCTTGTATTAATCGACCGTGGCATCAAAATAAATGCCGAATATTTTCGCGAAAATATTCTGGAGGGTGTATTAAAGCCTTGGGCACGCAAACATTTTGTCCGGAGACCTTGGACATTCCAACATGACTCAGCACCATCTCACTCAGCACGCGCCACCCAAGAATGGTTACAAAAATGAGGTTCCTCGCTTCATTTCCAGCGTACAATGGCCACCAAAATCTCCGATTACCAATCCGTTGGACTATTGTGTCTGGTGTATTTTGGAAAGTAAGGTTGGCACTCAGATAATTATGTCTCCACCAAATTTAGTGAAAACTGAATTGAGAATTGGACATGCCTCCCATACATTAGTTCCCACCGAAATTGATAATTGCTCTAAAGCCTAATAAATGCTTTTGTTATGGGAGATCTACAAAATATGCATTTGGGTGTAGGGTACCACATTGTCGGGCCCACCCGACTTTTCACTTTTCCTTACTGTTTTTTTTTTTTTTTTTTTTTTTTGAAAATAAGCAAATTCTGAAATTACCAACTAAAGGTACACCCACTTAACAGTCTAAGGAATTATTACAAAATCGCAGATGGTATCGGCTCCGATAAGAAAAGCTAATACTCTTCATTTTGTATCTTGAACTGGATTTTTCAAACAAAAAGAAAATAAATAAATAAACCGAAAACTTTTCTGATCATAAATTGTAATTCCCTGCCTTTATCCCTCATTGATCGATATAGTTACGAACTTTTACCCCTCTAGTTCTGTTGTCACAGCAACACATTGGTGTGGTCTTCATTGCTAATTGCTTTCGACGCTTTTCTTTCGGTTAACAAGGCCGTCAACGTTAACGCCAGGCAGCGCTGCTGGCTGGCAGACCGTCTGATATCAGATTTGGATGCAAGTGAGTGAAAATGTGATGCCCTCTTCTTTTAGTATTCATTGAGGGATCGTCGTCGATTGAAGAACCATTCAAGAAATAGCAACATCCACGGTTCAACAAAGGGTTCTCGTCGTATAGAAACGGTTTAGCGTGTGTGTGACGTGAAAGTGAAAAAGAAATTTCGCAAAAAAAAAACAAGGAACACAGAAAATACAAAATAAAAAAAAATCGACTATGATGCGGTATCATTAACTAAAATTGAAAGTGATTGCATAGATATTGAAATTTTCAAAAATTTCTATCTTTGTTAAAATTTCGAAAAGAGATTTTTATTTATATAAGCTGGGGATACGAAATTTGGATGGTGGTTTAAGACGATCCTTCTCTCCGTCTCTCTCTTGAAACTGTGATATATTTTTTTAAGTTGAAAAAAAAGTGATCTACAACCGCAGCAACATGAATTCCATTGAAGACGGCAACAAACAAACTTCCAACAACAACGGCAACAGCAACACGCCAGCGCCAAATGATGCCAACTCCAATCAGCCTCCAAACAATAAAGAACGTGAAAACTGGGCCAGCGGCTTGGAATTTCTTATGTCCTGCATCTCGGTCTCCGTTGGTCTGGGAAATATCTGGCGTTTTCCATTTACCGCCTATGAAAATGGTGGCGGTGCATTTTTGATACCCTACATCGTGGTGCTGTTCTTAATTGGTATGCGACGGAATATTGATGGCAAATTGATTTCATCAATTTAACTTAAATTGTATTTAATTTTTTGCTTAATTTTTGTTTTTGTTTTTGCTTTTGTTAGTCGATGTCGATGTGCTTTGTTTGATTTGGTTTGCGTGTTTTTTTTTTGTTTTTTGCTTGAAATTGTCGCCTGGTGGGGTTAATTTGTGTTTGTAATTTATAGCGACATCATCAAATTTACTTTGACGGTTTGTTGGTAATTAAGGTTTACAACTTTGAAAAGGGTGCTTTAAAAGAATGAAATATCACATGGTCTTTATGACCTAATTGATGCATAGATACCAGTGGAGAACAAAGAAAGGTGCAAGCGACAAGGGATTGTGATAAAGGGCGAATAAGAAACCTCTATGCATAAAACTAGAGATTTCAAAGTTTGGATCTGTTTATAGTTTTTGGAGAAAGGTGTTTTCCTCCGTTAATTCAGCCAATGCAAAATAGACTCCATAAATGCTGATAAAATTGCAGAAATTCTTGAATTCTAATTTTTTAGATACATCTTTTTATATCCTCCACCATAGAAATATACATTTTAGACTCCACAAAGTATATATATTCTTGATCAGCATAAAATTCTATGTCGATTTAGCGATGTCCGTCTGTGGAAATCACTCTAGCTTCCGAACGAATTGAAGTAGGTTGTGGTAAAATATTACTCAAATGTGTATTTGGTCTCCAGGATTTTTGGTATTGAAAATGGGCTATATAGGTCAACGTTTAGGTATAGCCCCCATATAACTGTTCCTCCCAATATTCGGTATTTCGAATTGTTTAAAATTTCGTTATGATAGTTCTTAATGGATACTACAGCCTGTGACAGAAAATTGACTATGTAGGTTCACGCCTTCGTATAGTCCCCATATAACGGCACCTCCCTATATTCGGTATTTTGTTGATTTCAGCGACATTATTCACCGGAATTGTTTCATATTTCGTATTTGCAATTCGCACCGGGTTCTACAGCCTGTGACAGAAAATTGCTATGGAGGTCCACGCCTTCGTATATAGGTACCTCCATATATTCGGCATTTTGATCATTTTAGCTACATTATTCACCGGAATTGTTAAAATTTCTTATTTGCACTTCGTAATGGTTACTACAGACTGTGGCAGAAAATTGATTGACAGGTCCACGTCTTCGTATAGACCGTAAAATACCGGTTACTCCCTATATACAGTATTTTTAAATTTTTAACAGAATTTATAACGAATTCTATTTTTTGTTTTTTTTTTTTATATAAAAAATTATTAAAAACAAATACATAATTTATTGATTAAAGGGGTTAAAAATTCAGCCTCTTTTGAATTTCTTTCTACCGATTTTTTAGAAAATTATTATTATTATTATTTTTTTTGAACATTTTGGAAAATAAATAATTTATGCAATTTTTTACTTACTGAATTCTATTCCCACGGATAGCTTTTTTTCTCGAGATCTGATACCTCCAACCATGAATAATTGAGGAGAAACAATTAGCAAAGTTGGCAACGCGAATTGGTATTTTTCGCACCCAGTGTACTCTATTTGTTGTACAAATTGGTGCAAATTTTAAATGGTTTTTAATAAAAATAAGCAACTTATATCGAGTTTATACTAATAAAGATTAACACAGTGGGTTTAATAGTCAAGTGAGTTAATCTAGTGTTATTAGATTCACCATTATAAGGATATAAATGCGGCTCAGCTGATATACAACCAAAAAAGAATACAAAACAATAGATGTGCGAAAAATCCGTATGGAGACAATTGATATTGAATTATTTTTGCATTTTATTTTAATAATTTATTTAAAAATGCGACCAAGACACAATGGTGGAATTGACCGTTCAGGATAATATTTACAATTTTTTTTAATTTATCAACATACACCATTCATATTGGAATCCCAATATTGATAAGCAGTTGGTTTAAGTTGCTTAATGCAGGTTCAAAAACAGAGCAGAGTATTAAAAATTTGGAGCAATTTGTATAACAATTTATATGACAAAATGTACGAAAAAGACCCATTCGCGTTGCCATTTTTACAATTATTCATAATTGGAGAAATAGTCTCTGGTCCTGGAGGATAATATTAGGTTCAATCTTAAATATCCGCACGGAATTCTTTTCCCATGGAAAGCATTTTTCTCTAGAAACTATTCATCCAACCATGAATAATTGAGGAGAAATAATGTTCAAAGATGGTAATATGTCGGTCCACGTTTTGGTATAGCCGCCACATAACGGCGGGTTCTTAATAGGTTCTCGCTCCGGTGGGAGAACATTGAGTATCTAGGTCCATGTTTTCCTATAGCGCATATATAACGTTACCCACCGATATTCGGTATTTTAATAATTCTAGTCACATTTACCCACGACATTTTTTTTTCAAATTTGGAATTTAAGACTCGCAATAGATAACAATCGTTGTAATATAATATTGTCTATATAGATACCCGTTTTGGTATGGCCCCCATATAACGGCTCACTGACTTTATGGTTTTTTGATAAGTTTAACTGCATTATCCAAACGGTCTGGCTGGTATGCGTGGTTTAAAGTGGAACACGCTTTTATTCAGATACTTTTATATAAAAATGTTTTCTTTATCCAATGGTGGAGGGTATTAAAAGTTCCAAAAGTTCCTCCACCATAGTATGGAGGGTATATTAATTTTGTCATTCCGTTTGTAACACCTCGAAATATACATTTTAGACCCAACAAAGTATATATATTCTAGATCAGCATAAATTCTATGTCGCTTTAGCAATGTCCGTCGGTCTGTCCGTCTGTGGAAATCACTCTAACTTCCGAGGGAAATTAAGTAAGTTGATAAAAATGTACTCAAATGTGTATTATGTCTGCAGGACTTTTGGTATTGAAAATGGGCCATGTAGGTCCACGTCTTCTTATAGCACCCATATAACGGTACCTACCGATATTCGGTATTTTGATGATTTTAGCGATATTATTCACCGGAATTGTTTCCAATTTGGTATTTGAAGTTCGTAATGGATACTACAGCCTTTGACAGAAAATGGACCTTTTAGGTCCACGTCTTCGTATAGCCCCCATATAACGGTACATCCCGATATTCGGTATTTTGATGATTTTTGCGATATTATTTACAGATTTTTTTTAAATTTCGCATTTGAATATTGTAATGGCTTATGACAAAAGTTTCCTATGCAGGCCCATGTCGTTGTATAGACCCTAATATAACAGCTACATTCGGTATTTTTAAGATTTTAACAGAATTATTAACGGATTTTATTTTATTGTATAATATAAACGCGATATAAGTTGCTTATTTTTTATTAAAAATCATTTAAAAATTGAACCAATTTGTACAACAAATAGAGTACACTAGGTGCGAAAAATACCATTTCGCGTTGCCAACTTCGCTAATTGTTTCTCCTCAATTATTCATGGTTGGTGGTATTATCTCTCGAGAAAAAAGCTTTCCGTGGGAATAGAATTCAGCGAGGATATTAATGATTGGGGTGAATGTGAAATCAGTGTCCGATTTTCATCTAACTTCGCATATCCCAATTAGAAAACCATAGATTTCGCATGAAGAAGAATTGGTCCACTCCTTTTGATACCTTTCCCAAAAATGTTATGATAATCATAACTCTTATAGAACGAGAAATTATTTCTGAGACCCTCATGTTATATCAAGCAAAAATGATATACATGAATAAATGGTTAAATGCCATCGGAATACCGTTTAAATCTTTCCAACATTGTTTTGTAGAAAATTTGGGGATGTTCAACTTTTAAAGTTTTTTTTTTTGACGGTTAAATATAGCCATACAAAAAAATTCAGCTTTGTGGGAATTTGTGCAACTTCACACATCTATTTGAGATTATTACCAGCTTCCCTTCTTATCTAAATATGTTTGTTAGGGGCAGCAGCTGCGGCTACCATAAAAAATGCACAGACAGATAAACGATCAAATAAAAAACAATTCTGAAAGTGATTTGAAAAAGACAAATCACAGTTACTATGGCTAACAGTGTCTCGGAATTTTTTAGGGTCTCAGCGCTTAAATACAAATTGCCTACCATTATGATAAGAATTCACATTTATGTTTATTAAGCAAACATGTGCTTAATTTTACTGTCGGAGACGGCCAAAGTAAAGTCTCTAAAAGAACGCTAGACATGTTATCTGGATGATATCTGAAGAATTAACCGCAACAAATCTCGTTCTTTGTTCATTTTCAGATAAGATCAATCAACGTAGAAATTGTAACTCAATTGACATTTAATTGATTTTATTAAATATTTCTGTTAGGAATTAACGATGACATTTTGCTTCCGTATGCAGTCGTTTGGGGAATTTTGCATAGTAACCATGGTAGAAGAATACAGGTAGATGCATCAACGTTTGGGAACATTGATATGTCAACAAATTTTAGATGTTCTATCACATATAAGTAGATGTTTATATGTTTTCTTATACGACGTCATTCGGAGGTTATTATAATTCGCGTTTTTCAACAATTTTTTCAAATTTAAATAATTTTTCATAGAACCTTTTCGATTCCGAAATTGGTTTGACAGTTCATTGTCCCAGTAGCTGTGTCGATGCATCTACCTTTATTATTGTACCATGATAGTAACCCAGTTCACATGTTAAAGACAAGCGATTTTTATTAAATTTCGCATTTAATGGTCAAAGTGTTGACAACGATTTCTGCGGACAAATTTCGCAAAGTCATTAAAATAGTTGTTCTTCCAGAAGAATCTCCCTTTCAAAACTAAAAAGAAATTTTTCTTGCAAAAAGCATCTGCGTTCTACACAGCTGGCACATATATATAATTCGTATTAAAAAATCATATACAGCCCAATCATGAATATCCATGTGGCATTCTTTTCCCGCGGAATGCATTTTTCTCCAAAGGTAATGCCTTCAATCAGGGTGAGATGAAGCAACTGCAACAAAGTCAAACGCCATAATTTTTACAATTTTTTTTTTTTTTAAATTTTAATGAATGAAAGCAAAAAATGTCGCAAATAGCATCAAATTTTAGAGTAAGCTTGGATTTGTTCGAAGTGGTCACCTTTGGCACGAATTATGGCCTACAAACGGCCAAGGAAACCGTCACACGCTGCCTGAATGTTGCTCTGCGGCATTCTGGCCCATTTCCGGCGAAGAGCTTGCTTGAGGTGATCGAAAATTTGGTATTTTTTAGTGCCAGCCTTGCTTTCCAAAATACTCTAGACACAATAGTCCTACGATTTGGTATCTGGAGATTTTGGTGGCCACTGTGCGCTAGAAATAAAGCGAGGAACCTCATTTTGTAACCTCTCTAGGGTGGCGCGTGCTGAGTGCGATGGTGCTGACACCTATTAAAATGCCAAGGTCTGCGGCCAAAATGTTTAAGTACCCAAAGCTTTAATACACCCTCCAGAATATTTTCGCGATAATATTCGGCATTTATTCTGATTAATACGAGCGGAGAACGACCACCGGCTGTTATGGCGGCCCACACCATCACCATGGCCGGCACTTGAGTTTTGGTGGCCAACCATATGTGCACATTTTCAGCTGACGTCTTTGGCAAGTAAACACGATCATTTTGTTTGTTTACAAACTGCTGGACAACGAATCTTTTCTCTTCGGAGACGGAGAAAGCCAAATTCGGCAGTTCACCACTTCGACCAAGCGAAGCAACTCTTTAGCTCTATTTTTCTTTTGTTGCGGTGTAAGTTCTGCACTTTTTGGAATTCAATATTTGCCAAATGAAATGTTGCGATATGTTCAGCTCGCGAGCCATTTTTTGGCCACTGCGATGCGGGTTTCGATCAAGTCGCTTCTTTACTTTTCGAACCATTTCTGCTGATGTTGCTGTTTTCTTCCGTCCATTTCCTTGATGTCGGGCTACGCTACGAGTATCACGGTAACGAGCGATGGTACGAGAAACAAAAGATTTTTTTCACATTTAAATGCTGGAGTGCTCTAACGATAGCCACATGGTTTTTCCAGCCAAATATAAAGAAATCACATTATCACGCTTGAATTCCATCACGAATAACTTTTTTTTCTGGAAAATTCTCACCAAAATGTTTGTGTACGCTTGTCAACAATATTATGGCCTGTCACTAGAATAATTTTAACAGCTGTCGGACTAGTGGCTTCGAAATGATAGCAATCTGAAGTTGGTTGCAGCTTTTTCATATCATCCTGTATGAGAGCTATATCCAAATCTGAACCGATTTCAATATAATTTGGGAAATTTATTTTTTACCAAATTCCGTCACTCATTCCATATTACGTTGGAATCGAAAATACATATCGTGTTAGGTGCATCAAATAAACCATATCAGTCGAAAATATATGTGGGAGCTATATCCAAATCTGAACAGATTTGAATATAATTTGGCAAATTTATTTTCTGATCAAATTCCGTCACTCATTTCAAATTCGGTCATACATACAGGGTTTTTTTGTATCAAATATGTGAGATTGACCGAAAATATATTATAGGAGCTATATTTAAATCTGTGCAATTTTAAAATATATATAGCCTATGTTACTTTCAGGCGATGCTGAAGTATATATGGAAATTTTCAGGAAAGTCTGTTTGGCAGTTTTTGAGTTTATAAATTACAAACAAACAATAAATACCTACACAAAATTGGCAGAAGTCGGGCAAACTTAGAAAATAATTGTAATCGTCTGGTAGCTCTAACTAACATTTTTATTGTACCACGTTAGTAACTAGTTTGAGAATTGAGCTACTGGTCGTCATAGAACCGTTTCATTTTTAAATTAAAATTTTTATAACAATGCTGTTATTAGTTGGTCTGTTCCAGAACTGCAAAAAGTTTTTACTATGATAACAGATTTTCCCTTTATGATATCGAAAACAATTGCAAAACTAGGAGATTCTTGCAGGTTCTGGAACAACCCTAGTATTTAAATGTTTTTATTTAATTGTGTACTTCTTTTTTAATGTTCCAGGAAAGCCCATGTATTATCTGGAGGTTCTTTTGGGCCAATTTACAAGTAAAAGTTCCGTCAAAGTATGGTCGATTTGTCCTTCATTTATGGGTAAGTTTCTATAAAATGGAATACATAATACAAAAGTCCAACCATTTTAAAATTGTGTAGGTGTGGGTATTGGCCAAGCCTATGCCGGAGTTACGGTACTCACATATTATTCCTCCCTGCTGGCCTTAACTCTGTATTATTTTATCGCCTCATTCTATAACCCCTTGCCGTGGTCATATTGCCGCGAAGAATGGGGTTCAAATTGTGTCGATTCAAATTCCAAAGCCACAAATGGCGATAATTACACATCGTTCAACGATCGACCCACAAGTAGTTCGGAAATGTATTTTATGTAAGTATCTACACTGTATATTCGATATGAGATAAAATAATTGTTCCTTTTTAATTTATTACAGAAAACAGGTTATCCGAGAATATGATGACATATCTGAAGGCATTGGTCTGCCAAGTTGGAGATTAACATTGGCCTTGTTTGTGGCCTGGCTAACCACATTTTTGGTTATAGTTCGTGGTGTAAAAACGGCTGGCAAAGCAGCTTATTTCCTGGCCATATTTCCATATGTAATCCTAATAACACTGCTAATAAGAGCTGTCACCCTGGATGGAGCTATAGATGGTATTATATTTTTCCTAAAACCCAATTGGAGCGAATTGCTGAATTTGAAGGTAAACTACAGGAATAATTGTTAGAGATTATATCTGGAGTAGAATTTAATGGAATCTCAGACCTGTCGGATTTCTGTAAGATCTCTCTCTTAGAAATTTGAACCTTCCTCTCGATCGTTAAAATCTTTGATCAAAATCAAAAAGTCTATTTTTGTACCCTACACACACACAGAGGTAATAAGGGTATTATGTCTTTGTGCATTTGTTTGTAACATGGAGAAGGAAGCGAGATAGGCCTGTATTTACTTTTGAGTACCTTCATAGAATCACTTTCTGAGTCGATTTATGCATGTCAGTCCGTCTGTCCGTCCGTCCATATATTCTTGTGAAAAAAATGCATGTCGCATTTATTATCCGATTGAGCTGAAATTGTCCAAACAATATTAGCTTGACCCAAGGACGAGCCCTATTGAAATTGATGATAATCTGATCAGATTTAGATATAGTTCCCATATATCTTCAACCGATTTCGGTTTAATTGTGCACCAAATGTCCAATATCAGTCCAAAGGTCCTCAATTTTGGCATATCCGACCGAATTCAGCCTAGAAGAAAATATATTAAATTTGGTGGAAATCGGTTCAGATATAGCTACAGCTCCCATATATATGTTTCATCCGATTTGGTGTTTAGGTCCTCACATGCGTAATACGCATTCGACAGCAATGAAATTTGGTATTAGATATCTAAAAGAGCTCGTAAATACCTCTGCCAAATTTTATCATGATCGGTTCAGATTTGGATATAGCTCCAATATATTTCAACAGATTTTCCGTTAATTGTGCACCAAATGACCAATATCGTTCCAATAGTCCTAAATTTTGGTACATCCGACCGAATTCAGCCTAGGAGAAAACACCGAATTCATTCTCTAAGCAAGTACATCGAATTCGGAGAAAATCGGTTCAGATACAGCTATAGCTCCCATAAATATGTTTCATCCGATTTGGTGTTTAGGTCCCTCACATGCGTAATATGCATTCGACAGCAATGAAATTTGGTACCAGATATCTAATAGAGCTCGTAAATACCTCTGCCAATTTTTATCAAGATCGGTTCAGACTTGGATATAGCTCCCACATATATCTTCAACCAATTTCAAGTTTTTGTGCAACATAATGGCCAATGTCAGTCCAAAAGTTCTGAATTTTGGTACATCCGACCGAATTAAGTCTAGAAGTAAGTATATCGAATTCGGAGAAAATCCGTTCAGAAATAGTTATAGCTCCTTTATATAAGTTTCATCCGATTTGGTGTTTAAGTCCCTCACATTCGTTATATATACTCCACCACAATGATCTTTGGTACCAGATATCTTATAGAGCTCGGAAATATCTCTGCCAAATGTTACCAAGATCTGTTCAGATTTGGATATAGCTCCCATACATATCTTCAGCGGATTTCGGATGAATTATGCACCAAACGAATTTCGGATGAATTGTGCTAATGTAAGTCCAAAAGTCCTCAACTTTTGGCATATCCGACCGAACCTAGACCGACCGAAAGCCTAGAAGAAAATGCATCAAATTTGGTGGAAATCGGTTCAGATATAGCTGTAGCTCCCATATATATGTTTCATCCGATTTGGAGTTTAAGTCCCTCACATTCGTAATATTCATTCGACAACAATGATATTTGGTACCAGATATCTTATAAAGCTCGTAAATACCTTTGCCGAATTGTACCGAGAACGGCTAAGATTTGGATATAGCTTCCATATATATCCCTTATCCGATTTCAGCCATGTTATTTGCTATAAAAGATTAAAATGGCTCCTTAAAATTTAGTGAGAATCGGTTCAGAATTGGATATGCTTACCATATATTAGTTGCCTCTGTAACCGAACTGTGACTGCTCTAAAGTCAAAGGTTGATAGGTGATATGATCTACTTCAAATAAATTATTTTGTTATGGGAGCTCTACTAAATGTGCATAGTGGTGTAGGGTATCAAATAGTCCCGACTTTTGACTTTTGCTTTTGAGTTCTTTAATGATCTGCAGCTTTAGTCAGCATTTACTTATGGTTACTAATAAAGAAGAAGACTTTTAAATCACTTTTCTTAATAGAGAAAATCTAATTTTTATTGAACGCATTTGAATCTGAAATATTTTCCACAGGTCTGGAAAGAGGCCGTTGTGCAATGCTTCTTTTCTCTGGCAGTGGGCCTGGGTCCCATCGTTATGTTCTCCTCCTACAACAAATTCAATCACAATTCACATAGGTATGAAAAATCACATTTAAATTTTTTTTCGAAATTGAAAAATTCACCCTCGCTTCTTTTTCAGGGATGCCATTATTGTAACCAGTTTGGATACGGTAACAAGTCTGATTGCGGGCATCACAATATTTGGCATCTTGGGTAATTTGGCACACAATCTAAATATCAGTAATATCGATGAGGTTGTACGCAGCGGTACAGGTTTGGCATTTATATCCTATCCAGATGCTATAGCAAAATTCAATGGGGTACCGCAGGTATTTTTTGGGCTGTGAAAATTTTTTCAAAATTTTTTAAGTATTAAATATTGGCTTTTCTTTTCCAGTTATTTGCCGTGTTATTTTTTATAATGCTTTTCGTTTTGGGCATTGGAACATTGGTGGCCCAGGCCAATACCCTGGTGGCAATATTATGTGATCATTTCAAATGGATGAAGGCCTGGATGGTGGCCCTGGCAACATCAATTGGCGGCTTTCTGTGTGGCATTATTTACGTTACTCCGGTAGTTATGAGCAATATTTTTGAAGGCTTAGGATATTTCATAGAATTCGCTTCAAAATTTAAAAAAAATCAATAACCGAAAGTCAGAAAATGGTCTTTGATTTCATTAATCCCATTTCAAATTGCTTTCAACTAGCTTCGCAATTAGCGCACAATAATGCTGCCTAGAACTCCAAATGATGTTCAATATTCTTGTGTTTTTTTCCATGTTCGCATTCCTCTTAGGCTGGGCAATGGATTCTAAATTTGGTGGATTATTATGGTGCCACATTTGTCATATTTGGCTTGGCACTATTTCAAATCATCGGCGTTGCATGGGTCTATGGTAAGTGGGGAGGAAAAAGCATTCAATTATAAAAAATTCAGGTTACATTTTCTAAAATCTTTATAAGGTTTACAAAACTTCTGTGATGATGTGGAATTTATGAGCCGCATGCGTGTATCGTTCTATTGGCGTATATGCTGGGCCGTTATTACACCCCTCCTACTTCTATTCATTTTCGTTTATTCCATGGCTGAGTTGAAAACATTACAATATGCTGGCATGGATTATCCAGAATCGGCAAATAGTAAGTACTGGATTTATTCTAAGAGGATCTAGAATATTTAATGAACAATTTATGCCCATCTTTTCTTTTCTACAGTTGCCGGTTGGGTTCTATTGGCCATAGGATTTGTACAATTCCCACTATGGTTTATATGGACAACAACCTCTAATTGTGGTGGTTCACTGTGGAATGTAAGGCTTTTTATGTTTTATTTAATTTTTTATTTTATATTTTATTTTATTTTAATTTAAATCCATATAACCCTGATATCGTTAAAATTCGGAATGGTCAAAAATTTGAAACTTGAGACATTTTTTAAGCATCGAAATAAGCGCTTGATTTTTGAAAATTACTGTTGAAAATTACTGCTACCTGGGCTTTACCTTACCTTATAAAGCATGAAGTTCAAAACAAAGCCATTACGTCCTATGTAATGAAGTGATCGTGACAAATTTCTTGGTACTCGCCTATCCGTTACTCCTTTGTCCATGATTTGCAGCGTGGGAGAAATATGAAGTAACTGACTTAGGTGCCTTTGCCTTCTTGGAGTAGGTTTGTACTCCTTTTGTTAAGTCCGAAATTTTACAAAAGCGTTTGTTCAGCTAATCTGATTATGAATAAAACTCTTGGGGTAGTAAGTTGTTGGAATTATATTTTCCTCGACCTTCACATTCATTTATTTTCTTCAGTACATGTGGTAAAAAGTGTGGCTGCTGATTTTGGAAGGAAAGTGAGGTAAAATTCTTTCTAACAAATACTGAACATACAAATGTTTCGAAATTTGCACATTGTGCTTCCTTGGTGTAGGAATTGATGGAAAAACTCTAGTTTAGTAAAAACTCCTCGATTTTTTTTTTTTGAATTTTTTGCCAGAGTTACATATTTTATTTAGATTCCGGGAAACTAATCAAACTTAGAAAACTTTGGTTCCCTTTGGCCGGTGTGGGACAGCCCCTGCCGAAAGCCGGCAACTTACAACAACTGTTAAATTAAAAACAAGTAAAAAAACTGTAAGTTCAGCCGTGCCGAACTTTGAATACCCTCCACCAGTTAGAACGAATTTGGCAATTCTCAAAAACAATAACATCCGTTAAAAATTCTGCAAAAAATATTAAAAATACCGAATGTAGCTGTTACATAAGGGTCTATACGACGACATGAACCTGCATAGGTAACTTTTGGCATAAGCCATTACAATATTCAAATGCGGAACTTAAAAAAAATCGGTGAAAAATGGAGCTAAATTAATCAAAATATTGAATATCGGGAGGTACCGTTATATGGGGGCTATACGAAGACGCGAACCTGCACAGACAATTTTCTGTCTAGGCTGTGGTATACATCACGAATTTAAATACCAAATTTGAAACAATTCCGGTGAATATTGTCGCAAAAATCATCAAAATACCGAATATCGGGAGGTGTCCATATATGGGGGCTATACCAAAGTGTGAATCTACATGGCCCATTTTCAATACCGAAAGTCCTGCAGACATAATATACATTTGAGTAAAATTTTATCAATGTACTTCAATTCGTTCGGAAGCTAGAGTGATTTTCACAGACGGACGGACATCGCTAAATCGACATAGAATTTTATGCTGATCAATCAATATATATACTTTGTGGGGTCAAAAATGTATATTTCGAGGTGTTACAAACGGAGTGACCAACTTAATATACCCTCCATACCATGGTGGAGGTGATAAAAACATTAGTTCGTGTAGCCGGTTGAACCCAAAAGAGAATAGCTCTGGAAAGAGTGTCGGCTATAATTTGGCATCAATTTTGTTGTCCCCAAAATGGGTCCTTTTTGGCGGTTTTATAAAAAATCCGCGTCCAAAAATCGATAATTTGATGAGATGAATGTGAAATAACCCAGTCGTGTGACCACTTGTTAAATATGTATTAGCTTTCAAACGATACCGTTATTGTTTTTATCGGGTAAGTGAACCCGTACTTTCAGGAAAACCCGGAAAATCAGGGGTCCGTCCCTCAAGATAAAAATAGTTTCCCGGAATCAGGGTAAAAATATCTACCTCTGAAAAAAAATCGAAGAGTTTTTACTAAAGTAGAGTTAAGCCGAATTGATCGACATTTCTTCAGTCGAATTTAGCAGTTTCTATAGCTGCCACGATGATGCAATTTAATTTTTTTATTCATTTTCATTTTATCTCTGAAAAGCAGTTTTTTGTGTTTTCTTTTTATTGCTAATACGTTTTACATTTCTTATTTTCCCTAACAGGCTCTGCAAAAAGCATGTTCACCTAGTGATGAATGGGGTCCCAGCAATCCAGATGTTCGCAAACAATGGCTGATGTTCAAAACGGAGGCCCAGGAAAAACGTAACGCGAAATTAAAGTCCGACAATAGTTCTTCACTATTTTGGCGGAAAGTTAAAAATACTTTCTTCAGCAGCACATAGTAGTAGAGGGATAACTGCATTTCCCACCACTCCCAAATTTGTTGTTCCATCGAAGTGATGTTCTGTTGCGCTGAGCATTTATTCCACACAAAAAAAAAGAATGAGAGAAAATGCCAAAGTACTTAATATATGTTTGTGTAATTAGCAATATCAATATCTGTAGTATTTAAGTAATGAGAGCTGTATAGAAATTTAAGTAATAAAGTCGTAATGGTTAGCAATAAATAAGAAGTTTTTTTTAATAGATTACTTTCTAAACCGAAATAATAAGGAAAGTTTGGATGGATAAAAATTAAAAACTCACATGACTTCCAATAGTTCTGAGCTCAATTATAATTGATTTAATTCAGAACTGCAAGAGTGTAAACATCTTTATTACGATTGCCGATTTGTTTCTTTATGATATCGAACATAATTGGCAAAACTAGATGTTGTCGTCTTTGGAACACGGCAAATATAGAAAGGTAAATCACATTAAAACCAGCAAGGAAAACTCAAAAGTCAAACGGGGCCGACTTTTTGATACCCTACACCACTGTGCATATTTAGTAGAGCTCCCATAACAAAAGAATTTTGATTTTAAGTAGATCATACCACCCATCAACACTTAGCTTTAGGCAGTTATAGTTTGGTTTCAGAGGGAACTAATATATGGGAGGCATATCCGATTCTGATTCGATTTTCATTATATTTGACGGATACATTTTAATCTTTTATACCAACTAACATTGCTATAGAGGGTGAGATAAAAAACTGCAACAAAGTCAAACGCCATAACTTTTACATATCGGAAATAGCATCAAATTTTAGAATAAGTTAAGATTTGTTCGAATTGATCACCTTTGGCACGAATTATGGCCAATGAAACCATAACATGCTGCCCGAATGTTGCACTGCGATATTTTGGTCCATTCCCGGCTAAGCGCTTGCTTGAAGTGACTGACACTTTAATATTTTTTAGTGCCAACCTTGCTTTTAAAAATACTTCAGACACAATAGCCCAACGGATTGGTATCCGGAGATTTTGGTGACCATTGTGCGCTGGAAATAAAGCGAGGCAGCTCATTTTGTAACCATTCTTGAGTGGCGCGCATGCTGAGTGCGGTGGTGCCGAGCCCTGTTGGAATGTCCAAAGTCTGCGGCCGAAATGTTTGCGTGTCCAAGGCTTTAATCCACCCTCCAGAATATTTTCGCTATAATATTCGGCATTTATTCTGATGCCACGGTCGATTAATACGAGCGGAGAGCGACCATCGGCTGTCATGGCGGTCCACACCATCACCATGACCAGCGCTTGAGTTCTGGTGGCCAACCGAAGGTGTACATTTTCAGGTGAGCTCTTTGGCAAGTAAATACGATCATTTTGTTTGTTTACAAACTGCTGGACAATAAATGTTTTCTCATCGGAGACGGAGAAAACCAAATTCGTCAGTTCACCACTTTCGGCCAAGCGAAGCAACTCCTTAGCTCTTTTGGGTCTATTTTCTTTCTGTTGCGGTGTAAGTTCTTGTACTTTTTGGAATTTTAATGGCTTTATCTCGAGCTTATTTTTCAATATTTGCCGAATGAAATATTACGATATGTTCAGCTCACAAGGCATTTTTCGGCCACTGCGATGCGGTTTTCGATCAAGTCGCTTTTTTTACTTTTCGAACCATTGCTGTTTTCTTCCGTCTACTTCCTTGACGTCGGGCTACGCTACGAGTATCACGGTAACGAGCGATGGTACGCGACACAAAAGATTTATTCACATTTAAATGCTGGAGTGCTCTAACCATAGCCACTTGTGGTTTTCCAGCCAAATATAAAGAAATCACACTATCACGCTTGAATTCCATTACGAATAACTTTTTTTCTGGAAAGTTCTCACCAAAATGCTTTTGTACGCTTGTTAACAATATAATGAGCTGTCGATGCAATAATTTTAACAACTTTCGGACTAGTGGCTTAGAAATGACAGCAGTCTGAAGTTGGTTGCAGGTTTTTCATCTCACTTTGTAGATGGCATGATATCACTTCGATATGGATTATATCAAAAAACATATATCGGAGCCAAGCTGGGCAGAAGTTCTGCACATCGTTGTCAATCGGGGCCCAATAGGAATTGAGGCGGCTGCACCATCCGGATCTTTTCTGGGTCAAAACTACTCGGGTTTGTTGGGTCAAAAGTAGCTATGGGTCTATCTTGCTTCCTTCTCCATGTTACAAACAAATGCACAAAGACATAATACCCTTACCACTATGTGATGTAGGGTAAAAATATGAAAAAGCTGTCTCACAGTTTTTGCAGATTAAATAGTATATATTTTCACACACACATAGTAGTTACATAAAACATATAATATAAAAACAATTAAAAATATAAAAAACAAAATTCTTTACAAATACGGGTCCCAGCCCGAAAACAACATACAAAGATTACGAGTATTAATGGCATCGTTAATCAAACGTTCAACCTGTACCGGTACACTGGATGTTCCAAATATACCATTTTGTTTGCCTTCCAATTTGTTTTGGACAACAATTAAGGCACGTTGAGCTATGTGGTTTTTCTCTTCAGCTAAAATCAAACAGAGGTTACAACAATTACAACTATTACTTTCAAATATTTACTTGTATTGTTATTGTCATTATCATTGATCTGTGGCACAACATTCCATATATACAAGGGGTCATAGAGCAAAACTTCCAATATTGTAGTTATAACATCTTGATGTCTCCGCAAAATCTCCATTGTTGTTTCACAGGATTTTTTGAAAACACCATTGGGGCCACAAATACCCATGGGCGCCAACATATCTCGGGTTAAACGAAAGGGTACCGTCTCCGGAGTGGGCATAATCTTTCCCTGCTCAAAGGCAATGCCTGTAATAAATGAAAAGTGGAATGATTAAAATTGGAAACAAAATCCTATCCTGTTTATCCTTACCAAAGTCAATGTGTATAACTTCGGCCGAATTTTGATCGATTAATATATTTTGTGTGTGACGATCACCCAGGCCCAAGATATAACCCACCATCGATGTTGTGGCCACACTACACATATTACGAAATAAATAAAATGACAACAATTATTTCTAATTCTAAAGATTAAAAACTTTGTCTCACCTATTTATATAAGCCAGACGACGTTCGAACCATATTCCGGGTTTCAAAAATTTCTCATAGAAAAAATAATGAAACACCGGTTGGATATGCTTCGTAATATTAATGTAGGTTTCGTGACGTTTTTCTGGGTTCGATTTTAAATGTGCCTGGGGAAAAATAATATATTTGTATTTAACGTACACCATTGTGATCGTGGAGAACTTACATGAGCTAATTTTCGACAATTCATAACAGTGTAATCCTTTGGACGATATTTTTGATGAGCTTGCGTCAAATACATACCAATTGGTACGGTGTTTTGACACCATTCCAATAAACCGCTGCGCGTTGAGAGCGGTATCACTTTGTAGGTGCGAATCAGAAGTTTACGCTGTACAGCTTTTGGTTCTTGTTGCAACAGATTATTGATCATACAAAATACTTGTTGCATCACAGCGTCTTGGCGCAAATCATCCTTGCCCTTCAGCAATTGTGGTCGTTTAATGCCATCGGAACAGAGGCAAGACAACTTCTTGGGAGCATTTATACCGCCAACCAAACCAACTTGAGATTCCCATTTGACAATGCCTGGAAATATGACATGGTAGTGATAATGGATACGGTTAATAAAATTCCAAATGCAATAATGATTATTGTTGTTGGCGTTTCAGCTTTTCAAAATTTAGTTGTAAAAACTACGGAGATAGACCTTGAATCGCATATAAAAGCGTTTTTAACTTAAATTAAGCCAGCAGAATTCGAGAGATTGTATTTGAAATACCTAGTTAGGCTTGCAGTATCAAAATCTTGAGAGTTACCAAGTCTGAATGGAATCGGATGTTAATTTCGTGTTTTAGGAGCTTCATGGATATTCAAAATTTCGACCTTTTGTGAGGATTTACCAGAAGGAGTGGATCGATATATTCCAGCTTAGCACCAGATCTTGAGTTTATAAAAATATTAGGATGTGTGAAATTTTAAGACAATCAGATTCTTACATCACATTTTATAAGAGCTGTAACTATTCAAATTTTGACCCTTTGTGGGGGAGGTACTTGATGGAGTGGACCGATATTGTCCATTTTCGCACCTGACTTAGCACTGACGCAAATATTAGGATTTGCAAGGTTGAAGCAAAATTGGATTATCGTTTCTCTTTCTTTGTTTTTTTTCTTGAAAATTTCGACCTTTTGTGGGGGAGGTATCGGAAGGACCTTGGGTTAATAAAAATACTGTGATGTGTGTAATTTGAAGTCAATCGGACTCACATTTTATAAGAGTTAAATAGCAATGATGTCAATACCTTTTGACCTTTTGTGGTGGAGTAGTGGACCGATATTGTCCATTTCCGAACTCGATCTAAGTTTGACAGAAATATTACGATGTACCAAGTTTGAATCAAATCTGATACTCCTTTCGAGAGTTATCGTGCGCAGCAGCCAGACAGACAAACGGACGGACGGACATCGCTAGATCGATTCCAAATGTCCTGAAACGGATTTGGTCGAAAGAGAACGTTTAGGCATATGGCTGATAAAAATGTATATCGGGGTCGAGTTCCACAAAATGGAAACGTACGTCCCGAAATTAACTCCATTTGGGCTGATATTAGCCAATATTTGCACAATAAACCTGAAATTTGATTAAGGATATTTGGGAGCTATGTCGAAATATGAACCGATCTTGATAAAAATTTGGCAGAGGTATTTCTGGGCTGTATCTGTTATCTGGTACCAAATATCATTGTTGTGAAGTTATGAATATTACGCATGTGAGGGACTTAAACACTAAATCGGATGAAACATATATATGGGAGCTATTGCTATATCTGAACCGATTTTCGCTAAATTTGATGAACTTATTTCTAGACTGAATTCGGTCGAATGTGCCAAAATTCAGATCATTTAGATTTATATTGGCCATATGGTGCACAATTAACCTGAAATCTGTTGAAGATACATGGGAGCTAAATCTGATCGGATTATCTCCAATTTCAATACGGTTCGTCCTTAGGCCAAACAAATATTGTTTGGAAAATTTCAGCTCAATCGGATAATAAATGCTACCTGGATTTTGTACACAAGGATACATGGACGGACGGACGGATGGACTGACATGCATAAATGGACTCAGAAAATGATTCAATGAAGATCATCAAAAGCAACTATGGGTCTCTCTCGCTTTCCTCTACATGTTACAAACTAATGCACAAAGACATAATACCCTTACCACTATAGGTGTAGAGCAATTTCATAAGCCAACATTTTTAAAATAATTAAAATTTATTTTTTGTGCAAGTTCGCTTACCTTTGATTGTATAATTCATATCGATTCTTACAGGCAAATCAATTGTTGGGCAGTGTATGGCATCGAGACTTTTCATTCGCCTTAGTTTCTCACTTAGAGAAATTGATTGCTCTTTGTTGTCCTTTATTTCGGTATTGGCAAATTCAATTAGGGCTGTGAAATATATGACATATTTTTTAATTATAATGATACATTACCCAATCCAATTTAAAACCTACCCGGTATGACGCTCTCCAATTGCTTAACCGTATTGGCATTTATTTTCGGCTTGGCTTTGGCAATAATCTCCTGAGCAAGTTTCGAACGATAATCGGCTTTGTTTTGTGTGCCATCCATGTACCCGTACACAATGGGATACAATTGATATAGGGTATGATGCGGATGCTCCTGGACACAACGAATCATAATATTCTTAAGAATTTTTATGAATTCATCATGTTTGGAATTTAAACGAGCTGTCATCTGATTGAGGGCACATATAAATTTATAACTGGGTACAGCATCGATGTGTTCTTGTATTGTGGCACGTAGCGTGTCATTTTGTTTATTGGCAAACCACAAATCAATAATACGATAAATAACCGGACTTGATATGGCATTGTCCAAACAGGAAAATTTCATATAATTTTCCACAGCTGTGCACAAATTCGAGGTGACTTTATTCTCAATTTGTGCAATTTCCTGTTCGTCCATGTGGGAAGTTTTCTTCATGAAACTTGCCGCAACACGTTTATCGTGATCCATCGAACGGGGGTTAATGGTGGAAACTGCTTCCCGGTTTAGTTTCATTGTTTGGCGTTTAATTGCAAATTGATCGGAATTGGCATAATTGTTTAACTGCAAAATTCGAGAAGATTCATTATTTAGGAATTGTTATATAAATCAAAGGAGTCTTACTTGGACATATTCCCTATCCGCATATTTGGCAATGATTTCGTAGGCACTTTTCTTACTTTCCGCCTGGCACACTTCAAATTCTTCTAAGGTAAATAAATTTGGAAACTTTTGTAAAATCACGTCCTTGGACTGACTATACTTTCCCAAAACATCCAGCGAGCCCATAAAGTACTTTCTCAAAACATTTTCAAAAGTTTCGGCATTGGTGTCCATCAAATACTGGCCATTTAATTGCATGGCTTTTACACGTTGCAGGCAATATTGGAATTCACGATTTTTGAATATGTGATGCAAAATGGATTTAACCATATCCGATTTACCCGTTTTCATGCATATATCCACGTCTTCGAGTAAGGCACTAATCTGTAATTATCTTGATATATGATAGCTGACTGTAGCATCAACTTTTCTCTACGTCTTACCTTCAACGAAGCACTACTGTTGCTGCACATGTTATTGAGTATGGCCACATAACGTTTGGCAAGATTTATTTCTCCAGCTGCTTTACAATCTCGTATGCATTTTAGCAGGCACTTCTCGACCGGGTCATCCTAGGAATTTGAAAAAATAACTCCAATAATATAAAAAGTAAATTTGTCCAATCCCATTACCAACCTTATAAAATTCTTTAATCTTTCTACTCGCCCTGATGCCAGCCGTTTGAAATAGAGATATCTGATGAGACAATATCAATTCCTTGCTGGAAAATAGGCCATATTCCAAATCACTTGTCTCCAATTGCCATTTTTTGAATATATGATCAACATCCGTTGATTTGGAAAATTGAACCTAAAATACAAACATTTTAATAGTTACATTAAAATACACCAAACAAAAACTTGGTCTCACCAAACAAAAATCTTCGCATTGTTGCAACAATTGTAGCCAAGTCAAATACTTGTAAACACTTTGCAAACATTCCACACTAATCTCCTTGAGGATATTCAAAACACAATGACGCGATTTCTCAATGGCAGCCAAAGTGTTATTCTCCTCCTTATTGTTAAGGCATTTCAAGGCATTGAAATGATGTTTTTCAAATTCATATTCCATATCATTCAGGGTATTGACTTTAGAATGCCCTTCAACGACCGTATCCCAACGACACAAACGCCAACAGATTTCATAATCGACATTTTGTTTTCGATTGTCCGCCGAGGAACAGGCAAGATTAAGCATACCATTTCTTTTGAGCACCTCATTACACATATCTGACGTATCCGTTGTCTCGATCAATATATCAGGCCAATTATTTGTTAAATTCAAATAATCCATGCGTGAAGTTAAGGGATTTATAAATCCAGAAATTGCATCATTGCAACCAATCGCATCATAGGCCTAGAAAACGAGTAATTAGGTAATCATCACATATGAATACACTTTAAGAATACTTACCTTTCTGGCAAGTCTTTGAAACGACTCATTGGAAATTATCTCAACATTTGTCTTATCGCCCAAGGAAATTTGATCCAATGCCCACATTTCCAAATAGATTATGGACAAGAAATAAGCTTGACAGTAATTACAAGCCTCCACAACATTCAAAAGATTTAAAGGCAAATCCCTAGAAAATAAAAAATAAATAAAAAAGAAGATGGGAGGACCTGAAGAGACTTTATTTAAATAATATTGGCAAACAATGCGCAGACACATCGGCGAAATTCACGAAAGGTCCCTATAATGATTCACCCTTATCTGATACGAAAAGTACGACCTATCTTGTAGCGGCGAAGTTACAGAATGTCCCCTCGAGAAGTACAAAATCGCTGCTGAATTAAGAAACCAACTCTTCGGGCCACTTCAATATTCAATAGAAAGCTCTGACAGTTGGTTTGTTCCAGAACTGCAAAAATGTATTTTTTTCCACCATAACCGATTTTCCCTTTATGATATCGAAAATATTGCCAAACTAGGATTTAAAAAGTATCAGTAGATTTTGCCGACAGAATTATACCCTCAGCCAATGTTCAATTATTTAAATACGTTTTGACTTCTGTTATGATTATTCAAATTATTGACCTTCTATGGAGTAAGTTCCGAAGGAATGGGACAATATTATCCATTTCGTATATGGACTACATTGGTTACTTTCTTCACTTTATATGAGATATGTGATAATTTGTAGAAAATGTTAAAATATGCGTGAGTTACCAAATATAGTCGACCGACCCTTGTTGAGGGAGGTACCAGAGGGAACAATCCGATCTGTACCATCTTTATAACAGATCTTGTGTTGATAGAAATGTTGAGATGTACCAAGTCTGAATGGAATCGGATATTAATTTCGCGTTTTATGAGCTTCATAGATATTAAAAATTTTGACTCTTTGTGTGGGATGTACCAGAAGAAGTGGACCGATATATCCCATCTTCACTGCAGATCTTGTGTTAGTAGAAATAATGGGATGTGTGAAATATGGAGAGAACCAGATGATTATTTCGGATTTAGTAATCGTTTTGGTTATTCGAAACTTTGACATAATCAGCATAAAATTCTAAGTCGATTTAACGATGTCCGTCTGTCTGTCTCTCTATCTGTTGAAATCACGATACAGCCGTAGATCTTCAAAATCTATCTCCAGGATGTTTGGTATTGAAAATAAGATATATCGCTTCATGTTTTGATATAGTCGCCATATAATGGTACCTCCCAATATTCGGTGTTTTGATCATTTTTACCACAATTTTTCACGGATTTGTCCAAAACAATGGGTTCTAGCTCCGTTGCCGAAACAAAGTATATATAGGTACACGTTTTCGTATAGACCCCACATAATAGTACCTCCAAATATTTAGTATTTTAATGATTTTGGCCACATTTTTTCACGGATTTGTCTAAAAATGGGCTCCAGCTGCCGTTGCAGAACATTAAATTTTAAGGTCCACGTTTTCCTATAGCGCACAAATAACGATACCCACCGACATTCGGTTTTTTGATAATCCTAGTCACATTTACCCACTAAATTGTTTCCAATTTGGTATTTAAGAAGATTTGGTAGTTGACAATCCTTGAAGTATAAAATTGTCTATAAAGGTTCCCGTCGCCCGGCCGAACTTAATGGTTTTTTACTTATTTTATACGTGCATGTATTTACTCACCACGAATTATTGATGCGAATACATTCACATATATTTAGTATCAAATTCACAATACGTTTCTCTTTGTAAATCATTTTGTTTTCACAGCCAACAAAATCGACTTTGTGTTGCTGCTCAAATGATTCGAAGAAATACTCCAACATAGTAATAATACCAGTCTTGTGATTCTCTCCTTCTTCACAATGTAAAAGTAGCTTAATAAACGGTATTATGGAATGTTCAGCAAAATACAGATCATTTTTCGATAAATCACAAAATTGTAGCCAACTACAATGGTCATAGATTTTTGCAACAAATTGCCGTATAAAATTGTCATAATCCATGTGTTCGCATGACTTAAGGGTGTCACACCAATTTGCAGGTGTTATACTCTCATAAAGATCCATATAATTTTGGGTAACATTTGCTCGAAAAACCATAAACGTTGGGAATTTTTCTGAAATTAAAAAAAAGGTGTAAATACAAATGTATTTCATTTCAGCTGATATGGTCGTTTTTCTGGATATAATAGTCATATTTTCAACGATTTTAAAGTCACATTTCCATTGGTTCTCCTTTGCATGGGACACCATAGTATATTCCCAGTGAAAAAAAAACATTTTTATCCATAATCATATAGTATTATTTAAGGTTAAACATGCGGTCTAAAATAGTTAAATATTAATTCAATATACACTGATTACCCATTAAATCTTGTCCATATTTTGAATTCACCAGATATTGCGCCACATCAATGACATATAAATGTGTATTTGGATTAAACTTGTTCAATAGATGTTCCAGAATTAAGTATATGTTATTATAAAAATTTTCGATTTGTTTGGCACTGTTAGTATCCTGTGAAAAAGATTAAAATTGGTTTAATATAACAAGTGTTTATCACAACCACAATGATTACAAACCTCATCTATTGAATTTTCCACTTCAAAATAGTAAGACATTTGATAAAGATTTAATGGTCCAATCTCCCCCAAACATTTCAAGACTTCCAAATTTAAAGCTTCATCTTCACTTTGGCGTAAAAATTGCAGCAGATGACGAATTAATCGATACAATACATTTTTGTCAGCTTGGACAATGTGTTTGTTGGCTACAATCTAAGTATTCAATTATAATTTGTTGTTTAATATGCGTCGATAAATATAATTAGTATAATACAATTCTAGGAAACGATGACAAAAAGACAGGGTGGGAGGACCTGAAGAGACTTTATTTGAACAAGTAAAAAAAAACATTTAAACATAAAAGTATCTGAATTCAATTCCGTTTGGATAATGCCGTTAAACTTAGACAATTTTTACTTCTAGGATTGTCATTTACCAAATCTTCTTCATTGCCAAATTTGAAACAATTTCGTGGGTAAATATGATTAGGATTATCAAAATACCGAATATCGGTGGGTATCTTTATATGTGCGCTACGGGAAAACGTGGGCCTAAATACTCAAAGTTCTGCCACTGGAGCTAGAACCCATTATTGACTACAAATAACAATTTTCAGACAAATCCGTGAAAGAATGTGTCGAAAATCGTAAAAATACCGAATATCGGGGGGGTATCGTTATATGGCGGCTATACAAAAACGTGTACCTGTATATACTATGTTCCGCACCGAAGCTAGAACCCATTGCGAACTACAAATACCAATTTTTAGACAAAGCCGTGGAAAAATGTGGCAAAAATCATAAAAATACCGAATATAGGGAGGTACCGTTATAAAGAAGTTATGCAAAAACATGGACCTATACATACAATGTTGCTCCACCGGAGCTAGAAACTAGTTTTTACACGAATTCGTGAAAAAATTTGGCGAAAATCATGAAAATACCATATATCGGGGGGTACCGTTATATGGCGGCTATACGAAAACGAGGACCGATATATGTTATTTTCAATACCAACCATTCTAGCCACAATACAAATTGGTGTGCCAAAAATTCGAAATTCGAGAAGGACGCAGCCTGCACTGGTTTGATTCATAACGGCGGAGTTAGACAAGTAGGTGTGTCTGGTCAGTAAAAGAGGTGCATTGTGTTATGTGGGCCTGTGCCACATGCTAGGCTGGTGTTCTGCAAACTGCTGTCAATCCAGGCCCAATACGAATGGAGGCGGCTGTGCCATTCCGATCTTAAATGTGCCAAAACTTCTCGAGTTTGTCGGGACAGCTCTCGCTTTTCACTGCAATGGAAAGGCTATAGGCTCCGAGTACGGTATTCATTCAGCCCTGCTTGATAGGCCTTTTGATATAGACGCTCTTTCTTATCTCTCTCATGAGGGTTTTTCCTTATGTGCCTGACCGGAGGTTTCCTATCTACCAAATGGTTCTGTTTATAACAGTCATGCAGGTATTTCATGGACTGCATTTTTCATCATGTAGAGAGGGTCGACAGTTGTTGCGGTTCTAAGGACGGCGTTCTGGCACATCGGAATATTTTTCCACTAGCACTAACTTTGACAGATCACGTGGGAGCTGCATAGTTTACCATAGACCGGCCTACCTCGTTGAAAGTGATCAAGAAGGTTTCCTTATCATCTGCACTGCCCATATGAGCCTGGCAAGAGACTTGAGAATCTTATTGCAGATTACTCGTCCGCGTGATTTGAAAAGGCTACCAAATATGACCCCTAAGACCTGTTGTTTCACCATTCCCAACGTTGTAACGGCTGAGCCGGTTCCGATTTCCGCAGACTTTTTAGTGCTTCGACAACTTATCCTCAGCATTGCCTTTTCTTGCTTTGTAGGGTGGTACCTCCGATGTTGACACCTCAGAGACCTTTTTAATTGGCTTCTCTTTTCCAGTCTCCTTTGATACCACCTTTCCAGATTAGAAGGGGTTTCTCGCTGTCAACTCCTTTTTTTGCCTCGACTGGTTAAACCCATGTCCTTAGTGTTGCGTTAAGATATGTTCTCTCTGAAATTCCTAAAGAACTTCAGGTTCGTTCTGATAAACTGCAACTCCGTATTAGTGATCTTTGATGAGTCAAAACCTACATATGTGCACAGTAATTTACTGCTTACCGATATGCCTTTATACTGTGAGAACTCAGCGACACTTCGATTTGATCAATGGACACGCTGCTCTGGGCCACCTCAATTAGCATTTAGTAATTTTTCTGCCATACGACATTGTTATGGCCATGACATAGCTTCCGTACTATGGCTAGGACTCGGTAACTAAACTTGATATTCGTTGTGGCGCTCAGGTATAAATAAAGCTCCGTTAGAATACAGTCAGCACTCTGACTGCAAACCTGTAAACTGATGGACACCAGCGCATGTGGGGTCCAGCACAGAAGTTAGCCTATTCTGGGGGCGCCGAAACATCACATCATCTTTATAAGAATATTTAAGCCGAGACTCGACCCTACCCCCTCTCCCAGCCCTGTTTACTGTTCACGACTCCCTATTCAATTCACAGATATACTGTATGGGTAGCTACTGGGCTACGCTCCTTCTAGGACGAAAACCGTTTAAAATTTTGATTTTCTCTCAGAGACAAAGTTCTTGTTAAGCATTTCTAAATAAATTCTTCCGAAAAAGTTTCGTATCATGTACTCACATGTTGTTGTAAAAATTTAAATGAATCCAGCGTATAATTGGTATTCTCCATAAATATATCCAAATATTTTTTCCAACAATCGGCATCTTCATTGTCATCATCTGCTATATTTTCACTTAAGGTCTCCAATAATTTATTAATGTTGTTGAAGTTTTCATTGTTTGCAAATATATTTAGCATATAGTGTTTATCCGATATTGCCTCCTTATAGTTGCTTATCAAATGTTCACATATGGATGTAATTTTGGTTTGCTCATCAATGCTATTGCTGCGTTTGTGGGTGTAGACCAGAGATTTACAAATAAAACTTAAATGCTTCTGCATAAACGAATTGATATTTTCAATATCGATTATTTTTGTGGTGAGTTTTTCCAAACCGGTTAAGGCCACTTTTCTAAGACTCTGTGTTGTATCCGCTGCTGTTTCAATACAATGCAGACAATAATAGATAATGTCATGTAGAAAATAAAAACATAAATGTTGTGGCAGCGTTGCTGATCGGGCACCAAGTGTGTCCAAAACCATATCGGATAGTTTGTAAAATTTATAAAATTGTTTCAAAGAATCCATGGGATAAATGCATTGGCTGCAATTCCTTTTGAGGGCACCAAATGTTTTCACCAAACGCAGAGAGTGTTTGCTTATGTAATTTAAGAGAAGTTCGGGTTTAACCTCTCCTGGGTTGCTATTCTGTAGGGAAATTAATATTGATGATATAATGAATTTTGTGGAAAGATATCACACTCTTCTTACAATGTAGACATTTAAAGCCGATCTGAGACATTTGTTGTTGATGTTGTACCATTTTGGTGTTTGCAAAAACATTGGAAACCCTGCCAATAGCTTTGAATCGCCATCATCATGCAAAGCATCGAACAAGGCATACACTACTTTCCAGGTATTGTTATCACTTTTTGTTTTACTAAAATCTAGTTTTAATTTCAACATATTTTGTACATATTTTTTCAGCTCGTTATTTTCATTGGCAGGACATTGAGCAACCAATATAAAGAAGTTTATAATTGGCATAGCCATCTGAAATGGAAAATATTCATTTAAATTTTTATGATTTAAGTTATATATCGGTTAAGGAAAACCTTTAATAGCTCTTGCATGTCTCCAAATTGTTCCAAATTCTTGATTTCATCCGACTTGTTGTAGAGCAAAAGACAGGTGGTAATTAAATCAATATTATCACTGAGAAAATCGTTTTTGGTTTTATAGCAGAGATAAAAAGGAAATCTACAAAAACATAGAGACGTATGATTATTAAAGTTTATTAACATTTGTAGGGGAATCTGAATACACTCCACCATTTGGAACGAATTTGGATTTTTCAAACAAAAACCGTTGAAAATTGGAACTTGAACACATTCGCTGTATAATGTAGCTAAAATCATCAAAATACCGAATATCGGGAGGTACCGTTGTATGGGGGATATACCAAAATGTGAAACATAATATACATTTGAGTAACATTTTATGAACCTACTTCATTTCGTTCGGAAGCTAAAATGATTTCCACAGACGGACGGACATCGCAAAATCGCCAAAATGTATGTTTTGAGGTTTTACAATCGGAATGACAAACTAAATATATCCACCACAATATGGAGGAGGGTATAACAATGATTTTTCAAAACTTGTTAAAGAACGTTTTTAAAAAACATTTTTAAAAAACATTTAGGTCAAAAATTTTACAGAATTCCAATACTAAAATTTCAAAATTACTTTAATATAGGAAATGATTTTGATATCCATGTATGTATGGCATTCGGAATGTTTGTTTTCAGTAGCTCAGTCGTCGATGTTTTGTAGAACGCAGCAATCCGATGATACTCTATGAAATCAGCTGAAATTCAAAAATGAAAGACTTTAAATTTTGGTATTCTTTTTTGAAAAATAAATACATACTTACCTTCTGTGAACTTGTAAAATGCGCAGACATGTGATAACTCTTGCAAAGCATTGCTACGATGATAACAACTAAATGCCAAAATGCCCACCAACAATTGGACATTTAATGACTTGGCATTTTGCAACTGATCGGCACTTTCGGCTTGTGTTGGCGCCACTTGTAGTTTCTTCCATTTAATCAACTCATAGATATTATCACAGAAATCATAATATAAATCTATATCACATTTTGTATTTTTCAACCAGTTAATATCCATTAAGGCAGTGATGGTATTAATCGCAGCATATTGTATATCCAACGATGGAAATGGTAGAAAATTTACAATGGAAAAACATAAATTTCGAAAATTATCCTGAACATAGATATTACGACAATCACGAGCAATGTAACAAATACTGTTGATGATTTTGGCAGTCATTTTTGTGGAGTATGATTTTCTAAAGGCGATTTTAAACAAAGAATACATGGCCAACAGCATATCGTCCAGACAGTCTTCATAGAGTTGTATATAGACAAATATATCTAAAACAAAAGATATATTTATTTTGTGGTAAAACAATTAAGCTTTTTTTAATTTACCTGGTATAATTTCCAAAATTGAATTCATTATTTCGATATTGGAGTAATACAATTTAAATGTTGTTTTCAATTTGTTAACAAACCATGATCCAATGTTGACATAGCGAGACTTCTGCCTACAGAATATCTAAAAGGAGAGATTAATGATTTATGTATGGATTTTTGATTTTATGATGATCAAAGTCTGAGGTGTATCTGATAACTGGTACCAAATACAAAAACTGCAACAAAGTCAAAAGCCATAATTTTTACATTTTTTTACATCAAATTTTAGAATAAGTTTAGTTTTGTTCGAATTGGTCACCTTTGGCACGATTTATGGCCTTCAAACGGACAATGAAGCCGTCACACGCTGCCCGAATGTTTCTCTGCGGTATTATATGTGTGTGAAATGTTAATAAAACCAGACGCTTATTTCGGATTTTATGATCGTTTTGATTATTTAAAACTTTGGCCCTTTGTGGGGGAAGTACCAGAAGGAATGATCTGATCTCTACCATCTCTATAACAGATTGTGTGTTGATGGAAATATTGAGATGTGTCAAGTCTGAATGGAATCGGATGTTAATTTCCCGTTTTATCAGCTTCATGAAAATTCAAAATTTTGACCCTTTGTAGGGGAGGTCCCAGAAGGACTTGACTCATATATCCCATCTTCACAGCAGATCTTGTGTTAGTAGAAATAATGGGATGTGTGTAATTTGAAGAGAGCCGAATGCTATTTTCAGATTTTATGATCGTTTTGTTTATTTAAAACTTTGACCATTTGTGGAAGAGGTACCAAAAGGAATGTTTCGATCTCTACCATCTCTATAACGGATTGTGTGTTGATGGAAATATTGAAATGTGGCAAGTCTGGATGGAATCGGATGTTAATTTCGTGTTTTATGAGCTTCATAAATATTCAAAATTTTGACCCCTTGTGGGGGAGGTACCAGAAGGAGTGGACCGATATATTTCATCTTCACACCAGACCTTGGATTAATAAAAATATTGTGATGTGCTTAATTTGAAGACAATCGGACACTTACATCACATTTTGTAAGAGTTATAATTATTCAAAATGTTGACCATTTGTGGGGGAGGTACTTGATGGAGTGGCCCCATATTGTATTTTTCTCACCTGATCTAGCACTGATGCAAATATTACGATTTGCAAAGTTGGAGCAATATCGGATTATCCTTTCTCTCTCTGTGCAATAAAATATTTTCTTTGAAAATTTTAACATTTTGTGGAGGTACCAGAAGAAGTGCACAGATATTGCTCATCGATGTACCAAGTTTTTCGGATACTCCCTTCGAGAGATATCGTCAACGGGCGGACATTGCTAGATCGACTCCAAATGTCCTGAGGATATAATTAAAAAATTCGAACATTTACTCTGTCACTGTCCAATTCTCATCACTGCGAGACACAGGCTCGTGAGAGAGCAAATAACACACGATCTGTCATTATCTAACACAGAGCCTGTAGTAAGTCTTCAACTAGCCAGATAATTTAAGTGGCTAAAGACATCACGAAGAACGTGGACTACCATTTAATTAACATATTATTTCTCCAGTCTCTAATCATTTTCTCTTTTTCCAATTTAGGATGAATTCAATGGTACAACGGGTCTCAGAGTGGAGCGGTTACCAACCGCGCGTCCAAATCGCCGTTTTCCATAAAAAAAAAAATAACTTGTATTTATACATAATACTGCCAAGTACGTACCTTTGTCAATTGCAAAATGATTGCGGTTTGAGTTTTTGTATTAAAATTGTATTTTGCCACATATTCAAAAGCCTCCCTCCAATGGCTTGAGCTGGCACACAAATTTGCCAACAAACATAGAATTTTGTCAGCTATTGAAGTCCAGTTATCGAATTCCGTTTGTGTGGTTGAATTTTTTGCTAGAAAAGAGAATTTACATTTCAATATTTTGATACATAAACAACGTGCGCATACAAAACATACCACAAATTTTCAAAGATGTACCCAAAAATTGAATCATTTCCTCAATCGGCTGTTTCTCCAAATACTGCAGGAGAGTAACATTGCTGGTAAAACATTCAATAATATATTCCAATAGATTGAGGATTTCACTCAGTGTCGAACGTTCTATTGCTGTTGAGGAGTTATTTTTGAATTGTAGCTACAAAAACAAAGAGTTGTTATTGGGAGTGATAATTAAAAAATGGCATTTAAAATACCTCCAAGTGACTCAAAAAGAAGCCAATACGCTTGATAAGTGGACACTGCATAAACGAGTTGTCATCAAAGACACCATGCTCCAAAAGCGATTTCATAAGCATCGCTATTTTCTGTAATGATGTTAAATCTTCGAGGATATCCTTGCAGCTTGTTCCCTGAGTTGTTTCAAAATTTACAGTACGCATTAGCAGTTCATAATTGCATTGGAATAGACAATTCGCTGGTGATTGCAAACACTTTAAATTTGTCTTTTGCTCATGTGATTGTAAAGCTTTGGCATGACTTTCTAAACATAAAAATTTTCGTATATATTTAAATTGTAGATTTTGTAAGTTATCATTTAAAATGGAACCTTCGGCAGTGGACTTAGGTTTTAGTGATGCTTCATTGAGAAAATTTATGACAGCTATGGCACATGTATCGGCTATTAATTGGGGTTTTATTGGTTCTATATGCAGTAGTATGCTCTTGGCTTCATTTCTATCCTTATCACCATATAGCCATGAAATACACTGACCAACAAGATTAGATGTTTTGTCCAAACCAATATGGTCGGCATTTTTGAAAATTTCTTTTAGTGTTTGTACACATTCGGTTCTCCTCAAAGCAGCATTCGTTATAAAGGAATTAATTAGGGTTGTACAACAATCGACGGACAATTTTCGATGCAAAATAAGTTTCTGTAAAAGCTTTTGTTTTTCAGCAATGACATCTGAACACGACGATGTATCATTTATTAGAGTCTTTTTTATTTGCAGCCATTCTTCGTGGCAATAATTATCGGGAATAGATTTTGTGGCTACAAATTCCTTTTCTTTGATTAACAATTTAGTTACCAACAGACGAATGCATTGCATGTTTCTTCCATTAGAATAATCCTCTAGAATGTTTAATGTTAATTTCAGCAATTGCTGATAATTTGCCACATTTACAATGGTATCGACTGCAGTAACAAGTTCTGCCAATATTGCTAACCTAAAGGTGTAATATGAATTAATATAACTTTTTTTGGAAAAATTATGGGAAAAGTAATTACCAAATATCATTATATTTCAGTTTTTGGGGCTGTACTAAATCCAATAAAATTTCAATCTTGTCTGCGGGCCTTGATATTTTGGATTTTTGTTCGGATGGATCCTTATCAGAATTTCCATCATTGGTATTGTTTTCAATTTCCCACAAAAACTTGAGTAACAAATCAAAATTAAGTTTTCAATTAGCTCAATGTAAACCATTTATTAACTACTTACCAAATACATTACTAGGGCAGACATTTTTACAAATACCTCCAGACTTTTATCACTGTGCTGAGAACGACTTAACTGATAGTGACTACTCTTACGTTCCTTTATTTCAATTTCGATTAATGTCTTAAGTTTTCTTATCGTCTTCGTCCATGTATTGTGGAGGGTAATGTTAATGGTGTTGGTATCACCCTGATGTATATAAGGATATAAGGCTTGCAGTGATATCAGTATAGATTTAAAAAGTAATTCCTAAAATTTGGAGAAAACAAACTCATTTATTTCCGCTGTGGATGTGAGATTTTTTTTATTTTTTTGAAATACCTTTGTCTCAGCCTTCATATTGTATTGATAAAATCCAATAATAATGGGCAAAACAACTTGGAAATCGGTACATATAATATTGTGATAGTCAACAGAGTGCTAAAATTGAAAAGGGGATTTATTTATCAGTCGCTGTTTTATTTATTATAAAATTATTGAAAATTCTGGCCAAACAGGCATCAACAAAATATTTAACATACAAACCATGATACAAACCTAGCCTTGTCAAAAAAGGATTTTTTGTTGTTGCAAAAAAGTTAGTTTTTTTAATAAAAATGTTCTGGTAATTTTTTGAATTCGCAACAATGTTAAATTTCTTTCATCCTTAACAATTTGTATCACTTTGTCCTCTTGTCTTTATCGTACCCTTTAAGTATGAAGTCTCCAAAATCTCTCTTGCAGCTCTTCACGCAGATATTCGACTATAAATTAGACCATTCCAAATCATTTTGAAAAATAACGAATGGAGTGACCTTTATGATAAAGACGGCTATATGATCTTGGACGGGGAACGTGAACGCATATGGCGTTCGAAACGTCATCCCATTTCTCCACCACTCTACTGTTGCTTTCTAATTTTTAATTAGGTTTTTGCTTTCCTAAGTATTTTTTTCTATTATTATGACTTTTTAACGAAACCAAGGTTTTATCTTCCTTTTAAGGATATCCGATTTTGAACATCCCTTTTTATACCCTACACAACATAGTGGTAAGGGAATTATGTCTATGTGTATTTGTTTGTAACATAAAGAAAGAAGCGAGATAGACCCATAGTTACTTTTGTGGATCACTTTCTGAGTCGATTTATGCATGTCAGTCCGTCTGTTCGTCCGTCCGTCTGTCCATGTATTCTTGTGAACAAAATGTAGGTTGCATTTTATATCCGATTGAGATGAAATTTTCCAAATAATCGGATCAGATTAAAATATAGCTCCCATATATCTTCAACCGATTTCGGGTTAATTGTGCACCAAATGGCCAATATCAGTCCAAATGAAGGAATGAATGAAAGAAATTTGGTAAATCCCACCGAATTCAGTGTTCTACACAAGTAAATCAAATTTGGTGTAAATCGGTTCAGATATAGTTATAGCTCCCATACATATGTTTTATCCGATTTGGGCTTTACAGTCCCTCACAAGCGTAATATGCACTCCACGACAATGATCTTTGGTACCAGATATCAGGTACCGCTCTGAAATAAGTCTATCAAATTTTATCAAGATCGGTTCAGACTTGGATGTACCTCCCATATATATCTTCAACCGATTTCGGGTGAATTGTGCACCAAATGGCCAATATGAGTCCAAATGACCTGAATTTTGGCACATCCGACCGAATTCAGTCTAGAAGCAAGTATATCGAATCCGGAGAAAATCGGATTTTATCCGATTTGAGCTTTGAAATCTCTCACATTCGTAATATGCATTCGACAACTATGATATTTGGTACCATATATCAGATACAGCCCAGAAATACCTCTACCATTTTCGGGTTAATTGTGCACCAAATGGCCAATATCAGTCCAAATGACTTGAATTTTGGTACATCCGACCGAATTCAGTCTATAAGCAAGTACATCGATTTCGATTTTAGATATAGCTATAGCTCCCATATATATATATTTCATCCGATTTGGTCTTTAAGTCGCTCACATTCGTAATATGCATTCGACAACAATGATATTTGGTACCAGATAGAGATCGGAAATGTTGATAGGTTCAAATAAATTCTTTTGTTACGATCTTCATATGCATATAGTCGGCCCGCCCGACTTTTGACTTTTCCTCACTGGTTTCTCGTTCAATCTGTTGACCATTAATGTAAGTCGAAGTGGGCTGCCGAAAATCATCACAACTTTTCGCAAATCCGGCAGTATCTTCTTTTCTCCCACTTCGAGAATTCAACCTTCAGGTGGCTACAACTGTGTAAATGTCTCGAAAAAATAAAAAAGCAAAAATGCTTACTGGGAAAAAGAGGCACTCTTTGTGTTGTTCATTGTAATTTAGTTCCAAATGCGTGTAAATGCCCTCCATAGTACACGGAGGGATATACAAATTGAGCATCTGACTTCCATATCTATACATTATTTTTATGGTTCTCGAGCGAGTTAGATCAGTATTCAATAGAAACAGAATAGCGTAATAGAGTCATTAATCTTCCACCTTTCCATTTACATTTTTGGTGCGATCCTCCCCTCGTTACGGTTTAAAGCCACAACGGTTATGGGAACGACAGCAACATATTCTGTACGGAGCTGCAATTGAGTGTTGTTTTACAAATTATGATGGAATTCCGCACTCGATGATAAACCTACAACAGTTTGTAGCCTCCAACACTTTATTTACGAAAAGTTGGTAGCGATCACTGTATGGGACTTTTGGCACGCTTTCAGAAGTTAAATAGGCCAGAGACAAATGTCCTAACATGTTCCGCTGATTTGGACATATTTGGTGTGTTTTGTTGCAATCCAATGGACGGATGTCTCGATAAATTTCAGACAATTTCTTTTATAAATGTTAAAGAAATTTTAATATTTTGTAGATTGTTTCCGCAGAAATGTAATTTTGTTTGATTTATTTTCACGTGTCTCATCGGACTTAGGACTGGAATCACTGTATTGTTCATAACAGCAAATGGCTTTCAATCCGGTTCTTAACAACCATAAATATATATGATTTTATCAACAAGTTGTTAGCTTATGCAATATGCGATATGGGGGTTTCTCCAAATAGAGGTCTTAGAACATAAATTACACGAAATTTTAATGTAAATTAAAGCGCTGAGTAAAGAGCCCTTCTAATACCATATATATCTTTCGAAATTTGCTAAAAGCTAGAGACTTTGAGATCTTTGTACCTGAGAAATCATTAGAAAATACAAATTGATGACTTCGGACTTTTGACCATCTTTTATGGCTCTGTTCGCAAACTCATGGATTTCTGGAAAATAGGCAATAACATCTGCACTCATTTGGACATATTCATGGGATAGTTCAATTGTTTTTGTTATGGTCTTTAGGGATGCAAAGCGAAATAGGTCGTCAGTACCTTTATTGGTTTCAAAAAGGTACGAAAGTATGACTGCAATTAACAAACAAAAATAACAGAACATTTATATCCGAGAAATAAAGGCTCATAATTTTTCCATTACTTACGACTGAATTCATTGACCTTCATATCTCTAATGTAGACAGCAGACTTAAATAATCCCTGATTCAAAATGCATAGGAAAATGTCATTGAAATAGAGTACTGCAACACGACTCTTGAAACCTTCTTGAAATCCATTGAACAGTGTGGCCTTGTTAAACAAATGCTCAGGATCTTAAAAAATAAATAGTTAAATCATTAATCTTATCAGTAGTATGTCATAAAATACCTTCCAGATTGTAGTTAATTAACTTGTTGACAATGGAACTGTAGAGATAGTTCTTATTAAGCAATGGCGCCTGGCTCTTTGTGTCCTTGGATTCGTCCACCTTAATTGCATGTTTGATGGTTGCATCAACAACACTATTGAATATTGTAGTCCAAGAGACATTGGTCTCATCCCGTTTTGGCAATTTGGCGAAGAGTTCGTTTTTGGAGGAACCCAAGTGATTCTCCAATTGTTCGGCGGCTTTATTACGTGTAGTCACTTTCTCGGAACGCAATTCAGCACATAGTTGGTTTATTAAACACACAATACTGGACATAATGTTTAAACGAACGAAACAAAACCCCTGCGGACATAAAATACGGATATAATATTATAAGGACTTAAAAACCCGCGAACAATTATTTCTCCAAAGGAATTTTAAAAGCGTTCCAAACGATGCGAATTAAAAGACGAGACAGAATGATCGATAAAAAATAAGCAACAGAATGACAGACCAGACAAAGAATGCAAATGATTTTCTCAGTGGCGGCTTGCGAATATTTTTGCCAACTGGGGACAAAATTCCATTGCATTCACCGACATAGACAAGTTATTATTGATCAGCTGATCTTCTTTCAATTGTCAAAATGGACGGCAATAAATTCATAATTACAGTCCATCAATTTGGCTTGGACCTGTTAAATTCGAATTGGACCAAATACTGCGGACCCTTCGTAACTGAATGTTATATTTGTTCCAGTAAGACCGTTTGGATAATGCTAATAAAGTGGCTGAGGCCATACCTAAACGGGAATCCCTATAGACAATTTTAAACTTCAAGGATTGTCATCTGTCAAATCAAATGATAAAATTTCGTGGGTAAATGTGACTTGGATTATCAAAATGCCGAATATCGGTGGGTATCGATGTGCGCTATAGGAAAACGTGGACCTAAATATTCGGAGGTACCATAATGTAGAGGCTATACGAAAACTTTAGACTATATATACTATGTTCCGCCACAGGAGTTAGAACCCATTATGAACTACAAATACCAATTTTTAAACAAAAATCATCAAAATACCGAATATCGGGAGGTACTGTAATATAGAGGCTATACAAAAACGTGGACCTTTACATACAATGTTTCGCCACCGGACATAGAACTCGTCCATGGCAAACATCATCAAAATATCGAATATCGAGAGGTATCGTTATATGTGGGGGCTATACAAAAACGGCACCCAAGCATACAATGTTCCGCCACCGGAGCTAAGCCCCATTATAACCTACAAATATAATTTTTTATACAAATCCGTGAAAATATGTGGCGAAAAAACAAAACATCTCATTTTCAATACCAACTATCATAGATATAATACAAGTTGTTCTGCCAAATTGTAAAGCTCTACGTCAAATGACTTCAACAGACAGACGGACATCGTTAAATCAACTTAGAATTTTATACTTAATGGGGTCTACAACGAATATTTAGGGATTACAAACGGAATGACAAACTTAATATACCCTCCTTTTTAAGGTGGAGGGTATGAAAATTGACGACGATAACTAATTTTCCTTTCATCATATCGAAAAATGCCTTAGCTTACGTTTTGTACATCACGTTCTTCATAATAAATGTCAACGGTGTTGGAAATACTGTTCCCTGATATTTCTTTATTTTGACATTTGCAAAGCGAAAAAGTCAAGTATTTATTACAAGGCATGACCCATGGAGCAACAACAAAGTGTTTCTGCAAATTTTAAAAACCTGATGAAATGTCAAAATTTATTTACACTTTTTTGACTATTGTTTACATTTTGTTATGTAATTTCAATTACAATTATACATTTTGACATGACCCAAATATAAGATCCGCCTTACATCGTAGCTGAAATCGCAGAACAAGAAATAAGCAATGGCCAAAAAAGTATAAACAAATTTTGACATAAAATATGGTTTTCAAATTTGCTGGAACACCTTGTTGTTGCGCCATATCACAGGATGTGGAAACTCCTTTTGTGATTGAAAATATTGCGTCATGATTGTAACGTAACAGTACGTTTATATATATGAGGGTTAACCCACTGAATTTGGATTTAAATTGTCATATCCATTACTTTTACTTCAAATAAATCCTCTCAAAGTAGGTTAACCCATGGTACAATGAAGAGAAGGTAGGCCAAGTTTGAAAAAATTGCAAGTATAGAGGTCTACCTGTTTGGCTTGTAATGTCAGAATTAGTATCAAAACAATAAAAAAATCATACAACTTGTTGCATTTATTTTGAATAAATATTTGAAAACCGCGAAAACTGAATGAAAGGTCAACACTTCTTTTCAAAACCGGGTTCTATATATCTATAAAGGATTATTCCGCTACAAAAACTCTAGATTTTGTCGATGCATACGATGAAATAAACATTTTGAAAACATCCGAATTTGAATGTTTTCTGAACAATTATTTTGTTATTGAAAAGAAAACGCATACATAAACAAATAAAGATGACATATTAAGCCAAGAAAATGAAAAAAATTAAATCATATGGTATCATAGCCCTACCTTGATATCATTGTACCATGGGTTAACCCTACAAAAAGTTCTAACGTAAACATGGCATAAACAACTTTTAATATTTCTTCTAGCTTTGAAATAGTGGTAATTCTTGCTTGACCAACCTATTGTGTACACTACACTTTTATATTTCGATTACGATTTTGCTTTTGGTTTCCCCGCGCACTTTCGCCCTGTTCTGCAACAACCCAACAGGACAGTGCGCGCGCTTTAGAAGCACAACTTAACCACAATAACAACCAACTCATCTCACCTTACAGCCACATTGGAATTGGACACATTAGTCAAACTGGAATTTGAAATTTGAGCGAACCAAGATTTTTGTTCTTTGTTTCATTCATGGGATAATTACAGAATGTAGAACAAAGCTACCTCCTAAATACAATTTTTCCTTTGGGTATCCCTCATGGTAGAAGAATATAGGTAGATGCTTGGTACAATGAAGAGAAGGTAGGTCAACTTTGAAAAAATTGCAAGTAGTAGACAACCGCGAAAACTGAATGAATGGTCAAAATTTCTTTTCAATATCATGTTCTATATATCTCTTATGGTTTATTTCGCGACAAAAACTGGAGATTTTGTCGATGCATTCGTTGCAATAAGCATGTTGAAAACACCCGAATTTGAATATTTTCTGAACAATTTTTTAATATTTAAAAGAAGACACACACATAAGCAAATGAAGTTGACATATTAAGCCAGAAAAATAAAAAAATTGAAATCATATGGTAGTTCTGCCCTATCTTGAATTCATTGTACCATGGGTAGATGCATCAACGCTTAAGAATATTGATATGTCAACATTTTTAGAGTTTTTTTTTTTTGTTTTGAAAAATAAGTAGATTTTTATATATTTTCTTATTCGACAAAAATCGATGGTTGAAATGATATGTATTTTTCGACGATTTTTACAAATTTAAATAATTTTTCATTCAACATTTTCAATTTCAAGATTGGTTTGACAGTTCATTGTCCCAACAGCTGTTTGAATGCGTCTACCTATATTCTTCTACCATGATTGTACCCCTATTCTGTCAAAACATATACACAGTTTGAATATGTGTGTGTATTGTTTTGTTTTGAATAAAAAGAAAAATAATTTAAATTTATTTCAAATTTAGGGATAATATAAATGCATATTTTTCAGGTTAACGCGTAAAAAATGTATAATTTTGGGATAAAACAATATTTTCCTATTATCTTGGATTCAATTTTGTTCAGAAATCCCAATATTCCACTCAAGTTTTTTATAAACAAAACCAATTGTTGAGTATTTAAAAAGTCTATTTGACATAATAAGACTCCAGTACAGAGTTGCATTTTTTAGTTTCCTTGAAGTTGAGCAACCTATCTTATGGTTCCATTCAAATCACTCTCAGCACTTCGATGAAATCCGTAACAAATGACAGCATTTATCGAAGAAATAAATTATGACAATTCAAAATCGAAAATAGAAAAATTAATGATATTTTAAAATTTTACAGGAAGACTGAAAATTATGAATGAAAAATATAATGTTGAATGGAGTATGTGCATTTAAACGAATGCAAATTTCGTTTTTCTCTCATGCCAGGTACTCTTTTTGTCCACTAGTAGGAATTTCAACAGAAAACTGGAAACAAACGAGGCAATAATTTCAAAATGTTTGTATCGACAAAACATTTTTTGATCAGTGACTCTCCAACCGAATTTAAAAACAAAAAAAATATATATGTAAAATGTCAAAATTTATACAAAAAGTTAAGGGCTAAGTACATAAGAAGCTTGAAGTCATGGCACGGCCTATTTTGTGACATTTCACAAAGGAATTACAGAGCCGTACTAAAATCCTGCCGTCGTTTTTCATTATAATTTGACAATGACTTCAAGCTTTTTATGTATTTGCAGCCTTATGCTAGGAACACAATTGGAGCGAACGACGAATTTTTTCGCGGCGTATGTTCGTCGTCAAAAATAAAACACATATGTGTATATGGAAGTGCACACAATCACGGCACCGGCGAAAATTTCGTCGGTCGCCGCGAACTCAATTAGCTTTATTTCTATTTCATACGCCGGCGACCGGCGAACAAAACAGTACAAGGTGGCCATACTTGTACGAATTTTATGTGTTTTAGTAAATAAAGTTACTTTTTTCTTTAAAATTTGTTATGGTCACTCTACTATCTGTTACTCGTATAAAAAAAACATAATTAATTTGTTTATTTATTTGTGTACTTGCGCCTGAGTGAAGATGGATATCAGTGAATTTATAATAGAGAAGATGGACATAAGTGAAATTATAATGGAGAACGTAAAGAATTATGTGTTCTTGTATAATTCATTGTAGTCAACAAATGAGCAAAAAGTAAACAACTTCATCAGCTGTTTTATAATTTCGTCGGTATTGTGATCCATACGACGAATTTTCGCGGCTCATTTTGTCGCCGCGTAGGACGAAATTCGTCGTTCGCTTCAATTGTGTTCCTAGCATTAAGCTGCAAATACATAAAGCGCTTATTTGGTTGGCTTAAGTCATCGGCTGGCTTCTTCAGAAATGAACAAAGGAGCCTAGGGCCAAAATCGAACTAGGTCAACCTAAAACTCCTTTGTTCGTCTACGAAGAAGCCAGCCGATGACTTAAGCCAGCCAAATATGCGCTTTATGTATTTCCAGCCTTAGAAACATGTATGAAAATTGTTAAATGAAACATAAAATTAATCTTTGGAGTAAAAACTATAATATCTTCTATTCTTAATAATGCTAATTTCATGTATTTTGGTACAAATGCCTATAAAAATCAAATTCTTAAAAAAAATCAATAAAAAAAGGAATTATGCCGTATGAATGGGCTAATCCTAATTCTGAGAGCGAACAACGTTATTGAAATTGCAATTAAAACATAGCATGAGTCGAACAATCGACTACGAATAGTCGAGTACTCGGTTTTCACCCAAGTCCATAGTCGAGTTCGAGATTCAGAAGATTGAGTACTCGTTTGTTGTTTGCAAAACGTTTTCATCTCATATATTAAAGTAATAAATAAAATAATCTGTAAAAAATGTCTGCTGCTATGCCAATTAATCCCAAACCATTCCTGAATGGTCTAACGGGTAAAGCTGTGATAATCAAACTTAAATGGGGACATGAGTATAAAGGTTATCTGGTGTCTGTGGATGGCTACATGAACATGCAATTGGCCAATACAGAGGAACACATTGATGGTCAAGTCACCGGTAGTAACTTGAATAAATTAAGAAGAAGTAAAATTGTTACTAAGAATTTACGTCTAATTTACAGGAAACTTGGGAGAAGTCTTGATTCGATGCAACAACGTTTTGTACATTAAAGGCGTCGACGATGAAGATGAGGAAGGTGAAATGAGAGACTAATAAAAAGTACAAACCATTTATAATGGTCATAGCTTATAATGTACTAGTTTTACGTATATTTCATGTATAATACTTTGAATTCTATTATGAATTTGAAAAAAAATATTTTGTAATAAAAAAACAATCAACAGGATAACAAAATGTACCAGTACCTATTTCCTTATAATTTTACGATGACTCAATCAGCTCTAGTCTGAAAGTTGTCATGGAAAACAGCGATATAAAATGCTCTTGCTGCGGTCCTAGGGCATGTTTCCATTCGACTGTATCACACAGTGATAGGACAATAGTGAGACATCTAGTACTTTTCCTAAAGGTTATAATTGGACTAGGAGTTTTCCATTGTATTCCAATAAAATTTACGAACCATGCATAATGTTTCATGGCATATAATCTTATATTGTAGTAGGTTTGCAGTTAATTCATTTAGAATTTTGGCGCGAAAAAATGCAACAATTCTCAAACCATTGCTACTTATTCGTGTTCTCAAATTCATATGTTTTTCGAAATAACTTGTATTTGTGTTTTAGAGCCATACAACTGATACTGATGTAGGGTGCCCTTCGAAATCTTTATACAGTTATTACAGCAACACTCGGTGGGTAATTTAAGTTTATTCTTTAAATATAGAACTCAATATATGATGTAGTTGTGGTTTTATTAACAAGATGTTATTCAGAACATGACTGGTCGCAATATTTGCACAATTATTCAAAAGTAATACAGAAAGCATTTAAGAATGTCGGGAAAGAACTTCGATGATGTTATTAAACGAAAATTGGCAAAATTGGAGGAGATACGCCAGGAAAGAAAACAACTGGAGGTCTTAAAATCTGCACGCGATGCTGAAAAAGCGAAAGAAAAATATATTAAAAAAATCAAGTCGTTTGTGTTAGTATTGAGAATGCTGCTTTATGTAGGGAAAAACAAATATCTTTAATATCTTTAACAAAGTAATTTTATTTCAGTGATTTTGATAAAATATGTGAAGAAACGTTGAGATTAACACCACAGATAGAAAACCCCACAGTGTCTAGTTCCAAGAAAAAAGAAAACGAAAATATACAAATTCTCAAGGACAACGTTGAAACGCCTAAAAGGTACCTTGTACATATATATATATATGCTTTTGTAATAATTTTTTCTTTGTATGTTCATTCCTAGAGACATATCGGAAAAACTTTCCAAGTTAACAGTATTCCACACAGAAATTACGGACATTCAGCCTCGAGATATACTCACATCTACTAAGTCAACTCAAACTAAAAATAGCAATGCTTGTCTCCAACGTTTAGGTAACTATGCAATTCAATTTTAATTCTGTTCTATTCATTCTATTATCGAAATGAAAACATATGCAAATAATTATTATTTTGAATTTAAATATTAGTTATTAAAAATATTGAAGATAGCCACGATGATGACATATTAGAGGGAGGATTCAAATCAAAATTACCACCCGGTTGTATGTCACCAGGTTTGCCAAAGGTTGAATTTGTGCTGCCAGCCATAACTCGTTTAGAGAGCATAATTGAAGAGCGTAAAGCCGGTAAGGGACGCATGTGTAAAAACTCAAGACAATCCTAATCGAACATCAATATTTTTAGTTACAGAATTAACAGAAGAAGAAAAGTTAGCATTTATTTCCAATACTAATTTTCAAAATGCATTAAAGCGCATAGGTAGTGTAGTCGAAAATGTAGTTGCCAATAATAGAGATATAACAAAGGACTATACGAGACCTAACACCAGCATTGATGATGCCGACGATGTGTCATGTTCAGGAGTATTATTAAATGTCATGTTTGAGTGTGAACTTACAACCAATCGTTGTATAACCGACATGGATTGGTCGCCTTTTGTAGCTGATCGAATTGTCGCATCCTATCATTCCAATGTGGTATAATTAAACATACATATCTTGAGCATTTTATCCCTTACTTATTTTCATAATCTTTTAGAATGAACCCTTAGCACCAGAGGGTATGACACTGGTGTGGAATGCATCTTTTGGCAAAACATATCCGGAATACATAATGCATTCTTCCAGTGCAGTTATGTCAATTTGTTTCGATAACTTCGATCCAAACATTATTATTGGTGGAACCTATTCAGGACAAATTGTCATGTGGGATACACGTTCGCCGAAATCAATTCCAATACAAACAACCAAATTGAATAGCGGAGCTCATGTACAACCCATTCGATCTTTAAATATTAATTCTCATAATATTTATTCAATTTCATCTGATGGTCGTTTCTGTACTTGGAACATGGATATGCTGTCTAAGCCGATTGATGTTTTCACATTAGGAACCAAACAAAAACGTCCCATTGCAGCAACCTGCATGACGTTTACAGACATTGAATATAACGACTTCCTTGTGGGTGGTGAAGATGGATGTGTGTACAAAGGTAATTATCAAACTAAAGATATAGGATATACCATGGTACAATGAAGAGAAGGTAGGTCAACTTTGAAAAAATTGCAAGTATAGAGGTCTACCTGTTTGGCTTGTAATGTCAAAATTAGTATCAAAACAATAAAAAATCAAACAACTTGTTGCATTTATTTTGAATAAATAATTGAAAACCGCGATAACTGAATGAAAGGTCAATACTTCTTATCAAAATCATGTACTATATATCTCTAAAGGATTATTTCGCTACAAAAACTTGTTGCATTTATTTTGAATAAATAATTGAAAACCGCGATAACTGAATGAAAGGTCAACACTTCTTATCAAAATCATGTACTATATATCTCTAAAGGATTATTTCGCTACAAAAACTCTAGATTTTGTCGATGCATACGTTGAAATAAACATTTTGAAAACATCCGAATTTGAATATTTTCTGAACAATTTTTTGTTATTGAAAAGAAAACACATACATAAACAAATAAAGATGACATATTAAGCCAAGAAAATAAAAAAAAATTAAAATCATATGGTATCATAGCCCTACCTTGATATCATTGTACCATGGGATATACAACTACCTTACAATGCAAATTGAACTGAATATTTGTGACTTTTAGCTAATCGTTTCGATGCAAATGCCGGCATCAAGGCTAAATATGAACAACACGATTGTCCAATAAGTGGAATATCGATGTCGCACTCATCAGCCTCAGAATTTAATCACTTGTTTTTAACATCATCTATTGATTCGACCATAAAATTGTGGTCATTACATAGTGAAAACCCATTACATACCATTTATAATAACTTCGATTATGTCATGGATATATCATGGTGTCCAACAAATCCTGCTCTATTTGGCACTGTAAATGAAAGTGGTCATATTGATTTATGGAATATAAATATGGACTCTGAGGAACCTATTGTATCTACTATTGTAGATGGTCAACCAGCTCTTAATCGTTTTTCATGGATGCCAAATGCTAAACATATTGCAGTTGGTGATTTAGATGGAAGGCTGTATCTGTATGAGGCAGACAATAGATTAACACAGCCTGTTCACAATGAAAACTCTGCGCTTATTGAAACCTTGGATATGTTAAGGCAAAAAAGTTTAATAAGAGACTAGAGTCTCCAAATGCCATATTCTATTTTACTTTCTTGAGCGCAGTAGGGCGTATCGATAAAATTTAAATTTAAGAAGCCTCAGATATTTTTGGGAGTATATTGAGCATATACATTTTTAAGAAGCATAATATTGATGAATAAATATAATTATTTTTTTTTTATAAAAAGGGCATTTAGTATTACACCTAATAGAAGCATTTTCATATTCACTCATAGTACTTCTAATGTTGCCATAACCATATAAAAAAGATTTTCAAGCCGATCTTAAGATTTAATTAGAACCATGGTAGAAGAATATAGGTAGATGCATCAACGTTTGGGAACATTTATATGTCAACAATTTTTTAATGTTTTTTTTTTTCAAAAATAAGTAGATTTTTCTTTGCTTTCTTATACGACGACAAACGTAGGTTGTTCTGAAATGCATTTTTCAACTATATTAACGAATTTAAATAAATTGTCATTCAATGTTGTCCATTCCAAAATTGGTTTGACAGTTTATTGCCCCAGCAGCTGTGTTACGCTAAGTTCACATTGCACGTGATTCGCTCTTTATTCCTTGTTCGACTATTAATTAAGAAATATCTAGGTAATTCCCCACACAAAATTTGCTGAGCGAACAAAGATTTTTGTTCTTTGTTCCATTCAAATCAATCTCAGAACTAAGATGAAGTGTGTGCCATCCCTAACAAATGAGAGCATTTATCGAAAAAACAAATTATGACATTTAAAAATTCAAAATTGAAAAATTTAATGAAATTTTGGGAAGACTGAAAGTTATGAATGATAACTACAATGTTGAATGGCGTATGTTCATTCAAACGAAAGTAAATGTTGTTTTCTCTCCCATCCGAGGTGGGCATTTTGTCCACGAGATGAAATTTCTACAGAATCTGGAATCTGGAATATTTTCAAAATGTTTGTATCGGCAGAAAATATATTTGTCAAGTATCTCTCCATCAGAATTTAAAAAATAAAAAAATACGTTCAAAATGTCAACATTTACACAAAAAGTTGAAAACATGAATGAAAATTGTAAAATTAATGATATAATAAAATTTTGGGAGAAAAACAATAATTTTTTCTATTCATATTAGTGAAAATTTCATGTATTTTCGTATAAATTCCCATTAAAATCAACAAACAAAATTTTTGAAAAAAGGAATTATTTTACTATGAATTACGAATCGTGCGTATGAACGGGTTAATTCGTGTACCTAATCATGGCAGAAGAATACAGGTAGATGCATCAACGCTTGGGAGTATTGATATGTCAAAAAATTGTAATTGTTTTTTCAAATATAAGTAGGTAGTAGTAGGGCATATACGACGATGTGGACCTGCATAGGCAACTTTTGTCATAAACCATTACAATATTCAAATGCGAAACAATTCCGGCGAATAATGTCGCTAAAATCATCAAAATATCGAATATCGGAAGGTACCGTTATATGGGGCTATATATCGAATTTCGGGAGGCGCCTTTACATGGGGACAGTACGAAGACGTGGACCTGCACGTACAATTGCATTGATAATGGGCTGTAGTATCCATTACGAACTTCAAATACCAAATTTGAAACAATTCCGGTGAATAATGTCGCTAAAATCATGAAAGTACGGAATATCGGGAGTTGCCGTTACATGGGGGCTATACGAAGGCGTAGACCTGCACAGAAAATTTTCTGTCATAGGCTGTAGTATCCATTACGAACTTCAAATACAAAATTTGAAACATTTCCGGTGAATAATGTCGCTTAAATCACCAAAATACTGAAAATAGGAAAGTACCATTGTATGTGGACTATACCAAAACGTAGACCTACATGGTCCATTTTCAATTCCAAAACTTCTGCAGACATAAAACACATTTGAGTAGAATTTTATCAACCCACTTCATTCCGTTCGGAAGCCTCGACACCCCTTAAGGGGCAGAATTGTTTTGTTCAGACTATTTGGAATCATAATTTCAAGACCATGCAAAGTACTTCCCTTCTTTGTGCTATAAAGAATTGCCTAATCACATAAGTTTTGGATTTTCGATAAAATACTTGTCGTCTTCACAAATGAAACTCAGTTATTTTAAAATATTTTTTTCCTACATATGTATATTTATTTACATTGCACTAATTACATAAAAATCTATGTATCTAACTATTGTATAAAATATTTACATAACTATTTCCTGTGACACTTGTGCCATATTAATACTCGCCGTCATTGGCTTTTTCGATCTAGCTGCAGCCCATTCTACGGGATGGGCTTTTTTACGATGATGATGCATATTAGAGCTGACTTTAAACGTTTTCGGACAATGTGGACAGGTATAGAGATCTTCACCTGTATGGCTGGCCATATGCTCGCGCAGTACTAGACTGGTTTTAAAAGCCTTATCACAAATGGTACACTTATATTTCCGTTCTGCTTGATGAACATATTTCTTATGACTAAGTAATGCCACCGAGGATGGAGCCACTTTTCCACACTCGCTGCATATGTAAACGGTTTTGCCGTCATTATGAGCCACCAATTTATGACGCTTTAGGCTTGCGTGGGTGTTTAACTTTGCACTGCACTGATCACATGGCCATTTTCGTCTCTCTATACCAGCGTGCTCTTGCAAATGTGTCCGCAGTGAATAGATGCCGCGGAAAGTTTTTCCGCACTGATCACATACACGTTCAACATTGTGAACCATTCGTTGGTGTACAATACGACGTTGTTCGGTTGGAAATCCCTTGCCACATTCGCTGCACACATGATCCTTGTTAGGCTCGTGTATTTCCATATGACGTTTCCACACTGGCTTTTTGGCGAAACATTTATGGCATATTGGACACTCAAAGGATCGTTCCTGTCCCTGCTCGGTATGCTGTTCGTACATATGATTACTCAAAGTTCGTTTATTTGTACAACATTTGCCACATAGTTTACACTGGAAGGCACCAGGATCAACATGGACGCGAATGTGTTCTTCCAGCTGATGACGACGACTCAACTTTCTTTGGCAACAAAGAACATAACACCTCTGCTTGGGGTGTTGTTTACGAAAGTGATTTCGTAAAGCCATCATATTTGGGGCAGTTGCACTGCATAGGTAACAGTCCAAATCCTGTTTCCATTTTGCTATAAATTCGTCAATTTCTTTGGATGATCTTTTCGTTGAATTATTGGGTTTTGTTGCGCCGACTTCATCATTTGAGGGTGCTGTATCGTCCGCCGCATCCTCTTCTTTTAATGTAACATCATTTATTAAATTGTCTACCTCGCCAGAATTGGCAACATCTAAAACGCTTTCCTTAACGGTTGTTGAATCTTTCACTTTTGGTTTTCTTCCCCGTCTTTTGGGAACGTTAATGCAATCATCATACTTCTTGGTTTTGGAGGAAATCTTCCTTTTACCTTTTGAACGTGTTCTCATACATTCTAACAAAGGTTTGTCATCATCGGAGCTGAAGTATGTATCACGATGGTCATCGAGTCCATCCACTTCTGGAAATCCAATAAAGTCTTTGTCATATCCATTGTTCTCGATATTGGTATTACTTGCAGTGGTAAAAATTTGAACAATATTGTCCTTATAATCTAATACAGATTCCTCAGTAATGGCATCTTCAGTTTTAACTATCGTCTCCGGCTCTACCTGTGAGCTAGTATATTCATTTAACTTGGATTGTGCCAGTATAACTGACACTTGAAATTTATTGAAATCATCTATGTGGCGCCAGCATCCAACACATATTACGGGTTGTTTCTCCTGATCCAAATTCAAAAGCTGTAATATAAATAAGTAGTGTCCTTAACAGTAGATAACAAATGCCACAAAGCTTCACTTACAATTGGATCGAAATATTTGACAGTGGTTTCGTATATGGCATTGCTTTCACCATTTTCATCGCACAATGTTTCATATTGACTGCAAATTTCAACACAAAGTCGGCACAGAGTTGTTTGAGCCATCTTTCAAGATTGAGCTGAGAACATTCCAATTGAATAGAGATTCAGTACAGAGCCATAGTACTGTTGAATGTACTTATGCCATTAAATTTCTAAAGTTTCGCGATTTTTTCTTGGTTTTAGCAAATTCGATCGTGGTCCATACATTCCATTGATAACCCCACAGGTAGCATCTGGGATAGATTTAGCTAGTTTATTATATGTCGCCTGCTGGAAATACAATTTTGTAGCGCAAAAAGGCCGAAATATCAGGACAATCTCAAGTTAATTTCTTTGTTTGGGATTTAAATATATCCGTTTATGTGAATTTATCCAGGTTTTTTGTTATTAAGTCCTCGGTGGGTCTTGATTTCCACCAAAAATATTTTTATTTACGAAAACAATTGAAAACGTAATCGAAAAAACATCGTTAAGTTATTAGAAACGTAACGCAACGGAAACTTAGAATATGTTTAGATTAACGTCATTTATGCTTTTTAAATCTGAATCTCGTTTCCGTGCCCAGGATCCAATTCCAAGAAGGATTATACTAAAAAATATATATATCGAGGCCGAGTTCCACAAAATGGAAACGTACGTCTCGAAATTCACTCCATTCGGAAATTAAATAAACCTGAAATCGGATTAAGGCTATATCCAAATCTGAACCGATATTGATAAAATTTGGTAGACGTATTTCTGGGCTGCATCTGATATCTGATGCCAAATATCATTGTTGTCGAATACACATTACGAATGTGAGGGACTTAAACATCAAATCGGATGAAACCTATGTATGGGAGCTATAGCCATATCTGAACCGATTTTCACCAAATTTAATGTACTTGCTTCTAGACGGAATACGGTTGGATGTACCAAAATTCTGGACTTTTGGACTAATATTGGCCATTTGGTGCACAATTAACCCAAAATCGTTTGAAGATATATATGGGAGCTCCATCTAAATCTATACCGATATCGATTAAATTTGGCAGAGGTATTTCTGGGCTGTAAATGACATCTGGTACCAAATATCATTGTTTTTGAATGCCATTACGAATGTGAGGGACTTAAACACCAAATCGGATGAAACATATATGTGGGAGCTATACCTATATATGAACCAATAAAACCAAAATCGGTTTAAGATTTATCTGCGTTATATCTAAATCTGATCCGATTATCACCAAAACAAATATTGTTTGAAAATTTCATCTCAATCACAAGAATACATGGACATGGACGGACGGACAGACGTACTGACATGCATAAATCGATTCAGAAAGTGATTCTATGAAGATCCTCAAAAGTAACTATGGGTCTAGTTTTGATGATGATGGCGATCGAACCATTTCTTCTGGCACTTTCCCCATACGAGGTAAACGATCATAAAATCCGAGGTAAGCATCCGATTCACACATCACAATATTTCCATAAACACAAGATCTGTTGTTAAGATGATAGAAATCGGACCATTCTTTCACATAGGGATCAAGATATTTGTGAAATCAAAACGCTCGAAGAAAACTTTCTTCAAAATTTAACACTTAAAAAATTTTTTGCTAAAGCAAGGTCTGCTGTAAAGATTACATATATCTGCCAACCCCTTCTGGTACTCACCCACAAAGAGTCACAATTTTCAATTATTTTATCTGTCATAACTTGCGAAATGAGTCGGCAATATTTCTCTCAACCAAAAATCTGATAGGAATATCTTATTGATCGAAATTTATTATTTCGCATAAAATTGGATATAAATGTTCGATTTTAATCAAATGTTGCACATACCAATATTTTTAACTGTATTAAATGCATTATGAAAATACTTGTTACTTGTTACCTCACGCATATTTCAATATTTTCCAAAAATTTTCACATATCTTATATATAGTCCAAATCTGACACGTTGTAATATTTTTGTCTGTCTTAAGTCAGATACGAGTTGGTCAATATTGCCTAACTGTTTCAGAACCTCCCCCATAAAGGGTCAACAGTTTGAATAATCATAACACAAGGCTGAGGGTATACATCTGTCGGCAAAACCGACTGATACTATTTTATTTTTTTAATATGAGTTAATAAGGCGAGTTGTGTTTTTCAAATTAAAGCAACCTGCCCTACTTTGCAATGGTTGTATCATGACTAGGAAAGTTACAACATACATTTTGTAAGAATTAATTAGAAATCAGCTGACCAAATATATTTTCTCCATTTGCTTTACAATTTCTGAGTCGAAAACACTCATAAGATTTTAGAATAGATATTGCAGACAGACTATACCCTGCAATAAAAATGATAATATTTTCAAAATAAACTAACATTTTCTATTTTCCAGTCATATAAATACCTGATATGTATCAGTGAAACCCAGTAACTTCTCAGCATAGGTATTTCACTCTTGATTCACTCTTTTTTATTGGACCTTTATGTAAACACACAACATCCTGTAACATTTTGTACAATTTTTACCCAAGATTAAGATCTACAGACGATACACCTGGTCTGTTGACAATCGTGCAATGTTCCCGAAAACATTCAATTTTTCACATCTCTTCACATAACTACTTCGTTGGAGACTTGATTTATATCGACCTTCGCTATGATTGGACGATTTAGTCTGCTCTCAGCCCATTCTTTGGGATGTGCTTTTTTCCGATGATGATACATGTTCGAACGAGCTCTAAACTTTGTTGGACAATGTGGGCACGTGTATAGGGATTCACCAGTATGAGTTGTCATGTGTTCACGTAAATAAACCGCTGTCTTAAAGGCCTTATCACAGATTGTACATTTATATTTACGCTCGGCTCGATGCACAACACTTTTATGTTTTTGCAAAGCTTCTTCGGTGGCGGCAATTTTTCCACACTCGCCACAAATGTACACGGTACTACCGTCCGTATGAGCCACCTTTTTGTGGCGTTTCAGGCTGGAATGTGAGGACAATTGGGCTTTACAAATATCGCAGGGCCATTTAGGTTTCTTAATGCCCTGATGATCCAAGAGGTGTTGTCTCAGGGCATATGCACCATGGAGAGTCTTGCCACATTGATCACAAACTCTGTCAATATTGTGTACTCTTCGCTCGTGCAACTTCCGAATTTCATCGGTTGCAAATCCTTTACCACATTCCTCACAGACGTAATCCGTTCCAGTTTTGTGTGTATTCATGTGATGTTTAAGTGCCCATTTCTTATAAAATCGCTTCTGACACATTGAACATTCAAACGAAAGTTGTTGACCTTTTGCCGTGTGCTTCTGAACCTTGTGTTTATTCATATTCTCGCTTGTTTTAAAACATTTTCCGCAAACATCACATTTAAAAGCACTCGGATCAAGATGTATCCGAATGTGTTCATAGATATGGGATCGATGTCGCAATTTAATTTGACAGCAGATGACATGAAAGTAATGTTTGGGATGACACTCTCGAAAATGTCGACGTAGTGTATCAACGTTTGGATAAAGTTCAGAGCAAACCACACACTCAAGATCTTTTTTCCATTTTGCTATAAACTCGTCTATTTCCTGTATCTTACGTTGCCTGGCATATTTATCATTTTCCGTGGGAGTTTTGGTGTCAGAATGGTCATCATCGTAACTTGGTTGTGATATATTGCCATCTTGAGAATCCTCTTCAGATGTAAAAGACATATTTTCGGCATCCGGAATGTTTTTTTCGTTAGGCCTCCTGTGTTCGCTGATTGCTTCCATTGTGTGGCTTTTTATTGTAGGCTGTTCCATCCTTGTCTTGCCTTGTAATTCTTTCCACGTATATTCATCTTCAGAGCCATATTCACCTGAATTGTGATCTTGAGTATTGTCTTCTTTAAATGTAAATGACATGCCTTTTTCAGACCTGTCGTGTATTTTGTCAGATCTTCTACTTTCACCGTTTGCTCCGTTTATGTCATTTCCAGACCTAGAATATTCATTTTCCGATTCAATCTCAACTGAATCAGAATTTTCTTCGGAGCATTCTTCCGTAAGAGAATTATTTCCATCATCTCCCTCTACGCTAATTTCCAGTCCTACAAGTAACATATCCTCATCGTCTAGGTCGTCTTCTACAACATCCTCTGATAATTGATCGTTCAGCTTATCATCTTCTGGTTTAATGTCTGTCGTTTGGTCCATTCCCAAAGAGAATTTCTTTTGGGCATTGTATATAATTTGCTGAAATTCGTGGAAATCGCTAATGCTGCGCCAACACCGAAAACAAATGACCGTATTTTTTTGGTCCATGTCCAAATTCAGCAGCTGTAAAAAAGGTAAAAAAGACAAGCTTTTACAACTATACACAACAGTCAATAGCAAAAGTCTTACCATAGGATCGAAATATTTGACTATCGTTTCATATACATGCGTACTGTTACCTTCATCATCGTAAAGATTTTGGCAATTGCTACAAATTTCTACACAGAGCCGGCACAATGGGTGCGTTTCCATCATTGAGTACTCCTGACTACCAAACAGACCATTACATTACTACATTACTGCAGGCAACTGTGTTGTGTAGTTCACAAACGAACTAGTTCAAATGAACGATTCACTAAAAAACAGATCAACGAAAAACCAAGAGTAAAATACGCTTACAATAATATATTCATTTCCTATTAAGGACATCTCTCAGAACTATTACCAATCTTACTAAAGTATACTTTTTCCCCGAAATGTTTGACTTCCAGTTATATTTCCCTTGAAAATTTGTACTGACCCGATTTCTACTATTAAGGTTCTATTTGAAATAGGGAACAAGTAAAAAACAGCTGGCCGGGCCGAGCTTTTAATGCCCTCCACCATTTGGAAGGAACTTGAAAAAAAATTTAAACTACCACTATATGGCGACTATAGGAAGGCGTGGACCTGCATACGATTTTTTTTGTCATATGCTGTAGTACCCGTTACGAACTTTAAATGCGAAATTTTGCAACAATTCCGGTGAATAATGTCGCAAAAATCATGAAAGTACAGAATATCGGGAGGTAACGTTATATGGGAGATATACGAAGACATGGACCTGAACAGACAATTTTCTCTCATAGGCTGTAGTACCCATTACGAACTTCAAATACGAAATTTTTAACAATTCCGGTGAATAGTGTCACTAAAATCCCCGTTATTTTGGGGTCCATACAAAGACGTGGACTCGCATAGGCGATTTTCTGTCACAGGCTATAGTGCCCATTAGGAACTTTAAAAACGAAATTTGAAACAATTCCGCTGAATAGTGTTGCTGAAATCATCAAAATACCGAATAGTAGGGGGTACCGTTATATGGGGGCTATACGAAAGCCTGGATCTGCATATGTAATTTTCTGTCATAGATTGTAGTTTCTATTAGGAATTTCAATAATTTAAATAATCCCGGTAAATAATGTCGCTAAAATCACGAAAATACCGAATACCGGGAGGTACCGTTATATTGGGGCTATTCAAAAACGTGGTCCGGCATGGCCCATTTACGAACTTAACCTGTCTACTGGGAAAATATGCATGTATGCAAAATTTTAGCATTCTATATCAATTCGTTCGAAGGATAGCGTTATTACAACATATAGACAGACGGACATCGCTAAATCGTCTTAGAATTTTACGCTGATACAGAATATATATACATTGTGCGGTCTATCTATCTAACTACTTATCAAGTCAAAGTAACCTCTTCATATGACCACTTGTTGGAGCAGGCTGTAAAAAGCTTTCAATGATATATACGTTGTATAAATCGGTTCAGATGTTACTGGTTACGAATCAATATCACAGCCTGATCTAAAATCGGATAGAAATTGGTAGCTATATCTAAATATGTCTTTCAGTTTGCATGTTACAAAAACAAAGGTTGGATTTAAAAGAAATATGCAACTGTGGACTAGGGAAATGTATAATGTTGTGACATTCTACGGTTAAACTACAAAAAACAGGACATGTCAACGAAAGCATTGTCACATCCTGCCATTTACTCTTTAACATGAAAGCAAGAAAACACATAATTTCTTTTTTACTTAGCAAATATTTTGATATTTATTAACTCTATTTACAATACCACTTCGTTTGATACTTGATTGATATCAACCTTTGCTATTGTGGGCCGATTCAATCTGCCTTCCGCCCACTCTTTGGGATGTGCCTTTTTCCGATGATGATGCATGTTGGAACTGACTTTAAACGTCTTGGGACAGTGCGGACATGTATACAGATCTTCGCCGGTATGCGTAGCCATATGTTCGCGCAAAACAACAGCCACTTTAAAGGCTTTATCGCATATTGTACATTTGTGTTTGCGTTCAGCTTGATGGACATACTTCTTGTGGCTGCGCAGTGCTGTTTCGGTTGCAGCAATTTTTCCGCATTCACCACAGACGTATACTGTGCTGCCGTCATTGTGCGCCACTTGTTTGTGACGCTTAAGACTGGAATGTGAATACAATTGGGCATTACATATATCACAGGGCCATTTTGGCTTCTTAATGCCCTGATGTTCTAGTAGATGTTGTTTCAGGGCATATATACCGTGGATGGTCTTGCCACATTGATCACAAACTCGATCAACATTATGTACGGTTCGTTCATGAACCTTGCGGCGCTGTTCCGTTGCAAATCCTTTGCCACACTCACTGCACACATAATCCGTTCCAGTTTTGTGCGTTTCAATGTGACATTTTAAGACAGTTTTCTTGGCAAATCGTTTCTGACATATAGGACATTCGAATGTTCGTTCTTGGCCTTCAGCGGTATGTTTTTCAAGCTTGTGACTATTTAGACTCCGGCTCGTTGTACAGCATTTGCCGCAAACATCACACTTGAAGGCATCGGGATTTAAATGAATGCGAATATGCTCTTCGATATGAAAACGATGACGTAGTTTGCGTTGGCAGCAGGTAATATAGCATTTCTGTTTGGGATGGAATTCTCGAAAATGTTTCCGCAGCGACGTAAGATTCGGATAAAGTTGACCACAAACGACACATTCCAAATCTTGTTTCCATTGAGCTATAAATTCATCTATTTCCTGGGTTCTACGTTGTCTACCAACGTTTTTCGCTGGTGGTTTTCCGACAGAATTGTCATCGGTGTCGCCACCAATTGATGATGATAAATGCCCATCTTGAGAATTGTCTCCATACGGAAAAGAATCACATTGATTCTTGGAACTGTTTACATCAATTTCACTGGACTTGTTGACATCAGCACATTTCGGCTTCCTTCCACGTTTCTTAGGAGTTTTGCCATTGTCTTCCTTTTTATTCGGACTTTTTGTTTTGGTACGTTTCTTTCTGGTTTTCTTTAGACATTCTAGCAATGGTCTTTCGTCGTCTGAAGTAAATTCAACGGAATTATGAGGTTCGTCATAAAATTCTTCGGGCAGAGATATCTCATATTTATCATCTTCTGTGGTAACGTTGAGTGATTGATCGATCAGCATACTTTCCACCGGATCCTCCTTAACAATGTCCAGCGGAATGTGTTCGTTAAGCGAATCGTCTTCAGTCTTGATGTCGGCTTGCTTCATATCAAATGCCAACTTCGTTTGGGCATTGTACACGGTCTGCTGAAATTCATGAAAATCGCTGATATGCCTCCAACATGGCAAACAAATCACTGTGAGAGATTTGTCCAATTCCAAACTTAATAACTGTAAACATAGGAAGATTTGTTTATGCTGTTGTCACGAATTGGGGTTTTGTTGCCTTACCATGGGATCGAAATATTTTACAGTTGTTTCGTACACTTGTGTACTGCTGCCATCCTCGTCGTAAAGGTTTTTGCAATCGGCGCAAATTTCCACACATAATCGGCATAGAGTTGATTTATCCATATTTACTTTTCTAACTTTTCCACATTTGTTTATTAAACAAACAAGAGAAATTAGAGTTTTTCCGATTCCAATGCGAATGTTCAATAGAAATGTTCATTGAAGTGAACCATAAGGAGGATGATCCAGTTGTTTCGTTTAGTTCGACTAGTTCATTCAAGCAATGGAAGTTATCAAAATTCCAAAGCTAAAATAAAACTGTTAACATTTATTTATTTATAATTTATTAATTTTTGTATTTTTTATAAAAGAAAGGCTTAATTCTAGTTTAGTAAAAACTGTTCAGTTTTTTCGAAATTTTTTTCAGTGGTAGGTATTTTTACCCTTATCCTGGGAAACTATTTTTTTCTTGGGGGGACGGACCTGGGACCCCAGATATACAATATAGATATAGTTGGAAAGCTTAAAATACCTATCCAACAAGTGGTCACATGATGGGGTAAGATGTTACGGTTCGGAAGTTATAGTTAAATGATCGATTTTTTGGACCCCGATTTTTTATAAAACCCCCAAAAAGTCAAAAAAGGGTTCCTTATGGGGGACAACAAAATTGATGCCAAATTATAGCTGACACTCTTACCTTTCCAAAATGCTATAATTTGTGCTAATTACTGAGTCCAGTTTTAACCAGTTCATTAAAACTATGTTTTCAATAACAGCATTTTAAACCCTTGTAAATTTAATTTAAATGTTTTATTTATAAATATACTTATTAATAATTAATAAAATTAATCTAGAAAAACTACATGAATATTGTTCTATGCGAATATTAATTTTTTACATTTTAAAACTCTATTTAAAATAAAAATGTTCACCATTTTCTCAGGTTTTAGAGCAAATAATACATTCATCTGGTATTGAGCGTTGTCAAAAGCATATGGAGTGGTATTGATCGTAGCACTGTTTAAGCTTTTGTTTTTATACCCCCCACCATGGTATGGTGGGTATATTAAGTTTGTCATTCCGTTTGTAACACCTCGAAATATACATTTTAGACCCCACAAAGTATACATATGCTTGATCAGCATAAAATTCTATGTCGATTAAGCGATGCCCATCCATCTGTCCGTCTGTGGAAACCACTTCAGCTTCCAAACGAAATTAAGTAGGTTGGTAAAATTTTACTCAAATGTATATTATGTCTGCTGGACTTTTCGTAATGAAAATGGGCCTTGCCGAACCACGTTTTGGTATAGCCCCCATATAATGGTACCTCCTTATTTTCAGTATTTTGGTGATTAAGACGACATTATTCACCGAAATGGTTTCAAATTTGGCATTTGAAGTTCGTAATGGATACTACAGCCTGTGACGGAAAATTGTCTGTGCAGATCCACGTCTTCGTATAGCCCTCAGCATTTGAAGTTCGTAATGGATTTTAAAGCGTATGACAAAAATTGTTTGTGCAGGTTCACGTCATCGTATATCCCCAATATAACTGTACCTCCCGACAAGCGGTACTTTGTTGATTTTAGCGACATTATTCACCGGAATTGTTTTCAAGTTTCGCATTTCAATATTGTAATGGCTTATGACAAAGTTGCCACGTTGTCGTATGGACTCTAATATAACGGCTACATTCGGTATTTTTAAGATTTTAACAGAATTTTTAACGGATTTTATTTATTTTTGTCATTTACTTTTTTTTTCTTTTTGAAAACAAATTCGTTCCAAATTTTTAACAATTTTTTTTTTTTTGAAAATTGCTATATTCGTTTAAAGATCGGCCTGCCATACTTACAGTTTTTTACTTGTTTATGAAGGCCAAACTCGTTATTTTTGTCAGACGTCGTTATTTTCTAATTTTACTAAAAATATGCCACTTTTTTGCGAAGTTATGAATTAATTTCAAATGTGAAAATTATATATGAGTTCCAAACATTTATCCATCACCGATTTGGCAAATAAAAAAAATACATAAAAATATTTATTATTTAAATTTACCACAAGCGTGGAAAAAATAAACGGATCATATAAATTAAAATTTTGACTCAAAATAAAAAATTTTGACTCAAAATACATAATTTTCGTCAAAAATGATCTACTTGTCCGGCCTTGCGTAATGCAAAAAATCGTACTCCTGTGTTTTCCATGACCTACCTTGTATATTATTATTTACTAATATTATTATTTTTTATTTTACATGAAATTTTTATTCTATAGAAATGTGCACTTTTTACATAATAATTTCATTGGATACCAAAGCTATATCTACTTTTTTCGTTACCGGTTTATTTATCCTAGCTTCAGCCCATTCCTTTGGATGGACCTTTTTTCGATGATGATGCATATTAGCGCTAACCTTGAATGTTTTCGGACAGTGCGGACACTGATAGAGATCTTCGCCGGTATGTGATGCCATATGTTCACGTAATATTTTCGGAAACTTAAAGGCTTTTTCACATATATTGCATTTGAACTTTCGTTCTATTAAGTGAACAATTCTCTTGTGACTTCGCAATGCGTTCTCTGATGTAAACACCTTGCCACATTCACTGCATATGTAAACCGTACTACCGTCGTGGTGGGCTATTAGCTTATGTCGTTTCAAACTTGAATGTGAATTCAGTTGGGCGTTACACTCATCGCAAGGCCATTTTGGTTTTTTGTAGCCGGCATGTTCCATCAAATGCAGTTTAAGGGCATAAATACCATGTATGGTCTTGCCGCATTGATCACATACCCGATCGGCTTGATGTACCATTCGCTCGTGAATTTTGCGCCGATTTTCCGATGGAAACCCTTTGCCACATTCGCTGCATACATAATCGCGACCGGCTTCGTGTACCTCCATGTGGGTTCGTAAAATGGTTTTATTGGCAAACTTCTTATGACAAACATCACATTCAAACGGACGTTGTTTACCCTCTTCTGTGTGCATTTCTTTTTTATGTTTGGCCAAGTTACGGCTATTGGTGCTGCATCTTCCACATTCATCACATCTGAAGGCATTAGGATTAATATGTAGTCGTATATGTTCGACAATGTGAAATCGATGGTAAAATTTCCTCTGACAGCATATAACGTAGCATTTTTCTGTTGGGTGCATTAGTCGAAAGTGTTTGCGAAGTAGTGTAAAATTTGCAACCGTTGTTGGACAACATACACATTCCAATTCTTGTTTCCATTGTGCAATAAATTCATCACATTCTTTTGTTTTCTCCTTTACGGATTTCTTCTCACTATTAGAACCGTCATCATCTTCCATTTCATTAGCGCAAGCATTGGGGTCGTTGATTTGATCTTCCACATGCTCAATTTGTAATTTCTTAGGCCTTCCTTTCCGTCTTCTATTGGTTGTATGTTCTGTCTCCTTTTGTTTTTTGTTCTTATTTGGGCTTCTAGGTTTTCTTGGCTTCCTAACAGCCATCGGCGTCTCTAATGATTTGTCATTATTTTGTTGCTTATTCGTCTTACTTTTATTTTTCAATCTATTTATGTGTTCTATAAGAGGCTTTTCATCGTCATCAGTGGAGAATGGGTTGTCATCCCTAAAGTCATCTTCATAGTCGCTGCCAAAGTCATGTTTATCTGAGGTGATATTTTCATTCTTAAGGCTATCATTAAAAATTGGAATTTCCGCTGTAGCTATCTCTCTGATTTGTAGTGGTTCCTGCAATACCTCCTCTTCCAACTTAACTTCAGGAACTAGCTGTTTAACATCGTTCTCCAACTGGGCCTGCAGTACGGCTTGAGCCTGAAGCACTGATTGTTGAAAACCATAAAATTCACTGATATGATGCCAGCATTCCAAGCATATAACTTTTGAATCCTGTTCATTTGCAGGACTTAGTAACTGTTAGAATTCGGAAAATGCAATATAGATACATAAGTAAATTCCAAATTATTACAAGAAACTGTTCCAACACTTACTATTGGATCAAAATATTTCAGAGTAATTTCGTAAACTTCATTTCCTTGGCCATTGTCGTCATACAGGCTTTTATATTCTGATTGCGAGGACACGCACAGGCGGCACAATGATTTATTGTACATTATTTACTTTAAATGTATTATTACATTTTATATGACTCCTGCTGCAATAAATTGGTACACTGTTCCAGTAGTGTTATGGGCTTATGTCCACCAGCAGATGTGGCTAGAAGCACTCGCAGCAATTCTTCCTTTTGACTGGTATTATCACTAAGGTATGCATTAGGGCCACAGCCGAAAACCAATTGGGAAACAAAAATGAAAAACGTCCCAACGAAGCGAATATAAAGGCCAAAAAGCAATACTTGATAAAAAATAAACAGAAAGCAAAGACTCCGGGTACTCTGTTGTTTACGAATGAGACATGAGAAAATTGAACATCTTCACTAAAGAGTGCGGAACTAGCTGCTACTATCGTTTTTCCAAATGCAATTATCTGTATGATGGTTCCTTACCCCAGGGTAGCATAAATACAATTTTTTAGTGGTCAAGACCAATATGGGCCCTACTCCGAAAATTTTCTACTCCCTTGGAAACAAAAGAAACAAAGATGGCAAATAAAAGCCAAAAATAGAAGAAAATGACGAAGACTCCAAAAATAGCTTAAATCATACAATAGTTATTTATGATCGATATCATATTGCAGGTCATGCAAAAGCTGCAAAAGCGATTTAAGGTATCTTAAATGTTCGGGAAGAATTTTTGGAAGGATAGAAATCCTTTTCTTACTAAAAGTCCCATTCGCTCTACTATTTTCCACCCTTTATATTTGGTATTTTACTGATTGTACTCCCAAAAATATTTGCAATTTGAGCTCTCATTGGACGGATTATTGTCACATGAAAAAGGTAGGTCCACGCTTTGAAATAAGCCCCATTAGTCATTTTTGTTTGTTTATATGTCTGCGCATCTTCCAGCTGAAGCACGATGTAGGCCCTGGAGTTGAAAGGTAGATGTCAGTTAACATCTTATTTCGCACTTATTTCATTTTTTTAGTGAAAAATTGTATATAGTGAAAAATTATTCTTTATTTTGTTCACAAAAAATCCGCTGAATTCAATATGATAATACAAATTAAAATAAATTGACAAAAGAAGAATAACAAATTGAAAAAATCTTCAACTTGTTTGCTGATTTTTTACAGCAACTGTTTAAAGATCCTTACAAAGTTTGTCAATAGAATGTACTTTTATTTTAAAATTCAATTCAATTCAATTTTGTTTGTTTATATGTCTGCGCATCTTCCAGCTGAAGCACGATGTAGGCCCTGGAGTTGAAAGGTAGATGTCAGTTAACATCTTATTTCGCACTTATTTCATTTTTTTAGTGAAAAATTGTATATAGTGAAAAATTATTCTTTATTTTGTTCACAAAAAATCCGCTGAATTCAATATGATAATACAAATTGAAATAAATTGACAAAAGAAGAATAACAAATTGAAAAAATCTTCAACTTGTTTGCTGATTTTTTACAGCAACTGTTTAAAGATCCTTACAAAGTTTGTCAATAGAATGTACTTTTATTTTAAAATTCAATTCCATTGGAAATTTTTTTCGATATTTTCCCGTTTTGAGAATTTTTGCAATGAGATCTCTTTTTTCGTGTTTTTTTTTTTAACGATTTTGAAAAAGTAATTTTCACATAATTCGGTTCCATGTAACCCGCCATCAATTTCAGTTCTCAAGAAATCAAGTCAATTAAATAAATTGGTATTAATATTCGAATTCAAAAATTTTTTTGGATATTATCTTTTTCGGATAGGAGACAATTCCGAATTTATATGAATCATTAAAGTCAGTTCAGCGGTTCTTAACTTATAAGCGTAGTAACTAACACAACTTTCTTTTATATATATATATATATATATATATATATATATATATATATATATATATATATATATATATATATATATATATATATATATATATATATATAAGGGGATTTTAGATAAATCGAAATAGTGGGCGTAAAAGGAGGCGTGGTCAATATTTTTTTCTTTAAAAACCTAACTCGGGGTATGACAAACGTTTGTACAAAAAATTATGCAAATCGGTTCAGCCGTTTTCAACTGATTCCGTTACCAACAAACAACAATTGATTTTTATATATATAGAAGAAGATAACGGAAAAATAACACAAAGTAGTGTTTCGGAATGTAAAATTGTTTATTGCGATAACGGATTTTTTCTTTTTTATTATTTCTATAAAATTGCAAAACTAGTAGATTCTTCTAAGATCTGGAACTGAGCAATATCATTTTTGGAAGACTGGACACATAGGGTCCCAATATACGGTAATAATTTCCGGGAATAATCTGGGACAAAACCTGTTTATTTACAAACAATAAAACCTAAGGTGCTTGTTAGAATATCTGCGCCAACATATAATCAAAAAAAAAGTTAAATAGTATCACTCGGGTTTGCCGACAGATGTATGCCCCCAGCATTGGATTATGATTACTCTAAGTATTGACCCTCTATTGAGAATGTTCAGAAGCAGTTGGTCAATATTGTCCAATTCGTATCTGATCTAAGTCTGATATACATATTACAACGTGATATATTCGGAATATATCGACTACTTCTTATACTTTATATGGGATATGTGCAAATCTTTGGAAGTTGTGGAAATATGCATGAGGTTGTTATGTGCGCATATGCTCGGCATACGATTAGGCCATCCGACTGTCACAGAGACTTCCAGGGCTAGGGATCTCAACCCGCCAATCGAATCCAACACACTAACATTGAAAGGGGACTTTACTACAATTGCTCTACTCTACGATATACAAAATAGGAGTCATCATACAGGGATCTCGGTGGATCGATCCCACACTCGCCCACCCTACCTGGATCCAGTATTTCCATTTCTTGCGTTTCTCTGAATCCCCTTAAACCACACGCTTCGAATCACACACTTACTTCATACCACCTTCCCCCCAAGTTATACAAATTTAGCAACACATATTAGTATCTACTGTTTACAAAAGAATCATTTTTAATTTTATTAAAAAAAATAAGTTAGCTTTAAATATTTTCTTAATTTTTTTCTCTACTATTTTTTTTCTTACACTAAAATTGACAAACTGTATGGTATAAAAAAAAACAAATTAAGAATAATACCGGGCTTTCTTAAATCTATGGCTTTAATTACTCGGTAGAAACCAATATATTATCCTTTGCCTTGCTTTTCCCGCGCAATATTCACGCGTCTATACGAAATTACTAGCCACCTAAAAGAGCTCTCTTAACTGGCCTAATTGCCGCTAAAATTCCACGGCCTAAACTATCAGATCGAATCACAAGGACTCAAGATAATTTTACTGTAACACCTCCTAGCCTTTGAAAATAAACGCGGTATTTTTCCCTTACAGATTGATTATTACTTAAATCCTAAGAACTATAACCTATCTTATTACCAAATTTTTATACTGAATATTATAATTTTTTTTTCTCGAAATTTATGATTATTAACTCTTTTTTTCTTTTCTTTTAGTTCCAAAAAAGGAGACAGCAAACTTTATGGACGTCACATATATATAAATATATCAAGGACAACACAACGGTAAGACACCTTTTACCTGAGCAGTGATTTATAACGTTATTGATTAATTCTTCTTATCTCCCCTTCCAGTTTACGCTTCTTTCCGGAGGAAACAGATTTTGAACGCCAGGCAAACCCTCAAATGAAGCTGGACTTGTTGACTGGTCCTTTTACACTGCCGGCGTTCTGGGCGGGATCAATAACAGGCACAGCAAAAAGCTCAAAGTTGCAGCTGGCCAGTTTACAATTCAAATCTCCACACCCTCAATGTAACTTTTTTTGGCTTTTTTCTCCTGTGGACAACTTGCCACTACCTTGCGTTACCAAAAAGAAAAGGCAATTTCCCGCCGTTGTGCTGACCAAAACCGGACAATTTTCGGTGCTTCCAAAAAAGCTTGATACACCACCGGAATATTCCTGTTGGAGCAACACACATCACATATAACAACACATTACTCAACAAACCATTGTTACAAACTACTTACACAATAAAAAAAAATCGCAACACACAAATTAAATTTTTCCACTTCTGCACTGCTCTCTAGCTAAGTTTCACCGGTAACGTCTTATTCTTAACTTTGGCTTTTCTTATGCTCGCAGCCTTTTATACCCCTCTTCTCAGTGAATCCCGCCAGACGCTCATTTTCCACGAAACACCATTTTCCTAAGCCATTTTCAATTTTCATTCCTTTTTCTTTTCAACTGTCAATAGCCATTTTTTTATTCTATTGTGAATTCTCATTTCAGCTCACCCCGGAGTAGTAGTAGGTTCCCACCTACTCAGCAATCATAGGGCTGCCTAGTCACTTCGTAGCCTGAGTCACCCTGTCATTCACTACCTTTATAATACTCTTTAACTCAACCCTGTTCGAGCCTAATTTCGTACGTAGCGAACCCTAACAAACCATTTCCGGCATTTTGATCCCATCGCCACCCAGACTACACACCCCGCAGAAATTACAAGCAAATTGAAATCTCGAAGCATCCTCACCATCCTCACTAAAAACCCAAGAAAACTGAGCAAATCCATTTGAGGACCAATTATGGGATGCACTACCAATAGAATTGGGATAATTTCTGCGGTGGTTGTGGACAGGTTTTGCCAAAAAAACCCGGCCCCATATATTTGTTGCCTTTTTGCGCCGAATGTGAACGGCCTGCAACAAAACTTCAACTTCGGCCAGAAAATCGAGGACGGAGGTGATGTGCACGGCCGCATTACTCATTTACGTGGGGACATCCCACTCCCTGAAGGTCTCATGCCGGGCATAAGCTCCGAACAGCAGGCTGGTCAAAGCCCTCCCCCTCATGCTGGTAAATATCCCCCATCGAAATAGAACCACATAAATTAATTTATTTTTCTAATCTGTCCATCAGATCTGTGAAACATGTCTTGCTGGTTCGCCTGATAATTCTCGATCCGACACCCTGAAATTATCGTGTCACTATCAAACATCGATCGAGTTCCCCTATAGCAGGTCAACATTTGGGAAGATCAAAAACGCTCATAAATTTTAAAATACGCATTCATTCATTTATAAAATCCCGCATTCAGTATTTCTACTAAGACAAGCTCAGAGGAACGGATGGGATTTATCGGCCCACTCCTTTGGGACCTTCACTACAAAAAGGTAAACATCCGGAACAACCCAATAATTCTATCAACCCAAGACCTTGTGTGGAGTTGGAATATATTTGTCCTCTCCGGCGGATCTACACTGGTAATACCCACCAGCTTTCAATGAAAAATTCTCCGATTCCATCAAAATTTCACACATTCTTCTTGGTTATGGATATAATCTTCAAAGTTGGAATCTATACGTACTTTGATACACAAATAATTTGATCAAATTATTGAAATCATGGTACAATAAAAAAGTAAGGTAGAGCTAAAAGCTGATTACAATTTTTTTTCCAAGTGTGCCCGACTTCTGTCATTATTGTGTATTATTTGTTTTGAAAATAAAAAAAATATTTTCAAGGTCAATGTTTGGAAAAACGAACACTGCGTGGCCGGCGTTCAAAATATTACCCTGTTTTGTCCTGGAATTGAAGGATTAAACAGTTTGGATCACATTTTTTAAAAAAAAATCCGTGCGTTCAATAACGCATTCAAAAAATAACAACAATTATCAAAACATTTTGTCGCATACAATTTTGACAGAAAGCGGGCATAGCCCTAGGAATGTATTTCGGTACTTTTTGTTTGTTTTGAACATTTAATAACTTTCATTCCTTAATAGGTGGTGAAACATTTTGCATGCGGAAATATTTGTGCCTATGCCTGTCTTGTCGTCGTGGTTGCCGAAGAACGGATTTTATATGCGGTATATGCTGATGTGATTGATAGGTAAACAAATACCATAATCGTGGTGTCTACGTGATTGTCTGGTAGAATGTAGTTTTATGTATGTTCGCTTTTTATGTATGGGAATCTTTCATTAATTTATGCCGGAATAAACCAGATTGTGCTATTTTTATCGCCACCGGGGGTGTTTAAGTACATTTTTTTTTTCAAATTTGTATGTCGCGTAGAATATTTTGTAAAAGAAATTAGACAGCTGTGATAAACGTGAAACTAGAGTCTGATTAACTTGAATTACCCAATTAGGGGAACAGATCAGCTGATATTTTTGAACCTTAATACGAATGAATTCAGTACGAAGGTGATTTTACTATCGTATTTAGTTTCCTCAGACACATTTTCTATGTTTTGTTTTGATTCATTCGATTTTGAATTAAACCATTGCTGATAAATGTGATATAGAATTGGTAACAAATGTGAAATAGTTTTTGAGAGTTATTTTAGAATTCTTTTTATAAAAATTGAATTGGGAAAGGGGATTGAAAAGACTTTCTTTTCCACTTATCTTTTAAGATCTTTTGCATGACAGATTCCAATCGCCTTTCCATTTAGATCTTCGAGAGAATACATATTATTTCCTATGGGCTTTACTATACGACACTTCGTAAATTTCCGGGCAAACTTAGCATTAAAATTTTTCCCAAAATCGCTAAGAACATAGTTTCTTTTATATACCTCTTGACCCGGAGAGAAAATAATCGTACGAGCCCTTGCGTTATACCTTTTTGCGCTTTGTTGATAAGCCTGATGCATATTCTGTCTAATTTTATTTCGGATTAGTTCCATCTTGTCGTTACGATCTAAATGTATAATTTCATGGTCTGCCAATGAGTGGAGCTTCCGAGCTAATTTATAATCTGAACCATGGGTATACATACTATGACCAAACAGCGCGAAAAATGGCGTTACACCAGTTGCAGTATGAATCGATGTTCTTAAGGCGCACTCTATGTCTGTTAGATACAGGTCCCAATCTCTGTGGTCATTTTCTAGATATGCCCTAATCGCCGCCAATACTGATTGATTGACTCTCTCAGATGCATTCGACTGCGGAGCATATGGAGCTGTTTGGATATGATTGATTCCATATGTTTCAATCATGTCTTTGAAAGTTTTAGATACGAACTGTGCCCCATTGTCGGAATGTATCGTCTCGGGTACGCCAAACTTACGAAATATATCCTCAACCATAAATTTTACCACATTGGAAGCTGTTGCCTCTTTCATTGCCTTAAGAAATGTAAATTTGCTAAAGTGGTCCACCACTATAAATATAAAGGCGTTGCCACTTTTAGACCGGGGGTATTTCCCGAGGAAGTCAACGTAGAGTTTCTGGAAGGGAAGATTTGTCACGACTTCATTTCCGATCTGAGGCTGAGTATTTTCATTAGTAGGCTTTGTCTCTTTGCAAACAGTACATTTAGACACGTATTGCCTAACCTGGGATACCATTAGAGGCCAGTAATATTTTTCTCTTAAACGAAAAATGGTTTTTGATATGCCTCCGTGAGCTGACGTAGTTTTATCATGGGCTTGCTCTATTAAAGAATGGGTCAAAGACTCTGGGACCCACAATTTCCACTGAAACTCTTGTGTTTCTGGGTTATAGGACTTGTGATCTCTTTTAAATACCATATTGTCGACAATCTTTAGATCGGGGAGATTCTCCTTTTTATTTGCTATAATTTCTCTAAGTTGTTTGTACGAATCACTTTCAAACTCGGTGGTCTCGAATTCAAAAACCCGATTCATGTCTATTTCGTCGGCATTGGGTAGGCGGGATAGCATATCGGCGACAACATTTTCCTTTCCTTTTCGGTGCTCGATTTTGAAGTTAAATCCCTGAAGTTGCAATGACCAGCGAGCTAAACGACCACTGAGGTCCTTTAGACTCATCAGCCATTGTAAACTAGCGTGATCTGTTATCACGGTGAATTCCATTAGCTCCACGTAAGGACGGAAAGTTTTGATAGCCATCACCGCCGCCAAGCATTCCTTCTCTGTCACGCTATAATTTCTCTGACACTTATTGAGTTTTTTCGAATAGAAAGCGATCGGATGTTCATGTCCTTCGGCATTCAGCTGAAATAGAACAGCGCCGATGCCATATTCCGAAGCATCACATTGAATAAAAAAGGGTTTGGAAAAATCTGCGTGGCGTAACACCGGTGCGGAAGTTAAGGCCCTCTTTAAGTTTTCAAATGCCTCCTTTGCCTTTTCCGTAATTACGAATTTGGGTGATTTCTTCAGGGTATCAGTAAGGGGAGCTGAAAGTGACGCGAAGTCTTTAATAAATCTTCGGTACCATCCTGCTGTACCCAGAAAACTTCTCACTTCCCTAGCACTTTTGGGAATTCTAATTTTTCGAATTGCTTCTACTTTTTCGGGGTCAGTACGCAACATGCCTTCTCCAATAATAAAACCCAAATATCTCAACTGACGAAAACAAAATTTTGACTTGGTTAACCCGATTGTTAAATTCGCTCGGTCAAGGCAATCGGCTACTTCATTCAATAGACGAAGATGCTCGTCGAAATCACTTGAAATAATCAACAGGTCGTCCAGGTACACAAAGACATTCTCCTTGAGTCGTTGAGGAATGACTTTGTCCATCAGTCGACATAACCTTTGTGCAGCATTACACAATCCAAACGGCATCACACGGAATTGATACAATGGACGACCTGGGACCGTAAAAGCGGTGTACGGCTTGCTTTCTTCGTCTAATTCGATTTGCCAGAACGCATATTTAAGATCCACGCTGCTAATGTAATGAGTTTCATCAATGCGACTTAGTATTCCTTCAATGTTTTGCAGGGGGTATGCGTCCTTGACCGTGAGCTTATTTAACTTTCGAGCATCCAGACAGAAACGATTTTTTCCGGGCTTTCGTACGATAGTTGTACGATTGCTCCAAGGGCTTTCACTTTCCTCAATAACATTAAGTGCTAACATATTATCGACTTCTTGGTACGTGATAGCTTGAACCGCTGGAGACATTGGATAGTGGCGGTCTTTAACCGGTTCCGCACCTTCCACGAGCTTAATCGAATGCTTTTCTAAACTAGTACAACCTAGCCCATTTTCTTCAAAGGTCTTGAATTTTTTTACTATGCATTTTAATCGATTCTCTTGATCATTTGTTAACTCGTGAGGGTTGAGTTTGTAGTCGGGACCCGTATCAGTCATATCCCTGAAAACTTTTTCTATATTAATTTCAGCAGCTCCTATCACATCAGGGGCTAATTCGAATGTTCGCCAGAAGTCTATTCCAAGATATAGTTCTTGTTCCAATTGAGGACATAGATACAGTGTCATAAATTTTTCCTGCTCTTGGTATTTTATGATGGCTTTAAATTTTCCTAAAACATTATACTGTGTACCTCCGGCGGTGGTTACCCTGCTGGACATTGGTATAATTGGAATGCCAAGTTCTTCTATTATCTCTCGGCAATTTTTCCCTAACATAGTAACCGAAGCGCCGGTGTCTAGGAGCCCATTCATGATTTTTCCTTGCATACTGATTTCCGAGAAAACTCTGGGATCTGAGGCAATACCAGTTACTCTCGAAATCGTTTCTATCAAATATCTTCGCTGCTCACGCCACTTCTTGGATTTTTGTCTCAATTCAATAATTTTTTTCGGGATTACAGTAAACTCTGAGTTAAAAATTCTCTCCTTGACCTTAGCATAATTTCTTTGGCGATCTTCTAATGGAATGTAATGCCTCTGACCTGCAGAAAAATTTTTCGATTCTACACTACTCTTATCTCTAAATATATTATCGTTGTTTTTTATTAAAATTCGGACGTTTTTGGGTGCTAATTCTTCCGATTCACAGGGTTCTCTGACGGGTGTGTTTCCCCTGTCACTTCCACACCCCTTCGGGAGTTTCCCTGTTGACAGACAGGACACTTTGGGGTTACTGTGTCCGGCTTCCCACACCTATAGCAGAACAATTTCCGGACTTCTACTGGACAGTCCATAAAAACATGCCCCTTTTCTCGACAGTTCCAGCAGATAATTGGGACTCTAATTTGGCTTTGTATCCGGATAGCTGACAGCTCTTCACCAATATTCTCCTCCGGTACTTCTACAGGCTTTTCATAAATTTCATCATATATTTCATTTACTTGGCGGATAGGTCGCTGGGGGAACGTTACAGCTCTATTTTCGCGCCTAGGGAAATTTCTCTCGGCTTCAATACATTCTATTCGTAGCTGTTCAACCGACGAAATGGTCATCTGATATACATGTCGTTTTATATCTTCACGTATATTTCCCCTTAGGATCTTAATCATTTCGTACTCGTAAATAGGTTGAAGTAATCTAGATCGCAAAATTCCCATCTCGTGAAAATAACTATTGATGCTTTCATTTGGCCTTTGTTTCCTTTCTAACAAATCCCTGAGTATGTCGAATTTGGATTGTGGGGTTTGATACTGGCTTATCAGCGCTTCTTTAAGACCCACCCAATCGGTGTAAACATTACTTTGTCTATGCAGCCAATACCATTCTCTGGCTTGACCAGAAACCAGAAAGGCGAAATCCCTCAACACTTCAGACCATGGAATGTTATATTGAGCCTGCATGATCTCTAACCGCTTAATAAAATCCATAACTCTTAAGCCTTTCGGGTCACCACTGAAATTTAAACCAAGTTTATCAACTCGTATTCCTAGTGGTTCCACTCTAAACGTATTCGTTATCGGGCCAGTAAATTGATCTGATAATGGAGTTTGACTGGCACTCGGAAATTGGATAATTGGTGGCATATTCCTATTTACTGCGTCATTATTATTGTTTGACGTCGGATTAGCATTACTATTTGTAATAGAATTAGAGGCTACTGTGGCCGTTGGGGGGTACAATTAATTGTTTACGCACAGTGTCGGATAGTTCTCTCATGCCTTTTGATAAAGAATCTATCATTTTCTTCACATCAGATATTTCTGTTTCGACCATTTTTTTAACTTTATCTTCCAATGACTTCTGGACAGACGCTGCTTCATCTTGTACTAGTCCATGTAAGTCGGAAGTAGTTGGACCATTATTATTCAAATTATCACTCACTGTTGGCACATGATTGGTATTCTGATCTCTTCGCATTATCGTGTCTGCTAGATCGATAAATTGCAAAGCACTCATATTCCTATCCTCATTCGCCATTTCGTCCGACCCTATTCGTCTTTGCTTACTCTGCTCTGGAAAATAAGTCGATCGGTTTAGGTCAAAATTTTCGGGTCTGCCTCTCTTATTTCTTTTACTATTGCGGGTATTGTAGATCATGACCTATACCCAAAATTTATCTTCTCATTTGCTATCAATTGAATCTCGGACGAAACCTTTTCTTGTAAGTAAGTTTTAAATTCAGTTAACCTTTTTTTCAAATATGAAACATCGGCAAAACAAATACTTTTTATAAATACATTCGATTACAATTACACATACAAATTTTCAAATTTGACAATTACAACATAGATCTACGGGGGAAGTGTAATTTTCAGAAGCAGTGTGTGTGTGGTTTTTTTTTTTTTTTTTTTATTTATTTTATTTTTTTTTTTTTTTTTTTTTTTTTTTTTTTTTTTTTTTTTTTTTTTTTTTTACTGTTTTTAATAATAATTTTAGTGCCCTTTATGAGGTGTATGACTTTTCCTTTAGACATTCTTATTCTTCTCATAAATTATAGTGCTTCGTTAACTTCGGACCCATGACATATCTATTACATTTTATAAATGAAAGCTCAGGGTTTTTATATGCAATACTTGGATTTTTGCATCTCTCAGATCAAAATCGCTATTGCTGCTACTCGAAGTACTTATTCCCGTCTATAATTTATTTGGGTTATTTCACAAAAACAAATTTTAACAGTAGGATTCTCAATACAAATTGTTTTATTCCAGCTCGGAATTACAAGCTATTGATTACACCCTACTTAGAACAGTGGAGAAAACGTTCCCATAATATATTTGATATAGTAATATCGCACTTCGTAACCCATCTCTCTAAAGTTCGGATGCATACTAATATCACAGAATATTATTTGTCAAAAACATTTTCTTTTGTCTATTTAAAATCTACTAGCATTCTATGGCTGTGTGCGTCGATATTATTGCACAGAGTTACTAACCTAATATCACAGTTTACAACGGCCATGTTTGAGTCGCCATTTTTTACAGTGGTATTAGGTACAATAAAGCTTTATTTTAGAATATTGGGCGCCATCTCTGTTATGTGTGCATATGCTCGGCATACGATTAGGCCATCCGACTGTCACAGAGACTTCCAGGGCTAGGGATCTCAACCCGCCAATCGAATCCAACACACTAACATTGAAAGGGGACTTTACTACAATTGCTCTACTCTACGATATACAAAATAGGAGTCATCATACAGGGATCTCGGTGGATCGATCCCACACTCGCCCACCCTACCTGGATCCAGTATTTCCATTTCTTGCGTTTCTCTGAATCCCCTTAAACCACACGCTTCGAATCACACACTTACTTCATACCACCTTCCCCCCAAGTTATACAAATTTAGCAACACATATTAGTATCTACTGTTTACAAAAGAATCATTTTTAATTTTATTAAAAAAAATAAGTTAGCTTTAAATATTTTCTTAATTTTTTTCTCTACTATTTTTTTTTCTTACACTAAAATTGACAAACTGTATGGTATAAAAAAAAACAAATTAAGAATAATACCGGGCTTTCTTAAATCTATGGCTTTAATTACTCGGTAGAAACCAATATATTATCCTTTGCCTTGCTTTTCCCGCGCAATATTCACGCGTCTATACGAAATTACTAGCCACCTAAAAGAGCTCTCTTAACTGGCCTAATTGCCGCTAAAATTCCACGGCCTAAACTATCAGATCGAATCACAAGGACTCAAGATAATTTTACTGTAACACCTCCTAGCCTTTGAAAATAAACGCGGTATTTTTCCCTTACAGATTGATTATTACTTAAATCCTAAGAACTATAACCTATCTTATTACCAAATTTTTATACTGAATATTATAATTTTTTTTTCTCGAAATTTATGATTATTAACTCTTTTTTTCTTTTCTTTTAGTTCCAAAAAAGGAGACAGCAAACTTTATGGACGTCACATATATATAAATATATCAAGGACAACACAACGGTAAGACACCTTTTACCTGAGCAGTGATTTATAACGTTATTGATTAATTCTTCTTATCTCCCCTTCCAGTTTACGCTTCTTTCCGGAGGAAACAGATTTTGAACGCCAGGCAAACCCTCAAATGAAGCTGGACTTGTTGACTGGTCCTTTTACACTGCCGGCGTTCTGGGCGGGATCAATAACAGGCACAGCAAAAAGCTCAAAGTTGCAGCTGGCCAGTTTACAATTCAAATCTCCACACCCTCAATGTAACTTTTTTTGGCTTTTTTCTCCTGTGGACAACTTGCCACTACCTTGCGTTACCAAAAAGAAAAGGCAATTTCCCGCCGTTGTGCTGACCAAAACCGGACAATTTTCGGTGCTTCCAAAAAAGCTTGATACACCACCGGAATATTCCTGTTGGAGCAACACACATCACATATAACAACACATTACTCAACAAACCATTGTTACAAACTACTTACACAATAAAAAAAAATCGCAACACACAAATTAAATTTTTCCACTTCTGCACTGCTCTCTAGCTAAGTTTCACCGGTAACGTCTTATTCTTAACTTTGGCTTTTCTTATGCTCGCAGCCTTTTATACCCCTCTTCTCAGTGAATCCCGCCAGACGCTCATTTTCCACGAAACACCATTTTCCTAAGCCATTTTCAATTTTCATTCCTTTTTCTTTTCAACTGTCAATAGCCATTTTTTTATTCTATTGTGAATTCTCATTTCAGCTCACCCCGGAGTAGTAGTAGGTTCCCACCTACTCAGCAATCATAGGGCTGCCTAGTCACTTCGTAGCCTGAGTCACCCTGTCATTCACTACCTTTATAATACTCTTTAACTCAACCCTGTTCGAGCCTAATTTCGTACGTAGCGAACCCTAACAAACCATTTCCGGCATTTTGATCCCATCGCCACCCAGACTACACACCCCGCAGAAATTACAAGCAAATTGAAATCTCGAAGCATCCTCACCATCCTCACTAAAAACCCAAGAAAACTGAGCAAATCCATTTGAGGACCAATTATGGGATGCACTACCAATAGAATTGGGATAATTTCTGCGGTGGTTGTGGACAGGTTTTGCCAAAAAAACCCGGCCCCATATATTTGTTGCCTTTTTGCGCCGAATGTGAACGGCCTGCAACAAGGTAACAGATATAGCTGACCGAAGTATTCCGTTTTCATGTAATGCAGAAGGGAATCGAACATTTATATCCAATTTTATGCGAAATCATAAATTCCGATAAATTACATATTCATGTCAGATTTCTGATTAAGAGAAATATTTAGATGTAGCAAGTTGTAAAGAATCGCCGACTTGTTTCGCAAGTTATGACATATATAAGTACAAATTGTGACCCTTTGTGGGTAAGGTTGGCAGATGTATATCATCTGCACAACATATCTTGTGTTAGCTAAAATGTTTGTATGTAGGAAATTTGAGGAGATGGATGGATTGATTTGGATGCTTATTTCGATTTCTTTGAGCATTTTGGTTTTCAAAATCTTGAACCCTATGTGGGCAAGGTACCAAAAGATATGGTGCGATCTCTACCATCTTTATAATAGATCTTGTGTTGACGGAAATATTGAGATGTATCAAGTATGAATGAAATCGTATGCTTTTTTGCGTTGTAAGAGCTTCATGGTGAAGGTACCAGAAGGAGTGGACCGATATGTCCCATCTTCACATCCCATCTGATTAAATATTGTGTGTAATAACGTGTGTAATTTAAAGAATACCAAATGCTTACATCCGAGTTTATGAACTTTTTGGTTATTCAAAATTTAACCCTTTGTGGGGGAGGTGCCATTAGGAATGGTTCGATCTCTACCATCTTTATAACAGATCTTGGGTTGATGTAAATATTGTTGTGTTAAGTCTGAATGGAATCAGATTTTCTGTGCAGTGAATTTAAAAATGTTGACATTTTGTGGGGGAAGTACCGGAAGGAGTGGACCGATATTACCCTTCTCCGAACTTGATCTAAGTTAGAGAATAATATTACAATATACCAAGTTTGGATCAAATCGGATACTCCCTTCGCGAGCCAGACAGGAGGACGGATAAAGCTAGATCGACCCCAAATGTCCTGAAACGTTATGAAACCGTTATTTCGATGAGGCACGTTTTGGTCGTATCAGCTATATGGCTGAGGGTATAACTAGCCATATGGCTAAGGGTACAATAAATAAGGAAATATATACAACAATTTGTGTTCGTAACAATGGCTAAGTACACATTGTGCCTGGCAATCAAAAGATCCGTCAGTTCAAAATTTCATAAAGGGCGAGATGGATATATTGATCTTCTGCGTACAATTTGATCTCTCTTTCAGTAATAATTTGAAATAATTGGGATAGATTTGGCTAGGCTAGACATGGGGTCCTATCCCAAATTTTCTTATTTTCTTTTTCTCTCTTATATATCTCTCATATCATAGGAGAGATATAGAAGCGAGAAGGAGTAGAAAAGATTTATAGAGGGAGGTGTAGTTGGGAGGGTGGTGGTTGTTTATTTGTTAATGATTTATATCTCCCACCTGCCAAATAGCTTATATCTCTTGTTGGATAACATGGGACGACATGCCTACAATAGTCAGGAACACTATACTGAAGTGATCAGTCAGCATGCCCACCACGATTCTTAGATCAGACCTACTATGTTATAGAAGGGAGCTCGTTCTTCTCCTCGATATTACCGGCCTTTTAGCTTTGGATACCCAAACGTTTTTCAAATAAATAAGCAGTTAAGTTCAGCCGCGGCGAATATCCTCACAATTTCGAAAGTAAGATAACGGGGTTTTAGTGGTTTTTAGAATTGGTCGGTAGCTGTGGCCTACTTTATAGTAATGAATATTTTTGTAAAGATGTTTTTAATTTACATCCTATTTATTTTTAGGTAGTGATATAAGAACTCAATGCGCAAAACACATTTTATATTTTGATGGAGAAGTTTTGTTTTATACATTATTTTATAAAATATAATTACTATAACATTAAAATATGGTATGACATTTACAGGTACTTTATTATATGAGAAGTTATTGAAGGAATAGTTAAAAAACCAAACAAGATTCATAATTAAAAAAAGAAAAACTTTTACTAATCTGTGGAATTTTATCCACAAAATTTACAAAGCAAATTTTCCTACAAAATTCTACTAATTCACATAACAGCTTCAGTTTTTTTTAGGACTTGTTGTACTTGTAACAGGTTTATTAGTTTTACTTTTTAAACATTCATTGGGATGCGCTTTCCTACGATGATGATATAAATTAGAACTCATTCGATATGTTTTCGGACAATGGGGACATTGATACAAATTTTTGCCCTCGTGCGATGCCATATGTTCCCGCAAAACTTTGGGAAGTTTAAAAGACTTGTCACAAATTGTGCACTTGTGTTTACGTTCGAGAATATGCACTAATCGCTTATGACTATTTAAAGCTGTTTCGGATTGGTATTTTTTACCGCACTCGCTACAAATGTGTGTGGTTGATCCATCGTTATGACGAAACTGTTTGTGGCGTTTAAGACTTGTATGAGAATAAAGCTGGACATTACATTGATCACATGGCCACTTAGGTTTCTCAACACCCTGATGCTCCAATAGATGTTGTTTGAGAGCGTATATGCCGTGTATAGTCTTACCACACAGCTCGCAAACTTTGTCGACGTTATGCACCAGATTTTCGTGTACTTTTTTACGTTGTTCCGTCGAAAATCCCTTGCCACATATGCTACAGGCGTACTCACGTTCGGTCTTGTGCACATCCATGTGAATACGCAACTTTGTTTTGTTCGGGAAACATTTTTGACATACACCACATTCAAATGGTCTAATTTTTCCCCTTTCGGAATGTAAGTCACGCATATGTTTGGCCAAGTTGCGACTATTTGTGCTGCATTTGCCACAAACTTTACACTTAAATGTGCTGGGATCAAGATGTAGCTGTATGTGTTCATAGACATCACACCGCTTGGAAAATTTGCGTTCGCAGCAAGTAATATAGCATTTCTGACCCGGATGGTGTATACGAAAATGTGTTCGCAGCAGTCCAAATGTGGTTGTAGTAATGGAACATATTACACATTCCAATGATGGTTTCCACTTGGCAATTATTTCATCTATATTCAATACTTCACTTGAATTAGAATCTTCTGCGCCGTGCTCTATGTTTTCTTTTTCAATTTTCCGATTTTGCTTTTCTGTTTTTGAGTTTGTACCTTTCCTGAGACTCTGTTTTCTCTTTAATTGCAGTGACACTTTATCGTCATCTATTCCTAGGCAATATTCATCTTCTTTAGAGTCATCCATTTGCCCTTCATTTGCTGTGCCATTTTCAATTGTTTGACTGTCCAAGTTGTTTTCTTCCAGGTCATTTTCACATTCATCATTTAGAGCCTCTCTTGCAATTTCCCTAAGACTTTCTTGTAAATCCTTATGTGCATTTTGTATGACATTTTGGAATTCGTAGAAATCATTTATTGTATTCCAGCATGCAAGACAAACAACATTGGATTCTTTGTCATCCTCCGCATTTAAAAGCTATCAATTATAATAACAGATTATTTGGCAAGTTACTAAAGTAATAAGGCCCATAGGAACATACCACTGGATCGAAGTATTTAAATGTAATATCATAAAAGGCTGTTTCTCCACCACTTTTATTGAACAACTCTTTATACGCCGAAGATAAAGTAACACATAGACAGCAAAATTTTTCCTCGGACATGTTTTTTTATTTAGATTTCTTAAATATAATTGACTTTGTTGAGATTAATAAATAAATTTTACTGTAAAAATTAAATTGGGTTAAAACTAAACATTACTGCGCATGTTTGTTTTGCAGTGAAGGGGTGGGAATATTATTGTAAACATAACATTTTCCATTTAAGGGTTACATTGTAACGTCGGAGTAATCCTAAGTAGGTCAAACATTGTCATCAACATAGTTTGCTCATTCATGTGCTAATCTTTTCCAGCTGGCTAAGAAAAGCAGTATGAAAGCTAAATAACTCTCATGGAAGAGTATAGCATACATACTCCACCACTCTGTGCTTCAAGATCTTGTATATTTATGCGTTTATATGCAGCATACAAAAGGGGATGGGATATATTTATCTTTATTTGAATATCGATTATACTTCATATCAGAACTAGTCTTAATCCATTTCCGATTAAAGATATGGGTATTATGGTATTATTTGGGTATTACAATTGCGTGTGTTTGTAGAAGAAAGTTTTAAACCCCGTCGAAAGATAGAACATCATATGAATATCTTTAGGTTCTTTATATGATAAAAACAAGTAAAAAGCTGTATGTTAGGCTGGCCCGAACATTGAATAACCTCCACCATTGGCAATTTCCAAAAAAAAAAAAATAAACCGTTAAAAATTCTATTAAAATCTTAAAAATACCAAATGTAGTCGTTATATTAGGGTCTATACGACAACGTGGACATGCATAGGCAAATTTTGTCATAAGCCATTACAATATTCAAATGCGAAACTTAAAAAAACAAGATACGGAATATACGGAGGTATCTTTATGGGCACTATAGGAGATATATTATATGGGGACTATACCAAACCGTGGACCTGCACGAACAATTGTCTGTCATGGGCTGTACCATCCATTACGAACTTCAAATGCTAAATTACCAAATGCCAAATTAGCAAGTACCAAATATGGGGAGGTACCGTTATATGGGGGCTATAAGAAGACGTAGACCTTCACAGACAATTTTTTGTCTTATGCTGTAGAATCCATTACGAACTTCAAATACCAAATTTGAAACCATTCCGATGAATAATGTCGCTAAAATCATCAAAATACCGAATATCGGGAGGTACCGTTATAGGGGGGATATACGAAGACACAGACAATTTTCTGTCTCAGGCTGTAGTATCCATTACGAACTTCAAATACCATACCATAATAACAATTTAATGTCTTAAGGTAAGGTCACATTGAGCAAATATTTGACGAAAAAGTTCAAATATAGGCAAAATTAACTAAGCTAAACCTGGAAAAACTTTAAGCCAGCTTGGTGTAAACTCAAATTTCTTCTTAAAAATATCAAAAATCGATGTGCATAAAGAGTTGTTTGGTATGAATATTCGGCTTAATATAATTAAAACTCAAGGAACAAATTGAGTTTAGTTCAAAATGGCGGAAAATTCCCCTTGGGGTCTTGAGCACAGAGTTTTCCACCATCTCAAGATAACCTCAATTTAGGCCCAATATTACCACAGGAACCCCTCGGGGTCCTAAGTACGATGAGGTAAAGTTCTACTAGTGCCTGATATATTCCAGTGTTTAAGAGCAATCAATGCGATATGACTACTTATGTACAGACCAGAGCACAGGCTAAACCTCCTTTTAATATTTCAAGTTTTTAGAAGGTTATCAGGTTTTGTAATCTCCGGAACTAGGGCTTCATATCGTCACCCATTGGTTGGCCTTATAACCACTGGAAATATACCAAGAACTAAGAGGTCTAGTCCTATAACTGGACTAGTATGGATTTCCCCGGAAATGTATATCGCCGTGCTCAAGACTCCAAGGGGAATTCAACCTACCCACACCGTACTACGTTCATAAACATTAATACCCCGAATGTAAACACACATATATTTTACAAAATAACTTTGTAGATTTTATTTATATAAAAACTAGTCCACAAATTTAGTTTTCACCGACAGTACGGATAATATCGGAATCGCCAGCATCGGTGATGGACATGGTGCACACACGGAAGTATTTACCGCAGGCAGTACCCAAATCGATATTGGTACCACTGTAGTGTTGAACTTCAGTCTTGGCCAACATGGCGTAGTATTCAATTTCAGATTTTCTATAAAGAAAAAAATAATATATTCATTAATTTTACATGGCTTGCAAATGCAAAGCTTATAGATGGTTTTAATTTTTCATCAGAAAGAGTCTCTAGTAAAATATGTTTCAACATAACATTGTCTGCATAATACATTCATCATAAAAATAAATGATCCTTTTCATTTTTGTCTTCGTTTGAAACTCAAACAACAACTTACTTGTATACAATTAACGCAACAGGAACCCGATGAAGTCTTGTAACACATTTCGAAGATGCTTTTGAATAGTATCTTGTACAATTCTGCACACGCATTAACAGAGAGTGCCTCAGCAACAACTACAACTGCATTTGCTTTATGAGGAATCATACTTCTCAGTCTCGCAAGACTCCATATGGTTCCCGCAGCACAATTGCACTTAGGTAAGTAGTGATTTTGTTCCAAAAACTTTGCAATCAAGTCTTTGATCCACTATCCAAATTTCTCACCTCAAGGCAGGAGTGTTGGTGGCAATGAGTACCAATTTAGCTTTGCCTTGACGCAAAGTCTTCAAGGTTTGTTTGTAACCCAAGCAGAATTTGCCAGATTTCATCACCAAAGCCAATTTGGAGTTGATGGAATCCAAAGCCTTTTTCTGTAATCGTATGAAATAAATAAGAGGTTAGAGACAATTCTCATAAAAACACGTGTAAAGTAAAAACTTACAGTCTTCTTGACGGCAACCATGTTGATTAGTTCTTATGTTTTAATTGATATAAAATCAATGACAGTTCTATTGAGAAAACAAAATAATTCATTAATTTATAATAAAAAAAAATATTGTTTAGTAAAAAAAAATGCACCCACCTCCAACGACGGATACTGGAAAAAGAAAGAAATAGTGCCTCGGCAACGGAAGTATAAAATTGTCAAAATAACACTCAGTGTTGATTTTTGTTTGACAGTCTATTTCTATTTGCCAAAACTGATGCGCGACGTTATGCATGACGTACATACGTTCTATATTTTTAAATGATAATATGTACTTACACGTTTCCATGGAATAATATGGGATTTCGTTTGATAGTTTCTTTAAATGATTTGAACAAATTCAACTTAGAAAGAATGCATATTCATTCATAAAATATGTGTAGGCGCCGACATACTAGTAGAAGAATACAGGTAGATGCATCAACGCTTCAAATATAAGTAGATTTTTATATGTTTTTTATACCGCTTCCTTCGGAGTGTTTAAACAATTTTTGCAAATTTAAATAATTTTCCAATTAACATTTCAATTTCAAAATAGGTATGACAGTTCATTGTCCCAGCTAATGTTGTGCCCGCTTCTTGTCAGAACTATTAAAGTCAGATGCAAAAAGTTTTGATTTATTTAATATTTTTAAAATGAGTAAAACAGCACAAAAGATAAATGAAATACGTGGATTTTCCTTTTAAAAATGATAAAAACTGTTCAATATTTCAATTACATGCCAAAGCCGATACATTTTTTTTAATATGCGCTTCGATATGTACCCCTCTTCCCATCATTGATTTTGAAAAAAAAAAAATGTTTTTATTTTTCAAAACAATCAACCATGGTAGAAAAATACAGGTAGATGCATCAACGCTTGAAAGCATTGATATGTCAAAAAATTTTAAATTTCTTTTTAAATACAAGTACATTTTTATATGTTTTCTTATACGACATCATTCCCGTTTTTCAACAATTTTTACAAATTTAAATAATTTTTCATTCAACATTTTCAATTCCAAAATTGGTTTGACAATTCATTGTCCCAGCAGCTGTGTCGATGCGTCTACCTATATTCTTCTACCATGCAATCAACACATGAAAAAAATTGATAGAAGTCTGGCACACCCCGAAAAAAAATTTCAATCAGCTGGTAGCTCTACTTGACATTTTTATTGTACCATGGAAAACATGTATTTTTGAAAAAATATTACAATTGGACTAATTTCAAAACAAAAAAATGTACAGGTTCTTATATTATGCTCTGTTCCAGAACCTGCAAAAATATACTAATTTTAATTTATTTTATTATTATTATTATTATTATTATTATTATTATTATTATTATTATTATTATTATTATTATTATTATTATTATTATTATTATTATTATTTATTTATTTATTTATTTATTTATTTATTATTTTTTTTTTTTTTTGATATTTCAAAGGGAAAATCTTTTATAATAGTAAAAAGTTTTACATTCTAGCCATTCTGGAACAGACCAATAACTCATGGTAGAAGAATACATGTATATGCATCATCGCATTTTTAAAATGTTTTGTTAAAAATAAGTAGATTTTTATAAGTTTTCTTATACGACGCAAATCGGGGGTTATTTAAATATGCATTAAAAAAAATTTTGTCAAATTTCAATAATTTTTCATTCAACATTTTCAATTTCAAAATCGATTTGACAGTTCATTGTCCTAGCAGCTGTGTCGATGCGACTACACGACTATATGTGTTCTTCTGCTGTGTAATAACTGCAGAATTCAAAGAATATCAGTGTTTGCATAATACATTTTTTGAAAACTTTATCCAAATTGAAAAGAAAAGGAATAAAGCGATTATTTTATCTCAAATTCAAAGAAAAGGCGTTTTTTCACTTTGCTATTGTGGCAAATTTTACCTTTTTAAAATGTAGGGAACAAATCCATTTTATCTATAAAACCAAATAAGGACGATATGATCAATCACAACCAATACTGCAAACACTCAAAAATTTATTGTAGCAATCCCAAATTCAGTTTCATTAAATATGGTGGTAAAAAGTAGGCATATGTTGCCAAGATAAAAAACAATATATTTTTGCCAAGTATGACACGAAAATAAAGGTAGATTAAAGCAACCTCCTAAATATTATTTTTGTGTCGCCCAAAACCCGTCAAAAAAACTTAATAAAAATAAACTAAAATAAATTTAAATTCACATGGAATAATCATTTATATTTACAACCAAACTTAACCAGAAAGTTTGTTCAAATTCATAGGAGCAAGGGAGAATGTAACTATGTACTAGAGTCTTATTGTTTCAAATATGCGTTTATAGTACGCTAATATTGTTTATTTTAAACATTTCCACCAATTTTGTTTATTGGGGATGAACTAGAAAACATGAATTGAAAGTTTAGGGTTTTCACAAAATGTAATCCAAAATAGAAAGACAATAAGTATGTACGATGACTTTTCTAGTAAAAATTACCTAGTAAAGTTCCCTGAGAAAATTTCACTCTTACGTTCAAATATTGCGGTAAACCCTAGAAAAAGGGTTGTTTCTAACAATGAATGTATTAAACTTTTAAATTGTTGAGGAACTGAAATCAAAATTATAATTTTTGTAATGAAAAATAAGTTATTCATTGGAACAGAGCAATATTTTATTAAAAGCAACCTTAAATTATCAGTTTTGTATATGGCACTGCGATATACGGAAACAGAACATGATGATTTTATTTTATTACATACATTTTATTGATATTTCTCATTTTTATATAAAAAACGTGTTTTTAACACGGCACAAACAGCTTCGAATTTACTAAAAAACGCAAAAAGTTCTTTGTTTTTTTGGAAATTTCTGTTCATCATAACATGTAGAGAAATTGCAAAACTAGCAGATTCTTACAGGTTTTGGAACAGAGTACACGTATATGTTAGGACGCAAAAAAATTGCAATTGGAAGGCTGCAATGTTCGACCTGGACACTTTACATCTTTTTTAACCATTTAACTTATTATATAATTAAAAGTCAGCATACAAGATTTCTGAGAAATTCTAATACATTTTTCTATTTGTTTATTATCTTGTTTTGTTCCTATTTATATTAAATCGAATATACACAAAATACTAAAATTTTTCTTAAATATCATAATATATGTGAACATGTACCATTGCATACAACTAAAGGAAAATCCAAAAAGGTTATCTTAATAAGCTACCATTTAATACCATCATTATCTAAGGCATTTAATAAATCTTTAATATTACGATAACCTTGTGTGGGTTGTGTTCTTTCGAGATCTTCTTCGTTCGTCGTTAACAGAATGCTGCTCCAGCCAGCGTTACGTGCTCCCTCATAATCCATGGTGTACATATTTCCAATATGTAATGCCTCATTGGATTGTATATTGCATTTATTTAAGCAGGCGTCATAAATTTCCTTATGCGGCTTTTCAAAACCCACGTCATACGATGTCATTATAAAGTCAAATTTCTCATCCAAATGTATCTCTTTTAACACCTGCCTCAGACTGGGGTCAAAATTGGATATTACACCGATTTTCTTGCCACTATTTCGCACCCTATCAATTAGTTCAACTCCGCCATCTATGTGACTATAACACTCCTTTGTACGATAGATTCGAACTAGTGTGTTTGCAACTTCTTGTAGTTTTTTAGGGTCGATGTCGGGCTTAACGCAAAGAAAAATATTTTTTACAAGAGACGTCCACCATTCTTGCCAGGTGAAATTTGGCGTGTTGTAACCCCAGTTCGGATGCAATTTCTTCATAGCTTTGAATTCGCGTTTGAAACACGCCTCCATGGCACTTTGGTCTATGTCGGTGACTCCCAGTTGAGCAGCTGTTTTGGCATATTGCACTGCAGGTGGTTTACTAAAACGTACCAATGTATCGGTGATGTCGAATGTTACCAAACGAAAACGTTTTAAGTTGTCTATTAATCTCGTCGTATTGGACATTATTTTGATTATTTTGCCCCGCTCTGCCTTAAAGTATTATGAAATCCTTTACTCTCCTTCTTCCTCATATGTCCAATTGTGTTTGTTTACCTTTAGGTAGGTTTTCGTAAGTCTAAATTTGCCTAATTGATTACTCGGCGCAAAAATGTGCGGTAGAAATCGCATCAAATTGACACTACATTTCGAAAGATTTAGAAAAATGGTTGCATTAAAAGTACTCCCCTTTTCCTAATCATGCAGATCGTGCCATAAAATAATTAATTTTTAATAAGTATATCAACAAGTATCCTTTTCCAAAACAACAACTCATTTGATATTTCCATCAGAACTGTATGTCCCTATTTTACAACTGTGGTCGTTTTTACATAGCATAGAAACAGCTGTACATGCAGTTCAGTGTAGTGTCGCTCAGTTTATGCCATAAACAATAGGTGTACTCGCTAATTTGCTGTTTGTGTATTTATTAGTATTTTTTTGTCAAAATTGTCATTAAAATAAAGCCTATTGAAAGATCATAACTTAAAAATATATATCGGCTTGTATTGCTGGATGTCGAAGGTAGTAGTTGCTGAATTCTTAGCGAAGAGGTACTAACAACTTGATAATGGATGGAGATGGAGAGGTTCCGTGTAAGAAGTCTAAATCTAGTACGGTGTCCATAACACCAACTAAGGAAGATGTGGCATCTGACGATAAGGACGTCAAACCGAAGGATGTAAATATAACCAAGACCACATCAGATGCTTCGTCACCAACTACAGCCGTAACTGCGAAACGACCCAAAATCTCTTGTAAAAATCCCAAATTCAGTTACATTGAACCTGGTGGTAAAAAGTTTGTTTGGAAATCCTTAAAACAAATTGTTACACAAGAAAGATCATTACCATGGCCGGATGATGTTGTTTTGTGTATGTATAAAAAGTGCCAATTGACTAGATATTATTATATACTTATTATGAATTACAGATAATTCCCTAAATGCGCCACCATCTTTAAAACCTGCCAAGAAGTATTCCGATATTTCCGGATTGGAAGCACCTTATACTGACCCCCAAACTAAGCTACATTATCACAATGCCGAAGAATTTCGTATCATAAGAACTTTGCCATCGGATATTATACAAGGATATTTGGCACTCAGAGGTGCTACTAATATTGTCGGTTAATAATAAAATATATTACTATTAGAATAGGCAGTAAGGCGTAATAAAAAGAGTTTAAGTATTTTCCAAACAAAAGCAAAATAATTTTCATTTAAAAATTAACACGAAATCGCAATAATATAGTGAGCCTTAGTCTTTAGCAATCTAGGACAGTTATTCATAACATTTCTTTAATCTTCAACTAATGTTTTAATGGTATTTATTAACGTCTATTAAAATTATAAAATTGTAAATAATTTGTCATATATAGGTATGCAGCAACAAAAATTTTTGATTTATTTTTTTCCTGGGTTTTGAAATTTAACTTACTGTTGTCTTAAATTGAAAATAATTGAAATAATTTTTCGATTATCTTTTATTTTGTTGTATTAAATGAAATAATATTAAACTAAATTTATGAAACATAGAGTACACAAATAACATTCTCATTGATTTAATGAATTAAAAAATGGTAATTAAAGCAAAGACTCCATACAATAGGGCACAGGGATAGGCGATCAAAACTTGTTGATGATCCATTGAGTAGGCCGTAACAAAAAGCTTAGATGCTGACAACGAACACCATAGTATGCACACACCAGCAACAATTAATCCGATTGTTCCTCTGAAAATGTAAAATATACTTTAATAAATAATTCTTTGTCAATTTGTTAGCACATGTCCAGAATTATCTATTTGACATAGCGCCACTCTTTTAAACTAGAGCTTGAATCAAATTTTACTACATTTACTTACTGTATCGTTATCAAGACATTAACCCCTGATAACACCACCATGGGTAGTAAACAATAACCCAAAACTGAGACAACTGCACCAAATGTTACGTTTGCTTGTGAAGCCATAAGGCTTAGCAAACAATAGAATGCAATACTACCCATAACTCCAATGCCATAAATATAAGAAAATGTCACTTTGCCACTCTGAAAGGTAAATTCAATGTGGAAAACGTTTATTTATAAAATTTGTTTCGTTGTTGATCTCTAGCGAGGCACTTACCAAAAGTAAAAATCCACCCAATGCTAAACAGAAGACTAATGGACCAGCCATGTCAGTATCCTGAAGTATTTGTTGATCGGCTCCACGCATGGGATTCAAAACAGCCAATGTCTGTGAATAAGAAAAATTTAAGTAAATACTAAGCAATAAAAACCACGTAATCAAAAAAAAAAGTTTAGAAAATGATCAGTTTCTTAAAATATTTAATAAGATCTTGGATAATTTGTTGCAATTGATCAGCCCTTTACCAATTAATAATCAATGAAAGTTATATATCGGAAGGAGTCACTCGTTTTTTTAATAATACTGGTTTTTGAAATTATCTGTAGTCTAAAGGCTAATTTGGTCAAGTAACGTGAAAACTCAATTTTCTAAGTCAATTTAGGCATTATTTAACTTTGTTAAGAAGAATCTAATGGTAATAATACAATTTGTTTTATTAATATTACTGTAAACAAAAGGAGCTGTCCAGCAATGATTCGTCATATCTAAGGTCTAGGTCCGAGATCCCTTTAAATATTTTCGATATACGAATTTACCTTTTGAAAAATATGGTTAGGATTTATACCCAACTCCTCCAACAATGGTGGTTCATCTTCAAACTCATTTCCGGTATTGCCACCGCCTCCAGCTTTAAAGCCCTTATCGTTTTGATCGTATGGATTTGGTGCATAGGCATTTGGATCGTAAAATGAACTCATGCCACTGTTGTTGGTATTGGGATAATTCATATCATAATTTGGGGGTACATTTGTTGGTGTATTTTCAAAATTCTGAAAATTTCTGTAAGAAAAATACATTTTAAATAACATAGTGTGGATGATGGCAACCACAACTTACAATTCTTGTTCGAACTCCGGCATATCAAAGTTGTATGAATTATCACCGCTCGTGTAAAAGTCATTGGGTCCACCAAAATTAGCCATTTTGTGATTGTTTATAGAATAACACCTTAAACTAAGCTTAGGGAAAGGAGGTTTTCCTTTTTATTTTTTTCTATTTCAATCAGAAATCCACGAAAGCAAACAAGAATTTGGATGTAGGGATGACAAGGTCGATTTTTGAATATGCATTTATATGACGGATAACAAAGTGCTAGCAATTGCTTTGTCGGCGGCATGTTACTGAATCAGCGGCGTCATTTCGCATCATTCAGGGAGTTCACACATTCCAAGTCAAAAAAAAAAAACGTTAAAAATATAATAACGGGTTCATACATAATTGTGCACAATAATGTTTTGGGATTGAATATATACCCAACATACCAAAAATAAATGAAACTATAATACAGCTTGAGAACAATATTATTATTAATAGTTGATTATAAACAATCATGATTTCAACAGACAGACTGACATCGTTAAATCGACTTAGAATTTTATGGTGATTATGAATATATATACTTTATGGGGTCTACGACAAATATTTAGGGATGTTATCAAACGGAATTACAAAGTTAATGCAAACGTGTGATAGCAAGAATTATGAGTCATATGTAAAATGGCTATTTTGACATACACACCGATGAAAAATGTTCATAGAATAAAGGTGTGGGTAATAAGCAGTTTGAAGTCCTGGCATGAAATATTTTGTGACACATCATAAAGCGATGCTAGACCCACGCTCGAACCCTGTCACCGTTTTTCATTATAATTTGACATTAATATGCCATCTTCTAATGAGTCCATTCATTGAAAGGACCACATATACTATATCTAGGGCAATAAATACATCTAGGTAATGCGTGTGTATAAAACAAATGCTCATGAGAATGTTCAATTGAATTGCTAAAGGTGGGAATACATAAAGCGCTTATTTGGCTGGCTTAAGTCATCGGCTGTCTTCTTCGCAGAGGAACAAAGGAGTTTTAGGTTGACTTAGTTCGATTTTGGCCCTAGGCTCCTTTGATCATTTCCAAAGAAGCCAGCCGATGACTTAAGCCAGCCAAAAAAGCGCTGTATGTATTCCCACCTTAAGTAATTTAAAGCGATTCAACACAAAGATTTAACCAAATTGTTGTTTACATTTATAAAAATTTAATATTTTTCTTGAGTCACTGTACATATTTTTAGCACAGGTCACACGTGATAGGAAGTCATTAAGACAAACACAACGACGTGAAATGTACAACCTAAATAAACAAGGCCATGAAAATGACAACAAATTTTCTATTTACAATTTCTACGAAATATCTACCTTTTCGGGTTTTATAAACAAAAAATTGGGAAAAGGATTTGATTTCATACACAAATGTACTATTCTCATAGACTGCGTGTATGTGTTATTTTTTCTAAGATAAGACAAAGGAGTACCGTTTCCATATCTTCTAAATCATTGTTTATTTCTTAAAACAATCTAATTTATGACTAGCAGAACATTACCTACCTGATATCGAAGCATTAAATTTCTACCTGAATATCCTTGAAATATCAAAAAGAGAAGAGATATTTGTGTAAACTCATTCAAACACAGTACAGCTCATTTATGTGGTTAATTAATGAATGTCAACAATGACTTCGAGTTTCATAGGCATGCATAGGATCATAACTTGTATGTATGTATGTGTGTGTGTATTTATATAGAATAAATTAATGATTTATTTTGGTTTGGGCTTCCGATATGAATACAAAATAATTCCCACCATAAAATCAATATTAAAAATATATTTTTGTTTATAAAAATGGTTTTTATCGGGATATTAAAGGTGAGAATACATGAAACACTTTTCTGACTGGTTTCTTCGGAAAAAAACGAGAACATAGGGCTGAAATCGAACTAATTGCACCTAAAACTTCTACGAAGAAACTAGCCGATGACTTTAACCAGTCAAAACAGCCTTTTATGTACTTTCACCTTTACTTAGCACAGTAAAATTAAACCTTATCTTCAAAATGGAATAAACTGGAAAATCCAATCCATTCTCTGATGCTTTGGGGTTTTAACCCATGTGTTGTCATTATTCAATACCTCAACAAGCTGGTAATGCCTCTGTCATTCAAGAGAGTGCCAAACAATCATAAACCAATGACACGACCAAACATGAAAATTTCTAATAATATCAGTTGTGTTCCAGAACCTGCAAATTAGTACTAATTAGCACTAATTCTGCTACAACGCGTTCCCGTACTCCAAAAACTAGCAAAACTTGCAGCTCTCTCGAGAAAAAAATGGCGCTGAGTGGTGCACATTTCTGCTTGTTTTAGCTACATGAATTTGGCCGAGCAGAAATGTGCATATTGTAAATTTGACATTTAATTGGCAGGGCTAACAAGGTTGAAAAATGTATTGATACATTTCAATAAAGAAAATGATCAACTTGAAAACTAAAGAAAAACTAATATTTGTCGTGCAAATAACAAAAAGAGAAAATATGGAGCAACTGATGTATTCACTTTTGGATGATTCCAGCAGTGAAGAGGACTGGCTGAATGAGGAATCAGATTATTAATTATTATTATAAATTATTAATTTTAACTTATCGTCTTCAATACTCATTTTTTAAATGTTGGCGCCCTTTTCAGTAAGGTTTCACCAGTCCGATTTAGGTTGTTTACTTTTGGAATTTTGAATTTTGACATTTTATCGCATTTCTGCTAATTTTTCGTTCCCTTATTTTTTGAGCAAACCTAAATGAGAATGAAATTTCGAACTGTTCTCTCTTCTGCTAGTTTTACTACTAAAAAAGTACTGGAACACAACTATCATGTTACAATTTATGAGTGGACTGTCACTCTATTAGATTTTATGCAGATGTATGTATATGTGTACAAACATACACACATGTCTGCACGATTTTGGAAACAAATTTTGTGGAAATGTCTGTTAAGGCCAACGCATAACATTTCAATTGATTTTCAAAGAAAAGCCACTTGAAAAGTTGGAACTTTTGGGTGAATGGGGCAAGTACTTGTGACCATTGGACATGTGTATTCATATGTCCATACATATCGATATAGAAATACTGTACACTTACATGCACTACATACATTCTTGATTAGAAATGCAGACAGGCATCAAGGGCACGTTTAATCTCTCTCGCTCTCTCATTTCAAAATCACCACAAGCACTTAACACAAATTTTCCACATCAGTTGTCCACGATGATAACAATTCCCAAAGTTTTTTTTGGTGCAAACCAGCAGAACAAATGGTTTCTGTGTGTGTGCGTGCGTGCGCCCGCTGGTACCTGTGGCCTGCCGTCAAGTCGTTAATCTTTGCTCGTAGTTAGCTGACTTGGGACAAGGGAAGCGTCCGTTACTAGACGTTGTGAATGAGGAGTCACCTTTAACAAGCAACAACACCACGATCAACAAAACAGAGTCATAAATTTTAAGCAATGGGCTATTGTATGCCAACACAAGTTGTTTGTGTGCTTTTTTTGTAGGACTGTTGCATTCTTATGATCTTATAAAATGCTGGATTGTTTGTGACCATATCAAAGGTTTGGGTAAAGGTTTGCGCAGAAAAGAAAAAGAACAAGACAAATGTTTAGCGTTGTAAATTATTCATATAAATATTAGGTTTTTTAATAGTACTAGGTTGTATAAACATCTTTTATTGGACTCATATCTATGGACTTAGTTGCACTTAGTGGGCTTAAAAATCCCGTATATATGTTAGAACCATGGCAAAACAATAAATGTAAACTCATTTGCTAAATTCAATATGGCAGCTCTTTTCTGACGAACTAATGATAAAATTAAGAAGGTAATTTCAACAATTTAAAAAAAAGCATTCCCATCTTTGCATTTTCCGTAATTTAGCTTATCAAATTTTACTGCATGAAAAACAGCTTCCCATCTCCGATTTGTGTATGTACAATGGATTTATAAATATAAATTTTGACAATGAGATATTGTCAAATGAATAATTTTGAAAAAAAATTTAATAGCATGTTTCCATTGGAAACCGAACAACGTTGTTCGCTCTCAGAATTAGGTACTCGAATTAACCCGTTCATACGGCACGATTCGTAATTCATAGTAAAATAATTCCGTTTTTCATAATTTTGTTTGTTGATTTTAATGGGAATTTATACTAAAATACATTAAATTCTCACTAATATGGATAGAAGAAATGATTATTTTTCTCCCAAAGATTTATTATAACATTAATTTTATAATTTTCATTCACGTCTCAAACTTTTTGTGTAAATGTTGACATTTTGAACATATTTTTGTATTTTTCTATTTTTAAATTCTGCTGGAGAGACACTTGTCAAACATTTTTTCTGCCGATGCAAACATTTTGAAAATATTGCCTCTTTTGTTTCCTGTTTTCTGTGGTAATTTCAACTCGTGGACAAAATGCGTACCTCGGATGAGAGAGAAAACTAAATTTACTTTCGAGTTTTGCCTTGTTAAGGCGAAGATCATATGTTTTATGATTTAAGTGTTTGTTTTCTCTTTCGAGACGAGCTTAATGATCTGAAATTTGCAGTGAAAAGGAAAGCCAGATAGACACTATCACACACTCACCACTATGCGACGCGTTTCGCCGTTGGTTAAGCGGCTCATCAGGCATATTTGATGTGGATGATGGCTTACAAGTATGAATGTACATACGCTATTCGACATTTTAGTTTTCATTCATAAATTTCAGTCTTCCCAAAATTTTTCAAAATTTCATTAAATTTTTCTATTTTCAATTTTTAAATGTCATAATTAATTTTTTCGATAAATGCTCTCATTTGTTAGGGATGGGACATATTTTTTCGTTGTCCTGAGAGTGATTTGATTTGAACAATCTACAAATATGAGTGTTCGCTCAGGAAATGTTGTGTGAAGAATTAAGTAGTTTTTTCATAGTTAAGGGTCAAACAACGAATAGAGAGCGAATCAAGTGCAGTGGAAACGCCACATAAACATATGATGGTCTTAATTCTACCATGCACGAACTTGATCTTGTCATTTTTTAAATAAAATCTATTATCATATCTTAAATATTTTCGTATGTCGAGTGGCAGATTTTGCAAAAATAATAAATAATCATTTATTTTCACATAAAAAACATATACGTTCCATATCTTAGGAATACTGTACGTTTAATTATCTGTTATTGGACTTAAAAAATATAAAGATAAATATTTCAACCGCTTCATCTTAAGCAAACGTTTTCGGTGATGTTAGTTCTTGTCTAGGCCTCGAATTATGTTTTACTTAAATCCCCCCTTTAAGGATCAAACCCCTAGGATCCGAGCTGAAAAAATCTTGCCAAAACCTACAGAATATCCGCTGGATATGGATTCAGTAATAAAACGAAAACTTACGCTGACAATTTTCTAATAATAAGAGATGGCAATCAAAAAATATTTGTTCGAAAATAAATGTAAGTTTCTTACCAGCGGTATGTTAATACTTAAGGAAGAACTACAAAATATACCCATGACAATGAAGGAACAAAAAATAAAAAAAAATGATATCGTAAGATAGCATGAGATTACCCATAATACAATAGGTAGAGCTACTAGCTGATAACAATTTTTTTCTGAAAAATAAAAACAAAATACTTTCATAATCAATGATTGGAAGACGCGTACATTGCGGGACGGTCTCTGAAGTTATTCGCAAGTTTTTTCCATGCAATTGAGAGATCGAACATTTCACTAATTTTTCCCGCTTTTTACTTGATTTTAAAAATGAGGAAAATTATGGAATAATTGAAAACAACTTGTTTGCATGCTAATTTGACAGGAAGCGGGCATAGCCTCAGGGCTGTAATTCTGCAGTTTTACGAAGCTGTTCTACCTCCTTATTGTACCATGAGATTACCTTGGTGTACCATGGTAATGTCAGAAAATTTCATGTACAGGTCCACGACATTATATAGTTCCCATATATTCGCTATTTAGACCATTTTATCAACACTTTTCACCAGAATTATTTCTAATTCGAAATTTTCCTCCCTACGGTATCACCAAATGTTATGTAATTTAATGATTTCAGCATTTAGCTTAAAAGAAGAAAAAGACTAATTTGTCTGGTAAGAATTTGTCAACTCTCAATAAAATAACTGTCAAAGATTATTTCTTTAACCGATTTTGTGTTAACAGACACTTCCGATAACAATATACTATTATTATTATTCTTATTATTATTATTATTATTATTATTATTATTATTATTATTATTATTATTATTATTATTATTATTATTATTATTATTATTATTATTACTATTATTATTATTATTATTATTATTATTATTATTATTATTATAATTATAATTATTATTATTATTATTTCTATTGGTAGATCGTAAGGCCCTATCGTACCAAATTTTTTTACATATGTAATATCCAATTTTCCATATGTAGTAATACAAGTAATACATGGACGACATTTCGGTTGTGAAATACATGAGTAAAGTACGTGCGTACTTTTTCGATCACAAAAATCGATCGGAAATATATATTTAATTCAAACGTGTTTTGGGTTTGTTGTGTAAAAATATAAAAAAAAAATTAATGGTTTGTGTCAGAACCTGTATGAATCTAATTTTGCATCTAATTTTTCCGATATCATAGAAAAAAACTTTTACACGCTTGCAATTCTGGACCAGACCATAAATTTGCGGTAAAAATTCATTTACAAAGTATTATGATTTTTTATAAGCTGCAATACAATCACAATGTAATCAAGGGACATAAAAAACATATGCAAATGTGTGATAGTAAAAATTATGAGAAATTGCAATTTTGACATACATACGGAAATACACTTGGGTAATAAAAGTCACAACACATACGATGATGCCTTTAAGGGTGAAACAAATCAAAGTTTAAATCGTGACAACATTGTAGCCTTTTTTGGCCGTCACTTGTAGCTGACAACAGTGTTGTATTTTAACGCTCTACCGCAAATTAAAAACAAACTGAGTAATGTACGATAACTTTTCTAGTAACATTTACTGAGAAAATGTTCTCTCTCACGTCAAAATATTACAAAAAGTTATCGAAAATTAAATCCTCCTTACAAAATTTATCACAACTAATAGCTAAAAACGCCGAAAACTCAATATTTAAGGAGTTAGGAGCGTTTTAAAGTTTTTATTAATCCACCCTTACAAAAGTGATCACAAATAATAGCTAAAAATGTGTCACATAAATTAGTAGCGAAAAATAAGTTATTTAATGGTATAATACAGTATTAATGGTATAGTACAGAAATTTGGAAATATATTTTCATCCGCCAGAATGCAGCTATTTTTGTTGATGTTACCGGATAAATTTTAATGAGTAAGTTTTTCCAGTAAAATTATGCAAACTTTCACTAACCCAATTGTCAATTGTGTTACTCGCTCTTATTTACAGAACTTATGAGTCATCGCACCACAAAATGTTGGGTTACCGTACATACCTTTTATAGAATTGTACGTACATCTAGGACAGTGGACGGTTTCTATTCAATGATCTGATATTTATAAAGTAAAATTTATAAAGAGAATCTTTTATGAATTACATGCAACTGGTCCATCGGGCGCCACCATTATGAGGAAGTATCAGGTATAACTGGAGGGAAACGAGTAGCATACTGGCGGGATGCGTGGTACTTCGCTAGATTTCAATTTCTTCTTATACCATTGATAGCACAACCCGAAAGAGAAGTTTTGTACCGTAAAAATGTGTTTTGCAATAAAACGCCCTCTTAAACTACAATAGTCTTTGTCGACTTATCACGTAGAATGTAGCCGACATTCTCCATTTCCTTTAAATTCTAAATACTTGTGTACAGTATGCGAACTTATGTCACACAAATACCAACTAAGAAACCTCTAAATCTTTTTTGTGACCAAAATCCTTCGAACCTTAAAACAGTATAACTTCAAATCTTTTAAGATGATTGTGGTCTTCAATTGTGCTGAAATTACCAAGGATACGGATAGACAACAAACAATATCATGTTACACCAATGTAAGAGGAAACTATCCGTAATCATAGTATTTATCAGTTTTCTCACGTAACTGTCGAGACACACAAAGGATTTGCAGAAAAAAATTTCCTATTTTCATCTATGCCCATCTAACACGTAAGGCCACAAAAGTAAGGTCAAGTCCGTTTATTTTTTTTCTTCTTTATCACAAAATGGAAAATTAAAATTTCAAAACAATACAAACCAATTAAAGATTTTCTATACAAAGGTACAAGACAATAATAACAACAGCCATGCCATAGAAGGCGTGCTGACTTGATCACGTCGAAGATTAGATCCAACGGTTTTTATTTGTATACATCACGTAGAGACAGAGAGAGAGAGAGAGAGTGTGGGAGCGAAAAGTGCCATGAAACCGGTAACTCAACATGGAGCCTAACAGTCAGTCAGCTAGCTACATACATAGTCATAGTTAGTCAAACATACAAACACTTACAATTGTTTTGTCCCATTGTTGGGTTGTTCTGAACATCGAAGAGATCAAATCTCTGCTTCCATACCTGTTTGGTGCCGGTGGTGGTGGTGGACAAACATTGTTTATCGCTGTTAATATTGTATACAAACATTTAAGTATGCTGGTATGTGTGCGTGTTGTACCCTTCTCAGAAAGCCTATATCCAGTGTGTAATGAAGAAGAGTAACCAAAATCCCCACACCTACTGTGCGCCGCTTCAAGCCGGGATTTAGATTTCCTTTCAATGAAGAGTGCTCTCTCGTCAGGTAGAGAGATTTTTGTCTTGGACATCGGCATCGGCTCAAATCATTTCACTTGGTGCCAGTTGAAAATCAGTTGAATTTTAGAGATTGTACGGTACGGTTGTATGGAGCGCACAAAATAAATGAGAACAAAATGAGTGTCGAAAAAATGAAAACCTCATCATCATCCTCCTCCCATGACTTGGATATCAGTTCTCAGTTTGCCAAGAAAACATTACAAGACTATGAAGTTATATCGGTAATTGGCAACGGTGCCTTCGGAACATGTTTTAAGGTGCGTGACAAGGAAACGGGCGAGTTGTTTGCCTGGAAAGGCATGGACTACGATGAGCTAAGTGAATCGCAAAAGGAGTCGCTTGTTTCGGAAATACGTGTGCTACGGCAATTGCAACATCCCAACATTGTTCAATACTATCATCATTTGGTCAATCATGAGGCCAAATCCATATTCATTGTTATGGAATGCTGTGAAGGTGGCGATTTGTCCCAGCTCATAGCCAAAGCAAAGGCTGAGAATAAACGTTTCGAGGAGCGTTACATTTGGAGAGTTCTATTTCAGCTGTGTCGGGCCCTGCAGGTGTGCCACAATAAAATCAAAGAAGGCACAATTTTGCATCGCGACATTAAACCAGCCAATATTTTCCTCGACCTGGAGGGCAATGTGAAATTGGGAGATTTTGGATTGGCCCGTATGCTGAAGCGCAACGAATCATTTGCGGAAACCTTTGTTGGCACACCCTACTACATGAGCCCGGAAATGGTGAAGGGTTCAAAATACGATCGCAAATCGGATGTATGGGCTGTGGGATGTTTGATCTATGAAATGTGTGCTCTGCGTCCTCCATTTAAGGGCAAAGAATTTACCCAACTTTCTGCAAATATTTCAAATGGAAAGTTCAGTAAAATTCCCGAAATCTATTCCAAAGATCTGCAAGAGATTATTGCCTTTATGCTGGAGGTGGAATATGAACAGCGACCCAGCATTGAAGTTATATCCAGACATCCAATTCTGGTACGTAACATCAATGATTTGGGTAACCAATTCCCCCGCTTGATCGACATTGAGAGTGTGGAGCAAGATTTTTATGTGACCACAGATGAACGCGATGTTCGATGTAAATTGGAATATAGCCCCCTGCGTGATTTCTCCAGCACTGTGTATTCCGAGCAGAATAGTTTTCACGAAGGTTATGGTCAACGACGTTTGAGTATAACGGGCGTTTTTACACCCGACCTGCGAGAGGAGTTATTCTACTCAGCCAAACGTAGAATATTCCCAATTAATCCAAAATTACAAGTTTCAGATCCAGAGTTATATGAAACTATACGACGAGAAGAATATGCCACAATAGATGAGACAATAAAACCCCGATATTTTCCCCAAGAAGAACATTGCGTTGACCTATCCCCAGATGTGTTGACAAGAGATATATTCGATGGAGTTCTACAGGAAAGACTACACGCAATTCGTGCACAGGAATCTTTGCTTCGACAAAGGGAAGAAGCTCTTAATTCCAGAGAACAACAACTTAATGAAAAAGAAAAACGCTTAATAGCCTTCGAACAAAGTCTGATGGAAAAATATAAGGCATTCAATGAAAATCAAATAGCCAAAACAAATTCCAATCAACGACCATCCAGTGTTAATGAAAGATCACGGATATCACTGCCAGATATGAGACCAGCCTCAGAACTGCCACCACCAATACCACCCCGAAAACCAGTAAATCCCGATGAGACATATTGTACTATCGAACCCACCGACACCACTTTACTGCATGAACCCACAGTGGCCAAACTAAACTTGGCTTCACTGCCCGCCCCGAAAGCCTTTCCTGCATTACGTAAAGTCACATTTCAATCACCCAAGAAGTTCATTACCTATGACATTGAGTCTAAGCCATGTAAACTATCGGCTGCCATCAGTGCGAATCAAATGCAAACCAGTGTATCGAGTAAGGGCAGCGATGACTCCAATGAAAGTTCAAGTACCACAAATTCTGCAACCTCCGCTGGATCATCGACCACAAATCGCCGCAAATCGATTCTTTCGATATTCGGTTTAAGTCGTAACAATAACAAGGAGCCAATGGCGCCCAACAATAATCAAACAAACAAATCTGCCCCATCAACACTGCCACCAACATCAGCACCATTAATCATTGAAAAAGTAACAACGGCCCAAGAACGTCTTGCCCCGCAGCCACATAAAGAAGAACGCATTCTTTCGAAATGTGAAACTGCAGATTTGACCAACATTTGGACCAAAGAACATAAAAAGGCTGCCTTTGAGATGTTGGCCGCGATGAATGCTGCCGGCAATGAAGGCAGCATGGCTCCTCGCCACAAAATACGTCAATCGGTTCGTGAACGTAACACCCTGCAGCGTAATCGTATGCGACGTTCACTAATGGCACCAACAAATCATCATGGTCCCATTGGAATGCGGGAACAGATTGTACTTTGAAAGTGTGGTGTTCATTGGTTGATTGACTTTTCCCCTCCCTCCCTTACTCTCTTGCCATGGGTATATGTTCTTCCAAGGAATTAAAATACAACAATTAAGATTTGTGATTTGGAAATAATTCCAATAATTTTAAGATATAGTTTAATATAGACATTAAATAAACTGATTAATAATTTTTTAATATAAATTATTAGACGACAAGCAAACATTTATAATAAATTGTTTTGAAATATCTATGTAAACCAATTGTTTATATCATTTTATTATCGAGAGTGTGGGTTTTTAACTTTCGAAGGGAGCGTTGCGAATACTTGAATCATGTCCAAATATTTATATGGGGGATATACCCATATTGATTATTGTTTGGGAGGAGTAAATCCACAAAAACCCAAAATGTTTGGTTGGAAAGTATCGCCAAAAATACCACTTTTACATTCTTGCAGTTCTGGAATAGACCAAGAAACTAGTTTCTTATATATACCAAATTGACCAAAAAAGTCATATGCCTTACCAAATACTTAAATCTGGTAACATTCATTTAAAAATAGAACATGGCATCAGGAGGTATCCGGAAGCTACTCATCTTCAGTTGGCAAGACCTTTAACGTATATTTGATAACACCGCTAAAAACAAACACTTAGGAAAAAATTTTGTATGGATTATATTTATTCTTATATTTTGGAATAATTCAACAAGATTGCTTATCATTTTTTTTTGTTTTTATTAAATGCTGCGGTATTTTTAAAGAAAGAAAGAGGTTCTCTAAATGGCCAACAAACAGTCATTTTGTCGGCGTTAGCCTAGTCCCCGCACATCGACTTTGTAAACCACTTTGTTATTCACGCCGTTAAACATTTTTTCTTCAACTCAGTTCTCTATATTCAGACGAAAAGAATTGCATATCTATTAGATCACCTGCGTTTTCTCTCCGATAAATTGCATCAAAAAGGAAGCAAAAATCGTTATTACCTGTTAAGAACGCGAAAAAGTTTGTTTGCTTTGCATTAATACATATTATGAGCGATTGGGCGAAATCACAGAAGAACCAAACAAATAAAAACATTGAAAAAATGTCCGATGACGCATCTAAGTTTTTGGGAGGAATCTTGGGCGACATCAGCTCCCGATCGGCATATGCACAAATTGGCATTGGAGCTGCTGCTGGATGGGCAACTGGCTTTGCCACAATGAAAGTTGGCAAATTTGCCGCCTTTGCAATTGGCGGTGGCATCATACTCATGGAGATTGCACATCAAGAGGGCGTGATTGAAATCGATTGGTCCAAGATTTGCCGAAAATTGGACAAAGTTACCGATAAAGTAGAGGAGGCTGTTACCGGCCAGGAAAAATCATGGGTGGACAAGGCCGAAAGGTCATTGGACCGCAAGTTAGATCGTGCCGAAGAGCTACTCAGGAACAAGACAAAGAAGGCCAAGAAATGGTACAGCTCTCTCATTGGCGATGAGAATGGTCCAAAAATAAATGATTTGCACATTTTCCTAACTGCCTTCGTAGGTGGTGTTGCATTGGGCATTGCGAGCTCTTAAATAGTAATAACACGCCATGAAAGTAATTGCATAAATGTGGATTTTGAAGTGATTTATTTTTCTCCCTTTTTCGTCCTTATTTCATTTCCCCCTAAACTCCTAATTTCAAGCACTTATTTAATATTTACAAAGGATATTTATAATTTATATGTATGTAATATTTCTAAATATTAATGTATGTTTTAAACTAGTATTAAAATGCGTTCAATCGAATAAAAACCAACAAAAATATACCTAAATTATGGGAATTGTTCAATTTGGTGTATCAGCCAAGGAAAAAATACTCAAATTTTAACAATGTTCTGGCTAGTCACATTTATATAACGCATTTTATTATTTTTTGTTAGTATGTAGACATAAGACAAAAATGCGCATCAATATGTAGAGCAGAGGTGTAGTATACAACATTGTCACATGTATATGACCGCCATATAAATGAATGTGCATAAAATTTCTTCAAAAAACCAAGCTAGATAACAGATATGTAAACAAACATTTTTTTTGCGGTAGATAGGTGATGGGTGCTATTCTGTGGGGATTAAATAAAAAAGTTAGTTTAAGTCTACAATCATTACAGGGGTAAGATTTGCCGAGATTAGACCAATTTCTAATAGCTGTGGAAATATCTTTTTCGTACAACGAAGATAAAATCTGGCATATATTTAAGAAAACTGAGAAGAGTTTTAGGATATTTTTGGCCGTGACATAAATGATCGCTCCACCCTCAGAAAACAAGTTACACGCAAAACGGTGAAAAATCTAGTTAAACTTTAAAATGTTTGAGTTCTTCGACTACATTAAGCATTTTTTGTTCCGCTTTCATCACCAAATGTTGTTGATGTCTATATAAATGTTAAAATATGTTTTTATACCCTACGTCCTACTTTGGTACAGGGTATAATGTTTTTCTACATTTGTTTGTAACATGAAGAAGGAAGCGAGATAGACCCATAGTTCCTTTTGGTGATTTGCACAGAATTCTGAGTCGACATGTCTGTCGCTCTGTCCGCCTTTCCATGTATTTTGGTAAAACAGTACGAAACATTTGTTAGACCCAAGAATGAACCTTATTGCAATTGGATATAATCGGACCAAATTTGGATAAAGCTCCCATATACGTCTTCATATGATTTGTCTTTTATTGTGAACCCAATTTGTAATTTTAGGAAAATAGGACGAGATTTAGCCTAGGAATAAGTGTGACAAATTTGGGGAAATTCGGTATACATATATTTATAGCTTCCATGTATATGTTTCATCCGACTTGCTATTTAGGTATTCTCTCAGCCGCAATATGCACAAAATTTGGTACAGGATATCAGATGCAACTCAGAAATACTTCTGCCAAATTTTATGGAAATTGGCTTTGATTTAGATATAGCTTGTCTTGTGTCAAATCAGACACAGTTGGATGAATTTTTGGAGCATACGATCAAAGAAGCAAATTTTGGCGGAATGGTTTCAGATATAGCTATAGCTCTCATATATTTGGTTTATCCAGTTTGATGTTTGTAGGTGGTGTAGGGAATCAACAAGCCGACCCTGTGCGACTTTTGCACTTTACTGGTTTTATATATAATTAGTTTTCATCCAGGTGTTCATATACCATACATTATGACTGTGACATTGTTTGTAACATACAATGGACATGTTAGACCCATATTTCTGCATTTGTCGATTTAAGCACAAGCATTTTTGTAAATAATGTACAAATTGTATTTTTGGCTCCATTGATTTGGCACTGTTAATTTTTCCGGCCCAGTAATAAACCCTATTTGACGATAATCGGTTCAGATTTGAACTCAGATGTCATATAGATTTTAATCCAATTTACATTTATTATGCAAAGAATGTATAATGTCTTCCTGAACCATATGGAATTTAGCACAAGGCGTTGAATTAATGCTGCAAGTTGGCGAGCCTCGACTTAGAACGAATGTACTATGCCTAAGCCTAGAACAAGATCAAACAAAGAGTCTTACTTTTATGTTCCCTATTGGTTACTCTCTGATGTCACTGTTTTTCTTCAGTGGTACTGAGAGAATTACGCTCATTGAATTATTGAGTGACTGGAACTGCCTGAGATTAAAATACCTCAGCCAATTTTTGGCTATTAAGAAATAACGTTCGTATACTTTCCCTCCGATTTGGTGTTAATGATTCAACCTGGTATTTTTTCTTTATATAAGATGAAGTTTGTAACATGCGATTTAGGTCCGATCATAGAAATTATAATTTGGTACGAGAGAAAACGATTCAGACATAGGTCCCACACACATGTATGTTCCATCCAAATTTAAATACCGATCAATAACCATCTTACTGGAACGATTACTTTGCAATAAATCCAAAAAAAAAAGCCTAAAGCCACTTCTAAACATACAGTGGTGTACGGTTTCATATAATCGGTCCCGATTTATTTTTTCATTTTTTACTGGTCTTTATATTATTTGGAAACAACCTTTTGCGGGACGCATCCTGTAAATCCTAAAAATATAATTGCGTTAATTTATAGATTCTATAGTTCCGAGTTTACTCAAATGGATTAAGCTACATTATAAAACGTTGCACTTCTGATGAATTTTTTAAATCCATTTAAATACCGAATGTCAATACAAAAATAGCTTTCTAAGCGACAGATCGCATTATTTTTATTTTAAACCTTTTTTCGATTATTTCGTATAAATTTACAATTTAAACTCTAATCCATCACAGAGCTGTTTTACCAGGATGGCTGTGCCCGACCCTCGGGACGACCATACAAAGCACTTTTGTCTCTGAATCTGGTCATACGCTCGGTTTCCTTCTGATCCAGGAAGTGACCAATGGCGAAGCCAAGCAAGGGAAGTACACCCCAAACGTAGCGTTTATCAAGACCCAAAACCATTTTGATCTATTGGTGCTTCAAGAGCTCTTGGATTTTAGCAATTTCTTTTTGTTCACGCTTCCACTGCTGGGTGTGAGACCAGTCGGCGTAGATAGTTGTAACGGTGACGGTAGGAAAGAATATAACAGCTCCGTATTTTCTTGCCAGACGTGCAACAACACTACCGGCCATGAAGTGCTGCAAAGGAAACACAAGACATTACGTAAGTTCCAGAAAAAGTTTGTACAATTTTGTCGATGGTGAGTTTGTAAATTCATTTAAAAATACTTTAGATTTATTGCCGATAATTTTAGGAGTTATTTACTGCATACTCAATTCTTTTTTTATTATTTTTAGGAATTAACAAACAGTTTCCTCACACAACTCACCTAAAATTTTGCGTGTTTTTTAGATTATTTTTCTTTTTTTCTTCTTTTTGTTTTGACGTTTCTTATTTCCTTATTTGACGTCTTGGTGGTATTGCCAAGCGTAATAAAAAATGAAATTGTGTTAGCCAGCATTTAAAATGTAAACGTAACGTCAACGTAGCATATGAAAATCAAGCAAGAGTTCTCAAGGCTGTTTACACTAGCACATAATACAACTAATACAAGAATGAGCATTTTGATTAAATTAGAAAAAACGCAATTTTGAAAGCAACAAAATTTGTTAATAATGCATCATCCAATATATTATAATAAGCATGGTACCATGGTACAATGAAGAGAAGGTAGGTCAACTTTGAAAAATTGCAAGTATAGAGGTCTACCTGTTTGGCTTGTAATGTCAGAATTAGTATCAAAACAATAAAAAATCAAACAACTTGTTGCATTTATTTTGAATAAATAATTGAAAATCGCGATAACTGAATGAAAGGTCAACACTTCTTTTCAAAATCATGTACTATATATCTCTAAAGGATTATTTCGCTACAAAAATTCTAGATTTTGTCGATGCATGCGTTGAAATGAACATTTTGAAAACACACGAAATTGCATTTTTTCTGAACAATTTTTTGTTACAAAACACATACATAAACAAATAAAGATGACATATTAGGCCAAGAAAATAAAAAAATTAAAATCATATGGTATCATAGCCCTACCTTGATATCATTGTACCATGCATGGTACAATAAAATGGTAAGGTAAAGCTACCAGCTGATTACATTTTTTTTTGAAGTGTTACCGACTTCTGCCAATTTTGTGTATGTATTTATTGTTTTGAAAAATAAAAACAGAATATTTTCAAAAACAATGACTGGAAGACGCGTAAATGGCGAGACGTGCATTAAAGCTATTCACCAGTTTTGTCATGGAATTGAAAGATAGAACTGTTAAGATCTAGGCATTTCATTCATTTCTTCCGCTGTTTTACTGATTTTAAAAATAAGGAAAAATATTAAACAAATGGAAAAAACTTGTTGCATTCAAATTTGACAGGAAGCGGGCATAGCCTCAGAGCTGTGTTTCTGTAGTTTTAGGAAGCTGTTCTACCTCCTTATTGTACCATGGGCACAGCATTAAAAAGCGTAACCAAAGACATTTTCAAAACATACACAAAATTGGCGGAAGTCAGGCAAACCCTTCGTGTATGCGGACTAAATTTGGCATGTTCATGGTCAGCTGTTCCTGGCATAATCGGTATACCGAGTCATTTGTTTGTTTACGCATTAAAGTATTACAACAATTTATTTTTTTAAAACGTTGAGTTTTTTTTTTATTTTTTTAAACCAACAAATATTCGATACATGATATAATGATACGATGATGCATATAAAGTAAAAAGGTGTAGCTAAGCGCACCGGGTTCGGCTAGTAAATTATAAATGATAATTTCATAAAAAATTTCACTGTCGTTAAAAGTGAACACTTGTTTGACTAATAATAGTCATTATAAATGTAATAATCCAAATTCCAAAAATGTATATTTTTTAAATTAAAATAATTTATTGAAATTTAATTGTTTTTTTACATTTTTGGACATATAACTGTGACACTTGTTGTTGACTTCTGTTGTGCAGCAACATTTGCTGTTACCTGTATTATTCTACCATGTTGCAAAAACGAAATAAATCTTTTGAAATATATAGAACATCATTTTAAAAAATATTGACAATTTGAAACTATTTCAAGTTCAAATGCAGCAAAAATGCATTGTTCGAGTGAAATAGGTAATAAGTTTTGCGATTTTAAACAATATTATTCTACCACCTTGGATACCATTCTGTGGTATTTCATTTCATTCATATCTTGTGGGTTTCATCCAATATACAACATTTTATGAAAAATTCTAATATAAACCCAACCATATGTTTTATGATTAAAAACTTGAGTACAGAGTTGCATTTTTCCTAATTCATTCGAAGATAAACTACTCCTTTGAATTGCATTCTAAGCCGATTTATGCATGTTCGCATGGCAAAAATTAAGAAGGTAAAGTCATTTCAAAAAAGCATATCCATCTCGGTATTTTCTGTAATTTACCTTGTCAAATAGAAAAAAGGTTCCCATATTTAATTTGTGTATATACAATGGAATTATTAACATAAATTTTGACAAATTAATAATTTTGAAAAAAATGATAATAAATATACTTATATTTTTGAAGTTTCTTGGTTCTACGTTCCATATTTATGGAACACCAAGTTTATTTAGCTGTTCTTGGAATTTACCATATTAATATAAAGATTTCAAACCCTTCATCTTTAGTAAGCGTTTCCGGTCATTTTGGTTCTTGTGTAGGCCCCGAATAAGGTTTTACCTTAGGTCCACCTTTAGGGGTCAAATCCCCAGAATTACTAGCTAAAAATGTTGCCAAAATCTTCACAATAACTGCTATATGGATTCTGTACTAAAACGAAAACTTCGCTGACAAATTGTTTTGACAATGCAAATTCGACTAAAATGAGGAATGACAAACTTTTACAAGTATTGTAGCAAAAAAGACGTGATATTGTCTTCACACTTGTCCTAGGCGAAACCAAATTCAACCATTCCATAAATAAGTCTTACATGACATATTAGACTAACATGTGTTTTGTTTTAGATTATATTCTTCTTTGACTTTTATACCCTCTAAAAGGCGTGAAAGTAACAAAATATTTGGTCTGAAATAAAAGGAAAAATCTTGCCAGCTTTACGCCCGTATTTAAGAAAGAATTACATAATATAAATTTGACAATGAAGGGACATGAAATAAAAAATTATAATATATAGTAAGAGATTACCTTTGTAATTGTACCATAGATATAACTAACTACAGGGAACAAGTGTAGGCGAAGCCCTCGTAATAGATCCAGTACGTCCAATACGTAGCAGTTCCCGTCAAAATATTAGATGTAAATAGAGAAATTTAGTAAAGGTTTGGCAGATCGCTTTGTATTTATATGTGTAGTGCTACAATATGTAGTTCTTCTTACAATAAAATGGAAGTATTTAGCTTGCAAGTCAAACAAGACGATCGATGGAATCTCAACTGCATTTTTGATATGATATTTTCAACACGTTTAGACTACTAAATCCACTCGATTTCAAATGCCAATTTTAAGCGTTGAGTGGATGTGATTTTAACTTATACGCATGGTAGAAGAATATAGGTAGATGCATCAAAGATTGGGAACATTGATATGTCAAAATTTTTAAAATGTTTTATGAAAAATAAGTGTATTTTTTAATTTTTTTTTTATACGACGCATATCAGAGGTTAATATAATATGACCTTTTCAACAATTTTTACAAATTTTAATAATTTTTCATTCAACATTTTCAATTCCAAAATCGATTTGACAGTTCATTGTCCCAGCAGCTGTGCCGATGCGACTACCTGTATTCTTGTACCATGCTTATACGCTATGGAATTGACATTTGAGATCGAGAGGATTTGTAAATCTAAACGTACTACTAGATTCCTAATGGGTTGCAGTATGTCAAATCATATGTCAAATGTCCTGTGTCTCCTACTACAATAAGAATGTTGTAATTAAGGCATTATCAGATGGAATGGGGTTTACATATGTGCTGTCACTTTCATATGCTTTTTATATCCTTTGATTTCATTGTGATTATATGGTATTTAAAAAACCTTACCCTATGGATGTATTTTTCGGCAAATTTAATTTTATATATTTTCACACAACAAATTGATTAAATTATTGGGCTGTTCGAGAACCTGCAAGAATCTACTAGCTTTGCAATAAGTTTTTGATATCATAAAGGGAAAATCGGTTATAGTAGTAAAAACTATTACATTCTTGCAGTTCTGGAAAAGACCATATAGTTTTCCGATGAAAATAGGCTTCGCTGTGGTCGAAAGTGTACGCATGTACTTTACTCATGGATTTTACAATTGAAATGTCTTTTATGTATCACACGATATGTGCAGCTTCTACATATGGAAAATGTGACCATACATACGTAAAAAAATTGGTCTGATAGAGCTTTTAAGAGTAGACAAATTTCTACGGTTATGTGCTTTTAAATAAAAGCCAGACTGTTAAACCTTTTAAACAGCTGCCATATATATCTCCATCCGATTTCACATTTATTGTGTACAAGTGTGCAATATCTCACCAAAAAGAGTAGATTTTTGGCAAATTTGACCTAATTCTGCTTAGAAGGAAATTTATAAATTAATTAAAGCAGATTTAACTTTTTACAAACCTGAATAGTGTAATATATATTATACACCTAAAAACACCAAAAATACTCCGCAATATTTTGCCGAAGTCCGTTTAGATTTTGATACTGCTTGATTTCCAATATACACACACATGTACAACATGTATGTATTTATCTTTATTTGACTTTAAACTAAAAAAATTATCTAATTTATAATTGAATATGACACGTTTTGAAAAGCATTAAAAATGCATACGACACCTTAAATTAGCATGGGTTTAGTTTGACATTTAAAACAACTTCAAAGTTATTTGTTTGCCATTGCTTTTTTAAGAATTAAATATTAACCCAGTCCACTGCTTGCACTTGAAATTAAACAGAAATTTCAATCTTATATTCAATTCCCTAGTTAGTTTCCATTTATTGTTTCTTGGCAATGTTGCGAAGGGCGCGTTGGCGGGTTTTCAGCAGATTCTTAAAAACCATTTGACTAGCGAATTGTTCACAGGTAATATAGCCAATGCCATTGATAGCATTTTGTAGCAAAGTATGTGGCAAATATCCAGCTGTGCGTTCGGCAATACCCAATGTACTTAAAGCGGACTTGACATAGGTGTCGGCCGATGGAGCAAAGGCGGAAGTTTTGCGAATCTTCGTCATATTTGTGGCCACAAATCCGGGTTGTATACTTTGAACGAAAATGCCACGGGTACGATATTCGGTTTGCAAATCTGCACTGAATTTATCTACAAAGGCCTGAAAGAGAACAAAACAACAACAATTAGTAAAATTCTGTCAATTTTCAAATTATCTACAAATATACATACCTTTGTGGCACTATAGACAGATAATAGAGGATTTGGTATGACACCAGCCGTCGAAGATATATTAATAATGACACCCTTCTTCTTTTCCACCATAGCGGGCAAAACCAATGCCGTCATATGGGTTACAGAATGTACATTGGCGGAAATTATGTCCCATAAAAATTTCGGATTTTTCTGACTAAATTCAACAAAGAATTCAGGATAATCATAACTCATGCCAACGTTATTAACCAAAACACCGATATCCAATCCTAGAATGTTTGTTTTGATTTTTTCATAAATTTCGGGACCCGAAGTGAAGTTCACATCGATTGTTTTTGTTTCAACACTGTAGGCTTCAGCTGCAATACATAGAGGAGTGTTTGAGTTTATTTGGTGTATTAGAGAAATATTTAATTATGCAATACTTACAGATTTCCTTTGCGACAGCTTCCAATTTGCTGGGTGTGCGACTGATTAGAACAATATTTAGACCATTTTTAGCCAACTGAAAATAGAGAAGCGGAAAGGAAGATTATAGGGTATATTTATTTTGTCATTCCGTTTGTAACTCCTCGAAATATTCATGTCAGACCCAACAATATTTATATATTCTTGATCAGCGTAAAATTCTAAGACGATTTAGCCATGTCCGTCTGTCTGTTTGTCTGTCTGTTGTAATCACGCTATCTTTCGAACAAATTGAGATAGAAGGCTAAAATTTTGCACACATGTATATTTTCCCAGTAGGCAGGTTAAGTTCGTAAATGGGCCATGTAGGTCCAAGTTATCATATAGCCCCCATATAACGGTACCTCCCGATATTCGGTATTTTGATGATTCTAGCGACATTATTCACCGGAATTTGGTATTTGAAGTTCGTAATGGATACTACAGCCTAAGACAGAAAATTATCTGTGCAGGTCCACGTCTTCATATAGCCCCCATATAACGGTACCCCCCGATATTCGGTATTTTAAAGATTTTAGCGACATTATTTACAGGGATTGTTTCAAATTTCGCATGTGAAGTTCGTAATGGATACTTCAGTCCATGCCAGAAAATTGTCTGTGCAGGTCCACGTCTTCGTATAGCCCCCATATAACGGTACCCCCCATATTCGGTATTTTGACGATTTTAGCTACATTATAAACAGATATTTCTTCAAGTTTCGCATTGAAATATTGTAATAATATATGACAAAAGTTGCCTATGCAGGCCCACGTCGTCGTATAAGTATTTTTAAGATTTTAACAGAATTTTTAACGTTTTTTTTGGAAATTGCCAAATTTGTACCAAATGGTGGAGGGTATTAAAAGTTCGGCCCGGCCGAACTTACAACTTTTTTACTTGTTTCATATTGGAGTTGCATTTTAATACCACATGACATGGTACCATGGTAGAATGAAGAAGGTAAAGTCAAGCAATCATATGTTTGCAATTTTTTCAAAATTATTCATTTGACAACATCTTATTGCCAAAATGCATATTTATAAATCCATTTTATATACAAAAATCAGAGATGGAACCTATTTTCTATGCAGTGAAATTTGACAATGTAAATTACAGAGACTGATATGCTTATTTGAAATGACTTTACCTTCTTAATTTTACCATTTATTAATTTTACCAGTTATCGGTTATGGTGAGAATACATAAAAGTTATCGGCTGGCTTCTTCGTAAAAAAACAAGCGTTGGGTCAAAATCGAACTAAGTCAACCTAAAACTCCTTTGTTCTTTTACGAAAAAGCCAGCCAAAAGGCGAGAGTACATAAAAAGCTAAAGGTGAGAGTACATAAAAGCCTTTTTTGACTGGCTTAGCCTATAACTTAAGTCGGGAATACATTAAACGCTTTTTTGACTGGTTTAAGGGTGGAAGAACATAAAGAGATTTTTTGAATGGCTTAAGTCATTGGCTGGCTTCTTCGTAGAGGAACAAAGGAGTCTTCGGTTGGCATAGTTCGATTTTGGCCCTACGCTCCTTTGTTCTTTTTCGATGAAACCAGCCGATGACTTACGCCTGTCAAAAAATGCGTTTTATATATTTTCGTCTTAAGTCTTCGGCTAAGCCATTAAAAAAAGTATTTTTTGTACTCTCACCTTTACTCACATGAGGATCTGTTTTTAACTTTATCCTAGGTATGTGTCGCCTAAGATTTAGGATTAATTTATGGAAGAAATTCAGTATAATTTTAGTGATATTTGAAGTGGCGATTTTACACGTATATTTAATATTTTTGTAGCGGACTTTTAGGAGCTGTAATCTAAAAGCTAAAGGATAGTACGTTTACATAAATCCTAAATAAATCGGCTCTGTCATTTCTTTATAATTTTGCAGATGCAAAGCAAGAGAATGAACCGCAACGCTGACTGTTTTTTGGCTTTTATAAAGGTGATAACCACGAAAGCTCTAATGTAAATATTCTATAAATATACACCCTTATCGCGTAACAAATTTTCCCCAAAAAAAATCGCCATTCCTAAAAATGCAATCATGTACTTTTTTCACAAAAGTTCACAAAAAGAAATTATAATTATATTAATTTTGGGAATGGAAGAGATTTGACAATATGGAAGAGATCATCTGTTTTATTCGACATTGTAAATAGTGCTTAGGAAGCTCCTAATATGTTCTGATAACATAGTTTCTAAAAAAAGTCGCATATATCTTGACAAATATGAAATCAGGTCGTTTACAGCGCAATTACGAATGAAATACAATGGATTTAGATTTGAACTATAGGCAATCAAGTTGACAGCTGACATCCACTGTTTTTCGCATATGTAAACATGCATTATGTCGAAAGTCAGAATTTATTAATTTTGAAAGGAAACTGGGTTTATGAATAAAGCTGCTATCAGACGAAAAGGGTTTTACATATGTGCTGTCACTTTTTCTATCCATGTGTATTTCCGTGTGTATGTCAAAATTGCCATTTTACACAAGACTTATAATTCTTGCCATCACGCACTGGCATAAACTTTTTTGTTTCCTTTGATTATATTGTGTTTTCTAAAAAATTATAATACTTTATTGATTACTTTTTACCGCAAATATAATTTGATATATTTTCATACAACAAACAATACTTTTGATTGAATTATGTTTTCCGACGAAAATAGGGCTCGCAGTGATCGAAAATGTACATATGCACTTTATTCATATATTTCACACATGGAATGTCGTTCATGTAACACACGATGTGTGCAACTTCTACATATGGGAAATTTTACACTACATTTGTAAAAAAAAACAAAGTTTTTACTACGATAACCGATTGTTCCTTTATGATATCGAGGAAAATTGTAAGACTAGTAGATTCTAGTTTGAAATTTAAAATTTTGAATGAAAAAGATTAATTCAAATTTGCAAAATGTTTTGAAAAATGCATATCATAACAACCTCCGATTGGTGTCGTATAAAAAAAAACTTAAAAAAATTTACTCAGTTTTAAAAAACATTTTAAAAATTTTGACAAATCGATGTTGCCATGCGTTGATGCATCTACTTGTATTCTACTTCCATTGAATTTGGCAGCAAATTTAGTTGTCAGATGGCCGACCTTATATAGGCCTTGGCAAATATATTATAAGAAATAGTCTTTTGGCAAATAAACGTGAACGCAATTGTCTTGCATTTTGTAAGCCCTGGTTAAGAACAGTGGCCAGAAACGGATTTTATGGAGATTTCAAAAAGTCAACATTATATTAGAATTCAATTTATTTTTTTTACAAACATATATGTTCAATACCAATTTAAAGATAATTACACGTGTAACCAAATATTATAAAAAAGAAACCACTACGCATAGTAGAATTAAGAAGGTAAAGTCACGGTATCACATGTTTCCTTTTATTTCAAAAATTTGATGCATCAACGCTTGGTATGTTAAAATAATTTAAATGTTTTTTCAAATCTAAGTAGATTTTTAAATGTTTTCTAATAAGACGTCATTCGGCTGTTATTATAATTAGCGTTTTTCAACAATTTTTACAAATTTAAATAATTTTTATTCAACATTTTCAATTCCCAAATTGGTTTGACAGTTCATTGTCTCAGCACCTGTGTCGATGAGTCTACCTATATTCTTCTATCATGTCTCCTTGTCAAAATGTATATTTATAATTCCATTGTGTCAGAGATGGGACCCTTTTTTATTCAGTTTAATTTGACAAGGTAAATTACAGAAAATACAGAGATGGATATTATTATTTGAAATTACTTTACATTCTTAATTTTACCTTGTCACTACGAAATAAATTTCCCCAATACCCTTGACCCCGCTCAAAACCTTTCCTTCTCACTCCTTTTGTACAAAGTTCTTGTTTAAATTTATTGCACATGTACATAATTATACAAAACGAAACGAAATAAAAAAGAATTTATATGTATACCTTATTATTGGTATTCCGCTAACTCATCATTATTTTCAACACGTACACGTCGAATACGACGAACATTGTCGGCCGTATGTGTTTATGGCACCACCATATTCAAATATCGATACAAAAATCTATTGACACCCTTTGGGTTCAAATACATTTGTCTTGGCATACCACATATACGCGGACTCTTCATTTGGTTTGGTGGCAATTCATTATCGAATCGAAATGTGTATAAACGCATTGAACGGAAATTATGAATGCGACAAGTTCAACGTCAGCCGCCAATTCGTTGCAAATCCGTTATTGTTGCGTGAGAGTTTAGTTCAATTTTTCTTTTTGAAATAGTTAATAATGCATTTATTTACATGCGAATGAAAAGTGGTATTTGAGAGTAGGAAGGCAAATTGTAATTCACTAATTGGTTAATCACTTTCACCAAATTGTTTGAGGCACTCATAGTTAATGGTGAAGATGTGGTTGAAACATACGATTCATTCAAATGAAAAATATATGAATATTGGCTCTAATTCTTATAGATTTTTTGAGTTGTTTCGACATTATTAAATGTAAAAAAATTTATTTTAACTTTGTTTCTTAATTTTTATAGTAAAACCCATAGTACAATAAGGAGGTAGAACAGCTTCGTAAAACTACAGAAATACAGCCCTGAGACTATGCCCGCTTCCTGCCAAATTTTCGTGAAACAAGTTGTTTTAATTTATTCAATATTTTTCCTCATTTATAAAATCAATTAAACAGCGGGAAAAATGAATGAAATACCTGGATTTTCTTTCAAAAATACGATCTAAACAGTTCTATCTTTCATTTCCATGGCAAACCTGGCGAATAGCTTTAATGCGCGTCTCGCAATCTACGCGTCTTCCAATCCTTGATTTTGAAAATATTCTGTTTTTATTTTTCAAAACAAACAGATCAGGTTCGTAAAACTACAGAAATACAGCCCTGAGGCTATGCCCGATTCCTGTCAAATTTTCATACAACAAGTTGTTTTAATTTGTTCAGTATTTTTCCTCATTTTTAAAATCAGGTAAACTGCGGGGAAAATGAATGAAATGCCTGGATTTTCTTTCAAAAATATGATCTAAACAGTTCTATCTTTCAATTCCATGGCAAACCTGGCGAATAGTTTTGATGAGCGTCTCGCATTGATTTTGAAAATATTCTGTTTTTATTTTTCATAACAATAAATACACACACAAAATTGGCAGAAACCGGGCACACTTATGGTGCAAGTACATAAAAAGCTTGCAGTCATGGCTAGGCATATTAATGTCAAATTATAATGGGAAACGATGGCAGGATTTTAGCGCGGCTCTGTAATCCCTTTATGGAATGTCACAAAATATGCCTAGGCATGACTTCAAGCTTCTTATGTACTTACACCTTTAGAACAAAAATTGTAATCGGTTGGTAGCTCTACCTTACCTTTTTATTGTACTATGGTAAAATTAAGAAGGCAATGCATTCATTTCAAATAAGCATACCCATCCCTGCATTTTCTGTAATTTACCTTGCCAAACTTCACTGCATAAAAACCAAGTTTCCATCTCTGATTTGTGTATTTACAATGAATTATGAAATATATATTTTGACAATGAGATGTTTGTCTAACGAATAATTTTGAAAAAATTGTAGATATTATGTTTCCATAAATAATTAATTAGCGGGTTACCCTGATAAGGATTTATATCTAAACGTTTTATGTCATGGCAATTCCATGGTAGAAGAATTCGCTTGGAAACATTGATATGTCAAAAAATTTAAAATGTTTGTTTCAAATACATATAAGTATGTGTTTATGTTTTTTTATATATGCGTTTTCCAACAATTTTTACAAATTTCAATCATTTTTCACTCAAGATTTTCAATTTCAAAATCGGTTAGACAGTTGATTGTCCCAGCAGCTGTGTCAATGCGGCTGCCTGTATTCTTCTACCATGGGAAAATTCTAAAGATGATATCAGACGATATGGGTTTTACATATGTAGTGTCAAATTTTCCATATTTTGAAGTTCCACACCTCCTGTGTGAGAAGGGTGTATATGTTCTTTTTCGATCACAGCGAGCCCTATTTTTATCAAAAAATATAATTTAATCAAAATTGTCATCAAAAGTGACAAAAAAAGAAGCATGAACCTCGAAAAACACGAAATCCAGGCGATCCAACGCTCAATTCCAGTCGTAGACGTAAAATTAAATACACTTGATTTCAAATTTTACGTATATGGCATGGCAGAAGAATACAGGTAGATGCATCAACACTTAGGAACATTGATATGTCAAAAATATTTAAATGTTCTTTTAAATATAAGTAGATTTTTATATGTTTTCTTATACGACGTCATTGGGAGGTAAATATAATTCCCGTTTTTCAACAATTTTTGCAAATTTAAATAATTTTTCATTCATCATTTTCAATTCCAAAATTGGTTTGACAGTTCATTGTCTCAGCAGCTGTGTCGATGCATCTACCTATATTCTTCTACCATGGTATATGGTATGGTAGAATAATACAGGTAGATACATGAACGATTTGGAACATTGATGTGTCAAAATTCCTAAAATATTTTGTCGAAAATAAGTAGATTTTTATGTTTTCTTATACGACGCAATTCGGATATGTCAAAAAAATTTAAATGTTTTTTCAAATATAAGTAGAATTTTATATGTTTTCTTATACTACATCATTCGGGGGCTATATAATTCGCGTTTTTCAACAATTTTTACAAATTTAAATAACTTTTCATTCAACATTTTCAATTCCAAAATTGGTTTGACAGTTCATTGTCCCAGCAGCTGTGTCGACGCGTCTACGTATATTCTTCTACCATGACGTATACACAAGGAAGTTGACAGCTGACATCAAATTGTTTTCGCATATGTAAACGTGCTTTAAATCGAAAATTACGATTTTTTTCTTTGAAAGGAAACTGGATCTATGTATAAGCCATGAGTGGAATGAACCATTCATCCCAAAAAAAAAAAACTGAGTTTTCTTTGCATTTAACTTGCCCGTCTAATCCAGATGACCAGACAAATACATATTTGCAAAATTAAAAAAAAAAAAAACTTTCTGTTTGCAGATCATTTGAATACACCAGCAATAGAAATGTATGCATTTAAAATTAATTTTCAAATAAACACTTGCATCAATTGGTTAGACAAATAAAGCGAGTGTTGTTAAATGCATTTGCATTGCACTGCAAATGGTGGTGGCAGATGTATTGAAAATGTGCTAATTCATGAAAATCTTTCGAAGAGTCATTGTCAAGTACCCTCCATCTCATCATAGTACAAATATGAGATTTATTAAAAACTTATTCCAGGGTTAAATAAATCATTAGCGGGTTTTTGTTTCCAAATAAATATTTTTTTAGAGATATTGGAAAAGCGTAAAAAATACATTTTTTTACAATTCATTGCAAGTGTTTACTATTCAATCATTTAATAAAATAAATATGAGAATGTATATATGCACTTTCCACATTATAGATTTATTTACATAGAGCATTGTTTTCTGTTAATCTAATCTGTCGTGTAACAAAAATATTACATTTATTGAGAAGGATTTTCTTTGAAAGGGTTTTCAAAAAAGAACTTGTCAGAATGTTTTTTTGGTAGATACATAGATAGATATTTGTCAGTTATTTGTAAACATACAACATTTTTGGCATGTTCCAGAACTGTAAGAATGTAAAAGTTTTTACTACGATAACCGATTTTCCCTTTATGATATCGGAGAAAAATGCATAACTAGTAGATTCTTTAAGGTTCTGAAACTGAACATTTGTTGGAAAAAAATGTCTAGTAATTTTTTTTTGGAATTTTAAGGCATTATCAGGAGAAATTGGTTTTACATATGTGCTGTCATTATACCTCTAGCCATATGGCTACAAAGGGTGTATATCATTGATACTGCCAAAACTTATCTCATCGAAATAATGATTTTAGACCATAGGTCTCTTTGGAACAAATCGGTTTCAGGACATTTGGAGACGATCGAGCGATGTCCGCCTGTCTGCTTGGCTGGTGCGCACGATAACTCTCGAAGGGTGGTACATCGTAATAGTATTATCAAGCTTAGATTTAGTTCGTACATAGGCAATATCGGTCCACTTCTTCTGGTACCTCCCACCACAAAATGTCAACATTTTTAAAGAAAATAGTTTACTGCACAGACTGAGAAAGGATAATCCGATTTTGCTCCAACTTTGCGAATCTTAATATTTGCATCAGTGCTAGGTCAGATATGGGCAAATATTGGTCCACTCTATCAAGTACCTCCTCCACAAAGGGTCAACATCTTGAATAATTATAACTCTTATAAAATGTGATGTAAGTGCTCGATTGTTTTCAAATTTCACACATCCCAATATTTTTATTAACCGAAGATATGGTGTGAAGATGGAATACATCGGTCCACTCTTTCTGGTACCTCCCCCACAAAGGGTCGAAGTTTTGAATATTCATGAAGCTCATAAAACGCAATATTAACATCCGATTCCATTCAGACTTGGTACATCTTAATATTTCCATCAGCAGAAGATCTGTTATAAAGATGGTAGAGATCGGACCACTACTTCTGGTACCTCCTCCAAAAGGGTCAAAGTTTTGAATAACCAAAATGATCATAAAATCTGAAATAAGCTCCGGTTCTCTTCAAATTTCAAGCATCCCATTATTTCTACTAACACAAGATCTGCTGTGAAGATGGGATGTATCAGTGCACTCCTCCTGGTACCTCCCCTTACAAAGCGTCACAATTTTGAGTATCCATGAAGCTCATAAAACGCGAAATTAACATCCGATTTCATTCAGACTTGGTACATCTCAATATTTCTATCAACGCAAGCTTTGTTATAAATGTGGTAGAGATCGGACCATTTCTTCTGCAACCTCCCCCACATTGGGTTCAAAATTTTAAAATATAAAACGCCCAAAGAAAGTGAAATAAGCATCCAATTCTCTTCAGATTTCACACACATTTTGTCTAACACAAAATCTGTTGTAAATATAACTGAGAACCCCTTCTGGTACCTCACCCACAAAGGGTCAACATTTCCAATACTCATATCTGTCATAACTTGCGAAATAAGTCGGCGGTTCTTTACAACATGCTATATCTTAATATTTCTCTCAACCAGAAACCTGAGATGAATATGGAATTTAAGATTACGCATAAAATTGAATATAAATTTTCGATTTTTTTGTAATTGTGCCCAATATTTTTTCTGTATTAGATGAAGTATGAAAATGGAATACTTCGGTCGACTTTATCTGGAGCCTCACGCGCATTTCCACATTTTCCAAAAATTTGCACATGTCGCATAAAAAGTAAATGCAAAGACATAGAAGTGTAAAGATGGGACAAGACAGAGTCAAGATATGGCAACCCCGTGAAAATACCTCTGTTATGATATCGTAACAACATAAGTTGTGTTCCAGTACTTTTTTAGTAGTAAAACTAGCAGAAGAGAGAACAGTTCGAAATGTCATTCTCATTTAGGTTTGCTCAAAAAATAAGTGAACGGAAAATTAGCAGAAATGCGATAAAATGTCAAAATTCAAAATTCCAAAAGTAAACAGCCTAAATCGGACTGGTGAAACCTTACTGAAAAGAACGCCAACATTTAAAAAATGAGTATTGAAGACAATAAGTTAAAATTAATAATTTATAATAATAATTAATAATCTGATTCCTCATTCAGCCAGTCCTCTTCACTGCTGGATTCATCCAAAAGTGAATACATTAGTTGCTCCATATTTTCTTTTTTGTTTTTTGCACGACAAATATTAGTTTTTCCTTTAGTTTTCAAGTTGATCATTTTCTTTATTGAAATGTATCAATACATTTTTCAACCTTGTTAGCTCTGCCAATTAAATGTCAAATTTACAATATGAACATTTCTGCTCGGCCAAATTCATGTAGCTAAAACGAGCAGAAATGTGCACCACTCAGCGCCATTTTTTCTCGAGAGAGCTGCAAGTTTTGTTAGTTTTTGGAGTACGGGAACGCGTTGTAGCAGAATTAGTGCTAATTAGTACTAATTTGCAGGTTCTGGAACACAACTATAGTTAGCAATGTTAAGCGATTAAAACCGCTTAGGCAATATGCAATTAACTGGGAAAGTCTATGGAGTAAAATTTTGAAACCCAATTTTTGGATTTTTCTAATTTTTTGTTTGTTTTATATTTCTATAAATGGGTTTTTATATTAACATGGTCCTGTCATGAGGTGTTATCTGGATAGTATAGACACAAACCATTTGCTCAAAATGCATTTTGTCTAGTCTTTACCATTTTAGGTCTTTGGTATATGTCCAAATATGGCACGTTGTAATATTTTTATCAGCCTTGGTCAATATTGGCCAACTGCTTCGGAACCTCTCCAATAAAGGGCCAACCTGACAGATGTGTACCCCCATCTGTCAGCAAAACCGACTGATACTATTTTACTTTTTTTTTGGTTTGTTAGAAACCAAAATTTATACGGATATGGATCTACCCTCGGATCTACCCTCCAGAAAAATATACGGATCTACCCTCTTTATTCCGAGCAATTTTTCTACAAATTTTGAAAATGAGATGTGAAAGACATGAAATTTGAACAATTCATTCTAATTTCCTAATTAACAATTAATTAATGAGCGAATGAATCACCAGCATAATTTTCCCCATGCTGGAGTCTAATTTTGTTTCAACAACTTACCGCTTTTGCATAGGCTTTTCCAATACCATCGGTGGCACCAGTAACAACTAGAAGGTGTTGTAGAAAAAAATATGGGAAAAACAAAATAAATTAGAATTTTTCTAACATTTTCACACAAAATATTTGATCTGTTCCAGAACTGCTAGAATATACAACTTTTTACTACGATAACCGATTTTCCGAAAAAATAATAGATTCTTGCTGGTTCTGGAACAGAGCAATTGTTTGGAGTCCAACAAGCATAATCACCAAAAATCATATCACATTTTACTATTTTTCCTCAGGTATGTATGTTTCACATTGATAACAACAATGCATTTTCGATAAAGAAAAACCACAACAACAACAACACACCGGTGATGACTTATGTTCTTATCTTTCTCCAATTCACATTTCTTGTAAAACGAAAATGAACAAAAAACACCTTACCAGCCCATGAACCCATGCGACGAACATCGACCTTAGGTCCAAAAAATTTTGGACCAATTATGTTCATATACAGCCATGGCAGGAATTTTGTAAGAAGTTGATATCCAACAATGGAAACGGCAGCCGTACCCACCAGACGCATACACTTCGTATCGAAATCCATAATAAGTTTGTTGGCAGCCCTTTTCGATTGAATTTTGTTAAATTTTCTCACTATTCCGTGCGTTATTGTGAAAAATAAATTTTTTGGTTTGCTTAGTTTGGGGCGCTTTTATTAAACTAATGTCACTTGAAAAAAAATTATTTTATTTCATTGATTTCATTGTAGCAATAGCAAGTAAATGAGTGAGCTCCTAGTGTCGAGTGATGTTCCACACGTTGTTCTATGTGTATGTCTGGCTTCCAATTGAAATGCAGAGAACCGCAACTCGGCATTTCTTTTATTTAATTTTTTCCCGTTGTTGTTTTTGAGTCGTTTTATTTCTATTCAATATTCAGAACTCATACGCCAAATATTCATGTGCGCTGGGTCGGCATATTGCTGGCGGTTGTTGATAAGGAGGCAATCAGTGTGTTCTCTCCCCCTTTTTGAACATGCTGCTCCCATATACATTCTCACATTGCCATGGCTCTTCAACCGGCATAATTTCGTTTTGTCGTTCTCAGTCTTCTCTTTCGGTAAAAATAGTTTTCGCTGTGTGTGCAAATGTTTTCCTACTCAGAAGAAAAGGGTGTGCGCATTACATACTGTTTGCCTCTCAAATGTTCCCTCCCAGCAATACCGTTATGCTCACACATGCAATCTGAATGAATAAATGTCTCTGTGTTTAACCCCCTATTCTCTTGTGTGTGGGGTTGATATTTTCCTTGTTTTGTTTTTAACGTCTGCCGCAGATGATTTTCAGTTTGACAGAGTGGCATGTCATTAGGGGTTGTTGGTGCTGTAAGTTATTCGATAAAAAGTGAAGCATAATTTTCGGATGATAATGGTACGGCCGAATAATTTATATTTTATTTGAGTACCACCGAATATTAAGTAAGAAGCAAATTGGAATAAAACAAAAAATGGTAAATAACCCAGTAGCAAAATGTTTATGAATGCAGAATTCTCAAAAAAAAGTTTATCTATAAAAGACCTTTTGGAGATCATCGATACCAAAAATAACTGGAAGGGGCCTATAATAATCCTTAAACAATAGAAAAATAGAATTAGAATCAAGTCTATAAAAATTAAAAGACATTTGAAATCGAGTGGATTTAGTAGCCTAAACTTGCTCATAATTGTGATTTAAAATTCAAAGAGTGGCAAATCACAATTTGACTACTTAATCCACTCGATTTCAAATGTCAATTCCAAAGCGTATACGTCACGTAAATCGTATTTATAAATTCAGTGAATATTAGGTGTGTCTGGTTACTTTTCCAGCAGGAATTGTCCAGTAACTTCTTTCTGAGAGAGTAAGGTAGTTTTATTCTCTTTTGCAAGGAAAATGCGAAAAGTAAACAGACGGTATTCCTGCAGAAGCTTGCAACTAATCAGCTGATTTGTCAAAACAAACCAATTTGTCCCCCATAAGGAGAATTAAAACAAAGGAAGCAATACTAATTTTACAAGTTTTTTAAATAAAAATGTTGGAAATAGTCGTTTATTTTCTCATTGCATATTAACATTTACGTTTTTCACATTTTGTAAAGTTATTCCCCAAAAACTATTAGTCTTGCTAATACCAAAAAAATATTTTCAAATTGAAAGCACAAAAAGAAATAAACAAACAATAGAAAACATCTGATTGAATGTCGATGAATGAGAAGAAGAAGAGTTGCAAGTGATTGCAAGAAGAAATTTTTCCAGCAAGAATTTGCAAACTCTCACTGAAAGAACTGTCAAAATTTCTCTCTCCAACCGCTCTCTTTTGCAGAACTTTTGGGTTAACAGACGACTTCCAGTAACAATTTGTAACAATTGTTACAAACTTTAGGGTAACCAGACACACCTATTATTTGACGTGTACGCTATGAAATGGAGATTTGTGATTTGAAATTCAAAGAGAGACAAATCGCCTGCCTTTGGCAACGGACGCGTCTCATGTCCTGGAATTTAAAGCTATTACTGGCCATGAAAACGGCCAAAAAGAATTGAAAACTAATAAAGATAGGAAGCTTAAATTGTTCACAAATCAGTCTATTGTCTGCAGGCAGGTAAAGATCGAATATGAGCTATATCGGTCCACAACATCGCCCAATATTCGGTATTTTGGTGATTGTAGCCAAATTTTTCAATGAAATTGTCTGAAAATCTACAAAAGAATTCCTTCTGAGTATTTTACCCCCTGGAAGAGTATTGTCTATATAGGTCCACGATATCGTATATCTCCCATGTTACAATACCTCCCTATATTCGGTATTTTGATGATTTTAGCTACATTTTTCAGTAGAATTGTCCAAAAATCCATACTTGAAGTTCTTTCTAAGCACTTTACCCCCTGGAAGAGAAGTGTCTATATAGGCCCACGATGTCGTATGGCCCATATACAATGGTACCCCCCGAAATTCGATATTTTGACAATTTTAGGGACTTTATTCTCCGGAGTTGTTTTAAATTTCGTATTTAGAATTAGCAAGAGGTACTACAATATATGACAGAAAATTGTCTATGAATGTCCAGGACTTCGTATAACCCCATATATCAGTACCTCCCTATATTCGATATTTTGACGATTTTAGGTACGATATTCACCGGAGTTATTTCAAATTTTGTATTTAAAATTCCTAATGGGTGCCTCAGCCTGTGACAGAAAAATTTCTACGCAGGTCAAGGTCTTCGTATAGCACCGATATAACGATACCTCCCTATATTCGTTTTTTAAGACTTTAGTAGAATTTTTAACGTATTCTATTTACTTATTTATTTATTTATTTTTTTTAATATTTCCAAATTCGTTCCAAATGGTGGAGGCTATTCGGCCCGACCGACTTTTTACTTGTTCATTTTCAGTTGTTTATCTTCTATTAATAACTTTTTCCACTTTTTATAACCAACACCACATAGTGGTAAGGGTATTATGTCTGTGTGCATTTGTTTGTAACATGCGAAGGAGGCGAGATACACCCACAGTTACTTTTGAGGATCTTCACAAAATCACTTTCTGAGTCGATTTATGCATGTCACTCCGTATGTCCGTCCGTCCGTCTGTCCATTTATTTTTCTGCAGGTCGCATTTATTATCCGATTGAGCTGAAATTTTCCAAACAATATTTGTTTGGCCCAGGGACGAACCCTATTGAAATTGGTGAGAATCGATTCAAATTTAGATATAGTTTCCATATATATCTTCAACCGATTTTGGGTTAATTGTCACCAAAATGGCCAATATCAGTCCAAATGGCCTGAAGAAAAGAAAGTATATTAAATTTGGTGAAAATCGGTTCAGATATAGCTATAGCTTCCATTTATATTTTTCATCCGATTTGTTGTTTAAGTACCTCACATTCGTAATATGCATTCGACAACAATAGTATTTTATACCACAGATATCTTATAGAGCTCGCAAATACCTTTGCCAAATTTTACCGAGATCGGCTAAAATTTGAATAGCTCCCATATATATCTTCGAGGTTAATTGTGCAACAAATAGCCAATATCAGCCCAAATGACCTGAATTTTGGCATATCAGACCTAATTCAGTCTAAAAGCAAGTACATTAAATTTGGTAAAATTGGTTCAGATATAGCTATAGCTCTCATAGAACAGTGTGGCTTGTTTGTTCGGGATACCGTAGTATTTTGTTGTTGCAAAATGGTCTGGCTTTATCCCTTTATTGTTGTTTTTATAAAAACAACGTTTGTTTATTAGTGGAGAACGGTGGTAATGTTTACCAGGGGGTAAGGCAGGGAATACCTAGGTTTCGGAAAGAGCCACCAATCCTCATCAGTTCCCTTGTTTTTGTCTGGGATATTCTCCCCAGAAGTTATTTTAAAAATAACTTCTATGACAAAAAACATTTTTTTTTTACCCAAGTGACGAGATCGTAAGCTCAATAGAAGAGGAACCAAAGAATTAAATAAAACTAAAATTCTCTTGGAAAGTCTTCTAAATCTTACAACCGCTCTCATATATATGTTTAATCCGATTTGGGGTTTTAAGTCCCTCACATGTGAAATATGCATCAGATACAGATTAGACATACATTTGCCAAATTTGGTGAAAATTGGTTCAGACATAGCTATAGCTCCCATATATATATGTTTCATCTGATTTGACATACATCTGCCAAATTTTATCAAGATCGGTTCAGATTTGGATATAGCTCCAACATAAATATTCAACCGATATCCGACCGAATTCAGTCTAAAAGCAAGTACATTAAATTTGGTGAAAATCGGTTCAGATATAGCTATAGCTCCCATATATATTTTTCATCCAATTTGGTATTTAAATACTTCACATTCGAAATATGTATTCGACAACAATGGTATTTGATACCAGGGGGTGGATTCTTGTTCTATGAAAATTTGAAATGAAAAATATTTTCTTAATAAAATTTTGTATTTCACATTTCTTTCTATTAAAACAGCAACATCAGGAGCAATGGTTCGAAAAGTAAAAAAGCGACTTGATCGAAACCCGGGTCGCAGTGGCGGAAAAGTGGCTCGTGAGCTGAACATATCGCAAGATTCCATTCGGCAAATATTGAAAATGAGCTCGAATTAAAACAATTGAAATTCCAAAAAACACCGCAACAGAAAGAAAATAGACTCAAAAGAGCTAAAGAGTTGCTTCGCTTGACCGAAAGTGGTGAACTGGCGAATTTGGTTTTCTCCGTCTTCGATGAGAAAACATTCGTTGTCCAGCAGTTTGTAAACAAACAAAATTATCGTGTTCACTTGCTAAAAAGGTCAGCCATGGTGATGCCGTGGGCCGCCTTCAGAATAAATGCCGAATATTATCGTGAAAATATTCTGGAGGGTTTTTGGTCGCAGACTTTGGACATTCCAACAGGACTCAGCACCACCGCATTCAGCACGCGCCACCCAAAAATGGTTACAAAATGAGCTGCCTAGCTTCATTTCCAGCGCACAATGGCCACCAAAATCTCCGGACACCAATCCGTTGGACTATTGTATCTGGAATATTTTGGAAAGCAAGATTGGCACTAAAAATACCAAAGTGTCAATCACCTCAAGCAAGCACTTGACCGGAAATGGGCCAAAATACCGCAGAGCAACATTCGGGCAGCGTGTGATGGTTTTATTGACCGTTTGAAGGCCATAATTCGTGCCAAAGGTGACCAATTCGAACAAATCTAAACTTATTCTAAAATTTGATGCTATTTCCGATATTTTTTCTTTCATTCAATAAAATTTTAAAAAAAATTTAAAAATTATGGCGTTTGTCTTTGCTGCAGTTTTTTTTATCTCGCCCTGTATTTTCGACTTTTTGACCATGAAAATGAAGTTGTTTGTAAGTTATATATTTAAACCCGCTACAGGTCTATATATAAAAAATCCTTGTATTGGTCATTACCGAATAAAATTGTAAGTATTTTTTTATTTTGTTGCAATTTTATGACATAAAAATTAATCTCTATTTCAAAGAAGCACTAATAACAATTCTAGCAGCTACAGACAATAATTGGAAATTACATTTCCGCATAAAAGGCCATTGAGATTCATTCATCGAAACATTAAAACACACCAACACACATTTAAGCACCACCAATTAAGGCACACAAGGCACGCTTATAATCGCCAGATGTTTCGGACTAGAAATGCAAAATATTTAAATTAAAATATATATTCAAAGGAAGTATTCAACTCTTCATTTACATCAATAGCGCTCACAAGTGTCCGATTATAGATGCGTTCAAATTCGTCCTTAATATTTATCAAATCGATTTCAGAACGTGAAACAATAATGCGTATTAAAGTTTGATCCTCAGTTCCAGCTCCGGACATGGCATTGTTGAGTCGACTTGCAAAGAAGGCCGCTGGAGATTGGACACATTCAACTGAAAATGAGGGAAAATGTTTTGAAATGAGTAATCAATTCATAAAAAAAAATGGAACAGACAATTTGCAAATATTTGTAAGGACCGGGAAAGGTCGTTCTAATTATTAATACTAGTGCAAAAGTGCATCTGCACACAGTTCTACTGTAAATTAACAAAATTTTGTGATTTCATTAAATTCAAATATTAATTCTTAATATTTTCCATCCCGACTCACCAACAGCCATCATGGCTTCATGCATTTCACCACTCATTTCATGTTTGATAGCCTGTTCCAATGTTTGTCCCGACAACTCTTTATATTCCTCAAATACCAAACGTAACTGGGCGAAGCTGTCATGGGCCAAAATGCGATTGAATACCTCTTCATCGGTACCCAATTTGGCTTCACCAGCACTATACAACTGTTCAGCTTGCTCCTTAGCTTTTTCGGGATCAACAGTACCCACTGGATCTCGCACACCCGTTATAATCAAGGTCAGCAGACGGCGAAAATGCCCATCTGTTTCACTGCATAGCTGTTCGGCCAATGGACGATCATACATATCCTCGTAACATTTAACAATTTCCGACATTTCTTCATTGGATTTTGTGCAGAGTATTTCAACGAGGGTGCTTTCATCGGTTCCCATGCAAGCCATGGCTTCATGTAATTGCTTACATAAGTATTCAACTGGCGGCGTCATTAGGGCAATAATGACATCCTCAAGTTTTCCACCCAACTCACTTTTCAAATCCTCAATCAAATCACGTCCGTATTCACGTAAAAATTGTTCTTTGATTAGCTGGCGTTGGGCATTGGTGCGAGCTGTGAGAATATCAAGAATTTCCTCTTCATTGGTGCCCAAACCCTTCATTGCCTCACGCAATGTAGCGGCATCGGTCTCGGCATCAAAAGGATTGGCTGGAAGCACCGAGGGAGTTGGCTAAAAGAAAATTAAAATTGAAAACATTTCCGGTAAAAAACAATATCTTTTAATTCACTCTCGCAACTTACTGTATAATCCATGACTCAGAATAAGTTATTTTAATTAATTAAATGAATGACGTCGTCCAGTACAGAGAACAGTGCTTTCCTTTTTTGTAGACTTTTTGCGACGCCCCTTTAAATTTCTTCCGTTGTATACGTTTGTGTTTTATTAAAGATAGTAGCTGCACTTCTAATCCGCACTTACTTCCGAATTACCAGTCTGTTGTCTGTCTACAATGCAACTAACGAAAAGAGCAGAAATTATTTATTCAGAGATTTTTCGTCGTTTGCAATTTCTGTGGCTACCATATCGTTTGGATTTTAGTGAAGGAATGAATGCCGTTAAAATTTGAAAATAGATTTCATATAATGCTTCAGCATTGATATAGAGTCCAATTTTTCATCAAAATTCTGTAACTCTTGAAAGACTTTTATTCGCTAAATATTTTATAAAAATAAAAAGCTGTTATTATATCGCAAAGTTTAAAAAAAATATTCAAAAGTTTGACTTTGATCTAAAAATATATATTTTTTTTAATTTTGCAATATAATGAGAATTATTCATAACACTGTGCAACACAAAAAACAGATAAAGGAAATATTTCACAACTTTAATTGTCATTAAATTCTACTATACCTACTGGAAGATGTCAAAATTCTAAATCTTATCTAAACGCCTGGAAAACATATAAAATCTTTTAGGGTTCAAGTACTTTGTGTGAATTTATGTGAAAATCTCCTCAAAGCTTAACTTTAGAAGGAAGACGTCAAAGACAAAATTAATCCTCATTAAATTTCACTATTAGTCACCAAAGAAAAGAAATCTCCATTTCCATTGCATATCAAAAAAATATTAGCATCAATGTTGGCAGAAAACTCGAAAATATTTTGGCCAACATTGTTCAAAGCTCTATATACAATTTTGGGAAATATATTGCTATACTCCAGAACCTGCAATGTTTTCATACCCTTCATCACATAGTGGTAAGCGTATTATGACTTTGTGCATTTGTTTGTATCATGGAGAAGGAAGCGAGATATATTCTTGTGAACAAAATTCAGGTCGCATTTATTATCCGATTAAGATGAAATTTTCGAAACAACATTTGTTTGGTCCAAGGAGAATCCTATTGAAATTGGTGATAATTGGATCAGTTTTAACATTTAACTTCTGAGGTGGTGGTAAATTTTACCTTCCCTTCACATTTTCTTGAAATTCTCTATTCTATTACAATGAATAAAAATTTTGTTTACATAAAAAAATGTTTTTTTTTACTTATTGTAATTTAAAATATACAAGCTTACTTTTAAAAAACAAATTATTATCAAATAAAATTTTTAACAAAGTTTTTTTCTGTAATATTTAGAGGGGTAAAATTTATCACCACGTTATAAAATATGTCACCTCAGAAGTTAAAGGTTAAATATAGCTCCTATATATCTTCAACCGATTCTGGTTAATTGTGCACCAAATGTCCAACATCAGTGAAATTTGGTGAAAAGCGGTTCAGATATAGCTATACCTCTCATACACATGTTTCATCCGCTGTGGTATTTAAGTCCCTCACATTCGTAATATGCATTCTAAATAATGATGTTTGGTACAAGATATCAAATACAGCCCAAAAATACCTCTGCCAAATATGATCAAGATCGATTCAGATTTGGATATATCTCCCATATATATGTTCAACCGATTTCGTGTTAATTGTGCACCAAATAGCCAATATCTGTCCAAATGACCTGAACTTTGTTACATCCGACCTGATTCAGTCTGGAAGCAAGTACATCCATTTTGGAAAAAAATTAGTTCAGATATAGCAATAGCTCCCATACATATGTTTCATCCGCTTTGGTGTTTAAGTCCCTCACATTCGTAATATGCACCCCACAAGAATGATGTTTGGTATTAGATATCAGATACAGCCCAGAAATACCTCTGCTAAGTTCTATAAAGATCGGTTCAGATTTGGTTATAACTCCCATATATATTTTCAACAGATTTCGGGTTAATTGTGCACCAAATGGCCAATACCAGTCTAAATGACCTAAATTTTGGCACATCCGACCGCATTCAGTCTAGAAGAAAGTACATCGAATTTGGTGAAAATCTGTTCAGATATAGCTATAGCTCCCGTATATATGTTTCATCCAATTTGGTGTTAAAGTCCCCCACATGCGTAATATGCACTCCAGAACAATGATATTTGATAGCGGGAATCAGATACTGTTCGAAAATACCACTGCCAAATTTTGTCGAGATATGCTCAGATTTTTATATAGCTTCGATATACATCTTCATCCGATTTTACGGATATTGCTCCCCATATATTCAACCGAATTTTACCATTTGGTGAATCTCTATTGCTGCAATAAATAAATATAAACTTTTTTGTTACGGGAGCTCCAGTATATACGCTTAGTGGTGTAAGGTATCATATAGTCGACCCCGCTCGACTTTTGAACTTTCCTTACTGGTTTCGATATCATAAAGGGAAAATCGGTTATCGTAGTAAAGCAATTTACATTTTTGCAGTTCTGGCACACATCATATATCAACATATTTGATTTTTCTTTTCTATAAAAGGTTTAAATATTGGGATCCCTTTTACTCGTTCAAAGTAATATAAAGCCCTACTGTTAAAACTTCATACTTCTACCGCTTACAATATAAAACACATTATTGTCCAACTTTCAATAAAAAAAATATATATTGAATAATTTAACATAAAAAAGTAACATCTATTTTCAAGAAGCTCGAGCTCTAAAAAACAATTACAGCTGCTGGAGACAACAATTCGAAATTAAATTTCCAAATAAAAGGCCATTGAGATTCGTTCATCGAAACATTAACACACCAAACAGAACACAAATTTAGGCATCACCAATTAAGGCACACAGGGCACGCTCATAATCACCAGAAGTTTCCGACTAGAAATACAAAATAGCAAAATTAAATGAATTAATTACAAAAAAATATTTATCTTCTTTAAGTTACCTTGATAGCACTGACAAGTGTGCGATTGTAGATACGTTCAAATTCATCTTTAATATTTATCAAATCAATTTCAGAACGTGAAACAATAATGCGTATTAAAGTTTGATCCTCGGTGCCAGCTCCGGACATGGCATTGTATAGACGATTTGCAAAGAAGGCAGCTGGGGATTGAACACATTCAACTGAAATGGAAAGAAAAAATTGTTAAATTATAGCAAAATGGAAAAAATATAGTTTTGTTCCACAACTGCAAGAATATAAAGCTTTTTACCACGACAGCCGATTTTCCCTTTATGTTATCGAAAAAGTTTGCAAAATTTGCAGGTTCTGGGACAGAGCATAAGTTATCAAACAGTTCTTCAGTAGTCTACAATGCTCAGTTTAAGATAAATATATTTAAAATTGTTTCTAAAAACCCTCTTGGATATGGGTTGGGCCAAAGCTCAACTATTGCTCTGTTCCAGGACCTGCAAGAATCTACTAGTTGTACAATTTTTTTCGATGTCATAAACGGAATTTGGTTATCCTAGTAAAAAATTGAATATTCTTGTATTTTTGGAATAGGCCATATATCATTTTCAATTTTAGATCTTACTACATTCTAGGTAAATCACATCATGAACTTTAACCACAATTCAGCTATGCAATTGGAAATATTGTTTTCTATTAGAATTTCATCAATTCTCTTTCTGAACTCTAAGCTTTCTCATTCATCATTTTTTTCAGAAAAACACTCACCAATTGCCATCATGGCTTCATGCATTTCACCACTCATTTCATGTTTGATAGCCTGTTCCAATGTTTGTCCCGACAGCTCTTTATATTCCTCAAACACCAAACGCAATTGGGCAAAGCTACCATGAGCCAAAATACGATTGAATACCTCTTCATCGGTACCCAATTTGGCTTCGCCAGCATTATACAACTGTTCAGCCTGTTCCTTGGCCTTTTCGGGATCAACAGTACCCACTGGATCACGCACACCTGTAATAATCAAGGTCAACAAACGGCGAAAATGTCCATCTGTTTCACTGCATAACTGTTCGGCCAAGGGACGATCATACATATCCTCGTAACATTTTACGATTTCCGACATTTCTTCATTCGATTTTGTGCAGAGGATTTCAACGAGCGTACTTTCATCGGTTCCCATACCAGCCATGGCTTTATGTAATTGTTTGCACAAATATTCAATTGGAGGCATCATGAGGGCAATGATGACATCCTCAAATTTGCCACCCAGTTCACTTTTCAAATCATCAATCAAATCACGTCCGTATTCTCGCAAAAATTGTTCTTTGATTAGCTGGCGTTGGGCATTGGTGCGTGCTGTGAGAATACCAAGAATTTCTTCTTCATTGGTGCCCAAACCTTTCATGGCGCCACGTAATACAGCGGCATCGGCCTCGGCATCAAAAGGATTGGCTGGAACAACTGAGGGCTTTGGCTGAAATCAAATTGAAAATATTTAATTAAAAAAAATTCTCCTAGTATTGCACTTTCAGAACTTACTGTATAGTCCATGATTCACAATATTCTTTCTTTTACTTGAATGAATTAATTACGCTTAAGTGACGTCGTACTACTACGTACTCGAACTATAAATAATTGTACTTTCTTTTTTGTATTGTCTTTTTAATGTACCGCCCCTCTAAATTCCATAGCTTTAATATGTAGGTATGTGCTCCGCAGTTGTGTTGTTTGTCGAATACGCGCTACTGCTTCCGAGTTACCAGTTTGTTGTCTGTCTAGAATACAACTAACTAAAACAGAAAGAGAGTACAATTAACAAAAGCAAAAATGATTAATAAATTTTCCAGAGATTTGTTTTGCTCGTTCACTTCGTATGTAATTTGTGTCGGTACCATACTGATGGAATTCTTATGCGGGACGGGCTGGCATCGCATCAGCCGTTAATATTCGAAATTGGTAATTTCCAACTTTAAAATAAAAATACGAATGAAATTGTAATTCTTTTATGTTTTCAGGTTTTCAAATCTTCAAGATTGGAGGCTTTAGTATTAAGAATGAAGTAAAAAAGAAAGAAAGAATTAAAATTAATATAGGCTCTGTTCCAGAACTTGCAAGAATCTACTAGTTTTGCATTTTTCCGATATCATTAAGTAAAAATCGCGGATAAGGGAATTTTGTTGATCTCTTATAAAGCGATAGGTCGGTCTGTGAATACAAGTGCAACGCATTGGAAAAGTGGTAAGACCTGTCAGAATACCGCACTGAGAACTGCTACAGGGTGTCTCATCATGACTCAACGGACCATTTACATGAGCAGACAAAGGTTCTTTCATAACGTCAGCATAATCATAAGCTTTCGTTGCAATACCTATTTGGGTGTTGCCGTGTGAGTCATCCTAACCGTGCGAGTCATTTTAACTATGATGGACAGCACTCTCTCACACAGGCGTGTCGGGAATGGAGTTGTATGATCTAAAGAGAGAGAGAGGGAGAGAGAACCCAGATAGGTTATCTAGATCAGAAAACCTATCAGGAGGTATGAATAGCATTCATACTGATGCAGTCGCCGATGTAGTTAACCATTGGTGATACCATTACGAATGCCATCTTCGGAGTCCACCCACAGAATCTATTGCACCCGAAGAACATCGGCTGCCTAGACAAACCTTTATAGTTTTGGCGCAACTACGTTCAGAATGGTGTAGCCGTCTCAATTCGTATTGGGCTCGAATTGATGAAGATGTGCGAAACACCACAAGGTGGCCAGGGAATTATGTCTTTGTGCATTTGGTTGTATCAGGCAAAAGGTAACGAGATAGACCCATAGTTCCTTTTGATGATCTGCATAGAATCACATTCTGAGTCGATTTATGCATGTCCGTCCGCCCGTCTGTCCATGTATTTTTGTGAACAAAGTACAGTTCGCATTTATGAAATTTTGCACAAATCATTTGTTTGGCTCAAGGACGAACCCTATTGAAATCGGAGATAATCGGTAAAAATTTAGATATAGCTCCCATATATATCTTCGTCCGATTTGCTTTTTATAGTGCACCAAACGTGTAATATCAACCCGAATAGTATGGAATTTTGCACATACAACCAAATTAGGCCTGAAAATATGTATGCAAAATTTCATCGAAATCGGTTCAGATATAGCTATAGCTCCAATATATATTGTTCATCCGATTTGTTATTTTAGTCCTCCGCAGCCGTAATATGCATTCTGTAACAAAAATATTTGGGGCAATATATCAAATACAGCTCAGAAATATCTTTGATAAATTTTATCGAGATCGGTTCGGATTTGGAAATATTTCCCATATATATCGTCCGATTTACTTTTTATTGTGCACCAAACGTCTAATATTTGCCCAAATGGGATGAAATTTGGCACTTACGACCGAATTGAGTGTAGAAGCTAGTATGTCAAATTTGGTGAAGATGGGTTCAGATATAGCTATAGCTCCCACATATATTGTTCATCTGATTTGTTATATTTGTTACCCACAGCCGTAATATGCACTCCGTAACAACGATATTCAGGGAAATATATGAAATACAACTCATAAATATCTTTGCCAAATTTTATCAAGATCGGTTCAGATTTGGATATAGCTCCCATATATATCAAATGGGCAATACAAGTCCGAATTTAAAAGATACAAATGCTTTGACATATTTAGTCTTTTGAACTTTAAAATATAGTTATAATCATAGCGTGTATGATTAAATTCCCCCATAAAAACTTTTAATTGTTATGTGGAGCTCTACTAAATTAGCAAAGTGGTGTAGGGTATCATAAAATCGGTCCTCCCGACTTTAAGACTTTCTTACTGGTCAATGTTTTAAAAATCTTCAAACTGCCCATGTTTTTCCAACATTTTTTTTCAGATTCCAATATGAAGATAATACATCATTCGAAGCCGGAGCCATTTGCAGTTTACTACTTAACAATAAGCATGAACACTGCTAAAAGAGATTTGTATTATCGTGTGAAACTTGAGTAAAGGTGAGAATACTTTGTCTGGAATCTTTATAAATAAACAAAAAAGTTTTAGGTAAACATAGTTTAATTTCAGCACGTAATCTATATTTTTTCACCCTACGAACCTTTGTTATTTTACGAAGAAGCCATCCGATGACTTAAACCAGGCAAAAAAGCGTTTTATGTATCCCCACCTTAAGAATTAACAGCTGGCAGCTCGCACTCAAACCATTAAATAAAACTGCCAGTATTTAATAATTTAACATAAAAATGATCTCTATTTTAAGGATTTTTAAGTTTTACTAGACAACTATAGCTGCTAAAGACACGAATTGGGAATTTTCATTATAAAAAGCCAGCATTATCTACCACCGAAAATATAAAACATCAACAGTAATTTAGGCACCGCCAATCAAAGCACACAAGGCACGCTTGTAATCGCCAGATGTTTCGGACTAGAAATACAACATATTAAAATTATTTGATAATTTTTTAAACAAATTACCCAACTCTTTTGTTACCTTTATAGCACTAACAAGAGTGCGATTGTAGATTCGTTCAAATTCATCTTTAATATTTAGCAAATCGATTTCAGAACGTGAAACAATAATACGTATTAGAGTTGTATCCTCGGTGCCAGCTCCGGACATGGCATTGTATAGACGATTTGCAAAGAAGGCAGCTGGGGATTGAACACATTCCACTGAAATGGAGAAAAAAATCGTTAAACTATAGCAAAATGAAAAAAAAAATATTGATTTGTTCCAGAACTGCAAGAATATAAAACTTTTTTTACTAGGATAACCGATTTTCCCATTATGGTATTGACAAAAGTTGCAGAACTAGTAGATAATTGCAGGTTCTGGAACAGAGCATAAGTTAGCAAAAATTTCTTCAATTGATTGGAATGCTCAGCCTAAGATAAATATGTTTTGAATAGTGTCTAAGAACTTTAGTGGATAGTCGTTGCACCAAAATTCAACTATTGCTCTGTTCCAGGACCTGCAAGAATATCGTACAGGAAAAATTGGTTGTCATAGTAAAAATATTTTACATTATTGTAGTTTTGGAACAGGCCTTATATCATTTTCAATTTTAGATCCTACTACATTCTAGTTAAATCACATCATGAACTTCAACCATAATTCAGCTATGCAATTGAAAATATTGTTTTTTATTAGAATTACATCAATTCTCTTTATGAACTTTGAGTTTTCTCATTCATCTATATTTTCAGAAAAACACTCACCAATTGCCATCATGGCTTCATGCATTTCACCACTCATTTCATGCTTAATTGCCTGTTCCAATGTCTGACCCGACAACTCTTTGTATTCATCAAACACCAAACGCAGCTGGGCAAAGCTACCATGGGCCAAAATACGATTGAACACCTCTTCATCCGTGCCCAATTTAGCTTCACCAGCATTATACAATTGTTCAGCTTGTTCCTTGGCCTTTTCGGGATCTACAGTACCCACTGGATCGCGCACACCCGTTATAATCAATGTCAACAAACGGCGAAAATGGCCACTAGTTTCACTGCACAAATGTTCGGCCAATGGACGATCATACATATCCTCGTAACATTTCACAATTTCCGACATTTCTTCATTCGATTTTGTACAGAGTATTTCAACGAGAGAACTTTCATCGGTTCCCATGCCAGCCATTGCCTTATGTAATTGTTTGCATAAATATTCAACTGGAGGCATCATCAGGGCAATAATGACATCCTCAAATTTTCCACCCAGTTCACTTTTCAAATCATCGATCAAATCTCGACCATATTCACGTAGAAATTGTTCTTTTATCTGCTGACGTTGGGCATTGGAACGGGCTGTGAGAATGTCAATAATGGCCTGTTCATCAGTGCCAAAACCTTTCATTGCGCCACGCAAAGCAGCGGCATCGGCTTCGGCATCAAAAGGATTGGCTGGAACCACAGAGGGAGTAGGCTAAAGATAAATAAAATATTTAAGTAATTTTCAATTTTTTCTCTTTCCGTACTTACTGTGTAATCCATGATTGAAAATATTTCTTCTTAATAAATTAATTATGCTTGAGTGACGTTGTACTACGTACTCGAACTATAAACAAAGTGTACTTTCTTTTTTCTCGTCTTCTTTTTTTATGACGCCCCTATAAATTCTTTGGTTTGTATACGTGTGTGTTTAATTGTTATGCTTGCTACACTTCGAACCCGCTGCTACTTCCGAATCGCCAGTTTGTTGTCTGTCAACAACAATACAACTAACTAAAAAAGAGCACGATTGGCAGAAAAAAAAAGAATAATTATATTTTCCAGAGATTTGTTTTGTTTGTTTCTTCGTTTGAAATTTGTGTTGGTACCATACCGGTGGAATTTTTTATACGGGATTGGCATCACACAAACCCGTTAATATTTGAAAATTTATATTATTTCATATTTTGTTCCAAAACCTGCAAGAATTTCCAAGTTTTGCAAATTTCTTCGATATCATAAAGGGAGAATCGGTTATCGTAGTAAAAATTTCTTGCAGTTCTGGAACAGACCATTAGTTTTCCTCTCCAAATTTCATGGATTAATGCCATGATGATGTTGAATAAATATAGATGGCCAAATTAATATATAAATACATTAAGAATTTGAAAGGTATATCCATTGATACAAAGAAGTGCTATTATAGTTGGATAATTCCAATCCGGAAATCCAGAAACAACAATGAAAGATGTCTTTATTTTTGAAAGCATACAAATTCTTGAAGCGCTTAATATTTTGAATCAATTATGAATAACTGACCACAAATTGTATTTGCACTTTATTGAGAGAAGTTCTGAAATCGGAAATTATTTTGCAAAAATGTATTCCAATCCGAAAGCGAACAATTTTTAGTTTCTATGCTATGATAAAATAAAAACCAGTAAAGAAAGTCTAAAAGTCGGGCGGGCCGAATTTATGATACCCTACACTCCTTTGCATATTTAGAAGAGCTTCACATACCAAATCGGATGAACAATATATAAGGGAGCTACGGTTATATCTGAATCGATTTTCACCAAACTTGCCATACTTGTTTCTGCACTAGTGCCAAATTCCATCCCATTTGGGCAAATATTATACGATTGGTGCACAATAAAAGACAAATCGAACGAAGATTTATATGGGAGCTATATCCAGAACTGAACCGATCTCGATAAAGCTGTATTTGATATATTTCAACAAATATAGTTGTTACAGAGTGCATATTCCGGCTGCGGAGGACAAAATTATCAAATCGGATAAACAATATAAATGGGGGGTATGGATATATCTGAACCGATTTCGATAAAATTTTGCATATATATTTCCAGGTTTAATTTGATCGTATATTCAGAATTCCATTCTATTTGGGCTTATATTACACGTTTGGTGCACAATAAAAGGCAAAACGGATGAAGAGATATATGAGAGCTATATCTAAATTTTGATCGATTATCTCCAATTTCAATAGAGTTCGTACTAGAGTCATACAAGTGACTTGTGCAATTTTTCATCTGAACTGGGCAATAAATACGACCTGTACTATGTTTACAAAAAATATATGGACAAACGGACTGACGGACATGCATAAATCGAGTCAGAATGTGATTGTATGCAGATCATTAAAAGGAACTAAACTAAATTTGCAAATGGTTTAAAATTATCTCCAAATTACTATCAATTCAGGTACACCTTGGTAAATAAGAAATTCAAACATCCTCAAGGATACAACATACTTACCCTTAAAGAGGATCCTTGTACCTAAATGATCTGGCCCACCAAATCCCTTTTTCTAACATAGAAACCGGTTAATATTTAGTCCTACTTTTTATTCTCAGTCCTTGCATGGACATGGCAACGCTTTCCATCATCAATTGCTATTATTTTACAATTTTAATTCTCATAAATGGAAGACGGTTTGACATGAAATCCATAAGACTATGGTTGTAGTCCGGAAAATTATTTAATATAACTGTAAACAATTTAAAAAATATCAGTCGGTTTTGCCGAAAGATGTATAACCTTAGCCAATGTTCGTTTCATTAAATATATTTTGACTTTTGTTATTATTATTCATTATGTTGGGCCTCTATGGAGTGGGTTCCGAAAAAGAGAACCAATATTCTCCATTTCGTATCAGACCTAAATAAATATGATATAAATCTTGCGATGTGTCAGGTTTGGACTACGTATAAAATATATACAAGTTTGAATGGAATCGGATTTTAATTTCGCGTTTTATGAGCTTCATGGGTATTCAAAACCTTAACGCTTTGTGGGGGAGTGGGCCAATATATCCCATTTTCACACCAGACCTTGGGTTAATAAAAATCAGATTTTATAAGAGTGATAATTATTTAAAATTTTGACCCTTTGTGGGAGAGGTACTTGATGGAGTGGACCGATATTGTCCATTTTTGCGCCTGACCTAGCACTCACGCAAACATAAGGATTTGCAACGTTGGAGCAAAATCGTATTATCGTGTCTGTTTCTGTGCAGAAAATATTTTATAGAAAATGTTATGAAAGACTTATATTTATTCAAAATTTCGACCCTTTGTTTGGGAGGTACTTGATGGAGTGGATCGATATTGTCAATTTTCGCACCTGACCTAGCACTTATTCAAAAATTAGGATTCGTAAAGTTGGAGCAAAATCGGATTATCCTTCTCTTTCTGTGCAGAAAATATTTTATTGAAAATTTCGACCTTTTGTGGGTGCGGTACCAGAAAGAGTGGACCAATATTGTCCATCTCCGAACTCGATCTAAGTTTGATAATAATATTACGATGTACCAAGTTTGGACCAAATCGGATACTCCTTTGAGAATATCGTGCGCACCAGCCAGCCCGACAAACAAACAGACGGACGGACGGACATCGCTAGATCAACTCCAAATGTCCTAAAACGAATTTGGTCAAAAGAGACCTAGAGTTTAAAACCGTTATTTCAACTAGGCACGCTTTGACCGTATCAAATGCTATATACCCTCTGTAGCCATATGGCTGAGGGTATAAATATCAATATTATTGTATCCGTAGATTATTCTTGTTGTCCACTAATTACTTGGAAGTCTCAATTATTTATAAACTTAAAAAGTATACATCCATAACTTGAAGAAAAAATGGACATTATAGTGTTGTTTGTCAACCACCTATAAAAATTATCGTATTTAAACTATGAAAACTAATTGTTATTTTCATTCACCTATATGAAAGATACAATATATTAAAAGAAGTGTAGTCTCTAGACCTGTGGTATTACTTCACAATTTTCTTTATCCGCATTCTTCTTTTTGACTCAACGTTTCCGTGTAAACAGTATTTATAGTAATTACAAATTACAAATTTTATTATTGATGATTTTTATCATAAGGCGTCTATTTCCCCTCTGCTAGGATTTGATACATTACCTCTAGAGAAATTATATGCTCAGGTTCCAGACTTTTTAAAAAAAACCTTCAAAATTCAAAGTAGTATAACTTTTGGTGATATGCATTTTGTACGAGGCACTACATTTATTATGTGCTGAAACAGCATAAAATATAACACAGAGATATATAGGATGATTACATAGCGACAAATAACACAACATTTTTTAATACTTGTATGAATGAATAAAGCTGCTCTACACAAAAATTAAGATTGTTTTTAAATTTTGAGCCGTCCTACATGAAAAGGGATTTGGCCAAAGAGATTCGTTGTTGTTTCAATTTTAGAGTATCTTTAGGCACCACCAATCAGAGCACACAGGGCACGTTTATAATCACCCGATGTTTCAGACTGTAAATAGAACAACAGGTCATTATTAAAATTATAATTGGAATAGAAAATATCAACTCAAATACATACCTTTACAGCACTGACCAGAGTGCGATTGTAAATACGTTCAAATTCTTCTTTGATATTACCCAAATCAATTTCAGAACGTGACACAATAATGCGTATTAGGGTAGTATCATCTGTGCCAAGACCATCCATTGCTTTGAACAGGCGATTGGCAAAAAAGGCGGGTGGAGATTGTACACATTCGACTGAAATAGAGAAAGAAAAATTGAAATTTTAATAATTTACCAAATATTGGATTTATTTCGAAAATAAAGTTTATATCCCAATCGACGACTAATTACGTGATTATTAGATGAAGAATTACTTAAAAATATCAAATATCAAAAAAGCGTTTGAATCGGCTGGGTCCTGTCGTTCATGAAAGTATGTAGTTCCGAGTCAGTGTATGCTAATTAAGAATATATTTATTTTATTTCGAAGCAATGCAAACGAAATGGTCCCTCTTTTGATAGGAAAAGTAAATAAGGATTTTAAAGTAAATATATATGGACTGATGTGGCTTATTTACCACAAACGCCTATTCCTAATATATCTTTTATCCAAAAAAATATGTCTTCTATCTTTAACAGAGGTGCAGGGTATAATAACCCTTCATTGCAAAAATAAACGATTTTACCAAAATACGTTTCCCATTGACATTGTCTTAGTACTTCAATACATGCACAGACAGCGTTCTCTGTTCTACTTACCAATGGCCATCATGGCTTCATGTAATTCTCCACTCATTTCATGTTTAATGGCTTGTTCAATAGTCTCGCCCGACAATTGTTTATATTCTTCAAATACCAAACGCAATTGAGCAAAGCTACCATGAGCCAGAATACGATTGAACACCTCTTCATCGGTACCCAATTTAGCTTCACCAGCATTATAAAGTTGCTCAGCTTGTTCCCGTGCTTTATCCGGATCTACAGTACCCACTGGATCTCTGACACCCGTCACAATCAATGTTAGCAATCTACGAAAGTGACCCGATGTTTCACTGCACATATGCTCGGCCAATGGACGATCGTACATCTCTTCGTAGCACTTTACAATTTCTGCCATTTCCTCATTCGATTTAGTGCAAAGTATTTCCACTAAAGTACTTTCATTGGTACCCATTCCTGCCATGGCTTTATGCAATTGTTTGCACAAATACTGTACAGGTGTCATCATCAGGGCAATGATAACATCTTCGAATTTACCACCCAATTCGCTTTTCAAATCTTCAATCAAATCTCGTCCGTATTCACGCAAGAAATTCTCTTTTATCATTTGGCGCTGGGCGTTTGAGCGGGCAGTTAGAATATCAATGATGGCCTGTTCATCGGTACCGAAACCTTTCATTGCGGTACGCAATGCCACCGTGTCGGCCTCAACATCCAACGGCTCGGCTGGTACAACAGTTGGGATGGGCTAAAGAAAACAAATTTTCGGATGTTTTATTAAACTATTATGTTTGAATACTAAAAAAGTACTTACATCATAATCCATAGTGAAGTATTTCTTGAGAATAAGAGGGAAATAATCTGTGTGATTGATAAGTGTTACGGAATAGACCTGCAATGTTTAGAACCACGTAGAAAATTGTCTCCTTTCGCTGAAACTTCGTTAACTTCCACGCCACCAACGAACTTAGGACACGACACTGCGATACGATACGGAATTAAATATATCGTATTGTATACGATATGGAATCAAAAAATCAAAATAGAAAGGCCGACAACAAAAAGTGTTCCCTAGATCGGAAGATGTGGACTCAAAACAGAAAGGCCGACAAACATAAGTGTCCCCTAGATCGGAAAACATGACCGGCATTCAAGCTGTTTTGTCGAGAATAAGGGTTACCCCATGGTACAATGAATTCAAGGTAGGGCAGAACTACCATATGATTTAAATTTTTTTATTTTTCTGGCTTAATATGTCAACTTCATTTGCTTATGTGTGTGTCCTCTTTTCAAAAATAAAAAATTGTTCAGAAAATATTCAAATTCGGGAGTTTTCAAAATGCGAAAACGAATGCATCGACAAAATCTACAGTTTTTGTCGCGAAATGAACCATATGAGATATATAGAACATGATATTGAAAAGAAATTTCGACCATTCATTCAGTTTTCACGGTTTTAAATTATTTATTCAAAACCAATGCAACAAGTTGTTTGCTTTTTTATTGTTTTGATAGTAATTCTGACATTACAAGCCAAACAGGTAGACCTCTATACTTGCAATTTTTTTCAAAGTTGACCTACCTTCTCTTCATTGTACCATGGGTTACCCTGTTAAAATGAGACAGTTCCTTCTAATTTTAATTCGTTAATGTAGAGAAATAAGAAAATGGACTAAACGGAAAGTCAGGATAAAAATAGGAATTAAAGCAAAGCAAAAGGCTTCAAGAAGATCGAAAAATTCATTTTAAAGGGTTTTAGAGACACAATTGTCTCCCAACAAAACACCTGTTTCTTCAAGCCAGGAACAAGTGTCGAATATCGTTAACACATATTCGACATACATAAAAAAATTGTAAATATATAAAAAAATTGTAAATATTAGAAATTTGTAAATATATAAAAAATAGTTTTTTTTAATATTTAAAAGTTTAAATGAAATATTACTTAAAAATATTAGAAAAGAACGTATATACGTACATAACACTTAAACGATCGAAATGTTAAGTTTACTAGTGAACGCCTAAAAGTATGCAAAAAGTTTGGGCTTTTTATTTGCCTTTGAATTCTATAAGGGTTGCCAATAACTTTCTAAAAGAGTGAGAATGATATGGTTTTCCCATGACACAATAACGGAAGGTGGAATAAAAATAACTACTACATACAATTGTTTTCCTTTGGTGCACCTATTCTGTCAAAATACATACACAGTTTGTTTATGTGTGTGTATTGAATAAATAAGAAACAAATTCATATTATTTCAAATTTAGATGCAATAGAAATGCATAATTTTGGGATAACACAATATTGTCCCTCAATTTTGTGGAATGGACCCAAATTTCCATTCATGTTTTGTGGTTTTCCCCGATATAAGAATTTAAAGAAAAACATTAATATAAACAAAACCATTTTTTTAATGAATAAATATCTATTTGACACAATAAGGTTCCAAAACAGAGTTGAATTTTCTTAGTTACTTTGAAATTGAACAAGCCATAGTTTTTTTCTAAACATTTGAATTAAGAGCATTTATAGCATATTTACATTCTTTATTTGATATGGCCAAAATCTCAGTATCTCTGGCTTCCCGGGGCGTACCCGATAATTGAATATTATCTTTTCCTAAAGTTAGAAAAACGAAACAAAACTGGACTATAAAAAAAGATATAAGAACAGGCCACAAAATAATAAAAATGAGAAAAAAGGAAAATTCCAATCTCAATTCGAGAAGGAAGAAAGGTAGCGCTATTTTTGATAACGCGGCATCTCATCCTCGCGAAGTTGAGTTGAAGAACATAAAGATAATATGATTACCTCCAATGCAACTTCAGTATGCCAGTCTCTAAATAAAGGAATTATCTGATCTTTAAAAGTTCCATATAGTTAACAATTTTAGAATCTCATTCAAAACTGCTTTCGTAAAGCTGGGTATGATAAAGATATTTACGACTCTTTTGAATTTGACGACGAAGATTGCATTCCTTTACTAGACTTATAAATGCTAATTAAAAGTTGTGTTCCAGTACTTTTTTAGTAGTAAAACTAGCCGAAGAGAGAACTGTTCGAAATGTCATTCTCATTTAGGTTTGCTCAAAAAATAAGGGAACGGAAAATTAGCAGAAATGCGATAAAATGTCAAAATTCAAAATTCCAAAAGTAAACAGCCTAAATCGGACTGGTGAAACCTTACTGAAAAGAACGCCAACATTTAAAAAATGAGTATTGAAGACAATAAGTTAAAATTAATAATTTATAATAATAATTAATAATCTGATTCCTCATTCAGCCAGTCCTCTTCACTGCTGGATTCATCCAAAAGTGAATACATTAGTTGCTCCATATTTTCTTTTTTGTTTTTTGCACGACAAATATTAGTTTTTCCTTTAGTTTTCAAGTTGATCATTTTCTTTATTGAAATGTATCAATACATTTTTCAACCTTGTTAGCTCTGCCAATTAAATGTCAAATTTACAATATGAACATTTCTGCTCGGCCAAATTCATGTAGCTAAAACGAGCAGAAATGTGCACCACTCAGCGCAGTTTTTGGAGTACGGGAACGCGTTGTAGCAGAATTTGTGCTAATTAGTACTAATTTGCAGGTTCTGGAACACAACTAAAGTCTGTGAAACGATTCGGCCTGAAGAATATCTCTATGTACATTAATCAACATGTAAATACCGAGAAAATCTAATTTTATTCAAATAATTCATTTGGAAACATCTCGTTGTCAACATTTATATTTTTAAATTTATTGTATACAGGGTGAGATGAAAAAATTGCAACCAACTTCAGACTGCTGTCATTTCTAAGCCACTCGTCCCATAGCTGTTAAAATTATTCCAGTGACAGCTCATTATATTGTTTACAAGCGTGCAAAAGCATTTTGGTGAGAATTTTCCAGAAAAAAATTGTTCGTGATGGAATTCATGCGTGATAGCGTGATTTATCTATATTTGGCTGGAAAACCACATGTGGCTATCGTTAGAGCACTCCAGCATTTAAATGTGAATAAATCTTTTGTGTCTCATGCCATCGCTCGTTACCGTGATACGGAAGAAAACAGCAACATCAGTAGAAATGGTTCGAAAAGTAAAGAAGCGACTCGATCGAAACCCGCGTCGCAGTGGCCGTCGTGAGCTGATCGGGTTTACTTGTCAAAGAGGCCAGCTGAAAATGTGCACCTTCTGTTGGCCACAAGAACTCAAGTGCCGGCCATGCTGATGGTGTGGGCCGCCATAACAGCCGATGCTCGTTCTCCGCTCGTGTTAATCGACCGTGGCATCAGAATAAAGTCCGAATATTCTGGAGGGTGTATTAAAGCCTTGGGCACGCAAATATTTTGGCCGCAGACCTTGGACATTCCAACAGGACTCAGCACCTTCGCAATCAGCATGCGCCAATGGTTACAAAAAGAGTTTCCTCGCTTCATTTCCAGCGCACAATGGTCACGAAAATCTCCGGATACCTATCCGTTGGACTATTGTGTCTGAAGTATTTTGGAAAGCAAGGTTGGCACTAAAAAGTACCAAAGTGTCGATTAACTCAAGTAAGCGCTTGCCAAAATACCGCAGAGCAACATTCGGGCAGCGTGTGACGGTTTCATTGGCCGTTTGAAGGCCATAATTCGTGCCAAAGGTGACCAATTCGAATAAATCTAAACTTATTCTAAAATTAAATGCTATTTCCGACATTTTTTGCTTTCATTCAATAAAATTTAAAAAAATGTAAAAATGATGGCGTTTGACTTTGTTGCAGTTTTTTTATCTCACCCTGTACAGAAAACAGTGATAGAAATCTTTTTTTCTATTTAGTGAAATTGGGCAAGGTAAATTACAGAGAATGCAGAGATGCATATTATTATTTGAAGTGACTTTATCTTCTTAATTTTACCAAGTTCTGAACATTTCAAATTTCTTTATTTTAGGTTATTTGTCCATAAAATATTTCAAAACGCCGATACACGTGTCTTCTATGTTTAGCTCTACTTTCATGAAATTATTTTTTGTGTTTCACAGGGTAGTAATAGAAAATATAAATATTTAAAAATAATAAATATTCGTATAATTCGTAACACATTTATGAATATGTCGTTTGAGACCCACCGTGCAACTGTTAACTCCAACTGATGAAAGATAAATCGAACTGTTAAATCTACAGTAGTTCCGCTCTGTTAATGTAAGAGACTTAACATAATCCCTCCATTATGACACAATCACGAATTTCTTGTCTTATTTCCGGTCACACACAGACAAAAACAATTTAAATAATTAACAACAAACCTAAGAGCAGGGTGGAATGGCAGATTGTTTAACAAATCATTTCGAAAGAATATTTGCATTAATCTTTACTTTGAATGTCTGTGGTTGTCAAAAACAAAATCCACAAAACTGCTGGCGAGGCAAATATTTTGTAAACAAACCATTTTTGTTTACGAATGAAGGCACGAAAGACAAACGATAATAACATATTCAGCAGTGGCTTAATTATTCGTTGTTAATTTCGAGTACCCAATTGCATGTGGTGAGTAACCACCATATGATGTGTGTGAGTAACAGAGCAAGTGAGATAGGGAAGAGAGAGAGTAAATTTTACAATGAGAGCCTTGCAGAAGAAGAGTCAGTCAGCCAGCCAGAATGTTGAATGAGAATATAAAACAAAACAATACACAAAATAAATAAATAAACACACAACACAAGAAAGAAGCAACCCGAAACAGAAGAGGACGATACAACAACACCATATAAAGCAGCAGCAGCAACAACAACAACACCGCCACCACCAAGAGTAGGCGAAACTATTCATTATGTTTTTTTTTTGTTTTGTTCAGCCAAGTCACTTCACACAACAGACAGAGCGGCCAGTCAGCCAGCCAGCCAACAGTACCAGTTTCGACTCCCAACTCATGTAAATTGGAATCCAGTACTGTGCCGAAAATCTTATAGATACCTTGTGTTCCCGGTTGGAATTTTTCGCATAAAAATTAAGGTTAAACAAAAAAAGAAGAAAAATCAGAAAGAAAAGAGCAAAGCAAAAAATGAATTCAAGAGAATTGAATGATTGAGTGTTTGTGCAACGCGTTTTGTGTTGCCATTTAGGCAGCAAAACAAGAAATAATTAAGAAAAAATAATAGCAATAATAACAACAACAAAATGCATTCAATAAGTTTATAAAACAAGACGAAAAAAAATCGCAAAGAAAAAAACCTCAAGCTGTTGGTAGTGTCGCTCGCGTCTCCGTCGTTATCCATTGCCCTGCAATGTCGTAAAAATGTGAAAATTCGTAGCTACATTGTAAAGCTAGTGTACGGCCAAAAGGTGCGGATCGGAGCAAGTTGTATGTTGCGTGTTTGTGGTGAAATAAGTTTCCAATTTCTGGCCATTTTTTCGCCAAGAAATGCCAAAATGTTTTAACAAAAAATCCAAAAAAATGTGGAAAGCAACGACCGATGAGGTCGTCGTCATTGTGCTGCTCTGTTGTGTGCCACAGTAGAAAAATTGCCATAAACGCGCCCAGTTTTTAATGAGTTTTTCTTGGGAAATTTCATTTGGTTTCTTTCATTACATTTGCATTTCCCCCAGGCCTTTGGCATTTGTCATCCTTTGGTCCATTACAACAGTGACGAGCTGTGAAATAAATATCTCAGAATTTTTATTAATTTTTCAAATAAAAGGCGAATTTTTTTCGCTTTTCATTGTCGTCGATATTTTGTGTATGTGTATCTATGGATTTTTTCGCTGATGTTGCCTTTGTAACGGTGTGCGTGTGTGTGTTCTTTTTTTTTGCGTTCGGAATCTGTAAAGTATCTACAAGATATCAAATCAATGAGTGTAACAGAAAACAACAAAAAAATGAAAGAGAATTCTCATTTGTTTATTTCTGGTATTTTTCTCTGTCTCTCTCCCGCTCTCTCTGGCAAACACTCTCGGCATGGGGCAAATTTGCAGAGACCAACACATGTTGTTGTTGCTGTGTGGTGCAAAAGCAAACACATTTTGTTTTGTTGTGTGAGAGGGGAAGTGTAAATTCTCTCTCTCTCTCTCAGCTGTGTTTGTGTACAACGGCGGCAGCCTATCATGACGACATTGAAAATGTGCTGTGGTTTTGTTGTTATGCGGTGGGGGTATTTGCATGCATTGCTAATCCTACTCTGTATATTTGTTGTTTTGTTTTATTTTTTTGTATAAAAAAATGCAAATAATAAACAAAAAACAAATAAATAAATTATGAGAAAATGAATGAAATAAAATAAACAAATAGGGTTATGAATAATTAATGTTTAAACACTTAAATATAATAAAGGAACGGCTTTTTCCGCAACAGTATTTTAAGAGATCTGGATCAAGATGTGGGATTATAAAATTGTTCTGCTGGGATTATAGAATCGATAGTCCCTTGATGAATGCCCACAGAATTCCATGTCAGTAAGCACTGAAAAAATATTGCTTAACTCTAGTTTAGTAAAAACTCTTTAATTTTTTTTTTTTGAAATTTTCTCCTAATTTCGGGAAACTATTTTTCTTCAATTTTTTTTTTTTTGAAATTTTCTGCAGTGGTAGTTATTTATTCCCTTATTCCGGAAACCTATTTTTCTTAGGGGACGGACCCTGGACCCTTGATTTTTTGAGCAGAAAGTCCGGGTTCAAGACCTGGGCTAGACCTGGATCCACTTATCCGATATAGACAATATAGGTATCCAACCAAAACCAAACATAATTTTAATGAACTGGTTTTTGAGGGAAAAAGGTATTAGCACAAATTGTAGCATTTTAGAAAGGTGAGAGTATCAGCTCAACTCGGAGACCCGCTGATCCTTTGTGTTCATTCTAAATTGGAACAAGAAAAAGGGATTTATATACCCCCCACCACTATGTTTATCAAAGTAAAATCGGGAAGTACCGTTATATGTGGACTAATTAGTGGACCTGAATCGAAAAGGAACCCAATGGTTGGAAATTGTGGCAAAAACGTTCAAAATACCAAAAATCTGGAGGTACCGTTATATGGGGGCTTTCCTTGAACATCAGTATCGTCGCTACTCCATTTAGAAGTCATGGCTCTCACGCTGCAGTGACCAGTGATGATACCCCCAAAAGCATTATCTTATCGCAAATTGCTGCGGTTTGCGCGGATGACGTGAACATGCTGTCGAATGTGACACCTAGGACATTGTGGTAGTTAGTGGTCGGTATTAAAATACCCTCATCAACCACTGGGCCCGACGCTATGATCGTACAATCATCCACATTCGTCTATGCCGTCTGAATGGCGAGGATTTCCGAAAAGGTAGAGGTTGAACAGTTTCGGAGATATCACCCTGCCTTGAGGAAATTCCTGTTTCACTCTACGGGCTTAGGACTTCTTGTTCCGGAATTCCACATACGACTGGCGTCCACACATATAGTTGATTATCCAACGTTTCAAACTTGGCCGGAAGGTAGTTCTCTGCACATCCTCAAATAGTGTGGCATGATTAACCGTATCGAATGCCTTTGATAGGTCAATTGCTGCCAACACTGTTTTATGACACGGCTTGTTCTAGTTCAATCCCCTACTTATATGTGGAGAAATGAAAATTAGGAACAAGGTCCTCAAGGCGCTAACCGGTAGCACTCGTGGTGCAGACAAGGAAACCCTGTTGACCTCTTGCAACACGATAGGTTGGTCTGTGGTCAGCTATGCGGCTCTATTGTTGTCTGTGAATACTAGTGCTACGCAGTGGAAGCGCATCCAGACCTGCCAGAATCGTGCCCCTAGAACTGTGACAGGGTGCCTTCTCATGACACCAGTGGACCATCTACATGAGGAGGCGAAAGTCCTTCCCTTACACCAGCATAATCATAAGCTTTCGTTACAGTACCTGCTTGGGTGCAATCGTGAGAGTCATCCCAACAACCTCTTTAATTACACTACCAAACCTACCCAACTCACTCCAGAAGATTACAGCCCATTAAGAAGCCCAATTTTTAAATCTGGAGCTCTAACCAAATTAGCAGAATTCAAACATCTGCATGTATTACTGCTACAATAATAATAACCGGAAGCTTTAGGCCAGGTTTCGCAATGGAGACGAGCAATCTTGTTCTTTTCCCGGAGATTATAAGCCGGATTTTCAGACATTAACTCCCCTAGGGACATTAATTCCCCCTTCATCGATTTTTGATGAAATCTCCTGGCGTAGTGTTTGTGTATCGCACGAAAGAAGTGGCACAGGGATGTTTTAACCGAGTTCTTAACTTCAATGTCAGTTGATTTGGATCCCCGTCTTGCCGATTTATCTGCTGTTCCATTACCTGAAATATTGTATTGGCCTGGACGCTAATAGAGTTTGATGGACAATCCAGTATATTCCAGGGCTTTCCTACACGCTAAAACTGCCGTAGATTTAATGGTCAAAGAATTTAAAGCCGCTAGAGTATCGCCGTATATAGTTACCGGACCGGTAAGGATATCAGCGTAGACAGTTATACCGCCTGTTACGGATCCAAACGACCCTTTCAAATATTTGGATGTCAAATGGTTCGAAGTTTAACCGTGGTGATATGTAGTCGCTAGTCTTGACTTCTTCTCTTATAAAGGCCGCAAAGTGTCCAAAGGATTGACTGCGCCATTGTCTAAGTTCTCTGAGTCGAAGGGCACATCTAATAACCTGTCCCTCTACGTGAAGACTTAATGGACTTAAGCAAAGTAGGGTATCCATTGCGGCTTGTGCTTCTAAATAAACCTGTGATCAGTAGCGATGCGGCTCTTTGGACATTATTAATGGCTCGATTGTAGGATGACCTACCCAAACTAGAGCTCCAATTACACCGATCGTGCGAACAATTGACTCATATATCCACTTGATTATATGCGGATTAAGATCTAATATTTTTCCTATTGAGTTCTTACAAGAGTAGAGTGCGATTAAACCCCTATTTACAGGATCCTCAGTATTTTGAGATCAGTATCGAGGTAATTGAGAAGATAAGTTCAACGTAACTCCATCTATCATTGGTGGTGAAAAAACAGGACGTTTACGTTTTCTCATGAAGAGGACGAGCTCGAGGTTTTTTGGGTTTATGCTTAGTCCATTACTGCGTGTTGACCTTGACAGTTTAACGAGAGCTCCTTGCATTGGATTTGAAATTCGTCAGTATATACAAGGACTTCTGTTCCAGTTTGTTCCAGATCCATAAGTATACTTTTAATTACTATTCATCATAATAATGGTTATACAACACTGCCCTGCGGCGTTTCCCTGTTAACTATCTCCTAATAGACATCTCCCCTCTCTGTGAATTTATGAGCATGGCATCAAACCAATCTATGAGGAGCTGAGGTACATCAAGCTTTGAAAAAGAGTTATGGATTCGAGTCTGACATTTGTAAAGGCTCCCTCGAAATCCAGAAAGGCTGCCAAGGGGAATAGAGAACCATTTATATTTTTATCAATGTGACCCATGACATCATGTTGCGCTGTCTCAACGGATTTACCTTTTACACAGGCATGCTGAGCAGTGCTGATCTGCAGTCGGGGGTAATAGGGCTCTGCTGTCAACGTCAATTAACCTTCGTAGGGTTTTTAATAGAAATGAGGAGAGACTAATAGTTTCCCAATTTTAAGGGTTGTAAGTGACGATGACTTCCATCCACAGTACCGGAATGTGTGATAGACGTAGGCAAGCCTTAAAAATCTCTCCCAGAATCGGAGATATTGCCGGATGATTTGAAGCAGTTGGAAATGTCTATGGCCCACTTGATTTTGGGGGTGTTTATAATTCTATCAATCGTGGCGGTGATTTCCATTCACAGTACCGGAATGGGCAATATATTCAGGCAAACCTTAAAAATCTCTCCCAGAATCGGAGCTATTGCCGCCGAAGCATGTTGTTTTGTGGCGAAATAATACTGTCTGGTCCGGTTGATTTGTAGGGCTTGATCCTGTCTGTGGCCCGCTTGATTTTGGGCCAATCAAACAGATTCATATTGTTACGTTCTTGGATTTTACTTAATCCCGTGTAGACGTTGTTTTATTTCCCAATACAGCTCGTACCAAATAAAACGCGGGATCTTTCGGATTACGATTATTACAATGATTTTATTCACACAACTTTACTTTGCACTTTACTCGACGGTTTCAATTCGCGATCTGATTCACAACTGACTAACTGCCTTTCCATTTCCCCTATTTATATGAGCCTCGCCTGTCGCTACAGAAGTTTCTAGACGATCTGGTAACGCCTAGATTACGAACAATCTACCAATGCAACGAACACATACAAACTTACATTGAGTGAACGATAACAACAACACATACACAGGCGAGGGGGTAACAAAGAAAGAGGAATTAAGCGATCATCAATGATGACGTTTAACAAGAATTGTACGTCAGCAACAAAATAGAAAATGAAAGAGGAAATGGAAGGATGTAGAAAAATCTATACAGTAGTTGTTGTTGTGAAGTTATTCAAATAAACTGCGTAGTAGAAATTTACGTTACAATTCAAATTCTTAAATTAACGGAATTCATCTAAATTAACTTAAATCTAAAGTTATATTCGTAACAATATCCTCCGCTTTGCAATAGCGATTGCTGTGATCGAATTGCCGATTGATTATCGCATCTTAGCTGTTTGGGGATTGAGTGCTGACTAACAGATTAAGAGCCTCAAGGCCGGAATCAGCCAGACGTGCCATCACCCCGCTTTATACTTGATATGGATTTAGGATCCTTTGAAAGGACTTTACGAAATCTGGCAACGTCATTGACGTTCTTTATCGACTCAGTGATACCTTCTTGTTCTCACTATTGTAGTTGCTTATGCCGGCCTCATATGCTTCCCAGTCGGCATGTTGTTTGGTCTTGTTGGTATTATTATACAATTGTCTGCTATCCTTCCGTAGGTTGCCTAGATGTTTCGACCACCAGACTGGTTGGCGTTTCTTGTCTGGGTAGGTAAGTGGACAGAATTTCTGGGCAAGTATATGATGACCCTACATCACTACAGCGTGATATAAAAAAACTGCAACAAATTCAAATGCCATAATTTCCACACGAGCAGAGAGCGACCATCGGCTGTTATGGCGGCCCACACCATCGTCATGGCCGGCGCTTGAGTTCTGGTGGCAAACCGAAGGTGGTGCACATTTTCAGCTGACCTCTTTGGCAAGTAAACACGATAATTTTGTTTGTTTACAAACTGCTGGGCAACGAATGTTTTCTCATCGGAGAAAACCAAATTCGGCAGTTCACCACTTTTGGCCAAGCGAAGCAACTCTTCAGCTCTTTATTTCAATATTTTCCAAATTGAATATTGCAATATGTTCAGCTCACGAGCCATTTTTCGGCCACTGCGACGTGGGTTTCGATCAAGTAGCATCTTTACTTTTCGAACCATTTCTGCTGATGTTGTTGTTTTCTTCCGTCCACTTCCTTGACGTCGGGCTATGTTACCAGTATCACGGTATCGAACGATGCTACGAGACGCAAAACGATAGCCACTTGTGGTTTTCCAGCCAAATATAAAGAAATCACACCATCACGCTTGAATTCCATCACGAATAACTTTTTTTCTGGGAAATTCTCACCAAAATTCTTTTGTACGCTTGTAAACAATATAATGAGCTGTCACTGAAATTACTTTAACAGCTGTCGGACGAATCACTTAGAAATGACAGCAGTCTAAAGTTGGTTGCAGTTGTTTCATCTTACCCTGTATGAAATTCTGTTAAAACTCCTATCGATAAGCGTTTACAACTTCGACAGCCACGTGGAACATAAATTGACTGGCTGTACACATAACTTCTTGGTAGCTTAATGTCCATTATGCTCTGTGTGAGACTGGATATATGCTAGCATGGCAGATATCCCTAGGCAGATTTCAACAAAAGCCTAGCAATGAACATACGTCGAAAAAGTCGTAAACCTAAACAAATAATAAGGATTGGATCGGCTCTTAAAGCTACTGAATCTTCTACAATCAATTCCGATGCAGTCGTGTGGTGCAGAAAGGTTCTGAGAAATCTCCACACTACTCACCGGCTTTGCTGGGTACCTGGTCATTGTTATACTAAAATAAATGATGAATTGGCGAGAATGGGCTCGCAGTCAACAGACCGACATTTTAAAACCACAATTTTGTCATTTTAGCAGAGCATTAGAACTACTCTTTATGGAGAAAGCCAAAGTGTGCTGGTGCAACGAATCCTGTTGCAAGTATCAAAACAAATCTGGTCGCGTATAACTCGGCCTCTTTTAAGCATGAATAAATCAACCCTACTTATAACACATGGGATAACTCTAGTGCCGAGTACTACAGGCTGTGTGAGGATGAGGAAGAGAATGAAATGATTGAACACCCATTATGCCAATGTCCTGCTCTATAAAGGAATGGACTATGGGAAAAGATTCGACTCATGATCTCAGTGTGCATTCAGACACTGATGCCTTTGTCATCCATACCATCGCAAACGTTTTCACTGGCTCTGGCACCGGAGTAGAACTAGATCTACAAAGATCTATCACCTACTATTTTTCTTAACTCCTTCTTCCTTTTCTTTTTCATGCTGAAAGAAATGAAAAAAAATGGTTACTTGGCGAGAGATCGCTCGAAATCAAGAGACCTTGAAGTCGTCGAAATTTGAAAACCCCCCGTTTTGTCATTTTATCAGAGTATTAGAACTACTCTTAAGAGAGAACGTCAAAGTGTGCTTGTACAACGAATCCAGGTGCAAGGTATCAAAACACATCTGACAAGATATCTCCCCGCTTAGAACTCAGTCTCTATCAAGCATGAATAAATCAACCTTACGGATAACAATAGGAGTACTAACAGGCCGCTGCAAAATCCGATCTAGAATGTCAAAATGGGATAACTCTAACGTAGAATATTGTAGGTTGTGTGAGGATATGGAAGAGAATGAAACGGATTGAACAGCCATTATGGCAATGTCCTGCTCTATCAAGAAACGAGCTGTCGGGAAACGTTCGACTCATGATCTCAGTGTGCATTCAGACACGGATCCCTTTGTCATCTATAACATCGCAAAAATGTTTTACTGCCTCTGGCACCAGAGTGGATCTAGATCTACAAAGGGGCTCTAAATCTACACCTTTACTCCATCTTCATTTTCTTTTTCTCAATTGTAACATCACATTATCTCACTTAAACTACTGCAGGATCCAATGCTACCAACTAATTTAGATAAAAATTCGGATTGTGGAAGTGATTAGTATTAAAGAAGTAATGTACAAACACACAAGGTCGACGTCGGTACTTGGCGAGATTTTGTATATTTATACCCTACACCACAAGGTGGTGAGGGTATTATGTCTTTGTGCATTTGTTAGTAACAGCCAAAAGGAAACGAGATAGACCCATAGTTCCTTTTGATGATCTGCATAGAATCACATTCTGCGTCGATTTATGCATGTCCGTCCGCCTGTCCATGCATTTTTGTAAACAAAGTACAGTTCGCATTTATTGCCCTATCCAGATAAAATTTTGCACAAATCATTTGTTTGGCCCAAGAACGAACCCTATTGAAATTGGAAATTATCGGTAAAAATTTAGATATAGATCCCATATATATCTTCGTCCGATTTGCCTTTTATTGTGCACCAAACGTGTAATATCAGCCCGAATAGTGTGGAATTTTGCACATGCAACCAAATTAGGCCTGAAAATATGTATGCCAAATCTGATCGAAATCGGTTCAGATATAGCTATAGCTCCCATATATATTGTTCATCCGATTTGAAATTTTTGTCCTCCGCAGCCGTAATATGCACTCTGTAACAACAATATTTGGGGATATATATCAAATACAGCTCAGAAATACATTTGCTAAATTTTATCGAGATCGGTTCAGATTTGGATATAGCTCCCATATATAACTTCGTCCGATGTAGCTTTTATTGTGCACCAAACGTCTAATATTTGTAGAAATTGGATGGCATTTGGCACATACGACCGTATCGAGTTTAGGAGCCAGTATGTCAAATTTGGTGAAGATCGGTTCAGATATGGCTATAGCTCCCATATATATTGTTCATTCGCTTTGTTGTATTTGTTACCCACAGCCGTAATATGCACACCGTAACAACGATATTCAGGGAAATAGATCAAATACAGCTCAGAAATATCTTTGCCAAATTTTATCGAGATCGGTTCAGATTTGGATATAGCTCCTACATATATCTTTATCTGATTTTAAATTAATTTGGCATCAAATGGGCAATACAATTCCGAATTTGAAAGATACAAATGCTTCGGCATATTTAGTCCTTTGAACTTTAAATCATAATTATAATCATAGCGTGTATGATTGAATTCTCCCATAAAAACTTTTAATTGTTATGAGGAGCTCCACTAAATTAGCAAAGTGGTGTAGGGTATCATAAAGTCGGCCCCACCCGACTTTAGGACTTTCTTTACTGTTTTTGTTATATGTTTAAATAGTATTGTTCCTGATGATGTCTTCCGTCGGAGGACGAAATATCGAAAATGGAAAATAAATAAAAAAAAAACAAGATTCTTGCAGGTTCTGGATCGGGCCATGATTGGCGAATATCTTATAAGATAATGATATATAAGATAATGAGTCCAATATCTCCAAATAACGGTGGCGGAGAAGTACCTGCAAAATATATTCATTCATATTCCTTTAACTTTTTAAAATGTAATGAGAGAATATCAAAGTAACTTTTCCCAAAAAAGCACTCAATAAAAATTGTTCTCTGCAGCCAAAAATTATCAAAGCAGCATTGAAAATTACATTAAAAAAATAATGAAAAATAAATATCCAGAAAAAAATATAAAATCGAAATACGATTTGTGCAATATACATATTTTCAACAACAAAAAATAACATGGAAAATTCAAGAAAATGGAAGATAATCATATACACGAAGTGAATCTCATATAAGTGAAATCAATTGTGAAAAAGAAATACTTGTGAAATCGGTTAAGAGAGATCAATGATGGCTTTTCTTCCGTGCAGAAGAAAATAGTACATCCTTAAGTGAAATAAAAACATCAGAAATCCCTCCCCCACAAAATTATTATTAATGGGCCCCGCAAAGGAATAACCACACAAATATTAAAGAATTTCCTGACATCCCCCGTTTACGGATTTATTTCGTTTTCTTTCTCCCTTTCCCTCTGGCATCGGTAATGAAAAAGACACCGCTTAATAAAGGGGGTCACATGTAAAGGTAAGTCAATGTGAGATTGCGTCTTTATAGAGTAATTGAAAATTAAAATCAAATGTATTTTAAGTAAAATATTTCAATAGGAGCGATAAAGTCCTGCTTAAAATTATGGTACAGTTAAATCTCAAGATGGGGTCTTAAATTGAATTTTTTTATTACACATTTCCTCCTCCGCTTTCAGAAATGCAAGTCTTTGTCAAAATATTTTAATATGTATAGAAAACTTTGAAATAGTCTCCATTGCATAGAAAACCTCCAAGGGGCCTTGAAAAATATTTAAAAAGTGTGGGAGATTTTCAATGTGTAGCAGACTCTTTAAAGTCGTATATTTAACTGGCAATACCAAAAATAATTACAGAGGGGCTAAATTCCCCCCTCTTCCACATTTTTTTTATTTTCAACTTAAGATCCTTGGAATCCCTGCATTTAAAATATTACTGATTACGATATGAGAATTATTTTGGTCGAAATGTTAGACATCAAGCGAGTCAGCAAAAAGGTACTTCGGGTTATTTTCCCAAAATTTAAATTTAAATTTTTTTACAAAATTATTTGTCATTATAAGTCCTAACTTGCTACGTCGTAGTGTTATTATCCAACTTTGGAGATACGCAATATTGACCCACTTCCTCTAGTACTTCCCCCACAACGGGTTAACATTTTGAACAATCAAAACTCCTATAGAAATAAAAGTCCGAATCTTTTTTAACTTCTCAAAATTTCTATTAATCTGAGATTTGGTTTGAAGATAGGATAGAGCGAACCACCTCTTTTGGTAACTCCCCTCAATGAATTAAAAGACTCCGAAAAAGGTTATGTCACCTAGGTCTAAATCCCCAAAAATAGTCAACGTTTTCAAAAATTCCGAGAGGTACGAAATTGAAACTGATCAAAAAATTACCCAAAAAGGATGCAATTCCGGGACTGGGTGGCCGAAAACAATCCATAGGTTAACTTGGTTCACGTTTTCGTACCTCCCCAGGGACAGTTGGAAATTATCAAAAACAGTGAGCTTGGGCGCCTTTTCGGTCAACGTATACCTGCATCACCCGGAACTGGTCAATATTTCCAAAGAGGTTCCAAATCCTGGGGATATACGAAAACTCAGACCAAAATGCGGCCATTGGCAATGTAGTCCCACGCTTTTGTACCACCCCCCCTCGAAGCTGGTCAACATTTCCCAAGAGGGTACTAATCCCGAAAACGTAGTCCGAAAAGCAGCTATGGGCAACATGGGTACATGTTTTTCTGCCTCCGCCGAAACTGGTCACAGAGTTCCATTCCAGGATCACGTGTATACAACAGGGAATTCGATCTAGGTCCAGGTCATAGGTCACCAAGGTATACGTGTTCTTTGGTATTTTAACCTGTTCAGTGGAAGTTAGGACAACTTGGACCTAAGGCCCCTTCTCGGGCCACGATTTCGTACCTGATTCTTAATTTAATCCACTTTGAAAGTTTGGTCCAGTTCCGAGGGATGTAGGAAAAAGTGAGCCAATGTGACAACTTTTTACAGATGTTGAGCAGTTTCGGGCGAGGCACAAAAGGTTGGATCTAGGTTGCTTATGACCGCTTTTCGGTGTACGCTTTCTACCTCCTGGGAAGGTATAAAAAACGTGGACCTATGAACCCTCTTTTGAAATGTTGACTAGTTCCGGGCACGAAAAGGTGTACCTAGATAACCTATGACCAATTTTCGATAAAGTTAACCAATTTCGTGGAAGGTACGACAACGTGGACCCATAGGGAGAGTGTTTTGGAAATCACATGAGGCCGATATTTGGGGCGTCTTCAATATCTCGGGCAGTGTAACCCACTACAAACTCCAAATTTTAAACAATTCTAATATAATATGTGGGCTAAGTCGTCAACATACAGAATATCGAGAGGTACCGTTATATGAGGCCGTATGATTACAGAGGATATATATAATTTGATACGGCAAAAATATCTGTCAGACTTTCTGGACGAAAACTCTCGAAGTGATCTTCCGATTTCCAATGTTACGAAAGTTAGATCGAGTTTGAAGGTGGGCACTGAAATCAATGTCCGATTTTCTTTAAAGTATTACCTGCCCAATATTTTGTGTGTCTAAAAAAGTCTCCCGTATTAAGCAAGGGAAACATCCGATTGGCTGAAACTGTCCATGTCCTAAGCATTATTTGTATCAAACTAAGGTAAATTGCGGAAATGGGAGGAAAATTCTGCCCACCAACCTTTTCGTTACAAAAGATCAAATCCTTGAAAGCCTTGAATCCTGCGAAATCATTCCGTTTGTTGCTCCTCGAAATACTCATGTCAGACCCAACAAAGTATATATATTCTTGATCAGCGTAAAATTCTAAGACGATTTAGCCATGTCCGTCTGTGTGTCTGTCTGTCTGTCCGTCTGTCTGTCTGTTGTAATCACGCTATCTTTCGAACAAATTGAGATAGAAGGGTAAAATCTTGCACACATGTTTATTTTGCCAGTAGGCAGGTTAAGTTCGTAAATGGGCCATGTAGGTCTAAGTTATCATATAGCCCATATAACGGTATTTTGATGATTTTAGCGATATTATTCACCGGAATTGTTTCAAATTTGTCATTTGTAATGGATACTACAGCCTAAGACAGAAAATTATCTGTGTAGGTCCGCGTCTTCGTATAGCCCCCATATAACGGTACCCCTCCATATTCGGTATTTTGATGATTTTAGCGACATTATTTACCGGAAATTTGGTATTTGAAGTTCGTAGTAGATACTTCATCCTAAGTCAAAAAATGAGCCATGTAGGTCCAAGTCTTCATATAGCCCCCACATAACGGTACCTCCCGATATTCGGTATTTTAATGATTTTAGCTACATTATAAACAGATTTTTCTTCAAGTTTCGCATTTAAATACTGTAATAACTTATGACAAAAGTTGCCTATGCAGATCTACGTCGTCGCATAGGCATTCGGTATTTTTAAGATTTTAACAGAATTTTTAACGGATTTTATTTTTCTTTTGGAAATTGCAAATTTGTACCAAATGTTGGAGGGTATTAAAAGTTTGGCCCGGCCGAACTTACAGATTTTTTACTTCTTATATTTCGAAACTTAGGATTGAAGAAGTGTTTTAAGTTGATGGAGAAGGTCCAGTTGACTTTGTACGGATTTTATATTGTTAGGGTCCTTTGCGACCACTCGGATGTTTATGTATGTTCACGTCTTAAGTATCTGCAAGAATAGATAGTCATGAGGCCATAAACGCAACATCGAAGTTTATATATATTTTGCTGCCTCAGAAGATCGCTTCAAGGTCTTCGACATTTTGGACTTTTTCTATAACCTGTACCCTCCTAAGAGGTCTTAAGAATAAAAATAAAATTGTTGAATCTTTAAAACATCATCTTCTATCTCTTGAAGAACTTTAAATGTCTTCCTTTTATAAATCCATTTAGAAAGTAGGTATATACGCATGGGGAGTCAATATTTAACGGAAGATCTCTTAAAGTTTTTGTGCCTATAATAACTCGTTGATAGTATTCTATCTTAAGAAAAAATCCTTTATAAGCATTCCCTTTGTTCCAGAATTCCATTGATTTTAAATAGTTAGATTTCAATAAGAAAATCTTTGTATCTTTTGTTCCAATCAGCTTAAATCGGAAACTCAATTTGCAAACGGTTTGTTTGTCGTTGTTCGGTATGGATATCAGTTTGTTTGGTAAATATGTAGTGTAGTGTTGTTAACAACAATAACAACAAAACGTAAACAACTTCGTTTCAGGTGTGCAGATTCAGCCAAATACACTCAGTTTCTCTCTCTCTCTCTCTCTCCCTGAGAACACCCAAGATTACAAGGCGCGTGCCTACTGCACACACAGTTTGAGATACTTGTTACAATTCGTTGCTGTTGTCATCTGTCAAATACCTTTCGGTGTGACACAATTGTTTTGTATTTGTTTATGTGACATGTAAACAAAAACTTTGGCAATTGTTGTTGGCAAATGGCAAAGAGAGCGGGAGAATTTATTTTTTATTATTAAAATTTTTGCCATTTGATTTTGTTTATATGCGGAAAAGAACACGGAACACTCACACAAAGGTAAACCTCTGTGCAAACTTTTTATACCCTCCGTTTGTAACACTTCGAAATATACGTTTTAGACCCCAAAAAGTATATATATTCTTGATCAGCATAAAATTCTATGTCGATTTAACGTCCGTCCGTCCGTCTATCCATCTATCCGTCTGTGGAAATCACTCTAGCATCCGAACGAAATGAAGTAGATTGATAAAATTTTACTCAAAGGTATATTATGTCTGCATGACTTTTGGTATTTAAAATGGGTCATGTAGATCCACGTCTTCCTATAGCCCCCATACAACGGTACCTCCCAATATTCTGTATTTTAATGATTTTAGCGACATTATTCACCGGAATTGTTTCAAATTTGGCATTTGATGTTCAAAATGGATACTACAGCCTGTGAAAGAAAATTGTCTGTGCAGGTCCACGTCTTCGTATAGCCCCCATATAACGGTACCTTCCGATATTCGCTACTTTGTTGATCTTATCTACATTATTCACCGATTTTTTTTAAGTTTCGCATTTGAATATTGTAATTGCTTATGACAAATGTTGCCTATGCAGGTCCACGTCTTCGTATAGATCCCAATACAACGGCTATATTCGGTAATTTTAAGATTTTAATAGAATTTTTAACGGATTTTATTGTTTTTGAAAATTGCCTAATATTCAAAGTTCGGCCTTGCCGAAATATTTAAAAAAAAATAATTTAAAATTATATAAGTAAATATATTTTTACTAAAAATATGTCGAAAATTACTTGCAGGTCACACTCTGCGACTAATAGATTTTTACAAGCACTTTGTGTGCGGTACGATATGTATGTATTTATACATCACACTGAACCAAATAAAACCCACGTTTCGAACCGCTTGAAAAAACTCATTCTAAAACCGAACCATGGTTCGAAAGGTAGCGTTAACCACTGAACCGAACCAATCAAGGTATCAGAAGAGGGGATCTGATCGCTTGAAAAAACTCATTCTAAAACCGAACCATGGTTCGAAAGGTAGCGTTAACCACTGAACCGAACCAATCAAGGTATCAGAAGAGGGGATCTGAAATATTCCATCTTTGCACCAGATGTCATTTCGATGCTCATTTAGAATTTTATGTGGGTTATGGGTATTCAACATTTTCATCCGTTGTCTGTCAGGTACCAGAATCACTTGTCCCATCTACTCCATCTTCATATATAAAACAAGTAAGCAAAGGCTACAGTCGAGCGGGGCCGACCGTTGAATACCCTACAACACTATAATAAACGATACAGTTTATATATATTTCCAATTTAATTAACGAAATATTCAGAAGTGCGTCTTTCCGATATTTGTGAATTTTCCAAAAAGTCACTGGAATGGACATTTTCGTATTTTGACTACAAAAGTTGGCAAACTCCTTCACACATTGGCCATCCAAAACTGCTTGGCTTTTGCAATGTCCGGTAACCCCCATTTAAATGTGCGTGAGGATCGGGCGATAATTACGACCTCCTGTCAATTTTGCAGTTTTTTGGTCCATTTCAAAATGAAAATATGCCAAAAATATGACAAAATTGAGATATTTTTATGCGATTTTTTAGACGTTTTTTCTTTCCTGCCAAGAGGCCATTTTGAATTAATAAGAACTGTCAAAATCAGTTCAGCCGTTCTCGACATATAAGAGATCTTTCAAGCATATCTTCTTTGATAGACATATATATCGCACATATTTTGCTATACATTCGATTTGTTGGATCTTAACATCAATGTAAAGATCAGAAGTAGCCTTGTCATGGCTTTGTGATTTTGCCTAAATGCTAAATATTATCCGATGACCACCTAAATTGGTAGGCTTCTTCCCCGGCCTAAACTCTAGCTACATGCGAAATTCGATTGGTCTATAATTGCGACCTGTATAGCTACTTCAAAATCCGACATTTTTTCAGTATTTGGTCCATTTCAATCCCTAAACATTTGGCGATAATCTCCAAAAGAAATAGGCTTCTATTCTGACCCTAACTCCACCTTTGTGCAAAGTTTCGTTAGGATCGGGCCATAATTGCGACCTGTAGCGTGATTACAAATTAACATGGACAGACGGACGGACGGACATACATAGCTAGATCGACTCAGCTCGGCGAGCTAGGAAGATCCATATATACTTTCCTATATGAGAAACCAATATTTCGAGGTGTTACATAAATTCTGGCCCAATCAAACTTATAATACCCCCAACACATATTGTAGGGTATAAATATGGGGTTAAACAAATTTTTGATAATTGGATTATTCTTGAATATTTAATAAGCGTTGTGGTCATTCAAAATTTTGACCCCTTGTGGGAGAACTACCAAAAGAAGTTAACCGATATTGTCCATCTCCGAACCCGATTCTAGTTTGATAATAATATTATAATGTACGTAGGTTGGAGGAATTCGGGTAGTAGCTTCGGAAGCTATCGCGCGTACTAGCCAGATAAACGGCCGAATGTACAACCTTAAATCGGCTATAAATGTCCTGAAACTGATTTTGTTCAAAGACACAGTTATTTCGATGAGTTACGCTTTTGCTCAGAGCCATATGGCTGAGAGTACAAAAATAGATCTGTTCGCTCTGAGTTGAATATTTAGGACCTTGTTTGCCACATAAATCCGGAAGGTGTATACCCTCAGCACATGTCCGTTCATTAAAATACAGGGTGAGATAAAAAACTGCAACAAAGTCAAATGCCATAATTTTTACATTTCTTTTCTAAATTTTATTGAATGAAAGCAAAAAATGTCGGAAATAGCATCAAATTTTAGAATAAGTTAAGATTTGTTGGAATTGGTCATCTTCGGCACGAACTGTGGCCTTCAAACGGCTAATGAAACCGTCACACGCTGCCCGAATGTTGCTCTGCGGTTTTTTGGCCCATTTCCGGCGAAGCGCTTGAGGTGATCGACACTTTGGTAGTTTTTAGTGCCAACCTTGCTTTTCACAACACTTCAGACACAATAGTCCAACGGATTGGTATCCGGAGATTTTGGAGGCCATTGTGCGCTGGAAATGAAGCAAGGAACCTCATTTTGTAACCATTCTTGGGTGGCCCGTGCTGAGTGCTATGGTGCTGGGTCCTGTTGGAATGTCCAAGGTCTGCGGCCAAAATGTTTGCGTGCTCCAAGAATATTTTCGCGATAATATGCGTCATTTATTCTGACGCCACGGTCGATTAATACGAGCAGAGAACGACCATCGGCTGTTATGGCAGCCCACACCATCACCATGGCCGGCGCTTGAGTTCTGGTGGCCCACCGAAGTTGCACATTTTCAGCTGACCTCTTTGGCAAGCAAACACGATCATTTTGTTCGTTTACAAACTGCTGGACAACGAATGTTTTCTCATCGGCGAAAACCAAATTCGACAGTTCACAACTTTCGGCCAAGTGAAGTAACTCTTTAGCTCTTTTGAGTCTATTTTCTTTCTGTTGAGTTGTAAGTGCTTGCACTTTTTGGAATTTCAATGCCTTTACCCCGAGCTCATTTTTCAATAATTGCCGAATGGAATATTGCGATATGTTCAGTTCACAAGCCATTTTTCGGCCTCTGCGACGCGGGTTTCGATCAAGTCGCTTCTTTACCTTTCGAATGGAGGGTGTATTAACTTTGTCATTTCATTTGAAACTCCTCGAAATACTTATATTAGACCCAAAAAAAATCCTGATCAACGTGAAGTTCTAGATTTGTAATTACACTATCTTTTGAACGAATCGGTATTTTGATGATTTTGACGACATTATTTACCGGCATTGTTTCAAATCTCGCATTTGAAGTTTGTATGACAAAAAATTGCGCATTCAGATCTACCTTTTCGTATGGCCCACATATAGCGTTACCTCCCTTTTTGATGATATCAGTGGTATTATTAAACGGAATTGTTTCAAATTTTGTATTTGAAAAAAAGTCTTATGCAGGTTCACGTCTTTGCATAACCCCCATACAGCGGTTTTCATTTAAGCGATATTTTTCGACTGAACTTTTTTGAAATTTTTTAAATTATTTCCAAATAATGGAGGGTATTAAAAGTTCGGGCCGACCGAACTTAGCTGCCTTTTTTACTTGTTTAGTCTAACTGTGGCTATTTCTTTGGCGTTTCTTGACAGTGAGTTTGCTATTTCGTTACCCCTTAACTCCTGCAGGGTCTTGGTGCCATAGGACTGCACGGGCTGAAATTGTTATACCCTCCATTAGCATATGAAAACATGATTTATGGCCAAATCAGCTATTCTTAAAGTTCATATGAATTTAAAATATTTGTTGCGATGAGAATTTTTTGACACACATTTTGAAAAAAGACCTTAAAACATTATTAGAAAAATTCACTACTCTTGACCCGAAAGAATGAGCCAATATCTACCATATTCACTACATATCTTAATATTGCGATGAAATTTTAAGACAATCGAAATCTTTTTCACATTTTATACAACTTATAATTATTCAAAATGTTGACCCTTTGTGGGGGAGGTACTTGATGGACTTCGCAGATATATCCGATCTTCACACCAGTTCTTGTATTGATAGAAATATTGGGATGTGTCAAGTTTGAAGGAATGATGTCCGTCTGTCTGTTGTAATCATGGTATCTTTCGAACGAATTGATATAGAAGGCTAAAATTTTGCACACTGTTTTATTTTTCCAGTAGGTAAGTTAAGTTCGTAAATGGGACATGTAGGTCCAGGTTTTCATATAGTTCCCATATGACGGTACATCCTGATATTCGGTATTTTGTTGATTTTAGCGACATTATTCACCGGAATTGTTTCAAATTTGATATTTGAAGTTCGTAATAGATACTACAGCCTAAGACAGAAAATTGTCTGTGCAGGTCCACGTCTTCGTATAGCCCCCATATAACGGTGGCCCCCGATATTCGGTATATTGATGATCTTAGCGACATTATTAAGCGGAATTGTTTGAAAATTGGTATTTAGAGTTCGCAATGGGAACTACAGCCTGTGACAGAAACTTGTCTATGCAGGTCCAGGTCTTCGTATAGGCCCCATATATCTGTAACTCCCTACATTCGGTATTTTGACGAGTTTAGGTACAATACCAACCGAAATTGTTTGAGATGTCGTATTCGAAGTTCGTAATGGATGCTACAGCCTATGACAGAAAATTGTCTATGGTGGTCCAGGTCTTCGCACAGCTCCGATATAACGGTACCTCCCTATATAATATATTCTGACGATTTTAGATACATTATTCACCCTTTATTTCAAGTTTCGAATTTGAATATAAATAATGCCTAAGTAGGTCCACGTCGTTTAGACCCCAATATAACGGCTATATTCGGTATTTTAACAGCATTTTTTATTTGGATGGATTTTATTTTATTTATTTTATTAAATGGTGGAGGGTATTCAAAGTTTGGCCCGGACGAACTTACAGATTTTTAACTTGTTCTCTTTATGAGCGTCGTGGTTATTCAAAATGTTTACCCGTTGTGGGAAGGCATATTAGATAATGTATTGTTAAAACTATTGATATATGTGAAACTTGAACAAAATTAGACTTTCATTTCCTTTTTTTTGAGAGTATCGATTATTTAAAGTTTTTACCCTTTTGAAGGAGGTACTTGATGGAGTCGACCACTATATTTCATTTTCTTACCTGACCGAACTGTGAAAAAATATTCGGATTTGTCACTATTTTGGATTGCCACGGATTTGGACACTCCCTTGATCGAATTCAAATGTCCTGAAACGGATTTGGTCCAAATAGACCTAGGATCTAATACCTTTATATCGATGAGGCACGTTTTGGTCATATCAAATGGTATATACCTTCTGAAGCCATGGTTGGGGGTATAAATATGACAATATACCAAGTTTGGACTTAGTCGGATACTTCTTTCGGGCGCATAGGCAGGAAAACGATGTCAATAGACTGACTCGATTGTTCAAAGAGATATAGGTTCTTTCAGTGTTACTTTCTTTTCTCGTTTCATTTTTTTGGCTATATCACATGATATATGCCCTCTGTAGTCTCAAGATTCAGGATATCAAAACTTTAGAACTTCGTCCGTCATGAGCCACTAGAATCGAAAATATTTTTATTCGACATCTTAATACCATTGACACGGTATGTTCGTATTATAAGATTTTTTGTGTTCGTCTTTTCGTGGTGGTTTTTCTATTCAACTTCCTTCTTTTTTTGTTGTTTGCTACTTCCGACCCTCCAACAAGACACACACACACAACACAGATTACATTAAACACGTTTCGTTTTTGTTTAACGATAACAAAAGCAACATTTACTGCAGATATCTACTCTGGCAGAATGTTGTTTCTGTCACAAATTAAGGGTAAGAAGTGTGGAGAGAACAAAAACGAGAGTTTGACAAAGAGAGATGCACATTTCTGTTACGAATGTTAACAGTCTGCAACAATGGTTTATAAAATTTTAACCATGAGAACATAACAAGAGCGCACGAGAGAGAGAGAGTGCGATTTCTAGAACATGGCATGTGACATGCAACAAATTGTAAAATAAGCGCCGCCAGTAGTTCTTCTTTCTTTCTTTGCAGTTTGCTTCCTCCAACCATTTTGTAGATACATTTTGAGATTATTTATTCAGATACATTTGTTAATAATTATGTAGGGATAAATGTTTTCTGCACGCACGCGAGTACACACGCACCGACACACACATACATATAATTATTATTATGTATACATTTATGACTGTTATGTTAATCGTATTTATAATAACAGTAATGTTAATTATGGCGTTTTAATTGCTGTTCTTATTGGTTTTAATAACATTTTAATGGCAGGCGAGGGGAGGAGAAAAGTTTTTCATATGCTTGGGAGTGATGTTGTTGGGGACGAATAAAAATGACGACTGAGAAAGGAAAGTGAATAAAAAAACTTTAAAATTAAACAATAACTTTTTTAGAAGATGATTATGTATTGAAAATTCGATTAAAGGTGAGAGTACATAAAAGGCTTTTCTGACCTTTGTTGTTTTACGAAGAAGCCAGCCGATGAACTAAGCCAGCCAAAACAAGTTAAAAAACCGAACTTTAAATACCCACCACCATTTGGAACGAATTTGGAAATTTTCCAAAAATAAAATAAGTTGAAAATTCTGTTAAAATCTTAAAAACATATTGGGGTCTATACGACGTTAATAATACGGCTAAAATCATCGAAATATCGTATGTAGGGAGGTATCGTTATATCGAAGCTATACTATACCTGCATAGCAAATTTTCTGTCACAGGCTGTTGCATCCATTACGAACTTTAAATACGACATCTCAAACAATTTCGGTCAGTATTGTACCTAAATCGTCAAAATATCGAATATTGAAACTACTCCGGACATGAATAAAGACGCTAAAATCATCAAAATACCGAATATTGGGAGGTACCGTTATATGGGGGCTATACAAAGACGTGAACCTACACAGACAAATTTCTGTCATAGGCTGTAGTCTCCATTACGAACTTCAAATATGACATCTCAAACAATTTCGGTGCGTATTGTACCTAAAATCGTCGAAATACCGAATATAGAGAGGTACTGATATATGGGACCTATACGAAGACCTGGACCTGCACAGACGATTTTCTGTCACAGACCGTAGTTCCCACTACGAACTCTAAATAAGTAATTTGAAACTACTTCAGTCAATAAAGACGCTAAAATCATCAAAATACCGAATATTGGGAGGTACTAATTTTTTGGGCCTATACGAAGACCTGGACCTGCATAGACAATTTTCTGTCACAGACCGTAGTTCCCATTACGAACTCTAAATAAGTAATTTGAAACTACTCCAGTCAATAAAGACGCTAAAATCAACAATATACCGAATATTGGGAGGTACCGTTATAAGGGGGCTATACAAAGACCTGGACCTGTATAGACAATTTTCTGTCACAGACCGTAGTTCCCATTACGAACTCTAAATACCGAATTTGAAACAATTCCGGTGAATAATGTCGCTAAAATCATCAAAATACCGAATATCGGGAGATACCATTATATGGGGGCTATATGAAAACGTGGACCTACATGGCCCATTTATGAACTTAACCTGCCTACTGACAAAATAAACATGTGCACAAAATAGCCTTCTATCTCAATTCGTTCGAAAGATAGCGGGATTACAAAAGACAGACAGATGGACAGACAGACGGACAGACGATAAATCGACTTAGAATTTTACGCTGATCAAGAATATATGTCTTTGTTGGGTCCGAAATGAGTATTTCGAGAAGTTACAAACGGAATGACAAAGTTAATATACCCTCCATAGTATGGTGGAGGGTATAAAAAAGTACCAAAAGGAAAAAATGGAGAGGAGAGAGCTGGTTTCAAAAAGAACAAAAATCTTGAAATTTTGTACGAGGGTCAGTCTTGGTGCGTAGGCGTGTGGTAAGACTATTAGTAATTCGTACTAAAAGGGTATGAAAAGTACTAAAATGTACGAAAAATTTAATACTTTGTATTGAATGAATGAATGGAATGAGCTAGAAATTTGCAATGAGACTCACTGATGCAATGCAGGATAGATGTACCAAAGGGTTTCTGAAAATTCGATCTTTAAGGTAACGAAAAGTTCTAAAATGGCACGTAACTTCTAAAAAAATATGGTACATTTGGTACTTGTAAACGGATCGAGCAAAAAATGTGAAATTTGGTATAAGAATCAAGGTTGCAAAGTATGTTTGATATGTGAAGGTGGTTTTGGAAATGTATAAGAACTGTACTAAATGGTACTATATTTCGTACAATTCCGCTTTGGATGAACATAAGAAGTGGATATTTTGAAATGTTGGTATTGAGATACTAAATGGTACTATATTTGGTAATGGGTTAAGGTATAGGTCTGGAATCTCGAAATTTGACATTGAAGACTCTGTTGATACCTGGGTTTGAGATATGGCGTTGGTTGAAATTGAAATTTCGAAGTTTTCATATTGAAATCCCTGTTGGTGGTAGCTTAGTGATAAAGGGGTGATTTTGGAAATGTGCCCAACAAGTGCACCAAAAGTACTAAATAGTACAATCTTTGTTACAATTTGTTATTGGGTGAACATATGGTGCTTGAAATTTGGTACTATAGTCGCTGTTCATGTGTAGCCTGGACATATGCAGGTGGTTTCGAAAATGTTAACTGTAATTGTACGAAAAGTACTAAATGATACTAAATTTGGTATTGAATGAAAGAATAGAGCTGAAATCCTGACACCGTTGGTGTCTGTGGAGGTGGTTTTGGAAATGTGTACTACGAGTGCACAAAAAGTACTAAATAGTACTATATTTGGTACAATTTGCTATTGGGTGAACAGATAGTGCTTGAAATCTGAAATTTGGTATAGGGTCACTGTTCATGGGTGCAATTGTACGATAAGTACTAAATTTGGTAATGAGTGAAGGAATAGAGCTGAAGTCCTGAAATCGGATATTTACATTACTAATTGTATCTTTGTTTGATATTTGACGGTGGTTTGGAACTCTATTTGGTATTGGGTTAAGGAAAGGGCTGGAATGCTGATGTATGCCGTTTGGTTTTGCCGAGGTAGTTTTGAACAAGCGTAGTACAATTGTACGAAATGTGTGACAATAAATTTGGGATTGGTTCTTAGGATAGAGCTGGAATTCTGAAATTTGATATGGAGGCTACTGTTGGTATATAGTTTTGATATTGTTCGAATTGTACTAAATTACCCGTTGAATGAATATATAGAATTTGAATCCTGAAAAATGATATTGAGGTTACTGTTATTATCAAAAGACGTTGTACTTTTGGCCCGAAGAATTGGATGTGGAGCTCTGCGAACTGTCTACATTTTTGAGAACAGTTATGAAATTTCCAAAAACTGGTTTTTTTAAGATAATCTTACCCAAATCGCGTTTCTTTCTAAGAATATTTTTCAATTTCAGGCCAAGTATCTTGGATTTTTAAAAATTTTTTTCGACAAGGACTTTTTTGAACAAAAATTTTAAGATTATTTTGAAGATCACTTTCATTTCCGATACGACCATGTAAAGGGACATTCTATTTCATAGTGATGAATATGATGCTTAAGAATGATATACGATTTAGTGCATTTTTTAAGGATTCCCTTTCTTTTTTATACCCTCGGTTCCCTTTCCTTTTTATACCCTCCACCATAGTATGGAGGGTATATTAAGCTTGTCATTTGTAACACCTGGAAATATACATTTTAGACCCCACAAATTGTCTATATTCTTGATCAGCATAGAATTCCATGTCGATTTACCGATGTTCGTCCGTCTGTCCAGACAAAATGGGCCATGTAGGTCCACGTCTTCCTATAGCCCCAAATAACGATACCTCCCGATATTCGGTATTTTGATGATTTTATCGACATTATTTACCGGAACTATTTAAAATTCGGTATTGGAAGTTCCTAATGAATACCGCACCCTATGACAGAAAGTTGTCTGTACAGGTCCACGTCTTCGTATAGCCCCCATTTAACGGTAGCTCCTGATATTCGGTATTTTGATGATTTTAGCGACAAAATTTACCGGAATTGTTTCAAATTTTATATTTGAAGTTCGTAATGGATACTACAGCCTATGCCTCCCTATATTCGGTATTTTGATGATTTTAGCATTTGAATATTGTAATAGCTTATGACAAAAGTTGCCTATGTAGGTTCACGTCGTCCTATAGACTCTAATATACGGCTACATTCGGTGTTTTTAAGATTTTAACAGGATTTTTAAAGGATTTTATTTTTTTGAAAATTGCCAAATTTGTACCAAATGGAGGATATGCAAAGTTCAGCCTGGCCGAACTTACAGCTTTTTTACTTGTTAATATATTCTTTGTTATAACGTTTATACCTCCCTCCAGAAGAATAACAAACATAAATGAATAACCATATGTTTTGAAACTTCACCCACATATCTTTTGGAAAGTGAAATTTCAAATATTCTCAGATACATGACATATGCAAAAATCTCACCACACACATACAAATGTACAAAACATTCCTACATGTGTTTCGAAAAAAACTAGAACATGTTTTTTTCCGCGAAAATGTTTTAAAAAAACATCAGCAAAAAAGTAGGGAGTGTAAATATTTACACTCTCACATGGTCTAAACGCAACATCCTTTTTTTTTGTCAATCGGCAAATAAATTGTGGGCACGTGTGAGTTACAACCGTTCGGGTGCTTTGAAGTGGCAACATTCCTCATGTCACTAACGATTTGTGACTAGTTGGTGTCATGAAGAACCAAACATAAATCTGACACAAATATATTTCGTAGGTTATCGACAATGGAATTGCAAGCAAGATATTTTATCAGAAAAATAAATTCCGAAAACACCAGTTATTTTTGAACCAGAAGTTATCGAATTTGCTACAACTTGAGAATCCAATCTTCTAAATTTGAGTAAAAAATAAGCCAATTTTATGGAAATTAATGAGAACTGTAGCCAAGAATAGTTATCATACTCTACTGGCTTACACATACAAACATATCTGTATGTGTTTGTTTGCTCTCAAACATTCCTTCATGCCTCGGTTGGACCACATTTTTTTCCGTCGTGAAATCATTTCTTTCTTCTTTTTTTCACAAAACTTGTCACTTGACGCAGTACGCGAAAAGCATGTTCGCCATGCTGGTGAACATTTTCGTACAGTCAATGTGTCATGTTTGATGTTCTTGGTCGTAGTTCGTAGTAATGGCAATCGAGCAGAGGAATCTTCATTGCCAGTGGTTCCGGTAGCAAGCGTTTGCCATTTGTCTGCCGCAAAAAAAAAAAAAAAAACGAAAATAAATTCCATTTCACAGAACTTATCTTCCTTTGCCAGCAGTTCCACGTGGAAATCCACTGAATGTTAATATTTTCCGAAATTGTTGCTGTTGAAGAGAAGGTGTTTTTTGTTGTTGTGGAAATTGTCATTTTTATGCTGGGCTTAAATAAAAAATTGTTTTCACTTTTCATGGAGGAAAAACAAGTTTGAAAAATTTCAGTCGCTATTCCGAGAGATATATATTAGGTCTGAAAAGTGACATAACCTGGCAATTTCATTAGGCCTAGACCCCCCTCCCCATTATTGTCGCCCTTAACAGACCACCTGACTACATAGACTCTGAACACCGCACTTTCCTTAACCATGGGAAAGCCAATTGGCAAGATTTCAAAGAATATACCAATCGCAGCCTCAGATAATTACCCAACCCATCGGATATTAAGGGAGCACATAGGTACCTCGTGGACGTCATCAAAGCTAGCTATATACCTGTTGGCCGAATACCTGAAACAAGAACTAATTTTTTTAGCGGAGGCAGTGGCAAATTACCAAATGAGCGAGTTGGGCTTCGTCGTACCAGCCATAATAAACACAGAGACATATACCCTTAGCAAATAAATACTAAAAAAATTTTCGCATAATGGAGGATAAGAAATGTTCTGCTGTGTTGAATCCGCTCCTAATAATTGTTTTTATACCCTCAGTCATATGGCTAGTTAAACCCTCAGCCATATGGCTAGAGAGGGTATACATCATTTGATACGGCCAAAACGAAATAGTATCGAAATAACGGTTTTAGACCCTAGGTCTCTTTGGGCCAAATCCGTTTAAGGATATTTGGAGTCGATCTAGAGATGTTTTTCCGTCCGCCTGTCTGCCAACTGGCTGACGCGCACAATAACTCTCGAAGGGAGTATCCGATTTGGTCCAAACTTGCTAAATCGTATTATTATTATCAAACTCAGATCGAATTCGGATATGGGCAACATAGACCCATTCCTTCTGATACCTTCCCCACAAAGGGTCAACATTTTCAAAATTAAAAAAAAAAATATTTTACTGCACAGAAAGAGAAAGGATAATCCGATTTTGCTCCAACTTTGCAAATCAAAATATTTGCATCAGTGCTAGGTCAGGTGCAAAAATTTAGAATATCGTCCACTTCATCAAGTTCTCCCCCACAAGTGGTCAAAATTTTGAATAATTACAACTCTTATAAAATGTGATGTAAGTATCCGATTGCCTTAAAATTTCACACATCCCAATATTTTTTGTAAACCCAAGGTCTGGCGTTAAGATGGAATAAATCGGTCCGCTCCTTCTGGTACCTCCCCCACAAAAGTTCGAAATTTTTCAAAAAAATATGTTTTGCACAGAAAGGATAATCCAATTTTGCTCCAACTTTGCAAATCTTAATATTTGCGGCAGTGCTAGGTCAGGTGCGAAAATGGAAAATATCTGTCCACTCCATCAAGTACCTCCCCCAAAAAGGGTCAAAATTTTGAATAATTATAACTCTGATAAAACGTGATGTAACAATCCAATTGTCTTCAAATTACGCACATCCCATTATTTTTACTAACACACGATCTGCTGATGGAATGGAATATATCGGTCCACCCTTTCTGGTACCTCCCCCACAAAGGGTCAAATTTTTAAATAACCATGAAGCTCATAACACACTAATTTAAAATCCGAATCCATTTCGACTTGGCACATCTTAATATTTCCATCAGCACAAGTTCTGTTTTAAGGATGGTAGAGATCGAGCCATTCCTTTTGGTACCTGCCCCACAAAGGGTCAAAGATTTGAATAATCAAAACGATCATAAAATACGAAACAAACATCCGGTTATCATTATATTTCATACAGGTTATTATTTCTATATAAGATCTGCTATGAAGATGGGAAATATTGGTCGACTCCTTATGGTACCTCTCCCACAAAGGGTCAAAATTTTGAATATCCATGAAGCTCATAAAACTCGAAATGAACATCCGATTTAATTCATACTTGGTACATCTAAATATTTCCATCAACACAAGATCACTTATAAAGATGGTAGAGATCGGACCATTCTTTTTGTTACCTCCCCCACATTGGGTCAAAAGTTTTGAATAACCAAAACGATTATAAAATCCGATTGTCTTCAAACTACACACATCAAAATATTTTTATTAACCCAAGGTCTGGTGTGAAGATGTGACATATCGGTTGACTCCTTCTGGTACCTCCCCCACAAAGGTCAAAATTTTGAATATCCGTGAAGCTCATAAAACGCGAAATTAACATCCGAGTCCATTCAGACTTGGCAAATCTCAATATTTCCATCAACACAAAATCTGTTATGAAGATGGTAGAGATCGGACCATTCCTTCTGGTACCTCCCCCACAAAGGGTTAAAGTTTTGAATAACCAAAACGTCCATAAAATCCGAAATAAGCATCCGGGTTTCTTCATATTTCACCCATAGTTCCTTTTGATGTTCATAGAATCACATTCTGAGTCGATTTATGCATGTCCGTCCGTCGGTCTGTGAATGTATTTTATAAACAAAGTACAGTTCGCAATTATTGCCCTAACCAGATGAAATTTTGCACAAATCATGGTTTGGCCCAAGGACGAACCCTATTGAAATTGGAGATAATCGGTCAAAATTTAGATATAGCTCCCATATATATCTTCGTCCGATTTGCCTTTTATTGTGCACCAAACTTGTTATATCAGCCCGAATAGTTTGAAATTTTGCACATACAACCAAATTAGGCCTGAAAATAAGTATGCCAAATTTGAAATCGGTTCAGATATAGCTATAGCTCCCATATATATTGTTCATCCGATTTGTTATTTTTGTCCTCCGCAGCCGTAATATGCACTCTGTAACAAAAATATTTTGGGAAATGCATTTGCTAAATTTTATCGAGATCGGTTCAGATTTGGATATAGCTCCCATATATAACTTCGTCCGATCTACGTTTTATTGTGCACCAAACGTCTAATATTTGTCCAAATGGAATGGAATTTGGCACTTACGACCGAATTGAGTCTAGAAGCTAGTATGTCAAATTTGGTGAAGATCGGTTCAGATATATATAGCTATAGCTCCCATATATACTGTTCATCCGATTTGTTATAGTTGTTACCCACGGCCGCAACAACAATATTCAGAGAAATATATCAAATACAGCTCAGAAATATCTTTGCGAAATTTTATGGAGATCGGTTCCGATTTGGATATAGCTCCCATATATATCTTTATCCGATTTCAAATTAATTGTGCACCAAATGAGCAATACAAGTCCGAATTTAAAAGACACAAATGCTTCGGCATATTTAGTCCTTTGAACTTTAAATTATAATTATAATCATAGCGTGTATGATTGAATTCTCCCATGAAAACTTTTAATTTTTATGCGGAGCTGTACTAAATTAGCAAAGTGGTGTAGGGTATCATAAAGTCGGCCCCGCCCGACTTTAAGACTTTCTTTACTGGTTTCGCATAGAATTGGATGTTCTCTTCGGTTTTCTTGTAATTTCGCCCATATCATATTAGATAAGGTATGAAAATGGAATACTTCGGTCGACTATATCTGGTACCTCACGAACATTTTAACATTTTCCAAATATTATCACATATCTCATATAAAGTGCCCAAGCCTGCCACTTCGCAGTATTTACAACATATTTATTTATGTCCGACGCGAAATGGACAGTATTGACACATTCCTCCGGAAACCACTCATAACAGAATTTTAATCATGACAATTTTAATAATCATAGTCGAAATATATTTAATTAACCGAATATTGGCTGAGGGTATACATCTGACGGCAAAACCGACTGATACCTTTTAACTTGTTTTTGTCTGATTCAATAAATTCTCCAATTTCCCCTTCTCTTCCAAAATTTCAATTGTTGAACTAATATTTGAAAAAGTTCTAATAGATTTGTTATTTAAGCTCCAAAAACTTTTCAATTTACGTGACCTCCAGCAGAAAAAAAATTGAAACTATTATAAACGATTTACTTGAAAAGCCATTGAAATCATTTTAAAATTTCCATTCTTTTTTATTTTGGCCCTTGCTATTGTAAATAATGTAAAACCTAACAGAGGGAGAGAGAGAGAAACTTTTGAAAATCCTAAAAAAGGTATTGAACAGGAAGTAAACATTACATTCAAACGATTAAAATCCCCATAAAAAAATATCGAACACACATTATCGCCAATGGCTTGCATTACAACAAGTCCACTTACAACCCCATAAATGCTGGCAAAAAATACACTTCAAAGCAGTGGGGCGAGAGAGAGGGAGAGCGAACACACAAACCCCTTAGACATGTTTAGTCAACTACACGTTTGACTACAACACTTTAACACGTGCCGTGTGTACTCGCAGACGAATGAAAAAAAGAGATTGAATGTTCAACAATTGTATGTTCGAAAGAGAAGACGGAAGGAAGGAAGAAAAATTAGTAAAAAAAAACTGTTAAAAAGTAGTTCAATTTACGGAATATGTTGTTTTTATACCCTCAGCCATATGGCTACAGAGGGTATATATCATTTTATTCGGACATAAGGTTTTGAATAGTTTTTTTTTCGATAAATATTTTTTCCCTAAAAATTAAATAACGAAATTCAAAGAGACAATTTCTTGTTATTCTAGGACGATAACCAACTTCCAACATATATAAATGTTTGTAATTTCTCTAGAAATACTCAATTTCTGTAGGGGTTTCATGGTGCGTATACATGTTGTTAGAACGTATACGCTCCGTAGCGATTCAGAATTGGTTTTCTCTCAATTTATGTCATCAGAAATATTTTGAATTGATGGGATTCAATGATACACATATTCAAACTCTCAATTTTAGTCAAATTCAGACTATATTGATATATATCTTCGATATATATCATCGAACTTTTAATGCCTGCAATATGTTGTCTCAGGTTCAGTGGGGAGATGGTTCAACGAATATTCAGGTTCAGGTTTTGAACTGGACATTACTTTTGGGGATGAAAGCCCCAAAGCATATCAAATCCAGTAAGGAAAAATCAAAAGTGGGGCGGGGACGACTATATGATAACCTACACCACTATGCGAATTTAGTAGAGCTCCCGTGACGAAAAAGTTTGTATTGAGAATTTATGTGAAGTAGGTTACACCAACTACGAACCAAATAACATTGCCGTATAGTGCATGATATGACTTCGATAAGGATTATATAAAAACATATTTATTGGAGCAATAGATATGCCCAAACGAGTTTCATCAAATGGAAAAAAATCGGTTAAATATGAAAAGCTCTATTCAATTTGGGCTGGTATTACATATATGGTGAACAATAACCGTAAAATCGGATGAAGATGTATATCGAAGGTATATATACAAATCTGTACCAATCTCGATAAAATTTGGCAGAGGTATTTTCGAACTGCATCTGATGTCCGGTATTAAATATCATGTGCATATTCTGCATGTGAGGGATCGGATAAAACATATACATGGGAGCTATAGCTTTATCTGAACCAATTTTCACAAAAATTTGATATACTTGCTTCTAAGCTGGATTCCGTCGGAAGTGCCAAAATTCAGACCATTTTGGATGATATTAGCCATTTGGTGCACAAAAAAACCTGAAATCGGATTAAGATATATATGGGAGCTACATTCAAATCTTAACCGATTTTGACAAAATATGAAACACCTATTTCTCAGCTGTATCTGATATCTGGTACCAACGATTATTGTCGTGAAGTGAATATTACGCATGTGAAGGACTTAAACTCCAAATCGGATAAAACATATATATGGGAGCTATAGCTATATCTGAAATGATTTACACCAAATTTGAAGTACTGATTTCTACGATGAATTCAGTCGGAAGTGCCAAAATTCAGTCCATTTGAGCTGATATTAGCCATTTGGTGCACGAAAAACCTGAAATCGGATTAAGATATATATGGGAGCTATATTCAAATCCCAACCGATCTTGACAAAATTTGAAACACTTATTTCTGAGCTGTGTCTGATATCTGGTAGCAAAGATTATTGTTCTGGAGTGTATATTACGCATGTGAGGGAAATAAACCCCAAATCTGATAAGCTATAGCTACATCTGAAATAATTTACACCAAATTTGAAGTACTGATTTCTAGGATGAATTCAGTCGGAATTGCCAAAATTCTGTCCATTTGAGCTGATATTAGTCGTTTGGTGCACAAAAACTGATATCGTAAATATAATTCTTCTGGAGTGCATATTACACATGTGAAGGACTTTAGCATCAAATCGGATGAAACATATATATGGGAGCTATAGATATATTTGAACCAAAATTGATATACTTGCTTCTAGGCTGAATTCCATCGGAAGTGCCAAAATTCAGTCCAGTTGAGTCGATATCAGCCGTTTGGTGCACAATAAACGTGAAATCGGTCGAAGATACATATGGGAGCAATAGCTCTATCTGAACCGATTTTCTCCAAATTTTATGTACTTGCTTCTAGACTGAATTCGGTCAGGTGTACCAAAATTCAGGTCATTTGGACTAATATTGGTCATTTGGTGCACAATTAACCCGTAATCGGTTGAAGATATATATGTGAGCTATATCTAAATTTGAACCGATTTTCACCAATTTCTACAGGGTTCGGCCTTGGGCCAAACAAATATTGTTTTGCAAAATTTCATATCAATCGGCGACCTGCATTTTGTTCACAAAAATACATGGAGAGACGGAAGGACTGACATGCATAAAGCAACTCAGAAAGTGATTCGATGAAGATCCTCAAAAGTAACTATGGGTCTACCTCGCTTTATCCTCCATGTTACAAACAAATACACAAAGACATAATACCCTTACCACATGTGATGTAGGGCATAAACGAACTAATGAGTTATGGGTTGATGAGTTTTTTTTAGCTTGTAGCTCTTTAGTATACCGATCATCATATTTACAGGGGGATGGTTTTTGACCAGAATATAACCTTATACTTTTTTGGAGTTAATACAAAATATTTAGGGGATGATATGAACCCAAAACTGAAGTATTTCCTGATTTTGCATTCGCTCTACATATCTATATTATAAACCAATTGACTCGGAAATTGAAATGCATCAAAAATTTCAATTTAAAATAGATTTCCCAATATTCTGTAAAAAATTATTCTAAATCTACAGAAACTTTTCACACTTATAGTCTTAAATTTTGTTGACGACACTACCTATTTAATATACCTTGACGTTATATTTGTTTGTACACTAGTGCGTATAACCACTGGAATAACTCATACGCCAGTATGAATAACTCATAAGCGCTCATAAGCGCTCATAAAGTTCTATTGAGAGAATAGAGCAATTTGCAATCAATGCTGACGAGAAATAAAAAATACAACAAGTTTTTAAAGTTGTTTGAAGAAATAGTAAAGTTTAGTAAACAGTTAATGTTCGGTTAATTAAATATATTTCGACTCATGTCATTACTGTTCAAGTGAAACAATATTGTCCACTTTGGACAATATTGGACCTAAATAAATATAATATAAATATTGCCACGTGCACGGGTACTACTTTGACTTTATATGAGATATGTGATAATTTTTAGAAAATTTTAAATATTCTATTTTAATACTTCATCTACTACAGATATAAATATTTGTATCAGCAAACTTACAAGAAAATCGAACATTTATGTAAAATTTTATGGGAAATCACAAATTCGATACTCATCTCAGGTTTCTTGTTGAGAAAAATATTTAGATATCGTAAGTCGCCTTTGTGGGTGAAATACTAGAAGAGGTTGGCAGATATCTATAATCTTCACATCCCATCTTGTTTTAGTAAAAATATTAGCATGTGTGAAATTTGAAGAGTGTTGAAAGCTAATTTTGCTTTCTTTGATCGTTTTGTGCTTCATAATGATGAAACCTATGGGCAGGTAGCAAAAGAAATGGATCGATCTCTACCGACTTTATAACAGATCTTGTGTTGATGGAAATATCGAGATATACCAAATCTTGAATGGAATCGGATGTTAATTTCGCTTTTTATGAGTTTCATGGAATTCATTTAATGGGAGAGGTACCAGAAGAAGTGGACATATATATCCCATCTTCACGACAAATCTTTTGTTAGTGGAAATAATGGGATGTGTAAAATATAAAGAGAATCGGTTTCTTATTTCGGATTTTATGAGCGTTTTGGTTATTCAAAACGTCGACCCTTTGTGGGGCAGGTACCAGAAGGAATGGTCCGATCTCTGCCACCTTTACATTTGATCTTGTGCTGATAGAAGTATTGAGATGTGCCGAGTCTGAATGGAAGCGGATTTTAAGTTCGGGTTTTATGATATGAGAATATCCAAAATGTTGACCCTTTGTGAGGGAGGTACCTGAAGGAGTGGGCCGATATATTCCACCTCTACACCAGACCTTGTATAATTAGAAGACAATCGGACTCTCACATCACATTTTATAAGAGTTATAATTATTTAAAATTGTAACCCTTTGTTGTCCGTGTTTGAAATGTGGCCTTCCTATTATAAAAGTACGGAATTTTGGCACAATTTCATACTTTTCGTAACAATAAAGACCACATTTCAAAAACAGACAACATCAGTAATGTAAATATCAAATTTCAGAATTTTATCTCTATCCCTTCACCTAATACCAAATGTATTACCATTTGGTACTTTTCGTACAATTATAGTAAACATTTCCAAAACCACCTCTATATGTGGAGGCTAGACAGCGACCCTAATACCATATTCCAGATTTCTAGAACACTATAGCTCCTTTCCTTCACCCAAAATGGAATTTTACCAAATTTAGTACCACTTAGTACAGTTCGCATACCTAGCACACATTTCAATATCAAACTTTCATATATCAAACTTACTTTCAAACCTTGGCATATGGCACCATTTTCGAGATTTAGTACCTTTTAAGAACTTTTCGTAACCCTAAAGTTCGAATATCCAAAAACCCTTTGGTACGGCTATCCTGCACTGCATCAGTGACTCTAATTCCAAATTTCCAAAAATTCTAGATCAGTTTGTTTGTCCAATACGAAGTCTTCATTTTTTAGAACATTTTAGTACCTTTCGAATTCTTTCAATTAAGAATTTCCCAAAACCCAGCCTCATCATAATTTACAAATTCTAACTTCAGCCGTTTCGTCTCGTCGTTAATTCTCGGTCAGTCAGTCAGTAAGTCCGTTATTTCACTACTCCTTTATCTTCAAAAAGATGGAACCTTTATAGAATATTTCTATTTTATATTCACCTTGAATAAGAATTGAGTTCCTCCAGGGCGTATAACTACTGTCACAACGTATACACCACTCAGTCTCATTGACTTTATTAAAATATTTTCTCTGTGTGTTTTCTTTCAATATTTTTTTTATTTTATTAACTTTTAATTTTTTTGCTATCTTTTCAGGGGGATGGGACCTAAACGCCGTTTATCTGTTGCTGAGCGACAGCAACGTTCAAGTACGGTAGCCAGTACGACAGCAGCAGCGGCGGCATCAGCAACAACAGCTTCGGCCAAAAAACAACGTCCCGCCACCGGCAGTGCCAGTCAATCGCCAGCTTCACGTAAACCTTCGGCCAAAACTGGAAACACTGCAGCTCCAGCTTCCACCTCGGCGGCTGGGACACCCAACAAAAAGGATAACACAAAAACTGTGTCACCCTCCAAAAAGAATCCAAAAACTGGCAGTGGGAAAGATAAAACCGATCCAGAGCCGGTAACATCATCGCCCAGCAAAGACGCTTCCAAGCTACACGAACGTTCGAAGAGTAAAGAAAAACCCAAAGGGGAAGAAGAGAAAAAGAGCACAACGCGAGCTTCGTCCAGAGAGAATGTCAAGAAGACATCGACGGAGAATAATGAAACCCATCCACTCAAGTCACAAAAAGAGGAACTAAAAAAACAATTGGAAAAAGACAAAGAAGATTCGCGCAAAGAAGGCCCTCAGAGTTCCAATTCCAGTACCATAAGTTCCGTGGAGTCCTCCGGCAAGAGTCAGGACAAAAAGGATGGCAAACACAAGGCCATTAGTAAAATGCTTAAGAACTTAGATATAAAAATAAGTGGATTTGATAATATCCTGCCCAAGGAACAAAATATCCAGGAGCTGGGTATGAAATCGTCGATATCGGAAAATGTCAAAACAAAGTCACGGGCGGCAGCTGTCAAAGTTATAGCCACCTTGAGTAACAATAACAAACCGCTGAAGAGGCCTAAGGTGAGTGAGGAGGACAGGAGGAGAGCACAAAGTTCGAAAGTAAGTGAAAAGGCGAAGGCAGGTGGTAAAGATAGCCAGGTGGAGAAGAGTGGGATACAAACGTCTAAAGGAGAGGAGAAAAAAGAGGAGGAGGAAGGTAAAGCGGAGCAGCAATTGGCGGGTGAAAAGAAAAAGGCCAGAATGGAAAGCAATCCAAAGCAGAAAAAAGTGACAATAGCTAAAGGCAAGGAAGAGAAATGTAAGGAAGTGGAGGATAAGCAGGAGTTAGAAGAGCTGCCTAAAGATGAGAGCAAAAAAGTTGAAGAAAAGGAGACAAAGCAAGAAGCTGTTCAAAGCAAGGAAATCAATGAGTCCTCGGAAGTAAATAAAGATCAGAAATGTGAAAAGGAAAGCAGGAAAATCGAAGAGAAGGAAAACGTGGAGAAGGATAAAGAAGAAATCAAAGAAGAGGAAACAATAAAGACGACTAAGGAAGAATCTCAAGAATCAAAGGTGGCTACACCCCAAAAACGAAAATCTCCAAAACACAAAATACCGGAGAAGGGGGAAACTCCGGAAAAGGAAACCAAGGAAATACTCGAAAAGGAAGAAGAGAAAACTAAAATAGATGATAAGGTTAAAGAGGATGCCAAGGCCGAAGCTACCCCAGTGGAAGAAGAAAAATCAAAAACTCCCAGTAAATCTCCCAAAAAATCTCCCAGTGGTTCCAATAAGCCCCCAGAGACCCTGGAGACATCCGAAGAGCTGAACAAAACAAAGTGCAATAAATTAGAAGAATTCTATGAAGAAGAAAAGGAAGAAATACTCAAGGTGACCATAGACTCAAATACGGAAGAGGTGCAAATGGAAATCGAGGAGATTGCCGTTCAGAAGTCAGAACAAGGGGATAACTCCAACTCCAATGGGAAGGAACAACAGCAATCTAAGGAAGACTCGGAAACTCCATCAAAAGAGACAACAACAGAATCAGCTCCAAAGGAAGTCGGTAAAACTCTGAGTTCTGACAAACCTCCCAAGGTGTTGAAGACCCAACCTCCCAAAATAGCCAACATCAAGCAGAGGCTACAACCCAAATACAAGGTAAATCCCATTAAACCCAAAATACCCAAACCGGTTACCAAGAAATCTCAGTACTCGAAAATCATGGCGGCCAAGGCTAAGACGGAAAACAAGGAAGCCACGGCCAAAGATGATGATATCTATGCCTTTAAGTCCGGCTCGGAGGATGAGGAGAACATACGCATGGAATTGCCCACACTTAAGAATCTTTTGGAATTCTCGGAGGAAGAAAAGAAGACCCAGAAGAAATCTACACCTAAAAAAGAGCCGGCAAAGTTCTCCTCACTCAAAGAAAAGGTCAAAAAGGATGAGGAGAAGGAGGAAAACAAAGAGGAGGAGAAAGAGGTGGAAAAAGATCCTGAAACGAAAGAGGAGGGTAAGGAGGACCTTGCCAAAGATGACTTGGAAGTTAAAGAGGAGAATGAAGAGGATAACAAGGAAGAAGAAAATGAGGCAGAAGAAAACGCAGAGGAAGAAGAAGAAAAGAAAGTGGCAAATAAAAATCCACCCAAAAAGGAATTAACCAAAAAGAAAACCCTTGCCCTGAACAAAAAGCTAATGTCCGCCAAGGTCAAAAATCTGCAAAAGCAAAAGAACCTGAAAGCTGGCAGGCCGGCAAAATCGAAACTGGGTAAAAAATTGGAGAAACCAGCCAAGAAAGTCGGTAAGAAATCTAATGGAGATGAAGAAGAAACGGCGGAAAGTAGTGACTCCGAGGATGATAAAAATCTGATTGTCTTTAGCCAAAAAAGGCATCGCATGGCCTCTTTGAATGCCCTGGCCAAGGTCCAGTGTCTCTATGAAAATGAATCTCGCACAGCCTATGAATTGGGTCTGTCCAAGGCCACATTAATGCCGCCAAAGATACGTACCCTGGACAACAGTGATGAGGAGAAGGACAAGGATAAGAAACAGGAGGATACTCCCACCCCGAAACAAAAGGAAAAGGATACAGAAAAGGACAAGGAAAAAGAGAAACCCAAGGACCCCCCAACTAGCTCCACAAAATCGGAGGACAAACCCAAAACCAAGAAGGAGAAAAAGTCCGAAGACCCTTTGAAAATTGAAGATGCCGCCAAGGTGGAAAAGGAACCTACAGAACCCATTGAAGAACCTGTGGGAGAGCTAAAGAGAGAGCAACGCAATGATGCCGGAGGAAGAGGCTTTGGCAAATACTGGGAATTTGATAGTGACAGTGAACTGGACGAAATCGAGCAAACGAGACTCAAAAAGAAAAAGCTGCAAAAGCGGCTGCAAGCCAAGAAAGAAAAGGAAATGGAAAAGCAACTCAAGGCAAAAGCCAAGGGAGAAGGTGAATCCAAGGAATCGGAAACACCCATTAAAGTCAAACGGAAGTATACAAAAATCAAGAAACCCCTTAAGAAAATGGTCAAACTTAGCACCGGTAGTTCGGCGGAGGAGGGTAATTCTGAATCTTCGGATAAGGAAGAAGGCGGGGATAAAGAAAAGCCCGCAAAACTCAAGCTACCCGAGGCCAAGAAACCTCCGAAGAAACGAAAGCGGATTTTCAAAGAGGAACTCATTGGGGACTATAAGGGTATATTGGCCCGCAAGCGCATGGCCAGTTTAAATGCCAGTGCCATTGTGGCAGCCACCTATGAAGTGGAACGACATTTGGATAGGAATTTGGGACAGCTCAGTGGCTATGAGACCTATGAAGATGAACAGAAGACGCCGAGTAAAAAGTCCAAGGAGGCCAAGGGTAGGGAAGGCAAGGCGGGCAAAACGGCGGGTAATGTCAGTGCCTCGGCCACAGGTGCGGCAACAGCATCACCCAGTAAGACAGCCACTCCCGATGTCACAAGGGAGGCAACTTTAACTGCAGAAGCCAACCCCAGTTCGGTGGTATCCCGAAGTACTCCCACAATCAAAGAGACAACAACAAGCACATCTATGGAACCTACAACAACTAGCAGCAATACCACGTCCACGACCACCACCACAACCCCCTCTCCTGTTTCAACAACTCCCTTGAAAACCTCTACTCCTGCTGCCACTGAAACAAAACCCTCCCAAGCCACTCCCAACACACCCACGAAGCTGGAAAAACAACCCACAAATATCTGTGAGGAAAGCAATGATTCCAAGTATTCCAAGGATACCAAAGAAACTAATACAGATACAACTACCACCACCACCTCGAGTTCGTCGGGTAGCAGTACCACAACGAGTAGCACAAAAGAGGCCAAGGATTCAAGTCGTCCCACCTCATCGAGTGTGGTCATTGTCCAGGATACAGATGTCACCATCACTGGGGTCTATGTCAATTCAAGTTCAGGTGCTGGTCAGGAGGCCTATTGTAAGATGCAATATCGTGTTCAGTCTAGCGTTACGGAGGAGCGTTTGCTGAGGCCCGGTTCAACGGAGCCACCGCCGAAGTCTTATACGCCGTTGAGTGCTCTGTCGAGTATGCTGCCTCCCGGTGCTGCCGGCAGTGGGGCTAGTGAAGGTGAGTACATTTTTGTGTTATCCCTATTGTCATAGTCCTTGAAAGAAATTTCTTAAAAAATCACCACAGAGAGTCCTTCAAATTTGTTTTAAGAAATTCACTTTTTTTGCTCTAAAAGTCCTCGAATTTTTTTTAGAAAAATCCCTGTAAAAGGCCCTCGAAAACCCTGCTTTAAAAATCCACGTTTATGGCCTTGAAAAAATCTTCTTTAAAAAATCTACTGTAGGGCCTTGAGAAAATCTTCTTTAAAACTCCACGTTTATGGCCTTGAGAAAATCTTCTTTAAAAATCCACGTTTATGGCCTTAAAAAATCTTCTTTAAAAAATCTACTGTAGGGCCTTGAGAAAATCTTCTTTAAAACTCCACGTTTATGGCCTTGAGAAAATCTTCTTTAAAAATCCACGTTTATGGCCTAGAGAGTCCTTGAGAAAATCTTCTTTTAAAATCCACGTTTATGGCCTAAAGAGTCCTTGAGAAAATCTTCTTTTAAAATCCACGTTTATGGCCTAGAGAGTCCTTGAGAAAATCTTCCTTAAAAAATCCACGTTTATGGCCTAGAGAGTCCTTGAGAAAATCTTCTTTAAAAAATCCACGTTTATGGCCTAGGGAGTCCTTGAGAAAATCTTATTTAGAAAATCCACGTATATGGCCTAAAGTCCTTAAAAAAATCTTCTTTAAAAATCCACGTTTATGGCCTAGAAGTCCTCGAAAAATCCTCTTTAAAAATCCACGTTTATGGCCTAGAGAGTCATTGAGAAAATCTTCTTTAAAAATCCACGTTTATGGCCTAGAGAATCCTTGAGAAAATCTTCTTTAAAAAATCTACATTTATGGCCTAGAAACCCTTGAGCAAATCTTCTTTAAAAAACCCACATTTATGGCCTAGAGAGTCTTTGAGAAAATCTTCTTTAAGAATCCATGTTTATGGCCTAGAGAGTCCTTGAGAAAATCTTCTTTAAAAAATCCACGTTTATTGCCTAGAGAGTCCTTGAGAAAATCATCTTTATAAAATCCACATTTATGGCCTAGAGAGTCCTTGAGAAAATCTTTAAAAAATCCACGTTTATGGCCTAGAGAGTCCTTGAGAAAATCTTTAAAAATCCACGTTTATGGCCTAGAGAGTCCTTGAGAAAATCTTTTTTAAAAATCCACGTTTATGGCCTAGAGAGTCCTTGAAGAAATCTTCTTTAAAAATCCACGTTTATGGCTTAGAGAGTCCCTGAGAAAATCTTTAAAAAATCCACGTTTATGGCTTAGAGAGTACTTGAGAATATCTTCCTTAAAAATCCACGTTTATGGCCTAGGAGTCTTTGAGAAAATCTTTAAAAAATCCACGTTTATGGCTTAGAGAGTACTTGAGAATATCTTCCTTAAAAATCCACAATTGTGGCCTAATAGTCCCTAAGAAAATCTTCCTTAAAAATCCACAATTGTGGCCTAAGAGTCCTTAAGAAAATATTTAATAATCCACGTTTATGTCCTAGAGAGTCCTTGAGAAAATCTTCTTTAAATAATCCACGTTTATGTCCTAGAGGGTCCATGAGAAAATCTTCTTTAAAAAATCCACGTTTATGACCTAAAGAGTCCTTGAGAAAATCTTCTTTAAATAATCCACGTTTATGGGCTAAGAGTCCTTGAGAAAATCTTCTTTAAAAAATCCACGTTTATGACCTAAAGAGTCCTTGAGAAAATCTTCTTTAAAAAATCCACGTTTATGGGCTTAGAGTCCTTGAGAAAATCTTCTTTAAAAAATCCTCGTTTATGACCTAAAGAGTCCTTGAGAAAATCTTCTTTAAAAAATCCACGTTTATGGCCTAGCGAGTCCGTTTATTATGTTTAGAGAGTCCTTGAAAAAATCCTCTTTAAAAAATCCACTTTTATGAGCTAGAGAGTCCTTGAAAAAATCTTCGTAAAAAATCCACGTTTATTGCCAATAGAGTCCTTGGAAATTCTCTTTAAAAATACCCTAGATTATTTGTTTACTTACCATTATCCTTCATATCTTCATTCCAGGCACTCCAATTGTCTCACCTCCGCCCACAACTGCCACCTCGCAGGCAACCTCGGCCTCATCACTGTCAGAGACACTGAATGCCGCCGCCGGCCTCTACAACCCCGCCGATTTAGGCATTCACACTGAACCCATGGAACATCATGGTCCACCGCCTCCTTCCTATGCGGCGGCAGCAGCAGCTGCAGCTGCTGCCTATCATGCACATCATATGTCACCACATGGCGCTGGCGGGGTGCATCATCAGCATCAATATGCCCATGTGCATGCCCATCATCAGTATCAACAGGCCGGTGCCGAACATCATGGTATGCCACCGCCGCCTCATCACTATGCCGCGGGTCCTCCGCCACCATCACATTATGGGCCGCCACCACCGGGTCATTGTGATCCTGGCTCACCGCCGCCGACATATCGTGCCAGTAGTGGATATCCGAGTAGTGCAACAGGTGTTGCACCAGCGGCACCACCTCCTTCAAGCCAGCCCCCATTGTCGGCTGGCTTGGGTGGCAGTGCATTCTGTTCCACAAACATCCATCATCAGCAGCAGTCACAGCAGCATCAACAACAACAACATCAGCAGGCACAAGCAGCAGCAGCAGCACAACAGCAGTCGGGATCTCAGGGCGCAGCAAATGAAACAAGTGGTGAGTAGGAATTTGAAAAATTGCCTAAACTTTTATGAATTATCTACAGTAGTCCGGAAAACTGTTATCCCTTATTTTGGTCAGATTTTTGATACAGCAGTGGTCAGTCAGTAGGCCCACCCTGATTCTTATATTAGACCTACCACACCTCCTTGTCCGCTATACTGGTATATCCTTAATTGGAATAATGAATAAGTAAACCCCTAAGAAAACTGTTTTCCGGTTCATCCCTCCTTATCCTTCGAAACTTTCCCTTTGCTTAGTGTCTTTATTATATCTCCTTAAAATTCTCTCCCTCCTCTCCGCCTAGTTATTCTTGTTCCTTCTTACATAATGAATTAATTATGAACTACCACTTAATTGATGTATTACCTCTGTGACACTTGAGACTCCTCAGGTCCTTTGGAAAATCTACAAATTAAATGCATTTTAATAATCCTTATCGGTGTCCTGTATAATTGACATCTTGAAGGTCCTGCAACTTGGTGAGGATGTGTAAGAAGTTGTAATTTTGAGTGACATACTCATCAGTATGGGGGTGGGGTAACTTGTTTGACCACTTGTTGCGGTTGTGTGAACTGGTATGAGTAGAATGTGCCAACTAAGGCCTGTTTATGTGGTTGTCTGGACTATCAACGAAAATAAGGATATTTACAAAAATGTGTCTTATTTTATGACCTGTTCCTATATCCTTCTGTGCGGGAGGTACAAGAAGAGTTCTAAAATATATAATTGTTACAATTTGGTATTGGATGAACAGATAGTGCTTGAAATCTGAATTTTTGATATTAGCATTGTTGTTCATGTGAAGCCTGGACATATGGAGATGGTTTCGGAAATGTGTGCTATAATTGTACGAAAAGTACTAAATGGTACTTAACTTGGTATTGCGTAAAGGAATAGGACTGGAATTCTGAAATTTGATATTGAGAATTACATATTTAGTAATTGGAACTAGAGTCTGTGATAGAAAATTGTCTATGCAGGTCCAGGTCTTCGTATAGGCTCCATATATCAGTACCTCCCTATGTTCGATATTTTGACGATTTTAGGTACAATACTCACCGAAACCGACGTTCGTAATGGATGCTATAGCCTGTGACAGAAAAATGTCTATGCTGGTCCAGGTCTTCGCACAGCTCCGATATAACGCTACCTCCCTATATACGACATTTTGACGATTTTAGCTACATTATTCACCGTTTATTTCAAGATTCGAATTTGAATATGGTAATGGCTTATGACAAACAATGCCTATATAGACCCACGTCGTATAGACCCCAATAAAACGGCAATATTCGGTATTTTTAAGATTTTAACAGAACTTTTAACGGATTTTATTTTTTGAAAATTTCTAAATTCGTTGCAAATAGTGGAGGGTATTCAAAGTTCGGCCCGGTCGAACTTACTGCTTTTTAACTTGTTAATTTATACAATTTTCTCTCTATATCTGTCTCTTTCTCCATGTAATATTTCTCTATCTCCTCTAAAATTAATTTTCTATTAAAATTCCCTATTTTCCTCCTTTGTTCATTTAAAAAAATTTGCCATTGAAATCATTTAATTTTTTAATAAATCCTTTTTAAAAACTAACTACCCCTCCCCCATCCCCATCCCCAGTAGACAAAGGAAAATATTTGAAATAATTCAAACCAAGGAAAAGCCTTTTCGATAAGTTTTCTCTACTAAATGCCACAACGGATGGCAGAGGAATGATTTTGCATCATTTGGTGCTGCAAGGAGAAAACTTTTCATTCATTCATTCTTCTTTGAGAGAAAAAAAGAAAATAAAAAGACAACGAAGAAGATCTTTTATAAAATAAATAAAGAATTTTTAATATGTTGGATGAGTGTGTGTTAGTAGAGAGAGTGTGTGTGTGAGAGTGTGCCTTGTGTTTTTACAAAGTATTGAAATAATAAAAGTTTCTTCATTTCATTGCTTGAATTCAATAATTCTTTGCTCCTACCCCGTCACCATCCACCCCCAATAAAATTAACTTTGGTCCTAGGATTCCAGCCATAAGTTAAACCCAAACTCAAGCACACATATCTGTATCTTTGACTTCTTTTGGTTTTCTTTCGATTCTCTAGGGATAAGTTGTGGAAAAACTAAAATTGCCATCATTAAATGAAGTATAAAGGTTCAAGTCACAGTCAATTATAACGACTCTACTTTAAGATGAGCAGACGAGCAAGAGAGAGAGAGAGAGAGGGAGAGAGAAACTTTGAACTCTTGATTATCAAATAATTCAATTGAACTTTTCTTTGGGGACCAGGAGAGCAGATTGGGGGGAATGAAGAATAGTGGTCAAGAAATCATAACTTGGTATTATTTTAACTTTTGTTTTTCTTGCTGTTGGAATAATGAATAGTTGTGGAATTTTAAATGAGTTCGAAGTTGTTTAATGAAGGAAATTTTTGAGAAACTGTTATTAATTCCAGCAAACGTGTGTGTAAAAATTTAGAATTGAAACTGCCCAAGAGAATATTGTCGGGATAACTTTAAAATTAATTACAAAATATTGACCCATATGGACCTTCACATCACCAAACGTGGATTTTTTAAATAATTTTTTTCAAGGAAATTCACATCATCACATTTTTCAAGGACCTTTAGTTTAAAAGGACATTTTTTAAAGAATTTTTTTTTCAAGGGACTTTAGTTTAAAAGGACATTTTTAAAGAATTTTATTTCAAGGACCTTTAGTTCATCAAACGTGGATTTTTTAAATAACTATTTTCAAGGACCTCTAGTTCATCAAACGTGGATTTTTAAATAATTTTATTTCAAGGACCTTTGGTTCATCAAACGTGGATTTTTTAAAAAAAAATTTTCAAGGACCTTTAGTTAATCAAACGTGGTTTTTTTAAGGAATTTTTTCCAAGGACCTTTAGTTCATCAAACGTGGATTTTTTAAAGAATTTTATTTCAAGGACTTTTGGTTCATCAAAAGTGGATTTTTTAAAGAATTTTATTTCAAGGACCTTTAGTTCATCAAACGTAGATTTTTCAACGAATTTTATTTCAAGGACTTTTGGTTCATTAAACGTGGATTTTTTAAAGAATTTTATTTCAAGGACCTTTAGTTCATCAAACGTGGATTTTTCAAAGAATTTTTTTCCAAGGACCTTTAGTTCATCAAACGTGGATTTTTTAAATTATTTTATTTCAAGGACTTTTAGTTCATCAAACGTGGATTTTTTAAAGAATTTTATTTCAAGGACCTTTAGTTCATCAAACGTGGATTTTTTAAAGAATTTTATTTCAAGGACCTTTAGTTCATCAATTGTGGATTTTTAAAGAATTTTATTTCAAGGACCTTTAGTTCATCAAACGTGAATTTTTTAAAGAATTTTTTTAAGGACCTTTAGTTCATCAAACGTGGAATTTTTAAAGAATTTTATTTCAAGGACCTTTAGTTCATCAATCGTGGATTTTTTAAAGAATTTTATTTCAAGGACCTTTAGTTCATCAATCGTGGATTTTTTAAAGAATTTTATTTCAAGGACCTTTGGTTCATCAATCGTGAATTTTTTAAAGAATTTTAAATCAAGGACCTTTAGTTTAAAAGGACATTTTTAAAGAATTTTATTTCAAGGACCTTTGGTTCATCAAACGTGGATTTTTTAAAGAATTTTTTTTCAAGGACCTTTATTTTAAAAGGACATTTTTTAAAGATTTTTTTCAAGGATATTTTTTTAAGAATTTTTTTTCAAGGATCTTTAGTTCATAAAACGTGTTTTTTTTTTAAATAATTATTTTCAAGGACCTCTAGTTCATCAAACGTGGATTTTTTAAATAATTTATTTCAAGGACCTTTAGTTCATCGAACGTAGATTTTTCAAAGAATTTTTTCCAAGGATCATTAGTTCATCAAACGTGGATTTTTTAAATAATTTATTTCAAGGACCTTTAGTTCATCGAACGTAGATTTTTCAAAGAATTTTTTCCAAGGATCATTAGTTCATCAAACGTGGATTTTTTAAATAATTTATTTCAAGGACCTTTAGTTCATCGAACGTAGATTTTTCAAAGAATTTTTTCCAAGGATCATTAGTTCATCAAACGTGGATTTTTTAAATAATTTATTTCAAGGACCTTTAGTTCATCGAACGTAGATTTTTCAAAGAATTTTTTCCAAGGATCATTAGTTCATCAAACGTGGATTTTTTAAATAATTTTTTTAAAGACTTCCAGTTTTTACTTTTTTAAGGACCTTTAGTTCATTAAACGAGGATTTTTTAAATAATTTTTTCAAGGGGCTTTGGTTCAGCAAACGTGGATTTGTGTCTGCCGGACTATTTCCAATGAAGGGTATGAAGTTAGGATTAGGATTGCATTTAAGCCTTTTCTCGAAATATGTATTTATTTTTTGTTCCGGTACTTTTTGGTGCCTGCCAAGGTTTCCGAGGGTGTCCTCTTCCAGGAAAGACCAATCTGTCGCTTTTCCGACAGATGTATTGAAATTGTTGATTATTATTGAAATTGTTGACCCTCTTTGGAGTAGGTTTCGAAGGAATGGGCGAATATTGGCCATTTCGTATCGGACCTAAATAAATATGATTTTAATATTGCGATGAGCCAGGCTTGGACTCTATATTGGTTACTTCCTTTATTTTATATGTGATAATTTTTGATAAAATATTAAAATGAGCGTGACGTACGAGATAAAGTCGACCGAAGTATTCGATTTTCATACTTCATCTAATACAGATAAAAAAATATTGTTATGGGCAAAATTATAAGAAAATCGAACCAATTTTATGTGAAATCTTAACTCCATATTCGCCTCAGGTTTCTGACAAAGAGAGATATATTTAGCTATAGCAATTTGTAAAGAATCGCTGACTTGTTTCGCAAGTTATGACAGATAAGAGTATTGAAAATTGTGACCCTTTGTGAGTGAGGTAGCAGAATTCGAACGTTAAAATGAGCACCAGCCAGCCAGACAAACAGACGAACGGACGTCGCTAGATAGATTTCAAATGTCCTGAAACGGATTTGGTCTAAAGAGGCCGTATCAAACGAAAAATACCCCCTTTAGCCATATGCCTGGATAATAATATTCAGATGTACCAAGTTTGGACCGAATCGGATACTGCCTTCGAAAGTTAAAATGCGCACCAGCCATCCAGACAAACGGACATCGCTAGATCGATTTCAAATGTTCTGAAATGGATTTTGGCTAAAGAGGCCATATCAAATGATAAATACCCCCTCTAGTAATATGGCTGGATAATAATATTCCGATGTACCAAGTTTGGACCGAATCGGATACTACCTTCGAAAGTTAAAATGCGCACCAGCCAGCCAGACAGACAGACGAACGGACATCGCTAGATCGATTTCAAATGTCTTGAAATGGATTTAGTCTAAAGAGGCCATATCAAATGATAAATACCCTTTCTAGCCATATGGCTGAGGATATAAATATATCATATATATGACAAGAGTGATCTCTATGCTACATTTCAAAGTCCTAGCTCGCACTGAGCTATATTGTATCATTTCGTACCATTTTGTAATTTAGTACCCTTTAAGTTAAATTCCTCTTATTTCATCCCCTTCACACCATCAGTGACTAAATGCTAAATTTCAAGGTTCTAGTTTCTGCCGCTTTGTCTAGGCTTTTAACAAAAAATCTTTAATATGATTTTCTAAGGCGTGGGGTATAAAAAGTCAGGTTCGACCGGACTTAGTGTCGTATACTACTATTTTTCAATTTCCCTGCTCGTATTCTTATAATTTAATTGAAAACAACTTGATTTCCTGAAATATATTTCTCTCTCTCCCTCTCTATCTCTCACTCTCTCTCCCTGTCCACATCCTCTCTCATCTTTGATTTTTCCTCCATATGATTTTGGGCAACAAGAAAAACTTTTGATTTTTATTTAAAATATTTTCCTCATAAACATTAAAAGTTTTGTCAACACCCCGAAGTTTGAATTTTTCTTGGCGTTTTTGTTGTTGTTGCTGTTGTTAGGTGGTTTCTTTGGCATTTAATCCAGAACAGATTTTCGAACTGAAAATGGAGCTAAACAAATTTGTTATTTTTTCACTGTTGAGCTCTTCTTTAGTTTTTGTGTTCACATCACAATAACAACAAATATGTCAGAGGTCCTTTGCTCCGAATTGTTTGGATCTGTTGGGGAAAAATCTCCAACACATGTGGACTTTGTTGTTTAACCGCACCGAAAATTCTAAAAATAAAAGTTTCCGTTCCAATTTTTGTTTTTGCATTTTCTACCTCCCCTCTCACCATAACTTGCAGTTTTGGTGATGAATCATGTTTGCCAAAGCAGAGAACATGGAAAACAATAACAAAAACAAAAAAAGCAACGCAGTGTCTAAAACAAACAATATGGCACGTGTTGAGAGAATAGCAAAACATTTGCTTAAAACCGGAAAAAGGATATGCCAGATAGGAAGGAAGGAAGCAAGGAAGGAAGGTGTGGTTAGACGGAAAACGTTGCTAGTTTTAGATGGGGGGCGTTGAAAGTAGCAATGTTCGGTGTGTGTATCAGACACATTGGTGGGAGTTGAATTGTGGGAGGAGCTAGTCGTAGGATCCTTGCAGGATGATGGAAAACTTTTCCTTTTGTTTTTGGACTTTGTTAAGGTGTTGTGTTTATTTAACTTTCCGAATGCACAACTTTATGACTAGTTTAGCAATTCCAAAGTAACTCAAGTAAATATGAGCGACAAGAACAACAACTACTGCAAAGTATTTGGAAACAAATACTAGTCAATCTGACTTCCGACTTTCTAATCCTTTACGAAGATAGTCTTAATACTGCAATACCATTCATAGAAGAGAGGGTATATTGATTAGAGGGTATATTGAGTCCTCCGCAAAATATTGATTAAGCAATTTTCGTCTGTCTGTCGTTGGGTCATCCTCATTTAGGTGAAGGATTAAGGCACATTTTATCTATCTACAGGGGGAGATAAAAAAACTGCAATAAAGTCAAACGCCATATTTGTTTTTAACTTTTTTAAATGTTTCAAAAAAAGTCGGAAATAGCATCAAATTTCAGAATAAGTTTAGATCTGGTCGAATTGATCACCTTTGGCACGAATTATGGCCTTCAAACGGCCAATGACATCGTCATACGCTGCCCGAATGTTGCTCTGCGGTATTTTGGCCCATTCCCGGCGAAGCGAAGCGCTTGCTTGAGGTGATCGACACTTTGGTATTTTTTTTAGTGCCAACCTTGCTTTCCAAAATACTCGAGACACAATAGTCCAACGGATTGGTATCCAGAGATTTTGGTGGCCATTTTGCGCTGGAAATGAAGCGAGGAACCTCATTTTGTAACCATTCTTGAGTGGTGCGTGCTGAGTCCTGTTGGAATGTCCAAGGTCTGCGGCCAAAATGTTTGCCTGCCCAAGGCTTTAATACACCCTCCATAATATTTTCGCGATAATATTCGGAATTTATTCTGATGCCACGGTCGATTAATACGAGCGGAGAGCGACCATCGGCTGTTATGGCGGCCCACACCATCACCATGGCCGGCACTTGAGAAGTCCCATATTTATACGAAAAGTACTTCTTGGTACCTAATTTTGTATTGGGTGAAAGGATGGGGCTGGAATCCTCAAACTTGATATTGAGGTCTCTGTTGTTATCTGGAATTGAGATATGAAAATTGTTTTGAAAATGTGTACTATATTTATACGAAAAGTACTGAATGGTGCTATAGTTGTTATTGAGTGAATATATCGAGCTGGAATCCCAAAATTTGTTATTGGAGCATCTCTCTTGGTATCTGGTTTGAGATATGAAGGTGGTTTTGGAAATATCTATTATAATTTTTCGATTTTAAGATATATTTTTGTTAAATGTTGAAATATGACTGAGAGAAATATAGCGGACCGAATTTATTCCACTTCATCTTATACTGATAAAATTATTGGTATGTGCAACATTTAAAGAAAATCGCACATTTATTTCCAATTTTACGAATAAATGATATTCAATAGGTTGATTTTTGTGGGGGAGGTACCGGAAGTAGTTTGCCGATAGATTTCATATTCAAATCAGATCTCTGATTTAGGGAGATCTAATTATACCAAGTTTGAAAAAACATTGTTTCTCAAGTTATGAGAGATATAAATACTAAACATTGTGACCTCATGTGAGCGAAGGGCCAAAGGAGGTGGACGATATCTTGTGTTAATAGAAATATTGGAATATGGGAAATTTAGAAGGAATCAGATGCTTATTTTGAATTTCATGAGCATTTTGGTTGTTCAAAGTTTTAACCTATTTGTGAGGGAGTTACCAGAAGCAGTAGACCATCAAAACTTTACACCAGATCTTTCGTTAGTAAAAATATTGTGATGTGTGAAATTTAAAGAGAATCCGATGTTTATTTCACATTTTATGGGCGTTTTGATTATTCAAAATGTTAGCCCCTTTATGAGGGAGGTATCAGAATATCTACCATATTCACAAAAAAATCTTGGGTTAGGTTAGAATATTGAAATGTGACAGGCTTATAATACATCAGGTGCTTATTTCGCATTTTATTAGAGAAATAATTATTCAAAACGTTGACCCGTTGTGGGGGAGATAAAAATATTGGGATTTATGAAATTTGAAGAGAATCAGTCGCTTATGTCGAATTTTATAACAGTTATGATTATTCAAAATGATGACCTTTTCAGTGGGCTAATATTATCCGACTTTTTCTCACCCGACTTGCCACTGATAAAAATATTGGGATTTGCAAAGTTTTGACAAAATCGAATGATTCTTTCTATTTTTATGAGTTAAATTATTTTCGTTGAAAATTTTGACCTTTTGTGTTGGAGGTACGTGAATGGATGGACCTCGATCTAGGTTTGACAATAATATTGCGATGTACCAAGTTTGGACCAAATCGGATACTTCTGTCGAGAGTTATCATGCGCACCGATGAGCCAGACAGACGGACAGACGGGCGGACACCCCTTGATCGACTCTAAATGTCTTGAAACGAATTTGGGACAAAGAAACCTAGGGTCTAAAAACGATATTTCGATGAGGTACGTTATGGCCGTAACAAATGATATATACCCTCTGTAGCCATGTGGACGAGAGTATAAAATCTGATTTTTTTACCCTCCACCATACTATGGAGGGTATATTCATTTTGTCATTCCGTTTGTAACTCATCGAAATAATGATCTTAGACCCAACAAAGTATATATATTCAGCGTAAAATTCTAAGACGATTTAGCCATGTCCGTCTGTCTGTCTGTTGTAATTATTCTTTCGAACGAATTGAGGTAGAAGGCTAAAATTTTGCACACATGTTTATTCTACGTTTTCATATAGCCCCCATATAACGGTGCCTCCCGATATTCGGTATTTTGATGATTTTAGCGACATTATTCACCAGTTTTATTTTGAAATTTGGTATTTAAAGTTCGAAATGGATATTACAGACTAAGACAGAAAATTGTCTGTGCAGGTCCACGTTTTCGTACAGCCTCCATGTAACGGTACCTCTCAATATTCGTATATATTTGATGATTTTAGCGTCATTATTCACCGTAGTAGTTTTAAATTACGTATTTAGTGTTCGTAGTGGGAACTACAGTCTGTGACAGAAAATTGCCTATGAAGGTCCATTTATACCCTACACCACAAGGTGGTCAGGGTATTATGTCTTTGTGCATTTGTTTGTAACAGGCAAAAGGAAACGAGATAGACCCATAGTTCCTTTTGATGATCTGCATAGAATCACATTCTGAATCGATTTATGCATGTCCGTCCGTCTGCCTGTCTGTCCGTCCGTCTGTCCATGTATTTTTGTAAACAAAGTACAGGTCGCATTTATTGCCCGATCCAGATGAAATTTTGCACAAATCATTTGTTTGGCCCAAGGACGAACCCTATTGAAATTGGAGATAATCGGTCAAAATTTAGATATAGCTCCCATATATATCTTCGTCCGATTTGCCTTTTATTGTGCACCAAACGTGTAATATCAGTCCGAATAGTATGGAATTTTGCACGTACGATTAGATTGGACCTGAAAATAAGTATGCCAAATTTGATCAAAATCGGTTCAGATATAGCTATAGCTCCCATATATATTGTTTATCCGATTTGTTATTTTTGTCCTCCGCAGCCGTAATATGCACTCTGTAAAAACAATATTTGGGGAAATATATCAAATACAGCTCAGAAATACATTTGCTAAATTTTATCGAGATCGGTTCAGATTTGGATATAGCTCCCATATATAACTTCGTCCGATTTACCTTTGATTGTGCACCAAACGTCTAATATTTGTTCAAATGGGATGAAATTTGGCACTTACGATCGAATTGAGTCTAGAAGCTGGTATGTCAAATTTGGTGAAGGTGGGTTCAGATATAGCTATAGCTCCCATATATACTGTTCATCCGATTTGCCATATTTGTTACCCACGGCCGTAATATGCACTCCGTAACAACAATATTTGGGGAAATATATCAAATACAGCTCAGAAATATCTTTGCCAAATTTTATCAAGATCGGTTCAGATTTGGATATAGCTCCCATATATATTTTTATCCGATTTCAAATTAAATGTGCACCAAATGCGCAATACAAGTCCGAATTTAAAAGATACAAATGCTTCGGCGTATTTAGTCCTTTGAACTTTAAATTATAATTATAATCATGGCGTGTATGATTGAATTCTCCCATAAAACTTTTAATTGTTATGCGGAGCTCTACTAAATTAGAAAAGTGGTGTAGGTTATCATAAAGTCGACCCCGCCCGACTTCAAGACTTTCTTTACTGGTTTTAATATGTTACCAGAATTTGTGGCGAATGTTATCTTTTTCGAAAATTTTCAAATTCGTTTTAAATGGTGGAGGGTATTCAAAGTTCGGCCCGATTGAACTTATTGCTTTTTTATTTTTTTTTTAATTTGTTCCACACCTTTGACATATTCTAATCTAATTTTGAAAGTAATTGAAACTAATTATATTACGGCAAACCACAGAAAATTAAGCGCTCATATGTGGATATGTCGGATATTAGAGCGGCTATAGGAAAATTAACCCAATGTATCTAAACAGTAATATAATTCGACTCCTTTGAACTATTTTTTTTTCTACTTAGACTCCGACTTCAGAGAAGGTGCCGACTTGAACTTCACAAGTCTTTCTTACATTCTGAGAAAATTCCAAAATTGTCTATTGCTTGGATAATGCAAAAGAAATTCTGTCAATTACATAAATAATGAGAATGTTATACCAAACCAACACATACATAAAATGCGACATACATATGTATATGCTCCAACATATCTCAACACTAATGACTTTACTGGTAAAAGTTCAAGGCTTCACTAGTTAACAAAAAAAAAAGAAGCAAAAAAAAAACATCCATCATACTTTCTACCCCTTCCTACAATTCCCTCTCTTCAAACTCCCGAGAATTCCCTTTACATCCAGACATCCATACATATATTGCCATTGGCTAGTATAACATAAGTTTTAATGAGTTTTTTTTTCGTAGCTCATTTCTTTCACTCTTCCCCTTCTTCGTCTCCTTTTTCTTAACGGTGATAATTTTTCTTATTGAAAAATGTTGTTCTACGTATTTGAAGTAAGTGTTTAAGTGTTACTTCTTGTAAAATGTTTAGTTCGTCTTGCAGTTTTTGTTTTTTCGTGCCATGGCAAATAGAAAAACACACAAACACTCGCACGCACACAACACACACAACTTGTAGAAATCAACATTAAAAGTTGTTAACATTGGAATGTTGTGTGCATACACACACACACTAACTCTCACACACACAGCTACTCTCACACACACAGAGGAACGACGCATTTCTAACAAAGTTGAAAGTGCAACATCAATCCTTTCTTTCGTCCGTCTGTCCTTCCTCTCTTCTCTCTCTCTCCTCCACCAACTTTTATCGTCTTCTATTTGTTCTTTAGTTACTTCCGCTTTACTTGTACTTTACACCTTCGCCGACTGATGCCGTTGCCTTTGCCGTGGTTGTTGGTCCTGTATTTAACAGCTTTAAAATAATTTTAAGTTTTTGTTGTTGCTTCTGCTGCTGCTCTTCGAAATAAAACTTTGTTGTTGTTTTTTCGTTCGTTGGTGTAAATGTCAGTTGACAGAGATGGGAATGAATTTTTATTAAATTGAATTGCAAAAATAAACGGAAAGAAAAAAAATAGCATGATTGCAAATCGAAATATGTTGCAAGTTTCGAAGCAGAAGATCTATCTATGTACGAGGGGTGTTAGAAAAGTCTTGGATTTTTTTTAAATGTGGTTTTACGTGTTTCAGAAAATATCAAAAAATTTAGACACGTGGTTCCCTCCACGCAAACTATTTTTTTTCTTCAAAAAATAATAAATAAATAAAAAAAAATTAAAATGATAAAAATGGCTAAATTTATGAAGCATGTCTTTCGACAGTTTGAAACTGAAATGGGGCGGCAAATTTTTATAGTTTAGAAAATATTTTAGTTAAAATTCATTGGAACCTATGAATATTAGGTCCATTGTTACTGGGTCCAATATTATGATATCACAGCAGAGTCTTTAAAGGATCCTTTAGGTCATATAATTATACCATAGGTCGTCAGAATATAAAAACAAAACAATAACAATAAAATCCGTTAAAAGTTTTGTTAAAATTTTAAAAATACCGAATATAGCCGTTATATTAAGGTCTCTACGACGACATGGACCTGCATAGGTAACTTTTGTCATAAGCCATTACAATATTCAAAATGCGAAACTTAAAAAAATCGGTAATAATGTCGTTAAAATCATTAAAATACCGTATATAGGGAGGTACCGTAATATCGGAGCTATACGAAGACCTGGACCTACATAGACAACTCTCTGTCACAGGCTGTAGCATCCATTACGAACATCTCAAACAATTTCGGTGAGTATTGTACCTAAAATCGTGAAAATACCCAATATAGGGAGGTATCGTTATATGGGGCCTATACGAAGACCGGGACCTGCATAGACAATTTTCTGTCTTAGGCTGTTGTATCCCTTTGCGAACTTCGAATATCAAATTTGTCGCTAAAATCATAAAAATACCGAATATTGGGAGGTACCGTTATATGGGGGCTATACGAAGACGTGAACCTGCACAGGCAATTTTCTGGCACAGTCTGTAGTTCCCATTACGAACTCTAAATACGTAATATGAAACTACTCCGGCGAATAATGACGCCAAAATCATCAAAATAATGAATATGGGGTGCTACCGTTATATGGGGTCTATACGCAGACGTGGACCTGCACAGTCAATTTTCTATCATAGGCTGTTGTATCCATTACGAACTTTAAATACTAAATTTGAAACTATTCCTTTAAATGATGTCGCTAAAGTCATAAAAATACCGAATGTCGGGAGATACCTTTATATGGGAGCTATACGAAGACGTGGACCTACATGGCCCATTTTCTGTCATAGGCTGTAGTATCCATTACGAACTTCAAATACTAAATTTGAAATAGTTCCGGTAAATATTGTCGCCAAAATCATCAAAATACCGAATATCAGGGGGTGCCGTTATATGGGGGCTATACGAAGACATCGACCTGCACAGACAATATCTTGTCACAAGCTGTAACATCCATTACGAACTTCAAATGCGAGATTTGAAACAATTGCGGTGAATAATGTCGCTAAAATCAAAAAAATATCGAATATCGGGAGATACTGTTATATGGGGGCTATATGAAAACGTGGACCTACATGGCCTAGTTACGAACTCAACCTGCCTTCTGGCAAAATAAACATGTGTGCAAAATTTTAGGCTTCTATCTCAATTCGTTCGAAAGACATCGCTAAATCGACTTAGAATTTTACGCTAATCGAGGAGTTACAAACGGAATGACAAAATTAATATACCCTCTATAGTATGGTGGAGGGTATAAAAATAGCAATACTTCGATACTTCGTCAGCAAAAAGTCCACTTTCAAAATTTTAGATTCTTTCCTACTGTTCGTGTTCGGCCTTTTTATACTCTCCAGCATTCTATGGAGGGAATATTAACTTTGTCATTCCGTTTGTAACTTCTTGAAACACTCATGTTTGACCCTACAAAAAATATCCTGTATCAGCGTAAGTCTTCTAAGTAAATTTAGCGGTGTCAGTCTGTCCGTCTGTCTGTTGTAATCACGCTATCCTTCGAACGAATTGTGGTATGAGGCTAAAATATTGCACACGCGTGTATTTTGCCAGTAGGCACGTTAAGTTCGTAAATTGGCTATATCGGCCCACGTCTTCGTATTTTCGGTATTTTGATGATTTTGTTTAACGGAATTGTTTCAAATTTCGAATTTGAAGTTCGTACACAGTTATATATTACGCGTCTCATTTAGGCGGTATTTTTCGGATTAATTGAAAATGTTAATGTTTCTTCCAAATGGTAGAGGGTAGTTTTTTACTTGTTCATTTTTGAAAATATTTTAGTTAAGATTCCCTGGAACCTATGAATTTTAGATATATTATGTGTCTATGGCAATATTACTGGATAAAATCAGGGGAAAATTTTTATAAAACAAATTTATTTCTCAGAAGTGTTTTTAAAGCGCCTTTGCGGACTTAAAATTACCCGTTACGAACATTTCACCTTAAAATTTTAGATTCGTTCCAATAGTTCATATGAGGTCTATTTGGATCTCAAAATTCACAATTATTTTAGTTTAAAGACACTTTTCAATCAAAACCTCCCAAACGTACTAAGTTTTCAGATTTTCAAGGTTTTTTAAAAAAATTAAGTTTTTCTCTTTTTCGGAAAGAATTATAGGAAAATGTCTTTAAAATCTTTAATTTTGTAATTTATCGAGGAAGATAGTTTAACCGTTGCACAATTGACCCAAAATCCAATTTTTCTTTCCAAAACTTTTTTAACATTTCCATATGTAAAACTTAAAAACCAACAGAGACATCAAATAAGGATTTAAGCTCTATCCCTTCACCCAATACTAAATTTAGTAAAATCACTTCATCCTCGAAACGAACAGTGATCCAAAATAAGTACCATTTAGTACTTTTCACACAATTGTAGTAGACATTTCCAAAACCACCTGCATATCTCATCAAATATCTTAAAAAAATTTAAGGATCCCAGTCCTATTCCATCAGCCAATACTAAATTTTTTACTACTTAGTACTTTTCGTACAATTTGCACAATTATAGTACATATTTCCAAAACCACCACCAGATCTAAATAGCAGATATCAAAAGAGGCCTCAATATCAAACTTCAGGATTTCAGCTCTATTCCTTTACCCCTTACTAAATTTAGTACCATTTCCACTTCCATATCTCAATTCTAGATACCAACAAAAACCTCAATATCAAATTTCACGATAACAGCTATATCAAATTCAATTTAATACCATCAAATTTAATACCATTTAGTACTTTTCGTACATATCTAGGACGCATTCCCAAACCACCGAAAAATCTCAAACACAGATATCATCTGCAATCTAAATATCAAATTTCAGAACCAAGACCAAATTTAGTACTTTTCTTACAATTATAGTAAGCATTTCCGAAACCACCTCCAGGCTTCAAATGAACAGCGACCCTAATACCAATTTTCAGATTTCAAGAGTTTTCCGCTCACCCAATACCAAATTGTATTAAAAATTGTACTATTTCGTGCACTTGGTGGTTCACATTTCCAAAATCATTTTTTATCACATATCTGTCAGAAACAGGAACCCCAATACAAAATTTCAGGATTTTAACATCTTCCGTTCACCGTAAACCAAACTTTTCCAAATTTAGTACCACTTAGTACAGTTCTTATATTAGGTACACTTTTCCAAGACCACCTCTTTATCACAAACCTACCACCAAAAAGGGACCCCAATACCAGGATTTCAAACTACCAGCTTCTTCCATCCACCCAAATCGGAATTGTACCAAATATAGTACTTTTCGTGCACTTGTAGTATACATTAGATACACATTTCCACTTCCTTATATTTCCCATTTCCAAGAATTGATTCTCATAAACCGCACAAAAGGTGATTCAAATTGCAATTTTTAGTCTTCCAATTCAATCCCTTATCCAAATATCCCAAACTTAATTTTAACTTTATATTTTATATTTTAATATACTCTGGTGAGTTAGTTCAGATGTGAAGTGAATAGAATTGGTCCATTCCTTTCGGCATTTCCTCCATAAAGGTTCAAAAATTTCGAATATTCATAATCTAAGACAAAATATATTTTAATAAACTGGCATAGGCTGATCGTATACTTCTGTCGGCAAAACGGACTGATATTTTTTAACTTGTTAATATTTCAGTAATAGTATCTTCTTGTTTATATTTTGGCAAATCCGCGCCTAGCCTTAATAATTTTTGTGATTACATCTTTTCTTTTTAGGTAAGTTCCGGCAAAATTTCACTATAGAATAATTATCAGATTATTAAGCACAGTAAGTAAAAAAAGTAAATTCAAATATTTAAAATGTATTGCATTTGAAGTAGCTTCCAGTTTCAATTTTTGGCAATTTCCAAAGTCACCTCCACATCTCAATTCCAGATTCCAACAGAGACCTCAATATCAAATTTCAGGCTTTCAGCTGTATTCCTTCACCAATTTCCTATTCCTTATCCTATTTAGAACCACTTCTTTTCGAACAATTATAATACACTTCTCCAAAAATCACCTGCATATCTTAACCATAGACACCAACAGTGACATCTATATCAAATTTCAGGATTTCAGCTGTTATCCCTTACCTAACACCAAATTTAGTACCATTTAGTACTGTTCGTGCAATTATAGTATACATTTCCAAAACCACCTCCATATCTCAATTCCAGATTCCAACAGAGTCTTCAACATCAACTTCGAGGATTCTAGCACTATCCCTTCACTCAATACCAAATTTAGTACCATTTTGTACTTTTAGTACAAACATAGAACCTATTTCCAAAACCACCTCCACATCTCAATTTTATCTCTATCGTTTCATCCAATAGCAAATATAGTAGCATGCAGTATTTTTTGTGCAATTGTAGCACACATTTTCGAAACCACCTCCATATGTCTAGGCTACACATGAACAGCGCCTTTAATACCAATTTTCAGATTCCAAGCACCATCCGTTCACCCAATACCGAATTTTACCAAATATAGTACTATCTAGTACTTTTCGTGCACTTGTAGTATACGTTTCCAAAACCACCTTCTAGCATCAACCCCACTTCCGAAAATTGGTTTTTATACCAAATTTCAGGATTTTACCACTATCCTTTCAGATAATTCCAAATTTAATGCATTTAAGTACTTCTTTACATATTGTTAGAATTTCGAAAACCTTCGAAGACCTTCATGTCAAATTTCGAGTTTCCAGCTTTATCCCTCCACCCAATACTCACTCTAGAACCACTTAGTACTTTTCACACAATTATGGAAGACATTTTCAAAATCAGCCCCAAATACCAAAGTCAAGATTTTGTACTTTTCATACTTTTTTCGTACGTACAAAATGTGATCATAATATCAAAGTCTGAATAATACATTTTCTACTATTTAGTACTTTTTAGTACGTATCGTAAAAAACCACCTCCAAATCTCAAACCTACACATTAAGAGTGATCCTAATGCCAAATTTCAGTATCTGTTCATGCAATGCGAAATTTTGTACCATTTCGTACTTTTTGTATAAATGTAGGACGCATTTGAAAAACCACCAGAAGATACCTCAATATCAAATTTAGGAATTCCAGCTCTATCACTTCACCCAGTGCTCAATTTAGTGCCATTTAATACTCTTATTATTGTAGATATATCCAAAATCACCTCCATATCTAAATTTCAGATACCATCAGAGACTTGAATATCAAATTTGAGAAATCCAGGCCTAACTCTTCATCGGATATCAAAGTCAATACTATTCCGTACTTTAAGCACTTTTTAGCAGCGTTCGAAAATAAACTGTATGGTACTGTACCGTAGTGTTCTGTACCGTTCCGAGGTGGAGTGGTACACTTAGATAATGTACCGTACCGGAGCACAACCCTTAAAAAATATTTTAGTGATACTGTACCGGAGCACAACGAGAATCGTACGACTGCAGTATACTACGATCATCGTTGTGTTCCGGTACAATATCACTAAAATATTTTTTAGTGATAGTGTACCGGTATACTACCGCTAAAAAATATTTTGGTGATACTGTACCGGTACGGTACACTATGTTTGTGTACTGTTTATTTTCGAACGCTGCTTTTTAGTGTGTATTTCCAAATGTTCCGCTATGCATCAACCAAACCGCACAAATTTTAGACTTCCAACTTAAACCCTTACCCTAATACTAAATTTAGTACCATTTAGTACTTTTTAGTATGTATTACCAAAAATACCTCCAAATCTCAACCCTACACACTAAGAGTGATCCTAATGCCAAATTTCAGACATCAAGCAGTATCTGTTCACCCAATACCAAATATAGTACCACATAGTACGTTTCGTACATTTATTGAACGCATTTCCAAACTCAACTCTTTTACTCAAGCCTATCCATCGGCAGAGACCCAAATACAAATATTTCCAAATTTCCAAATCAATCCGTTAACCTAAATCCAATTGTACCGAATTGTAGTGTACCACTAAGTACAGTTATTACGCTTAGTATACATTTGTAAACCAGTAAGGAAATGTCAGCGGGACTGACGATATGATACCCTACACTACTATGCATATTCATTCAAATCATACCAACTATGAACCAAAGAACAATAAGATTTGCAGAGGCATTTTCGAGCAGTATCTGATATCATTGTTGTGGAGTGCGAGGAGAGGGACTTAAAACCCCAAATCGGATGAAACTTATATGTATATAAGAGCTATAGCTATATCTGAACAGATTTTCAGTACCAAAATTCCACACAATTAGGATGATATTAGCCATTTGGTGCACAAAAAAAAAAAAGAAAAAAAAAAAAAACAGAAATTGGAAAAAATATATATGGGAGCTAAACACCTATTGCCGAGCTGTATCTGGTACCACCGATTATTGTTGTGGAGTGCATATTACGCATGTGAGGGACTTAAACACAAAATCGGATAAAACATATATATGAGTGCTATAGCTATATCCGCGCCCATTTTAATCAAAATTTGAAGTAATTGCTTCTGTGCTGAATTCCGTCGGAAGTGCCACATTTGGGACCATTTGGGCTGATATTAGCCAATTAGGTGCACAATAAACCTGGAATTTTTATATAGGAACTATATCCAAATCTGAACCGACCTTGACAAAATTTTAGGCACTTATTTCTGAGCTGTATCTGATATCTGGTACTGGGAGCTATAGCTATATCTAAATCGATTTTCACCAAATTTGAAGTACTTGTTTCTAGGATGAATTCAGTCTAGACTGAATTCGGTCGGATGTGCCAAAATTCAGGTCATTTGGACTGATATTTGCCATTTGGTGCACAATTAACCTGAAATCTATTGAAAACATATATGGGAGCTATATCTAAATTTGAAACGATTCTCACCAATATTGTTTTAAAAAATTTCACCTCAATCGGATAATAAATGCGACCTGCATTTTGTTCACATGCCTAAATCGACTCAGAAAGAGATTCTACGAAGATCCTCAAAAGTAACTATGGATTTATCTCGCTGTCTTCTCCATGTTACAAACAAATGCACAGAGACATAATACCCTTACCACTATGTGATGTAGGTTATAAATACCGAAATACTGACTCATCAAGTTCCGAAGTTAAATCTTTAATAAATCCATAATATTATTTAATTATCTCCCCCGTGGCCAGAGGATTCAAAGAATTTTCACTTTCTTCGCTTTTTTTACTTCGTCAATCGTTAACGGCAATTTCGGCTGAAATAATAAATTATCAACGTTCACAAATTCCAGGCATCTCCGGCCGACCCCCACCAACGACTCATCAACGAGAAAACCTTCCAATTGTTTAATATTTAACAAAATATCGCCTCTTAAAGCAGTTAAACGATTTTGGGGTTTTTCTACGAAGTAAGGCCTTTGTTTTAAGGACTACAAAAGGATCTTAATTTTGGTTATGTTATAAGGACGACGCATACAGACACACAAACACACACACAGAGATACAAATACTGGCACAGCTACACAGTTTTGTTAAATTTTGGAAATGATGCTGATGAAATGAAGGCATTGTTGCCTTAGTTGCCACTCCATTTTTGATTGTTTCCCTTTGGTTGTATTGTTCGGTTTTGGGATTTTCATTTACCCCTCCATGGCTGGAATGTGTTTTGAAGATAAAACTGAAAATTTAAGTAGGACACAGTCATGATGCTGCTTGCTTCTTGTGATAGAGATGAAATGAAAGTAAGTCGTGGAAGACGACATTGTTGTTGTGGCAGTTTATGAGGAAGAATATTTACACAGGCCTACTTCTCTTCCTCTTCCTGGGAGATCCATTTGTTGTTACTTTTTCCTCAAATAAAAGTATGGTTTGTGTTTTTAGTTTCATGGCTTTGTTTGCCTCTTCTTCATTCATACGTATTCAGTTTTTGGCATACGCTCATCATTATTTTCACCACGACATGAGAGATCTTCTTCAAATCTGGTATTTATTCTTATGAGGCAGAATGTCTACTGCACGTAATACTACTCAATTTTGTTACACAATGCAGATGTTTATTTTTCGGAATAACTAATTTGAGAACGAGACGGTTAGAAGCTAGAAAGCTAGAATCTAGGATCCTGAAATTTCGCCCGAGGCTCATTTTTTGTGTGTAGGCGTGGGTTAAGGATACTGAAGGGATACGAAAAGTACTAAAAATGTAAAACTTTTTATTGGTCAGAATGAGGTAGAATTACGAAATTTGAAGTAAGAGTCGCTGATGGAGTGTGGGATAGATAAATTGGAAATTCAAACTTTAAGGATTCGTAAAGTGCCAAAATTGTACTAAACTTTGAAAATGGTACAATTTTGGTATTATGTGAACGGATAGAGCTAAAAACCTGAATTTTTGGTATGAGATTCAAGGTTGGAAAGAAAGTTTGAGACGTGAAGGTGGCTGTGGAAATGTCTACTACAAGTGAACGAAAGGTATTAAATTGTACTATATTTTTGGTACAAATTAGTATTCTGTTAACATGTCATGCTTGAAGTCTGAAATTCGTATTGGGTTGCCTGTTCATGTATAGTCTGGATATATGGAGGTGGTTTCGGGCATGAGTCCTTTATTTATTCGAAAAGTACTAATTATTGCCATAATTTGATTTTGGGTAAAAGAATAGGGCTGGAATCCCATATTTTGATACTGAGGTCTCGGTTGGTATCTAGAATTGAGATATGGAGGTGGTTTTGCAAATATGTACCATAAATGTTCGAAAAGTACTAAGTAGTACTAAATTGGGTATTCGATGAAGGGAAAGAGCTGAATTTCTGGAATTTGATATTGAGGTCTACGCTGTGAAACAAATGGTACTAAGTTTTTAATTGGGTGAAGGAATGAAGCAGAAAATCTGAAATTTGTAGTTAGAGTCCTTTGATCCTGTAGACAAACTAAGGGATTTTTTTTAATGCAAAAAATTTGGTACCATTTTTATACCCTACACCATAAGGTGGTCAGGGTATTATATCTTTGTGCATTTGTTTGTAACAGGCAAAAGGAAACCAGATAGACCCGTAGTTCCTTTTGATGATCTGCAGATAGACCCGCAGTTCCTTTTGATGATCTGCATAAAATCAAATTCTAAGTCGATTTATGCATGTCCGTCTGTCCATGTATTTTTGTAAACAAAGTACAGTTCGCATTTACTGCCCGATGCAGATGAAATTTTGCACAAATCATTTTTTTTGGCCCAAGGTCGAACCCTATTGAATTTGGAGATAATCGGTAAAAATTTAGATATAGCTCCCATATATATCTTCGTTCGATTTGCCTTTAATTGTGCACCAAACGTGTAATATCAGCCCGAATAGTATGGAATATTGCACATACAACCAAATTAGACCAGAAAATAAGTATGCCAAATTTGATCAAAATCGGTTCAGATATAGCTATAGCTCCCATATATATTGTTCATTCGATTTGTCATTTTTATCCTCCGCAGCCGTAATATGCACTCTTTAACAATAATATTTGGGGAAATATATCAAATACAGCTCAGAAATACATTTGCTAAATTTTATCGAGATCGGTTCAGATTTGGATATAGCTCCCATATATAACTTCATCCGATTTACCTTTGATTGTGCACCAAACGTCTAATATTTGTCCAAATGGGATGGAATTTGACACTCACGACCGAATTGAATATAGAAACTAGTATGTCAAATTTGGTGAAGATCGGTTCAGATATAGCTATAGCTCCCATATATACTGTTCATCCGATTTGTTATATTTGTTACCCACGGCCGTTATATACACTCCGTAACAACGATATTCAGGGAAATATATGAAATACAGCTCAGAAATATCTTTGCCAAATTTTATCGAGATCGGTTCAGATTTGGATATAGCTCCCATATATATCTTTATCCCATTTCAAATAAATGTGCACTAAATTTGGTACAACCGAAAGTGAACCGAAAGAGCTAGTAATTTGAAATGTTGAAATTAGGGTCTCAGAGGTGGTTTTGGAAATGTCTACTACAAGTGCACGAAAAGTACTAAATAGTACTATATTTGGCAGAATTTAGTATTGTGTTAACAGATAGTGCTTTGTATTAGGGTCACTGTTCATGTGAAGCCTGGTCATATAGAGATGGTTCCGGGAATATGTGCTATAATTGTACCAAAAGTTCTAAATTTGGAATTGGGTGAAGAGGGCTGGAATCGTAAATTTGATATTGAGGTCTTTTTTTGGTATCTGGTGGTGGTTTTGATCGAAAAGTACTATTGATGCCTAGGATGCATAGATGTGGCTTCGGAAATGTGTTATATTAAAAGTACTGAATGCTAGTATATTTTGTATTGGGTGAAGGGATAGAGATTAAATTCTGAAATTTTATATTGAGATAACTGACTGTATCTGTGTTGGAGATATTAGTTAAGATTTGTAAATGCGTCGTATATTTGTTCGAAAAGTACCAAATGGTACTTAAGTAAGTATTGAAAATGGTCTGAGGTCCGGTATCAAATATCATTGCTGGGGAGTGCATATTACGCCTGTAAGGGACTTTAACAGCGAATCGGAAACCTGATATCGGATAAATATACATATGACAGCTATATCTATACCTGAACCGATTTTCACCAAATTTAATATACTTGCTTCTTGACTATATTCGGTCGGATTGGCCAAAATGCAGGTCTTTAGGACTCATATTGCCTATTTGGTGCACAATTAACCCGAAATCGGTTGAAAATGGTACTTAAGTTAGTATTGGAAGTGCGACCTATATTCGCACTAAAAGTACTTAATGGTACTAAATTTGATATTCGGCGAAGGAATGGGGCTGAAATATCCAAAATTTGATATAAATTACACCTTTGGTGTCTGTGGTTCAGATATGGTGGTGATTTTGGAAATGTGTAATATAATTGTACGAAAAGTACTTAATGGTACTAAATTTGATATTGGGTGAAGGAATAGAGCTGGAATTCCCAAAATTTAATATTGAGGTTTCTGTGGATATCTGGGACAGAGATATGGAGTCGGTTTCGAAATATATACTATAATTGTAATGTAAAATACTAATCAGTACTAAATTTGGTATTGCGTGAAGGTATAGGCCTGGAATTTTAAAATTTTATATGTATGGTTCTGTAAGTATATGGAATGGAGATATAGAGTTGGTTTTAGAAAGATGTACTATATACTTGTACGAAAAGTACTAAATTTGGTATTGGGTGAAGGAATTGAGATAAAATCCTCAAGAGATGGTAAGATATGGAGATGATTTCGGAAATATGTACAATAATTGTACGGAAGGTACTAAGCTGTTGGTGTCTGGAATTGAGATATGTGGGTGGTTTTGGAAATGCGAACCATAATCGTACGAAGAGTACTAAGCGGCACTAAATTGGGTATAAGGTAAAGGAATAGAACTGAAATTCTGAAATTTAATATTGGAGTATCTGTTGGTATGTAAGATTGAGACATGGAGGTGATTTTGGAAATGCGTACCATAATCGTTCGAAAAGTACTAAATAGTACTATATTTTGGATTACTGCTGGTGGAGAGACGTCACATCTTGTGTTAGTGGAAATATTAAAATGTGTGAAGTTTAGAAGTTTCGCATTTTATGAGAGATACCAGTATTGAAAATGTTGGCCGATTGTGGAGGAGGTACCGGAAGTCGTGAACCGACACATCCCATCTTCACACAAGATCTTTTATGAATAAAAATATTGGGATGTGTAAAATTTGAAGAGAATCGGATGCTTATTTAGCATTTTATGGGATATATAATTATTCAAAATTTTGACCTTTTGCGAGGGAGGTACCAGAAGGAGTGGTTCGTTTTATCCCATCCAGATATTCTGTTGATAGAATAAATTGGATGTGTTGAGTTTGAAAATAATCGTATGCTCATTTTGTATTTTATAAGCTTCATCAATATTCAAAATGTTGACCCTTTGTGGGGGAAGGAGTGAACCGATGTATTCCATCTGTGTGAAATTTGAAGATAATCTGATTCGTATTTCACATAGTATATGAGTTCGGGTTATTGAAAATTTTGAGCCCTTGTGGGAAAGGTAGTAACCCTTTGAGGAGTGGACTGATACTGTCCATTTCCGCACCCGTCTTAGCAATGAAAAAATTTTAGAATTTGTAAAGTTCGTAAAAGATTGGATGATCCCTTCTTCTTATATAAGTTAAATTGTTTTCCTTGGAAATATTGAACTTTTGTGGGGGAGGTATCGTTGATATTGTCCATCTCCGAACACTATTTAAGTTTGATAATATTACGAGGTACCAAGTTTGCACCAAATCGTAAACTTGCTTCGAGAGTTATCGTGCGCCCAAGCGGGCCAGACAGACGGACAGACGGATGGGTATCTAAACACCAAATGCCCTGAAACGAATTTGGTCCAAAGTGACCTAGAGCCTAAAACTGTTATACAACTTTCCAGATTTTTTTTCAATTTTTGTGGGGGAGGTACCAAACGGAGTGGATCTAGCCAAGTCAAATACTTTTTTCGAGAGTAATCGTGCGCACCAGCACGCCAGACAGACGGACGGGTATCTATACACCAAATGCCCTGAAACGGAATTGGTCCAAAGAGACCTAGAGTCTAAAACTGTAATACAACTTTCCGGAATTTTTTTAATTTTTGTGGGAAAGGTACCAAAAGGAGTTTATCGATCTATATAGCCCAACTTTGCGCTATATCTACAGTTGTCCGAATTGTTAGATTACTATGTAGAAAGGGACCCGTAGGAGTGCGACTTCGATCCGGCAAAATTATTCGACCTCGACTCCACCAAACCCTCTTTTGTCTTTAAAAATCCACGCCATTTTCTTTGCCAATCCTGTGGAAAACTTCTCAACTACTTTTTCATCGAAAAGTACTTAAAATGTAATACTGTATTGTATTGGACGATATGAGGTAGAATTCCGAAACTTGAAATCAGAATCACCAATGGGTTGCAAGATAGACAATTTGGAAATTCGAACTTTAAGGTTACGTAAAGTTCTAGAATGGCATTAACTTCTAAAATGGTACTAAAATTCTAAAATGGTTCAATTTTGGTATTATTTGAACGGACCCCTACTCCGCGACCGCCCCATTTGTAATATTTTAAAACTGTGTGTCAAAATTTGCGAAACCCTCTTTTGTCATTAAAAATCCATGTCATTTTCCTTTGCCAATTCCGTGGAAAACTTCTCAACTATTTTTCAACAGCTCTTTTTTTTTTCTCCTTTTTATTTTTCCTGAAATCACTTAAAACGAATAGAGAATAAGAAAAAACTAGCTAAGTGGAAAAACGGAAATACAAGTTTAATGAAATTTCCGTTTCCTTTTCAATTAAAACATTTTTTGCCAACAACAAAAACAACGACTACAAAAAATCGAAACGACAATAAAACGCCATTATAGCGCAAAATAACAGACGTCTATTAATTTCAAATGGAAAACAAAAGCCCGGAACGATGATTGCAATGGCTGGCACACACACACACACATTGATGTCTTCGAAGAACCGATAAACAATACAAGGCGAAAAAGGGAAAAGCTTTTGTTTTTCCTCGTTAGCGTGTCGCAAAAAAATATATTTTCAAGTGTTCGAACCACCAAGTCCGGATGTGAGAACATTAAAAATTAATAATGCAATTAATTGGAAAAAGGAACGCGGGACAGGCAGTTTCATTAAAATCCAATTCATTCGGTGGTGTGTGGCAGGATTTTTTGTTTCGGGATTTAAATAAGTGTTCTGGGAAAGTGCTGTGGAAGGATTTCGGCTTGAGGAAAAACTAAATTGAAATTTTGAAGAAAATTCTTCAAATCAAAAAAAAAAATATATATATTCGCTTTTGTGTTATATCACGAAGTGACTTTTAGTTTTTTCTCTTCTTTATCCATATTTTCTTCCAACTCTGCAGTTCTAAGAAAAAAATAACAAACTTTGTTTGTTTGCAAGGACCTTTGTTTGGGAAGGCCATTGACTTGACTTGCTTGTTTGTTGCAAATTATGTCGCCATGCCACAGTTGTTCCGGACGAATTGCAAGGCCATTTGTAGTAAACATCCGAGTGATGAAGAAATTGGTGCCAATTAATTAAAACAAAGCCAAATTGAATGGAACTTTTTTTTTGTGGGGAGGGGGAGTTTTGGGAATAACAGTTTTTTATTTTAAATAGGGAGATAATCGATCTTAAAATATGTTATATAGTATCTGTGGGGTAAGTACCAGAAGGAGTGCGCGGATACAGCAGATCGTGTCTTAGTAAAAATTATAGCATGTGTGAAATTTCTAGAGAACCGGATGCTTGTTTCGGATTTTATGATCGTTTCGGTTATTTAAAATTTTGACCCTTTGTGGGGGAGGTACCAGAAAGTGTGCACCGATATATTCCATCTTCACACCAGACCTTGGGTTAATAAATAAAAATTGTGATGGGTGTAATTTGAAGACAATCGTACTCTTACATCACATTTTATAAGAGTTATATTTATTTAAAGTTTGGACCCTTTGTGGGGGTACTGGATGTAATGAACAGGTATTTCGCAGCTCTAATGCAAATACTAGCATTTGCAAAGTAGGAGCAAAATTGGATTATCCTTTATTTTTCGGTGCAGTAAAATATTTTTTTTTTTTTGTGAAAATTTCGACCTTTTGTGGGGAGGTACCAAAAGGAGTGGGCCGATATTGCCCATCTCTGAACTCGATCTAAGTTTGATAATAATATTCCAAAGTAACAAGTTTGGACTGAATCGGATACTCCCTTCGAGAATTATCGTGCGCATCAGTCTGCCAGATGGACAGATAGACGGACATCGCTAGATCGACTCCCAATGTCCAAAGATACCTATGTGCACCAAAAGTACTAAATAGTACTAAATTTGGTACAATTTAAATTTTGGGCAAACCAGAGGAGTTAGAATCCTGAAATTTGACAGGGGAGGAATCATACAATTTAGAATTAGGATTAATGTGAAGTGTAAGATTGGTGCATGTAGGAAGCTTTGGAAATTCGTACTTACATGTGTAAATGGTGTGTACTAAATGTTACAAAAAGGTTACCATTTGGTATTATATGAACGGATAGAGCTAAGTTTTAGCTTTGGTTGAGAATTTGGATGATAATTAATTTTGGGAAGTAAGTTTAATATATGAAGGTGGTTTTTGGAAAGTCGTACTAAGTGTATGTACTGTACTGTACTAAATTTTACTAAATTTAGTTTAGAGTGAACGGATAAAGCTGGAAATTATTTTAATTTTTGTGTTAGCGTCTCTTTTGGCTGTAGGTTTGTTATAAAGAGGTGGTTTTGGAAATATGTACTACAAATGCACGAAAAGTACAAAATGGTACTGTATTTGGTACAATTTGATATTGGGTGAACGGATAATAATTTCAATTTGGTATTAGGGTCGCTGTTCATGTGTAGCCTGAAAATATGGAGGTGTGTTCGGAACTGGGTTCTATAATTGTACGAAAAGTACTAAATGGTACTTAATATGGTATTGGATGAAGGGATAGGGTTGAAATCCTCAAATTTGATATTAAGATCTCTGTTGGTATCTGGGATTGAAATATGGAATTGGTTTTGGAAATGTGTACTATAAATGTACGAAAAGTACTAAGTTGTACAAAATTGAGTGTTGGGTGAAGGGATAGAGTTGGAATACCGGAATTTGATATTGAGGTCTCTGTTGGTATCTGGAATTGAGATATGAAGGTTGTTTCGGAAATGTGTGCAATAATTACAAGAAAAGTACTAAATGGTACTAACTCAGGTATTGGATGAAGGGATAGGGGTGAAATCCTCAATTTTTATATTGAAGTCTCCGTGGGATTGAGATTTTTTTTAGAAAAGTTGTAATACTAATTTCGGAATTGGGCGAAGAAATTGATCTGGAATCCTGAAATTTGATATTGATGTTTCTGTTGGTGTCTGTGATTAATATATGGAGGTGGTTTCGAAAATATGTACTATAATTATTCGAAAAGTACTAAATGGTACTACATTTAGTTTTAGGTGAAGAGATAGGACTGGAATGCCGAAATTATATTTTTAGGTATATAATGTTACTAAATTTTGATATTGGGTGGAGTGATAGACCTGAAATTCTGAAATTTGATATTTAGGTCACTGTTGGGTCCACTGTACACTGGTGAAAAAGGTAAACAATTTCCTATTATTCTTTCCGAAAAAGGAAAAGCTTTAATAATATATACAACCTTGAAAGTCTGAACATATAGTACGATGTATGAAGTTTTGATTAAGAAACATTTGTCAAACTGAAAAAATCGTGCATTTGGAGTACTAATAGGTCTAACACGAACTTTTGGAACAAATCAAAACGAATCTAAAATTTTAAGCTGCACTTTTCGCTGACGCAGTACCTGCCACTTGCTAGTCTCAAAATAAATCGAAAAGGGTATCCAATATAGCTCAAAACTTCACTTCAAACAAACCGTCCACTATCTACTTGGAATTTTTCACAACCTAGACTGGCTTCTGGGCAGTGAAATTATGAGAAAATTTTGCAGTGAATTGGAAAAACTTTAAAATTTGTCAAAAAACAAAAAACAGGTATAAGGGAGATTTTGACTCGTATTGGATACGTGTTCAATTAAAGGTAAAAAAGTAAACACATAATTTTCACTTATAGTGGTTACATTTCGAATGTATTTTTCTTAAAAACTAATAAACCTATACATATGGTTTATTCTGAGACTTATAATGAAATTTGATCTAGAATTATTCTTCCTCTTACACTTTCCCCAAAAAACCATGTATAAAGGGAGATTTTGACTTGGATTGAAATCGTATTAAATTAAATGTAAATAAAGTAAACACATAATTTTTACCTGTAGTACACAGAATTCGAATGTCATTTTCTCAAAAACTATTAGACCTAGATATATAAATTATTCTGAGATTTATAATAAAATTCAATGTAGAATATTTCTTTCTTTGACACTTTCCCCAAAAAAGGAAGTATAAAGGGAAATAAAGACTTGGAATATAAAGGAGTTAAATAAGCAGAGTAAAAAATGTAAACACATCATTTTCAATTTCAGTACAGAAATTTCCAAAGTAGTTTTCTCAAAAATTGTTAGACCTATGTATGTGGCTTATTCTGAGATCTATAATGAAATTTTGTGTAGAATATTTCCCCTTTTGATACTTTTCCCAAAAAAAAAGATGTATTAAGGGAGATTTTGACTTGGAATGGAAAGGGGTTAAATTTAAAGTAAAAAGGAGGAACACTTTATTTTCGCTTGTATTATATAAATTTCGAATGTAATTTTCATAAAAAATGGTTACACCTAGTTGTATCGTTTATTCTGAAATTTATAAAGAAATTTTGTGTAGAATATTTTTTCCTTCAACATTTTCCTCAAAAAATTATGAATTCAGGAGATTTTGACTTGGAGGGTAAACGAGTTGAAGTAAAGTTTAAAAACGTAAACACATATTTTTTTCTTGTAATCTAGAAATTTCCTGTGCAATTTTCATGAATACTATTGTATCTAGATATATAGTTTACTCTGAGATTTATAATGAATTTTTGTGTAGAATATTTCTTTTTTTGACACTTTCTGCCTAAAACAAAATTTTATATTACTTTCAGGCGTCAACTCGAAAAAAGATAGAGGAAAAATTGTTTATAAAAATTATGTTTTTTTCCAGTTTTATTTGGCAACATTGATGTTAATATTTACTTGATATGTAATAGAAATAGAGATTTATTTTCCTTGACGACTTATAGCGGAATTTGATGAAGAATATTTTTGTCTTTAACATCTTCCTTCTTAAATGATGCTTTGTTGGAGATTTTTGCATAAACTCACCCTAAAATGCTTTTTTATTTGTTATGCGTTTCTGGCGTTTAGGCAAGATTTAGACTTGTGATGTATTCTATGACCTACAGTGGAATTTTATAACAAATAAGTTTGTAGAATATTTTCAGTTATCACGATCCCGTTTAATGGGAGTTTTTACCCATAGTTTGACAAAATGACCAAAAATAACCCTTTGTTGACTAGCTTGTGAGTTAAAATTGTCTATGAAAATAATCGTTGTGTTTTTATCTGCAATATTGCCGAACATACTATATACCTAGAATCAGGCACAATATACCTAAAGTCGAACACTATATACCAAAAATCTACGGTTTCCAGGAAATCTTAATCCGCAAATTTCAAAAAAAAAAAAAAGTGGAAGAGCTGGGGAACATTCCTTCTCTATTTCGACTTATTTGCAATGTAGCAGTTCAAAACGCCAATACACGCGTCTTCTAGTTTTGGCTCTACTTCCATAATTTTTCTGTAATTTTTTTTGCGTTGCCTAGTGCAATAGAGCACATTTTGTTATTGATATTGTGTTTCTCTTTTTTTTGCAAAATGATTATTCACCGGCTGCTCGCAATTAGCACCAACAGCTTTTTCTGCTAATTTGTATTGATGGTATTTGTTAACGGATTATCGCACATTCAATGGCATTTTAATTATGTCGCCGGTCATTGTAGAAACAACAGCAACAAAGGCAACAATAATTCCACATAATTTATAAATGAATTGTGGACTCTGATGTTAATAATAAATGCCATGCACACACACACACAATCAATGTAAGCGGTTGATATTCAATAATATTTATATGGTTTCGGGATCAATGTGAGGGAGAGGACAAGAGAGAGATGGAAACTTGGAATTATGAGAATTTTGGTATTTTAAAGCCATAAATTAAATGGGCTTTGCTTGGTAATGATACTATGTAATTTAGTTTAGAATATTTGAATGATTTTAAAATGAATTGAGTGTAATTCGAAGAGGAAATAAATTCGGAGTGAATTTGAATTAGTGAGGGAAGGAAATATGTTTATTTCGAAAAATAAAATAAAGTGGTTTGGCTTCGATAGTGCTTGGAAAAATGTCGACGCCTATGGCTGTAATAGTCCTTGAAAAATAGGTTTTAAAAAATCCTCGCCTATGGCTTTGACAGTCCTTGGAAAAATATGTTTAAAAAATCCACGACGCCTATGGCTTTAATAGTCCTTGGAAAAAATCCACGAAGCCTATGGCTTTAATAGTCCTTTAAAAATATATATGTTTAAAATATCCACGCCAATGGCTGTTCAAAATTTTGATCCGTTGTGGGGGAAGTACCTGGAGGAGTGGACCGATTTATACTAATTTAACAACAAACCTTGGGCTAATGAATATTGTGAAGTGTGTAATTTAAAGAGAACCGTATGCTTATTTCTGATATTATGCCCGTTTGTTAATTAAAAATTTGGAACCTTTGTGGGGGAGTTACCAGAAGGAATGATGCGATCTCTTCCATCTTTTTAACATATCTTGTGTCTATGGAAATATTGAGATGTGCCAATACCGAATGGAATCGGATATTAATATCGTGTTTTATGAGATTCATGGATACTCAAAATGTTGACCCGTTGTGGGGGTGGTACTAGAAGGAGTAGACCGATATATTCCATCTTCACAGCAGAACTTGTGTTAGTAGAATAATACGATTTTATGATCGTTTTGTTTGTTTGCACTGAAATGGCCCAATCTCTACCATCTTTATAACAGATCTTGTGTTGATGAAAATATTGAGATGTACTTAGAACCGGTGGTTAACTTCTCGTCTTATGAGCTTTGTGGCTATTCAAAATGTTGACCCGTTGTGGGGGAGGTGCCAGAAGGAGTGGGCCGATATATTCCATCTTAAAGCCAGACCTTAAGTTATTAAAAATGATGCGATGTACGTAATTTGAAGACAATCTGAAACTTACATCATTTATAATTATTTAAAATTTTGACCCTTTGTGTGGGAGGTACTTGATGGAGTGGACCGATATTAACCATTTTTGCACCTTACCTAGCACTGATGCAAATATTAGGATGTGCAAATTATTATATTTTTTTCTTTTTGGAAAATTTCGAGCTTTTGTGGGTGAGGTACCTGGAGTGGGCTGATACTACCCATCTCCGAACTCAAACTAAGATTGATAATAATATTACGATGTGACATGTTTGAACCAAATCGGATACTACCTTCGAGAGTTATCGTGCGCACCAGACAGACAGACGAACGAACGGACGGTTATGGTTAGATCGACTTCAAATGTCCTGAATCGGATTTGGCCTAAAACCGTTATTTCGATTAGGCACGTTTTGACCGTATCAAATTTTGGCTACATGGCTGAGGATATAAAAATCAAAGTCTATGGCTTTGGTAGTCCTTGAATATGTTTAAAAATAATCCACGTCTGTGCCTTCCTCCATCTTGGAATAGGTGAGATGATATCCATTTTTGTTTTGCCTTTAGTGCAAAATCTTGACTTGCAGGACACGTGGTTTCAACAATACGCCACGCGTAACAATCGACTCATTCAAGAACGAGTTTGGTGAACATTTCATTTCACATTCGGCATCGGTCCATTGGCCACCTTGATCTAGCGATTTAATGCCTTTAGACTATTTTGTGTTGGGCCGTTTGGACTCAGGATAGCTATACAAACCAGATCGCTTTAAGGGGCTCATTGGAAGACAACATTGAAACATTTTTTTCCTGAGATACCTGCCGAAGTGTTGGAAAGAGTATGCCAAAATTGGACAAAGTGGATGGACCATTTGAGGTCAGCATTAGCTTGAAATAATTGTCAAACATGAAATTATATAGTCCCTACTAACATTCAAATAAAGATTGAATGCATTTTTTGAAAATTTTTTTTTGAAAAAATTTCAAAAATCCCAAGATTATTGCCCTGAACCTCTTGCAAAAAATATTCCTTAATAGTCCTCAGCTGGCGTACTGATAGTTATTCTCCCAAGAAGGGATCATGCTGGGTCAATTATGCAATGAAAAGTAAAATTTTGAAAAAAAAAAAAAAAACACTTAAATTGTCTTAGTTTAAGTAAATTGCATTTAGTACTTTCGGGCGTATGATGAACGTCGTTACTAATACGCCACCAATTTTAGCCTTTTTAATATTACTCCCATCAGTGCGTATGATAGATGTCATTGCGTATACGCTGTCAATTTGAGGTAGATAGCGAAAAATAAATATGGTTTTCAAATTCAATTCAAAATTTAATCTTTTATTTTACCTAATTAATTTGAACCAATGCCAAGCATTTGTATGTATGAGTAACTAATCAAAAACTTTGTTTTGTTCGAACAAATTTGACAAATAAAAATCATTTATTTCATTTGATTTTAATGAGTCTCATGGGTGTGCTGTGCGACTAGACACCAGATGTTGTTTGGAACCAAAACGAAATCGTTGGCAGTTGCCAAACTAATTGTGTCCATGGGCAATCCAGAAATTCGAATAAAAATCGTTTACTCTCTTTCTCTCCCCCTCTCTCTGAAAACATGCGCAGTAGTGTAGCAAAGAGAATTTTAGAAAAGATTTGACAATTTTTAAGCATTTCTTAAAAGAGAAATAAGTTATGGTAGGGAATGTTGAGGGCAATGGCTATAGTGAAGGAACGAAGAATTTTCATAAAGAAGAAGCCAATTGGAAACCTTCTGTGATTCAACAAAAATTTTGCAATTTTGAAAAGAGTTCTTTTATAAAATTATAAAAAAGTAATTAAGTAATTAAAAATTTAGTGTTCTGCCAATCTAGTTCCGTATTTAGTTCAGTAGACTCCCCCCGTCTTTTGCATGAAAACACTTCGTATGAGTGATGTGAAATTTATGAAATCACTCATACGACTAGGAACGGCAGTATTGAACTCTGTACTACGGGTGAGATAAAAAAGAACTGCAACAAAGTCAAATGCCATAATTTTTACATTTTTTTTAATTTTATTGGATAAAAGCAAAAAAAAAAAAAATGTCGGAAATAGCATCAAATTTTAGAATAAGTTTAGATTTGTTGGAATTGGTCACCTTTGGCATGAATTATGGCCTTCAAACGGCCAATGAAACCGTCACACGCTGCCCGAATGTTGCTCTGCGGTATTATGGCCCATTCTCGGCGAAGCGCTTGCTTGAGGTGATCAAAACTTTGGTATTTTTTAGTGCCAACCTTGCTTTCCAAAATACTCCAGATACAATAGCCCAACGGAATGGGATCCGAAGATTTTGGTGGCCATTGTGCGCTGGAAATGAAGCGAGGAACCTTCGTACACCTTTTTGAAACTATAATGGCCTTACTCCGAGCTCATTTTTCAAAATTTGCCGAATGGAACATTGCGATATGTTCAGCTCATGAGCCATTTTTCACTTTCGACTGCGCCGCGGGTTTCGATCAAGTCGCTTCTTTACTTTTCGAATCATTTCTGCTGATGTTGCTGTTTTCTTCCGTCCACTTTCTTGACGTTGGGCTTCGCTGCCAGTATTATGGTAAGGAGCGATGGCACGAGGCACAACCGATTTATTCACATTTAAATGCTGGTGCTAACCTCTAGCCACTTATGGTTTTCCAGCCCAATGTACAGAACTCACCCTATCACGATTGAATTCTATCACGAATAACTTTTTTTCTGGAAAATTCTCACCAAAATGCTTTTTTACGTTTGTAAACAATATAATGAGCTGTCACTGGAATAATTTTAACAGCTGCCGGACGAGTGGCTTTGAAATGACAGCAGTCTGAAGTTGGTTGCAGTTTTTTCATCTCAGACTGTATGTAGTTCCTTATCTGGTGCCTTGGACTCTTTTGTATGAAAAACACGGCGTATGAGTTATATGAAATTAACGACATCGCTCATACGTCTAGGTACTGGCGTACTGAACTATGAACTAGATTGGCACAACTCTAAAAAAAATTGGATTTTCACAAAAATTCTAATGGTTGAAATACATAAAGAGCTTTTTTTGACTGGCTTAAGTCATCGGCTGGCTTCTTTGTAAAAGAACAAAGGAAGGTAGGGCCAAAATCGAACTAAGTTGACCTAGGACCCCTTTGTTCCTCTACGAACAAGCCAGCCGATGACTTAAGCTAGTCAGAGAAGCGTTGTATGTATTCTCACCTTAACTTTTTATACCCTACACCACAAGGTGGTCAGGGTATTATGTCTTTGTGCATTTGTTTGTAACAGGCAAAAGGAAACGAGATAGACCCATAATTCCTTTTGATGATCTGCATAGAATCACATTCTGAGGCGATTTTTGCATGTCAGTCCGTCTGTCCATGTATTTTTGTAAACAAAGTACAGGTCGCATTTATTGCCCGATCGAGATGAAATTTTGAACAGATCATTTGTTTGGCCCAAGGACGAACCCTATTGAAATTGGTCAAAATTTACATATAGCTCCCATATATATCTTCGTTCGATTTGCCTTTTATTGTGCACCAAACGTGTAATATCAGTCCGAATAGTATGCAATTTTGCAAGTACGATCAGATTGAACCAGAAAATAAGTATGACAAATTTGATCGAAATCGGTTCAGATATAGCTATAACCCCCATATATATTGTCCATCCGATTTGTTATTTTTGTCCTCCGCAGCCGTAATATGCACTCTGCAACAACAATATTTGGGGAAATATATCAAATACATCTGAGAAATACATTTCCTAAATTTTATCGAGATCGGTCCAGATTTGGATATAGCTCCCGTATATAGCTTCGCCCGATTTACCTTTTATTGTGCACCAAACGTCTAATATTTGTCTAAATGGGATGGAATTTGGCACTTACGACCGAATTGAGTCTAGAAGCAAGTATTACAAATTTGGTGAAGATCGGTTCAGATATATATATAGCTGCCATATATATTGTTCATCGGATTTATTATTATTGATACCCACAGCCGTAATATGCACTCCGTAACAACGATATTCAGGCAAATATATCAAATACAGCTCAGAAATATCTTTGCCAAATTTTTTTCGAGATCGGTTCAGATTTGAATATAGCTCCCATGTATATTTTTATCCGATTTTAAATGATTTGTGCACCAAATGGGCAACACAAGTCCGAATTTAAAAGATACAAATGCTTCGGCATATTTAGTCTTTTGAACTTTAAATTATAATTATAATCATAGCGTGATTGATTGAATTCTCCCATAAAAGCTTTTAATTGTTATGTGGAGCTCTACTAAATTAGCAAAGTGGTGTAGGGTATCATAAAGTCGGTCCGCTCGACTTTAAAACATTCTTTACTGGTTTAATTTTGGCTTTTGGAAATATCTAACGACTATTTCAGCCATAAAAATTCGAACTCAACTTCCTTTGAATATAATTTTCCATATACACTTCCTGTTACACCGGTCGATTTTTATACTATGTTGAATTAACAATAGAGATGTTGTAACCCAAAATATTCTATATTTAAAGCCCCTTCTCATAATGAAAATGTAATAAATCAAAAAGGGTTTTTTTTTTATCTTAAATTCAAACTCATGGAATTTTTCTTTTGCAGAAAATCCCGACACACACTCACACACATTCCTTGTGCCCGCCAAATCGCATTTTTTGTAAAAACAAAATCAAAAAGGAGTTGCCTAAAAGGAAGTGTTTTGTCACATTTAAGACAATATAAAAAGCACAGCATGTGGGTACATTAAAATGGGAGAAGAGGGGGTATAACCAGCTGTGTTCTATCTGGCATAGAAAATCATTATGTATTGTTTTGTTGTTGTTGTTGTTTTTCAAAACATATTTTCACATGCTAATGTTTTCCGGTTAATAACCCGGGAAACATTTTAAAATTAATTCAAATCCTAAGAAATATTTTGAAAATTCCTCAAAGGTTTATATTCAAAAATAATGTGGAATTATATTCATTTTTTTTTAAATAATAACAGGGAAAATCCAGCAGATTATGAAAGTAGAGCTAAAAGTAGAAGACAGGTGTATCGGCCTTTTGCAAGTTTTCAACGCGAAGAAACCTAAATAGCAAATTTCAAATTCAAAGTGTCGATCGCCTCAAGTAAGCGCTTCGCCGAGAATGGGCCAAAGTACCGCAGAGCCTCGTTCGGGCAGCGTGTGACGATCTCGTTGGCCGTTTGAAGGCCATAATGCGTGCCAAAGGTGACCAATTCGACAGATCTAAACTTATTCTAAAATTTGATGCTATTTCCGACATTTTTTGCTTTAAAAAAAATATGCAAAAAGTATGACGTTTGACTTTGTTGCAGTTTTTTTTATCTCACCCTGTACACTGACTACTAGCAAGTGCCCGCTACATCGACAGCGAAAAGTCCACCTTAATATTTTAGATTCGTTCCAACAGTTCAGTTTGACAAAATGTTTGAATCAAAACTTCATACATCGTACTAAGTTTTTCCTTTTTCGGAAAGAAAAAAATCGGAAAATATTTACATATTACACCGAAAAGACTTCAATCTCAACATGAAATTACGGAATTTCAGCACTATCCCTTCAATCAATACAACATTTAGTAACATATATTACACCTGTACAAAACAATCTTTCCATCCTAGACACCAATGATCAAAAATTAGTACCATATAGTACTTTGCGAACAATTATAATATACATTTCACAATTCTAGATACCAATAGAGACCTCAATTTCCAACTTGAGGATTCCAGCCCTATCCCTTCATCATATAGTGTGGTCAACAAAAAAATGGTCTCTATATCTCAATTTCAGATAGCAACAGTGACCTTAATATCAAATTTCAGGATTGAAGCTCTATATTTTTCCCTATTTCCAAATTTCGTACTTTTTTTGTACAATCTCACATCCATATCTCAATTCCAAATATCGACAGAGACCTCAGTGTCAAATTTGATGATCCCAGCCCTATGGCTTCATCCAATACCTAAAAATATGGGACGCATTTCTAAACCACCACCAAATCTCAATCACTGATTCCTTAAGTAAGCCAAGTATCAAATTTCAGGATTTTATCTCTATACCTTCACCCAATACCAAATATAGTACCATTCAGTACTTTTCGTACAATTATAGTACATATTTCCGAAACCACCTCTATGTATTCAGGCCACAAATAGACATCGACCCTAATACCAATTTCAGATTTCAAGCACTATCTGTTCACCCAATACTTAATTGTACCAAATGTAGTACTGTTTTGTACTTTTCGTGCACTAGTAGTACACATTTCCCAAACCACCTGCTTATCACACACCAACCTCCAAGAGGGACCCCAATACCAACATTTCAAACTACCAGCTTCTTCCTTTCACTCAAAACGGAATTGTATTGAATTTTGTACCATTTGGTAAAGTTCTTACAGTTAGTACACTTTTCAAAAACCACGTCCTCACATCAACCCCATTTCCAAGAATTGTTTCTCATACCAGATTTCAAAATTTTACCCCTATCCGTTCTCATACCTCCAAATGGTACCAATTTTAGTGCATTTTAGTACCTTTTGTTTCACGTATTGTTAGAATTTATTTTGGTACTGTTTGGTACTTGGTACACACTTCCAAAAATACCTGATTATATCCAACACTACTCCCCAAACTTAATTTTTATATCAAATGTGAAGATTTTAGCTATATCCGTTCTCGCAATACCATAGGTACGAAATTTAATGTTTTTAGTACACTTCTAGTTCGAATTGCCAAAAATCCAGCTTTGTCTTCCCTCTACTCACCAACACTGACCCACATGTAAAATTTCAAGAATCTAGCTTTTGATTAATCAGTCAGTCACTCACTCATTTCATATTATTTTATAGATATAAATGTCCTTCTAAAATATTCTTAAAAATCCGTCAAATTTATTGCTCTTAAAGTCCCTAAAAAATATTTTTGAAAAAACTTCCAGATTATTGCTCTAAATATCCTTCAAAGAATATTCTTTAAAATTCCAGATTTTTGCTCCGAAAGTCCCTCAAGGAATATTCTTAATAAATACACGATTATTGCTTTGAGAGCCCTTTAAAGGATATTCTCAAAATATCCATTGTTGTTGCTCTGAAAGTCCTTCAAATGATGTTATCAAAAAATCCACATTAAGTGTTCTGAAAGTCCTTCAAAAATTTTCCCTAAAAATCCACGATTGTTGCTCTGAAAGTCCTTCAAAAAATATTTTTAATAAATCCTTCAAAGGATATTATCAAAAACTCTACGGTTGTTGCTCTGAAAGTCCTTTAAAAAATATTTTTAATAAATCCACGTTTACTGCTCTGAGAATCTTTTAAAAAATATTTTTAATAAATCCGCGATTATTGATCCGAAAGTCCTTCAAAGGATCTTATCAAAAGTCCATGATTGTTGCTCTGAAAGTCCTTCAAAAAATATTTTTAATAAATCCACGATTGTTGCTCTGAAAGTCCTTCAAAGGATATTCTTAAAAAATTCCCGATTATTGCTCTGAAAGTCCTTTAAAACATATTTTTAATAAGTTCACATTTATTGCTCTGAAAGTCCTTAAAAATATTTTTAAAAAATCCGCGATTATTGATCCGAAAGTCCTTCAAAGGATATCATCAAAAAATCCACGATTTTTGCTCTGATAGTACTTCATAGGATATCATCAAAAAATCCACGATTTTTGCTCTGATAGTACTTCAAAAAATATTTTTAATAAATCCACGATTTTTGCTCTGAAAGTCCTTCAAAAATATTTTTAATAAATCCACGTCTATTGCTCTGAAAGTCCTTTAAAGACCTTCAAAAAATATTTTTTAAAAATCCAAGTCTATTGCTCTGAAAGTTCTTTAAAGACCTTCAAAAAATGTTTTTAATAAGTCCACGTCTATTGCTCTGAAAGTCCTTTAAAGACCTTCAAAAAAATATTTAATAAATCCACGTCTATTGCTCTGAAAGTCCTTCAAAAAATATTTTTAATATATCTACGATTATTGATACGAAAGTCCTTCAAAAAATATTTTTAATATATCCACGTCTATTGCTCTGAAAGTCCTTTAAAGGATATTCATAAAAAAAATCCTCGATTGTTGCTCTGAAAGTCCTTCAAAAAATATTTTTAAAAAATCCCCGAATTTTGATACGAAAGCCCATTAAAGGATATTATCAAAAATCCACGTTTTTTACCCTGAAAATCCTTCAAAAAATATTTTTTAATAAATCGACGTTGGTTGCTCTGAAAGTCATTCAAAAAATATTTTTAATAAATCCACGATTGTTGCTCTGAAAGTCCTTCAAAGGATATTCTCAAAAAATCTCCGATTATTGCTCTGAAAGTCCTTTAAAACGTATTTTTGATAAATCTGCGAATATTGCTCTGAAAGTCCTATAAAAATATTTTTAAAAAATCCGCGATTAGTGATCCGAAAGTCCTTCAATCTTATTATCAAAAAATTCACGATTGTTGCTCTGGAAGTCCTTCAAAAATATTTTTAATAAATCCTTCAAAGGATATAATCAAAAAATCCACGGTTGTTGCTCTGAAAGTCCTTTAAAAATATTTTTATTAAATCCACGTTTATTGCTCTGAAAGTCCTTCAAAGGATGTTATCAAAAATCCGCTTTTGTTGCTCTTAAAGTCCTTTAAAATATATTTTTGATAAATCCGCGATTATTGATCCGAAAGTCCTTCAAAGGATATTATCAAAAAATCCACGATTTTTGCTATGAAAGTATTTCAAAAAATATTTTTGATAAATCCGCGATTATTGATCCGAAAGTCCTTCAAAGGATATTATCAAAAAATCCACGATTTTTGCTATGAAAGTATTTCAAAAAATATTTTTAATAAATCCACGTTTATTGCTCTGAAAGTCCTTCAAGTGATATTATCAAAGTCCACGATTATTGCTCTGAAAGTCCTTTAAAAATTATTTTTAAAAAATCCACAATTGTTGCTCTGAAAGTCCTTCAAAGGACATTATTAACAATTCCACGATTGTGGCTCTGAAAGTCCTTCAAAGGATATCATCAAAAAATCCACGATTTTTGCTCTGATAGTACTTCAAAAAATATTTTTAATAAATCCACGATTTTTGCTCTGAAAGTCCTTTAAAGACCTTCAAAAATATTTTTAATAAATCCACGTCTATTGCTCTGAAAGTCCTTTAAAGACCTTCAAAAAAATATTTAATAAATCCACGTCTATTGCTCTGAAAGTCCTTCAAAAAATATTTTTAAAAAATCCCCGAATTTTGATACGAAAGCCCATTAAAGGATATTATCAAAAATCCACGTTTTTTACCCTGAAAATCCTTCAAAAAATATTTTTTAATAAATCGACGTTGGTTGCTCTGAAAGTCATTCAAAAAATATTTTTAATAAATCCACAGTTAACGCTCTGAAAGTCCTTCCACGATTGTTTCTCTGAAAGACCTTCAAAGGATATTAAAAGAAAAAATACGATTATTGCTCCAATAGGCCTTCAAATAGTTGGCTTCGAAACCCGTTTCATATTTTTTTTCCAATGACAAAGTTTGCTGGGTAATATCCCTTTTTCAAATCATTACAAAAAATGGCACAGCTTGACACATAAATACGAACATGATTTCCCCGTTTGATGCTGTGCTCACGCCAGTCCTCCATTGCCGTGATGATAACAGCAACGACACCAACAACAATAAGACAAACGGGAACAAATAATCAGTTATGTAAATGTACAACGAAAAACTTCCTGGTTATCACACACATACAGACATACATTCATACATATGAACATCCTTGAGTGTGTCCTGTTGGAATGTGTTTCCAGGAATTTCTATTCATTGCTGGCAGACTTGCCACGGCGAGTTGCTAGCCGAAAATTTCGCAGCAATGAATAACGTTTTGAGTTTCCTCTGTTTTTTTTTTTTGTGGCACTTGAGCACGTTTCGGTTCTTTGGTTCGTTTTTATGAAACATTTTCACTGGGAATAAAGCTGGGAACACTTTGTTCAAAAATTGTTCCTTGGCCTTAACACAAACTGAATTTGTTGCCCTCGCTCCCGCCCCAGTGCCAAATGGCAGGAAATTTTCAAACTAAAAAGTCGCAAGTAAAAGCGAGCGGAACAATGCCAAAAGCAATGAAAATTAAAATACGCTGAGATGGAAAACAGCACCTCCTCCTCCTCCTTGGCACCCCAATTGTAGTTCTCCCAAATTCTGCTCAACATTCCACCATTTCTGTTTTGCTCAATCATCCTCCTTGCATTGGGAATTGTTCTCTTCTGATTGCTTCTTAGATGACAATTCCCTACTTACAATTGTTGGGGTGACTGGTAGGGTTGGGAAGAGGCGAGCCCCTGCTCGCAAACAAGGATAAATTGTTTGTGATTTATAGAAATTCGTTCTTTTTTGGCATTCGTTTGTCCCCCCTTGTCTCTGGAATTCCATGCTGAGCATTTGTTTCATTTTGAATAAATCATATTCTCCTCGTTTAAGCTCTGCGCTGGGTGTTTAATAGCGGGATTTGTTGGACATTTTAATGCTCTTGACTTTGCCGAACAGCGTTTTACGATTCTTTAAGTGGCAATAAATTTTATTAAAGCTAACAAAACGGAAATTTGTTGCTTGAAATTATTAAATTTTGTAGCCAATGAAAATTTGGATAGGTTACATAAACTTGGGTTTTATGGCTGCAAAACAATTCAATTGATACATTGAAGTCTTTATAGAGAATTCTTAAAAATTCCAATGAATATTCCTTCAAAGAATATTCTTCAAAAAATATTTTTTTAAAAAAAATCCTGGACTATTGCCCTGAAAGTCCTTCAAAGAATTTTCCTAAAAAAGGCGCGACTATTGCTCTGAATATTCTTCGAAAATTATCCTCAAAATATCCACGTTTATATCCCTGAAAGTCCTTAAATTAAAATATTCTTAAAAAGACAACAATTATTGCCCTAAAGGTCCTTCGAAGAATATTCTTAGACAAACAACGATTAATTCTCTGAAAGTCTTTCACATGAGAATCTTAAAAACCATCGGGTATTTCTCTGAAAGTCTTTCTAAAAGTATCCTTAAAAAACCCCGATTATTGATATGAAAGTCCTTCAAAATTATTCTTAGAAATCCACGATTATTGGTCTGAAAGTCCTTCAATGGATATTCCTAAAAAATCGAGGATTATTGCTCCGAAAGTGCTTCAAAGAATATTCTTAAAAAATCTGCGACTATTGCTCTGAAAGTCCTTCAATAATTACCCTTAAGAAATCCACGATTATTGCTCTAAAAGTTCTTCAAGGAATATCCTTGCAAATCATTGATTATTGCTCTGAAAGTCCTTGAAAGAATATTATATTCTAGTTCTTCAAAAATTATCCTTAAAAATCCTGGATTATTACTCTGAAAGTCCTTCGAAGGAGATTCTTAATAAATTCACGATCAATGCCCTGAAAGTCCTTCAAAGAATATTCCTTAAAAATCCGCGATTGTTGATCTGAAAGTCCTTCAAAGCAGATTCCTAAAAAATCCGCGATTATTGCTCTGAAAGTCCTTCAAAGGAGATTCCTAACAAATCCTTGATTATTGCCTTGAAAGCCTTTATAAAAAATATTCTTAAAAAATCCACGATTATTCCCCTTAAAGTCCTTTAAAGAATATTTCTAAAAAATCCGCGATTATTGTTCTGAAAGTCCTTCAAAGGAGATTCTTAAAAAAATCCACGATTATTCAACCGAAAGTCCTTTAAAGAATATTTCTAAAAACAATCCGCGATTATTGCTCTGCAAGGCCTTCAAAGGAGATTCTTAACAAATGCACGATTATTGCTCTGAAAGTCCTTCGAGAATTTTTCTGAATGTCCTTCAAATAATATTCGTTAAAAATTTCCATAGACCACCAGGTTTGCTGTGGAAGTCCTTTCAGGAATGTTCTTATAAAATCCACGATTATTACTCTGTAAGTCCTTCACAAATTATGCTTAAAAATCCAGGATTATTATTGCTCTGAAACTCCTTCCTAAAAAATCCACGATAAATGCTCTGAAAGTCCTTCAAAGCAGCAGTCCTTCAAAGGAGATTCTTATCAAATCCTCGATTATTGCCGCGAAAGCCTTTAAAGAATATTCTTAAAAATCCACGATTATTCCCCTGAAAGTCCCTTAAAGAATATTTCTAAAAAATCCGCGATTATTGTTCTGAAAGTCCTTTAAAGCAGATTCCTAAAAAATCCACGATTATTACTCTGAAAGTCCTACAAAGGAGATTCTCAACAAATGCACGATTATTGCTCTGGAAGTCCTTCAAAGAATTTTCCAAAAAATCCACGATTATTCCCCTGAAAGTCCTATAAAGAATATTCCTAAAAAATCCGCGAGTATTGTTCTGCAAGTCCTTCAAAGGAGATTCTTAAAAAATCTGGGATTATTGCCCTGAAAATCTTTCAAAGGATGTTCTTAAACAAACCATAAATATTGCTCTGAAAATTCTTCAAATAATATCCTTAAAAAATCCACAATTATTGCACTAAAAGTCCTTCAAAGGGTATTCTCCAACAAACTTAAAAAAAAAAAAAATCCAGGACTATTGCCCTGAAAGTGCTTCGAAGGATATTCTAAACAAACCACTATTATTTCTTTGTAAATCCTTCTAAAATATTTTCTACAAATGCGCGATTATTTATTATTATTTGGAAGTCCTTTAAAACATTTTCCAGGACTCTTGTTATTCGCCTCAAATAAATTATTTTTCTCTTCTTTATTTATTTAAATTAGCCTTAATTTTTTAAACATTTAAAATTCCCCAAAATTGATTTCAATTTTTTTCTCTCTTTTCATTTTAGGTAAGTCCTTCAACTTCTTTCATTCGCTATATCCTGCTTTCGTAACAGTCAATATAACCGTAAGTAATGTCCTCCATATGTTTGTCCTTCCCGATTTGAGAATTTAATAATGTCAAAGGTGTCCATCAGTTTGACCTTTTGAGTCACCATTCAACGGCATTACTGACGTCAGGCATTTTGCCCCCAAAAAATAAGCTGGGGGCACCCACGCCGCACCACATTTGGTAATCGAAAGAATAGCAACAAATTGGATGAGCGACCGTCAAAGGCCATGCAAAAACAAAGTAGCCAGGAAGCACAGACCATAGCTTTGGGTGATTATCCTTGCAAATCAAAGACACTGATGATGACGAAAATCCATAACCTGAGGAATTGCGAAAGAGAAGCAAAAGAAAAGAGAGAGCCAAAAAGTTGGCTATATTTTAATTTAAGAGTCAGAAATGTTTACCCAAGGAACTAGCAAATGTTTTCATAAAAAAGAGAATTAAAGAAAAAAGAGAGCCAGATTTCTCCCAGAGAGTGGCAAATGTTTTTAAAATTTAAGGAAATGTCATTCTGCTATCACGTTTCTATTCTATCATAGCAACGTTGGAAGAAAACATTTCTGAGAAATGGAAGCTTAAGAAGAAGAGAAGATTTCGGTGGGGAAGAGGGGTTTACACCAGAATGCCGGTCGTTGCTTACAGCAACGAAAACTGACTTCGTGTGGCACATTGAGATTTGTTGAGTGCACCAGCACCCCCACCTTCTTCCCTAGTTTTGGCCCCGCCATATCCAACTTACAATGTTCTCTATTGCTTCTTTCTACCTTCTACCGGAAGTCATTCATCCTTTTCGGGCAACACAGATGTGTGGAAAAAATATTTTCTATGTATTAAATATGTTTTTTATGTGTTGTTGTACATTAAGTCGGGTCTTAGATAGATAATGTGAAGGAGTATAAGTATATGGTTGCAGAAATAATGGGATGTGTGAAATATGAAGGGAACCTGATGCTTATTTCGGATTTTATTCAAAACTTTGACTCTTTGTGGGGGAGGTACCTGAAAGAATGGTTCGATCTCTACCATCTTTATAACAAATCTTGTATTGATAGAAGAATTGAAATGTGCCAAGTCTGAATGAAATCGGATTTTAATTTCGCGTTTTATGAGCATCATGGGCTCCCATTGTGGGGGAGGTACCAGAAGGAGTGTTCCGACATATTCCTACTTTACACTTGATTTTCTGCAAAAAAAAGTATTGGGATGTGTCAAATTTGAAAGCGATCGGAATCTTGTTTCACATTTTATAAACTTTTAATTATTAAAAATTTTGATCCTCTGTTGGGTGAGGTGCTTGATGGAGTGGGCCGATATTGTTGATTTTTTTTATCCAATCTTAGCACTGATACACATATTGGGATTTGCAATGTTTGCACAAAATCAAATGATCCTTTCTTGCCCTGTATGGCAGATTTTTTTCTTTGACAATTTTGATCTGTTATGGGGGAGGTACCTAAAGGACCGAACTCCGAACTCTTTTTAAGTTTGACAATGATATTAGGATGTTACAAGTTTGGACTAAATCGGATACTACCTTTAAGTGTTTTCATGCGCAACAGCCAGGCAGACATCTCCGACTCCGTATGTCCTGAAACGGATTTGGTGCATAGAGACCTAGGGTCAAAACTCGATATTTCGATGAGGCACGTTTGTATTTAGAATATTTACAAAACCTTTATGAAGGAAGAATATTGTCTTACCTGTTTACGTTGTTCAGAATTCAATGTTGCTGGCTAAAACCCCAAAATTAATCTCCACCGATATTTGCAATTTATAGATTCGAATGAAATATATTCAAACTAAGGTAGGCAAAATATACTTTTGTAATTTGGAAATTACTATTTTTTAATTTTTGGAGGGAGGGCTTCAATCTTATTCCTTCCACCATAGAATGGAGGGCTGCTATTCCGTTTTTTACACCTCCAGGGGATCAGCATATAATTGTAAGTAGATTTAATGCTTTTCTTCCGTCATTTGCCTGCCTGTGAAAATGGGTAGCCCGGTTCTCATTTACGTCTAGTCTTTATATAACTGCACCTCCGAACATTTGATATTTTAAAGATTTTATTCACAATTTTTAACCAATTCAACTGAAATTTAATATTTTGGGCTCTCAGTGGATAGGTTATCTTATCTTTTTTTTTGTGTAAGTTAGATCAAATGGGAATATTGGAGACATCGGTTCATTATTTTTGGTACCACCCCCATAAATGCTCCCAAAAAAATCATATAAATCTTATATTGAGGAAGTGAGCTCCGGGTTATATTTAGAAAAGAGATAGGTCAGTTTCATTCCCCCACAAATGTCAAAATTTTGAACAATAATAACTCCTTTAAAGTCGAAAATCAGTGCCCAACTTTCTACACATTTTTAATCAACGCCTTCGAAAGAGCTGAAACAAAAATCTGAAATTTTGCACGAGGGTCAATATAAGGCTGGTTTATTGGAAAATCATGTGTGTTTGAGATTTGATTGTGGGTTGGAAATACTTCCTCTATAATTGTACGAAAAATACTAAATGGTACTACATTTAGTATTGGGCGAAGGGATGGAGGTAAAAATGTTGAAATTTGATGTTTAGATTACAGATGGTATCTGTGTTTGAGATTTGGCGGTATTTTCGAAATGCGTCCTATATTTGTCCGAAAAGTATTAAATGGTACTAAATTTGGTATTGGGTGAAGGGATAGGACTGGAGTCCTCAAATTTTATATTGAGGCCCTCTATTGATATATGGAATTAAGATATTGAGGAGGTTTTGGAAATATGTACTATAATTGCTCGAAAAGTACTAATTAGTACTAAATTTGGTATTAGGTGAAAGAATTGATCTGAAATCCTGAAATTTGATTTAGATGTCATTGGTGATGTCTATGGTTAAGATATGGAGGTAGTTACGGGAATGTGTACTAAAATTGTACGAAAGTAAGTAGTACTAAATCTGATATTGGGTGCAGGGATGGGACTGGAGTTCTCAAATTTAATATTGAGGTGTTTTTTTTTTGTACCTAGAATTGAGATATGAAGGTGATTTTAGAAATGCGTACTAAAGATGGTCGCAAAGTACTAAATCGTACTATATTTGGTACAATGTTGTTTTGGGGAATATATATGTCTTGAAATCAAAAATTTTGTTTAGAAGGCGCAGTTCATGGTACCCTGGACACATGGAGGTGGTTTCGAAATTTTATACTGTAGTTGTGCGAAAAATCCTAAACAGTACTAAATGTGGTATGGGGTGAAGGAATGGTCCTGAAACCATAAAATTTGATATTGCGATAACTCTTGGTGTCAAAATAAGTACTAAAACTATACGTACAGTACTAAATGTTACTAAATTTGATATTGAGTGAGTGTTTAGAACTGGAATCCCGAAATTTGCTATGGAGGTCGCGGTTGGTATCCGGTGATGGTTTTGTAAATGCGTACTGTAATTGTTCGAAAAGTACTAGATGGTACTAATGTTTGGATCACTGTTGGTGTCTTCGATGGAGAGAAGCAGATTGTACTAAATATTCCAATCTTCTGAAATTTGATGTTGAAGTCACGCTGGATTTTTAGGGTTTACACATGGAGACGTTGAAATAGTTTTCGACAGAAAAATTCGATGTGTGGTCCATTGTGCAATGGTTTTACTAATATCTCCCTCAGTAAACTTTAAAATGTAAGATTTTGAAGGCTTCCGGATCCTCAGTGGGTAGGATAGATAACTCCTTGCTATTCGGCGCCACCTCTTATTTTAGTGCAATCTGGTGATTCATAGCCCAGAGTTCCGACCAGAATAAAGTCTGCCAAAGTTAAACTACATCGATTCAGATATAGCTAGTGCTCACAAATATATGTTTCATCCGATTTTAAATCTTAACTGGGTTGTAGGATGTCGGTTTGTTTTCCTTTCTTTACCGATTTTTCTCGACTTGTTCCTCTTTGGCCGAGATTGTTATTACGTAAGTAAAATTCAACAAATTCACAGACGTTCGCCATTCTTTAGTCTTTAACTTCAAAATTTTATTTTTATATCCTACACCACAAGGTGGTCAGGATATTATGTCTTTGTGCATTTGTTTGCAATAGGCAAAAGGAAACGAGATTCCTTTTGATGATCTGCATAGAATCATATTTTGAGTCGATTTATGCATGTCCGCCCGTCCGTCCGTCTGTCCATGTATTTTTGTAAACAAAATGCAGGTCGCATTTATTATTCGATTGAGATGGAATTTTCTAAATAACATTTATTTTGGTCAAAGACGAACCCTATTAAAATCGGTCCGAATTTAGATATAGCTCCCATATATATCTGCATCAGATGGGTTTCTTGTGCACCAAATGGCTAATAAGAGTCCAAATGGTGTACATTTTACTACCGAATTCAGCCCACAGGCATGTGCTTCGAATTTGGTGAAAATCGGTTCTGATATAGCTTTAGCTCCCATATGTATGTTTCATTTGATTTTGGTGTTTAAGTCCCTTACATTCGTTATATGCACTCCACAAGACCGGTATTTAGCACCAGATATCAGATACAGCCTAGCAATTCATCGAACAAATTTTATGAAGTTCGGTTCAGATTTGGATATAGCTTCCAAATGGCTAATATTAGTCCAAATGGTGTGAATTTTAGCACTTCCGACCGAATTTAGTGTAGAAATGAGTACTTTAAATTTGGTGGAATCGGTTCAGATATAGCTATATCTCCCATATATATGTTCTATCCGATTTGGTGTTTAGGTCCCTCACGTTCGTAATATACACTCCACAGCCCAGCAATACATGATTCAAATTTTATCAAGATTGGATCAGATTTGGATATAGCTTCCCTATATATCTTCGTCCGATTTTAGGTTTCATGTGCACCAAATGGCTAATTTCAGCCCAAAGTGAGTGAAATGTTGCGCTTCCGAGCTAATTCATTGTAGAAGTTAATATTTAAAAGTTGGTGAAAATCGGTTCAAATATAGTTCTAGCTCCATATATATGTTTCATCCGATTTGGTGTTTAAATCTCCAACTTTCGGAATATGCACTCTACCATAAAAATATTTTGTACCAGATACCTCATCGAGCTCAGAAATGCCCAATATGAACCTTTATTTTATGGAGCTCTACTAAATATGCATAGTGGTGTAGGGTATCATATAGTCGGCTCCGTCCGACTTTTGAACTTTCGGTACTGTTTTTTTATACCCTACACCACACAAGGTGGTCAGGGTATTATGTCTTTGTGCATTTGTTTGTAACAGGCAAAAGGAAACGAGATAGACTCATAGTTCTTTTTGATGATCTGCATAGAAACACATTCTGAGTCGCTTTATGCATGTCCGTCCGTCTGTCCTTCCGTCCGTCTGTCCAAGTATTTTTGTGAACAAAGTACAATTCGCATTTATTACCCGATCCACATGAAATTTTGCACAAATCATTTGTTTGGCCCAAGGACGAACCCTATTGAAATTGGAGATAATCGGTAAAAATTTAGATATAGCTCCCATATATATCTTCGTCCGAGTTGCCTTTTATTGTGCACCAAACGTGTAATATCAGCCCGAATAGTATGGAATTTTGCACATACAACCAAATTAGCCCTGAAAATAAGTATGCCAAATTTGATCGAAATCGGTTCAGATATAGCTATAGCTGCAATATATATTGTTCATCCGATTTGTTATTTTAGTCCCCCGCAGCCGTAATATACACTCTGTAACAACAATGTTTGGGAAAATATATCAAATACAGCACAATAATATATACCTTTGCTAAATTTTATAGAGATATATAGAGGATATATCTCCCATATATAACTTCGTCCGATTTACCTTTTATTGTGCACCAAACGTCTTATATTGGCCCAAATGGGATGAAATTTGGCACTTAAGACCGAATTGAGTCTAGAAGCTAGTATGTCAAATTTGATGAAGATCGGTTCAGATATAGCTATAGATCCCATATATATTGTTCATCCGATTTGTTATATGTGTTACCCACAGCAGTAATATGTACTCCGTAACTACGATATTCAGGGAAATATATGAAATACAGCTCAGAAATATCTTTGCCAAATTTTATAGAGATCGGTTCAGATTTGGATATAGCTCACATATATATCAAATGGGCAATACAAGTCCGAATTTAAAAGATACAAATGCTTCGGCATATTTAGTCCTTTGAACTTTAAATTATAATTATAATCATAGCGTGTGTGATTGAATTCTCCCATGAAAGCTCTTAATTGTTACGTGGAGCTCTACTAAATTAGCAAAGTGGTGTATTATAAAGTCGGCCCCGCCCGACTTTAAGACTTTCTTTACTGTTTTATTTTTTAAATATAGTCTCTACGCCCCAATTTCGTTTTGAAGATTTTTCAACGTTTTTTGTCAGTCGTATTAACAAAAAACCAATTTTGGATGCCACGTCCGATCTCATCATATTTCAGATTTAAAGAGTTAAAATAATATATCTTTTGTCAGAACATCCATAGTTAAAAAGTCTGCTAGAAAGTTTAAACACTCATCCCAGAAATTCTCATTTAATGTTTTTTCCATCCATTAAATAATGTCCTCCGACCCACTCCATTACACTGATAACAGAGCACAAAATACATAAGTATGGTATGGGATAGAGATATGTATGTGTACGTGTGTGTATGTGTGCTATGTTGACTTTTTCTGGCAAAAAAAAAAAAAAAAAATGTATCATTGAACTCGCGTTCAAATCCCTCGAAGAGCTTAGTAAGCATTTGATACTGCAACTATTTGAAACGGTTACAACATCGAAAATTTATTGCATTTTTTTGGAAGAAAAAAAAAAAAAAAACACAATATATCAACAATTTTGTAATTAAAATAAAAATTAAAAGCGTTTTTTATAAAAAAAAAAATAAATAAAAATAATTAAAAGTATGTGCCGTGTGTTGAAACCATAACATGGGTGTCATCTGAAGCCGGTATCGCTCGCTTAATTAAAAATGCCGGTCATTACCATTAGACGTAGTTGTGGTGAACAGTCTCTAGTGTTTTACATGAATAAAGCAAACGATTTTGAATTAAATTAATTTATAATAAAATATAAATCGAAAAAATATCTAAATTCCACATAATTTTTTAAAAATTCTCTTTCTTTAAAATTTACATTTTTATAAAAATATGTGCCATTTTCCTTCGTTCACTCCTCCAATATTAATGGTGTGGTATAAATTTTCTTCCAAATCGTATTTTTTGTTTTTATTTTCATGTTCCACTCCCTAGTTTGCTTTTTTGTTGTTGTTTTCTATTTTATTTGGATTTTCCTGTGGATTCTCTGTGAAGATGTTTCCCATCTTCGTAGTGCCATTGTACATTGTGACACCTCCTCCTCGTGCTGCTGCTACGACTGTTTTACTTATGAAGACACCACTGCCGTTAACTCTGTATCACTTACAAACAGACTTACATTGTCAAACGTCATTTTGGCGTTATTTCGAACAGTAGAACGAATCGAAATAAAATTTCGATCTAATCTATTTTGACTGAAAATATTTATCAAAATTGTCTTAAATCGTCGTAAATATAAATATAACAATTTTTGAGTGTAAAGGAGCGAACGTTTCGTTTTAAAATTAGTCGGCATTAAAACAGCTACTGAATACACCTGGAAATGGTATTCTTTTCTTCGATAGTTGGGCTCAAATATGTGTGTAATAAGAGGAAGCTCCTTAAAAGGAGTTTATATTGAAATAACAAATGATCGCCACTTCGTTAGCTAAAAGCTTAAAGCTTTGCCGACAGATGTATACAGTCATCCAATGTTCGACTATATAACTACTAGCAATTGCCCGCTACTTTGTTAGCTAAAAGTACACCTTCGATTTCGTGTTGATTCGTGTTAGGTCTTTTTACAACTCCAAATGCACAATTTGTTCAGTTTGACAAAATGCTTTGATCAAAAGGTCATACATTGTACAAATTCTTCAGACTTTAAGGTTTTATATATTATTAAGTTTTTTTTTTCCTTTTCGGAAAGAATTTCAGAATTTCAGCTCTTCCTTCACCTAATACCAAATTTAGTACCATTTATTACGCATATCCAAAACAATCTACATCTATCCATCCTAGACACCAACACTGATCCACAATTAGTACCATTTAGTACTTTTCGAACAATTTTAGTACGCAAATTTCAAAACCATAACCAGATACCAACAAAGACCTCAATATCAAATTTCGGGATTCCAGCTCTATTCCTTTACCCGATACAAAATTTAGTACTCCTCTTGTACTGTACAATTACACATTTCCAAAACCACCACAAGATCTAAATATCCGATACCAAAGGAATCCTTAATATCAAATTTCGGGATTCCAGCTGTATCCCTTCACCCAATATAGTACCACATAGTATTTTTCGAATAATTATGATGCATATTTCCAATACCTTATTTCCAGGACCTTCAAATCTTAACCACAGACACCAACAGTGACTTTTAGGTCAACACAAATACAATTTGTACCAAATTTAGTACCATGTAGTAAACATTTCGAAAACTACCTCCATATCTAAATCCTACACTCCAACAATAATGTTAATACCAAATTTCAGGACAAATTTAGTACAGGGTTGCCCATATTCGACGGTCCCATCTGGCAACGCCATAACTTTTGCCAGAGATATCACATCGCTTACTGACATACCGCGTTTGAAGCGTCAGTCCAAGCAGATTTTTACCATGAACCAATAAACGCCACGCGAGCGCTCTGAAATAGTTGAAATTTACATTCAACAGAAGAAGTCAATTGTGAAAACTCAACGTGGTTTTAAAACATTAAAAAATGTGAGAAGTGCGCCTTCTAAGAACACCATTAAGCGTTTATACGAAAAATTTTCGACTGGTAAGGCTCTTTCTAATCCGAAAAGGCCATATAAAAGTCGAGCAAGGCGATCGGCCGAGAATATTGCTGCCGTACGAGCCAGTGTTGAGAGGTCCCCAAGAACATCCCAAAATCGCCGTTCTCAGCAGTTGGGCATGGCTCGGTCCACTTTACAACGGATTATTCGCATTGATTTGCATTTGTTCCCGTACAAAATTCAATTGACGCAAAGAATGTTGCCTGCGGACAAGCCTCGTCGATTGGAATGGGCCCAAGAAAAAAACATGGGTCCGTCGAATATGGGCAAACCTGTACATCTCTGCATCCAACACCATTTAGTACCATTTAGTACTTTTCGAACCATTATAGTTTATATAGTTATAGTTTGATAAATCACCACCAGATAGCAACAGAGATCTTAATATAAAAATCAATATCACAAATATACCATCAGTAATCTAAACATAAAATTTCAGAACTGTATCTCTAACCCTTAAACCAATACCATATATTGTACCATTTAGTACTTTTCGTCGAATAATTGCACACATTTCCATATGTCCAGGCTACACTTGAACAGCTACCCTAATAACAAATTTCAGATTTCAAGCACTATCTGATCACCTAATACCAAATTGTGCCAAGTTTCAGATTTGGGAATTCCAGCCCAATCTCTTCATCCGATAACGAACTTTGTACCATCTAATGCTTTTCGTACAAACACATGGTGCATTTCTAAACCACCACCCAATCTCAAACGCAGAAACTGTAATTAATTTAAATATAAAATTCAGAATTTTATCTCTATCCCCTGCTCCAAACCTCCGGGCTACGCATGAACAGCGACCCTTAGAACAAATTGCAAATTCCAAACACTATCTGTGCACCCAATACAGCCATTATGGGTAGCAAATTTGTTGACCGATCGCAGTTCGTTGGAAATATTTGTAGGATTCGTCAATTATGTGTTTTCAGTCTGGCTATCATACCATCCTCTGCCAAAGAATGAGCTAAACATTCCAACAGATCAAAGTTCGATGTTCCGAAAACCCTTCCGCATCTTATGCCTCTACACACAAAGTGAATCTCAGGCATAATTTGAAATCTCTAGCTATTCCGATTACTTAACATCAGAGTTGTATAATATATATACCCTCAGATGTGGTCCAGACTTGGTACTTCGTAAAAATTTTGTCAAACTTAGATCGAGAGCGGAGGTGGACAATATCGGTCCACTACTTCAGGTACTCTTCCCCCCCCCTAACACAAGGATCGAAATTTAAAAAAAGCTACAAAGTATCAATCAGTTTTGACGACAGATGTATACCCTTAGCCAATGTTCGATTATTTAAATACATTTTGACTTCTGTTATGATTTTCAAATTGTTGACCTTCTATGGAAAGGGTTTTGAGGGAATGGGCCAATTTTGTCTATTTCGTGTCGGACCTAAATAAATACGATATAAATATTGGGTAACTTAGTAACAGGTTGGCAACTTCCTTCATTTTACATACCACATGCGATAATTTTTAGAAAATGTTGAAATATGCGTGAGGTACTAGAAATAGTCAACCAAGGTATTCCAGGTTCATACTTCATTTAATACAGATAAAAATATTTGTGTGACCAAAATAACGCGAAAATCGAACATTTATATCCAGTTTTATGCGAAATCATAAATTCCATATTCAACTCAGGTTTCTGGATGAGAGATGTATTGAGATATAGAAAGTTGTACAGAATCGCTGACTTGTTTCGTAAGTTATGACCGATAATAGTATTGAAATTTGTGACCCTTTATGGGTAAGGTTCCAGACGGGGTTCGCAAGTATGTATCATCTTTACAACAGGTCTTGTGCTAGCAAAAATGTTTGTATGTGTGAAATTTGGAGAGAGTTGGATGCTTATTTCGGATTTTATGATCGTTTTGGTTTTTCAAAATTTTAACCCTATGTGAGGGGAGGTACCAGACGAAATTGTCTGATCTCTACCATCTTTATAACAGATCTTGTGTTGATGGAAATAATGAGATGCGCCAAATCTGAATGGAAATTAATGTTAAATACGCTTTTTATGAGTTTCATGGATATTCAAAATTTTGACCCTTTGTGAGGGAGGTACCAGAAGGAGTGGACCGATTTATTCCATCTTTACACCAGACCTTAAGTTAATAAAAATATTATGATTATGATGAGTAATTTAAAAACAATCGGACTCGTACATCCCATCTTATAAGAGTTAGGGGAGGCACCAAAAAGAGTGGACCGATATATTCCACATTCACAACTAATTTTATGTTAAAAAAATATTGGTATGTGTCAAATTCGAGGACAACCATATTTTAAAAGAGTTAAAATTATTCAAAATATTGACCCTTTGTGGGCGAGGTACTTGATAGAGTGGATAGATATTGTCAATTTTCTCCCCTGACATAGCACTGATGTAAATATTTGGATGTGAAAATTTGGAGAAAATTCGGATGATCTTTTCTCTTTTTGGGCAGTCAAATATATTTTTTGTTGAAAATGTTGTCCCATTGTGAGAGAGGTATCAGAAGGAGTAGACCGAGACATCCCATCTTCACAGCAGATGAAGAAATGGGATGTGTGAAATATGAAGAGAAACGGATGCTTATTTCAGATTTAATAATGGTTTTGGGTTTTCAAGAGTTGACCCTTTGTGGGGGAAGTACTAGAAAGAATGGTCCAGAAGGAATAGACCGATCTTTAGCACCAGATCCTTTGATGTTAGAAATATTGGGATGTGCAAAACTTGATCTTGATATTATTTCACATTTTATAAGAGTTTTAATTATTCCAAATTTTGACCCTTTGTGGGGGGGGGGGGTAGTTGGTGGAGTTGTCGGTATTGTCCGATTTCGAACTATACCTATACCGATTTCGAACTATACTCCCTTCGGGAGTTATCGTGCGTACCAGCCAGCCAGACGGACGGACATCGCTAGATTGACTCCAAATGTTCTGAAACGGATTTGGTGCAAAGAGGCCCAGGGTCTGAAACCGTTATTATTCGGTTTTGCCGTTCGATTATCTGAATATATTTTCTCTCCTGTTATGATTTTTTCAAATTTCATACTTCATCTAATACAGATAAAAATATTTGTCTGTTCAAATTGGGGGTAGGTACCAGAAGGAGTGGACCGATATTGCCCATCTCTAAACTCGATCTAAGTTTGACATCAAAGTTTGGATCAAATCGGATACTTCCTTCGAGAGTTATCGTGCGCAACAGCCAACCAGACAAACAGTTCGACTCAAAATGTCGTGAAACTGATTTTTTCCAAAGAGAGCTTGGGTCTAAAACCGTTATTTTGATGAGGCACATTTTGGCCGTATGAAATGATATATACCCCCTGTAGTCATATCGCTGAGGGTATATGTTCCGAACGCTCAGTTTTATGTTCCGAACACTGTATTTTTGCCTGACTATTCTTGTTTCTAAAAGAAGAAATCCAATGTGGGGGTGTGTGCTTTAACATTTTTTGCAGTTACATCTCCTTTCCACATCCTTCTGGCGAAACGGTAGGAACAAAATGTCGAGCACGAGAATATTCTTGGCTTAGACAGTTTATCGTGTAGTTTGTTTATTTTTATGCTATATACATTTCCTCATTCATTGTTGCCTCTCTCTCTCTCCTTCTGTTTTTTCTCTGTCACACATTTCAACGTATATATCCCTATTTCCTGGTCCAAAGAAGATGGTGTTCTGGAATTTTCCTAGAAATTATAATTTATGTTTTGTTTGTATTTTGTTTTCGCTGCTTTGCCCTTTGCACTTCGTTCGTTGTTCGTCGCTTTTTGTTTGTTTTTGTTATCAGCATTCACTGTGCCGGCTTTAGACTTCCTACTCTCGCAAAGGACTCTCAGACACATGGTTGCATAGAAGAGAAGTTTACATTTCATTGAGAAGAGCACCTTACATTTATGTTGCACGTGTTTCCAAAGAGTGTTATATAAAGAGAGCGAGAGAGAGAGAGAGGGAGATATGATGTTACATAAAAAGAGAATGTTGTGTATACCCTTTATTCTGAGAGCCTTGTTTCATTTTTCTGGTGAAACATGTGACACCAGCAAGAACCTACTTTATAAAAACTTGTCCTTTCTCCTGTCTCTCTTTCCTGTTGTTCTCACACTCTCTCCCACATAGGTGTTGATGTTTTACCGGTGTTTTCCGTTCACAGTACTCACATGTGTGCCTGTGTAAGAGAATGCGTTGTGTGTATGACCCCCCTGCTTCACCTCCCTCCCTCCCCCTATCCCAATAAAAATTTTAGTGCGTAAGCTAACAAGTGTTTTCCGGCATTCCCCGGTACCATATGGAGTTTATCGATTGTTTTTTTTGTTTGGTTTTTGGTGTTGGCTTCTTGTTGCGTGTACTTGCTGCTGTCGTTGTTGTTGTTATTGTTCCACTTTGTTGCCAATTTTATCGCAGCTGGCATCTGTTCACACTTTTGCTTCCAGTAATCAAACAGCCAACCAAGTGTTGGGTGAACCCAAGTGTGGTGTGGTGGATTGGTGGGTGGTTGTATGGATGGATGTTTGAGTGTGAAATCGATTTGTTGTTTTTTTTTTTGGTTCTGTCTAGCTATCTGTCAATTGTAAATAACTATTGACTTGTTTTTTCTAGTGTTTTGTAATTCATCATAGCTTGGTTCGTTTGTTTACTTGTGTTAGTTGGTTGTTGAATTTGTTCTGCCTGGTGTTCCGGTTGACACCTTTATTTGTTTTGGATGGGTTAATGGTGCGTATAATGAATGTTTGCCCTATGGGGCAAAGCAAGTAAATTCATTGGATGTATTTGTATTCTGGAAATCCATTAGAATCAAATGCGGAAAACTGGAAGTGACTTTTAGGCCCTTTTTGAGGGATTGGGACAAAAGAGTGTTTGATTTGGATTTGTTAAACTCATGTATCTTTCACCTGGGGGAAATAAGTTTATGGAAAGAAAATAACACTGCGCGACAAAATTATTTTTTTTTTCAAAATTGCAGTAAATTTTTCAATCAAGACCTCATACTTCTTACTAAATTTAAGACTTTCAGGGTTTAATACGTTTTTTTAAGTTTTTCCCTTTTCCTAAATAACAATAGGAAAACAGTGACCTCAATATCAAACTCCAGGATTTCAGCTCTGTAATTTCTATTTAGTATAATTATAGTACACATTTCCAAAACTACCGCCAAATCTCAAATCTTCGTAAATTACGCGCTCGCATTCTGAAGCTTCAGAATTCTATTTATATTCCTTCCCAAAATATCAAATATTGTACCATTCAGTACTTTTAGTACAATTGTGTTGATATCTTCACCACATAAGAATTGTATTCTATCCTTTCAACCAATACAAAATTAAGTACCTTGATACCAACAGTGATCCAAAATTAGTACTATTTAGTATTTTTCGTACAAGTGTGGTACCCATTTCAAAAACCATTTTCATATTTCAATTCCAGATGCCAGCAGAGACCTCAATTTAAAATTTGATAATTTCAACCTTATCCCATTACCCAATACCAAACTTAGTACTATTTCGTACAATTATAGCACACATTTCCAAAAACAAGTCCATATCTTCAGATACCAGCAAAGATTTGACTAAAAAATCCTTTCATTTGAGGTTTACAGCTCTATCCCTTCACTTAATACCAAATTTAGTACCATTTAACATATTCGAAACAACCTCAATATGTCCAGGCTACACTTGAACAGTGACCCCAATACAAATTTCAGATTTAAAACACTATATGCTCACCTAATACCAAATTGTGTCAAATATAGTACTATTTAGTACACATTCTCAATATAACACATTTCCTCTGTATTTCAATTCCAGATACCAACAGAGGCCTTAAAACATAGTTCAGCTCTATGGCTCCAAACTCAGGTCCTTCTCTCAGCTACAGACACCAACCGTGACATCTATATCAAATTTCAGAATTATATCTCTATCCCTTTACCCAATACCAAATTTAGTACCATTTAGTACTTTTCGTACAACTATAATACACATTCCGTAAACCACCTCCACATGTCCAGGCTACACATGAACAGCGACCCCAATACCAAATTTAAGATTTCAAGCTCTATCTGTTCACCCAACATCGAATTGTAACAAATAGTACTATTTAGTACTTCTATAGTACATATTTTCAAAATAAACTTTAATTCTTAAACTTATCACCTACCGATCACCAAAATTTCGTAATTCTAGCTCCATCAGTTTACCCTAAAACAAATTGATCTAAATTTAGTACCATTTAGTACAGTTCGCACACATAGTACACATTTCCAAAATTTAAAGAAAATTTAAAGATGGAATATCCAAAAACCCTTTGGTATGTCTTACTGCACTCCATCAGTGACTATCATTCCACATGTCAGAAAGCCAGCACCATCGGTTCATAGCAATTTCCAATTTGTACCAAATTTTGTTCCATTCAGTAGAAGTAAGTACAAATTTCCAAAGCTTCCTACATAACCCAAGTCCACACTCTCAAAAGTAATACCATTTCCAAATATAATGAACCCACCCCTTTTGGTTCGCCCAAATACTAATTGGACTTTATTTACGAAACATTAGTACATATGAGTACGAGTTTCTAAAACTACCTGCATAACCCAATCCCACAGTTCAATAGTAATATTTTTTAAATTTTCAGGATACCAGCTCTATTGGTTTACTCAAATCCAATTTGTACCAAAATTTGGACCATTTAACACACATAAGTACGAATTTCCAGAGCTTTCTATCTTACCCCAATCCTACACTACCACAGTAATCCCAATTCTAAAATTTAAGATTTCGGCTCTATTTGTTCACCTAATTCCAAATTGTACCAAATCTAGTACATTTAAGTACACATAAGTACAAATTTTCAAAACTACCTACTGATCCCAATCCTACACTCCGACTGTAATCTTATTTACAATTTTTATGAAACCAGCTCTTTTGGTTCACCCAAAACTTAACCTTAACAATTTAGTACCATTTAGTATAAAGTACAAATTTCCAAAAATACCTATATTATACCTTATTTAGAAATTTCAGGATTACCCATTGGTTCTCCCTAAATTTAAATTGTACCAAATTTAGTACTATTTTGTACACTTAGAAAATTTATTTACAAAATTTCAGGATTCCAGCTCTACCGGTTCACCCAAAATTGAAATTGTACCAAATTTAGTACCATTTAGTACACATAAGTATTAATTTCCAAAACTATTTACATTATATAGCCCAATAGAAAATATATTTTCTAATTTTAGGATTCCCAACTCTATTCGTTCTCCCTAAATTGAAATCGTACCAAATTTAGTACCATTTTGTACATAAAGTACTAATTTCCCAAACTACCTACATTCCTCAGTCCTACAATGCAATAGCAAACTTATTTCCAAATTTCAGGATACCAACTCTATCGGTTCTCCCAAAATTTAAATTGTACCAAATTTAGTACCATTTAGTACACATAATTACGAATTTCCAAATCACCTACATTACTCAGTTTAGAATGCATTAGTATTCTTATTTTTTAAATTTTAAAATTCCAGCTCTATTGGTTCGCCAAATCAAAATTGTACCAAATTTAGTACCATTTAACATAAGACGATCTAGCGATGTCCCTCTGTCCGTCTGTCTGTTTTAATCTATAATCGCTATCTTTTGAACGAATTGGGATAGGGAAATTGGGAAATTTTGCATACATGCTTAGTTTACCAATAAGCAGGTTAAGTACGAAAATGGGCCATATCGGTCCAAGTTTTCGTGTAGACCCCATATAACGGTACCTCCCGATATTCGGTAATTTCTTGATTTTAGCGACAGTATTTACCTGAATTACTTCAAATTTCATATTTAAATTTCGCAATGGATACTACAGCCTATGACAAACATTTTTGTATGCAGGTCCACGTCTTCGTATATGCCCCATATAACGGTAGCTCCCGATATTCGGTATTCTGATGATTTCGGCAACATTATTCACCGGAATCGATTCAAATTTTGTATTGGAAGATCTTAATGGTTACTACAACCTATGGAGAAAAAATTTCGTATGAAGATTCACATCTTCGTATATCCCCTATATAACGGAACCTCCCGATATTCGGTATTTTCATGATTTTAGCGACATTATTTACCGGAATTATTTCAAACTTCGTATTTGAAGTTCGTAATGAGTGCTTCAGCCTATGACAAAAATTTTTGTATTCAGGTCCACGACTTCGTATAGCTCCCATATAATGGTACCTCCCGATACTCGGTATTTTTGCGATTGGTGCGACATTATTCACCGGAATTGTTTCAAATTTGGTATTTGATGTTCGTAATGGGTACTACAGCCTATGACAAAAATATTTCGTAAGCAGGTCCACGTCTTCGTATAGTCTCCATATAACAGTTTTCATTTAAGTGGTAGTTACCGGGAGTTTTTTGAGAATTTTCATGTTCTTTCCAATTGGTGGAGGGTATTAAAAGTTCGGTCCGGTCGAACATAGCAGCCTTTTGCTCTAGCCGTTCACATTGTACCAAATGTAGTACATTTTAGTATTTTTTCGAATTTTTTATTTTCCACAAACCATTTGGTACATCTATCATACACTCCATCAGTGACCCTGAATCGTTAAGTCAGTCAGTGAGTCAATTACTTTACTCTTTTGTTAATATAGATTATTGTACAAGGTGGACCCCCAAATGCTCCTTCCATATGAGTTTTATCTTCGTTATTGAATATTGGATTTAAAACAATTCAATAAATTTTTATCTCCACCTTTTGTTCTTGCTGGGCAAAAAATATTTTCAGCCAAAACTTTTAGCGAATATTGAACTAAATTGAATCTCCTCGAAATTCACTACTTAAATGTCCATTCAAATCAATGAAACCATTTGAATAATCATTGAATCTCATCCAATGAATACACATTAACTTTATCCATATGCCATTAAAGGTGTTAGGATCCGAGCATATTTTAGCAGCTTTCGAAATGAAATACCTTCAATAAATTGCTGCACTTGGGGAAAAAAAGTAATTTTCTATAAAAAGAAAAAACACGACATTAATGGCACTTGTAACAGGCAATTAAATTCTTGCCATTTCAATGGCCATAGAAAGTAACAGTGGCAGTAGCAGCACCCATCGCATGGTGGCCATTAAAAAATTGAAATGAATGAATGAAAGAATAGAAAGAAAATATGTTACAGCAAAACTATCAATTTAAATTGCCAGAGATGGGATGGCAACTACCTATGATGATGCTGTAGCTTCATGTATGTTGTAACACACACACACACATGTTCATCAGACTTCTATCAAGACAAAGTGTTGTGTGTGTGTGTGAGTTTGTATATGTATTAGAATAGCAATTAAAATTGATCCTTTAGTTGTTTTAAAGATGCATGTGTGTAAGGATGTCTATGTGTGTATATGTTTACCTATCGGTCACATATGGTGACATTTTAGCTGCTACAAGTCATTTTTCTGATATATTGAACCATATCAGTGTATGTGTGTGCCTTACATGCACAAACAAGACAACTAAATCTATGCTACACTAAATGTAAAAAATATGGAGGATATAAAGGATATATGCTAGGGCAGAGCTTGAAAAAAGACAAAGGAAGCCACCAATGAAAATTCAATTTGCCTTTCTAGTTAAAACAATCAAGCAGATTCCTGGTCAAATACATCATCACTGCAATACCAATTAAGGTTTTGAAACATGATATTGAATCTAATACTGGATCTTTGGTTCGAAATAGCAATATAATTAATTATATTAATCTCTTTATATAGTATCATAAAGCGTGATTTTTTTGAGGTTAGGATTTTCATGCATTAGTATTTGACAGATCACGTGGGATTTCAGACATGGTGTCAAAGAGAAAGATGCTCAGTATGCTTTGACATTTCATCATGAATAGACTTACTAACGAGCAACGCTTGCAAATCATTGAATTTTATTACCAAAATGTTGGCAGAAAATCCGCTTTTTTATCGACAAATTTTGTTCAGCGATGAGGCTCATTTCTGGTTGAATGGCTACGTAAATAAGCAAAATTGCCGCATTTGGAGTGAAGAGCAACCAGAAGCCGTTCAAGAACTGCCCATGCATCCCGAAAAATGCACTGTTTGGTGTGGTTTGTGCGCTGGTGGAATCATTGGACCGCATTTTTTCAAAGATGCTGTTGGACGCAACGTTACGGTGAATGGCGATCGCTAACAAACTTTTTGTTGCCAAAAATGGAAGAACTGAACTTGGTTGACATGTGGTTTCAACAAGATGGCGCTACATGCCACACAGCTCGCGATTCTATGGTCATTTTGAGGGAAAACTTCGGAGAACAATTCATCTCAAGAAATGGACCGGTAAGTTGGCCACCAAGATCATGCGATTTGACGCCTTTAGACAATTTTTTGTGGGGCTACGTCAAGTCTAAAGTCTACAGAAATAAGCCAGCAACTATTCCAGCTTTGGTAGACAACATTTCCGAAGAAATTCGGCCTATTCCGGCCGAAATGCTCGAAAAAGTTGCCCAAAATTGGACTTTCCGAATGGACCATCTAAGACGCAGCCGCGGTCAACATTTAAATGAAATTATCTTCAAAAAGTAAATGTCATGGACCAATCTAACGTTTCAAATAAAGAACCGATGAAATTTTGCAAATTTTATGCGTTTTTTTTTTAAAAAAGTTATCAAGCTCTTAAAAAATCACTCTTTAGATGAAAATACTTGAATATTTTCCTATGAAAATGAAACGCCGAATTGGGAATTCAAAGATTTTTTATTACAGCGAATCCTATAAAAATTCTCACACACTTTTCGATTTTGGACAAGAGGTCCTAAAAATATGTTCTAACATAATTTTAAATTTTTTGGGTCTGCAACCTTTGAACAAAATCGTAGATATTCATGAGGTTTTTGCAGGAAGTATTTAAAAACAGATGAATTCTTTAATCGGAAAGAACCTTATAAGGTGTTCGGTTTTTATACCCCCTACCATTCCATGGAGGATATATTAGCTTTGTCATTCCGTTTGTAAATGCTCGGAATATTCATGTTAGACCCAATAAAGTATATATATTATTCTATGTATATTTGATCAGCGTAAAATTCTAAGTCGATATAGCGATGTCCGCATGTTGTAATAACGCTATCTGTTGAACGAATTGAGATAAAAGGCTAAAATTTTGCACACATGTGTATTTTGTCAGTAGGATTGTCTCCAATTTCGTTTTTAAAGTTCGTAATGGGTACCACAGCCCGTGACAAAAAATTGCAGGACCATGTTTTCGTATAGCCACCATATAACGATACCTCCCGTTATTCGGTATTTTAATGATTTTAGCGACGTTATTCACCGGAGTTATTTCACATTTCGTGTTGTGAAGTTCGTAATGGACATTTCAACCGACAGACAGAAAATTGTCTGTGCAGGTTCAAGTTATGGTATATCCCCCACAATTTGGTATAGCTCCCTATTTTCGGTATTTTGGTGTTTTAAGCGGCATTATTCACCGGAATCGTTTTAAATTTGGTATTTGAATTTCGTAATGAATACTACAGCCTATGACAGAAAATTGCCCGTACAGTTTCACGTCCTCGCATAGCCCTCATATAACGGTACATCCCGATATTCGGTATTTTGATGATTTTAGCGACATTTTTCACCGGAATTGTTTTAAGTTTGGTATTTGAATTTCGTAATGGATACTACAGGCTATGACGGAAAATTATCTTTGCAGGTAGACGTCTTCGTATAGCCCCCATATAACGGTACCTCCCGATATTCGGTATTTTGATGATTTTATCGACATTATTCACCGGGATCGTTTTTAATTTGGTATTTGAATTTCGTAATGGATACTACAACCTATGACAGAAAATTGCCTGTACAGGTTCACGTCCTCGCATAGTCCGCATATAATGGTACTTCCGGATATTCGGTATTTTGATGATTTTAGCTACATTATTTACCAGAATTGTTTCATATTTGAATTTCGTAATAAATACTACAGCCTATGTCAGAAGAGCTTAAACTTATAGAAATACAGATTTTAAAACCGTTATCTTGAGGAAACTATCTCGGTGCTGTTAGTTTCTTTGTAGTCCTCGAATAACCCGTTATTTATGGTCAGTATTTAAAACCCAGAATAACTAGCTGAAAATGTTGGTAAAATCAGGTATTCTAACCTGACATACGGATTCTGTACCGAAACGAAATCTTAATCAAAATTTTCAAAGAAAATAAATTACCTCATAGAGAGAAAAATAATCATTATTTATTTGTTGTACAAACTTCGCCAATCCCAATATTTTTTTTTATCAATGCTAGGTCAGTTAGCAAATTTGACAATATCGGCCCACTCAATCATTTATCTCCCCGCAAAGGGACAAAATTTTTAATAATTATATAAGTTTTTAAAATGTAAAACAAGAGTCTCAGACTAGGTTTAAGTTGAGGTTAAGGCTATGTTCGGATTGACCTGAAATTAAAAAAAAAAAAAAAAAAATTTCGATCCCGTTTTTGGTGTTGGACATAATCCTGAGGATAAAATCTGAAGCCTCGGCCGATAGCCGCACACTTAAAAAAGCTATAAAGATTAGGTATATAATAGAGGAGAAAATCTCCAATTTTATTATTTTTTTTTCAAACATCTTTGGGACTAAAAGGTATATCCGCACATTTGACACCATTTTCGAATTTTCAGAAAATCGTTTTCGATTTTTTTTTAGTTCGAATTTCGAAAAAAATCTTTGTATCACCAACTGCACACCAACAGCAACTCACATTTTTATGTTTAAGTTTCCAGCTTCCGCAGCGTAAATATATCAATCTCTCACGATTCCCCGTGTTATATTAAATAAAGATAAGACCATGACTTTTATTCTATCCCTTTAGATGTCAGATATATTTTTCGTTTGTAAAGGTTATTAAGTCCTAAACGGATTTTCCTTTTTTTATTTAGATCAAATCCTCTGCAAAATTCATTTCATGCTACAGTTTTTGTTATTGAATTTTGAAGAAATAGGCCTTCGTGGCGTATATGTGTTGACAACAAATATACACACTGGTGTTCTGAATCTAAAACTTTAAACAAGGCATCTTTTGCTACCTGTCCCATATAGGGATCAAAATTTTGAAAAACATAACGCTTAAAGATAGCGAAATAAGCATCCAACTCTCTTCAAATTTCACCCATTTTTACTAACACAGGATCCGTTGTGAAGATGCTATATATCTGCGAACCCCATGAGTATGGGGAAACATGAAAATCGAACATTTCTACCCAATTTATGGGAAATCATAAATTCCACATTCATGGGGTTCGCAGATATATAGCATCTTCATAACAGATCTTGTGTTAGCAAAAATGTTAGTGTGTGTGAAATTTGAAGAGAGTTGAATGCTTATTTCGCTATCTTTGAGCGCTATGTTTTTCAAAATTTTTAACCCTATATGTGGGGGAGCTACCAGAAGGAGTGGACCGATATATTCCGTCTTAATACATAAAAATAGTAGGATATGTGAAATTTGAAGACAATCGGACTCTTACATCATATTTTTTATGAGTTATAATTAATCAAAATTTTGACACTTTGTGGGAGAAGCACTTGATGGAGTGGACCAATACTATACATTTTGGCACGAGTCCTAGAACTGACGCAAATATTAGGATTTGCAATATTAGAGCAAAATTAGATTATTGTTTCTCTTTCTGTGCAGAAAATATATTTTTTGAAAATTTCGACCTTTTGTCCATCTTAACACCGGACCTTGGGTTAATATAAATATTGGGATATGTGAAATTTGAACACAATCGAACTCTTACATTACATTTTATGAAAGTTGTAATTATTCAAAATTTTGACCATTTGTGGGGTAGGTACTTGATGGAGCGGACCGATATTGTCCATTTTCACACCCGACGTAGCACTGATGCAAATATTAGGATTTGCAAAGTTGGAGCAAAATCGGATTATTCTTCCTCTTTCTGTGCAAAAAAGTTTTTTTTTTTTTGAAAATTTTGACCTTTTGTGGGGGGAGGTACAAGAAGGAGTGGTCCGATATTGCCCATCTCCGAACTCGATCTAAGTTTGATAAAAATATTACGATGTACCCAGTTTGGGATACCCCTTCCAAGAGTTATTGTGCACACCAGCCAGACAGACAGACGGACGGACGGACATCGCTAGATCGACTCCAAATGTTCCGAAACGGATTTGGTCCAAAGAAACCTAGGGTCTAAAACCGTTATTTGGACAAGGCACGTTTTGACCTATCAAATTGTATATATCCTCGGTAGCCATGTGGCTGAGGGTATAAAAAATATCGCTCGGTTTTATCGACAGATGTATACCCGCAACCTACGTCTGTTTGTTAAAACCAACGCCATTTTCTTCCATGTTGTTCGAAGAGAAATTTTTTGAAGCGGCCCATTTGAATACCCATTCGAAATACTTTTGAGCTATTGGCCAAATCAAAAAAAAAAAAAAAAAAAATCAAAATTTTATCATTCTAAATAAAGTATAATTTCTCTTGTGGTGCATTGCCCAATGAAGCTTCATAGCGTATACGTGCGGACAGCAAGTATACGCACTGTTGTCCTATTAAACAAGCCATCAACGTCGTGATAACGATTTCACTTTAAACTCTTGTATGTTTCCTTTTCGCAATTGTTTTGATTGTTTCATTGAGACAACATTCGGTTTGAGCTGTACAACCGAATATCTGGAAATTTTTCACAAATAAAAACTTTAGGATATGAAAGAATTCTTCAATTTCAATTAAAATGGTAAATTACTTTATAATGAACGATTTAGAAATCCTTATACTTGGGCCACTATATAACTGATTTTAGAACTTTATATTTGTATTTGAATCAAATTTTTTACATTATCTAACCCCTCGCCTTTAAAATTATAAGAAAAAAACTTCATTTATATTGCTCTCAGTCCATTTTTGCTGGAAAATATTTATTTAATGCGAAAGAATTGTTTATTTGGATATTATCAAATTATGTCGTAATTTCTTATATGAATACTAATCGAAACTAGTTAACTTAATAAGCTCGAAATAATTAATCTATTAATATTGAGGGTATTATTTGTGCCATATGGGACTTCATGGCGTATAAGTGCTGACAACAAGTATACGCACTGCTGTCCCATATCTATCCAAACATTATTCGTTGTCACACAGCAATCGAATTTGTGACATCGATTTCGATTTAAAGTCCTTTTTTTGTGTTCTTGTATTTCGCAATCGTTTTGACTTGTTTCCTTAAAAAAGGCGAAAAACGAAAACCTTTCATCTTTTCCTTTTTTTCATTAAATTAAATTTAAGTTCTCCTTTTGATGTTTTTGTGCCTTTGATATTTCACCTGTTTTTTTGTGTGCCATCATTGATGGAAATGCTGGAAATGATTTTCCCTCGCTCCCTTTTTTATGTTTATGTTATTCCGCATCAGGCCTTTGTTAATGTTCAATGACTTGTGTTTTCGCTGCATGTGCATTCGGCTGATCCATGAGCCTGGCAGAAATATGTCAAGTAGAGGATGTAAGCGCGCGTATAAAGAGAGAAAGGGAGTAGGAGAGAGAGAGAGGGTAGGAGAACGGGAGGGAAACAGGTGTAAGCGGGGTTATCTGCATGTGATGCACATGTGTTTCGGCTCAATACTAAATTGTGTAAAGCATTAATTGTCGATACAAAAAAAAAAAAAAAAAAAAAGTTTAACTCAAACAGATGTGCATTTAAATTCTGTTTGGAAATATTAAAAAAAAAATAAATAAATGTAATATCGTTATATAACCTTTTTTGAAAACTAAAATGAAGTGGAATCTCTGATAACAGGGGTTATTTTGAAGTAACTCTAACACTTTGTCTACGAATTTTGCCTCTTATGAATTAAAAGTCTAGAATTTTGGTATTATGTGAACTTTGCCATGAATATTTTTTTTTCATTTTTTTTTATGCAATTAAATAATTTTTATATAATTTGTTTATTTTATATTTAAAAGAAAGAACATCCGTTTATTGTTATTGTCCAACATCCTTCCTTCGCTGTAAGTCTGACAGTATGTAGCTTCCAGCCAATGACACAAAAAAATCCATTGCACCTCACAAAAGTCACTTTTCTCTGCGGCTGACTGAAGTCTGACATGGCCTGACAAAGATATATGGATTTGTGAATAAAAGAATACCTTGCGGTTTTGTCTGCACCCCACATATATTCACATAATATTTATAAAGCCACATATGTACATTTCGTATTGTCTTCTTGGCAAGACATCAAAGGGTATTCATGGAAAAAAGAGCCTATATTGAATCTTTTATATGAACCAAAAGTGGGAAGAGGGCATAAATCGTAGGATAAAAATAACAAAATATTTTCTTAATATTTAAAATCTGTCTTTGTAAAGGGCCAAACTTGAATTCATTGCGGAAATTCGAAGCTTTGTATACATTCTCATAGCCTGTAATGCCAAAATCACTTAAAATTCTGCTGAAAAATGCTCAAAACAACTAAAATAGTATCAGACGGTTTTGCCGACAGATGTATACCCCCAGCCTTGAGTTATGATTATTCAAACTGTTGGCGTCTTATGGGGGAAGTTCCGAAGCAGTTGGCCAATATTGACCAATTTGTATCTGACCTAAGACTGTTATAAATATTACAACGTGTCAGATTTGGACAATATCGACTACTTTCTATATTCGATATGTGAATTTTTGGATATATGCGTCAGCTAACAGATATAGCGGACCGAAGTATTCCATTTTCATACTTCATCTAATGCAGATAAAAATATTGGAATGTGCAAAATTTAAAGGAAATCGAAATCGAACAGTGTTGGCTTGTTTGTTCGGGATACCGTAGTATTTTATTGTTTGCAAAATGGTTAGGCTTTATCCCTTTTATTGTTGTTTTTACAAAAACAACGTTTGTTTATTAGTGGAGAACGATGGTAATGTTTACAGGGGGTAAGGCAGGGAATACCTAGGTCTCGGAACGAGCCACCAATCCTCATCAGTTCCCTTGTCTCATCAGTCCCCTTGTCTTCTTGTCTCCCCAGAAGTAATTTTAAAAATAACTTCTATGACAAAAACAACAACAATGACAAAAAACAACAATAAAAGGGATAAAGCCTGGCCATTTTGCAATTCTCAAAAACAATAATCCGTTAAAAATTCTGTTAAAATCTAAAACTACCGAATTCAGCTGTTATATTAAGGTCTATGCGACGTCATGGGCCTGCATAGCTAACATTTGTCATAAGCCATTACAATATTGAAATGCGATACTTAAAAAAAATACCGAATATCGTCAGGTACCGTTATATGGGGGCTATACGAAGACATGGACCTGCACAGACAATTTTCTGTCTTAGGCTGTAGTATCCATTACGAACTTGAAATACCAAATTTGAAAGAATTTCGGTGAATAATGTCGCTAAAATCAACAAAGTACCAAATATCGGGAGATACCGTTATATGGGGGCTATACGAAGACGTGGACCACAGACAATTTTCCGTCTTAAGCTCTAATATCCATTTCGAACTTTAAATATCAAATTTGAAACAATTCCGATAAATATTGTCGCTAAAATCATTAAAATATGGAATATTGGGAGGTACTGTTATGTGTGGGCTATACCAAAACGTGGACCTACATGACCAATTTTCAATACAAAGGGTCAAATTTTTGAATAATTACAACTCTTATAAAATGTGATACAAGAGTCCGATTGTCTTCAAATTTCACGCATCCCAATTATTTAATTGAATCAAGGTCTGGCGTTAAGATGGAATACATCGGTTCACTCCATCTGGAACCTCCCCCACAAAAGGTCGAAATTATGAATATTCATTAAGCTCATAAAACGCGAAATAAACATCCGATTCCATTTAGACTTGGCATGACATCTGAATGTTTCCATCAAAACAGCATCTTTTATAAAGGCGGTAAAGATCGGACCATTCCTTCTGGTACCTCCCTCACAAAAGGTCAAAGTTCTGAATAACTAAAACGTTTATAAAATCTGAAATATGCATCAGGTTCTCTTTATATTTCACACATCCCATTATTTCTACTAACAGGGGATCTGTTGTGAAGATGGGGTATATCGGTCCACTCCTTCTGGTACCTCCACCACAAATGTTCACAATTTTGAATATACATGAAGCTTATAAAAAGGGAAATTAACATCCGATTCCATTCCAGACTTAGCGCATCTCAATATTTCCATCAACACAATATCTGTTATAAAGATGGTAAAGATCGGACCATTCCTTCTGGTACCTCTCCCACAAAAGGTCAAAGTTTTGAATAACCAAAATGATCATAAAATACCAAATAAGCACCCGGTTCTCCTCAAATTTCACACATCCTACTATTCCTACAAACACAAGATCTGCTGTTAAGATAAGGTATATCGGTCCTCTCCTTCTGATACCTTTCCTAAAAAGGGTCAGAATTTTGAATATCCATGAAACTTATGAAACGCGAACTTAACATCCGATTCAATTCAAACTTTTTGCATCTCAACACCAATTTTTTTTATAAAAATGGTAGAGATCGGACCATTCCTTCTGGTAACTCCACTACATAGGGTTCAATATTTTGAAAAACAAAACGCTCAAAGAAAGCGAAATAATCATCCAACTCTCCTCAAATTTCACACATACAAATATTTTTGCGAATACAAGATCTGTTGTGAAGATGATAGATATTTGCGAACCCCTTCTGGTACCTTACCCACAAAGAGTAACAAGTTTCAATCCTTCTCTCTGTCATACATTCCGAAACAAGTCAGCGACTCTTTACAACCATTTCTCTTAATCAGAAACCTAAGATGAATATGAAATTTATTATTTCGCATAAAATTGAATATAAATATTATTTTTTTTTTGTAATTTTGCCCATTCCAATATTTTTATATATCGACTCAATGTGCGTTTTTTTAATAATTATCACATATCTCATATAAAGTGGAGAAGGTGGTCGAAATAGTCCAAACTTGGCACGTCGCAATATTTATATCGTATTTATTTAGATCATATTTATTTAGGTTCCTTCGGAACCTACTCCGTATAGGGTCAAAAGTTCGAATAATCATAACCGAAGTCAAATTATATTCAAATAATCGAACATTGGCTGAGGGTATACATTCTGTCGGAAAAACGGACTGATTCTTTTAACGTGTTACTTTTTAACACTTTTCGTACCGTTCTAGTACAAATTTCCAAATACCCAGCTTTATCTATTTTCTAAAAATATTAAAAGGTACTAAATAATGTAACTCCTCGGACCAAGAGTAAACCTCACCCAAAAATTTCAAGATTCTGGTTTCAGCCGTATCGTCTGGGCGTTGATGAATCGTCAGTCAGTGAAGCAGTCTGACAGTAATTGACTGTCTACTTTTTATACCCTCCACCATACTTAGTATGGAGGGTATATTAAGTTTGTCATTCCGTTTGTAACTCCTCGAAATAATCATTTTAGACCCAACAAAGAATATATATGTTCTTGAGCAGCATAAAATTTTATGTCGATTTATCAATGTCCGTCGGTCTGTGGAAATCACTTTAGCTTCCGAACGAAATGAAGTAGGTTGATAAAATTTTACTCAAATGTGTATTATGTCTGCAGGACTTTTGGTATACACGTCTTCGTAAAGCCTCCATACGGTACCTCCCGATATTCGGAATTGTTTCAAATTTGGTATTTGAAGTTCGTAGTGGATACTACAGCATAAAACAGAAAATGGATCATGTATAGCCCCCATATAACGGCGCCACCAGGATATTGGGTATTCTGATGATTTTAGTGACTTTGCTTACCGGAATTGTTTCAAATTTGGTATTTGAATTTCATAATAAATACTACAGCCTATGACAGAAAATTGTTTGTGCAGGTCCACGTCTTCGTATATACCGATATTCGGAATTTTGATGATTTTAGCGACATTGCTTACCAGAATTGTTTCAAATTTGGTATTTGAAGTTCGTAATAGATACTACATCATAAAACAGAAAATGGGCCATGTAGCTTCACGTCTTCGTATAGCCCCCATATAACGGTACCCCCCGATATTCGGTATTTTGATGATTTTAGCACATTTTTCAATGGAATTGTCTGAAATTCCACACAATGAGTTCCTCGTGAGTATTTTACCCCCTGAAGGAGAATTGTTTATATAAGTCCACGATATTCAGTATTTTTAAGATTTTAACAAAATTTTTAAATTTTTTGAAAATTTCCTAATTCGTTCCAAATGGTGGAGGATATTCAAAGTTCGGCCCAGCCGAACTTTCTGCTTTTTTGAAAGTTTAATAATATATGGATAATTTAAATAATTGCTATTCCATTACAACCTAATAAGTCTCAGGCTTTTTCGGATACAAAATAAGCAGTCATGACAATGGTCTTTTCTCTACCTCCCGCCCTCCCTGCCTTTGTTGTTTTGTATCTATGTTGTTCTTTATACAATCACATATTTCCACATACCTACATACACCATTTGTAGGCAAGAAACGAAACTGACACATACAGACAATAGTCGGCTTGTAGGTGTTTTAGCTTTTGTTGCAAAAGCCAATGCAATGGCATTTGTTTGTTCGTGTGTGGGTGTGTGTGTGTTACGGTAAATATTACCCTCCAGACATGATCCATTTACTGTGTCATGATTATATATGTATACCTTTATATGTATATGTTACACTTTGCTGTTATATATGTATTATGACATTATACACATATGCATACATTATTGTGATGATGTGTTGTTGGGCGGTGAGTGTGTGTGTGTGTTGGTGTGCACGTGTATACCACCCTATAAGCTGCTAAAATATTATTATGGTAAAACATGCTAAACTGTGGTTACTACATTGCAAAGTGCATCCTTGCAAAAAGGTCCTTTTGTCACACACACAGATACAGACACATGCACCCACGACCGATACTTGCAAGTGCAGTGATATAATCTGCTTGCTTTCTAAGCTCCCCCAGCAGACTAGGGGTTTGTAAAGCAAAAAAAAAAAGACAGGTTAAAAAGCAGTATGTTCGGCCGGGCCGAACTTTGAATACCCTCCACCATTTGGAACGAATTTGAAATTTTTCAAAAAATAAAATCCTTAAAAAATTCTTTTAAAATTTATAAAATACCGAATATAGCCGTTATATTGAGATCTATACGACGTGGACCTGCATAGGCATTGTTGTCATAAGCCAGTGCCATATTCAAAGTCGAAATTTGAAATAAGCAGTGAATAATGTAGCTAAAATCATCAAAATATCGTATATAGGGAGGTACCGTTATATCGGAGCTGTTCGAAGACCTGCAGCAGCATAGACAATTTTCTATCACAGGCTGTAGCATCCATTACGAACTTCAAATACGACATCTCAAACAATTTCGGTTGGTATTGTAGCTAAAATCATCAAAATACCGAATATAGGGAGGTACTGATATATGTGGCCTATATGAAGACCTGGACCTCCATAGACAATTTTCTGTCACAGACTGTTGTTCCCATTACGAACTCTAAATACGTAATCTGAAACAATTCTGGTGAATACTGACGCTAAAATCATTCAAATACGGAATATCGGGGGGTACCGTTATATGGGGGCTATACGAAGACGTAGATCTGCACAGACAATTTTTGGTCTTAGAGTGTAGAATCCATTACGAACTTCAAATGCGAAATTTTAAACAATTCCGGTAAATAATGTCTCTAAAATCATCGAAATACCGAATAAATGGAGGTGCTGACATATGGGGCCTATACGAAGACGTGGACCTGCACAGATAATTTTCTGTCTTAGGCTGTAGTATCTATTGCGAATTTCAAATACCAAATTTGATACAATTCCGGTGAATAATGTCGCTAAAATCATCAAAATGCCGAAAATCGGGAGGTACCGTTATATGGGGGCTATATGAAAACATGGACCTACATGGCCTATTTACGAACTGCCTATTGGCAAAATACTCATGTTCGCAAAATTTTAACCTTTTATCTCAATTTGTTCGAAAGATAGCGTGATGACAACAGACAGACGGATGTCGCTACGGACAGACAGAAGGACATCGACGAAATCGACTTAGAATTTTACGCTGATCAAGAATATACTTTGTTGGGTCTGACATGAGTATTTCGAGGAGTTACAAACGGAATGACAAAATTAATATACCCTCCCCTAGTATGGTGGAGGGTATAAAAACGCATTGAGACCAGGTATTCTTCAACCACTCAAATATGACATGCCTGATGTATATGAGTTGGTGTGTGTGCATGTGTGCGCGCGTTACTTTCTCATATTCATATAAAGTAAATAAAAATGTTATCAATTCTAGTGTGTGTTGCTACCCCCCCCCCCCCACTCTCCTTGTAATTGTAAACTAATAGGGAGGGCAGAAATCGTGAAGCGTGTCATGTAGGCAGCTGTTGGTCAGAAGGTGGGCGATGAGGGGGTTTTGGAAATTCATGCTAAAAAGTGTGATTTTGGGCTAATATCCTATACTTATGAGGCTATAATTTTTTGAAGATTTGCATAAAGGTCAATACTGATACGAGCCAGAAAATATGTTGCTGTTTTGGAATTTAGTACTAAATAAGTACTAACGAAGGAACTGGAAAACTTTAAAAAAATTTCGTCGAAAAATACCGTTTAAATGAAACCAGTATATGGAGGCTATACCGTTATATGGGGGCTGCATAACGCAATTTTTTATCTCAGGCTGTAGTATCCTTTAGGACCTTCAAATACAAAATTTGAAACAATTCTGATCTAATATCCGTTGACTAATATCGCTAATATCGTCAAAATACCGAAAAAACGTAGGAAGCAATTCCAGTGAATAACGTCGCTAAAATCATCAAAATACCGAATATCGGGAGGTGTCGTTATATGGTGGCTGTACGAAGGCGTTGACCTGCATCGACAATTTATTTTCATAGGCTGTAGTACCTATTAAGATTTTCCAATACGAAATTTGAAACAATTGCAGTAAATAACTTTCCTAAAATCATCAAAATACCAAAATATCGAGGAGTATCGTTTTATGGTGGCTATACGAAGACGTTGACCTGCATGCCGAACTTTTTCATAGACTGTGGAACTGATTGCGAAATTTAAACTCGAAATTTGAAACAATTCCGGTCTATAAATTGTCTTAATCAAATAAAAATACCGAATATATGGAGGCGTCGTTATATGGGGGCTATACGAAGACGTGGACCTGCATCGACATTTTTTTGTCAAAGGCTGTAGTACCTTATAAGATCTTCCAATACGAAATTTAAAACCATTTCGGTGAATAATGTCGCCAAAATCATCAAAATACCGAATAGCGGGAGGTATCGTTATATGGTGCATATACCGAAATCGACCGACATGACCCCCATTTCCAAACCTGGCTATTGGGAAAGTATACATTTGTGCAAAATTGTATCCTTCTATATCAATTCGTTCGAAAAATAGCGTGACTGACAGATTGCCACACTGACAGACTTAGAATTTTACGCTGATTAAGAAAATATACACCTTCTTGGGTCCGACATGATTATTTCGAGGAGTAACAAACGGAATGACAAAGTTATTATACCCTCCAAGTATGGTAGAGGGTGCAAAAACTGCCAGTTTGAGAATTCTCAAAATTGTTTCAAAAATGGTACATTGTAATATCCCCCGCCATACGGCTACAGGGGTTGTATCTTTTGATACGACCAAAACGCACCTTATCGAAACAATGGTCTAAGACCCAAGGTCTCTTTGGACCAAATCTATTTCAGGACATTTGGAGTCGATCTAGGTGTGTCCATCCTCTCGAAGCGAGTGTCCGATTTGGCCCAAACTTGGTACATCGTAATATTATTATCAAACTTAGATCAAGTTCGGAGATGGGTAATATCGGTCCCCTTCTTCTGGCATCTCTCCCACAAAGGGTCAACATTTTTAGAAAAAAATTAGAAAAATTTTAGAAAAAAATTAGAAAAATTTTAGAAAAAAATTAGAAAAAATTAAAAATTCAAGATTTTGCATAAATATTTCTCTCTCTCTCTTTCGTGAAATGCGAACTAAGCACCAGATTTTTTTTTTAAATTTCACACACCCTAATATTATCATTAATAAAAGATCTGGTGTGGAGATTGAACGTTTCGGTCCACTTCTTCAAGTACTTCCCCCACAATGGGTCTAAATTTTGAGTATTTATATCTCCCATTAAACTGGAAAATGCATCCGATTCCCTTCCCGATTTCAAACGTCCGAATATTTATATATGAATAAAAAATCTAGTACACCGTCTGCATATATCCCTCTTTATTTTAAATTTCACACATCCCAATATTTTTATAAACAAAAGATCTGGTGTGGAGGCGGGATATATTGGTTCACTCTTTCTGGAATTTTCCGAATAATTTTTTATAGTTATATCTTTTATATAATACGAAATAAGCACTCAATTCTTTCTAAACTTCACAACTTCCAAATTTTCTACCTAAACAAGATCTGGTGTCAACATGGGATATATAGGCTTACTCCTTCTGGTACTTCCCCCCAAAAAGGGTCACCATACTATGGTGGAGGGTATACCACCACGAAATATACATTTTAGACCTCACAAAGTAAATATATTCTTGATCAGCATACAATTCTATGTCGATTTAGCGATGTCAGTCCGTCTGTTTGTCTGTGCAAATCACTTTAGCTTCCGAACGAATTGAAGTAGATTAATAAAATTTTACTCAAATGTATATTATGTCTGCAGGACTTTTGGTATTGTATTTTTGGGCCATGTCGGCCCACGTCTTCGTATAGTCCCTCTATAACGGTACCTCCTAATATTCGGTATTTTGATGATTTTAGCGTCATTATTCACAGAAGTAGTTTCAAATTACGTATTTAGAGTTCGTAATTGGGACTACAGTCTGTGACACAAAAATTTTTATGTAGGTCCAAGTCTTCGTATAGGCCCCATATATCAGTACCTCCCTAGATTGGGTATTTTGATGATTTAAGGTACAATACTCACCGAAATTGTTTGAGATGTCGTATTTGAAGTTCGTAATTGATGCTACAGTCTGTGACAGAAAATTTTCTATGCCGGTATTTTGCAGATGCTACATTATACCCGTTTATAATATGGTAATGGCTTATAACAAACAATGCCTATGTAGGTCCACGTCGTGGAGACCCTAATATATCGGCTATATTCGGTATTTTTAAGATTTTTACAGAATTTTTAACGGATTTTTTTGAAAATTTCCAAATTCGTTCCAAATGATGGAGGGTATTCAAAGTTCGGCCCGGCCGAACTTTGTTATTAATAATATCTCAACAGTAATATCTCAGTCAGTGATTCTTTTCAAACCCTGTGAATATCGACAAATCTATCATAGACAAATAAATTTGATCTAGAATAATTCTTTATTTGACACCTTAGCCAAAAAAATTGTTGACTGTGAGGGAGGTACCAGAAGGAATGAACCGATATATTCCTTCTTCAAACCAGATGTTGGGTTTTATATGATGGTTATTTGGATGAGGCACGTTTTGGACGTAGCAGCCATATGACTGAGGGTATACAAAGTGTGATAGTCCATAAGGTGACACTTATGCTTATCAAATATTTTTTGTTTAGTTATTCAATTCGATTTAGGTTAACCAGGGACCGAGTTTAGACTAAATATTTCTGGTGGTACTACAAGCTCTGCAAAATTTGAAAATTGGAATCATCCCCTATGAAAGGAAATAGTATCTAAAAGTTGATTATTTAATTTTTCCTTATCATCATCTTTTAAACCACTGTGCACACACACACTCACTCAAATTTAATCGTTAACATAATACACTATGAAATTATCCTTCGGGGCAATGCAAATGAAAAAGTGCGTAAACTACGAGTGCATGTTGACATTTCAACTTTGAAAATATACACAAACACACACACACATGTGAGTGGTGGTCATGCTACCAACAAATGTACAAATAAATCGATAAACACACTCACATACACACATATGTTTATGTGTGTGTTTTCCAGATTGCCATGCCATATTCAAACCAGACTATATTCATTTGCCAACAGTGTGTGTGTTATGTGCATTTGTTATGTAATTATAGACTTGAAAGTGTGTGCGCCCGTGTGTGTGCCCGTGTGTGTGCCCGGGTGTGTGCCCGGGTGTTTGTGCTTCTGTTGGGTCAATATGGCATTAACATTTTCAAGGACGTTTTGTTCGTTTGAAATACCAAAATGTCAACTGCAAATGCAGATTGGATGCAAATGCTACTTTTATTTGTGGGAAAAAAATCTCAAAATGCCATTAAGGATGGCTAAATGTCTTTTCAATCTCTCTGTCGGTGATTTTCAATGGAAAATCTAAAAAGCTTTAGATTTGGAAAATAAAATCGGTGATTTGTTTTGGGAATTTGTTACAGGATCGGGAAATAAATGCATTACAATTTGACTCAATGTAACTAGCTTTGCAGAATGAATGGTGGAGTTTTACAGTCGCCTTTTTTGATTGAAAATTTATTTGGAGCACAAGGAAAAGGACTCACTTTGGATTGAGGGCTCTTGGACAGATCACAGGCCTCAATTCTTGTTCCATGAAAAAGTGAAATGACATAAAGGAAAGAAATGTCAAATGAAAATTTTATTAAGGAAATATTTTTCATTTCATATTTTCATAGAACAAGAATCCAGCCCCCAGATATGAACAGAACAAAATAATTCTTTCGTTGAGGATAGTCACATGGCTATAGAGGGTATATATCATTTGATACGTTAAAAACGTACCTCATCGAAATAATGGATTTAGACCCTAGGTCTCTTTGGACCAAATCCGAGAGTATCTGATTTGGTTCAAACTTGGTACATCGTAATACTATTATCAAACTTAGATCGGGTGCGGAAATGGACGATATCGGTCCACTCCTCCTGGTACCATTCCCACAAAAGGTCGACATTTTCAAAAAAAAAAAAAAAAAAAATTGTTTTACTGCACAGAAAGAGAAAGGATAATCCGATTTTCCTCCAACTTTGCAATTCCAAATTTTTGCATAAGTGCTAGATCAGATGCGAAAATGGAAAATATTGGTCCTCTCCATAAAGTACTTCCCCCACAAAGGGTCAAAATTTTTTATAATTATGACTCTTATAAAATCTGATGTAAGAGTCCGATTTTCTTCAAATTACACACATCACAATATTTTTACTAACCCAAGGTCTGGTGTGAAGATCGTCCTATCTATCGGTCCACTCCTTCTGGTACCTCCCAAAATTTTGAATATCCTTGAAGCTTATAAATGGCAAAATTTAATTCAGATTCCATTCAGACTTGGCATATCTCAATATTTCTATCAATACAAGATCTGTTATAAAGATGGTAGAGATCGGATCATTCCTTCTGGCACCCCAGTCCACTCCATCTGGTACCTAGCCCACAACATTTTGTATATCCATGAAGCTCATATAACGGGAAATTATCATCCGATTTCATTACGATTTGACATATCTCAATATTTTTATCAACTCAAGAACTGTTATAAAGATGATAGAGATCGGAGGGTTCCTTTTGGTACCTTCCCCACAAAGGATTAAAATTTTGAATAACCAAAACTATTATAAAATCCAAAATAAGCATCCGGTTCTCTTCATATTTCACAGTTTCCATTATTTTTATTAACCCAATGCCTGGAGTGAAGATGGGATAATATCTGTCCACTTCTTCAGGCACTTCCCCCACAAAGGCTCAAAATGTTGAATATCCATAAAGCTTATAAAACGTGAAATTGTGGTACGAAGAGTCAGAGATCAGACCATTCCTCCCCTACGAAGGGTCAAAGTTTTGAATAAACAAAACGATTATAAAATCCGAAATAAGCTTCCAGTTCTCTTCATATTTCACTCATTCCATTATTTTTATTAACCCAAAGTATTGAGTGAATATGTGATAATATCGGTCCACTTCTTCTTCTTCTCTCCCACAAAGGCTCAAAATCTTGAATATCCATAAAGCTCATAAAACGTGAAATTAACATCCGATTCAATTCAGACTTGGCACATCTCAATGTTTCCATCAACACAAGATCTGCTATAAAGATTGTAGGGATCGGAACCTTCCTTCTGGTACGAAGGGTCAGAGATCGGACCATTCCTCCCCCACAAAGGGTCAAAGTTTTGAATAACCAAAAAGATTATAAAATCCAAAGTAAGCATCTGGTTCTCTTCAAACTACACACATCACAATATTATTATTAACCCAAGGTTTGGTATGAAGATGGAATATATTGGTCCACTTCTTCTGGTACCTCCCCCACAAGGGGTCAAAATGTACTCATAATTCATTAAGCTCATAAAGTACGAAATTAACATTAGATCCCGTTGAGACTTAGCACATCTAATTATTTTAACCAACTCAAGATCTGTTATAAAGATGGTAGAGACCGGACAATTCCTTCTGGTACCTCCCCCACAAAGGTCAAAATTTTGAATAACCATGAATCTCATATAACCCGAAATTAACATCCGATTCTATCAACGCTAGATCCGTTATAAATGTGGTTGAGATCGGCCAACTACTTCTAGTACCTTCCCCACAAAGGGTCAAAACTTTGAGTAATCAAAAGGAACATAAAATCCGAAATAAATATCCGAATCACTTCAAATTACACAATCACAAGGTCTGTTATAAAGATGGTAGAGATCGGATAATATCTACTGGCACCTAAAAAAACGCTTAAAGAAATCGAAATTAGCATCCAATTCTGTTCAATTTTCACACACAAAAACATTTTTGCTAACACAAAATCTATTGGGAAAATGATACATACCTGTGAACACCTTCTGGAACCTCATCCACAAAGGGTCACAATTTTCAATACTTTAATCTGTTATAACTTCCGAAACAAGTCAGCGATTCTTTACAACTTTCTATATCTAATAATATCTCTCTTTGCCAGATATCTGAGATGAATATGGAATTTATGATTTCGCATAAAATTGGATATAAATGTTCGTTTTTTTTTGTTGTAATATTGCCAATACCAATATTTTGATCTGTATTAAATAAAGTATGAAAATGGAATACTTCGATCGTCTATATCTTGTACCTCACGCAAATTTTTTACATTTTCTAAAAATTATCACTCTCATTTAAAGTGGAGGAAGTAACCAATATAGTCCAAACCTGACTTGTCGCAATATTTATATCATATTTATTTAAGTCCGATACGAAATGGACAATATCGGCCCATTTCTTCGGAACCTACTCCATAGAGGGTCAACAATTTGAACAATCGTAACAGAAGTCAAAATATATTTAAATAATCGAACATTGGCTGAGGGTATACATCTGTCGACAAAACCGACTGATACTTTTTAACTTATTCTATACTGGGCCAATTTGGATTCAGCCATCCTCACCAGGCCAGATATGAATAGAACAAACTAATTGTTCATTTTTTGTCTTACAAATAGCCTATGTTCCAAAATTCAAAACCATTGTAACAATAACTACTTTTTCCCAGAAATTTCATAATAAATTTCGTTTCAAAGAAACCCAATATTCCACACAAAATGTCTAATTCTCCTAACTCACTCCGCTCCAACGAAAATCACTCTCCCAATCTCTATTTTTCAATTTTTCTGTGTTACGAACATTTTTTGTGCATATGCCCCAAACCCCTCGCACCGATAACCAAAACTGCATTTATTGATTGATTATCGACATCAGCCACCCATCCACCCTCCCTCCACAAAACTGAGTGAATGGAATTCAAGCGGAAAATATGAAATCATGACATGACATAAATTTGCCAATTCAAAGTGATTTGCATGTGATTTCCTCTTCCTGCCATTGCCGTCAAACCCTATATATCACCCTCTCTCACCATGAGAAAAAAAAACCGTTCCATATGAATTTTGAAATGCTACTTTATATGCATGCAGTCATTCATTCATTCATTCATGCGATATGAACAACACTGTTGTAAATATTCAATACAAAACGAAATGGAAATTTATAAATGTCGATAAATGACCTTGAACGGGTTTCTAGTTCCTTGAATGGAAGTTTTGGTGAATACAAAAAAAAAAAAAAAAAAAAAAAAAACCAAAAAATTTGATATTTAAAAATTGCAGAACAAGACTACTTGATTGAATATAAGGACGAGTAAACAGTCGAAGATATCAACAACCCAACAAAAAGTTAGTGAGCTCTTAGTCACTTTCATTACTCCTAGTAATGACTATTATATCTCATCTGCGTTACAGTATCCCAAAAAATAATGACACCTACCTAGACTCTGCCTCATGAGCTTCGGATTATAATTCCCTGGAATCTTTTGATTCTAGCTACATAGTGTATTTGGCAATATTGCAGACAAAAACCAGTAAAGAAAGTCTTAAAGTCGGGTGGGGCCGACTTTATGATACCCTACACCACTTTGCTAATTTAGTAGAGCTCCGCATAACAATTATAAGTTTTTATGGGAGAATTCCATCACACACGCTATGATTATAATTATAATTTAAAGTTCAAAGGACAAAATATGCCGAAGCATTTCTATCTTTTAAATTCGGACTTGTATTGCCCATTTGGTGTACAATTAATTTGAAATCGGATAAAGATATATATGGGAGCTATATCCAAATCGGAACCGATCTCGATAAAATTTGGCAAAGATATTTCTGACCTGTATTTGATATATTTCCCTGAATATCGTTGTTAGGGAGTGCATATTACGGTTGTGGGTAACAAATATAAAAAAATGGATGAACAATATATATGGAAGCTATAGCTATATCTGAACCGATCTTCACAAAATTTGACATACTAGCTTCTAGACTCAATTCGGTCGTAAGTGCCAAATTTCTTCCCATTTGGACAAATATTAGAGGTTTGGTGCACAATAAAAGGTAAATCGGACGAAGTTATATATGAGAGATAAATCCAAATCTGAACCGATCTTGATAAAATTCGGCGAAGATATTTCTGAGCTGTATTTGATATATTTCCCTAAATATTGTTGTTACGGAGTGCATACTACGGCTGCGGAGGACTAAAATAACAAATCGGATGAACAATATTTATATTGGAGCTATAGCTATATCTGAACCTATTTCGCTCAAATTTGGCATACTTATTTTCTAATTTGGTTGTATGTGCAAAATTCCATACTATTCAGGCTGATATTACACGTTTGGTGCACAATAAAAGGCAAATCGGACGAAGATATATATGGAAGCTATATCTAAATTTTGACCGATTATCTCCAATTTCAATAGGGTTCGTCCTATGATTTGTGCAAAATTTCATCGGGATCCGGTAATAAATGCGAACTGTACTTTTTTCACAAAATACATGGACAGACGGACGGACATGCATAACTCGGCTTAGAATGTGATTCTAAGCAGATCATCAAGAGGGACTATGGGTCTCTCCCGTTTCCTTTTGCCTGTTACAAACAAATGCACAAAGACATAATACCCTGACCACCTTGTGGTGTAGGGTATGAAAACCATATTCCTTAAGTGTATTGCTCACAGACACCTCAAAACTTTGAGGACTTCCTACACCCCCTCCAAATACCACAGCGAATTTCTTCAACTCTCATGTCAGGTTCTTAAAATTAAAAGTAAGTAAAAATCTTCTCTACTTAAAACTTTTTTTCTTAACTAACGCATGGCATCACATCACACCATGATGGGCCTCTTCGAGGTGTTGGAGGTGGAGGATATTTGTTTTTTTCTGTAATTGCATAACATCTTTAAGGATACTTTGTTTGCTGTTCGCTTAACACTTGAAGGAGAAGAAGAAGTTCACCTTCATCTACTTCCTAAGTTCAGGTGATGAACATTTTTGGTTGAGGAAAAAAATGAGGAATAATAATAATGAACAAATTTAGGGAGGGTTTCAAAATCAGGTGTTGATAGGACGTTTAAATTTTAATAAGTGAGAAGAGAATTTTAATTTTCATGAAGAGGATAGTTTTGGTTTTTGAATACGAAGTTTGGAAAATTTGGAATGGTGGAATGTCGTGGAACTTTAAATATATATTTTTAATGTCAGTTAATTAAAAAATAATGGTCGAAATAATTTTCAAAACTTAAGTTTAATCTTTCGTCCATACTTTACTAGGTCGCTCAGTTATTTTCTTGAGATACAAAATCTCATGTATTGTATTCACAATGCCGTTTACAAATTTCCTATTCCACCTTGAGTATCACAGGAACTTCCTCGCTCCACCCCTATAATCCCATTAAGTTATTTATATCCATAATCGCCCTGCGAGTTCGCATATGTGAAACACACAAGTGAAAACTTTCGTCATAAGAACGAATTAACAGGAGTTTATGTCGACGGATATGCGCAATCATTTGCACATCATTTTGTGGTAACGCAATCACAGCTCATGCTATGACCCCTCTCCCCCTACTACCCCCTGACTACTTGTACAGGGGAAAAATACACAAAATAATGTTGTATGAACGAGCGAACGACAATGATGGAATGAAAGTTCCACACAAACAACACACAACTTGTCATAATTGCGCCGTAATACATGTAAAAGTTTGAGGTAGGGATGCCGTGTGACGTCACTTGAAGATTTTTTAGGGGACAAAAAAAAAAATGACCATTCTGTGGAGGGTATATTGACTTTGTCATTCCGTTTGTAACTCAGCGTAAAATTCTAAGTCGATTTAGCGATGTCCGTCCGTCTGTCTGTCACGCTATCTTTCGAACGAATTGAGATAGACGGCTAAAATTTTGCACACATGTTTATTTTGTCAGTAGGCAGGTTAAGTTCGTAAATGGGTCTTGTAGCTCTACGTTTTCCTATAGCCCCCATATAACGGTACCTCCCGATATTCGGTATTTTGATGATTTTAGCGACATTATTCACCGGAATTGTTTCAAATTTGGTATCTGAAATTCGAAATATATAGTACACTCTAAGACAGAAAATTGTCTATGCAGGTCCACGTCTTCGTATAGCCCCCATATAACGGTACCTCTCGATATTCGGTATTTTGATAATTTTAGCGATATTATTCACCCGAATTGTTTCAAATTTGGTATTTGAAGTTTGTAATGGATACTACAGCCTGTGACAGAAAGTTGTCTATGCAGGTCCAAATCTTCGTATAGGCCCCATACATCAGTACCTCCCTATATTCGGTATTTTGATGATTTTAACTACATTATTCACCGGAATTGTTTCAAATTTGGTATTTGAAGTTCGAAATGGATACTACACCCTAAGACAGAATATTGTCTGTGCAGGTCCACGTCTTCGTATAGCCCCCATATAACGGTATCTCCCGATATTCGGCACTTTATTGATTTTAGCGACATTATTCACCGGAATTGTTTTAAATTTGGTATTTGAAGTTCGCAATAGATATTAACAGGTCCGGCATTCCTATAGGCCCCATATATCGGTACCACCCTATATTCTGTATTTTGATGGTTTTAGCTACATTATTCACAGATTTTTTTGTTAAGTTTCGCATTTCAATATTGTAATTGCTTATAAAAAAAGGTGCCCATGCAGTTCCACGGCGCCGTTTGGTATTTTTAAGATTTTAACAAAATTTTTATTTTTTTGAAAATTGCCAATTTCCTTCCAAATGGTGGAGGGTATTCAAAGTTCTGCCGAACTTACAATTTTTTTACTTCTTTTTTGTTGGTTTGGGAATTCCCTTACTTCCTCACCTTCATTGCCGAATCCTGTTCTGCCATCCCTACGGCAACAAACAAAATATCCCCATTCGTTTCGCGTTTTTTTTTTCATTTCCCATTTTTAACCGGTCTATTACAGGCACGCAATTGTGTTAACCAAATAATGTTGAGTTTATATATTTTTTGTGTGTCGATTTTTTTCTCTGCAACATTTTTTTCTTTCGAATCGACAAGAAATGTTGTGATTGCCTACCGAACGCCAAACGTTGCGTTGTGTTTCGTTTCGTGATATGCCGCCATTTTTGGGCAAGGAGCTCTCTCTCTCTCTGGTGGAGGTGGAGTGAGGGGGCAGTGATTGTGTTTTATGATTTTTTCAGCTTGTTTTACAAATGTGCGATAATTTATTTTTAGCACCTCAATTAACGTTAGATTTCTTCTGATGTTGGGCAATTATGAAATGAAACACAATTGTTCCGCAAAAGCAACAACAAGAACAACATTTGTTGGAAATATTTAAAAAAAAAAAAAACAACAATAACAACATGCAATTATAAGCCGGTTAATGCGTGTTAAACACTTTGCAAGATTGCAAAACTTTGGGACATAATTTTATTTAAAGAAACAATTTCGTAAAAAAAAAATAAATATAAGGAGTGAATTAAAAACTTGAAATTAATTAAAACAAGTAAAAAAGCTGTAAATTCGGCCGGGCCGAACTTGAATACCCTCTATAACTTGGAACGAATTTGACATTAAAAAAAAAAATAATAAAATCCGTTAAAAATTCTGTTAAAATCTTATAAATACCAAATGTAGCCATAATATTAGGGTCTAAACGACGACGTGGACCTGCATAAGCCATTTGTCATAAGCCATCACAATATTCAAATACGAAACTCCAAAAAAAAAAAAAAATAATAATAATATTAATAATAATAATAAAATAATAATAATAATAGTGTTAGCTACTCGTCAATATAGGGAGGTACTATTATATGGAGGCTATACCAAAATGTGAACCTGCACAGGCAATTTTCTGCCTTAGGTTGCAAATACTCGTAACTTCAAATCCCAAATTTGAAACAATTCCGATGAATAATGTCGCTAAAATCATCAAAATACCGAATATCGGGAGGTATCGTTGTATGGCTGCTATACGAAGACGTGGACCTACATGGCATATTTTCTGTCTTAAGCCGTAGTATCTATTACGAATTTTAAATATTAATTTTGAAACAATTCCGGTAAATAATATCGCTAAAATCATCAAAATACCGCATATTGGGAGGTACCGTTATATGGGGGCTATATCAAAATGTAGACCTAATGGCCCATACCAAAAGTCCTGCAGATATAATATTCATTTGATTAAAATTTTATCAATCTACTTCATTTCGTTCGGAAGCTAGAGTGATTTCCACAGACGGATAGACGGACAGACAGACGGACGGACGCCGCTACATCGACATAGAATTTAGCTACATCGACATAGGAGGTGTTACAAAGGGAATGACAAACTTAATATAACCTCCATACTATGGTGGAGGGTACAAAAGGTAGTAATGAATAACCAGGATGAACAATAACAATAATAATAATGATTTTCGCAACTATGTTCGTCACTGTGATTGCACCTACTTGCAGTTCTACTTCTGAGCGTAGGTTTGTCCACCGAATGTATGTTCTGCGTCGTCTAAAATTCCATCGTCTTCATATAAGCCATAAGGGGAATCACTCCGGAAAGCATCTGTGTTCTGTAATAGTTTACATTGCCGTGCTTCCGTTTTGTCCATGCTTCTATATGTGGGATGACCATCTTCCATCTTCCTTAGGTCTCTGGCTGCCAGCGTGTCTACCATTTTTCGAAAGTCTCTTTTTATTTAAGCTAGTTCTTAGACTTCATATTGGCGACGCTTTACCTCTCTCTCTCTCTCCTCTCTTCTGCTATCAAATCGATAGGTACCATAGCCGCTATAACTTTTTTCGTAATCCTGAGACTGTGCGGCATGTAGTTGCCACTCTCAGTGCCGCTGTTCTCTGTTCTTTCAGCAGTTTCTGTGCCATCTGCTTATTCAGAATGCTCCCGGCCCAGATTTCACATCCGTATAGTAGGATGCTGTTACATGCCTCCATTAGTGACCTCCTCTTGCAGGGTAGGGGCCCTCCGACGTTTGGCATCAATCTGCTTAGCTGCATCGTGATAGTGGTAGCCTTCTCCGCTACATGGCTCAACTGCGACGAAAACGTCAGTTTATTGTCGAGTCTTATACTGAGGTACGTTATGGCTCTCTGCGTACGAATGGTGGTGCTGTTCACATGCAAGTCTATTTCTACTGGAATATGTTGTCTGGTCAATAATACCAGTTCTGTTTTGTGTATGGCTAGCTCTAATCCATGCGATATCAGTCATGCTCTGGTGCGGATCATGACTTGTTTAAACGCACGCTGGACATCATCTATGGCCCTGGCCTGGATGACGGCAACAATACCCTCTGCGTATCCTACTATAAAGGTGTTCTCGGGCATATCCAGATTTAGTATTCCATCATAACTGATATTCCATAGGTCGGGGCCTAGGATGGATCCCTGCGCAGTTCCTGATGTTATCTGCACCTCTATGGTGCCATCAGGTGTACTGTATTTAATCACTCTTCGACTTAGATAGCTTCTTATTACTCTCATAAGATTTAAAAGGGATTTAAAAGCTAGATTTCATGGGGTATATGACATCTGTCCATCTTAGGCTATTGAAAGCATTTTTCACACCAAATGTGGCTAGTAGGACTATCGACCTGCTGTAGTTATTTCGCTGCTGAGCAACGGAAAACACATCAACTACTTCCTTTATTGCACTAATTGTTGACTTTCCACCCCTGGAGCCATATTGCCCCCTTCAGATAATCCTCCCGCATCGTCTATTCTGGTCTTAAGTAGTCTCTCGAATAGATTTTCAGCCGTATTTAGCATGCAAAGTGGCCTGTACGATGACGGGGCTGATGGAGCTCCTTTGCCTTTACTAATAATCACAAGTTGCTGTTCTTTAATATTAAATTGACAGTTTTTGTTTTTTGTTGGACAACCACAAGTGACTTGTCCATTTTTCCAATAGCAACGGCTCCTTTTGAAATCGTTGTAATTGTTTTTATTGTCAAAGTTTTTAATGACTTTTGTTTTGTTTTGTATTGTATTAAGTATTCATTAATTGATGTCATCTTGTTCTAATTACTTTAAATATGTTATTAGGTATAATCTTGTTGTTGATTTTTTTATTAATTGTGGAGAGGATACGTTTTTTAAAATTAAAATTTGTTTTCAGAATTTGTTGGCTAACAAATAAATTTTATATAATCACATTCCAAAAATTAAATGGTATGTAAAGTAAAGATGTGGTTTTAGGTATACCCAAACCCAAAATTTATATATTTGTTTATGGTATTATTGTTTTTACATAATAAGAACTCAAAATGCAAAAATTTACTAAATTAATTGAAAAACATGGCCAAAACCCAAAAAGAAATACTTGAAATTGAAATCAACAATAATTAATGATTTTTTTTCTTTGTTCAGGGACTCACAATGAAATTGGATCTAGAATAAGTTTCCTTTGACACTTTGCCCAAAAAATTTAGTATAAAAAGAGATTTTGACTCGGAACACATAATTTCCACCTCCATATCTCAATTCCAGATACTAACAAAGACCTCAATATCAAATTTGAGGATTTCAGCCCTATTTCTTCGCAGAACACCAAATTTAGTACTATTTAGTACCTTTCGTACAATTATTGTACGCATTTCCGAAACCATGTCTATATCACAATTCCAGGTACCAACAGAGACCTCAATATCAAAATTCGGGATTTCAGTTCTATTTCTTCACCTAATACCACATTTAGTACCATTCAGTATTTTTCGTACAATCATAGAACACATTTCCGAAACAACCATATGTCCAGGCTACAAATGAAACGCGACCCTAATAGAAAATTTCACATATAAAGCACTATCTGTACCCTTTGGTACATCTATCCTAGACTGGGTCGATGACTCTAATTCCAAATTTCAGAATTCTAGTCCATTCCGTTTGTCCAATACAAAGTATTTAATTGTTGATACATTTTAGTACTTTTAAGCGTCAAGACTGTCCCTGCTGAAGAATTTCATATTTCCATTTCGTCTGAGCGTTGGAGTCGATATTTTTATGTGAGCTACTGATGTGTCTAAGGCAGGTTATTTTCTATAAAGATCATCGAAAGTAACGAAGTGTCGATTTTGTCTCCTTCTTTTTGTTTGAAACAAATATACAAAGGCATAATATCCGGTACCACAATGCAGCGTAAAATCCCACTTTTTCGCCATTTTTCTCATAACCCCAGTCAATAGTAGCCCACATAAAAAATTGTAAGCTAATAGCTTGAGCGGTTGATGAAGCAATCAGCCCCTTAACCAGAATTCGATATATAGAAGAACCCTTTTTCGTATTAGAGATATAAGTCCTACGATTTCATACAGCCCTTATATAAATTTAAGACATATCTGATGCTCTCCATAGACCGATCCACTCTTACATGTCTTCAATAGATATAATAATTATTACAGATTTCAAGGGCCTCCATAGACAGAAGATATTTCTTATTGGACTTATGTAAATAATAGGCCCCTCATAAGACCCGATAGGACTTTCTATTCTTTTTATACCCTCCACCATAGTATAGAGGATATACTAAGCTTGTCATTCCGTTTGTAACACCTCGGAATATATATTTTAGATCCACATATATTCTTGATCAGCATAAAATTTTACGTCGATTTAGCGATGTCCGTCCGTCTGTGGAAATCACTCTAGCTTCCGAACGAAATGAAATAGGTTGTTACAATTTTACTCAAATGTGTAATATGTCTGCAGGATTTTTGTTATTGATATTCGGTAATTTGGTGATTTAAGCGACATTACTCATGTTTGAAATGTTTCAAATTTGGTATTTCAAGTTCGTAATGGATAGTACAGCCAGCCTCAGACAGAAAATTGTGTGAGTAGGTCTACGTCTTCGTATAGCTCTCATACAACAGTACCTTCCGATATTCGGTACTTTGATGATTTTAGCAACATTATTCACCGGAAGTATTAAAAATTTGGTATTTGAAGTTCAAAATGGATACTACAGCCTGTGACAGAAAATTGTCTGTGCAGGTCTACGTCTCATATAACGGTACCTCCCGATATTCGGTATTTTAATGATTTTAGCGCCATTATTCACCGGAGTAGTTTCAAATTACGTATTTAGAGTTCGTAATGGGAACTACAGTCTAATAGAAAATTGTCTATGCTGGTTCAGGGCTTCGTATAGGCCCCATATATCAGTACCTCCCTATATTTGGTATTTTGATGGTTTTAGGTACAATTTGAAGTCGTATTTGAAGTTCATAATGAATGCTACAGCCTGTGACAGAAAATTGTCTATGCTGGTCCAGGTCTTCGTATAGCTCCGATATAACGGTACCTCACTATATACGGTATTTTGATGCTTTTACCTACATTATTCACCGTTTATCTGAAGTTTTGAATTTGAATATGGTCATTGGCTTATGACAAACAAAGCCTATGTAGGTTTAGGTCGTAGAGAACCCAATATAATGGCTATATTCGGTAGTTTTAAGATTTTAAAAGTATTTTTAACGGATTTTATTTTTTGGAAATTTCCAAATTTGTTCCATATGGTTTTTTTTTTGTTAAGGTGTCAAAGGAGCTATTGTTCTATATCAAATTTCATTTTGAGGTTCCGAAGGACATACATTTGTGTGTTCAGTTGTACCAAGGAAAAACATAATTTAATTTTTGAATAAAAAGCCTTGTTTAGCTTTGAAATGTTTAGCACTTTTTCGCAAATGGCTTCAAATTTTCTTATAATTTTACTGTCCAATAGCCATAATGGATTTGTGGAAAATTCCAAGCGGACTTGATTGAACTTGTTTGTAGATCCAAAGGAATTTCGGGCTCTTAGACCAACATTTTTAAGGCATTTATATAGTTTTGACCAAATACAAAGGGACCCCTAAAGTATGAGATATATTGCCCAACATTTAACATAGAGCTTTGACATTTGAGAGAGGAATTTTTGGATTACATCCAAGACTGTTGGTACCGAAAATTTTTCATATTGCTCTTCTGTTTAGAACCGATTTCATGGTCGATATTTTCCATTAAATTTCGCCAAATTTTGGCATTTTGACCATATATCCCAGGGTTTGCTAAGAATAATTTTGCTAAAAATAATGTTTTGTTTTTTGAGTGTGGGACACCCTCCGACAGAAGACTTCTCATAGGTCCTGAAGGAAAAAATACCACTTCTAGGGCTTCCTATTCATATATAAAAAAAATATATATTCCTACTCAGCCCATAAATGCGTTCCTTCCTTCATAATCTCACCTTACGAATTAAAAAATTTAATTTCATATTTTAACTACTCTCGGTGTCGCATCAGAACACCAATCTTCAACAAAAGTGACAATTAAAAATCCATTAAAGTGAATTAAATTGTTTCAAATCATCACTTGACATCATCACCTACAAATGATGACGACAACAACAACAAGACCGGTAGTTAGTAACATGAATTATTCGCGAGCCCAACAGGCAGTGGCGGAAAGCAGAACAAAAAATCCAAACAATCTAAACATCCCATTTTAAGTTGGGAGTACAAAATTACATATTTGATGTAAGGCAGGCAGGCAGGCGAACGACACTCCCTTTTACTGGGAAGTAAATATACACTGAAAGAAAAAACATACAAAGACGTATACCCGCAAAATATTCCAGGAGAAAATTTGGCTCGACTCATTTTATCTATTAAGTAAGCGAGCTCACAATCTAGAACTTGCGGCCAGTTTTCAATCTTAAAAAAAATCGTCTGTAATTTTTTTCTCAGTGTAAACAAGTTACGGCTTCTCTGTGCTCCCTATTCCTTGTTGTCAAATTTGATGTTTTGCTGCTAAATTTCCCATTACAAATCTGCCTAGCTACCATTCCCTATTCCACCACATCACCTCTAGGCACTGACTGCTGGACGCCCAACCATCCATCCATACAGTCATCCATCATAAGAATAAATCACATGAAAATCAAGTCATTGGCGAAATGTGCACCGCGTCGTCCCCTAACCAAAAAGAACATCTCTGGGCAAAAGAAAAGATCTCCAACATCACTTAAAGCCTGTGTGTGCAGTGCTCACCCATTCCAACCAACCAACCGAACGACCGACCGACCAACAACAGGCACATCATTTGCACCATTTAACGCATGTTTTTACTTTCCGACCGAACAGCAACAACAAAATGCAACATTAATAGCGCCAGACCCAACAGCAACAAAATAACCCAAGAGTAGCAACGATTTAAAGATGAAGGCCCAGATATGGCTTAAAAGCGAAATTGAAGCAAAAGATGGATGAAGAACAGAATCGCACAGAGCAAAAAAAAGACGACAAATCTGTTGACAAGTCACTTGACACATTCAACTTTTAGTCGGTTGTGTTGGCAGCCAAGCAGAGGCAGTCAGTCAGACAGGCGAATGATTTGTATGGCAGCCACTAAAAACACATCAAAAACAAATATACATTCATCCAAACACACACGCACACATGACGAAGTAGATTTACGGAAAGCAACCTCTCAGTGAGTGGAGAGGTGTGAGAAGGAGTTCCACACACACACTTTTTAATGAATGTTGTATTTATTTATGAGGACTTTCATGTTCGACACACACTCATTCGCAACTGATGAGATTTTTGGTTTAGAAAGGGAATCATTCTCTAATTCCTGCTTGACATTATATTCAGTGTTAATACGTAAGTAAGTGCAGAATTTTTTGGTACAACTGGAAATTTAGAGGGATTCTGAACACAGTGATCAACCCCAATCCGTGAAAGTGCCTTAGCAAAGATACATGATTTTTTGGAGGAGCCGGGTTATGAAATTCATATGACGATTTTTTTGTTTGTTGCAACTAAGCTCATACAAGCAGTGAGGGTGTGTTGAGAAATTAATAGAAAAATTTCTTCTATGGAGAACATATATAGAATATGTCCTCTACAAAAATGTGACTTTAAAAAGGTTCGAAAAGTATTAGTCGATGTTGCCGACAGATGTATGACCTCAGCCAATGTTCGCTTATTTAACTATACTTTGAATTATTTTATGATTATTCGAATTTTTGACCCTTTATGGAGTAGGTGTCGAAGGAATGGGCCAATATGGACCATTTCGTATCGGACGTAAATAAATATGATATAAATATTGCGACGTGTCAGGTTTGGACTATACCGACTACTTCCTTCACTTTTTATGAGGTATAAATTATTGTTAGAAAATGTTAAAATGTGCACGAGGTGTCAGATATAGTCGACAGAAGAATTCCATTTTCATACTTCATCTAACACAGACTAAACCAGTTACGAAAGTTTTAAAGTCGGACGGCGCCGACTTTATGATACCCTACACCACTTTGCTAATTTAGTAGAGGTCCGCATAACAATTAAAAGTTTTTGTGGGAGAATTCAATCATACACGCCATGATTATAATTATAATTTAAAGTTCAAAGGACGAAATATGCGGAGGCATTTGTATCTTTTAATTTGAAATCGGAGAAAGATATATATATATATATATATATGGGAGCTATATCCGAATCTGAACCGATCTCCATAAAATTTAACAAACATATTTCTGAGCTGTATTTGATATATTTCCCTGAATATCGTAGTTACGGAGTGCATATTACGGCTGTGGATAACAAATATAACAAATCGGATGAACCATATATATGGGAGCTATAGCTATATCTGAACCGATCTTCAACAAATTTAACATACTAGCTTCTAGACTCTATTCGGACGTAAGTGCCAACCGCCCTCCCATTTGGGCAAATATTAGACGTTTGGTGCACAATCAAAGGTAAATCGGACGAAGTTATATATGGGAGCTATATACAAATCTGAACCGATCTCGATAAAATGTAACAAATGTATATCTGAGCTGTATCTGATATATTTCCCCAAATATTGTGGTAACAGAGTGCATATTACGGCTGCGGAGTACAAAAATAACAAATCTGATGAACAATATAAATGGGAGCTGTAGCTATATCTGAACCGATTTCGATCAAATTTGGCATACTTATTTTCAGGCCTAATATGGTTGTATGTACAAAATTCCATACTATTCGGGCTGATATTACACGTTTGGTGCACAATTATAGGCAAATCGGACGAAGATATATATGCGAGCTATATCTAAATTTTGACCGATTATCTCCAATTTCAATAGGGTTCGTCCCTGGGCCAAACAAATGATTTTTGCAAAATTTCACCTGGATAGGGGAATAAATGCGAACTGTACTTTGTTTACAAAAAAAAAAAAAAAAAAAAAAAAAAGGAAGGACGGACATGCATATATCGACTCAGCATGTGATTCTGTGCAGATCATCAAAAGGAACTATGGGTCTATCTCGTTTCCTTTTGCCTGTTACAAACAAATGCACAAAGACATAATACCCTGACCACTTTGTGGGGTAGGGTATAAATATTGGTATGGGCTGAATTACAAGAAAATCGAATATTTTTATCCTATTTTATGCGAAATCATAAATTCCAAATTCATATCTGAGGTAGCAGAAGGGGTTCGAAGGCATAAGTAATCACATTCACAACAGATCTTGTCCTAATAAAACTGTTTGAATGTGTGAAATTTGAGGAGAGTTGGATGGCTATTTTGTGTTTTTTTAGCGTTTTGTTTTTTAAAATCTTGAACCCTATGTGGGGGAGGTACCAGAAGAAATGGTCCAATCCCTACTATCTTTATAACATATCTTGTGTTGATGGAAATATGTTGAGATGTACCAACTCTGAATGTAATCGCATGTTAATTTCACGTTTTATGAGCTTCATGGCTATTCAAAATTTTTACCCCTTTGTTGGGGAGCTACCAGAAGGAGTGGACCGATATATCCTATCTTTACACCAAACCTTGGGTTAATAAAAATATTGTGTTGTGTGAAATATGAAGAGAACTGGATGCTTATTTCGGATTTTATAATCGTTTTGGGTATTCAAAACTTTGACCCTTTGTGGGGGAGGTACGAGAAGGAATGGTCCGTTCTCTACCATCTTTATAACTGCTCTCATGTTGACAGATTCGGATGTTAATTTCGCGTTTTATGAGGTTCATGGATATTCAAAATGTTTACCCCTTTGTGGGGGAGGAACCAGAAGGAGTGGACCGATATATTCCATCTTCACACGGGATTGATAAAAATATTGTGATGTGTGTAATTTGAAGATAATCGGACTCTTATTTGTAGGAAAGTTTAGCAATGATTCGCATCAAGAACATATTTAACCCTAAAATGATTTTTTTTTATTCTTATGAATTCCTGACGTTTGGATAAGATTTAGACTTTTGAAGTTTTCTAGAACCTATAATAAATAATTTTGTAGAATATTTGACAGGGTACGACCATTATTAAGGGGGCCAAAAAGATCATTTTGGTGACTCGTTTGAAGGTTAAGATATAGGGTTTATTCTGAGATTTATAGTGAAATTTTGTGAAGAGTATTTCTTCCTTTAACACCTTTCGCCAAAAATGGCATTTAATGTTACTTTCAGGCTCGTTCTCCAAAGAAGACGGATGGAAAATTTATCAAAAATTTAGGAAATATTTTATTTTTTTTTGTTTTTTTGTGACATTAATGCGAATATTTTGTTGATAAGGAGGGGGAATAGAAATTTCTTTCCTTTGGTGACTTATGGTAAAATTTCAGGAAGAATATTTTTGTCTTTGACGTCATTCTTCTAAAACGATAAAAAATTTAGCAAAGATTCGCATGAAGAACATTATTAACCCTAAAATGAGTTATTTTAATTTTCATGAATTCCTAGCGTTTGGGTAAGATTTAGACTTTCGACGTATTCTAGGACCTATAGTAGAATTTTATGACAAATAATTTTGTAGAATATATTTTGGCAGGCTACGATCCCATTTAAGGAGAGTTTTCAAGCATATTTTGAAAAAAAGGTAAAAAAAGACCGCTTTGGTGACTTGTTTGAGGTTTAAAACTTTCCACCAAATTAATATTCGTATTGTTATCTGCAATATTGCCAATGACACTATACACTTAATATGCATTGATTTTAAGGAATCTTCAGCCGAGAATGTCCAAAAATGTGGTAGAGGGGGTATTTTACCCCCTCTATTTAGGTTACTTTGCATTGATGGATAAAAAAAATTAGGAAATATTTTAATTTTTTTTTCGAAAATACTGATACATATATTTTTTGGATATGCAAGGAAAATGACGATTTCTTTTCATTGGTGACTTATAGTAAAATTTGATGAATATTATTTTTGTATTTGACGTCATCGTTCTAAAGTGATGATTTGTTGGACATTTTTGCACAAACTCACATAAAGTACGGCTTTAACCCTAAAATGTGTTTTCAATATTTACGATTTCCTGGCGTTTATAACAAATAATTTTGAGGAATATTTTGACTTGCTACGAACCCGTTTTAGGAGAGGTTTAGGGGCACTTGCCCCCTCTATTTAGGTTACGTAGCGATGTAAACCTTCAAAATGGCTACACACGTGTCTCCTGTTTTTTTGCTCTAATTTCATAATCTGCTTTATATTCCCAGAAACTATTGAAAAAAAAGAATTTTGTCGCACAGTGTTACTTTTGATTGCTTCGCATAGCAAACTTTCGTGACACCGTCACACGGGTTTTCTATTTCTGTCTCTTCTTTGATAATCCTCTGGACCTACTTTTCTGTAATTATTAAAAATAGTAGAATTTTGTCGCGCTGTGTAAGTTTTCGGAAAATATTTTTTTTAAATTGTTTCTGTACCGGATAATGATGAAAAATTTATTAAAAAAATTCGTACCTGAAAATTTTCAAGTTAAACACAAATTGAGTCCATACCGTTCAAATAAACAATTTCTCCGGTATGAGATATATTTCAAACCCTCATCTATCTCTAGGCCCTCCTAGATTGTCTAGATCCCCCTCCATGGATATGCACAAAAAGCCATTCAAAAAAATGTATTTACCATTCAATTCAGTCTCTAATTGAATATCCATGTCCATAAAGACAACAGCGGGCATATAATAATTGATTTTACAAAATTCATAAGTTGCTGTCACCATTATTGTCATAATCTACCCTTCCTCCACCCCTCCTCACACACACACATCATATTCATATATTAATTTTTGTTTGCTTATAAAACCATCATGCCACACAAAATAGCCAGCCGACCATGGCACATGACCATTGTCGTCTAGACCAATGTCTGTCTGTCCGTCTGTCTGCCGGGAGAGTTATTTTCTTTCGAATTTCATTTGAATACAAAACGCATTTGAATGTATCACAACAGTAGCGATTAATCGACTGAACACCGAGTGACTGACTGGTTAGCGAATCAACTCATTTCTATGGTCAGAGTAATTTAAGGTAAACTGACAGTTATTACTGTCAATTGATATGAATTATTGAGAACTTTTGACAGAATGATAAATGGGCTCTCTAAGGATGGCACGAATATGCATACAATATGCAGACATTGTCCACAGTATGCTAATGAAGTGTGAGGGAAATTATGTTATGCGCCTAAGAATAGGCAATGATTTTTATACCCTACATCACACAAGGTGGTCAGAGTATTATGTCTTTGTGCATTTGTTTGTAGCAGGCAAGAGGAAACGACATAGACCCATAGTTCCTTTTGATGATCTGCATAGAATCATATTCTGAGTCGATTTATGCATGTCCCTCCGTCCGTCCGTCCGTCTGTCTGTCCTTCCATGTATTTTTGTGAACAAAGAAATTTTGCACAAATTATTTATTTGGCCCAAGGACGAACCCTATTGAAATTGGAGATAATCGGTAAAAATTTAGATATAGCTCCCACATTAGGCCTGAAAATAAGTATGCCAAATTTGATCGAAATCGGTTCAGATATAGCTATAGCTCCCATTTATATTGTTCATCCGATTTGTTATTTTAGTCCTCCGCAGCCGTAATATGCACTCTGTAACAACAATATTTGGGGAAATATATCAAATGCAGCTCAGAAATACCTTTGGTAAATTTTTTGGAGATCTGTTCGGATTTGGATATATCTCCCATACATAACTTCGTCCGATTTACCTTTTATTGTGCACCAAACGTGTAATATCAGTCCGAATAGTGTGGAATTTTGCACATACAACCAAATTAGGCCTGAAAATATGTATGCCAATTTTGATCGAAATCGGTTCAGATATAGCTATAGCTCCCATATATATTGTTCATCCGATTTGTTATATTTGTTATCCACAGCCGTAATTTGCACTTATGTAACAACAATATTTGGGGAATTATATGAAATACAGCTCAGAAATATCTTTGCCAAATGTTATCAATATCGGTTCAGATTTGGATATAGCTTCCACATATAACTTCGTCCGATTTACCTTTTATTGTGCACCAAACGTCTAATATTTGTCCAAATGGGATGAAATTTGGCACTTACGACCGAATTGAGTCTAAAAGCTAGTATGTCAAATTTGGTGAAGATCGGATTCAGATATAGCTATAGCTCCCATAAATATTGTTCATCCGATTTGTTATATTTGTTACTCACAGCCGTAATATGCACTCCATAACAACGATATTCAGGGAAATATATGAAATACAGCTCAGAAATATCTTTGCCAAATTTTATCGAGATCGGTTCTGATTTGAATATAGCTCCCATACATCACTTCGTCAGATTTACCTTTTATTGTTCACCAAACGTCTAATATATGTCTAAATGGGATGGAATTTGATACTTACGACCGAATTGAGTCTAGAAGCTAGTATGTCAAATTTGATGAAGATCGGTTCAGATATAGCTATAGCTCAAATATATATTGATCATCCGATTTGTTATATTTGTTACCCACAGCCGTAATATGCACTCCGTAACAACGATATTCAGGGAAATATATCAAATACAGCTCAGCTTATATTTCCTAAATTTTATCGAGATCGGTTCAAATTAATCCGATTTCAAATTAATTGCGCACCAAATGGGCAATACACGTCTGAATTTAAAAGATACAAATGCTTCGGCACATTTAGTCCTTTGAACTTTAAATTATAATTATAATTATAATAATAGCGTGTATGATTGAATTCTCCCATAAAAACTTTTAATTGTTATGTGGAGCTCTACTAAAGTGGTGAAGGGTATCATAAAGTCGGCCCCCCGACTTTAAGACTTTCTTTTCTGGTTTGAAATGATTTAATGAACGATTATTATTTAAAGTTCGTAAGGAGAATGGAATTGGTTGCTGGAAGGTGGTTGTTAGAGGAGAAGAATAACTCCCAAAACTAGGCAATGATTTTTAATATTTACAATAATGGAGGGTAAAAATAAGTCGAAGGATAGTTTGGAGTTTCTTTTATGGAATCGGAAAAAAATTTGAGTATACTGTATCAACTACTTGATATTTTAATCATCCAAAACGGTTCACACCACCCACATCAGTTTACTTAAGCTCTAAATTAGGTGTGTATAGGCCTTTTATAAAAATTTTAAATTTTATTGCCTATCTTCAAGGCTGTTTGCCAATTTTCCTAAATTCCAAGTCTTCACCACAACCACCACCCATGAAATCAAGATTTTTACTTAGCCCATGTTTTTTGTTCGATTTGTTTTCCCTTCAGCAGATAAATCTTTGTTGAACCGCCTAATGCATCTTCGCCATCATTCATTGAGCATAAAGTGCGACTTGTCAAAGATGCCATTTCCTCATACATGAGTGTATGCCAGCCATCATGCAAGGCAACGCTCATATGTACCATACCTACGTATGTGTCCAAATGGATGCCCCCGCTCCACAGGCGAACGGCAAGCAACTATGTAATAACTAAATTCTTGCATGTTTTGCTGAACATGCATCAGTCATCATCGCCGGCTTGGCAAAAGTCGCTGCGACTAATATCCGATGGAAGACATTTACAACGCGTGGCATTTACAAGGCATTAAAACGTAAAATATTTACTCTAAACTTACCGCAGGGTACTTCAAAATATTGGAATCGGCGAAATTGTTTTAGGGAGGGTTATGAGAAAGGAGTAAAGAATTTTTTTCAAAAAAAAAAAGTAAAAAAACTGTAAGATCGACCGGGCTGAACTTTGAATACCCTCCGAATTTGGAAATTCTCAAAAACAATAAAATCCGTTAAAAATTCTGTTAAAATCTTAAAAATACCGAATGTAGCTATTGTATTACGGTCTATACGACGACATGAACCTGCATAGGTAACATTTGTCGGTTATAATGTCGATAAAATAAAAATACCGAATATCGGGAGGTACCGTTATATGGAGACTTACGAAGACGTGGACCTGCACAGACAATTTTCTGTTGTAGGCTGTAGTATCCATTACGAACTTCAAATATCAAATTTGAAACAATTCTGGTGAAAAATGTCCCTAAATTCATTAAAATACCGAATATCGGGAGGAACCGATATATAGGGGCTATACGAAGACGTGGACCCACATGGCCCATTTTCAATACCAATAGTCCTGCAGACATAACATACATTTGAGCAAAATTTTATCAGTCTACTTCAATTCGTTCGGAAGCTAGAGTTATTTCCAAAGACGGACAGAAAAAAAAACTGACCTTTAGTACTTTTCGTTTAAATATAGGACATATTTCCAAGACCCCCTCCGCGTCTTAATCCCAGATATTTACAGAGACCTCAAAATCAAATTTCGGGATTCCAGGTCGATCCCTTCACTCAATACCAAATATAGTTCCATTTAGGACTTTTAGTACAAATATAGAACGCATATCCAAAACTAGCTCCTTCTATCAAAAGCAGACACCAATAGTGACATCTGTAATAAATTTCAGAATTCTAGTTCTTTCCCTTCACCCAATTTAGTACTATGGTACACATTTCCAAAACCGCATCCATAACCATCGCCAATCAAACCCTGATGTCATAAGTAATCTAAATATTAATTTTCTGATTTTTAGCTCTATCCTCAATTCAATACCAAATACCACCAACAGGGATCCCAATACTGAAGCTTCGGAATTGAGTACTACTTAGAATAATTCTTGCACTTAGTACACATTTCCAAAATCACCTCCTTACATCAACCCCATTTCCAAGAATTGCTTCTCATACCAAATTTCAATATTTTATCACTATCCGTTTACACTTTTTCCAAATGGTACCAAACGTACCATGATTTCCAGCTTTATTCCTTTTCCAAATACCAAAGTTGGTACTATTTAGTATTTTTAGTACTTATTTCCAAATTCCCCTTCCATTTATCATCCAAATTACACAAAAGATAATTCGTATTGTAAACTTAGACTGCCGCTTACTCAAATATCAAATATAGTACTTTCAGTACTTTTCGTACAATTATAGTACGCATTTCCAAAGCAAACTCCCTATGTCCAGCCTACACATAAACAGACCCTAATACCAAGTTTCATATTTCAAGCATTATATGTTTATTCAATATAGTACAAAGATAGTACTATTTAGTACTTTTCGTGTACTTGTTGTACACATTTCGAAAAATACCTCCATATCATGAAACTACCAGCAGCAGTGACGCCGATACAAAATTTCGAGTTGTCAGCTTCTTCCGTTCAACCAAAAACAAATTATACCAAATTTAGTACCATTTAGTACAAATCTTGTGCTTAATACGCATTTCCAAAAACCACCTCCTGACATCAACACCATTTCCAAGAATGGTTTCTCATATCAAATTGTAAGATTTTACCACTAACCGTTCACATATTTTCCAAATGGTAACAAATTTAGTGCATTTGGTACAAGAATTGATGGAATTTCGAAAAAAGAACCATTTAGTTTTTCTATTCTGCACAACATCATAGGCTCTCACTTCAAATTTCCGATTTCCAGCTTTTTTCCTTCCCAAAATACCAATGGACTAGGACTATTTAAACATTTTTTAATTTTTGTTACGTAATTCCAAATCCTCCGACATGTATCAATCAAACCACACCAAAGGTGATCCTAATGCAAAATTTAAGACTTCCAATTCAAACTCCTAACCCAAATACCAAATTTAGTACCATTTAGTGCTTTTTAGTACCAGTATATCCAGAACCACCTTCAAATGGCAACGCTACACAATTACAGTGATCCTAATGGAAAAAGTTATACTTCTAACACAAGCCCATACCCAAATAGCAAATTTAGTACGATTTAGTACTTTTTAGTACGTGTTTCCAAAACCACCTCCAAATCTCAACTATACACACAAGCCAGATTAATGCCAGATTTCAGATTTCAGGCAATACCCGTTCACGTAATACAAAATTTAGTACCATTTAGTACCTTTCGTACTCTTGCTGAACGCATTAAAAAATCCCACTTTTTATCTTAACCTTACCCACCAATATTTCATATTTTCAGATCAAATCGTTCAACAAAAAACCACATTGTACCGAATTATGTACCATTTAGAACATTTGTTACACCTAGCAAGCATTTCTAAAAAACACCCACTTATATCAACACTACTTCCCAAACTTAATTTCAATACCAAATTTCAGGATTTTTGCTGTATCCATTCACATGATATCAACAGTTATAAAATATAGTGCTTTTTAGCACCTTTAGTACCCTCAAAGTGCGAATATTTAAAAATCCTGTCTGGTCTTACCCCAACCCACTAGCATTGTAAAATTTTAAGATTCTAGCTTCAGTCGTTACGCCTGGACGTAGATGAATCATCATATTTTATTACTCTTTATATATATATATATATATATATATATATATATATATATATATATATATATATATATATATATATATATATATATATATATATATATATATATATATATATATATATATAATATATATATATATGTATATATACATATATATATATATATATATATATATATATATATATATATATATATATATATATATATATATATATATATATAGATTTAGTACCATTTAGTACACATAAGCACGAATTTTCAAAACTTCATCCATACCCCAATTTTAAACTTCAAAAGAATAGCTAATTCCAAAGTTCAGGATTCCAGCTCTGTCGGTTCATCCAAATAAAAATTGTACAAAATTTAGTACCATGTAGTACACATAAGTACGAATTTCGTAAAATTTGCTAAGTAGCCAAATCCTACACTCCAACAGTGTAGGTCATTCCAAAGTTCAGGATTCCAGCTCTGTCGGTTCATCCAAATCCAAATTCTACCAAATTTAGTACCATTTAGCACACATAAGTACCAATTTCAAAAAGCACCTTCATGTTCCAATGCTATATTCCGCAATCTTATTTTAAAATTTCAGGGTTCCAGCAATATTGGGTCATTTAAATCAAAATTGTACCAAATTTAGTACCAGTTAGTACATATAAGTACAAATTCCAATGACTACCTACGTCATACAATGTTATAGAAATCTTATTTCCAAATTCAAATATTCCAAGTCTATCAGTTCCATCAAATTTGAAATTTTACCAAATTTAGTACCACTTAGTATACATAAGTACGAATTCCCAAAACTATCTACATATCTCAGTCTTACAATGGAATAGTAATCTTATTTTCAAATTTCAGCATTCCTGCTCTATTGGTTCACCCAAATCGAAATTGTACTAAATTTAGTACATTTTAGTAAAAAATTCCAAAACTATTTAAATTCCAAAACTACCTCTATTTTCCCATCCTACACTCCGACAGAAATTTAATATTCAAATTTCTGGATTCCTGCTCTATTGGTTCACCCAAATCCAAATTGCACCAAATTTAGTACCATTGGGTACACATAAATAGAAATTCCCCTGACTACTTACGTAGTACAATCCAAAAGAAATCTTATTTGCAAAATTCAGGATTCGAACTCTGTCGGTTCTCCCAAAATTTAAATTGGACCAAATTTAGTACAACTTAGTACACATAAGTACAAATTTCCAAAAATTTCCTACATTTTCAAATCCTACACTCCAACAATAATCTGAATCCCAAATTCAAGGATTCCAGTCCTATCGGTTCATCTAAACCCAAATTGTACAAAATTTAGTACCATTTTGTTCATATAAGTAAAAAATTTCCAATTGTACCTTCATATTCCAATGCTATATTCCGCAATCTTATTTTCAAAATTCAGGATTCTAGCTGTATCGACTCACTTAAATTTTAAATTGTACCAAATACAAATACAAATTTCCAAAACTATTCCAATTCCAAAACAACCTCCATATTTCAATCCTACATTCCGACATTAATCTTATTTTCAAATTTCAGATTTCCAGCTCTATCGGTTCACCCAAATCCAAATTTTAGTACCATTTAGTACTTATATGAACTATAAGTACAAATTTCCAAAATTACCTCCATATTCCAATCCTATACTCCGACAATAATCTAATGTTAAAATTTTAGGATTCCAAATCTTTTAGTTCTACTAAAATTTGAATTGTAAACATTTTAGTACCCTTTAGTACACATAAGTGTGGATGTCCCAAAGTCCCTACATACCTCAGTCCTACAATGGTATAGTAATATTATTTCCAAATTTCAACATTCCAGCTCTATCGGTTCACTCAAATCGAAATTATACCAAATTTAGTACCATGTAGTACACATAGGACGAATTTCCAAAATTACCTACATACCTAAGTCCTACAATGAAATAATAATCTTATTTTCAAAAGCTCGGGATTCCAGCTCAATCCATTTATCCAAATCGAAATTGTACAAAATTTAGTACCATTTAGTACTTTTCGTGCACACAAGTACACATTTCAAAAACTACCTCCATATCCCAATCCCACACTCAGCCAGTAATGTTAATTTCAAATTTCAGAATTCCATGTCCATCCTTCCCTCCAAATTCGAATTGTACCAAAAATGCCTCCTTACATTGATTCTACTCCTTAACCTTGATTGCTTTTCCAAATTTGAAGTTTTTGGCCCTAACCGTTCACATGATACGAAATATGGTACCAAATGCAGTACATTTTAGTACTTGTCGTACACTTATATTGCGAATTCCAAAAATCCTTTGGTATATCCATCATAAACTCCATCAGTGACCCTCAACTCAAGCTTTACTTGTTCGGCAAATACAAATGGTGCCACATTTAGTACCTTTTAGTACTTTTCTTAACGTTCTAGTGCGAATTTCCAAATACCCAACCTCAACTGACATCTCCTGACCAAGAGTGAACCTCACCCAAAATTTCAAGATTTTAGGAAATATCAAAATCCCTTTTCATAACCCTATTCCGCATCTCGCCTTCTGCTCGCTCTTTGCCACACAGCATAGAGACATGCTGTGGAAATGTCAAAAGTGTCAACATTGCAAATCTGATGCTTTGTGCGCGAGCGCTCCCAAATAGTAACACAGCAGTATCGGCAAGATGCGGAATCGAAAAAAAAAAAAACACTGGCTAAGTAGCAAATCGGGAATTTGCCAAACAACAGCTACAGCAGCGATGATCAGTGAACAGACAGGGCAATACACAAAGAAGTCCGAAGTGGTTTTCCACTGCTCAGAGTTATTTTGTTTAGTTGTGGTGTTTTTTTTTTTTGCCGAACATTGAACATGATGTGCGTACGAAATCCTAGACAACGACAAAAAACGCCAAGAAAATCGTTGCGTTCCATGGCAATCTATTTGGAGAGCGATGGGGAAAAACACACAAAGATAAAGTTGCGTGACTCGAAAAAAAGTTAAAAGCATAAAATTAACCATAAATTGAGTAGTGAAAAATAAGTGCATAAATTAAAAGACCATCGATAGGGTGTCGCTAATTGCGTTGACAGAACACTAAACGGTGGGTCGTGTTTTGTAGTGTGGCGGCAAATATGTAAATGGGGGGAATGTTTTTGAGTGCTTGCCAATTTGCGTGATCGGCGTGATGGATGAAGAAATGTATGACAAAATGGTTAAAGAGGTGAAATTAATATGAAATGAGGTTTAGCAGAATTTGGAATTGGTGCTGGAGGGTTTAGGTTACGAAAAAGCTGTGGGGAGACTTTGGAGGGTCTGTTTAATAAGTTGTTGATGCTGCAGTTTTATTGGCGAGCTTGTTATGGTGACATAATTAGATTAGACTCTATAGAATTGGGCTTATATGATCTGCTACGAGTCTAATGACAATTTCATGCCAGCCAGCCATTTGTTCATTTTTCAGGTTGTACCTACAATATCCATTTTGGTTCCCCTGGTCTTTTGTCATTTGATACGACTCTTCCAAATGACGAATAAGACCCTAGGTATCTTTGGATAAAATGAGTATCAGGACATTTTTAGTCGATATAGTGGTGTCTATCCGACTTGGCCGAAACTTGGCACAGAGTAATATTTTTTTTTATCAACTTGGAATGATCGAAGAAAATTAAATTTTATATTAATTGGAAATTGGTAAATAGTAATATTTTGAGCTTGAGGTTGTAGTACCCATTACAAACTTCAAATACGAAATTTGAAACAATTCCATTTAATAATTTCGCGAAAATTCTGGAAATACCGAATATCTCGGTGTAACGTTATTGGTGCTATACTAAAACGTAGACCTATATAGACAATTCTGTCCCATAGGGTAAAGTACTCAGAGGAAACTCCTTGTATAACTCCTATTTCAGACATTGAAAATGTCGCTAAAATCATCAAAATACCGAATATCCGAGGGCACCATTGTGTTTGGGCTATACGATATCGTGGGCCTATATAGAAAATTCTCTTTCAGGCAGTAAAGTACTCACAGAAAAGTACTATGCAGAATTCCAGACAATCCCATTGAAGAATGTGATTTAATTTTAAAAAATGGGGAATATCGTGCGGGGGGGTGGAGGTATACCGTTATATGGGAGCCATACGATATCATCGACCAATATAGTAAATTCTCTTTCAGGAGATTAAGTAGTTAGAAGGAACTCATTGTGAGGATTTTCATTTTTCTGTTCAAAAATGTGGCTACAATGATCAAAATACCGAATATCGGGACGTACCGTTATATGGGGCTATACGATATGGTGGACCCATATAGACAATTCTTTTTCAGGGTTAAAGTAGTCACGAAGAATTCTTTGTGTAGAATTTCAGACAATTGCATTGAAAACTTTGGCTACAATCATCAAAATTCCGCATATCGGGGGGTACCGTAATATGGGGACTATACGATATCGTGGACCGCTATAGCCCATCTTCGAACTTGAACTGCCTGCAGAAAAAAGACATATCGGTGCAAAATGTTAGCTTCCTATCTTTATTCGCTTTGATTCTAGCATGAATCAACAGACGTCCTTCGAACAGACAAGACTGAATCGTCTTAGAATTTTACCCTGATCAAGAATATATATACTTTGCTGGGTCTAAAATTATTATCTCGATGAGATACAAACGAAATGACGAACTTAATATACCCTCCATACTGTGAATGGTGGAGGGTATAACAATTGAAATGGAATGCATCAATTAACTGTTTTTATAGCCTCAGCCATATGGCTGAGGTCGCTTTGGTTTCTGAAGCTCAAAAAAACGCGAAATTAACATCCGATTCCATTCAAAATTGGGACATCTCAATGTTTCTATCAACACAAGATCTGTTTTAAATATGATAGAGATTGGACCATTTCTTCTGGTACCTCCCCCACACAGGTTTAAGATTTTGAAAAACAAAACGCACAAAGAAGGCGAAATAAGCACCCAACTCCCTTCAAATTTCACACATACAAACATTATTGCTAACACTAGATCTGTTGTGAGGATGATTTATATTTGCGAATTCCTTCTTTTACCTCACCCAGAAAGGGTCACAATTTTCAATACTTATATCTGCCATAACTTGCGAAAAAGTCAGCGATTTTTTACAACTTGATATATCTAAATATTCTAAATTGGCAATTTCCTTGCCTGGCTGATACCAAAAGGGATAGACCGATATTTAGCTCTTTCAAAGAGGTCGAAACTTTCAAAAAAGCGCCCACACGGTTCCACATTTTTGTACCTTCCTCGGAATTGGTAAACATTTACAAAAAGTGTTCCCTATTGATTCTTGTTATCGTATCACCGGAACTGGTCAAAACTTAAAGAAGAGGGTACAAAATGATTCCGCAAGATTCCTTCCCGATATTAGTCAAAATATTCCAGAAGGGCGAATAGATCACGTTGTAGGCGATTATGTTACACCCCCACCCTCACAGTGGGCAAAAATGTTATCCCCATTGGTTCATGTTATCGTATCGCCGGATCTAGTCAAAACTTAAAGAAGAGGGTACATAATGATTCCGAAGGATTCTTTCCCGATATTACACAATATATCCCAGAAGGGTGAATAGGTCACGTTGTAGACGATTTCGTTCCACCCCGCCAAAGTGGTCAAAAATTTTCATAAAGTGTTCTTAGGTCACCTATGTCCACGTTTTCGTACCTTTTCCACATTTTTCGAAACTTTCGGATTAGGATTCCTTGGAAACGGTTTTGGGTTATAGCGCCTTCGGCAATTTTTTCAGATAAAAACACCAAGTTAATTTGGGTAGACAATTTTAACCCTCAAGCAAGTAAAAAAATGGAGGCTATTTGTTTTTTTTTTTTTAAATATATGATTAAAAACTCCATCTTAACAGGATCGTAGCCGGTCAAAATAGTCTCTAAAATTATTTCCATTAAATTCTACTATTGGCTCCAGAGGACATCAAAACCTTACCTAAACGCTGGAAATTCGTATTTCTTAAAAACAAATTTTAGGGTTAAAGCCGTACTTTGTGTGAGTTAATGCAAAAATCTCCAACAAAGCATCATTTTGGAAGGATGACGTCAAAGACAAAAATATTCCCCATCAAATTTCACTATAAGGGACCAAAGAAAATAAGTCGCTTAATAATGTTTATATATCTAAAAAAATTCCCTCGACACCAGAAACCCTGATAATATTTCCTAATTATACCCTCCACCATACTATGAAGGGTATATTAATTTTGTCATTCCGTTTGTAACTCCTCGAAATATTCATGTCAGACCCAACAAAGTACATATATTCTTGATCAGCGTAAAATTCTAAGACGATTTAGCCATGTTCGTCTGTCTGTCTGTAGTAGTAGGTTAAGTTCGTAAATGGGCCATGTAGGACCAAGTTATCATATAGCCCCCATATAACGGTACCTCCCGATATTCGGTATTTTGATGATTTTAGCGACATTATTCACCGGAATTATTTCAAATTTGGTATTTGAAGTTCGTAATGGATACTACAGCCTAAGACAGAAAATTATCTGTGCAGGTCCACGTCTTCATATAGCCCCCATATAACGGTACCCCCCATATTCGGTATTTTGACGATTTTAGCTACATTATAAACAGATTTTTCTTCAAGTTTCGCATTTAAATATTGTAATAATTTATGACAAAAGTTGCCTATGCAGGCCCACGTCGTCGTATTAGCATTCGGTATTTTTAAGATTTTAACAGAATTTTTAACGGTTTTTTTTTTTTTTGGAAATTGCCAAATTTGTACCAAATGGTGGAGGGTATTAAAAGTTCGGCCCGACCGGACTTACAGCTTTTTTACTTGTTTTTTGATCAACTTTTCCTCTCCCTTTTTTTTCGATTTGAAGCCATAAAGTAACATCAAATTTTGTTTTAGGTAGAAAATATCAAAAGACGGAATACACTTTACTATAAATATCAGAATAAACTATATATTTTATAAAAATGGCATGAAAAAATAGCAATTTTATTAATTTATTTATTCTGTAATTTTTGGCCTTTTATTTTAAAAGTATCGCAACTGTGCAAAAATCTCTTAACAAATATTAATGTCTACATCACCTTTTAATATGTTATTGGCTCATTTATCCTCCAAATTTTCTCTGGGATCTTCCAATTTCTTTTCAAATTTAAGTTACATTTTGAAAATGACCCCATGTCGAAAAATTAGGTCTCCAATTTCTGTTCACCCTTTGTTGTTTCGTTTCGACAAATTTGTTTGTGTTGTTAAAACGTTTAAGGAAACTTGTTTTCAGGCGATTTTTGTAGTTTTTTTTTCTTCGGCTACGATTTTTCCTCCCAGCGTTTATGGCTGCTGATTGAAGTTAACGCAACGCCAAAAAACGCTATCCTCAAAATATTAAACAGTAAACCCCAATATACGAGTATGTTCACCATAGACATTGTCTAGACTACCTCTGTTGGCTGGTAGCTAAGCAGCCAAATTTTCAATTTGAATATTTAAGGCTTTTTTTCTGTTTGAAGAGTGAAAAATGGCAAATATCCGATAAGCCTCAAAGCGATTAGTAGATTTTAGCCAGATTATAAAACAGATTGAATTTGTAGTTGTATTAAATGGTGTTGTTGTTCGTCGGGGCTTGGTTGTGGATCTATGGCTGAATGTGTGACTACAAGCTCTGTGTGACTCTGTGTTTATGTGTGTGTGTGTCTGCGTGTGTGTGTGTGTGCGTCTCTAGTCATAGTTTATAATTAAGGAGCTTAGCTTGGCGTTTAGATGAATTTATTAAATTGTTGTTAATTTCAACATTTGATCGCATATAAATGTGGCAATTGTCGGAATCTTTGAAAGACTGGAAAACAGGAACAGAAGAGAGAGATAAGATTGTAGAATTTATGGCAGCAGAAGTGTTATGGGATTATGTCAACCACACTTGGTTTGTTAAGTAATTCGAGTCGATGTCAGTGCAGATAAAATAGAGGGTAATGTCAGTCTTAAATGTACTTATTATTCACACCACTTGAACGGTTCGATTTAAATGAGATTGTTATTGAATAGCAAGGATTATGCGAGTATTTTTGTCTTAGGTATTCGAATTTGGAACAATTTAGGAAAATTTACTATCGTTATGTCCTATGGATAACTAGAATTTATTCAATTGAATTAGTTTGCCGACAGAAAAAATATCCTCAGCCTATGAACATTTGTTCATTGTACATATATACAGGGTGAGATAAAAAAAACTGCAACAAAGTCAAACCCCATAGGTTTTACATTTATTTTTTTAATTTTATTGAATGAAAGCAGAAATGTCTGAAATAGCATCAAATTTTTGAATAAGTTTAGATTTGTTCGAATTGGTCACCTTTGGCACGAATTATCGCCTTCAAACAGCCAAAGAAACCGTCATACGCTGCCCGAATGTTGCTCTGCGGTATTTTGGCCCATTCCCGGCGAAACGCTTGCTTCAGGTGATCGATCTCCAACCTCCAGATGCCTCCAAATACTCCAGACACAATAGTGCAACGGATTGGTATCCGGAGATTTTGTTGGCCATTGCGTGCTGGAAATGAAGCGAGGAAACTCATTTTGTAACCATTCTTAGGTGGCGCGAGCTGAGTGCGATGGTGCTGAGTCCTGTTGAAATGTCGAAGGTTTGCGGGCAACATGTTTGCGTGCCCAAGGCTTTAATACACCCTCCAGAATATTTTCTCAATAATATTCGGCATTTATTCTGATGTCACGGTCGATTAATAAGAGCGGAGAGCGACCTTTGGCTTTTATGGTGGCCTACACCATCACCATGGCCGGCCCTTGAGTTCTGGTGGCCAACTGAAGGTTCACATTTCCAGCTGACCTCTTTGGCAAGTAAACACGATCATTTTGTTTGTTTACAAATTGCTGGACAACGAATGTTTTCTCATCGGAGAAACCCAAATTCGGCAGTTCACCACTTTCGGACAAGCGAAGCAACTCCTTAGGTCTTTTGAGTCTATTTTCTTTCTGTTGGGGTGTAAGTTCTTGCATTTTTGGAATTTCAATGGGTTTACCCCGAGCTCGTTTTTCAATATTTGCGAATGGAATATTGCGATTGCGATCACGAGCCATTTTCGGCCACTGCGACGCGGGTTTCGATCAAGTCGCTTCTTTACTTTTCGAACCATTTCTGCTGATGTTGCTGTTTTCTTCCGTCCACTTCCTTGACGTCGGGCTACGCGAGGGGTCACGGTAACAAGCGATGGTACGAGACACAAAAGATTTATTCACATTTAAATACTGGAGTGCTCTAACGATAGCCACTTGCTTAGGTTGCTTTAGATTGCTACTCCTCAGTTGACAGAATTCTCTTTAACATCTGTTCAACCTTATCCGATAGGTAGATGTATTGGATCTTCCCAACGTTTCGCAGCCAATGATCCGCTGCTATAGTGTTACTCGGCAGCATCCGTTGAAAAAACTGATGCTCTTGCTACGGTTTTCGATCGCAAGCTTTCTGCGAAGCATTACCGATGGCTTGGACCTTCTCATTCCCATTAGTGTACTTCCCCTATTCTTCTTTGCCGCCTCCGAAGCAAACGAGACGGACTATTGTACACTGTTCGTCGTGACAATTTTCTTTGCCTTAGGTTGCTACTCCTCATTTGACCGCGCCCTCTTCTCAGCCACTGACTCAGAAGTGGACTTGGTTGTTTTTGTTGTAGCAGCGATTATATGCTCTGTGGTTTATAAGCTGATTAATTGGTTTTCGATGTCCAGGTTTAGGAATTCTGTTTTTTCTTTATGGGCTGTAGCCAGAGATCCTCTGGACGGAGTTGGGTAGGCTTCTCGGGCCTGCATGGCACGCTGGGCAGGTGTTCCTCATATCTTCATCAATTCGTGTCCAATATGTATTGGGACGGCTGCACCATCCTGAACGTAGTTGGGCCAAAACTACCCTGGTTTGCCTAGGGAGCCGACGTTCTTCGACTGCAATGGATGGGGGGTTTGCCTCAGATTATGGTATTCTTACTGTAATTGTTGACTACGTCTGCGACTACATCAGTAGGAATACTATTCAGACCCGCTTGATAGGCTACCTCTGAACTTGGTCGCCTTCTATGCTGTTTCTTTCAGCGATATTGGCAACTCCGCTCGCGGTAGCCTTAGAGATGACTTCAACTCTGCCATGTGCACCTGTTATTTCACGTCGTTTTCCGTTGAAGCGGGTTGTGTTGATGAATCATCTGATGGGCTCGATAGAGCCGGTTTCAAGGGTTTAGAAAACTTCGATTTCTTCTTCTTTCTCGCAGTTGTTTTTGAGGCCTGCGGCTAGGTAGACTTAATCTCAGCCTTGTCTTCCCTTGCTTTGGAGGGTGGTAACTACGGCTTTGGCATCTAAGAGGCCTTTTTGAAGGCTTCTGTCTGTCGAAATCACATTTTCCGCTGTCGTCGCTTTTTTTGAGGCCTCCACTACATGTGGGGATCCTGCTTAACGGGAGTTACCTTAGTTTTGCGTTAGGATATGTCCTTTTGAACTTCCTAACGAATCCCCATCGAAATATCTACTACAGTAGTTTACTGCTGCCGACATGACTTTTTATCCCTCGTCTCCTTGGATTTTGCGCTTTTGGTGTCAGAAGAGCTCCTCCTTCTACCTCGATTACCTACTGCCTTTAAAGTGTGGTCTCGTCGGAATTTACTACTGAATTGATATTGGTGCCGCCTGAACTATTCAGATCAACATTCTTAGGAGTCAATCCCTGACTAGAGGCCGAAGCCTGGACTGCCGTGGTATCCATGTCATCTACCTCGTCAGACAGGGTCTTTCCCAGAAGTCTTCAGAGATACTATCCTGGCTCGGCATTTACGGTGACATATCCGCCTTTTACCGTTGTCGTTAATAGGACCAAAAGTCAATGTCTCTTCCCAGCCTTCCCGTCCGTTTTGTCCTACTGGTGGTAGCAGACGATCCTGAATTACTGTGCGAGACCGATAATAAGGTAATTTTTGTTGACTGGGGGTGCCAGGGCGTCTACTCTAGCAAGAATTGAAATGTATTTTTATAGACACAGAGGGTATTTATCATTTGAGACGGCCAAAACGTGCCTCATAGAAATAACGATTTTAGATCCTAGGTTTCTTTGGACAAAATCCGTTTCAGGATATTTTGAGTCAACGTAGTGATTGATATCCCTCTGTTCGTCTCTCTGTCTGGCTGGCTGGCTGGTGGTCACGATAACATTCGAAGGGAGTATCCGATTTGATCCACACTTGGTACATCGTAATATTATTATCAAACTTAGATCCAATTCGAAAATGGCCAATATCGGTTCACTCCTTCTGGTACCTTCCCCACAAAATGTTGAAATTTTCCAAAAAAAAATAATATACTGTACGGAAAGAGAAAGGATAATCCGATTTTGCTCCAGCTTTGCAAATCCTAATATTTCCATCGGTGCTTCGGCAGGTGCGAAAATGGACAATATCGGTCCACTCCATCAAGTACCTCCACCACAAACGATCAAAATTGTCTTCCGATTGTCTTCAAATTACACACATCACAATGTGTTTATAGATCCAATGTCTGGTGTATGGATGGGCAATATCGGTCCACTCCTTCTGTCACCTCCCCAACAAAAGGAATAAATTTTCAAAGAAATTAAGTTACTGCACAGAAAGATAAAGGACAATCCGATTTTGCTCCAACTTTGCAAATCCTAATATTTGCATCAGTGCTAGGTCAGGTGTGAAAATGGACAATATCGGTCAACTCCATCAAGAGCCTCCCCCATAGGGTCAGCATTTTGAATAGTTATATCCATTATAAAATGTGATGTAAGAGTTCGATAGTCTTCAAATTTCACACATCCCAATAATTTTATTAACCCAAGGTCTGGTGCCAAGATGGAATATATCGGTCCACTCCTTATGGTACCTCTCCCACAAAGGGTCAAAATTTTGAATAACCATGAAGTTCATAATACGCGAAATTAACATTCAATCTCATTCAGACATAGCATATGTCAATATTTCCATTAACACAAGATCTGTTATGAAGATGGTAAATATTGGATCATTCTTTCTGGCACCTCACCCACAAAGGGTCAATGTTTTGAATAACCAAAACGATAATTAAATCCGTAATAAGCATCCGGTTCTCTTCATATTTCACACATCTAAACACTTTTCAATAACACAAGATCTGTTATGAAGATGGTAGAGATCGGACTATTCCTTCTGGTACCTCCCCCACAAAGGGTTAACATTTTGAATAACCAAAACGATCATAAATAAGCATCCAGTGCTCTTCAAATTTCGCACATCCCATTGCTTTTACTAACACAATATCTGCTGTGAAAATGGGATACATCGGCGCACTCCTTCTGGGACCTCTCTCACAAAGTGTCAACATATCCATTAAGCTTATAAAACGTGAAAGTAACATCCAATACCTTTCAAACTTAGCACTTTCCAATATTTCCACTAACACAAAATCTGCTATAAAAATGGTAGAGATCGGACCATTTCTTCTGGTATCTACTCCATATAGGTTTCAAGGTTTTGAAAAAGAAAACGCTCAAAGAACGAATGAAATAAGCATTCAACTGACTTCAAATTACACACATACAAACATTTTTGCTAACACAAGATCTGCCAACCCCTTCTGGTATCTCACCCACAATGGGTCATAATTTTCAATCGGCCCAATTACGTTTGTCGTTTCTGTAGTCGTCGTCGACTAAATGTGCGAGTCGCCCTCACCGTCGCTTCGATTCAAAAATGGTATTACGGTAAGGCTTAGAAGCAACATCGACAGTTTTAAATAAAAGTTGGCAACGATATAGGTATAGCCTATATCGGGTAAGTGGATGCGCGTGTCTTGAGCCTGATATTTCGAGTCAAAAAAATACCCATCTCTGGAAAAATGTCGAAAAAATCGAAGAGTTTTTATTAAACTAAAGTTGTTTCAATTGGCTGCAGCATTGGGGTGTTTAGCGCAAGGATCTTATTGAACCAGTGTCGGAAATGACTTCATTATTTCCAAATTGTTTTGCTGTTCATATTTTCATGGTCAAATGTCAAATACAAAATGGTTAAAATATCAAAGTCGACTAAAAAATACAATGTCGTCACAATTTTTTACGGCGACAGATATTCTCTAAAAACGACTTCACATCGACTGTTTTATCGACAATGATAATAGCAATCACTCATCGCTATCGACAAAAAACGACCGACTTTATGATATCCTACACCACTTTGCTAATTTAGTAGAGCTCCACATAACAATTAAAAGTTTTTATGGGAGAATTCAATCATACACGCTTTGATTATAATTATAATTTAAAGTTCAAAGGACGAAATATCCCGAGGCATTGTATCTTTTAAATTCGGACTTGTATTGTCCATTTGGTGCACAATTAATTTGAAAACGGATAAAGATATATATGGGAGCTATATCCAAATCGGAACCGATCTGAGTTGTGCAAAATTGTGCAAACCGATCTCCATAAAATTTTGTAAAGATATTTCTGAGCTGTATTTGAAATATTTCCTTGAATATCGTTGTTACGGGGTGCATATTACGGCTGTGGACACTAAAAGTTAATTCGGACGAAGTTATATATGGGAAATATATCCAAATCCGAACCGACCTCGATAAAAATTTAGCAAAAGTATTTCTGAGCTGTATTTGCTATATTTCCCCAAATATAACAAGTCGGATGAACAATATATATGGGAGCTATAGCTATATCTGAACCGATTTCGATCAAATTTGGCATACTTATTTTCAGGCCTAATTTGGTTGTATGTACAAAATTCCATACTATTCGGGCTGATATTACACATTTGGTGTACAATAAAAGGCAAATCGGACGAAGATATAAATGGGTGCTATATCTAATTTTTTACCGATTATCTCCAATTTCAATAGGGTTCGTCCTTGGGCCAAACAAATGATTTGTGGAAGATTTCATCTGGATCGGGTAATAAGTGCGAACTGTACTTTGTTCACAAAAATACATGGGCAGACGGACGGACGGACAAACGGACGGACGGACAGACAGACGGACGGACGGATGGACGGACATGCATAAATCGACTTAGAATGTGATTCTATGCAGATCATCAAAAGGAACTATGGGTCTATCTCGTTTCCTTTTGCCTGTTACATACAAATGGACAAAGACATAATTCCCTGACCATATAATGAAGTATAATGAATTTGTAATTTATCGGAATTTATCATTTCGAAGAATGAAAGTGGAATACTTCGGTGGACATTTTCTACAAATTATGTCGTATCTCATATAAAGTGATCTCAAGTGTCCGATACGAAATGGACAATATTGGTCCATTCCTTCGGAGTCTACCTCATAGAGGTCCAACAACGGATACTTTTTATTTATTTATTATTATTTTGTTTTTGTAAAATGTCGTTGCATTTCGAAAAATTTAAAATTAAAATTTGTTCATGTGATGATCAATAAACATCTTCCTCCGGTGATGAATCACACATACCATCCATATTCCCTTGGACTGCCAGTGCCCTGCCTAGTTGTTTTCTATAGCCTCTTTAATTTTTTTACGGCCACCAAATGCTCAATAAATAACGAAATCCACAAAATAATAAAAGAAAATAGTAAAGTAAATATTTGCCTTTAATAAACAAAGAAACTCAACTAAATAAAAAAATTAACATAAAAGTGTCGTGGCAGCAACATAGTTTCACCAACAACAGTCATACAGAGACGCACACACATGGAGATACATGCCGAGAGAGCGACTTTATTGTAAAGCTGTGAAGGCAAATAAAAATTAATAACGAAGAAAATGCTGACAAATAAAAACATTTATTTTAAAACAAATTTATGCAAACAACAACATTTTATGCATCATACGACCCCCACCCCCACCGAGACGACCCCTCTCCATAGCGAAGCCAACCACCGCCACCATTGTTTCGCGCCACACAATTGCGCTACGTAAAGCTATTAAATTTAAGTTAAAGTCCAAAGACAAATACGGAGCAGTGCTAATAAAATGCCACATAAAAAATAACAACCAAAGCTTTGCGAAAAAAAGAAAAAAAAATCAAAAACAAATGAAAAACACCTTTGAAAGGAAGGCGTGTAACAGCGGGTTTCCATCCAGCAGCGCGATAACGGCCACCAGTTTATATTATTAATGTAATTTGTGTTGCTTTTGTGGTTGTTATTGTTGTTGTTGTTGCTGGTCTTGTATGCTTTGCGAAATCAGCTACCAAACTACACTTAGGCACAGGACAACTAAAAAAGTACACACATAAAGGACAGACTCGCAGTATTTGAATCTTAGATTTGACAGAGTTGCCAGACTACACCACGGGACACAAAAAATGAGTTTAACAAACTAAAAAGTATCATTCGGTTTTTCCGACAGATGTAAAATTGTTGACCCTCTATGGCGTGGGTTCCGAAGGAATAGACCAATATAGTCCATTTCGTATCGGACCTAAATGAATATGATATAAATATAGGGAAGTGCCAGGGTTTTTAGAAAAAGTTTATTTTTTTTAGAAAATGTTAAAATGAGCTAGGTACCCTGTACAGGGTGAGATAAAAAACTGCAACATAAGTCAAACGCCATAATTTTTAAATTTTTTTATTTTATTGAATGGAAGCAAAAAATGTCGGATTTAAAATAAGTTTAGATTTGTTCGAATTAGTCACCTTTGGCACGAAGTATGACCTTCAAACGGCCAATGAAATCGTCACACGCTGCCCGAATCTTACTCTGCGGTATTTCGGCCCATTCGCGGCGAAGCGCTTGCTTGAGGTGATTGACTCATTGGTATTTTTTAGTGTCAACCTTGCTTTCCAAAATACTCTGGAAATGAAGGGAGGAACCTCATTTTGTGAACATGGCGCGTGCGTGGTGGCGCGTGCCGTGTGCGATGGCGCTGAGTCCTGCGGCCAAAATGTTTGCGTGCCCAAGGCTTTAATACACCCTCCAGAATATTTTCGCGATATTCGGCATTTATTCTGATGCCACGGTCGATTAATACGAGTGCAGTCATTTCTTTTTGTGTTGATGAATCAACTGATGGGCTCGTCAAAGCCAGTTTCAAGGTTTTAACTGGCTTCGATTTCGTCTTCTTCCTCGCAATCTTTTTTTGAGGCCCGGTGTGGGTACCTACGACTCTGGCATCTCAAAGGCCTGTTTTGGGAGCTTATTTTTCCAGTCTTCTTTCCTTTCCACATGAGCAGGGGTTTTCCGCAGTCGTTGCCTTTTTTAAGGCCTTTGACTGTCCTCTCGAATTTCTAACGAACTTTCTGATAAGCTTCCGCCCCTTATTAGCAAGCTTTGTTGAATTCCCATCGACTACAGTGATTTACTGCTCGCCGATGTAGCCTTTATCATCCCTCATCCCCTTGGGTTTTTCTCTCTTGGTGCCGGGAGAGCTATGTATCCTCTTTGACCTCTTTCTACCTCGATTGTCTCCTGCCTTGGGACTGTGGCCACGTCAGTATTTACCGACGAGTTGGTATCGGAGCCGCTGGGAATATTCAGGTCGACTTTCTTAGGAGTCAACTCCTTACTAGAGGTCGAGACCTGGACAGCCTGACCTGGCTTTTTCAGAACTCTACAGGGGTGCAGTCCTTACATAGCCTTAACGGTTGGCGGATTGATAGTTGATGTGTTTTAACGCTGTCGTTAAAAAGGTAAAGAGGCAGATCATTGTCTTCTCCCAAGCTTCTCGTTCTCTCTTCGTCCTGCTAATGGTAGCAGACGAAACTGAATCGTTTTCTCATCGGAGAAAAGCAAATTCGACAGTTCACCACTTTCGGTCAAGCGAAGCAACTCTTTAAATAATTTTAACAGCAGTCGGACGAGTGGCTTAGAAATGACAGCAGTCCGAAGTTGGTTGCAGGTTTTTCATCTTACCTGTATATCTAAAATTCACGATTTCAAACGAATATTAATATTTCAGAGCCGTTCCATATCCTAGACACCAACTGTTATCGCAATATAAAATGTCATGCTGTTAACTCTATCCCTTCATTCAATACCTAATTTAGTACTATTTAGTACTTTTCGTACAATTATAGTACACATTTCCAAAACCACTTTCATATCTCATTCCCAGATACCAACCGAGACCTCAGTATTAAATTTGAGGATCCCAGACCTATATATTCATCCAATACCAAATTTAGTACCATTTAGTTCTTTTCGAACAACTATAGTAAACATTTCCAAATCCGCCTCTATATCTTAACCACAGACACCAACAGCGATATTTATATCAAATTTCAGAATTTTATCTCTATCCCTTCACCCAATACCAAATATAGTACAATTTAGTACTTTTCGTACAATTATAGTAGACATTTCCGAAACCACGTCCAACAGAGACCTCAATAGCAAATTTGAGGATTTCAGCCCTATCCCCTCACTCAATACCAAATTTAGTACTTTTCGAACATCTATAGTACATATTTCCAAAACATCTCCCTTTCATAATTCCCAATACCAGCAGAGAAATCAATATCAAATTTTGGGATCTTAGGTTAAAACTTTCGACTAAAATATTCTTCGTATTTTTATCTGCTATACTATATATCTAAAATTACGGATTCCGAAGAATATTAACATTTGACAACCGTTCCATATATCAATCCTAGACACCAAGAGTTATAGCAATAAAAAATTTTACGGTTTTGTCTCTATTCCTCCACCCAATACCAAATTTAGTATTATTTGGTACTTTTCGTACATTTATAGTTCACATATCCAAAACCAGTTTCATATCTTAAGTCCAGATACCAACGGAGACTTCAAAATCAAATTTGATTATTACAGCCTTATCCCTTCGCCCCATATCAAATATAGTACCATTCAGTACTTTTCGTACAATTATAGAACATATTCAGGCTACACATGAACAGCAACCCTAATACCAAAAGTTCGAATTTCAAGCACTATCTTGTCAAATTTAGTACATTTCGTGTACTTGTAGTACACATTTCCCAAACCACCTCCATATCTGCTGGAATTCAGGTACCTGGATGTAATATCAACTTTAGTACTTTTCGTACAAATAGAGGGCTCATTTTCAGTCTAAATATCAAATTTCAAAATTTTATCTTCATCCCTACACCCAATACCAAATATAGTACCATTTAGCACTTTTCGTACAATTATAGTACATATATCCGAAACCACCTTCATATGTCCGGGATGCACCTTAACACCAAGTTTCAGATTTCAAACGCTATCTGTTCATCCAATACCAAATTGTACCAAATATAGTACTATTTAGTACTTTTCATCCAATTGTAGTACACATTTCCAAAACTACGACTTTATCATAAACCTACCACCAACAGGAACCCCAAAACAATATTTCTAAATTTCAACTTCATCCGTTTACTCTAAACCAAACTTTTCCAAATTTAGTACCATTTAGTAAAGTTGGCACACTTAGTACAAATTTTCAAAATCCTCTTCATATATCAAACAAACTTTCCACCCTTGATTCTGGATCCAAATTTTAAGTTGTTGGCTTTATCCGTTCACATAATTCCAAATGGTACCATTTAAGTAGTTTAGTACCATTTTAGAACTTTTCGTAGCCTTAAAGTTCGAATTTCAAAAACTCTTTGGTTCATCTATTCTGCACTCTATGAGTGACTCTCATTCAAAATTTCCGAATCTGAGCTCATTGCGTTTGTCCAATACAAAGTATTATATTTTTAGTACATTTTGGTACCTTTCGTAACCTTTAAGTACGAATTCCAAAAAAAACCCATCCTTATCACGCGTCTACTAACCAAGACCGAACCTCCTCACATATCACACCTTTTCGTGAAAGGTGACATCCCACCTTGACTATCCTATATTCACCCACTCAGTACACTACCTTTTTTAATTACTCAGATCACCCTCAGCAATCTGGCAACTCCGTTTCAAATTCACGAGACAAATAACATAGCCTCCAATTCATATCGATGGCCAAGCGGCTGGCAGTACACGCATTAAATGTTAGTTTCTTTATGGACGATACGACGAAACGAAAAACTCTTAAGCTGATTGTCGTTTTTGCTGCTGGGAGAACTCCAGCAATGAAACCAGCTTTCTAAACGCGTACTGTGGTTTCAGGCTTTGGCTTAGGATCAGTTGCAGTTGTTGCTGGTGTTTTTTTTTCAATCGAATATTGCAATCGAAACAATAAATGCGCTGTACGTGTTTACGACTGTTAACTTTTTTCTGTAGTTCGATAGGAGTGCAGTGCGGAGAGGAGGAAGGGGGTTTCTCGCACAAAGCCACAACATGGATTTGGAGTCTGAACACCAATGATTGGCAAGTGTTTGGGGCCAATGAAATAAAAACTCAAATATATTGGCATACAAAAGAGGCAACAAGTTGCTGTAGTTGAGTGTGGCACAGAATGGGACGTGTTGCTAAAGTGAATAGAGTGGGGGTTTTAGTTAGATTTTTTTTCCAGAGGATGTATTTCATTAAGGGAAGAAGAATTTTTAAGTGATTTTTTTTGAGTGAAATAATAACTTTTTCAATTTTTTTTTGCTGGAAATTGTTTTGAAAGTGTTTAACTATGAATTAAATCAAAGCTAAAGAACTTCCAACAAGTTGGAAAGTTTTAATCAGGTCTCTGGTAGATATATTTTCTCGAACCCATTTGAAATGGAAAGGGTTGCCCCTCTAGTAAAAATTACCTACTTTATATAAAATGTACAAAACAGGAATTCAGTTTGGAGAGACCTGGTCTCCAGACTGACCTGATTCCTCTCTTAGCGAAATTATTTACTTTTAGTTTCTTATGTGTGTGAGCAAAAATCTCTCTTACAAGAACCCCTTTGGGAACATTTTTTTTTTAAATTTCCACTTTCAAATACTTCAATTTCAAAATTTCACTTTTATTTTTATCACCTCCATATCTTAGCCAATGACAACCACAAATTTAAAGATTTCAACTCTCTTCCATCATCCGATACTAAATTTATTACTACTAAGTAAATTTTGTACAATTATTCCCAAAACAACCTCCATATCTTAATTCTCGATACCAAGAGAGAGCTCCATATCACATTTCGGGATTGCAGCTCCATCCCTTCACCCAATACCAAATTTAGTACCATTTAGTACTTTGCGTACAAATATATGACGTATTTTTAAATTACCGCCAAAACTCAAAGGTAGATACCATCAGAAACCTAAATATCAAATTTTAGATTTTAATCTATCTTCCTTCACCCGAGACCAAATATAGTACCATTCAGCACATTTCGTACAATTATAGTACACACAAGTCATCTCCATATATCCAGGGTCCACATAAACAGCGACGCTAATAACAACAAGTAAAAAAACATTAAGTTCGGCCGGGCCAAACTTTTTATACCCTCCACCTTAGGGTAAAGGAAACATTAGAAAAAATTTGACAACAACCATTAAAATGTCGAATATTGGGAAGTATCGTTATATGGGGACTATACCAAATCGTGGACCTACACATGCAATGTTTCGCCAACGGAGCTAGAACCCATTATGACCTACAAATACCAATTTTTAGACCAATCCGCGAAAATATGTGACAAAAATTATCAAAATACCGAATATAGGGAGGTACCGTTATATGCCAAAACGTGGACCTATAATTACAATGACTCGCCACACGAACTGGTACCCATTATGATCTACAACTACCAATTTTTAGAGAAATTCGTGAAAAAATGTGTCAAAAATCATCAAAATACCGAATATTGGGAGGTACCGTTATATGGGGACTATACCAAAATGTGGACCCATACATGCAATGTTTCGCTACCGGAGCTGGAACCCATTATGACCAACAAATACAAATTTTTAGACAAATCCGTGAAAAAATGTGGCAAAAATAATCAAAATATCGAATAACGAGAGGTACCTTTGTATGGGGGCTATATCAAAACGTGGACCTATACATGCAATGTTTTGCCACACGCACAGGGACCCGTTATGACCTACAAATACCAACTTTCAAACAAATCCGTGAAAAAATGTGGCATAAATCATCAAAATACAGAATAACGGGAGGTACCGTTATATGGGGACTATACCAGAACGTGGACCGATATATCTCATTTTCAATATCAACCATCCTAGACACAATACAAATTGCTCTGCTAAATTTTGGCGCTCTACGTCAAATAATGTGGGCAGTATCATGATTTCAACAGACAGACGGACAGACAGACGGAAAGACAGACAGACGGACATCGTCAAATCGACTTAGAATTTTATGCTGATTATGAATATATATACTTTATGGGGTCTACGACGAATATTTAAGGATGTTACAAACGGAATGACAAAGTTAATATACCCTCCTCTCCAAGGTGGAGGGTATAACAAGTAAAAAAGCTGTAAGTTCGACCGGGCCGAACTTTGAATACCCTCCTCCATCTACAACGAATTTGGCAATTTTCAAAAAAATAAAATCCGGTAAAAATTCTGTTAAAATAACAAAAGTACCGAATGTAGCAGTAAAATTAGGGTCTATACGACGACGTGGACCAGCATATGCAACTTTTGTCAGAAGCCATTACAATATTTAAATGCGAAACTTAGAAAAAATCGGTGAATAGTGTAGCTAAAATCATAAAAATACCGAATATTGGGAGGTACCTTAATATCGGGGCTATACGAAGACGTGGACCTGCACAGACAATTTTCTGTCATAGGCTCTACTATCCATTACGAACTTCAAATACCGGTGAATAATGTTGCTTAAATCACCAAAATACCGAAAACTGGGGGGAACCATTATATGGGGGATATACCAAAACGTGAACCAACATAACCGATTTTCAAAAAAGTCCTGCAGACATAATATACATATGAGTAAAATTATAACAATCTTCTTCATTTCGTTCGGAAGCTAGAGTGATTTCCACAGACCTTCCGTTGTAACGACAGGATTTCTCCCCTTGGGCTGGAATAGCTCGTCGGGGTCCAGGGGTTCGTACAGATATTTTATTTATTGAGACAGAAAGAGAAAGACAGTGGTTTACGTTTTGATATTATGTTTTTATTTAAAAAGGAATTTGAATTATATATAAACTCTATAAATTCTAACTAGCCTAATCGTCTTCGATCCGAGTTTGGTGGTTCTTCCACTCGAGACCTGGATAAGTACTCGAGAACGGGACAAGGATACAGGATCAGGGTGTTCAGGATTCGGGATGGATTCCGTGCGAGAGACCTGGATAAGTACTCAAGCAGGCTACTGGATATTCAAGGATACGCTATAGGGATCTAGACTAAGGTTGCCAGAGACCTTAAGAAGTACTCAGGCACTACAAGGATCTAGGATACGTTTGCAAGAGACCTTAATAAGTACTCAAGCACTACAGGATGTTCAAGGATACGGTTGCGAGAGACCTTAATAAGTACTCAGGCACTACAAGGATCTAGGATACGTTTGCAAGAGACCTTAATAAGTACTCAAGCACTACGGGATGTTCAAGGATACGGTTGCGAGAGACCTTAATAAGTACTCAGGCACTATAAGGATCTAGGATACGTTTGCAAGAGACCTTAATAAGTACTCAAGCACTACAGGATGTTCAAGGATACGGTTGCGAGAGACCTTAATAAGTACTCAGGCACTACAAGGATCTAGGATACGTTTGCAAGAGACCTTAATAAGTACTCAAGCACTACAGGATATTCAAGGATACGGTTGCGAGAGACCTTAATAAGTACTCAAGCACTACAAGGATATTCAAGGATACGGTAAAGGATACCACCGGGTTTCAAGGACTAGAGACCTGTATAAGTACTCTCAGGAAGGATGTCACTTACCGAAGCTGGTGTTGTCACGTTCACGGTCTGGCACTCACTGTCCCGATTCTGCCATTGCCTGCCCTTTTATACCCGGCCCCATCACGTGTTCGCAGTGGAGTAACGGGAACTTGTTTACGAAAAATTTGGTTATCACAACAACATCACATGTGCTCATCACCGCCAATGGTAGTGATGAGTGATGCTGTGTGTTGTTGCGATAACGGTTTACCTCTCTTTAGTGTGGTTGCTCGCAAGAATTTTGCTAGGCTTTGTGTGGGCAAAAATGACGAAGGATTTTTGCCGTCACACCGTGTCCGATAGACGGACAGGCGGATAGACGGACGGACGTCGCTAAATCGACATAGAATTTTATGCTTATCATAAAAAATATGAATGAATATACTATGTGAATATATTACTCTGTGGGGTCTAAAATGTATATTTCGAGGTGTTACAAACGAATGACAAACTTAATATACCCTCCCTACTATGGTGGTGGGTATAAAAACTAGATTCCATCAAACATATTTTCCAAACTTGATTCTCATATCAAGTTTCAAGTTTTTATCTCTATTCGTCCTTATAATACGAATTGGTACTATTTTAGAGGTTTAGCACCACTTTACAAGTTTAATACCATTTTAGAACTTTACGTAACCTGAAAGTTCGAGTTTCCAAAAATCCTTTGGTGCATCTATCCTGCAGTCCATCAGTAGCTCTCATTCCAAATTTCAGCATTTCAGCTCCATCGGTTCACCACAATTTCAATTTATACAAATTTTCGATATGTACCATTTAGTACACATAAGTACGAATTCCGAAACTTCCTACATATCTCAACAATTCAATAGAAATCTTATTTCCAAATTTTAGGATTCTAGCCCTATCGGTTCACCCTAATCGAAATTGTAGCAAATTTCGTACCATTTAGTACACTCAAGTACGAATTTCTAAAACTACCTACATAACTCAATACCACTCTCCAACAGTAATCTTATATTTCAGAATTCAAGCTAAGTTCACCACAATTTCAATTTGTACCAAATTTAGTACAATTTAGTACACATAAGTACAAATTTCCATAACTACCAACATCACACAATTTAATAGAAATCTTATTTCCAAATTTCAGGATTTCAACATCTATTGATTCTTGAAAATTTTAAATTGTACCAAATTTGGTACCATGTAGTACGCATAAGTACGAATTTCTAAAACTACCTACATAACCCAAAACCAAACTCCAACAGTAATCTTAAATTTCATAATTCAAGCCAAGTTCACCACAATTTCAATGTGTACTAAATTTAGTACAATTTAGTACACATAAGTACAAATTTCCAAAACAACATACATCATACAATTCCATAGAAATCTTATACCCAAATTTCAGGATTTCAACATCTAGTTGTACCAAATTTGGTACCATGTAGTACGCATAAGTGCGAATTTCCAAAACTACCACTTATTCCAATTCTACACTCCGACAGTAATCTTATTTCCAATTTTTCGCATTCCTGCTCTATCGGTTCACCCAAAACTCGTACAAAATTTAGTACCATTTAGTAATTTTCGTGAACGTAACTACACATTCCGCCAGTAATGTTAATTGTAAATTTCAGGATTCCAGCTCCAAATTCTAATTGTACCAAATTTGGTACCGCTTACCGTACTTTTCATATATGTGGGTACACACTTCCAAAACTACCTTCTTACATCAATCCTAATTCTCAACGTTAATTCCCATTCCAAATTTCAAGGTTTTTTGGCTCTAACCGCCCACATGATACCAAATAGTCCCAAATGTAGTACATTTTTATATTTTTGTACACTTTTTGTGCGAATTTCCAAAAATACCTACATTCCTCAGTCGTACAATGAAATAGTGATCTTATTTCCAAATTGTCACATTCCAGCTCTATCGGCTCAACGAAATCGAAATTGTACCAAATGTTGTACCATTTAGTACTTTTCGTGCACATAAGGACACAATTCGTAAATTACTACCATATTCCAATCCTACACTCCGCCATAATGTTAATTTCAATTTTGAGGATTCCAGCTCCATCCGTTCCTCCAAATTGAAACTGTACCATATTTAGTACCATTTAGTACACATAGGTACGAATTTCCAAAACTTTCTTCATTCATCAGTCCTACAATGCAATAGTAATTTAAGTTCCAAATTTTCGCATTCCAGCTCTATCGGCTCACCCAAATGGAATTGTACAAAATTTAGTACCATTTAGGACTTTTAGTGAACATAAGTGCAAATTTCGAAAACTACTCCCATATTCCAATTCTACACTCCACCAGTAAAGATAATTTCGAATTTGAGGATTCCAGCTTCATCTGTTCCTCAAATTGAAATTGTACCAAATTTGGTACACATGAGTTCACACTTCCAAAACTTCCTTCTTACATCAATCCTAATTCTCAACCTTGTTCCCCATTTCAAATTTCAAGGTTTTAGCTCTAACCGTTCACATGATACGAATTGGTAACAAAAGTAGTACATTTTTTATATTTTTTGTACACTTTTTGTGCGAATTGCCAAAAATACCTACATTCCTCAGTCGTACAATGAAATAGTGATCTTATTTCCAAATTTTCGCAATACAGCTCTATCGGCTCACCCATACCGAAATTGTTCCAAAATGTTGTACGATTTAGTACTTTTCGTGCACATAAGTACAAATTTCGAAAATTACTACCATATTCCAATCCTACACTCCGCCAGTAATGTTAATTTCAATTTTGAGGATTCCAGCTCCATCCGTTCCTCCAAATTGAAACTGTACCATATTTAGTACCATTTAGTACACATAGGTACGAATTTCCAAAACTATCTTAATTCCTCAGTCCTACAATGGAATAGTAATTTTATTTCCACATTTCAGTATTCCAGCTCTATCGGTTCAACCAAATCGAAAATGTACCAAACTTAGTAGCATTGAGTACTTTTCGTGCACATAGGTACAAATTTCGAAAACTACTTCCATATTCCAATCCTACACTCCTCCAGTAATGTTAATTTCAATTTTGAGGATTCCAGCTCCATTCGATCCTCCAAATTTGGTATCGTTTAGTACTTTTCGTATACATGAGTACACACACTTTCAAAACTTCCTTCTTATATCGACCCTACTCCTCAACCTTGATTCCCATTCCAAATTTCAAGGTTTTAGCTCTAACCTTTCACATGATACGAAATGGTACCAATTCAGTACATTTTAATATTTTTTGTGCACTTATTGTGCGAATTTCCAAAACTACGTACATTCCTCAGTCCTACAATGGAATATTAATCTTATTTCCAAATTTTCGCATTCCAGCTCTATCGGCTCAACGAAATCGAAATTGTACCAAATGTTGTACCATTTAGTACTTTTCGTGAACATAAGTACAAATTTCGAAAACTACCTTCATATCCCAATCCTGCAGTCCGCCAGTAATACTAATTTTAAATAAGGATTAAGGATTCCAGTTCCATCCGTTTCTCCAAATTCGAATTGTACCAAATTTGGTACCTTTTAGTACTTTTCTATACATGGGTACACACACTTCCAAAATTTCCTCCTTATATCGACTCTACTCCTCAACCATGTTCCCATTTCATATATTCTGTATACTTTTTGTGCGAATTTCCAAAAATACCTACATTCCGCAGTCCTTCAATCTTATTTCCAAATTTTCGCATTCCAGCTCTATCGGTTCACCCAAATTGAAATTGTACTAAATGTTCTACCATTTAGTACTTTTCGTGCACATGAGTACACATTTCGAAAACTTTCTCCATATTCCAATCCTGCACTTCACCAGTAATTTTAATTTTACATTTAAGGATTCCAGCTCCATCCGTTCCTCCATATTCAAATTGTACCAAATTTAGTACATTTTAGTACTTTTCGTACACTTGTAGTGGGCATTTCGAAAAACCTTTAGGAACATCCATTGTACACTTCATTAATGACTTTTATTCCAAATTTTATAGCTAGGTTATCATATACTGTACTTTTTAGTACTTTCCGTACAATTCTAGTACGAATTTCCAAAAACTCAGATTTATCTATTTCCTTCAAACCAAGAGTGATAATTTCCAAATATTTCAAGATTCCAGCTTCCACGAAATGTGGACCATATGGAATATACCCCTTTCGAAAGTTATGGCGCGCACTACGGATTTAGCCTATTTTGCTCTTAATCATTCATGCATATATATATCCTCGTGTAGTCATATGGCTGAGAGTATAAAAATCAATATCCTTTACAATTTGTTGTTCTTGTTGTTCTTACCTTACCCATTTGTTTTCCAAATGAATTCCCCACGGTCTAATAACATCAATTTGCCTTGATGTTGTAGAAATTTCCCCTTTGTGTGACATGTAAATGCATTGTTTGCAGTTTTACCCTACAAAGTTCAGAGTACTGGGCGTAGCAACGTAAGTTCCCAAGGGGGGACATTTTAAGCTATACTCAATTTACTCTTTGGTAATCCTTTATAAATGTGCGATGCAATTTGTTTTCTCTATGGGGTCTTGAAACCCCCCTCTTCTTCCACATGTAGCATCGCTGCATCGCTAAAATGTCAACAGTGCTCATTCACCCAACCACAAAACGTTCCAAAATTTATTATCCTTTTTCACATCCTTTGTCCTTTTTTTCGCTGTTGTGACGACGATTGTGGGTTATGTGTTCGCACACACACACACACACACACCACACAGTGTTCAATGTTTGAACAACAGCTTTTAAATTAAATGAAACAAAAAAGGACAAGCGTTTGAATAAACAACGAGGCGAACAAAACATGGATTGGAGGTTAAAATGTCAAGGTCAAAATGTCATATCCAGGGTCGTATTGTGTGTGTGTGTTGTAAAATACATGCATTCATTTGTGCGTATGTGGGAAACAAATAAACTGGAGGCGAAACATTCGTTTTTTTTAGAGAAAATGCTTTAAGAGATCCCTTTACTGAAATAAAATGCGAGGAAATTAGTAAAAATAGCAAGAAATTGCAAAAAAGGACCCTGGAGCAAGAAAAGGACCCAAAGTACAATTGATCCGGTTAACAATGGAAAATAATTTCCTTTAAATGATTTCCTCGGCTGGCCATGTAGTAGCCTACACTGCGGCTGTATTTTCCCAAAGACTTCACAAATATTGTCCTTTAAATCGTCAATTGTCTCTGGCTTGTCGGCGTAGCACTTATCTGTGATGAAACCCAACTAATAAAGTCCCACGGTTTCAAATCGTAGATCCGAAATGGCCCACCGACATCAGCTCTGCGGCTTATAATGCAATCTTCAAAAACAGGATGCAAAACATAGAGTGTAGTTTCGTCGGTAAGGCACTTAGCGCCGTTCTGTTGAAACCAAATCCTTCCAATATCTTCTTTTCATTTTTATACCCTCCACCTTGGAAAGGAGGGTGTATTAACTTTGTCATTCCGTTTGTAACATCGTTAAATATTCGTCGTAGACCCCATAAACTATATATATTCATAATCAGCATAAAATTCTAAGTCGATTTAATGATGTCCGTCTGTCTGTCTGTCTGTCTGTCTGTCTATTGAAATCACGATACAACCCACATTATTTGACGTAGATTTGGCAGAGCAATTTGCATTGTGTCAAGGATGGTTGGTATTGAAAATGAGATACATCGGTCCATGTTCTGGTATAGTCCCCATATAACGGTACCTCCCGATATTCGGTATTTTGATGATTTATGCCACATTTTTTCACGGATTTGTCTGAAAATTGGTATTTGTAGGTCATAACGGGTCCCTGTGCGTGTGGCAAAACATAGCATGTATTTGTCCATGATTTGGTATAGCCCCCATATAAAGGTACCTCCCGATATTCGGTATTTTAGTTTTTTTGCCACATTTTTCAACGGATTTGTCTAAAAATTGGTATTTGTGGGTCATAATGGGTTCCAGCTCCGGTGGCGAAACATTGCAAGTATGGGTCCATGATTTGGTATAGCCCCCATATAACGGTACCTCACAATATTCGGTATTTTGATAGTTTTTGCCACATTTTTTCACTGATTTGTCCAAAAATTGGTATTTGTGAGTCATAATAGGTCTTAGTTCGTGTGGCGAAACATTGTAATTATAGGTCCACGTTTTGGTGTAGCCCCCATATAACGGTACCTCCCGATATTCGGCATTTTAATGGTTTTTGCCACATTTCTTCTAATGTTTCTTTTACCTAAGGTGGAGGGTATTAAAAGTTTGGCCCGGCCGAACTTAATGTTTTTTACTTGTTTTTTGTTAAAAAAAAAAAAAATCGTTCAATAGGTCGGATAACGTACTTCTTACTCCTTGCTCATTTTCGAAGAAAAATGCCCAAATCCGACACTTTTTCTTCATTCCTTTTCCTATTTCTCTACAAAGTTCTATAGCCTAGTATCGGTCAATGCCCTAACTGAAATCAGGGGGAATTTTTATATTAAGGGCTATACCAAAACTTGGACTCATTTTAGTAATTTTTTTTGCAGTAGCGTTTCTATACATCACTAATAAAAATAATAAAATTTTGCAGAATTAAATGGAAAACATAGCCAAAACCTCGGAATCCTTACATGGGGGCTATTTTCAAAGGTGGGCCGTATCAATAATGCTGGATGTAATCCAAAGATCTCTATCACATTTCATAGCTTAATTCTAAATGCTGCGAACTATTTTTCAAACTTTTGTTTAGAGTCGCTTTGAATATGGTCAAAACCAAACAAGATACTGAAGATTTTGATTTTTTTTTTGGATCGTGAACGATAATGCAAAATATCAGTCCACTAGTACTTAGTTGGGATACTTTTTATAAAGTCCAGATTTTCCTCAAAATTAGGTTAGACGAGTATTTTTATACCCTCTGCCATATGGCTAGAGAGTGTATACAGGGTAAGATGAAAAAACTGCAACCAACTTCGGACTGCTGTCATTTCTATGCCACTCTTCCGACAGCTGTTAACATTATATCAGTGACAGCTCATTATATTGTTCACAAGCGTACAAAAGCATTTTAGTGAGAATTTTCCAGAAAAAAATTATTCGTGATAGAATTTAAGCGTGATAGTGTGATTTCTTTTTGTATTTGGCTGGAAAATCACAAGTGGCTATTGTTAGAGCACTCCAGCATTTAAATGTGAATAAAACTTTTGTGTCTCGTACCATCGCTCTTTACCGTGATACTGGTAGCGTAGCCCGACGTCAAGGAAGTGGCCGGAAGAAAACACCAACATCAGCAGAAATGGTTCGAAACGTAAAGAAGCGACTTGATCGAAACCCTCGTCGCAGTGGCCGAAAAATGTCTCGTGAGCTGGACATATCGCAATATTCTATTCGGCAAATATTGAAAAATGAGCTCAGGTTAAAGCCATTGCCAAAAAGTGCAAGAACTTACAACACCGCAACAGAAATAAAATAGACTCAAAAGAGCTGAAGAGTTGATTCGCTTGACCGAAAGTTGTAAAGTGCCGAATTTGGTTTCCTCCGATGAGAAAACATTCTTTGTCCAGCAGTTTGTAAACAAAAGATCGTGTTTACTTGCCAAAGAGGTCAGCTGAAAATGTGGACCTACGGTTGGCCACTAGAACTCAAGCGCCTGCCTTGGTGATGGTGTGAGCCGCGATAATCGAACGTGGCATCAAAATAAATGCCGAATATTATCGCGAAAATATTCTGGAGGGTGTATTAAAGCTTTGGGCACGCAAACATTTTGGCCGCAGACCTTGGACATTCCAACAGGACTCAGCACCATCGCATTCAGCACTCGCCACCCAAGAATGGTTACAAAATGAGATTCCTCGCTTCATTTCCAGCGCACAATGGCCACCAAAAGCTCCGGATACCAATCCGTTGGACTATTGTGTCTGGAGTATTTTAGAAAGCAAGGTTGACACTAAACAATACCAAAGTATCGATCACCTCAAGCAAGCGCTTCGCCGGGAATGGGCCAAAATACCGCAGAGCAACATTCGGGCAGCGTGTGACTGTTCCATTGGTCGTTTCAAAGCCATAATTCGTGCCAAATGTTATGGCGTTTAACTTTGTTGCAGTTTTTTAATACCCTCCACCATTCTATGGAGGGTACATTAACATTGTCATTCCGTTTGTAACTCATCGAAATATTCACAATAGACCCTATAAAGTATATATATTCTGGATCAGCGTAAAATTCTAAGGAGATCTATCGATGTCCGTATGCATACATGCATATTTTACCACTAAGCAGGTTAAGTTCGCAGATGGCCCCCAAATAACGGTAACTCCCGATATTCGGTATTTTGATGATTTCAGCAAGATTATTCATCGGAATTGTTTCAAATTTCCTACTGGAAGTTCTTAATGGGTACTTCAACCTAAGACAGAAAATTGTCTGTGAGGGTCCACGTCTTCGGTACCTCCCGATACTCCGTGTTTTCATGATTTTTGCGACATTTCGTATTTGAAGTTCGTAATGAGCACTACAGCCTATGACAAAAAATTTCGTATACAAGTCCACGTCTTCGTATAGTCACCATAAAACGGTTTTCATTTATGTAGTAATTTTCGGATTTTTTTTTTTTTTTTGAAAATTTTTAATTTCCTTCGACATGGTGGATGGTATTAAAAGTTCGACCCGGTCGAACTTACCTTCTTTTTTACTTGTTTTATATCACCCTGTATATCATTTAACTTAAATTGAGGTCTCCCGAGAGGATGTGATGTTTCGGCCTACCCCTACTGCGGCCTAGCTGGAAATATTTTTTCAAACGGTAATAGCAGAAGTTTCAACAGCAAAAATAAGGTTTTACAATCGGTTCAGCAAACGTCTAAAAATAGAGAACCACCAAATCGAATGGGACATATAGCCAATGTCGGCCAATTTATGCCGAGTGGTGTATGTAGGCTATCAGATAGTCGGCCCGCTTGACCCATGCCCTTTCCCTATCTGTTTTTTTATCATATTGCTGAGAAAAAATACCAGTTGTAGAAGGATTTCGGTTTCATTTCACCCCTCACTGCTTTTTATTTGAAAATATTTTCTTCTTTTTGGAAAAAGCCATACTTAAAATCCACTGTTGTATTTGTAAAAACGCTTTTTCGTAATAGCACACGTTTGGTACTATTTTGGGTGGAAGTGGAATTTTAAAGTTTTGTTTACATTATCCTTGAATCTCATCAGTCAGTCGATGAACTATTTGTCAGCAAAATTTATTCCAATGCATCGCTTTGACACCATGGAACAATGACTTTGGCCATTTGGAGGATTTCCACGAGAGATGTGGAAATATCGAATGTGTGAGAGAAAAACACCACACACACATATCCACCCACAGTTTCAAATCCATCCAAGTAAACATCTCTCAAGGACCCCAAGTACGTTCAAGTGGCATTGACAGAGAATTGAATTTTGCACATTTGCCTGAATAAATTAGGGAGTGAAATTTAACTGGGTCAAGGATGCGATATTGAGTATTAATTTTTAGTTGCAGTTCATTGTCGAATTTTTGGCCATCCCATTCAAGGTAAATGTGAATTTTTATCTAACCATATAATCTAAGATATGATGTAATTTACTCCAACATCTGACCTATGGACTTCCCTGTACAACCAAATTAATTTTTCCCATAAGTACAGGAATACCACAGTACATTTTGAAAGTAGAACTAAAAATGTAAGACATTTTGTAGACATCACAAAGTAACCTAAATAGAGGGAGCAATTCCCACCCTATCCCCCACGTCATTTTTTTTGCAATTTTCGAAATAAGATTACACGAAATCCTTGATTTTTAATATATAGTGACTCCGGTAATAGTATTAACAACAAGACAAGGGATATATTTGTCGAAAAGTTGTACCCTTAAGGGCATCAGAGCAAAGGGATCTTTTTTGTCTTTTTCCCAAACAATGGACTTTACTTTTATATAGGACTATCCCAAAAAAAAAAAAAAAAAACGGACCGGCATGATTCTTTAAGCAATTCCAAGCTCTCCATAAATGTTCAAAGCTCGATTTTTAATGTTAATCTACAAATAAAAGAACCGACATGATTCATACATGTTCCAAGTTCGATATTAAATGTAGCTTAACATTTATCAAAATATTGGGCTATGGTTAGGGTTATATAAAGGATCCTAAACATAGTATATTCTGAGAACCAAACACCCTTTTGAGGTTTTGATCTACAAACCGCATACTATCAAATCCGCTATGAATTTCCTCACACTACAGATTGAATGCGATACAGTGAGGTTTTAAAAAAATTTGCCGGGAATTTGAAAAAAAAACCAAATTTGTCTAAAACAAAAGAATTTTTTTTGAACCAAAATTATAGTGTTTTATGATATAAATTTCAAGTTTAGACATTTCTTTTGTTCAGAGACTCATAGTGAAATTTGATCGAGAATATTTCTTCCTTTGACACTTTCCCCAAAGCATTAAGTATTATGGGAGATTTTAAGCCAAGATTAGACGCATATAAAACTAACAGTCGTCAACATAATCAAACGATTTCCACTTTTATTATACAAATTTCGATTACAATTTTCTTAAAAACTGTTAAACGTAGATATACAGTATGTTCTCAGAGATATTGTGAAATTTTGTGCTGAACATTTTCTCTTTTGACAGATTCTGGCTAAAACGAAGTTATATGTTATTTTCAGGAGTAAACTTGATAAAAGTGCAAGAAAAAATTTAACAAAAAATTGGGGAACGATTTTTTTTTTTGATGCAAATATTTTTTGATGTACAATAAAAATAGAGATTTTTTTTGATGACTTATAGTGAAATTTATTGAATAATATTTTTGTCTTTGACATTATCTCTTTACAATGATGCTCTGTTGGATAGTTTTACATAGACTTGCTACGATCCCCTTAAAAAATGGACATTTGCAGGGAATTCTGAAAAATTGTTAAATTTGTCGAAAATCAGATTTATTTTTTTTATATACCAGAGTTGTTGACATTTTTTATGATATATATATGAAGTTTAGACATTTCTCTTGCTCAGAGACTCATAATGAAATTTCATCGAGAGCATTCCTTCCTTTCACATTTGCCCCAAAACATCCAGTATTATCGGAGATTTTGAGGCAAGATTAGAAACGTATAAAACTAACAGTCGAAAACGTAATCAAACGATTTCTACTCTTAATATACAAAATTTCGATTGCAATTTTCTTAAAAACTGCTATACCTAGATATATAGTTTGTTCTGAGACCTATAGCGAAATTTTGTGCGGGATATTTTCTCTTTTGACAAATTCTGACTAAAACGAAGTTATATGTTACTTTGTGGCATAGACTCGAAAAAGTCCGAAAAAGTTAAAAAAAAAGGGATTTTTTTTTGGAAGATTGGTGCAAAAATATTTAGGGCAAAATGTGCCTCATCAAATTAAAGCTTTTAGATCCTAGGTCTCTTTGGACCAAATCCGTTTCAGGACATTTGGAGTTGACTAGCGATGTCCGTCCGTCCGTCTGTCTCTCTGGCTGGTAAACACGATAACTCTTGAAGGGAGTATTCGATTTGATCCAAACTTGATAAATCGTGATATTATTGTCAAACTTAGATCGATTTCGGAGATGGGCAACTCTGGTACATCCCGCACATAATGACAACATTTTCAAAGAAAATAATAAAAAAGAGAATGAACTACCCAATTTTGCTCCAACTTAGCATATCCCAATATTTGCATCAGTGCGAAATCAGGTGCGAAAATGAACAATGTAGTACATCAAGTAAAAGGAAATTTTAGAATAATTATAAAATAATTATAAAATGAGAATAATTATAAAATTATAATAAATTTAAAATATAAGAATAATATAAGAATAACTATAAAACATAAGAATCCGATAGTTTACAAATAACACATCACAATATTTTTTAAAATCCAAGATCTGGTGTGAATATGGAATATATCGGTCCATTCCTTCGGGTACCGTGTCGAATTTTTGAATTTTAATAAAACTCATAAAACACGAAATAAAAATCTGATACCATTCATATTTCTGTTAATACAAGATTTGTTTTAAAAAAATGGTAGAGATCGGACTGTTCCTTCTGGTACCTCTTCCACAAAGGGTTAACATTTTGAATAACCAAAACTATCATAAATCCGATATAAGCGTTCGGTTCTCTACAGATTACACACATGACAATATTTTTATTAGCCCAAGGTCTGGTTTAAATATGAGATATATCGGTCTACTCCTTCTGGTACCTCCCCTACAAAGAGTTGAGTATCCATAAAACGGGAGAATAACGTCCGTTTCCATTAAGACTTGATCCATCTCAATATTTCCGTCAACACAAGATCTGTTATAAAGATTGTAGACCTCCTCGGGTACCTCCCCCACACATATATCTGCGAATACCCACAAAGGGTTACAATTTTCAAGTTTGCTTTCCTATATAACATGCTATATCTAAATATTTCTCTTAACCAGAAACCTGATATGAATATGTAATTCATCGGAATTTATGAATTCGCATAAAATTGGATATAAATGTTCGATATCTTTTAAATTTTGCACAATATTTTTATCTGTATCACACATTCCACATTTTCCAAAAATTTGGACATATCTCATATAAAGTACTGGAAGTAGTCGATATAGTCGAAATCTCTCACGTTATAATATTTATATTAGTCTTAGGTCAGATATGAATTGGTCAATATTGACCAACTATTCGGAACCTCCACTATGAGAAGTCAAGAGTTTGAATAACCATAAGTCATGGCTGGAGGTATACATTTGTCGGCAAAACCGACCGATACTATTTGATTTGTTTTTTTTTTTAATTAATTAAATATTAATTTTCTTTGGTGACTTACAGTGAAATTTGATGAAGAATATATTGGTCTTTGACGTCATGTTTCTAAATTTATGCTTTATAGGCGATTTTTCCCAAAACCTCACATAAGGTACGGATTTAACCCTAAATTGTGGCGTTTAGGTATTAAGACTTTTCTTTCCTATATCGAGAATCACAAAATAATTTTATTCAAAAAAAAAAAAAAAAAAAAAAACTAATGAAAATGACATTATTTCCAAGGAAACACAAAATTCCCTATTAACTCAACGTTACCTAAAAATACATTTTCTTTATAATTCCAATAAGATTTCCCTGTATTTCCAATGTCATAACTCAAAATATTCTAAGACAAAAAATAAAAATGATTTCCCGAGAATTTCGCCCATTAGCAGCAGCAAAGCGTTTTGCATGTCACTATGGCATTTCCTCTCCATAAATCATCAGAAACGCTGGCAGTAGCGAAATACTTTGTGGCTCATTTATATTTGAGCATTTTCCTGGTATTTTTCATCACATCATTTCACATATTATCCATTTTCGCCACAAATAGGCTCAAGTGAGTGTGGAAAAAATAAAGGAACGTTTCTGGGTAATTATCACATGCACGCATTCACGTCGACTTGCTAATTCGTTTAACGCTGCCGCCAAACATGCGTTGCAAACCTCAAGTGGCAAGTTAATAAAATGTTGTTTTACTACGGAAAATGCTAGGTAACACCTTGGCCCCGGGACAAAAAATTATTATTCTGCGAACAAAGGTAGCTCGCCGTTGAGTGATTAGTTTTACTTTTTTTTTTTTTTTTTTTTTGCAAAAAAACTAAGCATTTCTTGGCCATCACCTCAGCCGCCGCCAAAGCAACTCCTGTTGCATTCCAGTCATATTTCTTTCCCTTTTTGAATGATGTGCCCACGGCCAACGTTTGAAATGTGTTCTGTGATGGTGATGGTGGTGCTGGTGTTGAAATATTAATTCAGAATATAAATTATGTCGGAATTTATTACCAAGAAAATAAAATACGCGAAGAAACAACGAACCAACAGCCAGCCACAGAACCACAATTAATGATTTGGCATTCCAAAGGAGTTTCGTGGCGTTAATGACTGGCAATTGGCAAGAAAAAATAAACTCATACAACAACAACAACAGCAGCAATAAAAATAACAACAACAACAACAGCGGCAACTTGAATGACAATCGAAGTGGGTGTGATTCTTTTTAATTGACGCAAATCCGTTGAGAGTGTTAAGTGGCATGTGGCATAAATTGATGTTTGGGCGCCACTGAGGAAAAAATTGAGAATATTGGCAGGTGTTTTTCGTATTTATTGATTTTTTTTAAATTTTTTTTTAAGAATTAATGTATAGCAGTACAGCAAAACAATTCAAATTAATCATATAGTTATATTTCAAATAATTTGCATAAATTTCAGTTGGGATGGTCGAAATTTCCAAAATGCAACTTCAATTAAAAATTGACGCTCTATGTTGGTTTTATCTCAGTTTCATGATTATTCAAACGATATTGCCTGCACAATCTTGACCCCTTTAAATTTCATTCCCTAATTAATTCAGGCAAATGTGCAAAATTCAATTATCTAAACTCCAAAAGTCTAAATCTTACCTCAAGGTCAGGAGTTTTAGGGGTAAAATCGTACTTTGTGTGGGTTCATGCAAAAATCCCTTAAAAAACATCATTTTTGAAGGATGCCATCAAAGACAAAAATATTCTTCATCAAATTTCACTAAAGCTCACCAAAGGGAAGGAATCTCTATTTCCATTATATGCTCAATTTTTTTTTTGCATTAATGTTCCAAAAAAAAAAAAAAAAAAACAAAAATATTCCCTAATTTCTTGATAAATTGTTCCCCGTACTTTTTTCGACTTTATGCCTGAAAGTAACATATAAATTCGTTTTAGCTAGAATCTACCAAAGGAGAAAATATTCCGCACAAAATTTCACTATAAGTCTCAGAACAAACTATATAGCTATATATAACAGTTTTTAAGAAAATTACATTCGGAATTCGTTTATTAAGAGAGAAAATTGTTTGATTACGTTTTCGAATGTTTATTTCATACGCTTCTTATCTTGACTCAAAATCTCCCACAATACTTCATTTTTTGGGAAGAGTATCAAAGAAAGAAATTTTCTCAATCAAATTTCACTATGAGTCTCTGAACAAAATAATTGTCTAAACTTAATATATATACATATATGTTAAAAACATGTCATATATGTTAAAAACACATTTTAGAATTAAAACCGTACTTTAGGTGAGATTATGCAGAAATTTCCAACAAATCACCATTTTAGAATGCTGATGTCGGAGACAAAAATATTTTTCATCGAATTTCACTATAAGTCACCAAAGGAAAAAAATCTTTATATTCATTATATATCAAGAATATAGTTGAATCAGTATTCCAAAAAAAAAAAAAAACAAAAAAAAAAAACGAAAATATTTCCTAATTTTTTGTTCAATTTTTTCTCTGACTTTTTTCGACTTTATGCCTGAAAGTAACATATAACTTCATTTTAGCTAGAATCTGTTAAAAGAGAAAATATTCCGCACAAAATTTAGCTATAAGTCTCCGAAGAAACTATATATCTAGGTATAATGGTTTTTAAGAAAATTACAATCAAAATTAATATATTAAAAGTGAAAATCGTTGCTTTACTTTTTCGGCAGTTAGTTTAATACGTTTCTAATCTTTGCTCAAAATTTCCAATAATACTTAATTTTTTGGGGAAAGTGTCAAAGGAAGAAATATTCTCAATCAAATTTCACTATGAGTCTCTGAACAAAAGAAATTTCTGAACTTAATATATATATGCTAAAACATGTCATATATGTTAAAAACACATTTTAGAATTAAACCCGTACTTTAGGCGAGTTTATGCAAAAATCTCCTGCAAATTATCATTTTAGAAGGATGCCATCAAAGATAAAAATATTCTTCATCAAATTTCACTATAAGTCTCCAAAGGAAAGAAATCTCTATTTTCATTATATGCCAAAATATTTTTGCATCAATATTCAAAAAAAAAAAAAAAAAAAAAAAAAACAAACAAAAAAAAAATATTTCCCAATTTTTTCATCAACTTTTTCTTGGACTTTTTTCGAGTTTATGCCTGAAAGTAAACTTATAACTTCATTTTAGCTAGAATTCGTCAAAAAAAAAATATTCCGCACAAAATTTCGCTATAGGTCTCAAAACAAACTATATATATAATGGTTTTTAAGAAAATTAAAATCGAAGTTTATATATTAAAAGTAACAATCGTTGGATTACTTTTTCGACTGTTAGTTTTATACGTTTCTAATCTTGGCTCAAAATTTCCCATAATACTTAATTTTTTGGGGAGAGTATCAAAGAAAGAAATATTCTCAATCAAATTTCACTATGAGTCTCTGAACAAAAGAAATGTCTAAACTTGATATATATACACATATGTTAAAAACATGTCATATATGTTAAAAACACATTTTAAAATTAAAACCGTACTTTAGGTGAGCTTATGCAGAAATATCCAACAAATCACCATTTTAGAATGCTGATGTCGGAGACAAAAATATTTTTCAGCGAATTTCACTATAAGTCACCAAAGGAAAGGAATCTCTATATTCATTATATATCAAGAATATATATGCATTAATATTCCAAAAAATAAATAAATAAATAAATCTACCAAATTTCTTGATAAATTGTTCCTCGGACTTTTTTCGACTTTTAGATAGAATCTGTCAAAAGAGAAAATATTCCGCACAAAATTTCACTATATGTCTCAGAACAAATTGTATATCTATGTATAATGGTTTTTAAGAAAATAAAAATCGGAATTTGTTTATTAATAGTGAAAATTGTTTGATTACATTTTCCAATGTTTATTTCATACGCTTCTAATCTTGACTCAAAATCTCCCACAATACTTAATTTTTTGGGGAGAGTATTAAAGAAAGAAATATTCTCAATCAAATTTCACAATGAGTCTCTGAACAAAAGAAATGATAATAATATATATATATATACATATATGTTAAAAACATGTCATATATGTTAAAAAAAAAAAAAAAAAAACATTTTAGAATTAAAAACCGTACTTTAGGTGAGCTTATGCAAAAATCTCCCAGAAATCATCATTTTAGAAAGATGCCACAAAAGACAAAAATATTCTTCATCAAATTTCACTATAAGTCACAAAAGAAAAGAAATCTTTTTTTAAAAAAAAACCAAATTTTTTTTCAATTTTTTCTTGGACTTTTTTCGAGTCGATGCCTTAAAGTAACATATAACTTCAATTTAGCTGGAATCTTTCAAAAGAGAAAATATTCCGCTCAAAATTTCGCTATAGGTCTCAAAACAAACTATATATCTAGGTATAATGGTTTTTAAGAAAATTAAAATCGAAGTTTATATATTAAAAGTGAAAATCGTTGGATTACTTTTTCGACTGTTAATTTTTTACGTTTCTAATCTTGACTCAAAATCTCCCACAATACTTGATGTTTTGGGGAAAGTGTCAAGGGAACAAATATTCGCCATTAAATTTCATTATGAGTCTCTGAACAAAAGAAATGTCTAAACTTAAAATTTATATCATAAAACATACCATCAATTTCGGTTCATAATTTTTTTCTGATTTTCGACAAATTTTGGCACTTTTTCAAATTTCGTGCAAATTTTCTTAAAATTTCATTGTACTACAGTCAATCTGGGATATGGGGAAATTGATAGCGGATTTAAGAGTATTCGATTTTTAGGTCAAAACCTCATGAAGGTTTTTGGTTCTCAGACCAAACTACGTTTAGAACCCTTAATATAGCCTTACCCATAATCCAATAATTTAATATATGTAGCACAACAGTTAATATCGAGCTTTGAAAATTTATGGAGAGCTTTGGAATGCTTCAAGAATCATGTCGTCCGTTTTTTTATTTATTTATTTATTTTTTATTTTTTTTGTATACCTCCTATATGCCCATTGTTTCAGAATAGGACAAAAAGATCCCTTTCGTGATTCCCAAGAGGGTAAAGCTTTTCGACTAATATATCCCTTGAACTGTTGTTAATACTATTAACGGAGTCACTTTATATTGAAAATGCCAGAATTTCAAGTAATCTTAATTTCAACATTTCAAAAAAGATTTTCGCGAAGGGTGGGAATTGCTCCCTGTATTTAGGTTTCATTGTGTTGTAAGCAATATGTCTTACATTTTTACTTCTACTTTCAAAATCTACTGTGGTATTCCTGTAATTATGGGAAAAATTAATTTGATTGCACAGGGAAGTCAAAAGCACACATGTTACGGTAAACTACATAATATTTCTGATTTTATGGTTAAATAAAAATTCACATTTACTTCGAATGGCTAAAAATTCCAAAATGCGACTCCAATTCAAAATTGATACTCTCCATTGCTTATTTCACATTTTCACAACTATTCAAACAATATCACCCTCGCAACCATGACCCAGTTAAATTTCACTCCCTAATTTATTGAGGCAAATATGAAAAATGCAATTCTCTTCCAATGCCGCTTGAACGTACTTAGGTCCTTGAAAGATATTTACTTGGATGGATTTGAAGCCATGTGTGTGTGGTGTTTTTCTCTCACTCATACGATATTCTCTACATCTCTTTTGAAAATCCTTCCAATGGCCAAAGCCATTGTTTCATGGTGTCAAAGCTTTGCATTGGACTAAATTTTGCTGACACAAAATTCATCGACTGACTGATGAGATTCAAGGATAAAGTAAACAAATTTTAAAATTCCACTATCTCTCAAAGGAGCACAAAATGTGTACTGATTCGCAGGCGTTTTTACAAACAACAGTGAATTTTAATAATAGCTTTTTCTATAATTCAAAATTTCGAAAAAAAAAATATTTATATAAAAAGCAAAAGGGATAGGAGAGAGAAAAAAATTAAGCAAGGGAAGGCCTGAAGTCAAGTGGGCCGACTGTCTGATAGCCTACATCTCGCTGCATAAATCGATCATAGTTTTAGTTATTTCGAGAGTATTGGAGTAATTTTAGACGTTTTCTGCACAGCTTGTTTGGACATGTTTATTTTATGCAATTGAAACCACTGCTCTTTCCGATCGGAAAGATATTTCCAGCTATGTCGCAGTAGGAGTAGACCGACACATCATATGATTCATCAATGTAGCTGTACCTTCATACATTCTTAATTTTGAAACTTAAACTAATAGGTTCTAAATAACACTAAATATCAAGCAGATTATGAAAGTGGAGCTAAAAATAGAAGTCATGTGTATTGGCGTTTTGAATGTTTACATTGCAAAGTAACCTAAATCCCCCTCTTTCTACATTTTTAACATTTTCGAATTGAAATTGGAATTCGTTGATTTTAGGTACATAGTTTCTTCGGCACGAGGATTTTTCTAATCAAAACGCTAACCCTCAAGCGTGCCAAAAAAGGGTTTTTTGGTGCTTTTTTAAAAATTTGTTTAAAAACTCTCTTACGGAACCGTAGCAAGTCAAAATATTCTACAAAATGTCATAAAATTTTACTGTAGGTTCTAGAAGAGTCTAAATCTTACCTAAACGCCAGAAATTCATATATACGAAGACGTGGTCCTTCATAATATCTTCCAGTCATAGAACTTACAACATGGGATGCTGATTCATCTGAAAACCTGTAAAAAAAGTCCATAAGTCGGGCGGGGCCGACTTTATGATACCCTACACCACTTTGCTAATTAAGTAGAGCTCCACATAACAATTTTAAGATTTTATGGGAGAATTCAATCATATACGCTATGATTATAATCGTAATTTAAAGTTCAAGGGACTAAATATGCCGAAGCATTTGTGTCTTTTAAATTCGGACTTGTATTGCCTATTTGGTGCACAATTAATTTGAAGTCGGATAAAGATATATATGAGAGCTATATCCAAATCTGAACCGATCTCGATAAAATTTGGCAAAGATATTTCTGAGCTGTATTTGATATATTTTCCTGAATATCGTTGTTACGGAGTGCATATTACGGTTGTGGGTAACAAATATAAAAATCGGATAAATATAACAAATCACATTCATGGGAGCTACAGCTATATCTGAACCGATCATCACCAAATTTGGCATATTAGCTTCTAGACTCAATTCGGTCGTAAGTGCCAAATTCCATCCCATTTGGACAAATATTAGACGTTTGGTGCACAATAAAAGGTAAATCGGACGAACTTATATATGGGAGCTATATCCAAATCTGAACCGATCTCGATAAAATTTAGCAAAGATATTTCTGGGCTGCATTTTTATATTTCCCCACATATTGTTGTTACGGAGTGCATATTATGGCTGCGGAGGACAAAAATAACAAATAGGATCAACAATATATCTAAACCGATTTCGATCAAATTTGGCATACTTATTTTCAGGCCTTATTTGGTTGTATGTGCAAAATTCCATACTATTCGTGCTGATATTAGACGTTTGGTGCATAATAAATGGCAAATCGGACGAAGATATGTATGGGAGCTATATCTAAATTTTGACCGATAATCTCCAATTTCAATAGGGTTCGTCCTTGGGCCAAACAAATGTTGTTTGGAAAATTTCATCTCAATCGGATAATAATTACAACCTGCATTTTGTAGTAGTAAAATTTTTTGAAAATGAGTGAAATTTTTTGAAAATGAATTTTTTCTCCATTATTTTTTTTTGTTGTTAATTTTAGCCCTTTATTTATTTATATTTTTTTAAATACTTAATTCTTCGTTTAGATCATTTTGTGAAATTATTCAATTTAGTGAGCAGAACATAATCCCAATATCGTCTATAAAAATCACATTCAATTATTGCAATTATCTGAACAATTTGCATGACCATAGTTTTGTTTTTTTTTTTTTTTTTGTTTTTGTTAAACGGATTCAATTTAAATTTAAATTGTCCATGATTTTTTGCATATGTAATTTAACAATATTCAATATCCCCCGGCTCCCTCCTTTGACACGGCACCATTCGAATGGAAAATTGTGGTTTTTAAATCAACGATTTCACCACAAAATTGTTTTCGATTTCCAAACAAAAAAAAAAAAAGAAAAACTGAAAATAACAACAAAAATAAATAAATCAATCAAATTAAATGTGAATTAATTTAAATTCCTCAAACAATCAGTGTTACAAATTTTATTACTTCATGCACATGTGTGTGTGTGCGTGTTTGTGTGTGCGAATGTGAGTGAGGGTGTTTTGCATTGAGACGACAACTGTGAAATAATGAAACGAATGCCAGCGTTGACATGTAACAGAGACAATAATGACAGCTTACATCGATTTACCATCATCGTCGTCGTCATTCCCGTCGTCGATAAATAACTGTAAAGCGATTACAAACGCCGGCAGGCGTAGCAGCGGCAACAGTATTTGTCATCAGCCGGATATAATTCATATTCCGTTTTTCCATTGCCACGCATCATCGAACACCACAATTACAACGTAGCGCGATTATGTTCTTCACCACTTATATGACAATCGGTAAGTGTGGCTTGTGGTTAAAAATATATGTGTATACAAATGTTGAATGTGAACGGTAGGATATTTTTCGCACATTATTAATTTTATTGTTATTAAAAAAGGACAATTTATTATTTTCTTAATATCTACATCATGGGATATGGGAAAAGTAGCCATATCATAATTATTTTTCAAAAAATGAATTTAACTCAAATGGATGAAAATTATTCAAGATGTTGGAAAAAATATACAGAAGGTAACGATGGATGCAAAGGTAAAATAAATGAAAATGGCAGCTTCCATTATGAAATAAAATAAAATTATGTTCTCAAAAATGGAAAATTTGACAGAAGCAAATATTTTAAACTTTCTAAAAATTATAAAGAAAAAAATAAATATTTTATAAGATATAAGCAAGATTTGAAAAGACCTTAAAGTAAACTATTCTTAGTGAGGAGGACCTTGAACATATTTTCTTGGATGGCTTTTGGAAATAAAGAGAGAAAGTCTTGAAAATCCACTACTTTTCTGCATCTGTATATATAAAAGAGTACTGAAATAACTGACTGACAGACTGTCTCAAATCAATGGCTAGACAAATTTTTTCATGGGTAATAAGGCTGGGTTTTTGGAAATCCGTACTAAAAAGTTACAAAAAATATTAAAATGTATCAAAAGCTAAATAATTTGTATTAGAGAAACAGATTGGGGTATAGTTTTGGAACGGGAGTCACCGATGGACTGATGTACCATAGGGTTTTTTTTTTTTTAAATCGACTTTAGGCTTACGAAAAGTTCTAATATGCAACTAAACTTCTAAAACGGGACTATTTGGCAATTCTGTTTATACCCTTCACTATTTGGAAGAAACTTAAAAATTTTCAAAAAAAATTCCCTTGAAAAATACCGCTCAAATAAAAACCATTATTTGGGGGCTATATACGATATCGGGGATCTATATAGATAATTCTCTTCCAGGCGATAAAGTAATCAGAAGGAACTCCTTGTGTGGATTTTCAGAGAATATAATTGAAAATTTTGGCTAAAATCATCAAAATACCGATTATCGGGGGTACTTTTATATGCCTGACCTGCCTGCAGACAAAAGACAGATCTGTGCAAAATTTTAGCTTCCTATCTTCATTTGTTTTTACTGTAGCGTGATTACAACAGACGGACAGAAATACAGCCGGACAGACGGACGAACGGACAGAGCTAAATTGTCTTAGAATTTTACACTGGTCTAAAATTATTACTTCGATGGAATGACGAACTTAATATACCCTCCATACTATGTATGTATGGTGGAGTGTAAAAAGAATGTGTAAAAAGTACTTACACATTGACGATTATTATATAAAGTAGTCGATGAAAAATAGTTTGACGAATACATGGTTTTTGTTCGGAAGGTCCTTGGAACGAATATTTTTATGATATTCCCATGATAAGTTCATTAGAAAAATCAGTTTTTTTTTTTTCTCAGAAAGTACTACGTCGATTTCCTTGACTTCTTTTGCCAGGAGGTCCTTTGAACGATTACGATTTTAAAAATGGGAAACCTCAAAAATATTTTATAAAATCTATGATTTTTGGTCTTTGGCCTTGGGAAATGTTTTTAAGGAATCATCGATTTTTGGTCAGAAGGTCTCCCGATTAAGAAAATTCGACACAGTAAATATTGGAAATTATTGCAAAGATATTTTTAAAATATCCTCTCATTTGAATAAAGTTATAAAAAACATTTTGGGATGACCGAAAGATGTATTAAATCGAATTATCAAATTCTAGTAATATGCAACTTAAATTTACGCCTCTATTTTTTACTTTAAGTGACCAAATCATGTGATATACTCATGTAAAGGGTTGCCAGGTTGATTTGTAAGTAGTGAAAAGTGTCAAAAAATCGTAAAGAAACTTATTATTTGGAAACGGCTATTTTTACACCTTCAGCCGTGAGAGGGGGCATATATCATTTGACACGTTCAAAACGTGCCTAGTCGAAATAAGGGTCTTAGACCCCAGATCTCTTTAGACCAAATCTGTTTCAGGATATTTGGAGTCAATCTAGAGATGTCCGTCCGTCCACTCTTGAAGGGAGTGACCGATTTAGTCCAAATTGGTACATCGTAATATTATTATTAACCCTAAATCGAGTTCGGAGATGGACAATATCGGTCCACTCTTTCTGGAACCTTCCCAACAAAAGGATCGGAATTTTTAAAAGTAAATATTTCCAACTTTGCAAATTTTAATATTTGTATCAGTGCTAGGTCAAAAGGTGAAAGTTTTGAATAATTATAACTCTTATAAAATGTGATGTAAGAGTCCGATTGTCTTCAAATTATTTTCGCAGGATGTGGTGTGAATATGGAATATATCGGTCCACTCCTTCTGGAACCTTCCCCACAAAGGGTAAACATTGTGAATATCCATGAAACCTCCGGGCTTGGCAATTCAGAGGCCTTCTTTGAAAGTTTCTTTTACTATAATTTAAAAAGGTCAAGGATTAGGACAAGGTCCTCGAAATAATTCTTAAAAAATATTTTAACAGAACAAAATTAAAAAAAAATCAAAATCCCTAAAATGTTTTTAAAATTGCACGATTCTTGATTGACAGAATTATATCATGACTTTTAGTGGAAATCTCCTCATAAAACTTATAGTTAGTGTGCCCTTGAAGAAAATTATTCAAAATCGTAAAAAGTCTTAGATTTTTGGTCATAGGGTCCTAGAAAAAAATCAATGAAAACTCGATCTTAAGGTCCTAGAAAAGAATCTAAAAAAATTGTATAAAGTCTACAATTTTTGGTCATTGGGTCCTATAAAAAAATCTATGAAAACTTGATCATTATTTCCTAGAAAATAATCTTAAAAAAATCCACGATTTGAGCGCGTATCACTCTCTCCTCGAATGGAACTTGAATTTACATCCATAGTTTAAAAAGTATTTCCTGATTTTTTTTTAAATTTAGTAACAGCTCGGGTGATCTGCCCATGTCAAAGTAAAGGGTTACCAGGTTGATTTGAAAGTAGTTACAGCTGCCTGAAATTGCTAAGAAACTTATTATTTGGTAATGGGGATTTTTGCTAGTTAAATTAGGGTTAGGAAGTCTGTTGTCGTCCTTGAAACGTTTTCTAATTACAGTTTAAGCCTCAAACATTTAAATCCTTAAGAAAACCTCCCTTCCAAGACTCTTTACAACTCAAATTTCGCTCCCCCAATTTTTCTTATTTTCGCCATTCAATTAACTCCGAGTGTGTTAATTATGCTACGGCTTATAAATCATGTAATTGATAATTGGTCATGGAGAAAATCGATGGATGGCAAAGAGCGAGAAGCGACCTGGGCCCACCACAACTCATATCCCCAATGGCTTGCAGTTGGTTGGCTCACACATAAAACACCAACTTACATTGATATGACGTGTTTCGTGTTTCACGCTTCCACTAACACCAGGTAGCAAAAGGCATTCCATGTTAATACCACTTGCCACTTAGCAATAATAACAACAACAACAACCACTTAAATACACCGCTTAAATACTTTAAATGAAAAATCCATTTAAATATTTAATTTACACTTTTGCAAAAAAAAGACATAGAAAATGAAAAATAATATTATTATACGACGAAGCCAATGGCTGAGCCTTCCTATGGGCACTGAAGAGAAAAATTGAAATAGCTAAACTAATTACAACAAAATGAAGCTATGAATGGCAAATCTGGGGTCTCAGCAGTGGTGGGGGAGATCGAACCGACACACGTTCTGTGGTCCGTCTGCACAGCACCAGTTGCTGCCACAATCGACACCTTAGCCATAGTTCACTTCATTTCAGTCCAGCGCTTCGCTCAACTCACATCACATGTCACGTCTCGTCAGAGAGCAAAGCCACAAATCATAAAACACCTCGAGTTATAGGCACAATACAGGCTGCGGGCTGGCTGGCGGTGGTGGTGGCACTTGGTTTCAGCCACCCTTTCCTAGACCCCAAGTTGGCTTTTGTTTGCAATTTGGAATTGTTCAATAAAAAGTACTGCCTGCCTAGCTGGCTGGCTGCCTTACAGACCGTCTGCCTCCTTGCCTGCCTGCTCTCTGCATAGATGCAAAAGTGTCAAACGCTTGTCCCCGTCTTAGTTTTCTTTGCTATTTTATGATACTCTATGTGTTTTTGATGTATTTGTTGTTGTTTTTTTTTTTTTTGCAAATGTTTTTTTTTCTTAAGCTTTGGTGGCACTTTGTTTCAAACCCAAATAAAATCAGTTCAGGCAAGTGTTCGAGTCGTATGGCAAGACAAAAAAACCTGGGGGCCACACCTTGCTGTCGATGAATATAAAATAAGAGTCGAAAAACAAAAACAACAACAACAAAAACGGACATTTGCAATTGTTTCAGACGCGACATTGTCGTAATGCTAATATCAGCCAGCCAGAAATGTGTATGTTTTATATCCATGGGCGTAGATACGCAAATTTTTTTAGAGGGAGCTATAGGATTTTAAGGGATTTAAATGCACAGAAAATTTTATAAAATTCAGCTTCGAGGGGTTGACGTTGAATAAATTCTGCATTTGGTCAGGGGGGAGGTGGGGGTTAATTTACGTCTCTGGATTTTAATTTGCTGGACCCTGTGGGAATTGCAATGGAAAAAAGAGACGCTGGGATGTATACTTACATTTGGATTTGTAACCACCTGAGATAGACTTCCCAGTTCTCTTCTATTGGATCATTGCAGGAGTAGCATTTTTTCACCCGCTCCGCGACGTATTTGTTTAACATCTTATTATACCTTCAGCCATATGGCAACAGAGGGAGGGTATACATTGTGAAATAAAAAAACTGCAACAAAGTCAAACGTCATAATTTTTATTTTTTTTTAATTCTATTGAATGAAGCAAAAAATGTCGGCAATAGCATCAAATTTTATAATAAGTTTAGATTTGTTCGAATTAGTCACCTTTGGCACGAATTATGGCCTTAAAACGGCCTATGAAACCATCACACACTGCCCCGAATGTTGCTCTGCGGCATTTTAGCCCATTCCCGGCGAAGCGCTCCCTTGAGGTGATCGACACTTTGGTATTTTTAGTGCCAATCTTGCTTTCCAAAATACTCTAGACACAATAGTCCAGTAGTCCGGAGATTTTGGTGGCCATTATGCGCTGGAAATGAAGCGAGGAACCTCATTTTGTAACCATTCTTGGGTGGCGTGTGCTGAGTGCGATGGTGCTGAGTCCTGTTGGAATGTCCAAGGTCTGCGGCCCAATGCTTTAATACACCCTCCAGAATATTTTCGCGATAATATTCGGCATTTATTCTGATGCCATGGTCGATTAATACGAGCGGAGAGCGACCATCGGTTGTTATGGCGGCCCAACTGAGGGTGCAAATTTTCAGCTGACCTCTTTGGCAAGTAACCACGATCATTTTGTTTGTTTACAAACTGCTGGACAACGAATGTTTTCTCATCGAAGAAAACTAAATTCGGCAGTTCACTACTTTCGGCCGAGCGAAGCTGTTGCGGTGCGGTTCTTCCACTTTTTGGAATTTCAATGGCTTTACCCCGAGCTCATTTTTCAATATTTGCCGAATGAAATCTTGCGATATGTTCAGCTCACGAGTCATTTTTCGGCTACTGCGACGCGGGTTTCGATCAAGTCGCTTCTTTACTTTTCGAATCATTTCCGCTGATGTTGCTGTTTTCTTCCGTCCACTTCCTTGACGTCAGGCTCGGCTACCAGTATCACGGTAACGAGCGATTGTACGAGACACAAAAGTGTAATTCACATTTAAGTCCTGGAGTGCTCCAATGATAGCCACTTGTGGTTTTCCAGGCAAATATAAAGAAATCACACTATTGCGCTTGAATTCCATCACGAATAAGTTTTTTTTTTCTGGAATATGTGAACGGTTTGTGCTAAAATCTTGGAATTTGGAATGGGAATCAAGGTTGAGGAGTAGATGAGATGTAGTTGAGTTCGCGGTCGAGTAGGGTCGAGTTTTGGAAGTGTGTACTCTAATAAACGGTACTAAATTTAGCACAATTGGAATTTGGAGGAACGGATTGAGCTGGAATCCTGAAATTTGAAATTAACATTACTCGCGGAGGGTAGAACTGGAATATGGAGGGAATTTTCGAAATTTGTACTCATGTCCACGAAAAGAAATGAATGGTACTAAATTTGGTACAATATGGCTTTGTGTGAACCGATAGAGCTGGAATGCTGAAAATTATAAATAAGTTTACGTTTGATTTCTAGGACTGAGGAAAGTGGGTAGTTTTGGAAATTCGTACTTATGTATGCGAAATGGTACTAAATTTTGTGCAAAATCGATTTGGGTGAACCAATAGAGCTGAAAAATTAATTTTAAGAAAAATATTGTATGATGCAGTTTTTTGGCCAATAGAGCTGGAATTTTGAAATTAGGAAATACAATTTCTATGGGATTGTATAATTGAGGTTTGGAGGCAGTTTTTAAAATTTTAAAGTGTAGGATTGGGGTATGATGAAGTATGAAATTTTGTAAACTCGTACTCATGTGTACTAATTTGATGCAATTGGGATTTGTGTGAACTGATAAAGCTGAAATCACTGTTGGTATCTGAGGTTGAAATATGGAGATTTTTTTTTTGAAAAAGGAAAAAATGCCCGTAATGTTGGTATTGGGTGAAGGGATAGAGCAGAAATCCAGAAATTTGATATGGATGTCTCTGTGGTTTTCTGTAGTTGACAGAAGAAGGCGGTTTTGGAAATGCTTAGTATAAAAGTACGAAAATGTGAAAAATGCCACAAAATGTATCATTGGGTGTTGGATTAAAATTTGGGAAATTTGGTCACTGTTGGTGTCTAGGCTGGAGAGAAGGAAGTGGCTTAAGTAACTGTACGAAAAGTATAAGTAATGAATTTGGGTTTTAGGATAGAGCCGGAATTTTTAAACTTCATAAAGAGGTAACTGTTGGTTTATAGTTTTGAGAGAAGGATATGAATTGGGGAATGCGTACTATAATTTTTATAACCTCCACCATACTACGGAGGGTATATTAACTTTGTCATTCCGTTTGTAACTCCTCGAAATACTCATGCCAAAACCAACAAAGTATATATATTCTTGATCAGCGCAAAATTCTAAGTCGATTTAGCGATGTCCGTCTGTCATGAACAAATTGAGATAGAAGGCTAAAATTTTGCACATGATTATTTTGCCTGTAGGCAGGGGCATTTAGGTACAATACTGAAAGAAATTGTTTGAGATGTCTTATTAGAAGTTCGTAATGGATACTACAGCCTGTGACAGAAAATTGTCTATGCAGGTTCAGGTCTTCGTATCGTTCCGATATAACGGTACCTCCCGATATTCAGTATTTTGATGATTTTAGCGATGTTATTCACCGGAATTGTTTTAAAGTTGGTATTTGAAGTTCGCAATGGATACTACAGTCTACGACAAAAAATTGTCGGTGCACGTCCACGTCTTCGGATAGCCCATATATAAAGGTACCTCCCTATATTCGGTATTTTGATGATTTTAGCGTCTTTATTCACCGGAGTAGTTTCAAATTACGTATGGAAACTTCAATCTGTGACAGAAAATTGTCTACGCAGGTCCAGGTCTTCGCATAGGCCCCATATATCTGTATCTCCCAATATTCGGTATTTCGACGATTTTAAGTACAATACTCACCCAAAATTGTTTGAGATGTCGTATTTGAAGTTCGTAATGGATGCTACAACCTGTGACAGAAAATTGTCTATGCAGGTCCAGGTCTTCGTTTAGCTCCTATATAACGGTAACTCCCTATATACGATATTTTGGTGATTTTTAGCTACATTATTCACCGTTTGTTTTATGTTTCGAATTTGAGTATGGTAACGGCTTATGACCAACAATGCCTATGTAGGTCCACGTCGTACAGACCCCAACATTATGGGTATATTTGCTATTTTTAAAATTTTGAATAGAATTTTTAAAGGATTTTATTTTTTGAAAATTTCCAAATTCGTTCCAAATGGTGGAGGGTATTCAAAGATCGGCCCAGCCGAATGTACTACTTTTTAACTTTTTTTCGATATCGTACTGGTGCAGGTGAAAAGTTAGTACGATGTATGAAGTTCGGTTTGGAAGTGTTGTCCAAGAAATAATGAATAAATCGTGCATCTTAAATTCTAAAATTAAATGGTGGAACAATTCTAAAATTGTAAGGTGGACTTTCGCTAACGAAGTAGCGGGCACCTGCTCATACATTAACTACAGCTAAAAACATGCCGTGTCTAAAAACCGGTTTTACATCCCATGTCTCTTTGGGCGAAATCCTTTTCAGGATATTTGGCGTCGATCACCTGGTGCACGATAATTCTCGAGGGGAGTTTAAATAATTACCCAATATGTTCTTCAGTTGCTTAAAGAGTTAAGTTCTAACCCTTTTCTAATCTGTATTTATTTATATTTTCGTAAACTAAGGTTCAAGTCTCATCTATGGCGTAAATATATTCTTCTAAAGTTATTTATGTCGCCATATAAGTGCAGCAATATAATGAATATTATCTGTTTTTTTATGATACTAATTTTATGTTTTTTTCTCATCTACTTTCAGGTACGTACCCAATTTTTATAACCATAAACTTGTATCAACAGGGTATGTATAAGCCCTCTTAATCAACATTATAGTACATTCAAATATATTTCAATTGTATCTTATGTATTCCCTCACTGAAGAAATGAGGATTGTAAATAATTAATATTTTACTTCCCTGAGGATCTTATTGTCAAATCCATCGATACGGCCTCATCCACTAAGAAGAAGTATTTTTATATCCTCCACCATACTATGGAGGGTATATTTATTTTGTCAATCCATTTGTAACTCCTCAAAATACTCATGTCAGATCCAACATTATTTCTCGATCAGCGTAAAATTCTAAGACGATTTAGCCATGTCCGTCTGTCTGTCTGTTGTAATCACGCTATCTTTCGAACAAATTGAGATAGAAGGCTAAAATTTTGCACACATGTATATTTTGCCAGTAGTCAGGTTAAGTTCGTAAATGGGCCATGTAGGTCCACGTCTTCGTATAGCCCCCATATAACGGTACCTCCCGATATTCGGTATTTTAATGATTTTAACGACATTATTCACCGGAATTGTTTAAAATTTGGCATTTGAAGTTCGTAATGGATACTACAGCCTAATACAGAAAATAATCTGTGTAGGTTCACGTCTTTGTATAGCCCCCATATAGCGGTACCCCCCGATATTCGGTATTTTGATGATTTTACCGAAATTATTTACCGGCATCGTTTCAAATTTGGTATTTGAAGTTCGTAATGGATACTGCAGCCTATGACAGAAAATTGTTTGTGCAGGTCCACGTCTTCATATAGCCCCCATATAACGGTACCCCCCGATATTCGGTATTTTGATGATTTTAGCGACATTATTCACCGGAATTGTTTCAGAGTTGGCACTTGAAGTTCGTAATGGATACTACATCCTAGGTCAAAAAATGAGCCATGTAGGTCCACGTCTTCATATAGCCCCCATATAACGGTACCTCCCGATATTCGGTATTTTGATGATTTTAGCGACATTATTCACCGGATTTGTTTCAGATTTGGCATTTGAAGTTCGTAATGGCCTAAGACAGAAAATAATCTGTGTAGGTCCACGTCTTCGTATAACCCCCATATACCGTACACCCGCCCCCCATATTCGGTATTTTGATGATTTTAGCGACATTATTTACCGGGATTGTTTCAAATTTCGCATGTGAAGATCGTAATGGATACTTCAGTCCATGCCAGAAAAATATCTGTGCAGGTCCACGTCTTCGTAAAGCCCCCATATAACGGTACCACACGATATTCGGTATTTTGATGATTTAAGCTACATTATAAACAGATTTTTCTTCAAGTTTCGCATTTAAATATTGTAATAACTTATGACAAAAGTTGCCTATGCAGGTCCACGTCGTTGTATAGGCATTCGGTATTTTTGAAATTTTAAAAGAATTATTAACTTATTTTATTTTTTATTTTTTTTGTTTTTCGAAATTGCCAAATTTGAACCAAATGGTGGAGGATATTAAAAGTTCGGCCCGGTCGAACTTACAGCTTTTTTTCTTGTTAAATTTCCAATACACATTTGACACCTTCGCCTATCAACCAACAAATTCAACATAACTCCCCGACATTTAGCACCGAGTGCAATAAAACCCAACAAATTAAAAAAAAAAAAACAACAACAAGCTTATAAAACAAAATGTTTTAACGCCTGTTACGGTTCGGAAACATGCGCATTTTATGTTAATATACATTTAACTTTGCAACAAAACCACCAATCGCACCATTTAGCCACACGGCTGCAATGACTTGTAAAACCTCAAAGTCCGCATGAATTTCGAACGAAACAAAAAAAGAAATCTAGCCATATGAGATAAAATGAGGGGAAACACCTTTTAACGCTGCCATGTATACATTTACCCCACAAACTCTTGCTGTATTGAAGTTAAGTTACACTACCGGCCACAAGAGATACACGGACTTTGTTGGTCAACCATTTCGATTTGTTGATATTTTTATGGACCTCTAACCGCGTTCCAATTGCGCCGGTGTTTGGTTACATTTCTTGTGGTGTTCCATTGAACACGCTTCGAAATCAATCAATTAATGTTGCTGTCGTCGTCGTCGTCGTTTAGAAATGTTGTTGCCGAACGATATTGGAATAAACCACAACATACAGGCATACATGCATGTTCACAGATATGGTAGCAAATTTTTCTGTCCTGGTGTGTATGTGTTTTTTTTCTCAATTGAATCTCTAGACGGATACTAAATGCATAAAATTCCTTAGATGTTAATTTTGAGTATGTAAAATTTTTCTTTAAATTAATTGAAATTTGTTCTAAAAGTTATCTATGGATACTTCATAATCCATAATATACTCTAAGAATTTTGTATAATAGAACCTCCCTAAGAAGTCTAAGGAAAGTGTAAAGTAAGCAAAGGATATTTGTGATATATTGTCTTCAAAGGATATTTAGAGGTTTCATTTAAGAAAACACTAATATATTTTCACATTTGATATCGAAAAAATTTCGATATAAATGAATTTCTCTATGCTCGTTTCAGGCTCAACTCTATCATTCGATATTTAGTCATTTCTATATATATATTTTCAAAAAATCAAGCTAAAAATTGCATATTAAAATTAATTTCAATCGATATTTTTTCGATATCAATTGAGAGAATTTCGTCCTTCTCAAAATAAAGAACCTTCTAAAGGGCATTATTGATAGAAGACATTGGATTAGGTTAGGTTGAAAAAAGGGGCTAACCTGTGTTGCCTAAGTCCTTATTGACATCCATATAAGAATACAAAAATAAAAAAAGTGTGGAGAAAAGATTTAATGATCGATCGTCAGCGAAAAATCCACATTAAAATTTTAGATCCTAACAGGGCCTTTTTGTTGCTCAAAATGCGACGATTTGTTCTTTTACCTTTTACACCAAAAAGACTTGAAGACTTTTCATTTTGTAGTGGTCCAAAACTATTTTATGTAAACCCTGGAAACCAACAGTACCCTCAATAACGAATTTCATAATTTCAGCTCTATTCCTTCACCCAATACCAAATTTAGTACTTTTCGTACAGTGAAAGTACACATTTGCAAGACAATCTTCATATCTCAACCTCAGATACCAACAGTGATATTAATATCAAACTTCAGCTATATAATTACCCCCATCACCAAATTTAGTACAATTATGTTACGCATATCCAAAACCAGCTCCTTCTCTCAACCACAGTGACATCCATTTCAAATTTCAGGATCCAAGCTCTATCCCTACACCCAATATCAAATTAAGTACTACTTCCTCGATTCTAGATACTAACGAATACCTCAATATCAAATTTCAGGATTTCAACTCTATCCCTTCACCCAACACAAAATGAAGTACTATTTAGTACATTTCCTTCAATTATAGTACACATTTCGAAAACCATCTCCATACCACAATCCAAGATTAGTATCTTTCAAATTTCGGGATTCCAGTTCTGTTCCTTCACCAAATACCAAATTCAGTACCATTTATTACATTTTGTACAAAAATAGGACTCATTTCCAAACCACCGAAAAATCTCAAACACAGATACCATCAGTTAATTTCAGAATTTTATGTCTTTCGCTTGACCCAGTACCATTGTAGCCTTTAAGTTCGAATTTCCAAAAACCCTGCACTCCACAAGTGTCCAAAACAAAGCAATCAATTTTTAGTACTTTTCGTAGCCCTTTAGTAAGTTTTTTTTCAAAACCCTAGTCTTATCACATGCCTGGGCACAAAGGCTTTTATCATTCTAGCTTCAGCCGTTTCGTCTGATTTCATTCGATTTTATTCAGACTTGGTATATCTCAATATTTCTATCAACACTATATCCGTTATAAAGATGGTAGAGATCGGACCATTCCTACTGGTAACTCCCCCACATAGGGTTCAAGATTTTGAAAAAAAAATCCTCCGGCAAATTTGTTGAAAGTCGATTCTGAGTTGAATTTAGTTCATTCATCTAAGGTTTATAATCGGCATGACCTAATTCACATACACATAGTGGTGTAGGGTATCATATCGCGGGCCCGCCCGAATTTTGACCTTTCCTTACTGTTTTTTTCTGTGTTAGATGAAGTACGAAAATGGAATACTTCGGTCAACTATATCTGGTACCTCACGCTCATTTTAACATTTTCTAAAAATTATCACATATCTCATATAAGTGAAGGAAGTAACCAATATAGTCCAAACCTGGCACGTCGCAATATTTATATCATATTTATTTAGGTCCGATACGAAATGTACAATATTGGCCCATTCCTTCGAACCTACTATATAGAGGGTCAACAGTTTGAATAATAATAACTCAAGGCTTGGCTTATACGTCTGTCGGCGAAACCGAGAAATACTATTTTACTTGTTCCTAAAAATTGTGACATTTTGTGGTGGGGGAGGTACTAGAAGGAGTAGACCGATATTGCCCTCCTCCGAACTAGCTTTAAGTTTGATAATAATATTAGGATGTACCAAGTTTGGATCAAAACGGATACTGCCTTCGAAGGTTATCGTGCCCACCAGCCAGCATGGCAGATAGATGGACGGCCACTCCTAGATTGACTCTAAAAGTCCAAAAACGGATTTGGTCTATATATACCTGGGGTTAAGACACTCTTTTGTTTCACGAGGCGACCATATTGGTGAAGATATAAGAACGATCTAACCGGCTTCACAATTGGTCAAATTAAGAACAAGTAAAAAGCAGTTAAGTTCGACCTGTCCGAACTTTTAATACCATCCACCATTTTAAGAGAACTTAAAAAATTCTAAAAAAAATCCGTAAAAAATACCTCTAAAATAATTTTTTTATATGGGGGCTATATGAAGACCTGTTCCTCCATAAGTAATTTTTTTGTCACAGGCTGTAGTCCCGATTCAAATACGAAATTTGAAGCAAATTTCGGTGAGTAATGCCGCTAATATCAACAAAATATCGAATATCGGACGTATCATATTAGAGGGTGGGGGTTGGGGTGCTATTTTTATACCCTACACCACAAGGTGGTCAGGGTATTGTGTCTTTGGCATTTGTTTGTAACAGGCAAAAGGAAACGAGATAGACCCATAGTTCCTTTTGATGATCTGCATAGAATCACATTCTGAGTCGATTTATGCATGTCCGTCCGTCTGTCCATGTATTTTTGTAAACAAAATGCAGGTAGCATTTATTATTCGATTGAGATGAAATTTTCTAAATAACATTTGTTTGGCTCAAGGACAAACCCTATTGAAATTGGTGAAAATCGGTCTGAATTTAGATATAGCTTCCATATATATCTTCATCCGATTTTAGGTTTCTTGTGCACCAAATGGCTACTATCAGTCCAAATGGTGTGAATTTTGCTGCATCCGAACGAATTCAGTCTACAAGCATGTGCTTTAAATTTGGTGAAAATCAGTTCCGATTTTGGTGTTTAAGTCCCCTACATTCGTTATATGCACTCCACAGGAATGATATTTAGCACCAGATATCAGATACAGCCTAGCAATTCATAGATAAAATTTTATCAAGATCAGTTCAGATTTGGATATAACTCCCATATATATCTTCATCCGATTTTAGGTTTCTTGTGCACCAAATGGCTAATTTCAGCCCAAACTGAGTGAAATGTTGCACTTCCAAGCGAATTCATTTAAGAAGTTAATACTTAAAAATTGGTGAAAATAGCTTCAGATATAGCTATAGCTCCCATAAATATGTTTCATCCGATTTTGGTGTTTAAGTCCCTCACATTCGCAATATACACCCCATAAAAATGATATTTGGTACCAGATATTAGATTCAGCCTAGCAATACATTATTCAAATTTTATCAAGATCGGATCCGATTTGGATACAGCTTCCCTATATATCTTCGTCCGATTTTAGGTTTTTTGTGCACCAAATGGCTAATATTAGTCCAAATAGATTTTCGCACTTCAACCGAATTTAGCAAATTTGCTCCCATATATACGTTTCATCCGATTTGGTATTTAAATCACCAAATTTCGGAATATGCACTCTACCATAATCACATTTTGTACCAGATATTTCATAGAGCTCCGAAATGCCCAATATAAACCTTTATTTTACAAGAGCTGTACTAAATATGCATAGTGGTGTAGGGTATCATATAGTCGGTCCCGCCCGACTTTTGAGCTGTCCTTACTGGTTAAATTTCGCCGAAGACGCTATTTACCTAAAACATACAGATTTCAAGTAATCTTAGTTCTCCAAAATTGTGGGAGGGGGGCAAATGTCGCCCTTTTTTTAGGTTACTTTGCACTGGTAACTTTCGAAATAAGTAGCTGACAGATTCCACCATTGGTCAAATTAAGAAAAAACTAATAACCCGAAAATTTGTTGCTAGATTGGCGGACTTTGCCCGAAATAATGTTCTTCTGAGTGAATCCGTAACAATTTATCTCTTTTGAAAGTCCTGATCCCCATCATTACAATGGCTGTCCTCCATTTTTACTTGACTTCATTAAAAAAAATTGCTTTCATTTCCATTTCTAAAACAAGCTTAAATTAAATTCTCTTCATCATCCTAATAGCCATATAATGCGACATTAAATTTTAAAACGAATTATAAAAACCAAATACAATTTTTTTCAATATTCCTCCGTGTGGGACTGTGACGTAGTTCGCCACAGTCACCATCATCATCATCAGATGATCTTCAAGTGAATTGTATTTGCGATGTTGCCTTTTTTTCAATTTTAGCAGAAAACGCATAAACAATTTAATTAGCCACCGCAGGCAAATGACTTGGTCATTGGTTGGATGGACAGTCCAGACCGGATAGGAGAGATGGGAGAGAGAGAGACAAAGAATACCTTAGCCAAGAAATGCGATGACAAATGGCAACAGAAATAAAGAGCAATGCTAGGCAAAAAAAATGCTCGTAAAGCAATAGGGGGTGGCAGAGCAGCAACAAGGTGCTGGAGATTTTCATGGAAGGGAGAGGACAGCACTGAGGTTTTATATTGAAAATGCAAATAACGTTTATTTAGTTTTATCTCTCTGTCTCTCCCTCTCTCCTCCGTTGCTCCCTGCGATTTTGTCACACAACAGCAAATGCCATGTTTAGGGGGCATGCCTGCCGTTTGGTCGTTCGACCAATTTAATTGCAACTGAAACTGATTAAGGTAACCACGGAAGCATAACAGCAGTGCAATAACAATTACACTGATTATAGTAATACTGTACCCGTTGCCGTTGCCGTTGCTGCTGCTATCATCAGGGCAAAATAACAATGAGCAAAAAAACATGCCAGCCCCTCCAGCTAGGTTGCCAATTCGCTTGACTAATTTTCCATTTCCCATAAAAAGCTATTTCCCATTAAAATTTAATTTATTGTGTAAATCGTCTAAAATGCTTAGAGCAAATTACGCCGGCTGGCTGATTGCGTTCGGAATACATTGTTGATTCGATGCTCAAATAAAAATAATAACAATAATAATAATTATTTAAATATGCATAAATAAGAGTAAGAGCGTTGTTAGTATTTGCAGAGGGATGTAGGTCATTTTAACTCAGAGGAGGAAAATATCTGTGTTATTGGGTTCGGGGTTGGATAAAAATTTATGGATGACCTTGATTTATTATAGTCGTGTTGTGGCCAGGTCAAATGATCAAAACTTGGATTTTTGGGTATGTAACATATGATATAACTGAAATGTGGCTCACCGAAATAAAGGGTCTAAAATGTCTGTTTTGTTTTTCAAAATCTTAAACCCTATGTGGCGGGTATAAAAGATCTTGTGTTGATGGAAATATTGAGATGCACCAAGTCTGAATCAACATCCGATTGAGTTCGCGTTTTATGAGCTTCATGGATATTCAAAATTTTGACCGTTTGTGGGGGAGGTGCCAGAATGAGTTGACCAATGCGTTCCATCTTCATAGCAGACCTTGGGTAAGCAAAAATAATGGTATGAGTAAAATTCGAAGAGAATCGGATGCGCATTTCGGATTTTATGCCCCTTTTTGGTTATTCAAAGTTAGGGCCCTTTGTAGGGGTGGTACCAGAAAGATTTCTACAATTCTTATAACAGATCTTGTGTTGATAGAAATATTGGGAAGCGCCAAGTCTGAATAAAACTGAATATTAATTTCGCGTTTTATTGAAAATGTTGGCCTTTTTTTAAAGAGGTAGCAGAAGGAGTGGACCGATATATTCCATCTTCACTACAGATCTTCGGTTGAGATGTGTGAAATTTGAAGACAATCCGACTCTTACATCACATTGTATAAGAGTTGTGGGGGAGGTACTGGATGGAGTGGACCGATATTCTCCATTTTCGCACCGGACTTAGCACTGATGAAAATATTAGGATTTGTAAAGTTGGAGCAAAATCGGATTATCCTTTCTCTTTCTGTGCAGTAAATTATTATACTTTGAAAATATTGACATTTTGTGTGGGAGGTACCAGAAGGAGTGGACCTATATTGCCCATCGCCGAACTCGATCTAATTTTGACAATAATATCAGGATGTACCAAGTTTGGATCAAGTCGGATACTCTTTTCTTAAGTTATCGTGCGCAACAGCCAGCGGGACAGACAGACGAACGGACATCGCTAGATCGACCCCAAACGTCCTGAAACGGGGTTGGTCCAAAGAGACCGGTATTAAGATGAGGAACGTTTTGGCCGTATCAATTGGTATATTTTCTCTGTAGCCATATGGCTGAGGGTGTAAAAAAGAAGACAATTGTATCGGTGTTTTCCAAGTTCACATTGCAAAGTAACCCAAATAGAGGGGGCAAATTCCCCTCCCTACCGCACTTCAAAAATTTTCGGATTAAGAATCCTCGAAATCCGCGCAAACTTTTTAATCTCTTATAAAGCGATAGTTCGGTCTGTAGTTAACTATGCGGCAGACCACACTGGACTACACATACGAATAGAACACAATGGAAACGTATTCAGACCTGCCAGAATGCCGACCTGAGAACTGCAAAGGGGTGCAAACCTATGACTCCAGTGGAGACGAAGGCATAATCATATGCTTTCTGGGGTGATTGGGTGTAACCGTGTGTGTAATCCTCAGTTTTATCTCAACTACGTTTAGGATAGTGTAGCTGTATCTATACGTATTGGGCGCGAATTGACGAAGATGTGCGAAACGTCTGCCCAGAGTGTGATACAAGCTCGCACAATACGCTACACATTTTTAAATTGTCCTGCCAAACCTACCCATCTCTTTGGCTACAGCTCATAAGATTAGCTGACATCCACCTGACTAGCAGTTTATAAACAGTAATATAAATATCAGTGCTACAACAACAACCCATTCGAAAACCATATATCCGCTATGTTGTAATCGGAACATACGTAGCGACGACATATTTGAGTGTCATCATGGCCGAACTAAAATTTTTCAAATTTTAAATATGTCTATATTCACTTATTTTCCGGATTTTTTAGCCACATCAATCTCACTACAAAGCCATCTCTCCTTGAAATCTAACAAAGACCATAGACATACATTTGTAGTGACCCCTAAATATTCTACCTAATCAAAATTCAATACAAATGATTGTTTGCCGAACGTCGCGCAAAATTTCAAGTCCATAGGTTAGTGGTTGAATAATTACATTGCTTAAAAGAATCCCGGACAGACGAGGTAAAATCGCTCAAATTCAGGAGAAAGCATGTAAAAAAGCAGTAAGTTCGTGCGGTCCGAACTTTGAATACCCTCCACCATTTAGAAGGAATTTGAAATTTTTCAAAAAAAAAAAAAAAAAAAAAAAAAAAAATAGTAAAAAAGAAGCTATGTTCGGCCAGACCAATATTTCAATACCCTCCTACTTAAAAATTCAAAAAAAAAAATCATTATATGTGGACTATACGAAGACGTGGACCTACTTACAAAACTTTTTTTTAATAGGCTGTAGTACCCATTACGAACATCAAATACGACATTTGAAACGATTCCGGAGAAAATTGTTGCTGAAATTATCAAAATACCGAATGTCGGGAGCCCTAACTCTTTGTCTTAATAGTGACACCAATACCAACATTTCAAATAACAAGCCTCTTCCGTTCACCCAAAACGCAATTGTACCAAACTTGGAACCATTTAGTACAATTCTTACACTAAGTATATATTTTCGAAACCATCCTTACATAAATCTCAGAAGCAAAATTGAAGACTTGCCACTATCCATTCACATAATTCTAAATGGTACTAATTTTAGCGAATTTTGGTACATATTGTACACCTATTATTAGTATGTATATATGTATGTATCTATACAACATCAATGACTCTCAGTCTAAATTTAAGATTTCTAGCTTTATTCCTTCCCCAAATACCCAAAGTTAAAACTAATTTGTACTTTTTTATTACGTATTTCCAAATCCCTCATCCTTGTATCAACCCAATTGTTTAAACGGCGGTCTTTATTGCATTTTATTATTACATTATCCAAATTTAGTAAAATTTAGTACCTTCTAGTACGTATTTCCAAAACCACCTCCAAATCTCAACCTTACACACTAACAGTGATCCTAATGCCAAATTTAAGATTTTAAGCACTATCTTTCACGCAATACCAAATTTAGTACTTTTCGTACCTTTTTTAGATCACTTAATTTTTTTTTATATACTAAGCCATTTTTATACCCTATATCGTTTGATACAGCCAAAACGTGCCTAGTCGAAATAACGGGTTTAAACCCTAGGTCTCTTTGGACCAAATCCGTTTCAGGACATTTGGAGTCGATCTAGCGACGTCCGTCCTTCCGTCTGTCTGGCTGGTGCGCACGATAACTCTCGAAGGGAGCATCCGATTTGATCCAAACTAGATACATTCTGATATTATTATCAAACTTAGGTGGAGTTCGGAGATGGGCAATATCGGCCAAATCCTTCTGGTACCTCCCACACAAAATGTTGGCATTTTTCAAGGAAAATAATTTAAACAAACCAACTGTGCAAATCCTAATTTTTGTATTAGTGCTAGGTCATGTGAGAAAATGGACAACATTGGTCCACTCCATCAAGTACCTCCCTCATAAAATGTCAAAATTTGGAATAATTCTTATAAAATGCGAACTAAGAGTCCGATAGTCTTCATATTTCACACATCCCATTATTTCTACTAACACAAGACCTGGCGTTAAGGTGTGATATATCGGCCCACTCCTTCTGCTATCCATGAGCCTCATAAAACGCGAAATTAACATCCGACTCCATTTGGCACATCTTAATGTTTCTATCAATACAAGATCTGTTTAAAATATGGAAGAGATCGGGCCATTCCTTCTGGTACCTGCCCCACAAAACGTCAAAGTTTTGAATGACAAAAACCATCATAAAATCCGAAATAAGCAACCGGTTCTCTTTAAATTACACACATCACAATATTTTTATTAATCCAAGGTCAGGTGTGAAGATGGAATATATCGATCTGTCCCATCTGATACCTACCCCAGAAAGAGTCAAGGTTTTGAATATCCACGAAACTCACTCAAACGCGAAATTAACATCAGATTCCATTTAGACTTGGTACATTTCAATTTTGCATGCATAAAGCATTTTGGTGAGAATTTTCCAGAAAAAGTAATTCGTGATGGAATTCAAGCGTGATAGTTTGATTTCTTTATATTTGGCTGGAAAACCACAAGTGGCTATCGTAAGTGCACTCCAGCATTTATCATTAGAGCAATCCATGGCTATCGTTAGAATACTCCAGGTAGTGGGCGGAAAAAAACAACAACATCAGCAGAAATGGCTAGAATAGTATGGCTCGTGAGCTGAACATATCACAATATTCCACTCGGCAAATATTAAAAAATGAGCTCGGGGTAAAGCCATTGAAATTCCAAATAGTGCAAGAACTTACACCGCAACAGAAAATATGGAACTTCGGTTGGCCACCAATCGCCGGCCAAGGTGATTGTGTGGGCCGCCATAACAGCCGATGGTCGCTCTCCGCACTATTGATCGACCGTAGCATCAGAATAAATGCCGAATATTATCGCGAAAATATTGTGGAGGGCGTATTAAAGCCTTGAACACGCAAACATTTTGACCGCAGACTTTCGACATTCCAACAGGACTCAGCACGACCGCACTCAGCACGCGCCACCCAAGAATGGTTACAAAATTAGGTTCCTCGCTTCATTTCCAGCGCACAATGGCCACCAAAATCTCCGGATACCAATCCGTTAGACTATTGTGTCTGGAGTATTTTAGAAAACAAGGTTGGCACTAAAAATACCAAAATGTTGATCATCTCAAGCAAGCGCTTCGCCAGGAATTGGTCAAAATACCGCAGAGCAATATTCGGGCAGCGTGTGACGGTTTCATTGGCCGTTTAAAGGCCATAATTCCTGCCAGAGGTGACAAATTCGAACAAATCTAAACTTATTCTAAAATTTGATGCTATTTCCGACATTTTTTACTTTCGTGGACCTACGCATACAATGTTTCGCCAAAGGAGCTAGAACCCATTATGACCTACAAATACCAATTTTCAGACAAATTCGTAAAAAAATGTGGAAAAAATCATCAAATTACCGAATATCGGGAGGTACCGTTATATGGGGACTATATCAAAACGTGGACCTATACATACAATAATTCGCCACACGAACTAGGACCCATTATGACCCACAAATACCAATTTTTAGACAAATCAGTGAAAAAATGTGGCAAAAACCATCAAAATACCGAATATCGGGAGGTACCGTTATATGGGGGCTATACCAAATCATGGACCCATACATGCAATGTTTCGCCACCGGAGCTGAAACCCATTATGATCAACAAATACCAATTTTTAGACAAATCCGTGAAAAAAGTGGAAAAAAAATTAAAATACCGAATATCGGGAGGTACCTTTATATGGGGGCTATACCAAAACGTGAACCCATACATGCAATGTTTTGTCACACACACAGGGACCCGTTATGACCTACAAATACCAATTTTCAGACAAATCCGTGAAAAAATGTGGCAAAAATCATCAAAATACCGAACATCGGGAGGTACCGTTTTATGGGGGCTATACCAGAACGTGGACCGATATATCTCATTTTCAATACCAACTCTGCTAAATTTTGGCGCTCTACGTCAAATAATGTGGGCTGTATCGTGATTTCAACAGACAGACAGACAGACAGACAGACAGACGGACAGACAGACGGACAGTCAGACGGACATCGTTAAATCGACTTAGAATTTTATGCTGATTACGAATATATATACTTTATGGGATCTAAGACGATTATTTAAGGATGTTACAAACGGAATGACAAAGTTAATATACCCTCCTTTCCAAGGTAGAGGGTATAAAAATGTAAAAATTATGGCGTTTAACTTTGTTGCAGTTTTTTATCTCACCCTGTATACATAATTTCATTTCAAAACAATTCAATAAAATGTTCAAGCATTAACTTTTAATGCGTTTGTTTATCATTTCTTATCCTTTTTTTTCCAAAATCACCAACCAAAGTCTCTTAGGTACCTCATAAAAACAACAACAACAAAAAAAAACTTTTCACAATTTGTTCTAAATACCCACTTTTCGTTGAGAATTCCCAAAGTATTTTGTCGACGTTTATAAACAGACATTTCAAAATAATTGCATTGAAATTGAAATTGAATTCAAAAATGCCTTGAACTCAATGACTGCATTTGTGTGGCGCGTTCAAATTCTACGACGGCACAATAATCCGTACATACGAATCGTATGAAACTATCGTTGTTGTTATTACTTTTTGTATGTATGTGTGTGTGAGTGTATCTGTATTTTTTCTATTTAACTTTCAAAACGAAAAAGCGTCCGACAGCAGGCAAACTTGTCAAAAGCATTTTGTTTGTGTTGTTATTTTTTTCTTCTCCTTCATACCGTTCAATTTTTGTGAAATGTGTTCACACACAACGCACATATGGGACAATCAGAATAAGGCAGATGGTTCGAGGTGTGCCAATGGGTGATGTTCTCTTGGCACCATAATAGAATGTTGAAATTTAGATTTTATTGGATTGTAATAGAATATTTTGAGTATTTCAATATACGTTTTAGTAATCTATATAGAAAAGTGAATGTTATCAAACATTGTGCAGGGAATTAGTCCTTCGTTGCAACGGATTTTTGTTGAACATTAGTATTGCGATGTGCAATATTCAGCACAACTTTCCCAATTTTTTATTTTTCTTTTATAAAAATGATAAAAGTGGAGGAACACTAGTGCATCCAGAAACGGAAGACATTACATCGACTAAAATATATCATGAGACGGATTTCGAAAATAAGGTGCTAGGGTTGTTACATCAAAGAGATGCAACAGGGTGATAAACAAAACTGCAACACAGTCAAACGATATAATTTTTACTTTTTTTAATAAAAGCAAATAATTCGGAAATAGCATCACATTTAAGAAAAAGTTTAGATTTGTTCGAATTGGTTACTTTTGGCACGAATTATGGCCTTCAAAAGGACAATGAAACCATCACATGTCACAGGCGAATGTTGCTCTGAGATATTTTGGCCCACCATTCCCGGCGAAACGCTTGCTTGATCGATACTTTGGTATTTTTAGTGCCAACCTTGCTTTCCAAAATACTCCAGAAACAATAGTCCAACGGATTGGTATCCGGCGATTTTAGTGGCCATTGTGCGCTGGAAATGAAGCGAGGAACCTCATTTTGTAAACATTCTTGGGTGGCGAGTGCTGAGTGCGAAGGTGCTGAGTCCTCTTGGAATGTCCAGGGTCTAGGGCTAAAATGTTTTCTTGCCCAAGGCTTTAATACACCTCCAGAATATTTTCGCGATAATATTCGGCATTTATTCTGATTCCACGGTCGATTAATACGAGCGGAGAGCGACTATCGGCTGTTATGGCGACCCACACCATCACCATGGCCGGCGCTTGGGTTCTGGTGGCCAACCGAAGGTGCACATTTTCAGCTGACTTCTTTGGCAAGAAAAAACGATAATTTGTTTGTTTACAAACTGCTGGACAAGGATTGTTTTCTGATCAAAGAAAACCAAATTCGGCAGTTCACCACTTTCGGCCAAGCGAAGCAACTCTTTAGCTCTTTTGAGTATATTTTGGAATTTCAATGGCTTTAATTCGAGCTCATTTTTCAATAATGGAATATTGCAATATGTTCAGTTCACGAGCCATTTTTCGACCACTGCGACGCGGGTTTCAATGAAGTCGCTTCTTTACTTTTCGAACCATTTCTGCTGATTTTGCTGTTTTCTTCCGTCCACTTCCTTGACGTCGGGCTACGCTACCAGCATCACGGAAACGAGCGATGGTATGAGACACAAAAGATTTATTCACATTTAAATGCTGGAGTGCTCTAACGATGGCCACTTGTGGCTTTCCAGCCAAATATAAAGAAATCACACTACCACGCTTGAATTCCATCACGAATAATTTTTTTCGGGAAAATTCTCACCAAAATTTTTTACGCTTGTAAACAATATAATATTCTGTCACTGGAATAATTTTAACAACTGTCGGACAACAGACAGCAGTCTGAAGTTTGTTGCAGTTTTCTCATCTCACGCTGTGTAAAAACGTGCCATCATTCGGCTCTAAGGTAGAACATCGGCCCTAATCAGACAGCAGTTGTGCCGAAATCACAGGTTCCTTTTGAAAAATTCCGAATTTATATAATATGACCACAAACCCATTTCCGAACTCGAGGTAATGTTCCTAGGTCTCTTTGGGCGCAATCCGTTTCAGGACATTTAAATACCAACTTGCCATCTGCCCTTCCAAACTTCGGCATAGTAATATTTTTACAAAATTTAGATCGAGTTCTCTGATGGGCCATATAGCACCTGGCACCTTCCCACTCAAAAGTTCAAATTTTTGAAAAGACAAATAAAATAGTACCAGTCGGTTTTGCCGACAGATTTATACCCCCGTCTTGAGTTATGATTATTAAAACTGTTAACCCTACATGGGGTAGATTCCGAAGAAGATGACCAATATTGAAACCAGAAGAGGTTCGCAGATATATATCATCTTCGCAACAGATCTTGTGTTAGTAAAAATAATAGGATGTGTGAAAAATGAAGAGAATCGGATGCTTATTTCGGATTTTATGTTCGTTATGATCGTTTATAATTCTGTGTTTATGGAAATATTGACATGTGCCAAGTCTAAATGAAATCGAATGTTTTCGCGTTTTATGAGCTTCGTGGATATTCGGAAAGAGTGGATCGATGTATTCCATCTTTACATCAGATCTTGGGTTATTTAAAATATTGTGATGAGCGAAGTTTTAAGACAATCGGACTCCTATATCACATTTTATAAGAGTTATATTTAATCGAAATGTTGACCCTTTGTGGGGTCTTGATGTAGTAGACCTATATTGTCCATTTTCGCACCTGTCCTAGCACTTTTGCAAATATTAGGATTTACAAACTTGAAGCCAAATCGGGTTATCCTTTATCTTTCTGTGCAGTTTGAAAATTTTGAGGTTTTGTGGGGGAGAAACCAGAAGAAGTGGACCGATATTGCCCATCTCCGAACTTCATCTAAGTTTGATAATAATATTGCGATGTACCAAATCGGATACTTCCTTCGAGAGTTATCGCGCGCACCAGCCAGAAAGAAGTATTGACAGACATCGCTAGGTCGATTCAAATGTTCAGAAACGGATTTGGTCCAGACAGACCTAGGGTCTAAAACCGTTATTTCGATGTGGCACGTTTTGGCCGTATCAAATGATATATGTATACCATCTCTAGCTTATGGCTGAAGGTATAAAAATCGAACATTGGCTGAGAGTATACATCTGTCGACAAAACCGACTGATAGTTATACCCTCATCCATGTGACTAGAGAGGGTATATATCATTTCATACGGCCAAAACGTGCCATATCGAAATAATAGAAAACAATTTCAGGACATTTGGAGTCGATATAGCGATGTCCGTCCGTCCGTTCGTCTATCTGGCTGGCTGGTGCGCGATAACTCTCGAAGGGAATATCGGATTTGATCCCAACTTGGTACATCGTAATATTATTGCCAAACTTAGATCGAGTTCGGAGATGGGCAATATCGGCCCAATCCTTCTGATACCTCCCCCACAAAATGTAAACATTTTCACTGAAAACACTTAAACGTAAAGAACAAGAAAAAAACAACTAAAACAGTGAAAACTTTGCAAATCCCAATATTTGTATTAGTTATTAGCTTTGTCAGGTACGAAAATTGACAATATCGGACCACTCCATCAAGTACCTCTCTACAAAGGGTCAAAATTTTCAATATCCATGAAGCTCATAAAACGCGAAATTAGCATTCGATTCCATTCAGACACGACACATCTCAATATTTCTATCAATACAAAATCTGTTATGAAGAAGGAAGAGATCGGACCATTCCTTCGGATACCTCTCCCACAAAGAGTCAAAGTTTTGAATACCAAAACTATTATAAAATCCGAGATAAGCATCCGATTCTCTTCAAATTTCAAGACTTTGAAAAACAAAGCACTCAAAGAAAACGAAATAAGCATCCACATCTCTTCAAATTTCACACACAAATTGTAGAAGACTACAATTTTGCACACATGTTTGTCTTGCCAGTAAGCAGGTTAAGTTCGTAAGTGGACCATATCGGTCTACGTTTTCATATACCTCCATACCACCCGGTACCTCCCGATATTCGGCATTTTGATGATTTTAGCGACATTATTCACCTGAATTTTTTTCAAATTTGCTATTTGAAATTCTTAGTAGATACTACAGCCTAAGACTGAAAATTGTCTGTGCCGATCCACGTCTTCGTATGGCCCCCATATAACGGTACCTCCCAATATTCGGTATTTTTATGATTTTAGCGACTGTATTTATCGGAATTGTTTCAAATTACTTATTTAGAGTTCGTAATTTGAACTACAGTCTGTGACAGAAAATTGTCTATGCAGGTCCATGTCTTCGTATAGGCCCCATATATCAGTACCTCCCTATATTCGGTATTTTGACGATTTTACTCAGCGAAATTGTTTGAGTTGTCGTATTTGGAGTTCGTAATGGATGCTACAGCCTGTGACAGAGAATTGTCTATGCAGGTCCAGGTCTTCGTATAGATCCGATATAACGGTACATCCCTATATACGGTATTTTGATGATTTTAGCTACATTATTCACCGTTTATTTCACATTTCGATTTTTTGATAGTCGTATAGACCCCAATATAACGGCTATATTCGGTATTTTTAAAATTTTAACAAAACTTTAAACGAATTTTATTTTTTAAAAATTTCCAAATTCCTTCCAAATGTTGGAGGGTATTCAAAGTTCGGCCCGGCTTTTCTTACTGCATTTTAACTTGTTATTAACCCAAGGAATGTATCGGTCCATACCTTCTGATAACTCCCTCACAAAGGGTCAATATTTTGAATAACCAATACGATTATTAAATCCGAAATAAACATCAGGTTCTTTTTAAATTACACGCATCATAATAGTTTTAATAGCCCAAGATCTGGTGTGAAGATATATGTATATACATCCACTCTTTCTAATACCTCCCCCACAACGGGTCAACATTTTGAATAAAAATAACTGTCATAAAGTGTGAAATATATGTCCAGTTTTCCTTCAAATTTCGTATATCCCAATATTTCTACCAACACACGATCAGGCATGATTAACGGATGGAACGAACTTCCCCATGACGGATTAATATTTTGAATAAATAAACATGCGGCAATTTGAAACAACCTAATACTACACAAGATCTACTATGGATATATAATATATCGGTATTCCTTTTCTGGTACCTCCTCCAAAATGTGTCAAATTTTTAAATAATTATAGTTCTCATAACATGCCAAAGATATGTCAAAGATTATCTTCAAACATTGTATATTACAATATTTTTACCAACAAGAGATCTGATTTGAATATGAAATTTGTGGACCCACTTCTCCTGGACTTTTTAACATTAAGAATAATTATAACTCCTATAGATGCGAAATAAATCCGCGATTTACTTCAAAAATCTGATATATGGGGTATGTTGTCTCAATCTTCCGGTAACTCCCACACAAAAAGTTGAGTATTTTCAAAAAGTATATACACAATATTCAAAACTGCCAATGATCCAATGATTATATCAGACTAAGGTCATCAGTGAAATGGACAATATTATTCTACTCCATCGGTGGCTCTCCTATAGAGGATGAAAATTTTATATAATAATAATATATTTCAAAATATATTTTATTAAAGGGATAAAGGCTGGGGGTATCAATATGTCGGCAAACCGACTGGTACTTTTTAACTCGTTAAATCTAATTTGACCTACCAGACACTAATATTTGCTATGGTATTCAATTATAATATAGTCGACTCCTTCAAACTCTTCCTGTCTTTATTGTTTTCCCATTGACTCAACCCGTTTAATTCCTTGGTATTTACCAATCAATTAACCCCGTTTGGTATTTATATAACAGTAACTGATTAAAGTTCTGCTGCTGGTTTTCAATATTTGCAATTTCCTTCAAGACATAACATTTAATATCTCAATTTAAATAGACTTAAGGTCCTTATACAATTCCTTTTGATTACGCAAATAAATAAATAAACCGACAAATACACCTACAAACATAGACCAAGTAGTTGGCCAAGTTTATTTGAGAAATGTGTGATGAGCTGCCGGGGCAGCAACAGCAATGTGAGATCATCATCGAATTTTTCAGGGCAGCACTAATACCAACACAGACACACCATCACACCTACAGTGTGATAGTGCAAAGAAAACTCAATTCAATTGATTTGAAAATGTTTTATGGATGGCTTCATAAATAAACAAAATTGCAAATGAAACGAATCGAATCGAATTGAAATGTGAATAGATGGCGGGCATTTATGAATGGATAAATAAATGGATAGTCAGTTTGTCAGTCAGTCAGCTAGTGAAGCGGTAGGTGGTAGTTGTGGTGTTCGGTTGGCATCATCAACTAAATTGAAAACAAAATATCAAACTTAATTATAATAATGTGTTATTTTTGAGAATATTAAGGAGAACATTTTCAAGAAGTCATGTGATGAGGCGGAGGAGAATTCAATTTTGCAAATCGAATCTTCATGGGGGGGGCGTAAATAGATAGGTTTCAAATCAAAAATAGTCCCGAATTTAAAAAAAATAAATAAATAAGTGATTGAAAATAAGTAGGGAATTTGAGATGGTCTTCCCTAGAATCGCCTTCGAATACATTCTTCAAATATAGTGAGGGAAAAAAATACAGGGTGAGATGAAAAAAAACTGCAACCAATTTCAGACTGCTGTCATTTCTAAACCACTCTCCCGACAGCTGTTAAAATTATTCCAGTGACAGGTCATTCTATTGTTTACAAGCGTTCAAAAGCATTTTGGTGAGAATTTTCCAGAAAAAGTTATTCGTGATGGAATGCGGAAGCGTGATAGTGAGATTTCTTTATATTTTGCTGGAAAACCACAAGTGGCTATCGTTAGGGCACTCCAGCATTTAAATGTGAATAAATCTTAAGTGTCTTATACCATCGCTCGTTACGGTGATACTAGTAGTGTAGCCCGACGTCAAGGAAGTGGACGGAAGAAAACAGCAACATCAGCAGAAATTGTTCGAAAAGTAAAGAAGCGGCTTGGTTGAAAACCGCGTCTCAGCAGCCGAAAAATGGCTCGGGGTAAGCCATTGAAATTCCAAAAAGTGCAAGTGATCAATTCGGAATTTGATGCCATTTCCGACATTTTTTGCTTTCATTCAATAAAATTAAAAAAAAATGTAACAAATTAAAAAGCTATAAGTTCGGCCGGGCCAAACTTTGAATCCCCTCCACCATTTGGAACGAATTTGGAAATTTAAAAAAATTAAATCCTTAAAAAAATTCTTTTAAATTTAAAAAAAAAAAAAACGGAATATTGCCGTTACGTTGGGGTCTATACGACGTGGACCTACATAGGCATTGTTTGCCATTAGCCATTACCATATTCAAATTCGAAACTTGAAATAAACGGTGAATAATGTAGCTAAAATCATCAAAATGTCGCATATAGGAAGGTACCATTATATCGGAACTGTGCGAAGACCTGGACCAGCATAGACAATTTTCTGTCACAGGCTATAGCATCCATTACTAACATCAAATACGATATCTCAAACAATTTCGGTGGGTATTGTACCTAAACTCGTCAAAATACCGAATATACTGATATATGGACCTGCATAGACATTTTTCTGTCACAGACTGTAGTTCCCATTACGAACTCTAAATACGTAATTTGAAGCAATTGTCGCTAATATAATAATATAATATAATAATGTCGCTAATATCATCAAAATACCGAATTTTGGGAGGTACCATTATATGGGGGCTATACGAAAACCTGGACCTGCACAGGCAATTTTGTGTGTGATGTGTGATAGGCTGTAGCATCCATTACGAATCTCAAATACCAAATTTGAAACAATTCCGATGAATAATGTCGCTAATATCATCAAAATACCGAATTTTGGGAGGTACCGTTATATGGGGGCTATACGAAGACGTGGACCTGCCCAGATAATTTTCTGTCATAGGCTGTAGTATCCATTACGAATCTCAAATACCGAATTTAAAATAATTCCGATTAATAATGTCGCTAATATCATCAAAATACCGAATTTTGGGAGGTACCATTATATGGGGGCTATACGAAGACCTGGACCTGCACAAACAATTTTCTGTCACAGACTGTAGCATCCATTACGAATCTCAAATACCAAATTTGAAACAATTCCGCTGAATAATGCCGCTAAAATCATCAAAATACTGAATATCGGGAGGTACCGGGCTATATGAGAGCGTGGACCTACATGGCCCATTTACGAACTTAACCTGCCTACTGGAAAAATAAACACGTGTGCAAAATATTAGCCTTCTATCTCAATTCATTCAAAAGATAGCGTGATTACAACAGACAGACGGACAGACAAACGGACGGACGGACAGACAGACAGACGGACATGGCTACTTTGTTGGGTCTGACATGAATATTTCGAGGAGTTACAAACGGAATGACAAAGTTAATATACCCTCCATAGTGTGGTGGAGGGTATACAAATTATGGCGTTTGAGTTTGTTGCAGTTTTTTTATCTCACCCTGTAGGTATGAGCTACAATTGGATGTATGAGTCACATGTCCATTCGATTCTCACCTATGGAGCGCTCGTTTGGTGGCTCTCGTTAGGGGAAACATATTTTAAAGAAGCATTAATAAAGTTCAAAGGAGAGCGTCTCTACTGATTACAGGTGCATTCCAGAGTAGGTGGGGTCAAAGTCAGTGCCGACATATCATCTCGGCTGATCTGCGAATTACAAGACATTCGTATACCTGACAGGGACATCTGGACTCGAAACATAGCCATCTACAATGTTTCAAGGATGGAGAGCGGAACGCAAGCGGGAACTTCTATGAATGCTTGATTGTAAGAAATTCATTCAATCTTAACAACAACTGCAGCTTATTCCGGGCAAAAATCGTTCCTATCATTCCTTTCTGAGCTGAATGCAGATCGCAATAATCAATTCGGCAAATATTGAAAAATGAGCTCGGGATAAAGCCATTGAAATTCCAAAAATGAGCCAGAACTTACACCGCAACAGAAAGAAAATAGACTTAAAAGAGCTAAAGAGTTGCTTCGCTTGGCCGAAAGTGGTGAACTGCCGAATTTGGTTTTCTCCGATGAGAAAATATTCCTTGTCCAGCAGTTTGTAAAGAAACGAAATTATCCTGTTTACTTGCCAAAGAGGTCAGCTGAAAATGTACACCTTCGCTTGGCCATCAGAACTCAAGCGCCGGCCATGGTGATGGTGTGTGTGGTGTGGATGCCATAATTCGTGCCAAAGGTGACCAATTCGAACAAATCTAAACTTATTCTAAAATTTGATGCTATTTCCGAATTTTTTTTCTTCATTCAATAGAACTTAAAAAAAAATGTAAAAATAATGGCGTTTGGCTTTGTTGCAGTTTTTTTTATCTCACCCTGCATATGGCTGAGGGTATAATAAGATGTTACACAAAAATGTCGCGGAACGGGTGAAGAAATGCTACTCCTGCAATGATCCAATAAAAGAGAATTGGGAAGGAAGTCTCTCTCAGGCGGTTACAAATCCAACGCTAACTATACATCCTCCCACCTAACGTAAGGGGTTAGAATGCCAGTTTGTATTTTATTACCAGTGCTTGTCAAAGGCGTTATTTGGTAATGAGATTCTTGCTGAGTTTCGGGATATGTGTATTTGGTGACCACCGTCTCTTTTTTCCATTGCAATTCCTACAGGGTCTAGTAAATCAAAATCCAGAGGTGTAGATTACCCCTCCCCCCCTTGATCAGATGCGGAATTCATTCAAATTCAATCCCCCTCAAAGCTAAATTTTATCAAATTTGTCTGTGTATTTAAATCTCTTAAAATCCTAAAGCTCCCTCTAAAAATTAGCCTAACTACACCCATGGTTGCATCAAACACACATTGCTGGCTGGCTGGCTGATATTAGCATTACGACAATGTCGTGTCTGAAAAAATTGCAAATTTGAAAAAGATAAATAAATAAGTGATTGGAAATAAGTAGGGAATTTAAGATAGTCTTCCCTATAATCGCCTTCGAATCCATTCTCCAAATATCGTAACGGAAAATTGTGCTATTTTGACCTCTTTTTTTCATTTTGTCGGTCATGGTGAAATTTCATTCCAACTCCTCTCTCTTCTTGGACATTTCATTTCCGTCTTTCGCCATTCTTAACCTCTTTTCCCCCAACCTTTAAGTAACAAGTACTGCTTTTTTTGCATAAATTAATCGCAATTAAGTCAATTTACAAATTATACGAACATTAAGTCATTATGAGGGCCAGCCCGAGAACAGGAAGACTCCGGCAACAAAGAATACAAATTTTGGCAAACTCTATTGTTCTTCTGCGTCGTCGTCGTCATCGTCGTCGTCTTCTCTCTGTACAAAAAGTTTTATTCAAGTTACACACTCACTCACACACATTATATTATTTACGAAAGAAAAAGAAATTATTATAATTTGTAAACTTTAATTATGTAGAGCTAACAATGGTTAGGTCACACACACACACTCACAGATACAATCTACGACATTTATAAATAATAATTTGTGAACAAATTGTAAAAGTTATTTCACATTTCTTTGTTCTTTTACAATTCATTCATTGTTAAATAAAAAAAGAAGTAAAGAAGACCAAAAACAGAAGTCGTTGACACTGGAAAATTAACATTTGCACAGTAGTCCAATCGAAATGGAAAAAGGAAAGCCAATAGAAAGCAGTTCAATTTTTTGGGGTATACAAATAAACAAAAACGCTGTTTTTATAAAAACAACAATAATGGGAATAAGCCTGACCATTTTGCAACAACAAAAATCCTTGGGAAATTCCACGATTTTTTAGGTCAGAATCCCGTATGGAGTTCACATTTCAAAATGTTTTTATAGGGTCCTGCATATATAACCTGAATCTAGAATAAAGGGTCCCCCATATTTTGCAATATTAAAACGAATTAAGATAGAAAGCTAACATTTTGCCCAGATCTCTCTTTTGTCTGCAGGTAAGTCAAGTTCGAAGATGGGCTATATCGGTCCAAGATATAGTATAGCCCCCATATAACGGTATTTCCGATATCCGGTATTTTGATGATTTTACATACAAAATGTCAAAATTCTCTACGAAAATAACTAATTGCACAAAAAAAGAAAGGATAATCCGATTTTGCTCCAACTTTGCGAATCCTAATATTTGCGTCAGTGCTATGTCAGGTGAGGAAATGGACAGTATCGATCCACTCCATCAGGCACCTCCCCCACAAAGGGTCAAAATTTTGAATAATTACAACTGTCATAAAATGTGATGTGAGGGTTCGATTGTCTTCAAATTTCACACATCCCAATATTTATATTAACCCAAGGTCTGATGTGAAAATAAAATATATCGGTCCACTCCACCTGGTACCTCCCACACAAAATGTCTAGATTTTCAAAAAAATATATTTTTTGCACAAAAAGAGAAAGGATAATCCGTTTTTGCTCCAACTTTGCGATTCCTATTATTTTCATCAGAGCTAGGTCAGGTGTGAAAATGGACAGTATCGCTCCACTCCATCTGGTACCTCCGCCACAAAGAGTCAAAATTTTGAAAAATTACAACTCTTATAAAATGTGATGTAAGAATCCGATTGTCTTCAAATTTCACACATCTCAATATTTATATTAACACAAGGTCTGATGTTAAAATGGACAACATCACTCCACTCCTTTTGGTACCTCCCCCACAAAAGGTCGAAATTTTAAAAAAATATTTTTTGCACAGAAACAGTAATTATAATCCGATTTAGCTCCAACTATGCAAATCTTAATATTTGCGTCAGTGTTACGTTAGGTGCGACAATGGACAATGTCGGTCCACTCTATCAAGTACCTCCCCCACACATGGTCAAGATTTTGAATAATTACAACTCTTATAAAATGTGATGCAAGAGTCCGATTGTCTTCAAATTTTACACATCCCAATATTTTTATAAACTTTTGGTACTTCCCCCACAAAAAGTCGCAACTTTGAATATCCATTAAGCTCATAAAACGCGAACATTTCCATCAACAAGGGATCTGTTATAAAAACGGTAGAGATCGGACCTTTCCTTCTGGTACCGAAATGGAAAAAGGAAAGCCAATAGAAAGCAGTTCAATTTTTTGGGGTATACAAATAAACAAAAACGCTGTTTTTATAAAAACAACAATAATGGGAATAAGCCTGACCATTTTGCAACAACAAAAATCCTTGGGAAATTCCACGATTTTTTAGGTCAGAATCCCGTATGGAGTTCACATTTCAAAATGTTTTTATAGGGTCCTGCATATATAAATTAAACATAACGTTCTTTTTCGAGTGACAAAATGGGACTGACTTTATTTTTCCTTTATTCTTAAAATTAAGTTTTGTTGGACAATGTATTTAGTGCAACGTTAGCACTTTTGATTTTATTATTTCTTAGAGTTAGGTTTCTTAAAATGTAAGCATTTATCTGTTGTTTATACGAATGAATGACATGAATGCATTGTAAGCATTTTGCAAGCATATTTAAGTGCCATCGAACTTGCACGCGCAACAGAAACAGAAATAAAGAAGTTAACGTTAACTCCTCCCCTCTTTAAACCGAGCGTCCTCGATCGGTCAAAAATAGGGAATATGAGAAATTCTTCGTATTCCCGGCAATTCCACTACTTCCGGCATAGGAACACGATTACGTGCGTCATACGGACATGAATCTGCTATAGACGGGGTGAGTATAATTTCTTTTCCCCTTTTGCAGATCTTGGACCTTATAATGAAAACGATTATCAATATTATCGCGAAGGAGGTAAGTCCAAAATTTGTGGTTTGACCCCACTCGTATTTGCCTCCCAATAAATTTATGGCTTTTATGTTACTAATTTGAATTTCTTTAATTGACTCTAAAGAGAGCGTCTCTTCTATACTGAGAACAGACTCCCTAGGTTGCAGAATCGCCGGTAATGGTTGAATATGGCTTATTTCAAAAAAGGAATATGATTTGTCGGAAATACTTAGTGTAGTGTTGCTATATTGGATGACATACGATCCAATAAGTCTTTGTGCAACATTATTTATTAGGATTGTTTCATTGAAATTATTTAACAGGATTACCCCTGGAGAAACTTCTTCAACCGTTGGTACTGTTTTGTTATCAGTTACCGTGCAATTCGATGTCTTGCTATTTAACAAATTAGAAATACAGGTGTTATTCTCTATAGCTTCTAAGTTTATGCTATTACAGATACTTATATTATTGTATTTCATGCATTCACTCTTGATTCCGTATAATTTTAAATCTTGTTTGCACATTATTACATTTTCGAATTTTAATTTATTGACGAACTTCTCAAATTTTATAGGTTTCAGTAATAATCTATTACAAACTTTGTTGTCTGTCATTGGTATTCTAATAATATAAATGATAGATTGATTATTAGTTGCGATTTTTATTTGAGCAAATTCAAAGATTTCTTCTACATTAACAAACGGTATTGAATCTTTTTCAATTATATTTTTAATAATATTTATCTCGTCAGATGAAAGTATGAATGAGTTTACAATTCCTATTTTTGCCCAATGGATAGCGTATTGAATATTTACAATTTCTTGTTTTAATATTTCTATTTTAAATTTTAATTTTGAACTTAATCTATCTCTGTTTACATCACTGTAATTTATACTTTTTATTATTTCATTAGTTATTTGTGTTAACTCATTAATTTTTCTCAATGACAATTTGTTAATTACAACTTGTTTATTATTGTTTTCTAAAACTTCATTAGTTTTCTGAGTTATTATTTCAAAATCATCGTGGTCTGGATTTCCAGCAATCCATTTCCACGCTGAACCTATAAAATTCAATGATCGTTTATTTTTCACGTTTGGCTTCAAACGGTCCAAGTATCCTTGAATCTCTGTCAGCTCATGGGTTAGGAAGGGATGAAGGAAATGGTGTTTGGTTATGTTCTGGGAAAGGATGTTTTGTAGGGAATTTATTGTTTCTTGATATTTGTCGATGTCAATGATATGAATTATCCTGAAGTTACCATCTTGAATTTTTGCCAAACCGGAATCAAACGCAACAATTTGAGAGTTTGTATAGTCCAAAATCTTGACATAGGCAGTCGCCGTGGCGAATAAAAATCTGAAAATATTTGATTTCTTAATTTCTGATATTGTTTTTGTGTACGGTTTTTCCTGATTCTGTAATAACAGTTGTATTTTGGTTTTCTTTTACTATTTCTTGTCTGTATGCCTTACTTAACTTTGTCCCAAGTCTCCTATTCTCTTTTACGAATATGATTTCTCCTGGCGTATAGGTTTTTGGTTGAGTCCTTTTCTTATTGTGGTAGTTAATATCTTCTGCTTGTTTTTCTTTAAGCCTTTGGGCAATTTCGGATCTTTCTTTCTCTATATCATCCTGACTCATGTTTGCCCTTTTTCCAAGAAATGCTTCAACTGGTTTCTTTTGAATGCTTGAGTGTATTGTGTTATTATATTCGTAAATGGATCTATGTAAAAGCTCTGAGAAGGATTTGTGTAAGTTCTGTGCTTTTAGACATCGCATTATCTCTGACAGTGTAGAGTGGAACCGCTCAATTTGCCCATTTACAGTACTACTGTACGGCGGGATTTTGAACAATTTGATGTTGTACTGATTTTCTAACATGAAAACTATTGCTTTGGAATTAAAAGATCTTTCGTTGTCGATAACTATTATTTCAGGAATTCCAAAGGATATGACTAATTCCCTAAGTGGTTCTTTAATGTCTTCTGCTGATCTTGATTTCAGAATTTTTGCTTGAGCGTATTTAGAAAACTTGTCTATAGCCGTCAATACGGATGTCTTTTCGGTTATGTAAATGTCTATGTGAACAATCTGTCCAGGATTTTGTGGGATAGGTGTTTCCTGTAGGCCTATCTTATTAGGATGTCTATCGTATTTGTTTTCTTTGCAAACTTTACATTGATCGACTATTTTCTTAATTTTAGCTTGCATTCTGGGAAAATAGTACTTTGTCAATAACTGTGCTTTATTTTCTACGCTATTTCGGTGTGCTCTATTATGTTCAGCAATAATCTTGTTTTCTTGGTCTTCATCATTTTTCAAGTCGGTTACCATTTGTCTTGAATATTTGACTTTGTATTGTGTGAAATTATCACGGAACACTTCTTGCAATACTCCCAAGATTTCGTCATTAGTCTTTAAGCAGTTTGTTACCGATGGGTTTAAATATTTCTTCAAAATGTCTCTGAGAAATTCTGGTGTAATATTTCGTTCATTTATAGTATGTCTGTGATAAGTTGGAAAGACAATTTCAAATTTATAAGATGGTTCATCATCTTCTGAAGAGATGAGAATTTGATTCTTAAATGCGTTTATCGGAGCGTCAGTGTATTGTATTAAATTATGAGATGAGCTTTCATGACTGTGTTGGGTCGAAGTCAGAGCATTTATCTCTTCTGGTTCTTTAGGAGGTCTTGATAGTGTATCGGCAACTACATTTGTACTACCGGGTTTGTATAGTAATTCGTAATTGAATTCCTCAAGGAAGGCTTTCCATCTTCTTAGCTTGAAATTAGCTGTTTTATTATTCAATGCGTATGTCAGTGGAAGGTGATCGGTATAAATTTTAAGTTTGGCAGAACCGTAAAGGTAGTTTCTGAGGGATTTGAGAGCCCAAGTAATTGCAAGCATCTCCTTTTCGTTTGTTGCATAATGTTCCTCTTCCTTTTTGAAAGTTTTAGACAAAAATACAATTGGTTTATTATCTTGTGAAAGCACTGCGCCCATTGCATAGTGCGAAGCGTCAGTAGTAAGTTCAAATTCTTTATTAAAATCGGGATATGCCAATATTACGTCTTCCGATGACAATATTCTCTTTAATTTATTAAAAGCTTCTACTGCTTCTTGATCGAGATCTATGGCCATTTTATTGGAAACGTATTTGGACGCACGTCCTGCCTCCCCCCTTAAATATATTGTCAGAGGTTTAGAAATTTTGGCATAATCTCTAATAAAGCGTCTGTAGAAATTACAAAGTCCGAAAAATGATCTTAAGTCTTTTAGTGTTAACGGAAGTGGAAATTTTTCTATTGCTTCAACCCTTTTTGGGTTTGTTTTTATACCGGAATCGGATATTATGAAACCTAGAAATTCAACTTCTTTTTTCAAAAATTCACATTTGTCGAGTTGTACCTTTATATTGGCTTTCTCTAATGTCTCGAATATGGTTGAAATATTCTTGAGATGTGAATCTTCATCCTCTGCGAATATTATTATATCATCCATATAGATGAAACATATTTTGCCAATGTGCTCCCTAAGAATGTCGTCCAAGGCTCGTTGGAATATGGACGGAGCATTTTTCAAACCAAATGGAAGTCGAGTGAATTCGTATTTTGCATTATTAATAGAAAAGGCAGTTTTTTCTCTATCACTTTCTCTAAGTAATATTTGGTGGAATCCACTTTTTAAATCTAATACACTAAACAGTTTATTTTTTCCTATTTGTGGTAGGATTTCATTTAATTCTGGGATGGGATATCTATCTCGAATTGTCTCCTTATTTAATTTTCTATAGTCTATCACCATTCTGTATTTCACTTTGCCTGATGCATCCGATTTTTTTGGCACGATCCAGATGGGTGAATTGTATGGTGACCGTGAAGGTCTAATTATACCTTGATCGAGGAGTTCCTTTATCTGTTTTTCTACTTCTCCTTTCAAATGCATAGGGTAGGGATAAAATTTTGAATAAACTGGTTCGACATTGGTAGTCTGAATATCGGCGACTACTGTCGTAGTGTAAGTAAGTTTTTGATTTGGTTCCCCAAAGAGTGATTTATGCCTTTGGATCACTAGATCTAATTTTTGTTTCTCTTGTGGGGTTAAATGGTCTGTCCTAAGGTCGATAGTGTTCACAGATCTAGATAATTTCTGCTTTATTTTCACTTTTATTCTATTGTCTATAAGCATGTAGTCTTTTGACGTATAAATGACAGCAGATAATTTTTTTAAGCTATCGTTTCCTAAAATTCCGTCAAAAGATTTAAGGGTTGGTAAAAGGAAGAATTGTAGAGGGCAACAATTTTTGTCAAAAAGATTAATAAAAGTGTGTTGTGTTATTGCTGTTTTTCCTCCTACTGAGTTTGCAAAAAACGGGGTTTTATTTTCTAAAGGATTTTTTATAAGTCCAGGTTGGATATAGTTTTTATTTGAACCCGTATCAATCAAGATTTTAAGAATTTGCCCTGAATTCGTCCTACATTCAAAATAAGGTAAGGACGAATTCGTTAGTCTAAAAAATGAATATCTACGAATTCTTGTGTATCTTCTTTGTCATCGTTGTCAAGAACATCATATTGATTTTTTATGTAATCATTGAGATCAGATAATTGTTCTTGATTTTCATACTGCTCTAACATTGTTTCGTATTCTTCAGCGGTGGGACCTAATTCATCTGTGTCTACATGAAAATTTCTTTGTGCCCTATCAGGTCTCCTAAATTGGTCAGAATGTTCTGATGGTCTCTTTCCATAAAATCTATTATTTTGTGCTGGCCTATTCATGTAGTTAACAGCTCGGGATTGCATGGAAGCATCTATTTCCATCGGCTCAGGCTTGGGCTGAGGTTTTGGTGCTGTTGGTCTTGGTGGTTGCAAATTTTGATTTTGGGGGTAATTATGTTGATTATAATTATTACGAGGATAAATAGGAGGATTAGAATTATTTTGTCGAACACCAGAGTGTTGTGGCAAATATGCCAATTGTGGGTAAAATGGCATCTGATTCGTATTTTGAAAATGAGTTTTTGGATGGGGTGGTTTCTGAAAATTTAGTCTATTATTTTTAACTGTTGGATTGTGTGAGTTAGCAAATTGTGCTCTAGCGAATTGATTTTCCATTTTGAGACATAATTGTAGTGCTTGTGGGAGATCCGTCGGTTCTTTCATGCCAAGATGAATTGACATTTGTCCTTTTAGTCCTCTTATGAAAATGTCTAAAGCTTTATCCCTATAAGTTTGGGCTAGGATATCTAGAGCTTCTTTACCTACATCGAGACATGACAATTTGTTCATAATAAGCGTAAGGTGTGAATACACTTCTTGATAAAAATCTTGGATACTGTTGTTACCTTGTATTAAGGTTGTCATTTGATATTCTAGTGTCGTAAGATCACGCTTATCTGCGTAGTGAAGCGTTAGACACTTTGAAATACTACTCCAATTAAGGGGTGTATTGTAAGACTCTAAGGCCGCATCGGCATTACCGATGATTTTATTCCTTATGGTGTTAAGGATGGCAAAGTATTTTGGGGTACCTTTTGTAGATTCGTATAACTTAAGGATCCTTTCGACACTCTTTTTCCAAGAGCTGAATTCCGATGCTTTTCCTGAAAATTCCTCAAGCTTCTCACTACGTCGGGTACTTTATCTAAATCTGTCAAGTTTTCTCTATATCTGACGTCGATAGTTTCGTCTTCGCCTGCTATGTCTGAACTAGGTCTTAAAAATTGGGCTATGGCAATTTGGCATTGCTGTGCACAGATTCTGGCAATGGTTTGTTCCATGTTTGCTGAATTTATTGCGCTATTATTGTTATTATTATTCTGTCCGTTATTATTTTGTCCGTCGGAGTTATTGACGTTAAGGATGGGTGGTCGAATAAGGTTATTGGGGTTGGACATTTTAAACGATCACTATTTAGTTGTTAACCTTTTAGAACACAAATTATATTTTTTTTTGTTTTGTTTTAACTTTTCAGAATTAATAATAGGAAAATTGTTTTATCAATGTTTTTAGTTTTTGGGTTTTTTTTTTTTTTTTTCTTAAACGCTATCACTTTTTATCTCTAAATTTACAATACAACTTATAGAGCATGCCGTCTGTTTTGTTTTAACTTTTCAAAATTAATAATAGGGAATTTGTTTTTATCAATGTTTTTAGTTTTTTTTCTTCACTTAAACACTATCACTTTTCTTTCTAAACTTACAATAAAACTTTGTAGAGCATGCCGTCTCCTGTTGATTCTCCGTATTCCTTTTTGCTTCTGCTACTAAGGGGGTGTCTTCAATCTTTTGAGCCGGCTGGATGTCGTTGACTCTCTCGTACTCCACAAGTTTTTCCCACAGCTTTTGGGGATTTAGTGTTGATTTACAGCCTTTATAGGGTGTCTTCTTCAACAGGTTATTGATGTTTTTAGTTACCAGTACGCAGCTTTATGAGGTGCCTTCTTCCACAGGTTTTGATGTTTTTAGTTAGCAGTTTGCAGCTTATGAGGTGCCTTTATTAATTTGCAGCCGTTTGGGTGCTTTAATTTTTAGTTGACAGTTTGCAGCTTCATGAGGTGCCTTTATTAACTTTGCAGCCGTTTGGGTGCTTTTAATTTTTCGTTGACAGTTTGCAGCTTCATGAGGTGCCTTTATTAACTTTGCAGCCGTTTGGGTGCTTTTAATTTTTCGTTGGGCGCCAATTAAACATAACGTTCTTTTTCGAGTGACAAAATGGGACTGACTTTATTTTTCCTTTATTCTTAAAATTAAGTTTTGTTGGACAATGTATTTAGTGCAACGTTAGCACTTTTGATTTTATTATTTCTTAGAGTTAGGTTTCTTAAAATGTAAGCATTTATCTGTTGTTTATACGAATGAATGACATGAATGCATTGTAAGCATTTTGCAAGCATATTTAAGTGCCATCGAACTTGCACGCGCAACAGAAACAGAAATAAAGAAGTTAACGTTAACTTATAACCTGAATCTAGAATAAAGGGTCCCCCATATTTTGCAATATTAAAACGAATTAAGATAGAAAGCTAACATTTTGCCCAGATCTCTCTTTTGTCTGCAGGTAAGTCAAGTTCGAAGATGGGCTATATCGGTCCAAGATATAGTATAGCCCCCATATAACGGTATTTCCGATATCCGGTATTTTGATGATTTTAGCCACATTTTCTAATAGAATAGTCTGAAAATCCACACGAGAAGTTCTTTGTGGGCACTTTACCCCCTGAAAGACAATTGTCTATATAGGTCCACGATATCGTATATCCCCCATAGAACGGTACCCCCCGATATTCGGTATTTTGATGATTTTAGCCGCATTTTTCGACGGAATTGTCTAAAATTCTACACAAGGGATTCCTTGTGAGCACTTTACCCCCTGAAAGGGAATTGTCTATATAGGTCCAAAATATCGTATAAACCCCATATAACGGTATCACCCGATATTCGGGATTTTGATGATTTTAGCCGTATTTTCTAATGGAATGGTCTGAAAATCCGCACAACGAGTTCCTTGTGAGTACTTTGTTCATTGAAAGAGAATTATCTATATAGGTCCACGATATCAAATAGTCCACATTTAACAGTACCCGCCGATATTCAGTATTTTGATGACTTTTGCCACATTTTTCAACGGAAAGGTCTGAAATTCTACACAAGGGGTTCTTTGTGAACACTTTACCCCCTGACATGGAGTTCTCTATATGGGTCCATGATATCGTATATCCCCCATATTCCACTTGGAACTGGAGATATATAGCATCAGAATCGGAGGCACCTCCCAAAAATTTCTATTTTATATGCACATATCTATTGAACGATTATAGATACTGTATCAAATTTGGAGTGCGTAACGAAATTTGGACAAAAATAAGTTTTGTCAAATTATATTCAAATCGTTTCAGATTTTGATATAGCTCCCATGTTTATTTTCGGCCGATTATACATAGTTGATGCACCAAATGCGATATTTATGTAAGATTCCAATGACGAAAAACAAACGAAATTTGGTACCAAAAAACAAAAAATGAAATTCAGAATGTGTGGCGGAATTTGGTTCCAATATTAAATTTGACAAATTATTGGATAAAGCTCCCAAGTATATATATTCTCGGCCGATTTGACATATTTGATGCACCAAACACGCCAATGTAAAAGGCGAATGTATGTAGATTTAACTTTCTAGCCAATTTGTTATACCCTCAGCCATATGACAAGAAAGGGTGTATATCAGTTGATACGGTTAAAACGTGCCTTAACGAAAAAGAAAAACGGTTTTAGACCCTAGGTCTCTTTGGACCAAAACCACTTCAGACATTTGGAGTCGATCTAGCAATGTCCGTCCGTCTATCTGTCTGTCTGAGTGGTTGGTGCTCACGATAACTCGAAGGGAGTATCCGATTTGATCCAAACTTGGTACATCGTAATATTATTGTCAATCTTAGATCGAGTTCGGAGATGGGCAATATCGGTCCACTCCTTCTGGTACCTCCCATACAAAATGTCAAAATTCTCTACGAAAATAACTAATTGCACAAAAAGAGAAAGGATAATCCGATTTTGCTCCAACTTTGCGAATCCTAATATTTGCGTCAGTGCTATGTCAGGTGAGGAAATGGACAGTATCGATCCACTCCATCAGGCACCTCCCCCACAAAGGGTCAAAATTTTGAATAATTACAACTGTCATAAAATGTGATGTGAGGGTTCGATTGTCTTCAAATTTCACACATCCCAATATTTATATTAACCCAAGGTCTGATGTGAAAATAAAATATATCGGTCCACTCCACCTGGTACCTCCCACACAAAATGTCTAGATTTTCAAAAAAATATATTTTTTGCACAAAAAGAGAAAGGATAATCCGTTTTTGCTCCAACTTTGCGATTCCTATTATTTTCATCAGAGCTAGGTCAGGTGTGAAAATGGACAGTATCGCTCCACTCCATCTGGTACCTCCGCCACAAAGAGTCAAAATTTTGAAAAATTACAACTCTTATAAAATGTGATGTAAGAATCCGATTGTCTTCAAATTTCACACATCTCAATATTTATATTAACACAAGGTCTGATGTTAAAATGGACAACATCACTCCACTCCTTTTGGTACCTCCCCCACAAAAGGTCGAAATTTTAAAAAAATATTTTTTGCACAGAAACAGTAATTATAATCCGATTTAGCTCCAACTATGCAAATCTTAATATTTGCGTCAGTGTTACGTTAGGTGCGACAATGGACAATGTCGGTCCACTCTATCAAGTACCTCCCCCACACATGGTCAAGATTTTGAATAATTACAACTCTTATAAAATGTGATGCAAGAGTCCGATTGTCTTCAAATTTTACACATCCCAATATTTTTATAAACTTTTGGTACTTCCCCCACAAAAAGTCGCAACTTTGAATATCCATTAAGCTCATAAAACGCGAACATTTCCATCAACAAGGGATCTGTTATAAAAACGGTAGAGATCGGACCTTTCCTTCTGGTACCGACAAAGGGTCAAAATGTTGAATATCCATGAAGGTCATAAAACGCCAAATAAGCATTGCGTTCTCTTTATACACAAAATCAGTTGTAAAGATGGGTTATATCGGTCCACCTCTTTTGGTACTTCACCACAAAGGCTCAGAAATTTGAATTTCATGGATATTCATAAAAAGCGAAATTAACATCCGATTCCATTCCAGACTTGGTACATCTCAATAATTCCATCAACACAAGGTCTGTTAAAAAGATGGTGGAGATCGGACCATTTCTTTTGCCCCACATAGGGTTCAAGATTTTGAAAAACAAAACGCTCAAATAAGGCGAAATAAGCATCCATATCTCTTCAAATTTCACACATACAAATATTTTGCTGTTGTGAAGATAATATATATCTGCGAACCTCTTTGGTACCTCTCCAACAAAGGGTCACAATTTTCAATACTGTTACATATTTCCAAAATTATCTTCATTTTTCAAGTGCAAATACCAACAGAGATCTCAATATTAAATTTGAGGGTTCCAGTTCTTCCCTTTCACCCAATACCAAATTTAGTACCATTTCGTACTTTTGGTACAATCATAGTACATATTTCCAAAATCACCTCCATTTTTCAATTCCAGATACCAACAGAAATCTCAATATTAAATTTGAGGGTTCCAGTTCTTTCCTTTTACCCAATACCAAATTTAGTACCATTACGTACTTTTGGTACAATCATAGTAAATATTTCCAAAATCACCTCCATTTTTCAATTCCAGATACCTACAGCGATCGCAATATTAAATTTAAGGATTCCAGACCTATCCCTTCAGCCAATACCAAATTTGTACTATTTAGTTCTATTCGTACAATTATAGGACATATTTCTAAAATCTCCTCCATTTCACATTTCCAGACACCAACAGAGACTTGAAACATCAAATTTCAGAATTTCATCTCTATCCCTTCACTCAATACCAAATTTAGTATCATTTCGTACTTTTCGTACAATTATAGTACACATTTCCGAAACCACATTAATTTGTCCGGGCTGCGCATATACAGCGACCCTAATATCAAATATCAGATTTAAAGCACTCACTTTATCCGATTCTAAATTGTACCAAATATAGTACTATTTAGTACTTTTTATGCACTTGTAGTACACATTTCGAAGACCACCTTCATATATCAAACTTATTATACCCTCCACCATGGGTAGGAGGGTATATTAACTTTGTCATTCCGTTTGCAACACCTCTAAATATTCGTCGTAGACCCCATAAAGTATATATATTCATAATCAGCATAAAATTCTAAGACGATTTAGCGATGTCCGTCTGTCTGTCTGTCCGTCTGTCTGTCTGTCTGTCCGTCTGTCTGTCTGTTGAAATCACGATAGAGCCCACATTATTTGACGTAGACCTTTGAAATTTGGCCCAAGTGTGTGTATTGTCTCTAGGATGGTTAGTATTGAAAATGAGATATATCGGTCCACGTTCTGGTATAGTCCCCATATAACGGTACCTCCCGATATTCGGTATTTTGATGATTTATGCCACATTTTTTCACGGATTTATCTGAAAATTGGTATTTGTAGGTCATGACGGGTCCCTGAGCGTGTGGCAAAACATTGCATGTATAGGTCTACGTTTTGGTATAGCCCCCATATAACGGTACCTACCGATATTCGGTATTTTGATGATTTATGCCACATTTTTTCACGGATTTGTCTGAAAATTGGTATTTGTAGGTCACAACGGGTCCCTGAGCGTGTGGCAAAACATTGCATGTATAGGTCCACGTTCTGGTATAGTCCCCATATAACGGTACCTCCCGATATTCGGTATTTTGATGATTTATGCCACATTTTTTCACGGATTTATCTGAAAATTGGTATTTGTAGGTCATGACGGGTCCCTGAGCGTGTGGCAAAACATTGCATGTATAGGTCTACGTTTTGGTATAGCCCCCATATAACGGTACCTACCGATATTCGGTATTTTGATGATTTATGCCACATTTTTTCACGGATTTGTCTGAAAATTGGTATTTGTAGGTCACAACGGGTCCCTGAGCGTGTGGCAAAACATTGCATGTATAGGTCCACGTTCTGGTATAGTCCCCATATAACGGTACCTCCCGATATTCGGTATTTTGATGATTTATGCCACATTTTTTCACTGATTTGTGTAAAAGTTGGTATTTGTGGGTCATAATGGGTCCTAGTTCGTGTGGCGAAACATTGTAATTATAGGTGCACGTGTTGGTGTAGCCCCTATATAACGGCACCTCCCGATATTCGGCATTTTAATGTTTTTTGCCACATTTCTTCTAATGTTCTTTTACCCTAGGGTGGAGGGTATTAAAAGTTTGGCCCGGCCGAACTTAATGTTTTTTTACTTGTTTTTATACTATGGAGGGTATATTAATTTTGTCATTCCATTTGTAACTCATCGAAATAATGATCTTAGATCCAACAAAGCAAATATATTCTTGATCGGCGTAAAATTCTAAGACGATTTAGCCATGTCCGTCTGTCCGTCCGTCTGTCTGTTGTAATCACGCTATATTTCGAATGAATTGAGATAGAAGGCTAAAATTTTGCACACATGTTTATTTTGCCAGTAGGCAGGTTATGTTCGTAAATGGGCCATGTAGGTCCACGTTTTCATATAGCCCCCATATAACGGTACCTCCCGATATTAGGTATTTTGGTGATTTTAGCGACATTATTCATCGGAATTGTTTCAAGTTTGTTATTTGAAGTTCGTAATGGATACTACAGCCTATGACAGGAAATTGTCTGTGCGGGTCACGTTTTGGTACAGCCCCCGTATAACGGTTCCTCCCGATATTCGGTATTTTGATGATTTTAGCGGCATTATTCACCGGAATTGTTTGGTATTTGAATTTGGTATTTGAAGTTCGAAATGAATGCTACAGCCTAAGACAGAAAATTGTCTGTATAGCCTCCATATAACGGTACCTCCTTATATAAGGTATTTTGGTAGTTTTAGCGTCATTATTTACCGGAATTGTTTCAAGTTTGGTATTTGAAGTTCGTAATGGATACTACAGCCTTAGACTGAAAATTGTCTGTGCAGGTCCACGTCTTCGTATAGTCCCCATATAACGATACCTCCCGATATTCGGTATTTTGATGATTTTAGCGACATTATTCACTGGAATTGTTTGGTATTTGAATTTGGTATTTGAAGTTCGAAATGAATGCTACAGCCTAAGACAGAAAATTGTCTGTATAGCCTCCATATAACGGTACCTCCTTATATAAGGTATTTTGGTAGTTTTAGCGTCATTATTTACCGGAATTGTTTCAAGTTTGGTATTTGAGGTTCGTAATGGATACTACAGCCTTAGACTGAAAATTGTCTGTGCAGGTCCACGTCTTCGTATAGTCCCCATATAACGATACCTCCCGATATTCGGTATTTTGATGATTTTAGCGACATTATTCACCGGAATTGTTTCAAATGTGGCATTTAAAGTTCATAATGGATATTACAGCCTATGATATAAAATTGTCTGTGCAGGTTCATGTCTTCGCATAACTCTCATATAACGGTACCTCCCGATATGCGACATTTTGATGTTTTTAGCGACATTATTCACCGGAATTGTCTTAAATTTGGTATTTGAAGTTCGTAATCTAGACTACAGCCTATGACAGAAAATAGGTCCATGTCTTCGTATAACCTCTCATATAACGGTATCTCGCGATATTCGATATTTTGATGATTTTAGCTTTTTTGTGGAGCCATGGGAAAGATAATTTCCAGCCAGTGGCTTGTCGTCCATTCAAGACCACAAAAATGGAATTAGTGAGGCCATCGTGGACATATGACAGCCTTTTTGCCTGTTGACTATAGAAAATTTCATAAAATAATAATGTTCTGTAAACGTGCTCGTGGTAGTTATTTTACACTCAATTTATTTATTTATTTATTTTTTTTTTGTTAAAAATTAGCATTTTTATTTAAATACCCAATTTGAGTTTACAATGGATAGTATAGCCTTTTTATAAAAAAATACCCTTTTTGGTATTTTATGTCTTTGAAAATCTCCCATGAATAGAATAGAAAATCTTTTATAAGATTCTGGTTCGTAGAAAATTTTTCTTTTAACCTTTCTATTTTTAATAAGAGTTTTCGTTTAGCAAAATTTGAACTCAGGTTCTTAATATATTTATATACTTATATTTAGTTAATTTTTTTCATTTTTAAACCTCGAATACTCTATGTCTAATTTACATGCCACAGCCACTATTTGCTTCCCCATTGTGGTTGTTGTACATTATGTCAATGCGGAACCTTCACTTTGACTTTGAATTTTCCCCATCGGCGCAAAGTTCAAGCGCTGACGCTGACGAGACCACTGTCTGGCTGGCGCGATAATGACAAGACAATTTTCTCACGAATAAGTGAACTTGAAACGGGCGACAAAAGTTTTTGTGCGAAACGGAAATGGACAGAAGAATAATGGAATAAAGAAATCCATGTGAATACGACAGCAACAACAACAACAAGAACAGCAAAAAAAGTGCGATGGCATATTTTTCCCTCAGCTTTTTGCGTTACACATTCATATTCAAAGCAACAGCAACATGGAGCAGGGATGGACTGCTTTTTTACTTGCTTCGCATTCGACATCCATCCAAATGAAAACAATGAACAAAAAAAATCAAAATATTTATTCTTTTGTTATTGTTGTTGGTGGATGACTCGCTGGCTGGCTGACTGACTGACTGCTTGGCTTCATTTGCCATTCCTAAGGTTTATATCGCGCTTTACAGTTCAAGACCTCTGTGGTGGTGGTACAAGAGCAGCAAGAAACCAAAGAAGTACAATTTCATACGCCAGTTAAGATCTGAATGCCTGTCTAACAATCAGTCTGTCTGTCTGTCTGACTGGCTCTATCTGATCTGTGTGGCTGTCTGTCTGTCAGTCAGTTCACCAGTTTAATTTTTTTTCTCTCACAGATCTGCATTGAGCTGTAGTACCAAAGTTGTCCATCGCCAGGGAAGACAATGTAGGCAGAACGGTTACGGTTGTATGAGCATGCGCAAAAGCCTTTTTTGCCAGTGCTTGTCTTCAGCACATCCATCCGTTGTAAATTATGATAATGATGACGATAGTGAGCAATGATGTTGAAGTACAACTACAATGGGGCAAAAGACCTTTAGCTCTCTCTCTCTCACTCTCTCTCCCAATCTCTTTGTGGAGTTCGTTCTATATGTTTGTAATAATGGTAACCTTAATTAAAAAATGTTTATATCACATTAGCAACATTAAGGCGTAATATTTACACAAGAATGTTGAGAATCGCTGTTATGAGATATGAAGGAAAAATTACAATGTGCAACACAAAACAGACGAAAATAATAATAATTACGGGAAAATCTAGCTGAGTATGAAATAGAGCTAAAAAAGGAGCCACCTGTATAGGTGTTTGGAATGTTTACATTGCAAAGTAACCCAAATAGAGGGTATATGGTCCACTCACCCCCTTTTCACACTTTTGGACATTTTCGAATTAAGATTCCTCGGAATACGGGCATTTAAGGTATATAGTATCTTTGGCAGACAAAACAAGTAAAAAAGCTGTAAGTTCGGGCCGGCCGAATACCCCCCCACATTTGGCACAATTTTCGCAATTTTCAAAAAAAAAAAAAAAAAAATCCGTTAAAAATTCTGTTAAGGCCTATACGACGACGTGGACCTGCATAGGCGAGTTTTGTCACAAGCTATTACAATATTCAAATGCGAAACTTGAAAAAAAATCTCCTTATAATGTAGCTAAAATAATAGAAATACCGAACATAGGGAGGTACCATGGGGGTTATGAAACGTGGATCTGTACAGACAATTTTCTGTCATAGGCTGTAGTATCCATAACGAACTTCAAATGCGAAATTTGAAACAATTTCGGTACATAATGTCGCTATAATCATTAAAATACCGAATATCGGGGGGTACCGTTATATGGGGGCTATACGAAGACGTGGACCTGCACAGACAATTTTCTGGCATAGGCTGTAGTATCCATAACGAACTTCAAATGCGAAATTTGAAACAATTCCGGTAAATAATGTCGCTAAAATCATCAAAATACCGAATATCGGGAGGTACCTTTATATGGGGGCTATACGAAGACGTGGACCTGCATTGCTCATTTTCTGTCTTAGGCTGTAGTATCCATTATGATCTTCAAATACCAAATTCGAAACAATTCCGGTAAATAATGTCGCTGAAACTATAAAAATACCTAATAGTGGGAGGTGAGGATATAGGTCCATGTCTTCGTATAGCCCCCATACAAAGACATGGACCTATATGGCTCATTTTCTGTTTTATGCTGCAGTATCTATTACGAACTTCAAATACCAAATTTTAAACAATTCCGGTAAATAATGTGGCTAAAATCATCTAAATATCGAATATCGGGGGGGCACCGTTATATGGAGGGGGGGCACCGTTATGGACCTGCACAGACAATTTTCAGTCACAGGCAGTAGTATCCTTTACGAACTTCAAATACTAAATTTGAAATAGTTCCGGTAAATAATGTCTCTAAAATCATCAAAATACCGAATATCGGGGGGTACCGTTATGTGGGGCTATACGAAGACGTGGACCTACATGACCCATTTTCTGTATTATGCTGTAGTATCTATTGCAAACTTTAAATACCAAATTTTAAACAATTCCGGTAAGTAATGTCTCTAAAATTATCAAAATACCGAATATCGGGGGGTACCGTTATATGGGGGCTATACGAAGACGTGGGCCTGCATGGCCCATTTTCTGGCTTAGGATGTAGTATTCATTACGAACTTCAAATACCAAATTTGAAACAATTCCGCTAAATAATGTCGCTAAAATCATCAAAATACCGAATATTGGGGGTAACATTGTATGGGGGGCTATAGGAAGACGTGGACCTGTACAGACAATTTTCTGTCATAGGCTGAAGTATCCATTACGAACTTCAAATAACAAATTTGAAACAATTCCGGTGAATAATGTCGCTAAAATCAGCAAAATACCGAATATCGGGAGGTACCGTTATATGGGGGCTATACGAAGACGTGGACCTACAGGGCTCATTTTTTGTCTTAGGCTGTAGTATCCATTACGAACTTCAAATGCGAAATTTTAAACAATTCCGGTAAATAATGTCGCTAAAATCAACAAAATACCGAATATCGGGAGGTACCGTTATATGAGGGCTATACGAAGACGTGAACCTGCATGGTCGATTTTATGTTTTAAGCCGTAGTATCTATTACGAACTTCAAATACCAAAATTGAAACAATTCCGGTTAATAATGTGGCTTAAATCATCTAAATACCGAATATTGGGGGGCACCGTTATATGGAGGCTATACGAAGACGTGGACCTGCACAGACAATTTTCTGTCATAGGCTGTAGTATTCATTAGGAACTTCAAATACTAAATTTTAAATAGTTACGGTAAATAATGTCTCTAAAATCTTGAAAATACCGAATATCGGGAGTCACCGTCCATACTATGTTGGAGGGTATATAAACGAGGAAAATATTAACCTTCATACGAGTCGAGAAAGGGGTCTTTTTAGACCTTTGTTTTAATTAGGTTAAAATCTTAAAATCTTGTAAACAAACAAAATGATCGTGTTTACTTGCCAAAGAGGTCAGTTGAAAATGTGCACCTTCGGTTGGGCACCAGAACTCAAGCGCCGGCCATGGTGAAGGTGAAGGTGTGGGTTGCCATAACAGCCGATGGTCGCTCTCCGCTCGTATTAATCGACCGTGGCATCAGAATATTATAGCGAACATATTCTGGAGGGTGTATAAACCCTTGGGCACGCAAACACTTTGATCGCAAACCTTGGACATTCCAACAGTACTCAGCACCACCGCACTCAACTCAAGTCCGTTACCAATCCTTTGGACTATTGTGTCTAGAGCAAGGTTGGCACTAAAAATACCAAAGTGTCGATGACCTCAAGCAAGCGCTTCGCCGGCAAGGGGCAAAATACCTCAGAGCAACATTCGAGCAGCGTGTGACGGTTTCATTGGCCATTTGAAGGCCATAATTTGTGCCTTATTCTAAAATTTGATGCTATTTCCGACATTTTTTGCTTTCATTGAATAAAATTAAAAAAAAAATTGGCGTTTGACTTTCTTGCAGTTTTTTTTATCTCACCCTGTAAATTTCGAACATAATTCTCTCAAAAACTATTATATCTAGATAAATTGTTTATTCTGAAAAGTATAGTGAAATTTTCTGTAGAATATTTCTGCTTTTGACAACTTCCTCTTAAAATGAAACTTTATGTTAATTTCAGGCGTCAACTCGAAAAAAGTAAAAAAGAAAAATTCATCAAAAAATTAAAAAATATTTTCTAATTTTTTGGGAACATTAATGCAATTAATTTTTATACCCTCAGCCATATGGCTACAGAGGGTATATATCATTTGATACGGTCAAAACGTGCCTAGTCGAAATAACGATTTTAGACTCTAGGTCTCTTTGGACCAAATCCGTTTCAGAACATTTGGAGTCGATCTAGCGATGTCCGTCCGTCCGTCTGTCTGTCTGTCTGTCTGGCTGGCTGGTGCGCACGATAACTCTCGAAGGGAGTATCCGATTTGGTCCAAACTTGGTACATCGTAATATTTTTGTCAAACTTAGATCGAGTTCGGAGATGGACAATATCGCTCCACTCCTTCTGGTACCTCTCACACAAAATGTCAACATTTTCAAAGAAAATAATTTATTGCACAGAAAGAGAAAGGATAATCTGATTTTGCTCGAACTTTGCGAATCCTCATATTTTTATCAGTGCTAGGTTGTGTGCAAAAATGGACAATATCGGCCCACTCCATCAGGGACCTCCCCCACAAAGGGTCAAAATTTTGAATAATTAAAGCTCTTATAAAATGTGATGTAAGAGTTCGATAGTCTTCAAATTCCACACATCCCAATAATTTTATTAGCCTAAGGTCTGGTGCAAAAACGGAATGTATCGGTCTACTCCTTCTGGTACCTCCGCCACAAAAGGTCGAAATTTTCAAAAAAATATTTTTTGCACAAAAAGAGAAACGATAATGCGATTTTGCTCGAACTTTGCAAATCCTCATATTTTCATCAGTGCTAGGTCATGTGCGAAAATGGACAGTATCGGTCCACTCCACCAAGTACCTCCCCCACAAAGGGTCAACATTTTGAATAATTATATAAATAATGTAATGTAAGGGTCCGAACGTATCAAAATTTCACACCTTTCAATATTTTTATAAACCCAAGATCTGGTGCTAAAATGGGATGTATCAGTCCACTCCTTCTGGTACCTCCCCCAGAAAGTGTAGAAATTTTGAATACCCATGAAGCTCATAAAACGCCAAATTAATATCCGATTCCATTTAGACTTGGCACATCTCAATATTTCTATCAACACAAGATCTCTTATAAAGGTGGTATAGATTGAACCATTTCTTCCCCCCCATACATAGGGTTCAAGATTTTGAAAAACAAAACTCTCAAATAAAGCGAAATAAATTTCCAACTCTCTTTAAATATCACACACACAAATATTTTGGCTAAAACAAGATCTGTTTTGAAGTTGATATATATCTGCCAACCCCTTCTGGAGTCACAATTTTCAATAATTATATCTGTTATAACTTTCGTAACAATTTAGCAATACTTTACTACTTTCTATTCTCAAATATTTCTCTCAATAAGAAGCCTGATATGAATATGAAATTTATCGGTATTTATGATTTCGCATAAAATTGGACATAAATATCCTTTCTTGTAATCTTGGCCAATATTTCGCTCAATATTTTTTATTTGTATCAGATGAAGTATAAAAGTGGAATATTTCGGTAGCCTCTATCTTGTAAATCACGCACATTTTAACACTTTCTAAATAATATTACATATCTCAATTAAGGTGAAGGAGTGAGTCGATATAATCCATACAATGATCGTCGAAATATTTATATCATATTTTTGGGTCCGATACGAAATGGACAATATTGGCCCATTCCTTTGGGAACCTGCTCCATAGAGGGTCAAACGTTTGAATAATTGCAGCACTAGTCAAATTATATTTAAATAATCGAACACAGGCTGAGGGTATATATCTGCCGGCAATACCGACTGATACTTTTTAACTTGTTTTATATACAATGGGTATAGAGATTTCCTTCCTTTGGTAATTTGTAGTGAAATTTGATGAAGAATATTTTTGTCTTTAAGATCATCCATCTACAATGATGCCTTGTTGGAGATTTTTGCATACACCCACATAAAGTATAGCTTTAAACTTAAAATGTGTTTTTAATGTTCCTGAAATGTAAGTAAGATTTGGACTGCTGATGTCGTCTAGGACCTATGGTAGAATTTAATGAAATAAAATTTTATGAAATATTTTGACTTATTACGATCTCGTTAAAAGGCCGTTTTTAATGATATCTAAAACAAGTAAAATAGTATCAGTCGGTTTTGCCGACAGATGTATACCCTCAGCCTTGAGTTACGAACGTGACAGATTTGGACTATATCGACTACTTCTTGTACTTTATATGAGGTATGTGCACCTTTTCGGAAAATGGAAATATGCCTCAGGTAACAGATACAGCGGACCGAAGTATTCCATTTTCACACTTCATCTAATACAGATAAAATACATCATCCTAGTTTGAATAGAATCGGATGATAATTTTGCGTTTTATGAACTTCATGGATACTCATAATTTTGACCTTTTGTGGGGGAGGTACCAGAAGGAGTGGACCGATATATCCCATCTTCACACCAGATCTTGAGTTAGTAGAAATAATGGGACGTGTGTAATATGAAGAGAACTGGATGTTTATTTCGGATTCTTTGGAATAGAATCGTGTTCAAATGTTTTAAGAGCGTGATGAATATTCAAAATTTCGACCTTTTGTGGGGGAGGTACTTGATGGAGTGGACCTACGTTATCCATTTTTTCACCTGACCTAGAACTGATGTAAATATCAGGATTTGCAAAGTTGGAACAAAATCGGATTATCGATTCTCTTTCTGTGCAGAAAATATTTTTTTTTTATATATTTTATTTTTTTGAAAATCTTGATCATTTGTGTGGGAGGTACCAGAAGGAGTGGACCGATATATTCCATCTTAACACCAGACCTTGGGTTAATATACATATTAAGATGTGTGAAATTTGAAGACAATCGGACTCTTACATCACATATTATGAGAGTTGTAATTATTCAAAATTTTGACCATTTGTGGGGGAGGTACTTGATGGAGTGGACCGATATTGTCCATTTTCACACTTGACCTAACACTTACGCAAATATTGAGATTTGCAAAGTTGGGCCAAAATCGGTTTATCGCTTCTCTTTCTGTGCAAAAAATAAATTTTTTGAAAATTTCGACCTTTTGTGGGGGAGGTACCAGAAGGAGTGGACCGATATTGTCCATTTTTACACTTGACCTAGCACTTACGCAAATATTGAGATTTGCAAAGTTTGAGCAAAATCGGATTATCGTTTCTCTTTCTGTGCAAAAAATATATATTTGTTAAAATTTCGACCATTTGTGGGGGAGGTACCAGAAGGAATGGACCGATATATTCCATCTTAACACCAGACCTTGGGCTAATATAAATATTGGCATGTGTGAAATTTGAAGACAATCGGACTCTTACATCACATATTATGAGAGTTGTAATTATTCAAAATTTTGACCATTTGTGGGGGAGGTACTTGATGGAGTGGACCGATATTGTCCATTTTCACACTTGACCTAACACTTACGCAAATATTGAGATTTGCAAAGTTGGGCCAAAATCGGTTTATCGCTTCTCTTTCTGTGCAAAAAATAAATTTTTTGAAAATTTCGACCTTTTGTGGGGGAGGTACCAGAAGGAGTGGATCGATATTGTCCATTTTTACACTTGACCTAGCACTTACGCAAATATTGAGATTTGCAAAGTTTGAGCAAAATCGGATTATCGTTTCTCTTTCTGTGCAAAAAATATATATTTGTTAAAATTTCGACCATTTGTGGGGGAGGTACCAGAAGGAATGGACCGATATATTCCATCTTAACACCAGACCTTGGGCTAATATAAATATTGGCATGTGTGAAATTTGAAGACAATCGGACTCTTACATCACATATTATGAGAGTTGTAATTATTCAAAATTTTGACCATTTGTGGGGGAGGTACTTGATGGAGTGGACCGATATTGTCCATTTTCACACTTGACCTAACATTGACGCAAATATTAAGATTTGCAAAGTTGGGGCAAAATCGGTTTATCGCTTCTCTTTCTGTGCAAAAAATAAATTTTTTGAAAATTTCGACCTTTTGTGGGGGAGGTACCAGAAGGAGTGGACCGATATTGCCCATCTCCGAACTCGATCTAAGTTTGACAAAAATATTACGATGTATCAAGTTTGGACCAAATCGGATACTCCCTTCAAGAGTTATCGTGCGCACCAGCCAGCCAGACAGACAGACAGACAGACAGACGGACGGACAGACGGACGGACGGACATCGGTAGATCGACTCCAAATGTTCTGAAACGGATTTGGTCCAAAGAGACCTAGGGTCTAAAACCGTTATTTCGACTAGGCACGTTTTGACCGTATCAAATGATATATACCCTCTGTAGCCATATGGCTGAGGGTATAAAAAGGACCAAAAATTCCCCTTTTTCTACCTTCAGCCATATGGCTACAGAGGGTATATATCATTTGATACGGCCAAAACGTGCCTAGTCGAAATAACGGTTTTAGACCCTAGGTCTCTTTGGACCAAATCCGTTTCAGAACATTTGGAGTCGATCTACCGATGTCCGTCCGTCCGTCCGTCTGTCTGTCTGGCTGGCTGGTGCGCACGATAACTCTCGAAGAGAGTATCCGATTTGGTCCAAATTGGCTACAACGTAATATTTTTGTCAAACTTAGATCGAGTTCGGAGATGGGCAATATCGGTCCACTCCTTCTGGTACCTCCCCCACAAAAGGTCGAAATTTTCAAAAAATATATTTTTTGCAAGGAAGAGAAAGGATAATCCGAATTTGCTCCAACTTTGCAAATTCTAATATTTGCGTCAGTGCTAGGTCAGGTGTGAAAATGGGCAATATCGGTCCACTCCATCAAGTACCTCCCCCACAAATGGTCAAAATTTTGAACAATTACAACTCTCATAAAATGTTATGTAAGAGTCCGATTGTTTTCAAATTTCACACATCCCAATATTTATATTAACCCAAGGTCTGGTGTTAAGATGAACAATATCGGTCCACTCCTTCTGGTACCTCCCCCACAAAAGGTCGAAATGTTCAAAAATATATTCTTTGCACAGAAAGAGAAAGAATAATCCAAATTTGCTGCAACTTTGCAAATCCTAATATTTGCGTCAGTGCTAGGGCAGGTGTGGAAATGGACAATATCGGTTCACTCCATCAAGTACCTCCCCCACAAATGGTCAAAATTTTGAATAATTACAACTCTCATAAAATGTTATGTAAGAGTCCGACTGTCTTCAAATTTCACACATCCCAATATTTATATTAACCCAAGGTCTTGTGTTAAGATGAACAATATCGGCCCACTCCTTCTGGTACCTCCCCCACAAAAGGTCGAAATTTTCAAAAAAGAAAAAAAAAATTTTTTGCACAGAAAGAGAAAGGCTAATCCGAATTTGCTCCGACTTTGCGAATCCTAATATTTGCGTCAGTGCTAGGACAGGTGTGAAAGTGGACAATATCGATCCACTCCATCAAGTACCTCCCCCACCAAATATTGAAATTTTGAGTACCCATGAAGCTCATAAATCGCCAAATTAACATCCGATTCCATTTAGACTTGGCACATCTGTCGAAATATTTATATCATATTTTGGGTCCGATAGGAAATGGGCAATACTGGCCCATTCCTTCGGGATCTGCTTCATAGAGGGTCAAATGTTTGAATAACCTTAACACTAGTCAAAATATATTTAGATAATTGTACATAGGCTGAGGGTATATCTCTGGCGGCAATACCGACTGATACTTTTTAACTTGTTTGATTGGAATTAGGAAAAATTGCTTAATTTCTCTGAAATAAAGAAGATTTTTTATTAACAAAACTTGATAATATTTTTACGTGGTACATATTGAATATACAAAATCCACTTGTTCAGAGACTTATAATGAAATTTGATTCTGATTAATTCTCCCTTTGACACTTCCCCCAAAATCTGATGTATTAATGGAGATTTGGCCTTAGAATGGGAACATGTTAAATTAACAGTAAAGAATGCACACACACAATTTTCACTCTTAGAACATACATTTTGAATCTAGTAGAATCTAGTCTCTTGTAACTAGATACAGGATTTATTCCAAGATTTATAATGAAATTTTGTGTAGAATATTTCTTCTTTTGACACCTTCTGCCTAAACTAAAATTTTATGCTAGTTTCAGGCGTCAAGTCGAAAAAAGTCTATGGAAAAACTCTTCAAAAAAAATTGGAAAAGTATTTTCGAATTTTTTGGTAAGTTTGAAGAATTTTTTTTTTTTTTTTGGTATTTAATGGAAATAGAGATTTCTTTCCTGTTGAGACTTATAGTAAAATTTGAAGGAAATTTTTAACCATTTCTAAAAAAGGACAAAAAAGACCAGTTTTTTGACAGTTTTTTCTAATGTCAATAAATTCCTGGCGTAATATAATAAGATCTAGACTCTTGGCGTCTCCTAGGTACAGTAGGGGAATTTTATGAAAAATAATTTTGTAGAATATTTTGACTTGTTACGGGGAGTTTTTAACCATAAGACCCAAAAGACCCCTTTTTTGACTCGCATGAGCGTTACATTTCACGACTAAAATATTCCTCGCATTTTTTCTGCAGTATTGCTAGAGACACTGTTAACCTTAAATGCACGGCTTTCGAGCAATCTTAATCTGAAAATTTTCCAAAAGTGTCGAAGAGGAGCAAATTTAACCATAAAAATTCTCTGTAATATATATGGATCTACCAATAGTAGAATTTTATGACAAATATTTTTGCGGAATACCCTATCTTGTTACGACCCCGTTTAAAGAGAGTTTTTACCATCTTTTAAAAAATGAACAAAAAGACCCTTTTTATACCCTCCACCATACTATGGAGGGCATATTAACTTTGTCATTCCGTTTGTAACTCCTCGAAATACTCATGTCAGACCGAACAAAGTATATATATTCTTGGTCAGCGTAAAATTCTAAGGCGATTTAGCGATTTCCGTCTTTCTGTCTGTCTATCTATCTTTCGAACGAATTGAGATAGAAGGCTACAATTTTGCACACTTGTTTATATTTCCAGTAGGCAGGTTAAGTTCATAAATGGAACATATAGGTCCACGTTTTCATATAGCCCCCATATAAAAGTACCTCCCGATATTCGATATTTTGATGATTTTAGCGACATTATTAACCGGAATTGTTTCAAATTTGGCATTTGAAGTTCGTAGTGGATGCTACAGCCTATGACAGAAAATTGTCTGGCAGGTCCACGTCTTCGTATAGCCCCATATAACGGTACCTCCCAAAAGAATTGTTTCAAATTACGTGTTTAGAGTTCGTAATGGGAACTACAGTCAGTGACAGAAAATTGTCTATACAGGTCCAGGTCTTCGTATAGGCCCAATACCACCCTATATTCGGTATTTTGATGATTTTAGCAACATTATCCGCCGGAAATGTTTCAAATTTGGTATTTAAAATTCGAAATGGATACTACAGCCTAGGACAAAAAATTGTCTGTGCAAGTCCATGTCTTCGTATAGCCCCCATATAACGGTACCTCCCGATATTCGGTATTTTGATGATTTTAGCGGCATTATTCAGCGGAATTGTTTCAAATTTGGTATTTGAGATTGGTAATGGATGCTACAGCCTATCACAGAAAATTGTCTGTGCAGGTCCACGTCTTCGTATAGCCCCCATATAACGGTACCTCCCACTATTCGGTATTTTGATGATTTTAGAGTCATTATTCACCAAAATTGTTTCAAATTACGATTTTAGAGTTCGTACAGTCAGTGACAGAAAATTGTCTATACAGGTCCAGGTCGTCGTAAAGGCCCCATACATCAGTACCTCCCTATATTTGGTATTTTGACGATTTTAGGTACAATACCCACCGAAATTGTTTGAGTTGTCGTATTTGAAGTTCGTATTGGATGCTACAGCCTGTGACAGAAAATTGTCTATGCTGGTCCAGGTCTTCGCACAGCTCCGATATAACGGTACATCCCTATATACCATATTTTGATGATTTTAGCTTCACCGTTTATTTCAAGTTTCGAATTTAAATATGGTAATGGCTTATGACAAAAAATGCCTATGTAGGTCCACGTCGTATAGACCCCAATATAAGGGCTATATTCGGTATTTTTAAAATTTTAACAGAATTTTTTAAGGATTTTATTTTTTGAAAATGTTCAAATTTGTTCCAAATGGTGGAGGGTATTCAAAGTTCGGCTCGTCCGAACATACTGCTTTTTAACTTGTTAAAATGTCAAAATATTCCCCCGATTTTTATCTGCAATATTGCTGAAGACCCTATGTACCATAAATGCACGGATTCCAAAGAACCTTTATCCAAAATTTTCCAAAGGTTTGGAAAATGGGGGAAGTTGCCCTCTCTTGTTGGGTTAATGTAAACTTTTTTTGCTCTACTTTCATAATCTGCTGAATTATCCCCGTAATTATTGAAAAAGTAAGATTTTGCCGCACAGTGTTATTGATGGTACGATTTTGGGTAAAACAACATTTTTTTCGAGAAAAACACATTTTAAGCGGAATTTTTGAGGCCCTGATTTTATTGGTTATTTGGCTACAAATGTTTTTTATTATCAGCCACATTGAAATAAGGTTTTTAAATCCTAGATCTCTTTTTGGACAAAATACGTTTTAGGATATTTGGAGTCGATCTAAAGGGATTCGTCCGTTCGTCCACCAAAGGCGAAACACGTCGCATTATCTTGGCATGAGTGGAGCTTCGCCAGATTCATTTTATCAATGCATCCCTTTAATGGGTCGTTAACAGCTCAACTCGAAAGAAAAGTCATGGAATACTTTTTCACAAATGACATTTGACCTAAACAGGCATAGATTTCAATATTTCAAAATTTGGTACCTCGTAATATCAAGATTGAAGATCCATATTCTGGTACTACCGTCATAAATATAATAGACTGATGGTATCTACTGCTCTGCAAAACCGACTAATTCATACCAACTTCTTTTGCAACCAACCATAAAATGTTCAATAGTTTCTATTGATTGACCTAAAAAACTTCATTCGGAGCTATTAACCCCAATAAAAAACTTTTACTTTCCTATTTTACAACTAAACGATTAACTAGCTGAATTTTCCGTACTTCATCCTTGAAAAAAAAAATATTGAGTAGCAATGCAATCATTTAAACTCATTTCATGGCAATTCATCACTCAAGCCAAAATTAGATCTGACATCAAGTTAACCCCAACTCAAATCTCCCCTAGGTTTAATTTCCTCGCAAAGATGCTTAGTAATGTCCTTGATGCAAATTTTCTCATTTGGCTTTGCTTGTGGAGTATTACTGAATGATGATATCCTTAATTAAAAGGGGGGCTACAACACACAATGCATTTCTGATTTTGAATTTGTCCTTAACGTTGTATGTGTGTGTGAGAGTAAGCGTTTGCCTGTATGTGTTGCTACACGTAATACATAATTACGTTAACTGCAGCGGCGGGCACATCAAGCCACCGTTATCCTTTAATATTTTGCTGAGAGGGAGAAGCTTTTTATTCCATTAAAACCCTGTTGTAAGAGAGTAGAATATGCATTTGATGTTCCCGTACACACACACATACACTAACAAAGGGGATATATTCGTAATGCAACATGGCAACATTGGCAATCATTAATAAATTATCTTTCATTTTTTTGTTTTCTTTGGGATTTCTTTTCAATACATGCTTCGTTCCAGTCATGTACGATATGATGTAACTCTCATCTCAGTGGTATTGTTCCAAGCACCTGATGGAGTTATAATTGTCATGGGAAATGAACATAGAAGCCTCGTTGCCTAGTGACCCTCCAGCAAAACACAATAAAACAATGAATCTGGGGGTTAGCAAATTTGAACTAGGGTGGATGATATTGCTTGAAAATTGTTCAAATTCAAAAATTTTTTCGTGTTCCAATATCTAAGGTTTATATTAGCGTCCCTTACGAATGTACGAAAAAAAGGGAAATTTTTGGGTAAGGGGGATAAGAGAGGGAGGAGATGGGTAGAGGGACAGAAAAAACACATGCATAGAAATATAATAACAATTTTGACAAGTTAAAAAGCAGTAAGTTCGGCCGGGCCGAACTTTGAATACCCTCCACCGTTTGGAACAAATTTGGAAATTTTCAAAAAAAAAAAACCCTCAAAAAATTTTGTTAAAATTTAAAAAATACCAAATATATCCATTATATTGGCGTTTATACGACGTGGGCCTACCTAGGCATTATTTGTCATAAGCCATTACCATATTCAAATTCGAAACTTGAAATAAACGGCGAATAATGTAGCTAAAATCATCAAAATATGACATATATAGATATGTACCGTTATATCGGAGCTGAGCGAAAACCTAGACCTGCATAGACAATTTTCTGTCACAGGCTGTAGCATCTCTTACGAACTTCAAATGCCACATCTCAAACAATTTCGGTGAGTATTGTACCTAAAATCATCAAAATACCGAATATAGGGTGGTACTGATATATGGGGCCTATACGAAGACCTGGACCTACATAGACAATTTTCTGTCACAGACTGTAGTATTCGTTACGAACTTCAAATACCAATTTTTAAACAATTCCGGTGAATAATGTCGTTAAAATCACCAAAATACTGGATATCGGGAGGTACCGTTATATGGGGGCTATACGAAGACCCGGACCTGCATAGACAATTTTCTGTCATAGGCTGTAGCATCCATTACGAATCTCAAATACCATATCATCATCAAAATACCGAATATAGCAAGGTACCGTTATATTGGGGCTATACGAAAACGTGGACTTGCACAGACAATTTTGCAAGCACAGACAATATCCATTTCGAACTTTAAATACCAAATTTGAAATCATCAAAATACTGAATATCGGGAGGTACCGTTATATGGGGGCTATACGAAGACGTGGACTTGCACAGACAATTTTCTGTTATAGGCTGTAGTATTCATTACGAACTTCATATACTAAATTTGAAATAGTTCCGGTAAATAATGTCGCAAAAATCATCAAAATAACGAATATCGGGAGGTACCTTTGTATGGGGGCTATATGAAAACGTGGACCTACATGGCCCATTTACGAACTTATCCTGCCTACTGGAAAAATAAACATGTGTGCAAAATTTTAGTCTTCTATCTCAATTCGTTCGAAAGATAGAGTAATTACAACAGACAGACGGACCGACAGATGGACAGACAGACGGACATCGCTAAATCGACTTAGAATTTTACGTTGATCAAGAATTTATAAATTTTGTTGGGTCTGACATGAGTATTTCGAGGAGTTACAAACGGAATGACAAAGTTAATATACCCTCCATAGTATGGTGGAGGGTGTAAAAAAACTAACAGAGAGCTCTCCAATACTAGAACCTGCTAGATTTTGAGCTAATTCTTGCACTCGCTCGAAAACGAGGAAAATGTGCTCGCTCTTATTCGAGCGACATCAAAAAATTCAGTTTGCTCTACATTTTTTCCTGCACTCTGGAGCGGTTCACTTGAAATCGAGTGAGTTTCACTCTTTGAACAAATTCAAGCTAGTTTTTCGAAGTCCTCGATTATTTCATGCCACTCAAAAGGTCCATCCACAAAGTCTAATTTTGCCATACTCTTTCCAACATTTCGGCCAGCAACTCTGGAATAAATTCTTCAATGTTGTCTTCCAATGCATCAATTGAAGCTGGCTCATCTGTATAGGTATGACCCTCAATTCAGTCCCAGAAAAAATTACCTAACCTGCCCCAAATGTAAAATAAAATGTTCACCTAACTGGGCTCTCAGTTAGTCCATTGTTAAGTCTGCTGTTTGGCGGCGACTTGTTGAAACCACACATCATGCAAATCAAAGCTCTTGCATTTTTGATAAAAAAATAAATAAAAATTGGATATCGTGTCACGGTAGCTCTCACCATTCAAGGTTACGTTCCGATTTGCAACACCTTCTTTTAAGGGTCCAATGAATGGATGCATTGGTAGCTTTTGCAATTTTTTGGAGTCAAATTAGCTTCGTCGCTGAACACAATAAATCGGGTGATAAACCTTCTTAATAGAGCAGACATTTTCATAATAAATTGAATGAAAGCAAAAAATGTCGGAAATAACATCAAATTTTAGAATAAGTTTAGATTTGTACGAATTTGTGACCTTTGGCACGAATTATGGCCTTCAAACGTCCAATGAAACCGTCACACGGATTGGTATTCAGAGATTTTGGTGGCCATTGTGCGCTGGAAATGAAGCGAGGAACCTCATTTTGTAACCATTCTTGGGTGGCGGGCGCTGGGTGCGATGGTGCTGAGTCCTGTTGGAATGTCCAAGGTCTGCGGCCAAAATGTTTGCGTACCCAAGGCTTTAATACACCATCCAGAATATTTTCGCGATATTATTCGACATTTATCCTGATGCCACGGTCGATTAATACGAGCGGAGAGCGACCATCGGCTGTTATGGCGACCTTTGAGTTCTGGTGACAAACCGAAGTTGCACATTTTCAGCTGAACTCTTTGGCATTGTAAACACGATCATTTTGTTTGGTTACAAACTGCTGGACAACGAATGTTTTCAAATCGGAGAAAACCAAATTCGGCAGTTCACCACTTTCGGCCAAGCGAAGCAACTCCTTACTTCTTTTAAGTCTATTTTATTTCTGTTGCGGTCTAAGTTCTTGCACTCTTTATGGTATTTCTAAGGCCTTACCCCGTGCTCATTTTTCAATATTTGCTGAATGGAATATTGCGATATGTTCAGCTCACGAGCCATTTTTCGGCAACGGCGACGCGGGTTTCGATCAAGTCGCTTTTTTACATTTCGAACCATTGCTGCTGATGTTGGTTGCTGTGTTCTTCCGCCCATTTCCTTGATGTCGGGCTACGCTACCAGTATCACGGTAACAAGCGATGGTACGAGACACAAAGGATTTATTCACATTTAAATGCTGGAGAACTCTAACGATAGCCACTTGTAGTTTTCCAGCCAAAATAAAGAAATCACACTATCACGCTTGAATTCCATCACGAATAACTTTTTTTCTGGACAATTCTCACCAAAATGCTTTTGTACGCTTGTAAGCAATATAATGAGCTATCACTGGAATAATTTTAACAGCTGTCGGACGAGTGGCTTAGAAATGACATCAGTCTGACGTTGGTTTCAGTTTTTTCATCTCTCCCTGTATTCCAAGAAATAAAAATACCCTTTATTTGTTACTCGACAGAAAGTAAGAAATACTTAAATTGATGTTAAAATTACTACTTTTTATACCCTCCACCATAGTATGGAGGTTATATTATGTTTGTCTTTCCGTTTGTAACACCTCGAAATATATATTTTAGACCCCACAAAGTATATAAATTCTTGATCAGCATAAAATTCTATGTCGATTTAGCGAAGTCCGTCCGTCTGTCCATCTGTAGAAATCACTCTAGCTTCCGAACGAAATAAAGGAAGTTGTTAAAAATATACTCAAATGTTTATTAAGTCTGCAGAACTTTTGGTATTGGTATATTAAGTCTGCAGAACTTTTGGTATTGAAAATGGGCCATGTAGGTCCACGTCTTCGTATAGCCCCCATATAACAGTATCCCCCGATATTCGGTATTTTGTTGATTTTAGCGACATTGTGTACCGAAATTGTTTCAAAATTAGTATTTGAAGTTTGTAATGAATACTGCAGCCTATGACAGAAAATTGTCCATGCAGGTCCACGTCTGCGTGTAGCCCAATTATAACGTTACCCCCCGATATTCGGTATTTTTAAGATTTTAGCGACATTATTTACCGAAATTATTTCAAATTTTGTATTTAAAATTCGTAATGGATACTACAGCCTATGACAGAAAATTGTCTGTGCAAGTCCACGTTTTATAACCCCCATGCACCCAGAGAAAAAATGACAACATCCGTGTATGAAATGACCACATCCGTGTATGATAGTGTATCAACCACGTTTGGTGTCAAAATGAGCACGCTGTTGTCATTTTGACACCGAGATTTTGGCAACGATTTCAACAACAGATGTGCATGAAATGAGCACATACGTGGTCATTTCGAGCACGCCCCGTTGTCAGATTGTCAACGCTTCGTTGTCAGATCGTCAACGCTTCGTTGTCAGATTGTCAACGCTCCGTTGTCGGATTGTCAACGCCCGTTGTCAGATTGAAATCAATGGTGGTCATTTTTTGATATCCGTTCCTTTTCCATTTTATACCCTTAGTAGAAGAAACGACATTTTTTGAAAAGTATTTTATTGAACGAAACCAATTACATAAATTCAATATAAATACATATTTGATTTAACAAAACAATTCGAATTACATATATTCAATGTATAGAAACAAATTAAATTAACTTAAATCTGAAATAAACTTTTCCATTATTCATAGGATATAAGTGAAATGGGTAAGTAATAAAATCTAAAATTGGTATTAAAAAAATTGTATCCTCATTCAGAGAACCAACTTCATACGATTGTAAATGGTAATCAAAGTTTTTAACTTTTAATTGGTTACATAAAATGTAAACATTTTCATTTTCAATTATTAAATGTTTAATTTTGAAAAGTTCAATTGCGGCATTATTTGTTGCTAAATAATAGTTTTTTTTATACCTAGTTCCCTTAAAAAAAATGTCATCAGACACTTTGCAATTTTGGTAATTTAAAACTGGCTTACTTTTTTTGTAACAATATTCCTCTTTTGCCAAATCTTTCTTTCTTAAATTGGTCCCATTTAGAAAGTAGAAGATTGCCTTTCTGTGGATACATAATATCGAAATCAATGTTGACCTAAAACGAAACATTAGTATCCATATACAAATAAATAGCTCATGGCTACTTACCAATTCTGAAGCTCTTGCATCGGACAACTTCGTCCATTCAAGGAGAAATGTATGGCTACTTAAATTTTTTATATCTCTTTGCCGTATGTTAAAAGATCTTTTCCATTTTTCGCAGATCGATCCCCAATCATTACATTCTCTTAGTAAGGAAGCTTTCAATGAATTTTCAACTGATTCATCAATTTCGGGAACATCTTTGTTACAAAAATTAGGAGATGTGTGAGTTGCTGCTTTGCTTGTGCTAGGCTCGGAAATCAAAAGCTTTATTCTTTTGGACTTCTTGTTTCTATACTTGGCATAAAGTTTTCCGCTTGCGTTGTTCTTTCCTTTTCTTGAAATGTAATAATAATCCTAAAAATAAAGACATATTATAAGTTAAGAAACTACATAATCAGATACGTTGTTTATATTGTTAATCTTACCCTCATTTCGTTTTCAAGAGGAAAAACGGAACAAATTTCATCCAATATGCGCATATAGTCTTGAGTGTAAAGAGTAACATTGTTGGTTAAAATATCTTCAATAATTATATTAATTATATCATCTCTTTGCTCGTCACTTAATTTCTTATTAACGCTACTACATTCAAGCGCTAGTTTCCCCTTCGAGGTATGTGTTAACAATTCCGTTAGATCCTATATTAAATAAAAAAACTACATTAACTATGCTTACACAAATATTACTCTTACCTTACCTCTGACAAAATTCCTTTGGCTTTTGAGCAGTTCGAACCTGTAGTGTCGGGAGTACCAGGAGTACTTGCAGGTGTCTCGTTGCGTTTCCACCATTCACCTATTTTAGATGGAACTGACATAGTTTCGTCATCAATCCCGAGCTATTGTTATGACAATATTAATACTGAGTTCAACACTGTAAAACAAATAATACGTACCTTTCGTTTTTTCCAAGCAAAGAGCTTTTCTCTGAATTCAACTCGCAGTCCCAATGGTGGCACTGCTTCCTTTAAATCTTCTTTTTTCAAGTACTGCAAACTGCGAAATGTTACATGTGATGCTAAAAGAACAAAAAAGAAAATTCTTTGTTAATTACACTGATTAACTGAAAAATTCATTTTTATTTACTTACCTTTTAATTGTTCAAAAAGCGACTCCATATTTATTCCTTTTAAGAACTCCCTTAACATATAATCGTCCTCATTGTTTTCCGCATCTTGACTGCTGCAATGGTTTGTATCGCGAACCACAACAATATTGCCATCGATTTCTAACAACTCACCAATGATATTTTGAGGATCTTGCGAATTATTATTCATTTTCAATAAATTTTTTGCACAATGCGTCCTTTCTCTTTCAATAACACGGAAAAAATGGTAAATATGCAGCCGATTGCACACGAGTAAAAAAAATGACAACGGTGGTGCATGATTCATACACGGTAGTTGCTAAAATGGCAACGATCGTGTACGATTCATGCACGTCGGTGTACAAAGTAACAACGGTGGTGCATCATTATGCAGGTGGTGGTGCATAATTCATACACGACCGGTGTCATATTGACAACGACCGTGTGTGAATCATGCACCACCGTTGTCATTTTTTACTCGTGTGTAATCGGCTGCAATTACCAATATTACAAATGGACAAATTAAGCACGGCTGTTGTTGGTACCGAAAGTTGACCACGTCTCGGTGTCAATTTGAGCACGTTCGTGCACAATTCACCAACAGCCGTTGTTGAAAAATATAACAACGGGTCGTTGCGAAAATGACAACATACGTGCTTGATTTCGCAACGGGATTTTTCCCTCAGTGTGGTACCTCCCTATATTCGGTATTTTGATGATTTTAGCGACATTATTCACCGGAATTGTTTCAAATTCGGTATTCGAAGTTCGTAATGGATACTTCAGCATAAGACAGAAAATGGGCAATGTAGGTCCACGTCTTCGTATAGCCCCCATATAACGGTACCCCCCCCCCCCCCCCCCCCCCCGATTTTCGGTATTTTGATGATTTAAGCGGCATTATTTACCGGAATTGTTTCAAATTTGGTATTTGAAGTTCGTAATGTATGCTACATCCTACGACAGAAGATGAGCCATGTAGGTCCATGTCTGCGTATAGCCCAAATATAACGTTACCCACCCCCCACCCCCCCCCCCCCCATTTTCGGTATTTCAAAGATTTTAGCGAAATTATTTACCGGAATTATTTCAAATTTTGTATTTGAAGTTCGTAATTACAGCCTGTGACAGAAAATTGTCCCTACAGGTACCTCTTCGTATAGCACCCATTTAACGGCAACCCCCCAATATGCGGTATTTTGATGATTTTAGCGACATTATTTACCGGAATTATTTCAAATTTTGTATTTTAAGTTCGTAATGGATACTACAGCCTTTACCAGAAAATTATCTGTGCCGGCTTATGACAAAAGTTCCGTATGCAGGTCCACGTCGTCGTATAGAAATTTTAATGGATTTTAATTTTTTGAAAATTGCCAAATTTGTATTCAAAGTTCGGCCCTGTCGAACTTACAGCTTTTTTACTTATTATTTTCTTGCATAATTCAATAATATTCAATTTCTTTTTTAATTTCAGGTATGTTTTCTTACACATTTTGAATAAATAATTTAAAAATCTCACAATGGGTATGTATATAAAAATCACTCAAATTTTTTCAGTTGTTATATGTTCGATGATGAGTTACTAACCTAGGAGTTGAGTATAAATGTTTCATAAACACACAAATTATTGCCAAGGGTGTAGAAGGTTGCTGCAGAGAATTAAGGCCAACAAAAAAAAATTAATTTAAAAATTTACTTTTATATGGAGCAGATATCCTTCATCAATCCCAGTCGTCAGCCAAATCATTATGCAGATTTGAGATGTAGAAAAAAACCGGGGAAATTACGCGTATTGTATTTGTTTGTGATAAAATTATGGGAGTAAATTCTCGATGCTGAGACTCTTTAGGTTATACCGTCGCTTTCAGTATCTATTTTTTAGATTAATGCAAAATATGCCTACGAATAGTGAAGATTTTTATACCCTCCACCATAAATAGTATGGAGGGTATATAAAGTTCGTCATTCCGTTTGTAACTCATCGAAATAATAATTTTAGACCCAAAAAAGTATATATATATATTCTTGATCAGCGTAAAATTCTAAGACGATTTATCCCTGTCCGTCCGTCTGTCCGTTTGTTGTAATCACGCTACTGTCAAAACGAATTAAGATAGGAAGCTTAAATTTTGCACAGATCAGTCTTTTGTGTGCAGGCAGGTCAAGTTCGAAGATGGGCTATATCGGTCCACGATATAGTATAGCCCCCATATAACGGTACTCCCGACATTCGGAATTTTGCTGATTTTAGCCACACATATTTTAACGGAATTGTCTGAAATTCTACACAAAGAGTTCTTTGTGAGCACTTAGCCCCAGAAAGAGAATTGTCTATATAGGTCCACGATATCGTACAGCATCCATATAACGGACCCCACCCCTCCACCCAATATTCCGTATTTTGATGATTTTAGCCACATTTTTTAGTGGAATTGTCTGAAATTCCACACAAGGAGTTCCTTGTGAGAATTTTATCCCCTGAAATAGAATTGCATATGTACGTTCAGGGTATCGTATATCCCCAATATAACGGTACCCCCGATATTCGTCATTTTGATGTTTTTAGCCACATTTTTTAACGGAATTGTCTGAAATTCTACACAAGGAATTCTTTGTGAGTACTTTACCCCCAGACATAGGTTTGTCTATATAGGTCCACGATATCGTATATTCCCGCAATATATTGACACCATCCGATTTTCGGTATTTATAAAATTTTAACAAAATTTTTAATGGATTTAATATTTTTGAAAATTGTCTAATTCGTTCCAAATGGTGGAGGGTATTCAAAGTTTGGCCTAGGCGAACTTACTGATTTTTTACTTGTTATATTTTGAATTCTGGAACCATTAGAAATGTAGTCATAAAATATAGACAACATTTCCTTAACTATGTGCCCTTTTTCAAACGTACTACCAATTTCCTTTGTTAGACCAAGATAACTTAAATTTTGGGTCTTCCTTTTCTCTTCGTTTGTCATTTGTTGTTTGGTCACTGCATAAAAGTAATTAAGACACCACATGTATAGGCGATATGATCCAGAGAGCACTCATCCTCCCTCACAAACAACAACAACAACATTGGAAGTTAAAAACAAAGTGGAGCAACATTAGTACTTGGCCAACATTAAGTCTGCAACTTTAGTTTGTCAAGCAAATCTGTTTTTTCCTTAGCTCGAGTTGTTGTTGCCCTTCGAATATCTCAGTACTTTCGCATCGCTCGTTGCAAAGTAACCGACAAACATTCGTACATATTTTTCTGCTGAGTTTATAAAGATTTGTTTGTTGGTTTTGTTGTGTGCTCCTCTTGTTGTTTGCTGTTTGCAACATACAAACTTACTTGGAGAGATTGGCAAATGTTTGTGTGTGATAACACCATTTCCATTAGAAATTGGAAATTCGTACGAAAAATAAAAAGAAACTAAAGACTTTGTACTAAAATTCTATATTTTTTTCAGCAAGAATTTTAAAATTGTATATTGGACCACTATTTATGAGAGGCATGAATTAGGTGGAGGTTTTGACATGTTAAAAAGCAGTAAATTCGGCTGGGACGAACTTTGAATAATTTGAACGAATTTGGAAATAAAATCCTTAAAAAATTCTTTTAAAATTTTAAAAATACCGAATATAGCCGTTATATTGGGGTCTATACGACGTGGACATACATAGTCATTGTTTGTCATAAGCCATTACCATATTCAAATTTGAAACTTGAAATAAACAGTGAATAATGTAGCTAAAATCATCAAAATATCGTATATAAGGAGGTGCCGTTATATCGGAGCTGTGCGAAGACCTGGACCAGCATAGACAATTTTTTGTAACAGGCTGTAGCATCCATTACGAACTTCAAATACCACATCTCAAACAATTTCGGTGGGTATTGTACCTAAAATCGTCAAAATACCGAATATAGGGAGGTACTGTTATATGGGGACTATACGAAGACCTGGACCCGCACAGACAATTTTCTGTCACAGACTGTAGTTCCCATAACGAACTTCAAATACCAATTTTGAAACAATTCCGGTGAATAATGTTGCTAAAATCACCAAAATACCGAATATAGGGAGGTACCGTTATATGGGGGACATACGAAGACGTGGACCTACACAGACAATTTTCTGTCTTTGGCTGTAGTATCCATTGCGAACTTCAAATACCAAATTTTAAACAATTCCGGTTATTAATGTCGCTAAAATCATCAAAATACCGAATATCAGAAGGTACCGTTATATGGAAGCTATATGAAAACGTGGGCCTACATGGCCCATATACGAATTTAACCTGCCTACTGAAAAAATAAACATGTGTGCAAAATTTTAGCCTTCTGTCTCAATTGGTTCGAAAGATAGCGTGATTACAACAGACAGACAGACGCACAGACAGACGGTCATCGCTAAATCGACTTAGAATTTTACGCTGATCAAGAATATATACTTTGTTGGGTTTGACATGAGTATTTCGAGGAGTTACAAACGGAATGACAAAGTTATTTTTTTATGGAGGTTTTAAAAAATTCGTGGTAAAAAGTACTAAAAATGTGTTTGTTGGTCTAATTTTTTTTTACTTTTAGGGTCAGAATCTTCAAATTTCGAAAGTGGATCATAACATATTACTTGATGTTTTTGGAAATCCTTACTAATAAGAACACAAAAAGTACTAAAACACTGTGTTTGTGGACTAACTTAAATTAGGGCTACCAATCCACATGGGCCCCTTGTATGGGAAGGTGTGACAAAAATGCTTCTATACAAAGAATCGATATGATTTTTTTACAGTAGCTTCATAATGAATAAAAACTAATGTAATCATAAAATTGTGAAGATTGGTCCACGATTAAGTGTGGTCCCCATATAACGGTACCCTCCGATTTAATGAAATTGGAAGATTTTAGGTAAATTTTTAATTGAAATGTACTGAAATTCGACATCTAGCGTTCTTAATAGATACCTGATGTCCTTGCAGAATAAAGGTCATATGGGTCCACAATTTGATATAGCTCCCATAGAACCCTCCCTACTCCCGATTTTACTTCTTTGAAGGGCTTTAACCATATGTTTCCAAGCGATTTTGCTGAAATTTAACAGTCTTGTTTGGGATAGGATAACAAATTGATGTGCCAAAAATTATCAACATTGATCATGTTTTTTATATAGCTCCCATAGCAATCTACTCCCGAATTTTCATGTTTTTGGCAAAAAAATTTCAACAGATTTTGATGTAATTTGGCATTTTGGATTCTGATAACAATATAAGCCTTGTTTTTCACATCAAAAACCAGTAAAAAAAAGTCTTAAAGTCGGACTTCGCCGACTTTATGATACCCTACACCACTTTGCATATTTAGTAGAGCTTCACATAACAAATATATGTTTTATGTGGAAATTTGTATGAATTTAATAAAAAAATAAATTAACAAGTTAAAAAGTATCGGTCGGTATTGCCGACAGATATATACCCTCAGCCTGTGTTCGATTATTTAAATATAATTTGACTAGTGTTACAATTATTCAAACGTTTTACCCTCTATGAAGCAGGTTCCGAAGGAATGGGCCAATATTGTCTATTTCGTATCGGACCCCAATATATGATATAAATATTCCGACGTTCCTGGTATGGATTATATCGACTAACTCCTTCACTATGTATGAGATATGTAATAATTTTTAGAAAATGTTAACATGTGAGTAATGTACAAGATAGAGTCTACCGAAATATTCCACTTTTATACTTCATCTGATACACATAAAAAAAATATAGCGAAATATTTGCAACAATAAAAGAAAGGATATTTATGTCCAATTTTATGCGAAATCAGAAATTCCGATAAATTTCATATTCATATCAGGCTCTTGTTTAGAGAAATATTTGAGCATAGCAAGTAGTAAAGAATTGCTAAATTGTTTCGAAAGTTATGACAGATAAAATTATTGAAAATTGTGACCACAGAAGGGGTTGGCAGGTATATATTAACTTCACAACCGATCTTGTATGTGTGAAATTTGAGGAGAGTTGGATGTTTATTTCGCTTTATTTGGGCGTTCGTTTTTCAAAATCTTGAACCCTATGTATGGGGGAGAAGTAATGGTTCTATACCACCTTTCTATACCACCTTTATAACAGATCTTGTGTTGATAGAAACGTTGAGATGTGCCAAGTCTAAATGGAATCGGATGTTAATTTGGCGTTTTATTACTTTGTGGGTATTCAAAATTTCGACACTTTGTGGGGGAGGTACCAGAAGGAGTGTGCCGATACATTCTATTTTCGCACCAGACCTTGGACTAATAAAATTATTGCGATGTGTGAAATTTAAAGACTATCGGACTCTTACATCACATTTTAAAAGAGTTTTAATTATCCAAAATTTTGACCCTTTGTGGGGGAGGTCCCTGATGGAGTGGACCGATATTGTCCATTTTCGCATATGACCTAACACTGATGAAAATATTAGGATTCGCAAAGTTCCGGCAAAATCGGATTATCCTTTCTCTTTTTGTGCAAAAAATCTTTTTTGAAAAGTTCGACCTTTTGTGGGGGAGGTACAAGAAGGAGTGGACCGATACATTCCATTTTCGCACCAGACCTTGGACCAATAAAGGTTTTGGGATGTGTAAAATTTGAAGACTATCGGACTCTTACATCACATTCTATAAGAGTTGTAATTATTCAAAATTTTGACCATTTGTGGGGGAGGTACTTGATGGAGTGGACCGATATCGTCCATTTTCACACCTGGTCTAGCACTGATGAAAATATTAGGATTCGCAAAGTTCGAGCAAAATCAGATCATCCTTTCTCTTTCTGTGCAATAAATTCGTTTTTTTGAAAATTTTGACATTTTGTGTGGGAGGTACCAGAAGGAGTGGACCGATATCGCCCATCTCCGAACTCGATCTAAGTTTGACAAAAATATTACGATGTACCAAGTTTGGATCAAATCGGATATTTCCTTTGAGAGTTATCGTGCGCACCAGCCAGCCAGACAGACAGACGGACGGACGGACGGACGGACGGACGGACGGACATCGGTAGATCGACTCCAAATGTTCTGAAACGGATTTGGTCCAAAGAGACCTAGGGTCTAAAACCGTTATTTCGACTAGGCACGTTTTGACCGTATCAAATGATATATACCCTCTGTAGCCATATGGCTGAGGGTATAAAAATGAGGGGAATATTCTCCTCTGAATGGATTTCTACTAAATTTCCGAGGCATTTGTGTCTTTTCAATTCGGGCTGGTGTACAGTTGACTTGAAATCGGATAAAGATATATATGGGAGCTATATCCAAATCCGACCCGATCTCGATAAAATTTGGCAAAGGTCTAAGCTGTATTTGATATATTTCCCCAAATATTGTTGTTGCAGAGTGCATATTACGGCTGCGGAGGACAAAAATAAATCGTATGAACAGTATATATGGGAGCTATAGCTATATCTCAACCGATTTCGATAAAATTTGGCATATTTATTTTTACGCCTAATTTGGTCATATGTGCAAAATTCCATAGTATTTGGGCTAATATTACACGCTTGGTGCACAACAAAAGGCAAATCGGACGAAGATATATATGGGAGCTATATCTAAATTTTCACAGATTATCTCCAATTTCAATAGGGTCCGTCCTTGGGTCAAATATATGATTTGTGTAAAATTTCATCTGGCTTGGACCATAAATGCGACCTGTAGTTTGTACTTGGGCAGACGGAAGGACATACATAAATCGACTAAGAATACGATTCTATGCAAATCATCAAATGGAACTATGGGTCTATCTCGTTTCCTTTTGCCTGTTACAAACAAATGCACAAATACATAATACCCTGACCACCTTGTGGTGTAGGGTATAAATATTTACTCTTTGGTATATCTCCTATATAAAGGTACCTCCATTTTTACCGTATTTTAAAGGGTTAAGTGACACAAGTAGGATCCACATTTGCAGATATATGCAGCTGAAACCCTTTTTCGTAATCTACACACTTTTTCAGTATTATAGAAAAAAGTTTGAGAGTGCCAAGATTCCTTGCCATAGGAAGCAGATATATTCCATTTTCTCACCAGATATTACGTTAATTAAAATATCGGGATGTATAAAATTTAAAGAGAATCGGGTGCTTATTTCGTATATTCCAAGAGATATAATTATTTAAATATTTGACCCGTAGTGAGGGAGGTACAAGAAGGAGTAAGCGGATGTATCCCATCACAAGATGTAGTATGTCTTGTGTTGGTAAAATAATATTAAGATGTCCGGAATTTTGAACACAATCGGACTCTTATTTCGCATTTTATAAGAGTTGTACTTATTAAAAATGTTGACCCTTTGTGGGGAAGGTACTTGATGCAGTAGAGCGATATATTTTCGTACCTGATCTAACACTAATAAATGTACACTAAAACAAGTATTTCTTGTTCTATAAGATAAATTATGTTCTGTGAAAGTTGTGACCTTATGTGGGGGAGGTACCAGAAGTAGTAGACTAATATTGCCCAACTCCGAACTCGACCTAAGTTTGGAACAAATCGGATACTCCCCTCGAGAGTTATCGTGCGTACCAGCCAGACGGACGGACATCGCTAAATTGATTTCAAATGTCCTGAAACGGATGTGGTCTTAGGAGACCTAGGATCTAAAACCGTTATTTCGATAAGGCACGTTTTGGACGTATTAAATTATAAATACCCTCTCTAGCCATATGAATGTGGTTGTGAAAAGTGTACTTCTTCGTACATAAACAATTTGGTAACACATGCAAAGGGATAGATCGAAATCTAAACGTTGTTTGAAATAACAGACTGACTGACTGGCCGAGAATCAACACCCAGACGACACGTTTGAAGCTAGAACCTTGAAATTGAGCACCAGGGTTATCCTTGGTGCGTAGGCGTGTGATAAAGTTGGATTTTTGGAAATTCGTACTAAAATGGCCCGAAATGTACTAAAAAATGTATTTTGTATTCGACAAACGCAATAAGCTAGAATTCTATAGTTTGGAATGAATGTCCCTAATAGATGTACCAAACAAAGAGTATTTTGAAATTCGGACTTTTAAGGTTACGAAAAGTTCTAAATATTCTAAAATTATATCATTTGGTATTTTGTGAACGGATTGAGCTAAAAACTTGAAATTCGTTGGGAGAATCAAGATTGGAATGTAAGTTTGGAATATGAAGGTGATTTTGGAAATGTGTACTAAGTGTGCGAACTGTACTAAATGGTACTAAATTTGGAACGGTTAAAATTTCGAAGTTTTGGTATTTAAAAGTCTGCTTATGTTAGGTTTGTAATAAAGAGCTGGTTTTGGAAATGTATTATGTAAGTGCACAAAAAGTACGAAATAGTACCATATTTGGTACAATTTGGTATTGGGTGCACAGATAATGCTTTAAATGTGAAATTTTATATTAGGGTCACTGTTCATGCGTTGCCTGGACATATGCAGGTATTTTCGAAGATACGTACTATGGTTATACGAAAAGTACCTAGAATCCTCAAATTTGATATTGAAGTTTTTGTTCGTATCTGGAATTGAGATATGGAGGTGGTTTTGAGATGTGTACTATATTTGCACGAAAAGTTGGAATAGTACTATTTTTGGTATTGGGTGAGAGAATGGAGATGCAATTCTGAATTTTTTCTCTTTAGATTATTAATGGCATCTGTGTTTGAGATTTTGTAGTGGTTTGGAAATGTGCCCTATGTCTGTACGAAAAGTAATAAATGGTACTAAATTAAGCATTGGAATAAAGATGGAATCCTCAAATTTGATATTGAGGTCTCTGTTGGTATCTGGAATTGAGATATGGAGGTGGTTTGAGATGTATACTATAATTGTGATCATTTTTAGATTATCTTTTTTGAATTGATAAAATTAAGTTAAGTTTTGCCTTTTTGGCCTACTAGTATTGCAGGGGTATTAAATCTGTCGAAATGACAGTAATGTTGAAAGTTGGACGTATGACTATAAAATGTTTGCGGGTTCTAGAAAATAACAAGTAAAAACTAATTTCGAAATTAAAAGAACAAGTTAAAAAGTATCAGTCGGTATTGCCGCCAGAGATATACCCTCAGCCTATGTTCGATTATCTAAATATATTTTGACTAGTGTTAAGGTTATTCAAACGTTTGACCCTCAATGGAGCAGATCCCGAAGGAATGGGCCAATATTGCCCATTTCCTATCGGACCCAAAATATGATATAAATATTTCGACAGATGTGCCAAGTCTAAATGGAATCGGATGTTAATTTGGCGATTTATGAGCTTCATGGGTACTCAAAATTTCAATATTTTGTGGGGGAGGTACTTGATGGAGTGGACCGATATTGCCCATTTTCACACCTGTCCTAGCACTGACGCAAATATTAGGATTCGCAAAGTCGGAGCAAATTCAGATTAGCCTTTCTCTTTCTGTGCAAAAAATTTGTTTTTTTTTTTTGGAAAATTTCGACCTTTTGTGGGGGAGGTACCAGAAGGAGTGGACCGATATTGTTCATCTTAACACCAGACCTTGGGTTAATATAAATATTTGAAGACAATCGGACTCTTACATAAAATTTTATGAGAGTTGTAATTATTCAAAATTTTGACCATTTGTGGGGGAGGTACTTAATGGAGTGACCGATATTGTCCATTTCCACACCTGCCCTAGCACTGACGCAAATATTAGGATTTGCAAAGTTGGAGCAAATTCGGATTATCCTTTCTCTTCCTGTGCAAAAAATATATTTTTTGAAAATTTCGACCTTTTGTGGGGGAGGTACCAGAAGGAGTGGACCGATATTGCCCCTCTCCGAACTCGATCTAAGTTTGACAAAAATATTACGTTGTAGCCAATTTGGACCAAATCGGATACTCAGTTCGAGAGTTATCGTGCGCACCAGCCAGACAGACAGACAGACGGACGGACGGACGGACGGACATCGCTAGATCGACTTCAAATGTTCTGAAACGGATTTGGTCCAAAGAGACCTAGGGTCTAAAACCGTTATTTCGACTAGGCACGTTTTGGCCGTATCAAATGATATATACCCTCTGTAGCCATATGGCTGAGGGTATAAAAATCAGTGGGAAATTCTGTTAAAATTAAAAAAAAATACTGAATATACCCGTTATATTAGGGTCTATACGACGACGTGGACCTGTATGCAAGATGCCTATCTTTTGTCATAAGCCATTACAATACTCATTGTCATTCGGCAAATATTTAAAAATGAGCTCGGGGTAAAGCAGTTGAAATTACTAAAAGTGCAAGAACTTACACCGCAACATAAAGAACATAGACTCAAAAGAGCTAACGAGTTGCTTCGCTTGGCCGAAAGTGGTGAACTGCCGAATTTGGTTTTCTCCGATAAGAAAACCGTTTGTAAACAAACAAAAAGATCGTGTTTACTTGCCAAAGAGGTCATCTGAAAATGTGCACCTTCGGTTGGCCACCAGAACTCAATCGCCGGCCATGGTGATTGTGTGGGCCGCCATACAGACGATTGTTACTCTCCGCTCGTATTAGTCATCTTTTGTCATAAGCCATTACAATACTCAAATGCGAAAATTGAAAAAAAAGAATGTAGGGAGGTATTATTATAAAGGGGCTATACCAAAACGTGGACCTGCACAGACGATTTTCTATCATTGACTGTAGTATCCATTACGAACTTCAAATACCAAATTTGAAACAATTCCGGTGAATAATGTCGCTAAAATCATCAAAATACCGAATATCGTGAGGTACCGTTATATGGGGGCTATACGAAGACGTGGACCTACATAGCCCATTTTCAATACCAAAAGTCCTGCAGACATAACATACATTTGAGTAATATTTTATTTACCTATTTGATTTCGTCGGAAGCTAGAGTGATTTCCACAGACGGATAGACGGACGGACATCGCTAAATAGCCATAGAATTTTATGCTGATCAAGAATATATATATACTTTGTGGCGTCTAAAATATATATTTCGAGGTGTTACAAACGGAATGAAAAACTTAATATACCCTCCATAGAGTATATTAAGGATATAAACACCTTTAAAAAGATCTTGCTTAAAGGATGGTGCGAACAAAAATATATAGAGTACTCAAGGACTCATCCCTGCTTTAAAATGGTTTTTATTACCATTCAAACAAAATAATTCCAAGGTCCTTGTAAACGGTGTTCAAAACACACACACATTTACAACAACAACACAAGTTGCAGCTATTTGCTTCTTCCATTCTGAATCTATCCCTTCTCTCTCTGCCATTTGTTACTGTCCGGGTGATAATCTGTAAATTGTTTACAATATGGAAAACTGCTGCAGCTCAAATAACATCGAAGGCAACAAAGACAACATTATTGCAACGTTTGTCCATTTCCATTTTATTTTCTTTATTGCCTTGAACTCGAACTGCAACTCTCTACAGCATTTGTTTCCATAGCGTTTTCCTACTGGAGATGATTTTGGGGACTCTGTGCTGTGGTGCATGACAATTTTCTTAAGCCACAAATCCTGGCTGCGTTTGGAACACCAAAAATCTGCTGTGGTAGGAAAATTTGATGGTAGCATTGAAATTTTGCTGGTTACTACATTATTTCCCCCTCATGACATGCCCCACCTGACATTTTCTTTTTGACTCCAGGAAAGATGCTGTTTTCCCTTCCTTTGAGACAACTACAAAAGCGTCAACAACAACGACGACGTCGTTGATGATGACAAGAGAAAACTAATCTTAAAAGCGTTTAAAAGGTTAAAAACAGTTTTCCAGTTGTTGGTGAGGATGTTATCGTTGCTGTTGTTGTTGGTTTTGTTTGCTGTCACTCCTGCTGTTGTTGTTGCCCGTTTACAAAACACCAAAACAACTGCATCAAAAACCCTTAAAATTTGACTTGTCTGACCTTTTCGTTTATAAAGCCTTTAACTTCTTAAGTTCATGTTTGACTTTCGCATCTCTCCCTACGTCTCCAGGAAAACCGTTGGCTTTTGTTCAACGCCATTCTTCTTTTTTTTTTTGGGTTCGCGTTGACTTTCTTGCTGCTGTCTTTTCGTTTGCGGCTGGCAGATAAGTTTTCGGGGCGGGGGGAGGGTAATATTAAAAATGAAAATTGTCAAAATAAAGTTGGCGGTTAAGAAATTTCATTAAAATTCAATCTTTTGAAACGCTTTAGGTTGATGAAAAATATATTTTCTCGTTAAATTTCATTAAAATAAATGGGTTTCAGGTACTTTAAAGTGGTGATAAAAAGTTAGGGATAAAAACTGTTTTTTTTTTGTTTATGTCAGGTCTGTAGATATTTTAACATAAATTTTTCTTAGTTGGATAACAAGCCTTCCTTAAATTTAGACATTGGTGCAGCGAATTTCGGAGAATTTAATGAAATATGATTTCATAAAAACCAGTTAAAAAAGGGCAAAAGTCGGACAGGACCGACATTTGATACCCCACACCACTATGCGTATTTAGCAGAGCTCCCGAATGTATGTGAAGTAGATCATGCCAACTATGAACTTAATTTGAATGCATATCATGGCTTTAGAGTATTCGATTTTCAACAAATTTGACGTAGGCCTTTGTACCTCTAGTGCCAAATAACATTGCTCGATAAAATTTGTCAGAAGTATTTTCGAGCTGTATCTGATATCCGAAATCAAATATACTTGTAGAGTACATATTACGCATGTAAATGACTCTAACACCAAATCGGATGAAATATATATATGGGAGCTATAGCTATATCTGCACCTATTTGAAGTAATTGCTTCTGTGCTGAATTCAGTCGGAAGTGCCACATTTGAGACCATTTGGGCTGATATTAGCCATTTGGTGCACAATAAACCTGAAATCGGAAAAATGTTTATATGGGAACTATATCCAAATCTGAACCGATCTTGACAAAATTTTAGGCAATTTTAATCGATTTTCACCAAATTTGATGTGATTGTTTCTAGACTGAATTTGGTTGGATGTGCTAAAATTCAGGTCATTTGGACTGATATTGGTTGTTTGGTGCACAATTAACCCGATATCGGTTGAAGATACAGGGTGGGATAAAAAAAAAACTGCAACAAAGTCAAAAGCCATAATTTGTACATATTTTTTAAATTTTATTGAATGAAAGCAAAACATTTCGGAAATAGCATCAAATTTTAGAATAAGTTTAGATTTGTTCGAATTTGTTACCTTTGGCACGAATTATGGCCTTCAAACGGCCAATGAAACCGTCACACGCTGCCCGAATTTTGCTCTGCGGTATTTTGGCCCATTGCCGGCGGAGCGCTTGCTTGAGTTGATCGAGACTTGGGTATTTTTTAGTGCCAACCTTGCTTTCCAAAATTCTCCAGACACAATAGTACAACGGATTGCTATCCGGAGATTTTTGTGGCCATTGTGCGCTGGAAATGAAACGAGGAACCTCACTTTGTAACCATTCTTGGATGGCGCGTGCTGAGTGCGATGGTGCTGAGTCCTGTTGGAATGACCAAGGTCTGCGGCCAAATTGTTTGCGTGCCCAAGGCTTCAATACACCCTCGCAATACACCCGATTAATACGAGCGGAGAGCGACCATCGGCTGTTATGGCGGCCCACACCATCACCATGGCCGGCGCTTGAGTTCTGGAGGCCAACGGAAGGTGCACACTTTCATCTGACCTCTTTGGCAAGTAAACACGATCATTTTGTTTAATTACAAATTGCTGGGCAAAGAATGTTTAATCATCGGAGAAACACAAATTCGGCAGTTTACCAGTTTCGGCCAAGCGAAGCAATTCTTTAGCTCTTTTGAGTCGATTTTCTCTCTGTTGCGGTGTAAGTTCTTGGACTTTTTGGAATTTCAATGGCTTTACTCCGAGCTCATTTTTCAATATTTGCCGAATGGAATATTGCGATATGTTCAGCTCACTGGCCATTTTTCGGCCACTGCGACGGGTTTCGATCAAGTCGCATCTTTGCTTTTCGAACCATTTCTGCTGATGTTGCTGTTTTCCTTCCGTCCACTTCCTTGACGTCGGGCTACGCTACCAGTATCACGATAACGAGCGATGGTATGAGACACAAAAGATTTCTTCACATTTAAATGCTGGAATGCTCTAACTATAGCCACTTGTGGTTTGCCAGCCAAATATAAAGAAATCACGCTTGAATTCCATCACGAATAACTTTTTTTCTGAAAAATTCTTACCAAAGTGCTTTGGTACGCTTCAAAACAACATAATGAGGTGTCACTAGAATAATTTTAACAGCTGTCGGACGAGTGGTTTTGGAATTACAGTGATATCATGCACTCTATAGCAATGTTATTTGGTATAAAAGGTTAAAATGTCTCCGTCAAATTTAGTTGTAAATGGATTCAGAACCTGATATGCCTCCCATATATTCGTTCCCTCTGAAACTAAAGATTGATAGGGGTACGATCTACTTGAAATATTAAAATATAATCGTTCCCTCTGGAACCAAAGATTGATAGGAAGTATGATCTACTTGAAATAGATTATTTTGTTATGGAAACTCTTCTAAATATGCATAGTGGTGTAGGGTATCATATGGTCGCCCCGCCCGTCTTTTTGACTTTTCCATACTATGTATGGTGGAGGGTATAAAATGAATTTTTTAAAGCCAAAAATCCTGGATTTTCTTTAAACATATCATTTAAAAATATGCAAACCAGTAAGGAAATGTCAAAAGTCAGGCGGGGCCGGCTATATGATACTCTACACCGCTGTGCATATTTAGTAGAGCAAACGAACATAAAAAAATAATTTATTTGAAGTCCTATCAACCTTTGGCTTTAGAGAAGTTATAATTTGGTTCCAGAGAGACCGAATATATGGGAGGCATATCCAATTTTGAATCGATTTTCACTAAATTTGACGGTGACATTTTAATCTTTTATACCAAATAACATAACCTTCTTGAAGTGATATCATGCTATAGAGTGCATGGAAGGATCATATTAAGAAAATGTATATGTCGGATACGAGTTCAACAAAATGGAAACGTGCGTCCCGTATTCCACTCCATTTAGGCTAATATTAGTTATTATATACACAATAAACCTGAAATCGGATAAAGGATATATGTGGGAGCTATATCCAAATCTTAGCCGTTCTCGATGAAAATTAACAAGAGGTATTTCCGAGCTCTAGGAGATATCTGGTAACAAATATCATTGTTGTCGAATACATATTACGAATGTGAGAGACATAAACACCAAATCGAAATCGGAGCTATAGCTATATCTGGACCGATTTTCGATTTTCCAAATTTGATATACTTGCTTCTGACTGAATTCGCTGGGATGTATCAAAATTCAGGTCATTTGGACTTATATTGGCCATTTGGTGTACAATCAACCCGAAATCGGTTGAAGATATAAAAGGGAGCTATATATAGATCTGATCCAATTATCACCAATTTCAATAGGGTTCGTCCTTGGGCCAAACAAGTATTGTTTGAAAAATTTCATCTAAATCGGATAAGAAATGCGACCTGCATTTTGTTCACAAGAATACATGGACAGACGGACTGATATGCATAAATCTTCTTAGAAAGTGACTCTATGAAGATCCTCATAAGTAACTATGGGTCTATCGCGCTTCCTTCTCCATGTTACAAACAAATGTACAGAGACTTAATACCCTTACCACTATGTGGTGTAGGGTAAAAAATTTCATAGGCTATGGATATATATTTTTCGTCGCGTGTTTTGGGAAAACATTTCTCTATTTTTCCACATTTTTCCAAATCTCTCATGATTTGAGATCTCTTGACTTCCAAGTAACATTTGCATCTATAATTACTTTATTATTTATGTTTTACAACTATTTATGGAGAATTACAAATACACATGTAAAACTCAAATTTTTTCCAAAGCCACAAAAGTTAATCTTAGAATGTCCTAAACAAATAATATAGATTATTGTTGTTGGCAGATAGTACTCCAGCCATTCTCTTGCTATTGTTTTGGGAAATTTTAATGTATTTTTAAACACAAAAACATGCACTCGAAGCATATATTCATAACTATTTGTTTTGAAAAAAAAATAAACCCCCATGGTATGGCATTTTAGGCTATAGCACTTTGTCCGCATCGAAGAAAAGAAGACCTCAAATCTCCAATAGAAAGTTGACTAAACAAGTTGTTACCACTTCTTCGTCGGATTGAAGTTGAAGTTGTTGTTGTTGATGCCAACAGTTGCTTTCGGTTTTGGTCAACAGTATTAGGCACTGTTAACACTCTGCCCCACAGAGAGAGAGATGGTCACTCATTCAGTCCAAGGAGTCAAGCAACCAACCGTCCAGCTAGCTAGCTATCCAGCTAGTCAGCACAACAAGCTGGCCATTTAAGCTGCAGAAAAATACTTTTTAAAAAGTTCTTCTTTTCCTGCAGAGTTTTTATTTTTTTTTTCTATTTTTTTCGGGGGGATAAAACTAATGCAATTGTGGTCTAACGATCGGACCGGAGTGGATAAACTCCCAATGTTGTCGTTGTTGTTGTTGCTGCTAATGTTTGGACAACAAGAGCTTGGCCAGCCGGCCGGCCAGCCATCCAGCAAATCTTCTTCTGTTCCGGGCTTATCTGTCTTCCAGTTTGTATATCGGGTAAATTATGAATTTAGTTTAGTTTTCTATCCACTGAGCTGGACTTTTTTTCTTGTCTCAGTATGAGTGTATGTGTGTGTGCGGTTTTCTGGCCGAAAAGTTATCTTCATTTATTAGATTCGTTTTTTCGTTATATTTTAAGAACTTTCTAATAACTGTGAAATTCTTGTTTTTTTGCCGTAGTAGCAAAATAGAAAGGAATTAAAAGTATCGAAATGAAAGATTTAAAAATTTAGAGTTCTTTCACTTGAAATTAGAATACTGATTGTGTTGAAAATAAAATTAGACAAGAATCAAGGAATTATAAAATATCTCCACATATAAGGGACCAGGAACAACTGAGGAACTTGAAGTTAAGAGGGGCGATATTTAAAATAGAAAAATTTGGCACCTTTGTTATTTGCATGGAATGCCTTTCAAGTAAATTTTTGAAAAATTCCGACAGATGAAAATTCTTTGAATGTCTACTAAAACCTGGACCTACATTTGTAATACAAGGTGATTTTAAGCCCGGTAGAATTAAAGTTTAATCAAAAAAATTTTTTTTATTTGAAAGATCAATACGTGACATTCACATTTGAAAATGATTTCGGGCATATGGACACCGCGGCTGTTCTTGACGAAGTGCATTCTGGACGTTCAATTTTTGGCCACTTTTTGGAGCACTGCTGGTCGTATATCACGAATAACACGAACAAGGCGTCAATTGTTGCTGGTTTATCAGCATAAACCAGTGACTGCACGTAGCCCCACAGGAAATAATTGAGAGGTGTCAAATCGCACGACCTTGGAGGTCAATTGACAGGTCCACTTCTCGAAATCAACTTATCGCCAAATTTTGATTTCAATAAGTCGATGATTGCGATCGCCGTATGGCACGTAGCACCTTCCTATTGAAACCACATCACCTCCGGATCAATGTCATCCATATTTTTAAACAAAAAATCATTGATCATGGTGCGGTAACGATCTCCATTGACCGTAACGCGAACTCCGGCCGATGATGCCACCAGCGTGAAAACAGCACCATACGGTGATTTTTTCTGGATGTAATGGAGTCTGTGGGCTCTTTTATGGATTGGTCTCACTCCATATGCGGCAATTTTGCATATTAACAAACCCGTTAAGCCAAAAATGCGCCTCATCGCTGAACACAATTTTTCGATAAAACAACAACGCGAATCGACGACTGATTTTCAAAGTAAATTTGGATAATTTCGTAGCGTTGTTCGAGGGTGAGTCTATTAATGATGATTTATCAGGGTATACTGAAACAAATAAAAAAAGTTTCATGAGAATTTATTTTTTTGTGTTACTTTTTACAATTTAAAGATCTATCTATCTTAAAAAAACACCCTTTATTTTGTTCGTAACGTTTCTACCTAATATGAATCCAAAATATCAAAAATATAACTAAAAATTAAAAATATATTTGAAATCGGGGTATGCCACAATATAAGAACTACACCAAAAACAGGTGGTTCGACATGCTACATTTTTTGAATCAATGATTCTTGAAGTAATCCACAACCCTGCCCCAGATTCGTCAGCGAAAAGTCCATCTTAAAATTTTAGATTCGTTCCAACAGTTCGTGTTAGCCATTTGTATATCCTCCATCTTGAAAAAGAGCGTATATTAACTTTGTCATAGCGTTTGGTATGATATATATTAGTCCACATTTTCGTATAGACTCCATATAACGGTACCTTCCGATATTCAGTATTTTGATGATTTTTGCCAAATTTTTCCACGGGATTGGTATTTGTAGTTTGAAATGGATTCTAGCTCCGGTGGCAGAACATTGAATATCTAGCTTCACGTTTTCGAATGCCCCCATATAACGATACCTCACGATATTCGCTTTCGTATTTTTCTACAAAATAGTATTTGAAGTTCGTAATAGGTTGCAGAGGCGGGTAATTGTCCCTACAGCGCACATACAGGGTGAGATAAATTTTTTAAATGTTATTGAATGAAAGCAGAAAATGTTGGAAATAGCATCAAATTTTAGAATGAGTTTAGATTTGTTCGAATTGGTCACCTTTGGCACAAATTATGGCCTTCAAAAGGCCAATGAAACCACATGTCACATGCTGCCCGAATGTTGCTATGCGGTATTTCGGCCCATTCCCGGCGAACCGGTAGCTTGAGGTGATCGACACTTTGGTACTTTAAAGTTCCAACCTTGCTTTCCAAAATACTCTAGACACAATAGTACAATGGATTGCTATCCGTAGATTTTGGTGGCCATTATGCGCTGGAAATGAGGCGGGAAACGTCATTTTGTAACCATTTTGGTTACGCGTGCCGAGTACTGTTAGAATGTCCAAGATCTGCGGACAAAATGTTTGCGTGCCCAAGGCTTTATTACACCCATCAGAATATTTTCGCCATAATATTCGGCATTTATTCTGATGCCAAGGACGGTTAATACGAGCGGAGAGCGAGCATCGGCTATTATGGCGGCCCACACCATCACCATGGCCGGCACTTAAGTTCTGGTGGCCAACCGAAGGTGCACATTTTCAGCTGACCTCTTTGTCAAGTAAACAGGATCATTTTGTTGGTTTACAAATAGCTGGACAACGAATGTTTTCTCATCGGAGAAATCCAAATTCGGCAGTTCACCACTTTCGGCTAAGCGAAGCGACTCTTTAGCTCTTTTGAGCCTATTTTTTTTCTTGCCATTTTCCGGTCACTGCGACGCGGGTTTCGATCACGTCATTTCTTTACTTTTCGAACCATTTCTGCGGATATTGCTGTTTTCTTCCATCCACTTCCTTGACGTCGGGCTACGCTACCAGTATCACGGTAACGAGAGATGTTACGAGACACAAAAGATTTATTCACATTTAAATGCTGGAGTGCTCTAACTATAGCCAGTTGTGGTTTTCCAGCCAATCTTAAAAATAAATCACACTATCACGCTTGAATTCCATCACGAATAACTTTTTTTCTGGAAAATTCTCATCAAAATGCTTTTGTACGCTTGTAAACAATATAATGAACTATCACTGGAATAATTTGAACGGCTGTAGGACGAGTGGCTTAGAAATGACAGCAGTCTGAAATTGGTTGCAGTTTTTTCATCTCACCCTAGAGATCGAACCATTTCTTCTGGTACCTCCCCCACAAAGAGTCAACATTTGGAATAACCAAAACTATTATAAAATCCGAAGTAAGCATCCGGTTTTCTTCACACAGCAACACAAGATCTACTGAAAAATGGTATATGTTGGTCCACTTCTTCTAATACCTTCATCCCAAAGGGTCAACATTTTGATTATTTTTGTTGCTCATGAAAAAAAAAACAAGTAAAAAATCTGTAAGTTCGGTCGGGCAGAACTTTGAATACCCTCCCTCATTTGGAACTAATTTGGCAATTCTCAAAAACAATAAAATCCTTTACAAATTCTGTTAAAATCTTAAAAATACCGAATGTAGCTGTTACATTAGGGGCTATGCGACGAAATGGACTGACATGCATAGGTAACTTTTGTCATAAGCCATTACAATATTCAAATGCGAAACTTAACAAAAAAAATCGGTGAATAATGTCGCTAAAATCAAACAAGTACCGAATATCGGGAGGTACCGTTATGTATGGGCTATACGAAGACGTGGAACTGACACAAACAATTTTCTGTCACAGGCTGTAGTATCCATTACGAACTTTAAATACCAACTTTGAAACAATTCCGGTGAAAGATATCGCTAAAATCAACAAGGTACTAAGAATCGAGAGGTACCGTTATATGGGGCTTATACGAAAACGTAGACCTCCGCAGACAATTTTCTGTCATAGGCTGTAGTATTCATTTCAAACTTCAAATACCAAATTTTAAACAATTCCGATGAATATTGTTGGAAAAATCATCAAAATACCGAATATCGGGAGGTACCGTTATATGGGGGCTATACCAAAACGTGGACCTACGTGGCCCATTTTCAATACCAAAATTCCTGCAGACGTAATATATATTTGAGTAAAATTGTATCAATCTACTTCAATTCGTTCGGAAGCCAGAGTGATTTCCACAGATGGACAGACAGACGGACGGACATCGCTAATCCACATAGAATTTTATGCTGATCAAGAATATATATACTTTGAGGGGTCTGAAATGTATATTTCGAGGTGTTACAAACGGAATGACAAATACTATGGTGGAGGGTATAAAAACTCACATTCAAATTTTTATACCCTCCTCCTTGAAAAGGAGGAGGTTAGATGAAATCATGATACAAAATTTGGCAGAACAATTTGTATTTTATCTATGTATATTCAGTATTTGATGTTTTTCGCCACATATTTTCGCGGATCTGTCTAAAAATTGGTATTTGTAAATCGTAATGGGTTCTAGCTTTGGTGGCGAGTATGTATAGGTCTACGTTTTCGTGTTGCCCCACGTGGTTTTCGTGGTACCTCCGAAAATTCCGTATTTTGATGAGTTTTGCTACTTTTTCCCACGGATTAGTCTAAAATTTGTTTTTTTTTTTTTTTTTTTTTGGAGTTAATAACAGGTTCTAACTCCGATGGAAGAACATTGAATATTTAAGTCAATGTTTTCTTATAGCGCACACATAACGATAACCATCGATATTCGGTATTGTGATAATCATAATCACATTTACCAACGAAAGTGTTTCAAATTTGATATTTAATAAGATTAGGTAGATGAGAAACCTCGAAGTATATCTATAAAGGTTCCCGTTTTGGTATGGCCCCCATACAACGACCTAACAACCTTTATTATTATGATTTTTTTATACCCTCAGCCATATGGCTACAGAGGGTATATATCATTTGATACGGTCAAAACGTGCCTAGTCGAAATAACGGTTTTAGACCCTAGGTCTCTTTGGACCAAATCCGTTTCAGAACATTTGGAGTCGATCTACCGATGTCCGTCCGTCCGTCCGTCCGTCCGTCTGTCTGTCTGTCTGTCTGTCTGTCTGGCTGGCTGGTGCGCACGATAACTCTTGAAGGGAGTATCCGATTTGGTCCAAACTTGATACATCGTAATATTTTTGTCAAACTTAGATCGAGTTCGGAGATGGGCAATATCGGTCCACTCCTTCTGGTACCTCCCCCACAAAAGGTCGAAATTTTCAAAAAATTTATTTTTTGCACAGAAAGAGAAGCGATAAACCGATTTTGCCCCAACTTTGCAAATCTTAATATTTGCGTCAGTGTTAGGTCAAGTGTGAAAATGGACAATATCGGTCCACTCCATCAAGTACCTCCCCCACAAATGGTCAAAATTTTGAATAATTACAACTCTCATAATATGTGATGTAAGAGTCCGATTGTCTTCAAATTTCACACATCTTAATATTTATATTAACCCAAGGTCTGGTGTTAAGATGGAATATATCGGTTCACTCCTTCTGGTACCTCCCACACAAATGATCAAGATTTTCAAAAAAATAAAATATATAAAAAAAAAATATTTTCTGCACAGAAAGAGAATCGATAATCCGATTTTGTTCCAACTTTGCAAATCCTGATATTTGCATCAGTTCTAGGTCAGGTGCAAAAATGGATAACATAGGTCCACTCCATCAAGTACCTCCCCACGAGTATCCATGAAGTTCATAAAACGCAAAATTATCATCCGATTCTATTCAAACTAGGATGATGTATTTTATCTGTATTAGATGAAGTGTGAAAATGGAATACTCCGGTCCGCTGTATCTGTTACCTGAGGCATATTTCCATTTTCCGAAAAGGTGCACATACCTCATATAAAGTACAAGAAGTAGTCGATATAGTCCAAATCTGTCACGTTCGTAACTCAAGGCTGAGGGTATACATCTGTGGGCAAAACCGACTGATACTATTTTACTTGTTTTTTTTTTTGAAAAGCATTTTCCAAACGTTCTTACTAGTATTTGTAGTTTAAAGTGGAACACGTTTGAATTCAGATACTTTATATAAATTTTTTTCTTTCCCATAGTTGGAGGGCATTAATAGTTCAGCCCGGCCAAACTTTTACTTGTTATACCCTCAGCCATATGGCTACAGAGGGTATATATCATTTGATACGGTCAAAACGTGCCTAGTCGAAATAACGGTTTTAGACCCTAGGTCTCTTTGGACCAAATCCATTTGGAGTCGATCTAGCGATGTCCGTCCGTCTGTCTGTCTGGCTGGCTGGCTGGCTGGTGCGCACGATAACTCTCGAAGGGAGTATCCGATTTGGTCCAAACTTGGTATATCGTAATATCTTTGTCAAACTTAGATCGAGTTCGGAGATGGGCAATATTGGTCCACTCCTTCTGGTACCTCCCCCACAAAAGGTTGGAATTTGCAAAAAAAAATTATTCTTTGCACAGAAAGAGAAAGGATAATCCGATTTTGCTTCAACTTTGTAGGTCGTAATATTTGCATCAGTACTAGGTCTAGTGGGAAAATGGACAACATTGGTTCACTTCTTCAAGTACCTCCCCCACAAAGGGTCAACATTTTGAATAATTACAACTCTCATAAAATATGATATAAGAGTCCGATTGTCTTCAAATTTCACATATCCCAATCATTTTATTAGCCCAAGGTCTGATGTAAAGATGAAGTATATCGGTCCACTTTTTCTGGTACTTCCCCCTCAAATGGTCGAAATTTTAAAAATATATATTTTCTGCACAGAAAGGGAAGCAATAATCTAATTTTGAAAAACATAACGCTCAAAGAAAGCGAAATAAGGATCCAACTCTATTCAAATTTCACACATACAAGTATTTTTGCTAACACCAGATCTGTTGTGAAGATGCTATATACCTGCGAACACCTGCTGGTACCTCACCCACAAAGGGACACAATTTTCAATATTTTTATCTGACATAAATTTATTTATCCATCTGCTATATTGATATTTATATCATATTTATTTAGGTCCGATACGAAATGAACAATATTGACCCATTCTTTCAAAAGAGGGCTGAGGGTATACATATGTCGGCAAAGTCGACCGATACTTTTTTACTTGTTTTGGCTTATTTCTGCATTTTTCGTACCCTTTTAGTACGGATTTCTTTAAATCCAGGCTAATTACACGCCTACACACCAAGACCTCTGCAAAATTTCATGATTCAAGCTTTTGTCGAAAATAAAAATATGTTTTATAAGCCAAAATTGGTACTATTTTTCAATGGTTCATAGAGAGACTCCAAATGAAATTCGATCTTGAACAATTCTTCCTTTGAAACTTATCCCAAAAAAATGAAGTTTAAGGGGAGATTTCGACTTGGATTGGAAACATGATAAATTCGTGGCAACAAATGTTAACACACAAATTTCACAAGTGATATACAATTTTCGAATGTAATTTTCTAAGAAGTGAAGAAATCTAGATATATGATTTCTTCTGAGATTTATAGTGAAATTTTGTGCAAATTATTTGTCCTTTTGACACCTTTCGCCTAAAAAGAAATTTTATGTAAATTTCAGGCGTTAAGTCGAAAAAAGTCCATGGAAAAAATTGGTAAAAAATATATGAAATATTTTCGGTTATTTTTTTTTTTTTTTTGGCAACATTGATGCAAATATTTTCTTGATAAAAAATGGAAATAGAGATTTCTTTCTGTTGGTGACTTATAGTAGAATTTTATGAAGAATATTTTTGTCTTTGAGGTTATCCTTCTAAAATGGTGTTTAATTGGAGAATTTTACCTTCCCTGAAAACAACTATCTCAATTACAAAACCTCATTCAAAAAGTTTGGTCGAACATACCAATTTTTTTCCACATCTTGGTCTCCTTTAAAAAAAATTCTGACAATCCAAAAATGTACGCCACCAACAAGCTGCTAGGCTTTCAGACATTCAGCTAGGGAGCAAAAAATATTGCAAGGTAAAGCCAGTCGATGGTGTTTTACAACTAGGAGATGTATGAGACAAGCATCGAATATGTTGTTTGCTTGTCATTTCGTTGGTGTCTGTGACTGTCATTGCTGCCGTTGCTGCTGTCAATGGTGTTGCAAGTTGAAAACTGAAATAAAAATAAAACTAAAAAAAAAAAAAACAGAGAAATAAAACACAAATTTATTTTAACGCTTGGCGGCAGCATGGCATGTGGAGTTGCTCCATAGTACCGGTGTTGCTGGGCCTCTGAATGCCATGGAGTACATTGTTCCATTTTCTCCCGAGTTTCAGTAGAAAAAAATGCAAAAGAAAAAACAACAACATCTTTGACAAAGGAATGGAGAGGTATGAAGGGAAGATATTTCTATACTGGTAGCTGTCATAGACCCACAATGAATGCGCCTGGTAGACACTCAGCATCCTAACTCCTTATGGCTTTGCCATGATGGTTTTGTTTCGTTTCTTCCGTTTTTATGTTGTGTTCACATTTGAAATTGGTAGGTTAGTACCCAACAATGTTGGGTGAGTGTCTGTTTGTCGGTGGGTTCTCTCCTCTATCTCCGAGTACCTTGGAGGAGGTATAGTTTGAAAAATTTATTTTATTTGCAGCAATTGGAAATGTCAAATTCAACGCTACTGCAGAGCTTATCGATTGGATGAAAAGAATCCCAGGCATTGAATATATTTTGTTGGGTTAGAGAAGGAGTAGGGAGAAGGAGAGGGGAGGGGAGGGGATTTAAAGTTGAACATTTCAATGGCTGGGGTATCCAGACATAAAAGAAAATTATGATATTTTTGCCAAGAAATAATGTTATTATGCCTTTAAATAATGTCTAAAAGCTGTTGGCAAACAACAACAACAACCACACTACTACAACTACTACTAAAGCAAAAAAAGTTTTATTGGCCATCATCCGGGCCCCCATCCCAAACTGAGAGATATTTGCCATTGCAATGCTATGTTTTCTCCTATGTCCGGCAGAGTATATGGAGGCTGGTTTATGGCCATGTGAATGTCTTCTTGTGGTTATTTTGACTCTTAAAGTCTTTATTAGCCATCCCATTTATTTGTTATGCTCAGCAATGCAGGTAAAAATGTGTTCCGTTTTATGTGTTTTTTTGCTTTATTTTTTTCTGTCCTGGAGGTCTGCCATTTCAATGTTGTTGGCTGAAATTTTATGATTCCTTTTCATTGCAGCAAAAAAAACTTTGTAAAGTTATTTGCATATAAAATAACTGATATTAACAAATAAATAACTTGGCGGTCATGTATTAGCGAATTTGCAAAATTAGCATATTTTTTATATGTTGAGTATTTACAAATTGTTGTAAATAACATGAGGTTCGAACATGGAGGTGGGGAAGACTTAAGCAAGGCATTGAAGGTGCTATGTTGAGTCTTACAAGCAATTATGTAGATTTTCAAATAAGAACAGAGATTTTTTGGTATGACTCATACTTGTTGCAAGTTCGACATAATATTTGCCATATTTACTCTTTATAGCCTTATTTTCATAATCTGCTGGTTTTTTCAGTAATTATTGAAAAAAAAATTGAATTAGTCACACAGCTTTATTTTTCCCCTCAATGTCCAATTTTAAGGAACCTTAATCCAAAAATTTCGAAAAACGGAACTTGCCCCCTCTATATAGAGGTTGAGCTGGATCACAGCAAAATAAAACTTTTAGAAATGTATATGCCATGAAATTCTACTAATGGTCCTAAAAAACATCAAAAGTCAAAATAAAATCTAACCGCCATAAATTCATAAACATTAAAAACAAATTTTAGGTTTGAAACGGTACTTTATTTGAGTTTAGGAAAAATACTCTCACAAAACATTGTTTTAGAGGGATAATGTCAATGACGAAATTATTCTACATCAAACTTCACTATAGACCACCAACGGAAAGAAATCTTTATTTCCATTATATATCAAGAAAATCTGTATATCAATGTTGCCGAAAAAAGACAAAAGTCATATTTACCAATTTTTTCATAAATTTTTTCCTAACGATTTTCGAAGCATGAAAGTAACATAAATTTTTGTTTTAGACAAAAAAATGACAAAAGAAGAAATATTCTGCACAGAACTTCTTTATATTTCGCTGGAAAACCACAAGTGGCTATCGATAGAGCACTCCAGCATTTATCTGTGCATAAATCGTTTGTGTCTCGTGCCATCGCTCGTTACCGTGATACTGGGAGCGTAGCTCGACGTCCAAGAATTGGACGGAAGAAAACAGCAACATCAGCAGAAATGGTTCAAAAAGTGAGGAAGCGACTGGATCGAAACCCGTGTCGCAGTGGCCGAAAAATGGCTCGTGAGCTGAACTTATCGCATATTACGTTCGGTAAATACTAAAAAATGAGCTCGCGGTAAAGCCATTGAAATTCCGAAAAGTGCAAGAACTTACACCGCAACAGAAAGAAAATAGATTCAAAAGAGCTATAGAGTTGCTTCGCTTGGCCGAAAGTGGTGAAATGCCGAATTTGATTTTCTCCGATGAGAAAACATTCGTTGTCCAGCAGTTTGTAAAATGATCGTGTTTACTTGCCAAGGAGGTCAGCTGAAAATGTACACCTTCCCTTGGCCGCCAGAGCTTAAGCGCCAGCCATTGTGATAACAGCTGATGGGCGCTCTCCGCTCGTATTAATCGACCGTGGTATCAGAATAAATGCCGAATATTATCGCGAAAATATTCTGGAGGGTGTATTAAAGCCATGGACACGCAAACATTTTGGCCTCATACCTTGGACATTCCAACAGGACTCAGCACCATCGAGTATTTTGGAAAGCAAGGTTGGCACTAAAAAATACCAAAGTGTCGATCACCTCAAGCAAGCGCTTCGCCGAGAATAGGTCAAAATACAGCAGAGCAACATTCGGTCAGAGTGTGACGATTTCATTGGCCGTTTGAAGGCCATAATTTGTGCCAAAGGTGACCAAATTCGAACAAATCTAAACTTATTCTATAATTTGATGCTATTGCCGACATTTTGTACCCTACACCACAAGATGGTCAGGGTATTATGTCTTTTTGCATCTGTTTGTAACAGGCAAAAGGAAACGAGATAGACCCATAGTTCCTTTTGATGATCTGAATAGTATCACATTCTGAGTCGATTTATGCTTGTCCGTCCGACTGTCCATGTATTTTTGTGAACAAAGTACAGTTACCCGATACAAATGAAATTGTGCACAAATCATTTGTTTGGCCCAAGGACGAACCCTATTAAAATTGGAGATAATCGGTAAAAATTTAGATATAGCTCCCATATATATGTTCATCCGATTTGCCTTTTATTGTGCACCAAACGTGTGATATCAGCCCGAATAGTATGGAATTTTGCATGTACGATCAGATTGAACCTGAAAATAAGTATGCCAAATGTGATCGAAATCGGTTCAGATGTAGCTATAGCTCCCATATATATTGTTCATCCGATTTGTTATTTTTTCCTCCGCAGCCGTAACATGCACTCTGTAACAACAATATTTGGGGAAATATATCAAATACAGCTCAGAAATACCTTTGCTAAATTTTATCGAGATAGGTTCGGATTTGGACATATGTACCATATATAACTTCGTCCGATTTACCTTTTATTGTGCACCAAACGTTTAAGATTTGCCCAAATGGGATGAAATTTCGCACTTACGGCCGATTTGAGTCTAAAAGCTAGTATGTCAAATTTGGTGAAGATCGGTTCAAATATATTTGTTACCACAGCCGTAATATGCACTCCGTAACAACGATATTCAGGGAAATATATAAAATACAGCTCAGAAATATTTTTGCCAAATTTTATCGAGATCGGTTCCGATTTGGATATAGCTCCCATATATATTTTTATCCGATTTCAAAATAATTGTGCACCAAATGGGCAATACAAGTCCGAATTTAAAAGATACAAATGCTTCGGCATATTTAGTCCATTGAACTTTAAATTATAATTATAATCATAGTGTGAATTCTCCCATAAGAACTTTTAATTGTTATGCGGAGCTCTACTAAATTAGCAAAATGGTGTAGGGTATCATAAAGTCGGCCCCGCCCGACTTTGGGCCTTTCTTTACTGGTTTTTCAAATATTTTGAACCCTATGTGGGGGAGATAGCAGAAGAAATTGTACGATCTGTACAATTTTTATAACAGATCTTGTGTTGATGGAAATATTGAGATTAGGCAGGTCTGAATGGAATCGGAAATTAATTTCGCATTTTATGAGCTTCATTGATATTCAAAATTTTGATTCTTTTGTGGGGGAGGTATCAGAACGGGAGGACCGATATTTTCCATCTTCACACCATATCTTTTGTTAATGTAGGTATTTGGATGTGTGAAAAGTGAATGCAATCGGATGCTTATTTCGCATTTTATGAGATATATTATTATTCCAAAATTTGACCCCATTATACCAGAAAGAGTGTACTTATATAACATATTTTTACACCAAATCTTGGGTTAATAAAAATATTGTGATGTGTGTTCAATCTGACTCTTACATCACATTTTATAAGAGTTATTCAAAATTATGACCCTTTGTGGACTTGATGGAGTGGACCGATATTGTCCATTTACGCACCTTACCTAGCATTGATGCAAATATAAGGATATGCAAAGTTGGAGTAAAATGGGATTTTCTTGCCTCTTTCTGTGCAGAAAAATAATTTTTTGTAAATTTTGACCTTTCTCGAACTCGATATAAGTTTGATAATAAGTTTGATGATCGGATACTCCCTTCGAGAGTTATCGTGCGCAGAATACAGACAGACAGCCGGACAGACAGACGGAAACGGATTTGATCCAAAGAGACCAAGGGTCTAAAACCGTTATTTCGAACGGGCACGTTTTGGCCGCATCAAATGACATATACCCTCTCCTGCCATATGACTGAGTGTATAAAAATCCACAGCGTATGGTTAGAAAATATTTTAAATATATTCCTATATTCATTTGAAAATTTCAATCTTTTGTGTGGGAGGTACCAGAAGGAGTGGACCGATATTGCAATTGTCCGAACTCTAAGTTTGACAAAAATATTACGATGTACCAAGTTTGGACCAAATCGGATGCTCCCATCGAGAGTTATCGTGCGCACCAGCCAGACAGACAGACAGACAGACAGACAGACGGATGGACGGACTTTGGGAGATCGACTACAAATGTCATGAAAAGGATTTGGGTCTAAAACAGTTATTTCGATGAGGTATGTTTTGGCCGTATCAAATGATATATAACCTCTGTAGCCATATGGCTGAGGGTATAAAAATCTGGTATTTATATGAAGTTGGAAAGTCCTTGAAAAAGTCCTGTTCTAGAAGCTAAAAAAAAAAAACAAAGTCTAAATCTAGTCTGAACGTCCTTAACTATAATTTTAAAAAAAATATATTTTCTCACTAGGGAGGCTTTGAAAAAATTAACCTGGCCAAAGTTGGAAGAACATATAAAATTGTGCCAAAATGGAGCTAAATCGAGTTTGGCCAAAAAGGAGCGAGATTCCATCTTTATCTTAAATAGGACTTCTTAGCAAACTTATAAATCCTTATAGCGTACATACTCTAGTAGATATATTGGGAGTTTCGAATTGTGGAGAAAACAGGAGTTCCAGCCTTCATAACTTTTTAAAATTTTTGACCATTGGAGGTACCAGAAAGGAATTCATTAAGCGGAGGGTGAGGAATCAAAGTACCAATTTACACTTGATCTCATACTGGAAAAATATTTGGATGCACGACGTTTGAAGATCAGGGACCAATTTTACATACGAATAGGATTGTATGCCGAATTGTATACCATTGTGAGGGAGGTACAAGCAGTTGTTTATCAAAGTGTGGAAGTGTGTAACTGGACTAATCACAATACAGGGTTGCCCATATTCGACGGACCCATCTGGCAACGCCATAACTTTCGACAGAGATGTCACATCGCTTAATGACATACCGCGTTTGAAGCGTCAGTCCAACCAGATTTTTACCATGAACCAATACAATACAAATGTGAGAAGTGCGTCTTCTAAGAGCACTATTAAGCGTTTTTTCGGAAAATTTTCGACTGGTAAGGCTCTTTCTTATCCGAAGAGGCCATATAAAAGTCGACCAAGGCGATCGGCCGAGAATATCGCTGCTGTACGAGCCAGTGTTGAGAGGTCCCCAAGAACATCCCAAAAACGCCGTTCTCAGCAGTTGGGCATGGCTCGGTCCACTTTACAACGGATTATTCGCATTGATTTGCATTTGCCTGCGGACAAGCCTCGTCGATTGAAATGGGTCCAAAGAGTCATCGAAACGGTCGAAGATGACGAGCAATTTTGGAAGAAAATTATCATTTCCGATGAAGCCCATTTCACATTGAATGGGACCGTAAATAAGCAAAATTGCCGTTTTTACGCCACTGAAAATCCTCAGGAGATTCAAGAAGTGCCTCTTCATGACGAAAAAGTCACAGTTTGGTGCGGCGTAAGTGCGAAAACGGTCATTGGGACGTTTTTCTTCCAAAATGAAAATGGCCATGCTATTACCATCAATCAGGAGCGTTATCGCAACATGATGACCAATTTTGTGATGCCAATTATTCGTCGAAAGCGTATGAGGCAGTTCTGGTTTCAACAAGACGGCGCTCCACCACACACAAGTCGCATAACAATCGATTTTCTGAAGAATTTGTTTCCGGGCCGTTTGATGTCGAAAAGTGGTGATTTGGACTGGCCACCGCGTTCGCCCGATTTGACGCCGCCTGACTTCTTCTTGTGGGGATATTTGAAGTCAAAGGTTTACGTTAACAAGCCAAGGACCGTAGAAGAGCTCAAGGACAACATTCGTAAAGAAATAGCCGCTATTCCGGCCGAAATATTGGCAAAAACGAAAATGCAGCAAAAAGGGCATAATACCTCATCAACGCCAGAGGAACAAATTAAATGATTAACATTGCCAACCGCCAAATTTTTATTTTTTTCTTTGATTTAAAAAAAAAAAAAAAACATGGGTCCGTCGAATATGGGCAACCCTGTATTTAGGAAGGACTTAGGACAAATATGCATTCCTTAAAATAGAAAATCAATACAAGATTATTTCTATGTATTTATATGTGTTTTAGTAAGTTTGGAAATGGAATGTATCGACGAGCTCCCCTGAAGCTGCCGTCGATGCCCAAATATGGTAGAAATGGTCTCCAATGTGCCAAAACATCTTCTATTAAATCAAATAAATGTTTATTTTTACATTCGTAAATAAAAACCAGTAAAGAAAGTCTTAAAACCGGGCGGGGCCGACCTTATGATACCCTACACCATTTTGCTAATTTAGAAGAGCGCCGCATAACACTTAAAAGTTTTTATGGGAGAATTCTATCATACACCGATCTTCACCAAATTTGACATACTAGCTTCTAGACTCAATTCGGTCGTAAGTGCCAAATTTCATCCCATTTTGGCAAATATTAGACGTTTGGTGCACAATCAAAGTTAAATCGGACGAAGTTATATATGGGAGCTATATCCAAATCTGAACCGATCTCGATAAAATTTAGCAAATGTATTTCTGAACTTTATTTGATATATTTCTCCAAATATGGTTGTTACCGAGGGCATATTACGGCAGCAGAGGACAAAAATAACAAATCGGATGAACAATATATATGGGAGCCATAGCTACATCTGAACCGATTTCGATCACATTTGGCATACTTATTTTCAGGTTCAATCTGATCGTACATGCAAAATTCCATACTATTCCGATTGATATTACACGTTTGGTGCACAATAAAAGGCAAATCGGACGAAGGTATATATGGTAGCTATATCTAAATTTTGACCGATTATCTCCAATTTCAATAGGGTTCGTCCTTGGGCCAAACAAATGATTTGTGCAAAATTTCATCTAGATAGGGCAATAAATGCGAAGTTTAATTTGTTTAAAAAAATACATGGACATATACAGACGGACGGAAGGACATGCACAAATCGACTCAGAATGTGATTCTATGCAGATCATCAAAAGGAACTATGGGTCTATCTCGTTTTCTTTTGCCTGTTACAAACAAATGCACAAAGACATAATACCCTGACCACCTTGTGGTGTAGGGTATAATTACAATTAATTAATAGGGTACCCCTATCAAATATTTCATTTCTAAGCTTCTCAGCAAAAAAACATCCTTATCTCCCATTTTCCAAAACTAAATCAGGGCCACAACCACCGAAACAAGCAAAAAATACAAAAAATCTGCAAACGGTAAAAACCTATCACTTAGAACATTTATCGCGAATTTGTTTCCTCCTGAAAAAAAGTTGGAAAGCAAAGTTCCGCATCATGATAATCATCGTATGTGCGCAAACAACAACGATGCTCTCTGGTCATTTCATGTTGCAACATCTGCTGCCGCTTAAGAAGTTTTTTTCCTACAACGTCTGCCATGCATTTGTGCAACAGATATGTTTCACATTCATGTGTGTGGTTTTTGTTTTTCCTCTTCTGCTGGCCAGTGAAACTTTTGGCTGCTGCTACGAATCTGCCTTTCCACAATCATTTCATCTTTGATGGAAACTGGTTTAGTTCCTCCTCATGGCATGTCTCCCCGAAAAATAAAAGAAATGAAACGAAGAACAGAAATAGTTGAATGCAGGATGCGGAATGTTGCATCGTCTTGTTGCTGTTGCGGTAAAATCCATTAAAATTGTGCCATTTTTGCTGCAGGGTCTCTGCTGGTCTTTTTTTTTTTTTTTTTTTTTTTTTTTTTTTGGTGTCGTTGCTTTATTTTTGGTTCGCTCCATCATCTTCTGTGTGTTTCCAATGTCCCCCCTTTCCTCGCTCCCCCCAGTGCAAAACTCGCATCTATGCCATACTTGTATTTTGGAGCAACAACATCGGCAGTACCGTTCAATGCTCCTCTTGTTAGCCAAAGTTTGTGTCATCTTTCGAGAGTGTTGACTTGCTCTAGATTTTTTGTTGATTCTATTTTGGGGGGAAAATTGTTGTGGTTGTTGTCAACGTTTTGGTCGTTGTTGCTCCTAGCATGGCTTCAACTTCTATTTCCAATGGACGAAAGCAACGAAAGAAATTTCTTAGCAAACGAAGTTTGCATGCCTGGCTTTCAAGGGGAGCATACGAAATAATGCCACCAGGTAGATGTATGGAAAAATTCATGGATATACATCTATCGGATACATATCTTTTTTGTAAATAATGAAATATTGTATCTGTGTTATCCAAATAATGTGAATAAAGTATCTGCCATATTCAAATGATTTAGATATTATATCTATGTCATGTAAATATTGTATCGAAATGATGATCGCATATTAAAACTACGATATCTAAGTTTCATAGATATTCTAGCTAAGATATTCAAACAACGATATTCGCTGTTCATATAACGTAGGTATTGTATCTACAATATTCATATAATGTAAAAATTGTATCTATGTAGATATTGTATCTACGTTATTTAAATAACTTAAATATTGTATCTAAGTTATTCAAATATTGAAGATATTGTATCTATGACATTTAAATAATGTAAATATTGTATCTACGTTTTTTAAATAACGTAGATATTGTATCTACGTTATTTAAATAACGTAGATATTGTATCAAGTTATTTAAATAACGTAGATATTGCATCTATGTTATTCAAATATTGTAGATATTGTATCTATGACATTTAAATAATGTAAATATTGTATTTATGCTATTCAAATGAGGTAGAAATTGTATCTACGTTATTCAAATGTCGTAGATATTGTATCTACGTTATTTAAATAACGTAGATATTGTATCTACGTTATATAAATATTGTAGATATTGTATCTATGACATTTAAATAATGTAAATATTGTATCTATGTTATTCAAATAATGTAGATACAATATCTACGTTATTTGAAAAACGTAGATACAATATCTACGTTATTTAAATAACGTAGATACAATACGTTATTTAAATAACGTAGATATTGTATCTACGTTTTTCAAATAACGTAGATATTGTATCTACGTTATTTAAATAACGTAAATATTGTATCTATGTTATTCAAATATTGTAGATATTGTATCTATGACATTTAAATAATGTAAATATTGTATCTATGTTATTCAAATAACGTAGATATTGTATCTACGTTATACAAATTAGGTAGATATTATATCTTCGTTTTGCAAATAATGTAGATATTGTATCTACGTTATTAAATAACGTAGATATTGTATCTATGTTATTCAAATATTGTAGATATTGTATCTAAGTTATTCAAATATCGTAGATATTGTATCTACTTTATTCAAATAACGTAGATATTGTATCTATGACATTTAAATAATGTAAATATTGTATCTATGTTATTCAAATAATGTAGATATTGTATCTACGTTATTTAAATAACGAAGATATTGTATCTACGTTTTTCAAATAAGGTAGAAATTGTATCTACGTTATTCAAATAATGTAGATATTGCATCTACGTTATTTAAATAACGTAGATATTGTTCTACTTTATTCCAATAATGTAGATATTGTATCTACATTATTCAAATATTGTAGATGTTGTATCTACCTTATTCAAATAACATAAATATTGTATCTATGACATTCGGATAATGTAGATATTTTATCTACGTTATTAAAATAACGTATACATGGTGTGAAGAAAAAACGGCAACCAATTTCAGACTGCTGTCATTTTTAAGCCACTCGTCCGACATCGGTTAAAATTATTCCAGAGACAGCTTATTATGTTGTTTACGAGCGTACAAAAGCATTTTGGTGAGAATTTTGCAGAAAAAAAGTTATTCGTGATGGAATTCAAGCGTGATAGTGTGATTTCTTTATATTTGGCAGGAAAATCACAAGTGGCTGTCGTTAGAGCACTCCAGCATTTAAATGTGAATAAATCTTTTGTGTCTCGTACCATCGTTCATTACCGTGATACTGGTAGCGTAGCCCGACATCAAGGAAGTGGACGGAAGAAAACAACAAAATCAGCAGAAATAGTTCGAAAAGTAAGCGAAGCGACTTGATTGAAACCCGCTTCACAATGGCCGAAAAATGGCTCGTGAACTGAACACATCGCAATATTCCATTCGGCAAATATTGATAATTGAGCTCGGGATAAAGCCATTGAAATTCCAAAAAGTGCAAGAACTTACACCGCAACAGATAGAAAATAGACTCAAAAGAGCTACAGAGTTGCTTCGCTTGGCCGAAAGTGGTTAACTGCCGAATTTGGTTTTCACCGATGACAAAATATTCTTTGTCCAGCAGTTTGAGAACAAACAAAATGATCGTGTTTACTTGCCAAAGAGGTCAGCTAAAAATGTGCACCTTCGGTTGGCCACCAGAACTCAAACGCGGGCCATGGTGATGGTGTGGGCCGCCATAACAGCCGATGTTTGCTCTCCGGTCATATTAATCGACCGTGGTATCAGAATAAATGCCGAATATTATCGCGAAAATATTCTGGAGGGAGTTCCGTGATTTCGAGTACTTGGGTAACTGCCGCAATGGCTAACCCCACGGTGCTCCAAACACCGGGTGAATACAATGCGTCTGCCAACGCCCCCACAAAAGTGAGTACCAATTCGCTCCCGGTCACCTCCTTGGTCAGGAGCGGAGCCTATCTAAACTCCTGCCTTTCTATGGTTCAGGCACCCGGTTGATAATGCAACTCCACATTATAAAGTCTTGGGCAGGCAAACATTTTGCCCGCAGACCTTGAACATTCCAACAGGACTCAGCACCATCGCACTCAGCACGCGTCACCCAAGAATGGTTACAAAATGAGGTTCCTCGCTTCGTTTCCAGCGCACAATAGCCACCAAAATCTCCCGATACCAATCCGTTAGACTATTGTGTCTGGAGCATTTTGGAATGCAAACTACCTCAGAGAAACATTTGGGCAGCGTGTGACGGTTTAATTGGCCGTTTGAAGGTCATAATTCGTGTCAAAGGTAACCAATTCGAACAAATCTACACTTATTCTAAAATTTGATGCTATTTCCGATAGTTTTTTGCTTTCATTCAATAATGTAAAAATTAAGGGGGTTAACTTTGCTGAAGTTTTTTCTTTTTTTATCTCACTCTGTAATTTGCACTTTTAGTATATACATGTCGACAGTAACTTTCTTCAGAACTATTATACCTTGGTGTATGGTATGTTCAGAGATTTATAGTGAAATTTTGTGTAGAAAATATATATTCTTTTGACACTTATTGCTTAAAATAAAATTTTATGTTACTTTCAGGCATCAACTCGAAAAAGTCCAAAGAAAAACTGATCAATAAAATATGGAAATATTTTTTTTTTTTTTTTTTTTTTTTTTTTTTGACAATGCGGAATGTAATTTCATACCCAATTTTCTTAAAAACAATGAAACATAGATACATCGTTTATTCTGAGATGTGACGTGAAATTTTGTGTAGAATATTAGTTCTTTTGACACTTTCAGCCAAAAATGAAATTTTGCGTTACTTTCAGGTGTCAACTCGAAAAAGACCAAGGAAAAATTTATCAAAAAAAATTGGAAACATTTTTGTCTTTTTTTTTGCAGAATTCATGGAAGCATTTTCCTGATATACAATGACAATAGAGATTTCTTGTCTTTGGTGACTTTTAGTGAAATTTTGTGTAGAATATTTATTCTTTTGACACTTTCTACCAGAAACGATATTTTATGTTACTTTCAGGCGTCAACTTGGAAAAAGTCCCTAGAAAATTTATCAGAAAATTCGATAATATTTTGGGTTTTTTTTTTTTTTTTGGCAACATACAAATATTATCCCGATATACAATGAGAATAGAGATATCGTTTCTTAGTTGACTTATAGTGAAATCTTGGGTAGAATATTTATTCTTTTGTATGTTATTTTAGGCGTCAACTCGAAAAAAGCCTAAAGAAAAATTGATCAAAAATTTCGGAAATATTTTCGCGTTTGGCATCTTTGCAAGAAATATTCTCTTGGTATGTAATAGAAATAGGGCTTTCTTTTCTTTGAGGACTTATAGTGAAATTTTGTGTAGAATATTTCTTCTTTTAACATTTTTTATCTAAAACGAAATTTTATGTTACTTTCAGGCGTCAAATCGAAAAAAGCCAAGGAAAAAATGATCAAAAATTGGAATAATTTTTTATTTATTTATTTTTTGCAGAAGTGATGCCAGCATTTTTCTCTATATACAATGACAATAGAGATTTATTTTCTTTGGTGACTTATAGTGAAATTTTGTGTAGATTATTTATTCTTTTGACACTTTCTGACTTAAACAAAATTTTATGTTACTTTTAGGCGTGAACTCGAAAAAAGTCCAAAGAAAATTTGATAAAAAAAATTCGAAAATATTTTGGGGTTTTTTTGGCAACATACAAATATTATCCCGACATACAATGAGAATAGAGATTTCGTTTCTTAGGTGACTTATGGTGAAATCATGGGTAGAATATTTCTTCCTTTGACACTATCTGCCAGAAACGAAACTGCATGTTACTTTAGGCGTCAAATCGAAAAAAGCCAAGGAAAAATTGATCAAAAATTTCAGAAATATTTTCGCATTTTTTGGCTTCATTGCTAGAAATATTTTCTTGGTATATAATAGAAATAGGGCTTTCTTATCTTTGAGGACTTATAGTGAAATTTTGTGTAGATTATTTCTTCTTTTAACATTTCTTATCTAAAAGAGTTAGTTTCAGGCGTCAACTTGAAAAAAGTCCAAAAAAAATTGATAACACAATTCAGAAATATTTTCGCGTTTTTTTTGGCATCATTGCTAGAAATAATTTCTTGGTATATAATAGAAATCGGGTTTTCTTTTCTTTGGTGACTTATAGTGAAATTTTGTTTAGAATATTTCTTCTTTTAACATTTTTTCCTAAAACGAAATTTTATTTTAGTTTCAAGCGTCAACTTGAAAAAATCCAAAGAAAAACTGATAACACAATTCAGAAATATTTTCACATTTTTTGGCAACTTTACTACGAATAATTTTTTAATATGTAATGGAAATAGAGATTTATTTTCTTTGGTAACCTGAAATGAAATTTGATGAAGAATAATCTCGTCTCTGACATCACCCCTGTGAAATGATGTTTTGTAGGTGAATTTTGCATAAACTCAAGTCCAGTACGGCTTTAACCCTAAAATGAGTTTTCAATATATATAAATTTCTGGCCTTTAGGTAAGACTTACACCCTTCACGTCTTCGAGGACCTATAGTAGAATTTCATGACAAATAATTTTGTGGAATACTTTGACTTCCTACCATACCGTTTAAAGGCAGTTTTCACCAGATTTTCAAAAAAAGTACCAAAAAGACCCCTTTTTTGGCTCGCTAGAGGGTTAAAATGTTCGACGAAAATAAACCATGTATTGTTGTCAGTATTATTGCCAAAGACAATATTTAACTAAAATGCACGGATTCCAAGGAATAATAATTTGAAAATATTCAAAAATTTTGAAGAGGTCAGTACTTACCTCCTCTATTTAAGTTACTTGGCGATGTAACCCTTCAAAATGCCGTTACACATGTCTTCTATTTTTTAGCTCTACTTTTATAATCTGCCAGAATTTTCCCGAAATTATTAAAATACTTGAAAATACTTGAAACTTGGCGATGTAACCCTTCAAAACGCCGTTACACGTGTCTGCTATTTTTTATAATCTGCCGGAATTTTCCTGAAATTATTAAAAAACTTGAATTTTGTCGCACCTTACAATTCTTAGTTATATATCCCATAGTTCCTTTCCAACATCTATCACCTGAAAACACTCCCTTCTTTCTCATCTTCTTCCCTCACATTTTATTTCCTAAACATTTCGTTATGTAGTCACCGTTTGTCGCTTGTTGTGTGCTCTGCTTTTATCATCTTTTTTGTCCCAATTCTAAATTCCGGAATTTTCTAAAGCTGCTTTGTTTATTTTCGAGGTTTCAAACCGCTGTTGTGGCATTTCGTGTTATTTCGGGTTTATCCGCTGCAAAGAAAGGAATCAAAACGGTTTGTCAGCGAATAACTAGCGGATGGTGTCGTTGCCCAAAAACGGGATTATGAATGCGGTTACAAGACAACATGTTGATGACAAAGTGAGTTGGAAATAGTGATGCGAGATGTTAGAGGACAATGAAGAAGAGAGGAAGAGAAATGCTAAAATTCAGCTGCGAAATGATGTCCGTCCCAATACTCTTCATTCACTGTTTTGGCCCCGGATGGTATCTAATGATTGACGTTGGTGTTACACAGTTTTGCGAGAATCCAGAAATATATGTTTGTTGTCGTTGTTTTGTCGACATGTCGTCATTGTTGTGTGAAGGCAAAGCCCTCCCTTGTGTTTCTAGTGGTTTAAACGATGTCAAAGATTATCCCCATAACTGGGTTAGATTGCCACCGAACTGAACTGTAAATGCAGTAACGAATATTTTTTTTGTCGTGTTTGGCTTTTCTTTTCAATATTTATGACAACAATATTTTTTTCGGGGATTTAAATATTTTTTCTGATTTTTTTTTTTTTTTTTTTTGTAGCGAGGGATGATATAGCCCATTTTTTGCTACCACAATTGAAGTTGTTCTAACCGCCGCCAACATACATATAAACTGGTGTAAAAAAATATGTGCCTAGGACCATCTTTGAAAAGTAGGGAATTTTCTCGTCGGTGTACTTCATCATATATTTCCACAGAATTTTTCGAGTTTCAGAGGATTTTATAGAGAAATGATTTTGATAGGGCTTTTTTAGAAGCCAGGTTTCTCCAAAATCCACATCGACAAATGCCACTAAATTTACTGAACTTTGCACTTCTGGTGCTGATAAAAAAAAAACACTGACGATTGGTGATCCCACAACCTGTAACCTAGCTAGTTTACAGTGAAATTATTTGCAAAAAATTGGGCAAAAAATTACAAAAAACGCGAAAAATTGCTAATTTTTCAGAAATAAAATTGGCCTTTTATTAACAAAAATTAATACTTACTTTGTGACTTACAGTAACATTTTGTGTAGAATATTTCTTTTTTTTGGAAATTCTTCGCAAAACAAAATGTTATGCAACTTTGAGCCGTCAACTCAAAGAAAGGCCGAGGAAAAATTTAACAAAAAATTGGGAATTATTAATACAAATAATTTCCTGATATACAATGAGAATTGAGATTTTTGTTCTATGGTGACTTATAGTGAAATGTTATGTAGAATATTTCTTCTTTTGTCAGTTTTGCCTAAAATGGATTTTTATGATAGTTTCAGGAGTCAACTCGAAAAAAGTCCGAGGAAAAACTAATCAAAAAATTAGGAAATAAAGTGTTTTGATGCAAATATTTTCTTGATATATAATGAATTTAGAGATTTCTTTTCTTCGGTGACTTATAGTGAAATTCTGTGTAGAATATTTCTCCTTTTGTCACCTTTTGCCTAAACGGGATTTTTATGTTAGTTTCTGACTTCAATTCGACAGCCCAAAGAAAAATTGATCAAAAATATTAGAAAAATATTTTTTCTTTTTTGAAACATTGATGCAAATATTTTTTTAATTCACCATCGAAATAGAGATCTATTTTCTTTGATGTCTTATGGTAAAGTCTGATAAAGAATATTTTGTATTTGAGGTTATCCTTCTAAAATAATGATTTGAGGGAGGCTTTTGCCCAAACTCACAAAAATTACGGCTTTAACCCAAAAATATCGTTTAAATTTGTATGAATTCCTGGCGTTTGGGTAAGATTTAGACTCTGGACGTCTTCTAGGATCTATAGCAGATTTTCCTGACAAATAATTTTGTAGATTATCTCTATTTGTTACGATCCCCACAAAGGGAGTTTTTGGCAATATTTTTTGACTCGCTCGAGAGTTAACATTTTTAACCAGAATATTCCTCGTATTTTTGTTTGCAATTTTCCCGAAGACGCTATATACTTTAAATGCACGGATTCCGAGAAATCTTAATCTGAAAAATTCGAAAAGAGTGTAAAAGTGGGAACTTGTGGTCCTCTTGACCCAGATTCAAATGGGATGCATTTTTAAGCCGATGTTTCTTTTAAGATTTTTATACCCTACACCACATAGTGGAAAGGGTATTATGTCTTTGTTCATTTGTTTGTAACATGGAGAAGGAAGCGAGATAGACCCATAGTTACTTTTGAGGATCTTCATAGAATCACATTCTGAGTCAATTTATGCATGTCAGTCCGTCTGTCCGTCCGTCTGTACGTCCCTCCGTCCGTCTGTCTGTCCATGTATTCTTGTGAACAAAATGCAGGTCGCATTTATTATCCGATTGAGATGAAATTTTCCAAACAACATTTTCTTGACACACGGAAGAGCCCTATGAGAATCGGATCAAATTTAGATATAGCTCAGGGTGAGATAAAAAATGCAACAACGTCAAACACCATAATTTTTATTTGTTTTTACATTTCCTTGAGTGAATGCAAAAATGTCGGAAATAGCATCTAATTTTAGAATAAGTTTAGATTTGTTCGAATTGCCAAAGGTGACAAGTTATGGCCTTAACGGCAAATGAAACCGTCACACGCTGCCCGAATGTTGCTCTGCAGTATTTTGGCCCATTCCGGCGAAGCGCTTGTTTGAAGTGATCGACAATTTGGTATTTTTTAGTGCCAACCTTGCTTTCCAAAATACTCCGGACACAAGAGTCCAACGGATTAGTATCCAGAGATTTTGGTGGCCATTGTGCTGAGTCCTGTTGGAATGTCCAAGGTCTGCGGCCATAATGTTATTTTCACGATAATATTCGGCATTTATTCTGATGCCACGGTCGATTAATACGAGCGGAGAGCGACCATCTGTTATGGCGGCCCATACCATCACCATGGCCGGCGCTTGAGTTCATTCATTTTCAGCTGACCTCTTTGGCAAGTAAACACGATCATTTTGTTTGTTTACAAACTGTTGGACAACGAATGTTTTTGCTCATCGGAGAAAACCAAATTCGGCAGTTTACCACCTTCGGCCAAACGAAGCAACTCGCTCTTTTGAGTCTATTTTCTTTCTGTTGCGGTGTAAGTTCTTGCACTTTTTGGAATTCCAATGGATTTATCCCGAGCTGATTTTTCAATATCTGCGAATGGAATATTGCTACAGGTTCAGCTCACAAGCCATTTTCGGCCACTGCGACGTGGGTTTCGATCAAGTCGCTTCTTTATTTTTCGAACCATTTCTGCTGATGTTACTGTTTTCTTCCGTCCACTTCCTTGACGTCGGTCTACGCTACCAGTATCACGGTAACGAGCGATGGTACGAGACACAAAAGATTTATTCACATTTAAATGCTGGAGTGCTCTAACCATAGCCACTTGCGGTTTTCCAGCCTAATATAAAGAAATCACACTATCACGCTTGAATTCCATCACGAATAACTTTTTTTCTGGAAAATTCCCACCAAAAAGCTTTTGTACGCTTGTAAACAATATAATGAGCTGTCGCTAGAATAATTTTAACAGCTGTCGTACGAGTGGCTTATAAATGACTGCAGTCTGAGCTTTTGTCATCTCACCCTGTATAGGATGCATATCTAACCCACCACAAATATTATCAGTAATCTAAATATAAAAATTCAGAACTTTTTCTTTATTCCTTCAACCATTACGAAATTTAGTACCATTTAGCGACCCCCGAACGAAATTTAGAACTGCTAGCACTGTTTGTTAGCCCAGTACCAAATTGTGCCAAATATACTACTATTTAGTACTTTTTGTGCACTTGTAGCATACATTGCCGAAACCACCTCCATATGTCTAGATTACACATGACCTATAAACCAAATTGCGGATTCCAAGCTCTATGGTTTCCAAACCATCTCTTTATAAAAAACCTACCACCAGCAGGGACCCCAATACAAAATTGCAAAATTTCAGCTTCTTAGGTTTACCAACTGTTCCAAATTTAGTAGCATTTAGTACAGTTCGTACAGATCGCACACTTAGAACACATTTCCAAAAATACCCCCATATATTATTTTTTCTTTTTAAAATGGATTCCAATTCCAAATTTTAAAGTTTTTAGCTCCATCCGTTCACATAATACCAAATGGTACTATTTTTTGAAGTTTAGTACTATTTGAGAACTTTTTTTAATCTTAAATTTCGAATTTCCCAAAACCCTTTGGAATATCTCTCCTGCACTCCATTTGTGACTGTTATTCCAAATTTCAGAATTTTATTCCAATACAAAATATTCAATTGTAAGTATTTTTTATTACTTTTCGTACCCTTATAGTACGAATTTCCAAAAACAGAGACTTATCACACCCCTACGCACCAAGACCGATCCTTGTGCAAAACTGCTGGATATTAGATTCAGCTGTTTCATTTGGGAATTGATTCTCAGACAGTCTGTCGATTATTTCACTACTCTTTGTCTGATTCGATTTTCCCCCAAAACTTTGTTCATCCTAATCAGTTGAGGGCCCATCACCATAGTCACGTAATTTACAAATTATAACACTGATAAAGACATTCCGTTTTTATTATTGTCTCCAAATATAGATATATTTCTAAGTTAATTATCAAATAAAGAACTACTCGGCACACATCATGCCGGCCATACATTCGACCATAATTGACTGGCTGGCTGGCTGACAACAACGGCAACATACATTTTATCATCAGCAGATTAGCACCAAACCCCTAAGGAAGGCAATAAGACTGCAAACAATCGAAATCAAGAAAATACGCACACATACACACACGCACACATGAGGTGCTATAATTATATTAAGTGCTCATAATAAACAATCATAAAATATCTGCTACTCGCTGGCATTCACCTGCGAGTCTGACTTCTCCCCACATCTCAGATATGGATCTCTAAATGGTTTGGGGGGTTAGATGCCGTTTTCCCAGGCACATCTCCGAGAATCTCTCACACACACACAGCGCAATAACCGTCTTCATTAAACCAAGCATAAACGTGATATGACGATGGAAGGAAAAATCAACAAAAAAAAGAAGCAAACAGAACAAAGAAACTCCAAAGTTGTTAATTGCCAGCAGTAGCTCTAGCAGCTCCCTATCGGTCCGAAGGCGACCAACCAAATAGACAGCCAGCCAACCATCCAACTTGTCATAAATGTGTGACTCGAACAAAATATGAGGTGTCACTTGCAACTGTTGCCGTTTGCAGCTACCTGGGGTTCTATGGGCTCCTTCCCCCCTCCCTACTCCTTATTTCAAACAATTCCAAACACTCCATGGATATCCCTTTCTTGCGAAATTCTTCTTGGTTCTTTTATGGTCGCAACCACTATATGTGCTGTTTTTATGGCGAAAATCATAACGAAGATGTGCAATAAAAAGTGGTCCCCCTTTTCCTCAGACATTTAGACATTTCTAATATGTTGGCAGAATGAGTTGCCCGGAATTTTGAGCTTGTTCACAATTAATTGAGAAGTTGTCATTTCGTGTAAGTGTTGCTAATTATTAATTTAACGATCTCAAATGGAGTAAAGTTTTGCGACCACCGGGGATTGTTAATTATGGGGACAAGAAAAAAGCCTTGTGAGAAAGTAGGTGGGCACAGCACCAAAATACCATGGCAGAGAGGGAGAAAAGGTGCATCACCGACAACTCTTTGAAAGTGAGGAGTAACATGGAGTATTATTCCCAGATGAAAAGAAAAGGTACCCTTACTTTGGGTATATCCTCATTTGACTCTAGTATAAATTGTAAATTACACTGGGCAACAGAAAAAAAAACTATGTGAAAAGCCTAGCAAATGATGAAAGTAGAGCTAAAACAGGTTAACAAGTATCAGTCGGTTATGTCGACAGATGTGTTTCCTCACCCAATGTTCGATTATTTAAAAATATTTTGACTTCTGTTACGATTATTCAAATTGTAGACCTTCTATGGCATGGGTTCCGAAGGAATGGGTCAATATTGTCGATTTCGTATCGGACCAAACTTCAAATACCAAATTTGGAACGATTCCGTTAAATAATGTCGCTAAAATCATCAAAATACCGAATATCGAGGGGTACGGTATATGGGGGCTATACGAATACGTTGACCTACATGGTTCATTTTTTGACTTAGGAACTTCAAATACCAAATTTAAAATTATTCCGGTAAATAATGTCGTTAAAATCATCAAAATACCGAATATCCGGGGGTACCGTTATATGGGGGCTATACGAAGACGTGGACCAGTACAGATAATTTTCTATCTTATTCTGTAGTATCCACTACGAACTTCAAATGCCAAATTGGAAACAATTCCGGTGAATAATGTCGCTAAAATCATCAAAATACCGAATATAGGGAGGTACCGTTATATGGGGGCTATATGATAACTTGGACCTACATGGCCCATTTACGAACTACTGCTTACTGGCAAAATATACATGTGTGCAAAATTTTAGCCGTCTATCTCAATTTGTTCGAAAGATAGCGTTATTACAACAGACAGACACACACAGACAGACAGACGGACATGGCTAAATCGTCTTAGAATTTTACGCTGATCAAGAATATATATACTTTGTTGGGTCTGACATGAGTATTTTGAGGAGTTACAAACGGAATGACAAAATTAATATACCCTCCATAGTATGGTGGAGGGTATAAAAAGTTAAAAAGTATCAGTCGGTTCTGCCGACAGATGTATACCCTCAGTCAATGTTCGATTATTTAAATTTGTTTTGACTTCGGTTATGATTATTCAAACTCTTGACCTTCTATGGAGTGGGTTCTGAAGGCATGGGTGAATATAGTCAATTTCATATCGGACCTAAGAAAATACGATATAAATATTGCGACGTGTCAGGTTTGGTCTACATTGGTAACTTCATCATAAAATCCATATTCATCCCAAGTTTTTGGTTGAGAGAAATATTTAGAAAAAGCTAATTTACAAAAAAAGTATTGAAAATTGTGACCCCTTTTGGATGAGGTACCAGAAAGGGTACGCAGATATATATCATCTTTACAACAGATCTTGTGTTAGCAGAAATGTTTGGTTTTGTGTGAAATTTGAAGAGAGTTGGATGCTTACTTGGCTTTTGTTGGGCGTTTTGTTTTTCAAAATCTTGAACCCTACAGGGTGAGATAAAAAAACTACAACAAAGTCAAATGCCATAATTTTTATATATATTTTTTTTAATTTTATTAAATGAAAGCAAAAAATGTCGGAAATAGCTTCAAATTTTAGAATAAGTTTGGATTTGTTCGAATTGGTTACCTTTGCCACTAATTATGGCCTTCAACGACCAATGAAACCGTCACACGCTGCCCGAATGTTGGTCTGCGGTATTTTGGCCCATTCCCGGCGAAGCGCTTGCTTGAGGTGATCGACACTTTGGTATTTTTTAGGGCCAATCTTGCTTTCCAAAATACTCCAGACACAATGGTCCAAAGGATTGGTATCCGGAGATTTTGGTAACCATTGTGCGCTGGAAATGAAGGGGGTAACCTCATTTTGTAACCATTCGTGGATGGCGTGTGCTGAATGCGATGGTGCTGAGTTGGAATGTCTAAGGTCTTCGTCCACAATGTTTGCGTGCCCAAGGCTTCAATACACCCTCCAGAATATTTTCGCGATAATATTCGGCATTTTGTTCTGATGCTACGGTCGATTAATACGAGCGGAGAGCGACCATCGGCTGTTATGGCGGCCCGCACCATCACCGAACTTGTGCATATTTTCAGCTGACCTCTTTGGCAAGTAAACACGATAATGTTGTTTGTTTACAAACTGCGGGACAATGAATGATTTCTCATCGGAGTAAACGAAATTCGGTAGTTCACCACTTTCGGCCAGGCGAAGCAATTCTTTAGCTCTTTTGAGTCTATTTTCTTTCGGTTGCGGCGTAATTTCTTGCGCTTTTTGGAATTTCAATGGCTTTACCCCGAGATCATTTTTCAATATTCGCTGAATGGAATATTGCTATAAGTTCAGCTCACGAGCTATTTTTCGGCCACAGCGACGCGGGCCGATCAAGTCGCTTCTTTACTTTTTGAACCATTTTTGCTGATGTTGTTTGATTTTGCGTCGGGCTACGCTACCAGTGTCACGGTAAGGAGCGATGATACGAGACACAAAAGACATATTCACATTTAAATGCTGGAGTGCTCTAACGATAGCCACTTGTGGTTTTCCAGCCATCACGAATAACTTTTTTTTCAGATATTGTAATGATAGCATTATTAGATGTACCAAGTCTAAATAGAATCAGATATTAATTTCGTGTTTTATGAGCTTCATGGGTATTCAAAATTTTGACCCTTTGTGGGGGAGGTACCCGAAGGAGCAGACCGATATATTTCATCTTCACACCAGACATTCGGTTAATAAAAATATTGTGACGTGTGTAATACCCACCGAAATTGTTAGAGATGTGGCATTTGAAGTTCGTAATGGATGCTGCAGCCTATGACAGAAAATTGTCTATGCTGGTCCAGGACTTCGTACAGCTACGATATAACAGTACCTCCATATATACGAAATTTTGATGATTTCAAATGCATTATTCACCGTTTATTTCAAGTTTCGAATTTGAATATGGTAATGGGTTATAACAAACAATGCCTATGAAGGTCCACGTCGTATTGACCCCATTATAACGGCTATATTCGGTATTTTTAAAAGTTTAACAAATTTGTTTAAGGATTTTATTTTTTGAAAATTTCCAAATTCGTTCCAAATGGTGGAGGGTATTCAAAGTTCGGCCCGGCCGAACTTACTGCTTTTTAACTTGTTTATAATTCCAAGGGATAGTACTCTTCATGAGCTTTACAATGGTGCCCATATTCGACCGACAGAATTGTCCTGCAAGGCGGTGTGGTCCTGCCACATAAGTTTGTGATACGAGTTAAGTGGAATGTATAGCCATAGAGTCTTTGGAACTTTTGGTAGGAAAAAGCTGTTGATGCCTTTAAATATCTGTTTTATATAAGAAAGCATGTAAAAATTAATAATCTGGGAGAAATTACAATTTTCGTGTAGCTCTGTTAACTTTAACAGAGCTCTGTTATCTTCAATGTTAAATAGGTGGTTTGTGTATTTCGGAATTTTTCGCCGCGGGCCTGATCATTTACCTTTTAGAAAAAAACGTCATCTTAACAAACATATTATTAATTACAAATTAACATAATAAGCAAACACAACGTTGTTGTTGTTGTTTTCTTCTTGCAAATAAAACCGACATAAATTGTACAAATCTAAAAGTAAATATTTTTCACGTACCCACACACCGTTGTTGGTTTTTTAAATATTTGCTGCAAAAACAAAACAAATTAAAACACTTTGTTTTACACTCGTCATTATTTGTGTACCTGAGAAGCGTTTTAAGAACTTATTTTTTGTTGTTGTTGCTGCTACTTTTCTTGTTTCTGTTATTTGCCACCGTTTATCTTATCGTATGAGGCGAACCATAGAACTCTTAAGGCGGCTTTTCTTTTCTTGTATTCACCCCCCTCCTATCTGTCAATTGTCCAAGAGGGAGAGGGGGGGGGGGGTGGGTAAATTGTTATTATATGTTTATGGCTGTAAGTCTTTGCCAACACACGCCGAACACATCATAAATCATTTAAGAAATTAGATTACTTTTCGATTTGATTAACATCGGCTGAACTACACGACGAGGTCTGCTGCAAAGGCGCTGTGGTGCGACAGCAGCAACTATTTTATGTTGAGGGTCAATTGAAAAAGAAATTGAACGTGTTATTAGATCATGTCGCCGCGCTAAACGGGAGTCAATGGGTCCAGCAGCAACAGCATAAATGGCCAATGTGAGATGATGATAGGAAGAAAGTTTTTTATTATTGGAGGTATTAGGGATATAAATGGGTTAGGTTGGAGGGATACGGAGAAGTGCTATAGTATTATTTCTCTGGGATTTTATAAAGTCAAAACAGATACAGAATGAGACAAAACGTCTTTTTTTCAAACCTTTTGATAAGGGTACATAGGATGTAGCAAATATTATACGATTATCAAAAGAATAGGAAAATCTCAAACTTAGCTTTCTATCATTAAATTTCCCTTGTAAAAATACTGTCGTGCGAACTTCATACCTGTGAGCTATGTGAAGAGCCTTGACTCAAGATCTCACAACGTCACATACCTAAATCATCTCAGAATGTGATTCTATGGAGATCAGCAATAGGATGTGTGGGCCTACTTCGTTTCCATGTTTACATCACAAAGTATCCGAAATAGAGAGTTTCGGATTAAGATTCCTTGGAATGCGTTGTACACACAAAAAACACGAGGATTTTTGGTACAAAATGTTAACCCTCAAAAAAGTCACCAAATGGGTCTTTTGCCGTTTTTTCCAAAGTGTGGTTAAAAATTCACTTTAAGCAGAATCGTAGCAATCCAATGACGCTACAAAATTACTTGTCATAAAATTCTACTATAGCCCTAGAAGACGACAAAAGTCTAAATCTTTCCTAAACACTAGAAATTCATATCTTTTAAAAACAAATTTTAGTTTTAAAGTCGTAGTTTACTTGAGTTTATGCAAAACTCTCCTATAAAGCATTATTTTAGAACGATGAAGTCAAAGACAAAAATATTCCGCGTCAAATTTTACTATAAGTCACCACAAAAAAAGAATCTATAATTTCACTGCATATCCATAAAATATTTACATCAATGTTCCCAAAAAACCCCGAAATTATTTCCTAATTTTTTTTTTTTTTGAAGAATTTTTCCACGGGCTTTTTTCGAGTTGACGTCTAAAAGTACCATTAAATGTCATTCTAGGCAGAAAGTGTCAAAAGAAGAAATATTCTACACAACATTTCAATATAAGTCTTAGAATAAAGCCTAAGTCTACATCCAATAGTTTTTAAGAAATTTACATTCGAAATTTATGTACTACATCTGAACATTTTGTGTTTGCTTTTTTACTGTAAATTGAACACGTTTCCACTCGCAAGTTAAAATCCCCCCTTCTACTTAATTTTTTGGGGAAAGTATCAAAGGAAGAATTATTCTGCATCAAATTTCATTGTGAGTCTCTGAACAAAAGAAATTTGTACATTCAATATGTGCAACGGAAAATGATCAGCCACTTTTGTTATAAAAAACATTGTTTATTTTTGGAATTTTTGCAGATGTAACCAAATCGCTGTAAATTCTCTTAGAATCTCACTGTACAATTGGCAGTCTGGGTCGTGGGAAATTTCGGCAAATATTGAAAAATGAGCCAAAATGTGCAAGAACTTACACCGCAACAGAAAGAAAATAGACTCAAAAGACGTTGCTTTGCTTGGCCGAAAGTGGTGCCGAAACTGCCGAATTTGGTTTCCTCCGTCTCCGATGAGAAAAAATTTGTTGTCCAGCAGTTTGTAAAGAAACAAAATGATCGCGTTTACTTGCCAAAGAGGTCAGCTGAAAATGTGCACTTTCGGTTGGCCACCAGAACTCAAGTGCCGGCCATGGTGCTAGTGTGGGCCGCCATAACAGCCGATGGTAACACCCCGCTCGTATTTTTCGACCGTGGCATCAGAATAAATTCCGAATATTATGGCGAAAATATTCTGGAGGGTGTATTAAAGCCTTGGGGACGCATACATTTTGGCCGCAGGTACTTGGACATTCCAACAGGGCTCAGCACCATCGCACTCAGCATGCGCCACCCAAGAATGGTTACAAAATGATGTTCCTCGCTTCATTTCCAGCGCACAATGGCCACCAAAATCTCCGGATACCAGTCCGTTGGACTATTGTGTCTGGAGTATTTTGGAAAGCACGGTTGGCTGTCACTAAAAAATACCAAAGTGTCGATCACCTCAAGCAAGCGCTTCACTGGGAATGGGCCAAAATACCGCAGAGAAACATTCGGGCAGCGTGTGACGGTTTCATTGGCCGTTTGAAAGCCAGAATTCGTGGCAAAGGTGACCAATTCGAACAAATCTAAACTTATTCTAAAATCTGATGCTATTTCAGACATTTTGTTTCTTTCATTCAATAACATTTAAAAACAAATGTAAAGATTGTGGCTTTTGACTTTGATTCAGTTTTATCTCACCCTGTATAGAACACACTGAAGGTCGGTGTGATTTTATGAATATCACCAAGAGAACCTATGAAATTAACTCGTTTCCATTTGCATTGTACAAAAACAAAAACAAGTAAAAAAAACAATAAGTTTGACCGGGCCGAACCTTGAATACCCTCCACCATTTGGAAAGAATTTCGAAATTAAAAAAAATAATAAAATTCTTTAAAATTTCTATCCAAATCTTAAGAATACCGAATATAGCCAGCCGTTATATTGGGGTCTATACGAAGACGTGGACCTGCATAGGCCACTTTTGTCATAGGTCATTACAATATTCCAACACGAAGGAACAGACGGGCGGACTGACAGGGTCCTCTAATAATTTCCTCTTAGAATTTTAACCAGAAACAAACGGAATGACGATCCTAATATACCTTCCATACTATATATGTATAAACAAGTAAAAAAGCCGGCCGCGACGAAATTTTAATACCCTCCACCATTTAGGAGGAACTTGACAATTTTCAAGAAAATCCGAAAACTACCACTTAAATGAAAACCGTTATTTGGGAACTATACAAAGACCTGCATACGAAATTTTTAGTCATAAGCTGTAGTACCCATTACAAACTTTAAATACGAAATTTGTTACAACTTCGGTGAATATTTAACTAAAATCTTCAAAATACTGAATAGAGGAAAGTATCGATATATGGGGGCTATACGAGAACGTGGACCTGCATACACAATTTTCCGTCATCGACTGAAGTACCCATGAAAATATTGCTAAGATCATCAAAATGCCGAATATCGGGAGGTACCGTAATATGGAGGCAATACGAAGACGTGGGTCTTCACACGTAATTTTTTGTCATGGCCTGTAGTACTCATTACGAACTCTTAATACGAAATTTAAAACAACTCCGGTGAATAATATCGCTAAAATCATCAAAATACCGAATAACGGGGGGTACCGTTATATGGAGGCTATATGATATCGTGGACCGATATACACTATCTTCGAACTTGACCTGCTGGCAGACAAAAGACTGATCTGTTCAAAATTTTAGCTTCCTATCTTTGTTCGTTTTGACTCTGGTTTGATTACAACAGACGGAAGGACGGACAGGGCTATATCGTCTTAGAATTTTAAGCTGATCATTTACAGGTCTAAATGTATAATTTCAATGAGTTGCAAACGGAATAACGGTCTCAATGTACCCTCCATACTATGTATGGTGGAGGGTATCAAAAACACTGACATAATACCCCATATCACAGTGTGTCGGAGGGTAAGAAAATGAAAAATTGGACTCCATACACCGAAATAGTTGCATATACATATCGAGACCATTTTTGGGGTCCAACTGGCACACAAAGAAATTGTTCACATAAAAAGTGGGCTCTGGGCCCCTGGGTTCACGAACTTGTGTTTACAATCTAGGTCGAGAAAAAAAACTCACGCGTCCAGTCCTGAAAACCTTTCAATTTTTCCCCTTGACATTTTGTCCATATACCAGTAAAACATCCATAAGTGTTAGTTTACTCCTTTTACAAAATCCCTTCTCCCCCTCCACTGAACTTTAACCTTTGCAATATATTTGAAAACCCCGTGAACCGTTTAACACTTGCCACCTTCGCCCAGTCAGCCCCACAACATGAGACAACATTTCAAGTGCACCCAACACCTTGACAACACTAAACCATTAACCCAAAACCCCCCACATGCCAGCAACAAACAAATCGCCCCGAATGAAAAAAAACAGATAAAATAAACAAGCCGCCGAACCAACAAAATTCTTCCAGGCACCACACATCTACCCAGCAACACAATCCGAAATCAGGAGGGGGGTTCTTATTGCAGAAAATCAACAAAATGCCAGTGACGTAAAAACAAAAAATTAAATGAATAACAATTGCGTTGTTTTGTTTTGATTGTAAGAAACGAAGAAGAGTGTTGAATATGTGTTTCCATTTTGGGAGAGTGAGATGGAAGAGAGCTAACATTTGATGGAGAGGCAAAGATATTCAATTCTCTTACTGTTGTTTATTTCTTGTTTTATGAATGAAACAACTCTTGCTGCCGGCACGAGGTACTTGTCGTTGCAATTTCGTGAACCAATCACAGCCCGTAATAACTTCGTGGAAATTCGTGTTTTCACGAAGTCTATGGAGTCCTCATACGAATTGGCATTCGTGTTTGCTTTGTTTGTTTGCATCGGCATCGGCTTTTGCCGCTATCATGAGAGTGCTGCCCAATGTGTTTGGTGTTGCCTCTCTTAGCGGTTATTCTCCATTACTCTACATTGTTGAGTCTACATGATGGGGAGAGCTATTTGCTCTTTGTTTATTTTCAATGATTCCATGCTCTCAACTCATTTGGTCGGCGTTGTTGCTGCTGCTGTTAGTGGTGCCCAATATGAGCAATAACAACAAAACAAATAAACCAACTACACGAGCAGCGGCAATATTCTTTCAATTTTTGCACATTGACATTTTCCTTCGTTCGTTGTCGATACTTCGTGTCGGTTTATTTGTGATATCGTTTTTTTTTACATATGGTCGGTCCATGGCTCTCTTTCTCTTTCCCCGTCCAGGTCTTGCCAAGCCATGAGACCATTTATGGTAGTTGCTGTTGTTGTTGTTAATTATATTTGTTTCTGTTTTTTTTTTTTGCGTTTAGCTTTTCTCTTTGGCTATGCCCCCTTTACCGGGTCCCCACTTCACCCTTCTTTGTTTTTTCGATGCCTGGCATTTTGCGCCACTAGTTTTTATTTTTCATTGCTGTTTGCCATTTCTCTTTACACTTTTGTGTGTAGTTTGTTTTTATACCCGATTCGTTGTATTTCGTATTGCTTTAGTGGCGCTTTAAGTGCGGTTACCATAGCTAGGCTGTGCCTATAGCTCTCTGTGAGCTGATATTTATTTTGTTTTTCTTGGCTGAAGTGAATTTCAATTTGTGATTTTTGATTTGATTCGCTTATGTTTTGGAACGTCTTAATTTTGCGATTTATTTCTGCCGGGTTATTGCGGGCGTAAAAAACAATTAAAGTGTAAATTATAATATTTTCCAAAAAAAAAGGATAAATATTTTGATTCTGAAATTACGTCGCAACGAAATTCTATCAACTTAGCTGCTGGTTTTCCAAAAATGATAACCATTAAGGAAGAGGATAACTCCCAAGATGGTAAGTCAAATTCATAGAATTTCTCGGAATTTGAGATAATCTATTCCAAAAATAATTATTAAATAACGTGGTGAAATAGTTTCATTTAAGGGAACGTCCCGTTATTATTTATATTAGGTGGGTTTGACAAATAAATAGTTTGACAATTTTTTGAAATCTTCAAATTCCAGTAAAAGAGAGCGAATTTGGAGATCATTTTTGACAGATAAATTTACTGAACATTAATACGTCAAAAATATTTAAAAATTTAATTTATATATTTTTTTCAATAAATTTAATTAATTTACATAATTTGAATTCCGAACTTTTTATGAAAGTTCATTCTACCACTAGCTGGGTTGTTGCGGCTACCGGTATTATTTTTCCACGTTTCATCAGTTAACTTTCAAAAGCCATCATTTTTTACTATTGTGATGCAATTAGTATCGATAAATGATTGAATGTGAACCATCCTAATATGGATGAGCTGTCAATAGGTTTAGTAGATCAGTTCAATTAACAAGTGTAGCTTAAAGGTAGTTACTGTTATTATTCCCTCAGGCATATGGCTACAGAGAGTATTTATCATTTGATACTGCCAAAACGTGCCTCATCGAAATAAGGAGATTAGACTCTAGGTCTCTTTTTGGGCCAAATGTGTTTCAGAAGATTTGGAATCGATCTAGGGGTGTTCGTCCATCTGACTGGCTGGAGCTCACGATAACTCTCGTAGGGAGTTTCCGATTTGGTCCAAACTTGGTATATCGTAATATTATTATCAAACTTATATCGAGTTCGGAAATGAGCAATACCGGTGCACTCCTTCTGCTACCTCTCCCACAAAACGTCGATATTTTCAAAAGCAAAAAAAAAAAAAAACATTTTTTCTGCACAGAAAGAGATACGATAATTCGATTTTGCTCCAACTTTGCCAATCCTTATGTTTCCGTCAGTTCTAGGTCAGGTGCGAAAATGGCCAATATCGGCCACTTCATTAAGTACATCCCCCACAAAGGGTTAACATTTGGAATAATTAAAACTCTAATAAAATTTGACGTAAGAGTCCAATTGTCTTCAAATCTCACGCATCCCAATGATTTTATTAACCCAAGGTCTGGTGTAAAGCTGAAATACACTCATTCACTCCTTCTGCTACCTCCCCCACAAAAGGGGAAATGATAATCCGATTTTGCTCCCACTTGGCAAATCCTAGTATTTGCCTCAGTTGTCAGTCAGGTGCAAAAATGGATTATATTGGTCCACTCCATCAAGTACACCCCCCTTAAGTGGTCACATTTTTTAATAATTATAACGCTTATAAAATGTGAAATAAATAAGCGACTTCAAATTTCTCACATCTCAATATTTCTACACAAGATCTGGTATAAATATGAAATAAAACGGCCCCCACCTTCTGGTACCTCTCCCATAACGGGTTAAAATTTTAAGTAACCAAATCGCTCATAAAAAGCGAAAAAAGCATACGATTCTCTTAAAATTTCACACATTCCAATTATTTGGGCAAAATCTCTGGTGAAGATGGAATATCTAATATCTTCATCAGTATTACTTGAAGTACCATTATCTTTGGTACGTGACGCACTTTTCAACATTTTCCAACAATTATCATATATCTCATAAAAAGTGTAGGTAAGTCGTCGATATAACCCAAATCTGGCATACATACATAGTTCTTAGTACCAATTAGTACCATTTAGAACTAATTAATATTATTTAGAAATTTAGTACTATTTTCTTCTATTCGTTCAATTAAAGTACAAATTTCCTAACCCACATCCATACAAAAATCTCAGATTCCCAAATTTTTGGGAATTCAGCTCTATCCCTTCGCACAATACCCAACTTAGTACCACTTACTTTTCGTACGCATTTCCAAAACCACCTCCATATCTTAACCACAGACATCAACAGTAACATCTATATCATTTTCAGCTCCTTCCTTCACCCACTAACAAAATTAATACTATTTAGTACATTTCGTACAATTATAGAACACAATTCCACAACCACCTCAATATGTCCATTCCAGATACCAACTGAGATCTCAATATCAATTATCGGGATTCCAGTCTTATACCTTCATCCAATACACTACTTAGTACCCCTTAGCACTTTTCTTACATAGATACCATCGTTTTACAGAAACCATCGTTGATCTAAATATCAAATTTTAGAATGTTATCTCTATTCTTTCACCCAATACCCAATCAGTTAGAAATTTTCGAACAATCACAAAACGACCATAATACAAAATTTCAAATTAAAAGCAGTATCTGTTCATCCAGTACCAAAAATTTGGCAAATACGGGGTGAGATAAAAAAAACTGCAATAAAGTCAAACGCTCTAATTTTTACATTTTTTTTAATTTTCATTGAATTAAAGCAAAAAATGTCGGAAATAGCATCAAAATTTAGAATAAGTTTAGATTTGTTCGAATTGGTCACCTTTGGTACGAATTATGGCCTTCAAACGGTCAATGAAATCGTCACACGCTGTCGACGAAGCGCTTGCTTGAGGTGATCGACACTTTGGTATTTTTAGTGCCAACCTTGCGTTCCAAAATACTCCCGACACAATAGTCCAACGGATTGGTATCCGGAGATTTTGGTGGCCATTGTGTAATGTAAACGAGGCGAGGAACCTCATTTTGTAACCATTCTTGGGTGGCGCGTGCTGAGTGCGATGGTGCTGAGTTCTGTTGGAATGTCTGCTTTAATACACCCTCCAAAATATTCATATTACAATAATATTCGGCATTTATTTTGGTGCCACGGTCGATTAATACGGGCGGAGAGCGACCATCGGCTGTTATGGCGGCCCACACCATTACCCATGGCCGGCGCTTGAGTTCTGGTGGTCAACCGAAGGTGCACATTTTTACCTGGCTTCTTTGGCAAGTAAAAACGAACACTTTGTTTGTTTAAAACTGTTGGACAACGAATGTTTTCTCATCGGAGAAAACCAAATTCGGCAGTTCACCACTTTCAGTCAAGTGAAGCAACTATTTAGCTCTTTTGAGTCTGTTTTCTTTCTGTTGCGGTGTAAGTTCTTCCACCTTTTGGTCCAGGCTTTACCCCGAGATCATTTTTCAATATTTACCGATTGGAATATTGCGATATGTTCAACTCACGAGCCATTTGTCGGCAACTGTGACGCGGTTTTCGATCAAGTCGCTTCTTTAATTTTCAAACCATTTCTGCTGATGTTGCTGTTCTTTTCCATCCACTTCGTTGACGTCGAGCTACGCTACCAGTATCACGGTAACGAGCGTTGGTACGAGACACAAAAGATTTATTCACATTTAAATGCTGGAGTGCTCTAACGATAGCCACTTGTGGTTTTCCAGCCAAATATAAAGAAATCACACTATCACGCCTCAATTCCAGCACGAATAACTTTTTTTTTGGAAAATTCTCACCGAAATGATTTTGTACGCTTGTAAACAATATAATGAGCTGTCACTGGAATAATTTTAACAGCTGTCGGACGAGTGGCTTAGAAATGACAGCAGCCTGAAGTTGTTTGCAGTATTTTCATCTCACACTGCATAGGACGCATTTCCAAACAACCGCCAAATCTAAAAAACACAGATACCGTCATTTTTCTAAATATCAAAATTTAAAGTATCTCAAAATTTAAAGTATTTAAAAGTATCTCTATTCCCTCACCCAATACCCAATTTAGTATCAGTTAGTACTTTTCAAACAATCATAGTACACACTTCCGAAACCACTTCAGGCTATACATGAAAAGTGACCATAATTTCAGATTTAAAGAACTATCTGTTCATCCAGTGCCAAAATGTACCAAATATAGTACTATTTAGCACTTTTCGTACACTTGTAGTACACATTTCCAAAACCACCACCTCTTTATCAGAAAGCAACCACCAACAGGGACCCCAAAAAAAATGTCGTTTTTTTAAATAATTTTCGAATGGAATAACTGATTTGGTCCGAACTTAGTACGTTGTCATATTTTTACCAAACTTAGGAAAAGCTCAGAGATGGGAAATCTCAATCAACATCAGGAAAGTTTAAATTTTAGTAAAAAGAAATCTGTCCCATCGTTCTAAAGGTTCGAAAATTTAAAGCAAACTAGACCTATATCTAAAAATTTATCAACCTCCCGATATTGGCCATACGTGGTCTATAGATTTATTTATATTTTCAAATTAGGTCAGTAGCGAACATGTAAAATATTGACGCACTGATTATCCTTCATAAAATATGGAATCAGTACCCGATGTTTCTCATACTTCACGAACCTCATTAGGCCACATTAGATCTCGCTTTCAACAAAATTTCTATCAAACCTTGCAATTATTTGGCGGTGAGAATAAATTCTTGAGGAATTTTTACTACATCAGTTGTTAGACGGACCTATTGTTTGTATATTTCCAAGCAGCAGCATTATTCATAATATCATAATGTTATAATTATTGATTATGAATTTCCTGCCTGGGTCTTCGTAAAATAAAAACTATTCGTAGAAAATTAAGTTGAGCAAAAAAGCTATAAACAAAAGACAAAACAAAACGTGATTTTGATGATTTTCAAAATTTATAGATTTGCACCTTGTATTGTATTCTACAAATCAATTTGAATTGGTTAAAACTCCGAAACAGCGATTCATTTTGAAATATCTAATCACATTTCGATTTACATATTTTGGAAGTTTAAAATCAACTAATAAATCTTCAAGACCAAATTTTTTAAAGGACATCCACTCGTAATAGGTATTTATTAAAATACGACAACAAACAAATTGAGAGTCTGTCGTTCATGTTATGTTTCAGAATTATGCCAGATATGGGATACCGGACACATATGCAATATTTCTATACCCTCAGTCATATGGCTTCATTGAAATAACGGTTTTGGGCCCTATGTCTCTTTGAACGAAATCCGTTTCAGGACATTTGGAGTAGATCTAGCGATATCGGTCGGTCGGTCCGTCCGTACATCTGTCTGTCTGGTTGGTGCGCACGATAATTCTCGAAGGGAGTATTATATTATTGTCAAACTTACATCGAATTCGGAGATGGGCAATATTGGTGCACTCCTTCTGGCACCTCCCTCACAAAATGTCAACATTTTCAAAAAAAAAAAAAAATAATAATTTACTGCCCGGAAGGAGAAAGGATTATCCTATTTTGCTTAACTTTGCAAATCCAAATATTTGCATCAGCGTTAGGTCAGGTGCGAAAATGGACAATATCGGTCCACTCCATCAAGTACCTCCCCCCCAAAGGGTCAAAACTGCCTTCCGATTGTCTTCAAATTACACAGATCACAATGTGTTTATAAACCCAATGTCTGGCGTATAGATGGGTTATATCGGTTCACTCCTTCTTGAACCCTCCCCACAGAGGGTCAAAATTTCGATTTTCTATGAAGCTCATGAAACGCGAAATCAACATCCGATTCTATTCAGACTTGGTACATATTAATATTTCCATTAATAAAAAATCTATCATAAAAATGGTAGAGATCGAATCATTCTTTCTGGTACCTCCCCACAATGCGACAAAGTTTTGTATGACCAAAACGATTATAAAATCGGAAATAAACATGCAAATCTCTTCATATTTCAAACATCTCATTATTTGAACTAGAACAAGATCTGCTGTGAAGATGGGATATATCGATCCACTCCTTCTGGTACCTCCTTCAGAAAAGGTCAACATTTGAAATAATTATAACTCTTATAAAATGTGATATAAGATTCCGATTGCCTGCAAATTTCTCACATCACAATATTTTTTTTCACAAGATTTGGTGTAAAGATAGCTACACTCTTTCTGGTACCTTCCCCACAAATGGTGAACATTTTAAATATCCAGGTAGCTCATAAAACTCGAAATTAACATCTGATTTCATTCAGACTTGGTATATCTCAATATTTCCATCAACACAAGATCTGTAATGAAGATGGTAGAGATCGCACCATTTTTTCTGGTACCTCCCCCATATAGGGTTCAAGGTTTTGAAAAACAAAACGGGCAATGAAAGCGAAATAAGCATCAAACTCTCTTCCAAATTTCACATTTTTGTAAAGATGATATATAGCTGCGAACCCCTTCTGGTACCTCATCCATAGAAGGTCGCAATTGACAATACTTTTATCTGCCATAAATTGCGAAACAAGTCAGAGATTCTTCACAAATTGCTATATTTAAATATTTCTCTCAACCTGAAACCTGAGGTGGATATGGAATTCATGATTTCGATTTTCTTGTAATTTTGCCAATACCAATATTTTTATCTGTATGAGATGAGATTTGAAAATGGAATACTTCGGTCGACTATATCTGGTATCCCACGCACATTTTAAGAATTTTTAAAAATTATAACATATGCCATATAAAGTGAAGGATGTAGTCAATATAGTCCAAACCTGGCACGTCACAATATTTATATCTTATTTATTTAGGTCCGATATGAAATTGACAATATTGGACCATTCCTTCGAAACCTACTTTATAGAGGGTCAACAATTTGAATAATCATAACAGAAGTTAAAATATATTAAAATAATCGAACATTGACCGAGGGTATATATCTGTCGGCAAAACCGACGGATACTATTTAACTTACCTCTTACTAAATTCTAGATCTTCTGTTCGGGTACGCCCATTCGTACCTTTTGGTACGAAAATTAAAAAACCGACTCTTAATACCAATAGTGACCCATACACAAAATATAAGATTCTATTTTCAGACGTTTCTTCTGGACGTTGATTAACATGAACATCATTTTCATTCTGCTCTTAGATATATATTTAATAACTTTAATTAAAACTACAATAATTTGCTTGTTATTTTCTCTCATTCCAGGTATGTACATCCTTTTGTAATAATATTACTTACACCTTAAATTTGGGTAAGCTAAAATATATTGGAATAAATATTTAAAATAAAAATTCTATATATCCCAGGATTGTATTTTCGACCATATTTTTTTTTATTTTTCCGGAATATTCTTGAAAATAAATTCAATTTGGAATTGGTATGCTGAGAAAATAAAATTCAATATGAAAAATATCTCATCTTTTTTACAAAGAATAAAAAGAGCTGTCCACCAATAATGAGGAAATATGAAACAAATATTTAATACAAAAATTATAGAAATTTACTAATGTTTCATTGAAGAAAAAAAATCAATTAGATGTCATTGAAAGGAGTAATACATATATGGCAGATGTTATTCCTTTCAAATCAAAATTTAATCGGGTTGTTTAATTTGCGGCGGTTTCATAATAATTCCGATTCCACAAAAAACTTGGAAGCCTTAAGAGCCAATTAACCCCTTTAAAGCGTTACTTACAATTCGAAAATAATGGGCCATTCCTTAAATAAACACAAAACAAAATAGGTTACTTCCCCCATTACCATGGTGTGAGTAATGTCGACACAGAGTGTGCGGCGTCAGACAATGAAACCGAATGTCGGCATCAGAAAACGAAAAACCAAATAAAAAATAAAATGATTTGTTGATATTACATTTGCAAAACTTCGAAATACACGTCCAAAACTACACGAAGTATCCATGTTTATTTTTGCTCAGCATCAAATTCTAAATCGAATAAGATATGTATGATCCACAGTCCGATAAAATCTATATAGATGAGATATCATTATTTTCTATTTTATAATAATATAATAGCCTTCGTATATACTTTTATACCCTCCACCGTACATAGTATGGAGAGTATATTAAGTTCGTCATCATCGAAATAATAATTTATATATATTCTTGATCAGCGAAAAATTCTAAGACGTCTTAGCCCTGTACGTCCGTCCGTCTGTTGTAATCACTCCACAGTCAAAACGAATTAAGGTAGGAAGCTAAAACTTTGAACGGATCTGTCTTTTATCTGCAGGCAGGTCAAGTTCGAATATGGCTTTATCGGTCCACGACATCGTATAGCCCCCATATAACGGTACCCTCCGATATTCGGTATTTTGATGATTTTAGACGCATTATGTAATGGAATTGTCACAAAGAACCACTTGTCCACACAAGGAGTTCCTTGTGAGCACTTTACACCCTGAAGGAGAATTGTCTATATATTCAGGTTTTAAATAAAAAACACCGCAACAAAGTCAAATGCCATAATTTTTAATTTTTTTTCTAAATTTTATTGAATTAAAACAAAAAATGTGTGATTTGTTCGAATTGGTCACCTTTGACACGAATTATGGCCTTCAAACTGCCAATAAAACCTTCACACGCTGCCCGAATGTTGCTCAGTGGTATCTTGGCCCATTCCCGGCGAATCGCTTGCTTGAGGTGATCGACACTTTGGTATTTTTTAGTGCCAACCTTGCTTTACAAAATACTCCAGACACAATAGTCCATCGGATTGGTATCCGCAGATTTTGGTGGTCATTGTGCGCTGTAAATGAAGCGAGGAGTACGATGGTGCTGAGTCCTGTTGGAATGTCCAAGGTCTGCGGCCAAAATGTTTGTGTGCCCAAGGTTTTAATACACCCTCCAGAATATTTTCGCGATAATATTCGGTATTTATTCTGATGCCACGGTCGATTAATACGAGCGGAGAGCGACCATCGGCTGTAATGGCGACCCACACCATCACCATGGTCGGCCCTTGAGTTCCGAAGCTGCACATTTTCAGCTGACTTCTTTGGCAAGTAAACACCATGATTTTGTTTGTTTACAAAGTGCTGGACAACGAATGTTTTGACATCGGAGAAAACTAAATTCGGCAGTTCACCACTTTCGACCAAACGAAGCTACTCTTTGGCTCTATTGAGTCTATTTTCTTTCTGTAGCGGTTTAAGTTCTTGCACTTTTTGGAATGTCAATGGCTTTACCAAATGGAATATTGCGATGTTCAGCTCACGGTTGCAGTTTTCTCATCTCACCCTGTAGATGGTTTTTATAAGACCTTATGTATATAAGAGGTCTTCTCAATAAGTCCCAACTAAATTCTATGATAAAGTTATCTTCTCTAATATCTAGAGCAATCGATCGATTTTACGCCACAACCTGTAACATATCAGCTACAGTTTTCTTTTTTCTACTCACAAACCGCCCATTATATGGAGAAATAATTCTCAATCACTCTATTGTGTTAGACGGTTAACTAGTTGAGCTTTTATCAGAAATATTCGTCGGCAGCTGGAGTAAGATTAAGCTCATCTAAAGTCGACATGTCGAAGTGTCTGCATTCGCTCTATGCTATCTTTTCAAAACGCCGATAAACGTGTCTCCTTTTTAAGCTCAACTTTTAGAATCTGCTGGATTTTCCCCGAAATTATTGGAAAAATTGAAATTCGTCAAACAGTGTTATCTTTCAAATTAGACATGAGTGTCACCAATCGCGAAATATGAAAGAGTTAACAAATTGTAAGATTACGGACCCTTTATAAAGTTATCATTTTAGCAATTTCCCCGCCTGAATTTTCTTAAAACCAATTCAGAATTCCATTTGTTTTCAATGGTTCCACAACATTCTCTTACTGTAGATAGAAAAATCAAAACATTTATGAATATATTAAAAAAATGTTTTTTTTTTATTTTTCATAACGTTAAAACTCCGCCAATACCCGCCTGCTATTATTTAAATGTTGTATTATCTACTGAACTGTGAAACAATTTCACGCCTACATTATTTCATCAGCGACATTATAATTAACCATTTAAAAATCATGCTGCTGTCGCTGCGGCGGCGAATGATGATGGGTTTTGTCTGCGACGGTTTTTTTTTTCGTTTTTAAAATCAACGCAACGGAAAAAACTTGTCGTCTGAATCATAAATTCCCCAAAACCAAAAAAACAACGTAAAAAATTCTGCAACGAGACAGCAAGAAAAAATGCAACATTTGTCCAAACAGACGAGTGAAAAAATTGAAAATTAGGAGTGAAGGGAAAAAGTGTTGTTGCTCTTGTTGTTTTAATGATTTCATCCCTCATTTAATACAATTGTGAAATAAACAAATCAATTACAATTGATGTATGCCGCCAACAACAACAACTGAATCGCAACAGAATTCAGTGGGGACATCGTCATCATCACCATGGATGCTAGCGGAATACCCTCTCGTCATTGGTATTCGTCGATTCTTTGTTGCTGGTGATCGTCACCGGCATTCATCATTTCGCCTGTCAGCTGACCCCTGAGCCACAACATTATAATGGAAAACGCGAGGTGACGTTTATACGTTCACGTTTAGATCAGGCGACCATAATCGATATGGAAATTGAAAAAAATAGAATATTTAATTTTTTTTCTTTTTGTTTACAAAAGAATTAAAAAAGAATTGAATTTATTTTATTTCGTGTAGGTAGACCGAGAATGTTTTTTATTTATGTTTTTGTTTATTTATTTTTTTCATTTTAAGAGCATTTGCAACAAATTAGCCATCTCTCTCTGTCTTTTCGAATTAAATGAGCGCTAAACGTATAGCATGTTACACGAAATGTCAAACGCCTCGCTCTATGGCTGGCGGGCGAGTAAGAAACAAGAAAAAAAAGTATCAACAATTTTATCTCTCATTTAACCTGCAAAAATGAGTGAGAACGAGTGTAAATAACAAAAATGTTACGTAGTTGTAATGACAGTAGGGGCGAAATAAATAGCACAATTTTAATCTAATTGAAAATGTAGTCAGGAGGTAATTAATAAAATTAGGAGAACTTTTTTATAATATCCACAAATATGGAAATTTTGAAAATATATTTAAAACAAATATTGCCAGCAATATTCCGTAACAATTTTCAAAACACACTGTTTGATTTTCGAATAATTCCCACTTATTTTTATAACCTCCACCATACTATGGAGGGTATATTAACTTTGTCATTCCGTTTGTAACTCCTCGAAATACTCATGTCAGACCCAACAAAGTATATATATTCTTGATCAGCGTAAAATTCTAAGTCGATTAAGCGATGTCCGTCTGTCTGTTGTAATCACGCTATCTTTCGAATGAATTGAGATAAATGGCTAAAATTTTGCACACATGTTTATTTTTCCAGTAGGCAGGTTAAGTTCGTAAATGGGCCATGTAGGTCCCCGTTTTTATATAGCCCCCATATAACAGTACCTCCCGATATTCGGTATTTTGACGATTTCAGCGACATTATTCACCGGAATTGTTTCAAATTTAGTATTTAAAGTTCGAAATGGATACTACACCCTAAGACAGAAAATTGTCTGTGCAGGTCATTTGATGACTTATTTTGATGACTTTAGTGACATTATTTAACGGTATTTTTTTCAAATTTGGTATTTGAAGTTCGAAATGAATACTACACCGTAAAACAGAAAATTGTTTGTGCAGGTCCACGTCTTTCTATAGCCCCCATATAAGAGTACCTCCCAATATTCGGTATTTTAATGATTTTAGCGTCATTATTTACCAGAGTTGTTTCAAATTACGTATTTGGAGTTCGTTATGAGAACTACAATCTGTGAGAGAAAATTGTCTATGTAGGTCCAGGTCTTCGTATAGGCCCCATATATCAGTACCTCCCTATATTCGGTATTCTGACGATTTTAGGAACAATACCCATCGAAATTGTTTGAGATGTGGTATTTGAAGTTCGCAATGGATGCCACAGCCTGTGTGTGTCTATGCAGGCCCAGGTCTTCGCACAGCTCCGATATAACGGTACCTCCCTATATGCGATATTTTGACGAAAGGTGGAGGGTATTCAAAGTTCGGCCCGGCAGAACTTACTGCTTTTAAACTTGTTATATCGTAAAATTTCACCTAATTTTCGAAAAATACAGTTTAATATTATAATCCAATTGAAATACTTCCTGATTTTCAAAGCCCTCCAATTGTACGCACTGATTTTTGTTTGGCGCCAAGATTCCCATTTGTATACCCTCCACCATAGTATGGAGGGTATATTAATTTTGTCATTCCTCGAAATACTCATGTCAGACCCAACAAATTATATATATTCTTGATCAGCGTAAAATTCTAAGACGATTTAACAATGTCCGTCTTTCTGTCTGTTGTAATCTTTCGAACAAATTGAGATAGAAGGCTAAAATATCGCACACATGTATATTTTGCCAGTAGTCAGGTTATATTCGTAAATGGGCCATGTAGGTCCAAGTTATCATATAGCCCCCATATAACGGTCCCTCCCAATATTCGGTATTTTTATGATTTTAACGACATTATTTAGCGGAATTGTTTTAAATTTGGTATTTGAAGTTCGTAATCGATACTACAGTCTAAGACAGAAAATGAGCCACGTAGGACCACGTCTTCCTATAGCCCCCATATAACGGTTCCTCCCGATATTGGCTATTTCGATGATTTTAGAGACATTATTTACCGGAACTATTTAAAATTCGGTATTTGAAGTTCGTAATGAATAACAACAGCCTATGACAGAAAATTGTCTGTGCAGGTCCACGTCTTCGTATAGCCCCCATACAACGGTACCCCTCGATATTCGGTATTTTGATGATTTAAGCTACATTATAAACAGATTTTTTTTAAGTTTCTCATTTGAATATTATAATGACTTATGATAAAATTGCCTATGCCGGTCCATGTCGTCGTATGGACCCTAATATAACTGCTACATTCGGTATTTCTAAGATTTTAACGGATTTTATTGTTTTTGAAAATTGCCAAATTCGTTCCAAATGGTGGAGGGTATTCAAAGTTCGGCCCGGCCGAACTTACAGCTGTTTTACTTGTTAATTTTTAAAACCCCAAGTTTCATATTCGATATCAAACTGACAGACCGAGTAACAATACCCAGGCGAAATGGCCGAAGCTAACATTTTTTACTAGGGCTACTCTTGCTGCGTAGGCTTGTGATTAAGCTTGGTTTTTTTGGAAATTAGTACTAAAAGAATACGAAAAATACTAAAAGAATACTATTTGTAGTAAAATGTACTAAAAATTGAATATTTTGTATTGGACAAACGAAATGAGCTGGAGTTAGTTAGTTTAGGATAGATTTTTGGAAATTCGTACTAAAAGGATACGAACAGTACTAAAATGTACTAAAACTTAAATACTTTGTATTGGGCGATCGGAATGAGTTAGAATTCTGAAATTTGGAATGAGACTCACTAATGGATTGCGGAATAGATGTACTAAAAGATTTTTCGAAATTCCAACTTTAAGGTTACGAAATGCTCTAAAATGGTAGTAAAAGTCCAAAATGGTACTATTTGGTATAATGTGAACGAATTGAGCTAAAAACTTGAATTTTGTCATGATAATCAAGGTTGGCAGATAAGATTGATATATGGAGGTGATTTTTGGCAATGTGTATTAAGCGGGTCTATTTGGGGATCCATTTCGGTGGTAGGTTTGTGATAAATAGGAGATTTTGGAAATGTGTACGAAAATTACTAAATGGTACTAAATTTGGTACAATTTGATATTGGGTGAAGAGAAAGTGCTTAAAATCTGAAATTTGGTATTGAGGTCACTTTTCATTTGTAGCCTGGGTATATGGAGGGGGTTTGGGAAATGTGTACTCTAATTGTACGAACATTACTGAATAGTACCATATTTGGTATTCGGTAAAGAGGTGGATATCAAATTCTAAAATTTGATGATTAGAATACTGAAGGTATCTGTGTTTAGGATTTGGCAGTTTTTTGGAAATGCGTCCTATATTTGTAGGAAAAGTACTAAATGATACTAAATGTTGTATTGGGTGAAGGTATAGGGCTGTAATCCTTCAATTTGATATTGATGTTTCTGGTGTTATCTGGAACTGAGATATTGAGATGGTTTTGGAAATTTGTGCTATAATTGTACCAAATTTGGTGGTGGATGAAGGAATAAAGCTAAAATCCTGAAATTTTGGTATTGTGACATCTAAAAATTTTAGGATTTTAATTTCAGGATTTAAGCTTTAATGTTGTTGTCTGTTGTTAAGATATGTAGATGATTTTGAAAAGGTGTACTATAATTCTTTGAATAATACAAAATTGTATTAAATTGGGTATTGGGGGTTAAAGATTAGTGCTGGAATCCCGAAATTTGATGTTGGGGTCTCTGTTGGTATCTGGGATTCAGATATGGTGACAAGTTTGGAAATGTGTGCTATAATTGTACGAAAAATGTTAAATGGCACTATTTTTGGTATTGGGTGGAGACAGAATTCTGAATTTCGATCTTTAGATTATTAATGGCATTTGTGTTTGTGATTTTGCGGTGATTTAGAAATGCGTCCCATATTTGTACGAAAATTACTAAGTGGTACTATATTTGGTATTGGGTGAAGAGATATGGCTGAAATCCTCAAATTAGATACAGATGCCACTGCTGGTTTTGGATGTGCGTACTATAACTGTACTAAATTACATTAAAATTGGTAGTGGAGGAAAGTACAGAGCTGAAATCCTGAAATATCTGAGATTATCATATGGATGTGAATATGGAAATGTGTAAATTTTGATACTGGATAATGGGGAAAATGAAAGTCCTAAGTCCAGAAATTTGATATTAAGGTCATTATTGGTATCTGACGTTGACATTTGGCAATGGTTTGGAAATGCGTCCTATATTTCTACGGAAAGTGATAAATGTTACTATGTTTGGTATTGGATGAAGTGATAGGAGTGAGATTCTGAAAGACAAATTTCTACCCTCAGCCAATATTTAAATATTTAAATATATTTTGACTTCTGTTATGAGTATTCAAATTGTTGTGACAATAGTTCACAATATTGTCCATTTCGTATTAGACCTAAATAATTCGACCTCTATATTTTGGTTACTTTGCAATGTAAACATCCAAAATTCCAATACAAGTTTATTTTGAGCTCTACTTTCATAATCTGCCGAATTTTTCTATAATTATTTTATTGTGTGGCACTATATTATCTGGGGTCTTAAACCCTAGAAGCCATATGGGTTTTGTGCAGTATTATGGCAATGCTGAAGAAGAACGATTTTTAGCACAAGCAGCCAATTTCTCTTAGTTTCTGTTAAATATCTATTATTCATTTAATTTTTTAATAACAATTTAAGACAACATCGGCTTTTAAAAATGTTGAAATAAATAGAAAAATATGTTGCAATTGCTATTATAAATTTCTCTTAAACTATTTCTTTATATGATTTTTTTTTTTTTTTTTTTTTGATCCTAATTAGATCCACTCTCATCATTATTCTTAAATTAAAACAGTAAAATTTTTGTTTTGTGTGCTAAAATGTTATGACCAACTGCTATTCTCTACTACCGACTAAATGAGACGTGCATGAGAAAGAATCAATAAAAAGAGTACACCATGCACACACACAAGTCATACACCTAATTGAACATATGTACTGTTAAACAGCCCAAGCAGCCGCTAAGTACTCTATTGCAGTTTACCTTTATTGTGTGAGAGACACCCATTTCAGAAAGAGAGTCAAATGCAAAGAGAATCCCCCTCCCCATATGTGTGCCGTTATGTCAACACCAAGATATTCACCATTCAGATGAGCTATGGCTCCAAAGAGCACGAAGAAAAACGTAAGCAAACTCTTGTTATATCTCTTCCATAGAGAGGCAAGAATATAACATTGAGAGCATAAGCATTAAATGAGTAGTAGTTTGCCAATTTCTCAAGCGTATCTCATGGAATTTTCTATGGTCGAAATATTTTTTAGTGTTGCTCTACCTGTCGTCTCGTTAACAACCGTTTTATAGGAACCATACGCTTGAGAGTAAAGCAAGTGAATTCGCGCACAAAAAAAAACAACACAACAAGAGAAAAATAACAACAACAACTAGAGGAAAATTTTATATTGAAGAAAACAAGAAAAAAAGCAGCAACAAACAAATCAACAACAAAAAAGCAGCGATTTTTTTGTTATGGTTTTTAGTTGTTTTTGCCTTAGTTTTTCTCATTGTTAAGTTGTCGCTGTCGAAGTTTTGAGTTTTCGTGGTTCGGCTTTATTTTGCGGTCAAAATAAAAATTCGTAAAGTGTGGAAAATTCCTGAAAAGATAATGGAAATTTAAATGAAAATTTAAGTGAAATTTGTGGAAATACGCCTGGAAAAAGGCATTTTTGTGAAGAGAAGAAATTTATTGAAAAAGGTCCTTATTGTTTGGGGCATTAAATATGCCATCAATCATACGCCGTGTAGTATGAAATACTGCCAATGCAACACCAACAACAACAATCAAATTGTGGAATATGCAATCAAAGCAACAACAAAAAGCAATTTATGTAAATGGTAATGAAATCCCCCACCCCCCAAAAAAATCGCATCCAAGTGAAGTGTAATTTTTGTGAAAAAAATGGAAATAAAAATTGAAATAAAATTTTAGAATTTACCAGAATTTTTGTTACATATCTCTCACCCTCTCTCTCTCTCTCGGATATATATGTATATATTTCAACCACTCGGAGATGAATGAAAAGTAGTGTGGCAGTGCAACATACTAAATCCGATAAAAAAAAGAAGTGCAAAAAAATTCCTATTTCTGTTACATGAAAAAATAGAGAAAATCCTGTCAGTCCACATAACTGGCTGTTTGCCCGCCTGGGTTGTGCTGCTGCTGCATTGTAAGTGAGTGTCACTGCCAGCCAACGACTGAGTGCGAGTGTGAGAAGTGAACAAGAGAATTGAGAATGGAGGGATAACCTCTTCTCAGCCGAGTTGGAATTTGTGAAATTATCTTAAACTACAGCACACGACATAAAAGCAATAACAACAACAGCAACAACATCATATATTACTTGTTTATTACAACGACAACAACGTACAACATTCACATTACAACAAAGCCACTGTTCGTTCGACACAAACAAAAAAAAATAAAGAAAGCTCATTTCAAACCCAAACAAACAGCAACATCAAACCAACAACCATAAATTGTCTGTCTATCTGTCTGTTTGTTTGTTGGTTTGTCTGCTTGTTGCCGTGTAAATCGGATTCATGTTCAGTTATCAGCTCGGTCAGCATCGGTCCATGTTGTTCCGAAAAAAAAAAAAACACCAAAACAAGTATCTCACACATGAAACCACCAACCGCCGCAGCACTTGGCAATAATCGGCAACTCTACAATCAGTCCCATCAACAGCTGCAGCAACGCGCCTTGTCTTGTGTCGTTGCCGTCGCCAACATCAACGGAATGTGTTGTTCGTTCGTTTGGTCGCTCGCTCGCTCGCGTTGCTGTTACATTCCATACGTTTACAATTTCGTGTTACGTTGGCGGCTCGCGTCAATTAACAATAATTTTGTGTCGTTGTAAATGCAGAAAAAAATTAATGATAAAAAAAATATTTTTTTTTTTCAATTTAAATAAGTGTGCATGTAAAAAAATTGCAAAATTAATAGAATGTTTTGAAGGCAAAACGTGTAAACAAATTACAAAAAAAAAAAAAATAAATAAATAAATAAAATAAAAAAAATAATGGAAAACATTTTTTAATAATATAAAGAGAAGATATAACAAATATTCATATTCATTGATAAAAAAAAAAAAATAATAATAAAAAAGGTCTTCCATCACAGATATGATTTAAAATTGTCTTGTTTATAAGACAAATAATAAAGTCAGACAAGACTTGGGCTGGCATCTGTAATGGGCTCGATTTAGAAATTGCTCGGCTTGGGAACTGCTTTAAGGACATAAAATCCTTTAACCCCTTAGATAGTCCCAATCCAAATCCTTAGTTCAAGATCCTTAAGAATTAAAATAATTATCGAATCGCGGCCAGAGTAGATCGAATCACGATTGGCAAACCCGATTAAAATACCTGAAGACGGATGGTACTGTTTTTGTCTAAAAAACAAACAACGTGGATAATTTAAAAAAAAAACAAAAAACAAACTCCCCATTAATTGAAGCTCCAAGAGATGGACATCAACAATTGATAAAGAAATTCAGGAAATTCTTCTGTTTAGTAAAAACTCTCGTATTTTTTTTTTGAAAATTTTTCGGAGGTAGTTTTGTATTTCTATCCTGATTTCCGGATTTGGTATTTGTATCCCTTTGGAAGACCGAACCGGATATTTGACCCAAAACCCGGGTTAGAGGCGGAAAAAATAAATCGAAATACAATATAGGTTAGGTTAGAGGATGGGCAGTTGCTTAGCAACTGCTCCACTCGGAGACCTGCTGGTTCATTGTGATCATCCTGTTTAGAGTGAAATAAAAGAATTAGTGAGAGAGATAAAGATTTGTTTGATGTATGCACGAAGATTTTATCGTATTGTCTTTAGCCGTTTTAGTCTTCTGGCTAACTGAAGTATTGTTGAGTTTGCTTGCCCGTGAGCCTCTGTTTGGCTCTAAAAATAGTTGGACAGTGACAGAGTAGGTGTTCCGCAGTGTCCACCTCTTACCCGTCTTGACAAAGCCTGTATCTTACCCCCCCCCCCCTCACTTAGAAGTCATGGCCCCAATAAGCGTTTTCAGGGCCCGAAAACGATCCATTCAGTTCAACTCTTCGATTCATTAGCAATTCTACGGCTTTCCTGACAGCAAAGATTTCTGCCTGGAATACGCAACAGCCTTTATTGAGATTCAATGAGTTCCGAATATTCCGGTTGTTGCAGAACACACCTGCACCCGTTCCACTGTCCATCTTAGAGCCATTGGTATAGACTGCTATACCGCTCAAGTGTATCGGCTAGGTATGTGGATGTCCAGTGTTTCGAACTCTAGCCTAGATGACTGGTCAAAACCCAAGACCCTATATTCTCCACATACTTCATAATGACCGAATGTCCGAATAATTGACTATGCCATTGACCAAGTGTCTTGCCTCTCAGTGCACATTTTACTGCTTGTTCCTCTACAAATAGACTTAAGGGGTTCAAGTTGAATAGGATCTCCAAGGCAGACTGTGTGCTTCTAAGTTCACCTGTAATTAATAGTTATACTACTCTTTGGACTTTGTCAATGTTTTTACTGAGGGAAGCCTTCCCCAGAGAGTGCCACCAAACTAAACCACCATAAGTCAAAATCGGACGGACAATTGACTCATATAACCATTTGATGATATACGGTTTCAGTCCCCAGCTCTTTTTTATGGAGTTTTTGCACTTTAGCGCGTTGCTCGATATTTCTCTTCCAGATCGAGGATGGTACCGAGATACTTGGCTTCAGACGAAAGACTCAATGTGGCGCCATCCAGCGATGGTAGTAAAAATTCTGAGAGTTTCCGCTTCCTCGTAAAAAGAACAAGCTCTGTTTTAGATTGGTTGACGCCAAGCCCATCGTCTTGCGCCCACCTTGATAATTTCACAAGAGCTCCTTGCATTAGGTCGGAAATAGTTTGCAGGAATTCTCTAGCAATCAACAGAACTTCGTCGTTAGAGTAAGCCACGACTTTAGTTTCGTTATGTTCTAGATCTATTAGTACAGTATTTATCCCCAAAGGCCATAGAAGTGGTGATAAGACCCCCTCTTGAGGAGTACACCTGGTCACTGATTTCCTGACGGAGCACACCCCAATGCTTGAATTTAATATATATAACCACTCCCTAAGGCTTGAGCTGATGATTCTTCTGCTGAGCATAACATCAACCCATTCAATGAAGAGTAGTACCAAAAAGTGGGGCTATTTAAAACGATTTGGGACTTATATATAAATTATCGTATTTTTGGAACCATATTTCTTATGGAACCGCCAAAAAGTCGAAAGAGGATCCATTATGGGAGTTCATAGGATATACAAAAAATTATAGCTTTTACTCTAACCTTTGCAAAATGCTACAATATGTTCTATTACCTTTCCACGATCATGGTTCATTGAACATGGGGTCGGGGTTTATCCAACACTGGCTGTTTGAACTAAAGACTTTCTAAATTTTATACTTTTTTAAGTAGTCGAAACACCGGCTACGCCAAGAAAAGCTTTTCTTGAATTGATATTTTTTAAAAGTCGACAGCCTTTTTCCTCTGAGTCTGTCCAACACGGGCTAAGCGAACTTAAGTTTTTCTAAATTTGATGCAATCTTAAGGAGCCGGCCTTCGACTAGGGCTTGAGATTTTCTCCTCAGGGTATGTCCAACACTGACTACGCGAAAGGTTATAGCGACTACTATAATTTGGTATATACATTTTGTGGACTATCAAAATGGTGCCGTTTTGGACTTTTGAGGGAAGTTTAAAAAAAATCAGGGTCCAAAAAATCGATAATTTTAATCCGTTTTACATGTGACCACTTGTTAGATAGGTATTTTCATTAGCTTTCAAAGATACCAATAGTGACCTGGGCTTTTGACCCTAACTTTTGGGTAAAATATCCAGGTATCCTGGTCTGTGGAAAACATTAAAAAAAAAAAAAAAAAAAACAGAAATGACGGCTATTACTCATTACGAACTTCAAATACGAAATAATTCCGGTAAATAATGTCGCTAAAATAATGAAAATACCGAATATCGGGAGGTACCGTTATGTGGAGGCTATACGAAGATCTGGACCTACATTCAAATGTTTTTCCCATAGGTTGTAGTACCCATTAGGAACTTCAAATACGAAATTAGAAAAAATTCCAGTATAATGTCGCTAAAATCATGAAAATGCCGAATTTCGGAAGGTACCGTTATATGGGGACTATACGAATATCTGGACCTGCAGTAAAAATTTTTTGCCATAGGTTGAAGTATCCATTAGGATCTTTCAGTACGAAGTTTGAAACGATTCCGGTGAATAATGTTGCTGAAATCGTCAAAATACCGAATTCGGGAGGTACTCTTATATGGGGCCTTACGAAGACTTGGACCTGCATACAAAAATATTTGTAATAAGCTATTACGAACTTCAAATACGAAATTCGAAATAATTCCGGTAAAAATCTCGTTAAAATCATGAAAATACCGAATATCGGGAGGTACCGTTATATGGGGGCTATACGAAAACGTGGCTTATTTACGAACTTAACCTGCTTACTAGTAAATTATGCATGTATTCCAAATTTTAGCCTTCTATCTCAATTCGTTCGAAAGATGGCGTGATTACAACAGACAGACGGACATCGCTAGATCGTCTTAGATTTTTACGCTGATCCAGAATATATGTACTTTGTAGGGTCTATTATGAATATTTCGAGGGGTTACAAACGGAATAACAAAATATACTCTCCATAGAATGGTGGAGGGTATAAAAATACAGCCATGATACCAAAAGATGGATCTACTAGCAGCATTATAGAACAGCACAATTTTTTTTTTTTTTTCATTCTGTGATGGAAGATCTTCATGTAAAAGTGCTAACAAAAATAACATCGTCAACTAAATGCAATAAATACCTGAATTTAAAATATGTTATAACCAATTTTGTGAAATATTAAAAAATAAAAAATTAATGTCAAAAGTGTTAATCAATTCCCTATTGCAGGCAATAAAATATTTTTCAATAGTGCATCAAGTTACTAACTTGTGAAAAAATTAATGTGAATAAAATGTAAACCATAAAAAAGTGAAAGAAATCTAAGCTGATATTTTTATGGATACAAATTGTGAACAAAATAAAAAAAAACTTATGTTAATCCTTATATCAATGAGTAAGCATAAATAACCAAATTTATTTAAAAAAATATTTTCTATAACGTTGGCACATGAATCTTATTATGTATATGAAAAATGCATTTAAGAATTATATAAGTAAAAAAAAATAATACTCGACCGTATAAGCTCTCAATTTCTTGGTTGAATCTCTTCTACAAGAACTTAAGGGAAATCTACAAAGAATTCAGGACAATTCCATGAGCATTTTTTAAATTGAAAGGGCATTATTAAACCACCTCAACAGTTATGGGTTTAAGTTAATTTTTGTGCAACACCAAATTAACAACTAATGTAACCCGAACAAAAAATGTCCGCACTGTTCTCCTAAAAATAAAAAAAAAAAAATAATAAATAAATAAATAAAAAAATGGAGAATATTTGTTCAATTTCTAATCGTCATACAGAAACATGAAAATATTAAAACAATAGATATATGAGATATGTTAAATGTTGATATTAGGCGAAATTAGTTCGGTATTTGCTTTAAACAAAAATATTGACATTTTCAAGTAGCGATCTACAAAAAAATGCCGTTCCACATCGAAATAACGATCTTAGACGCCAGGTTTCTTTAGACCAAATCATTTCAAGAACATTTGGAGGCGATCTAGAGTTGTATGTCCGTACGTCTGTCTTTCTGTTTGGCTGCTACGAACGATAACTCTGGAAGGGAGTATTCGATTTGATCACACTTGTTTAACTTGAATCGATGGACAATATCGGTCCAAAAGGTTAAAATTTCTACAGAAAATTATTTATTTCACAAAAGGAGAATCATTTGATTTTCTTCAACATTTGCAAATAGTAATACTTGCATCAGTGCTGGTGCGAAAATGGATAATATCAGTATACCCCATCCAGTACCACCCCCACAAAGGGTGAAAATTTTGAACCCAGGGTGAGATAAAAAATGTAACAAAGTAAAACGCCAAAACTTAATTTTTATACCCTACAACACTATGTGTAGGGGGTATTATAAGTTTGATTGGGCCAAAAATTATGTAACACCTCGAAATATTGGTTTCCCATATAGGAAAGTATATATGGATCTTCCTAGCTCGCCGAGCTGAGTCGATCTAGCTATGTATGTCCGTCCGTCCGTCTGTTCGTCTGTCCGTCTGTCCATGTTAATTTGTAATCACTCTATAGGTCGCAATTATGGCCCGATCCTAACGAAATTTTGCACGAAGGTGGGGTTAGGGTCAGAATAGAAGGTTAATTCTTTTGGAGATGATCGCCAAATGTTTAGGGGTTGAAATGGACCAAATACTGAAAAAATGTCGGATTTTGCAGAAGCTATACAGGTCGCAATTATAGACCAATCGGAATTTCGCATGTACCTAGAGTTTAGGGCGGGGAAGAAGCCTACCAATTTGGGTGGTTATCGGATAATATTTAGCGTGTAAAATAGACCATAGCTTTTGTGTTGAAAAAAATCAAAATTTTTCATTAAACCGCGAATATTTTAAATCCCGGCGAAATCACAAAGCCATGACAAGGTTACTTCTGATCTTTACATTGATGTTAAGATCCAAAAAATCGAATATGTAGGAAATATATGCGATATATATGTCTATCAAAGAAGATATGTTTGAAAGATCTCATATATGTCGAGAACGGCTGAACTGATTTCGACAGTTCTCATTAATTCAGAATGGCCTCTTGGCAGGAAAGAAAAAACGTCTAAAAGACGCATACAAATATCTCTCTAAAGATGAAAATATTGATTTTGTTAAATTTTCTCATATTTTTTTCAATTTTGTCATATTTTTGGCATATTTTCATTTTGAATTAAACATTTGGTAATATTTCTACAGCTAACAAAACTAAGTAGTTAGGATATCAGGATATCATATACAGATCGCATTTATGGCCCGATCCTTACGAAATTTTGCATGGGGATAAGATGAGGGTCAAAATAGAAGCCTACTCTTTTTGGAGATGATCGTCATATATTTAGGGATTGAAATGGACCAAAAAACTGCAAAATTGTCAGCAGGTCGTAATTATGGGGGTTACCGGTCATTGCAAAAGTCAAGCAGTTTTGGATGGCCATCCAAAAAGTATTCAATGTGTAAAGGAGTTTGACAACTTTTGTAGACAAAATACGAAAATGTCCATTCCAGTGACGTTTTAGAGAATTGACAAATACAGGAAAGACGCACTTCTGACTATTTTTTAACGCTGATTTCGTTGAAGATTGTAGTCAAATGTCTGTATCTCATATAGATGCATTTCAGTCAAAAACCAATAATAAATGTTAATCTTTTGCCACTTCTGAGAGATTATAGGTCTTTGGGAAATATTGGTTCCAGATCTAGGAAGACCATTTACGTGCAACATCTACCAATAAATTGGAAATGAGCAAATTATTTTAAATTGCTATTATTCGAAAATTAGAGAACGAAACCTGATGGTTTTCTTTTATTATTTGTCACAATATCTTGTGGAATTCTTTCGAGTATCTCGCCTATATAAACTGTATCGTTTATTATAGTGTTGTAGGGTATTCAACGGTCGGCCCCGCTCGACTGAAGCCTTTGCTTACTTGTTTTTTTAATTTTATTGAATGAAAGCAATGTCTGAAATAGCATCAAATTTTAGAATAAGTTTAGATTTGTTCGAATTGGTCAATTTTGACACGAATTATGGCCTTCAAAAGGCCAATTAAGCCGTCAAACACTGCCCGAATGTTGCTCTGCGGTATTTTGGCCCATTCCCGGTGAAGCGCTTGCTTCAGCTGATCGACACGTTGTTATTTTTTAGTGCCAACCTGGCTTTCCAAAATACTTCAGACACACTAGTCCAACGGATTGGTATCCGGAGATTTTGGTGGCCATTGTGCGCTGGAAATGAAACGAGGAACCTCATTTTGCAACCATTCGTGGATTGCGCGTGCTAAGTGCGATGGTGTTGAGTCCTGTTGGAATGTACAAGGTCTGCGGTCAAAGTGTTTGCGTACCCAAGCCTTTAATACACCCTCCAGAATATTTTCGCAATAATATTCGGCATTTATTCTAATGTCACGGTCGATAATACGAGAGGAGAGCGAGCATCGGCTGTTATGGCGTCCCACACCATCACCATGGCCGGCACTTAAATTCTGCTGGCCAACCGAAGGTCACATTTTCATCTGACCTCTTTGGCAAGTAAACACGATCCTCGATCATTTTGTTTGTTTACAAACTACTGGACAACAAATGTTTTCTCATCGGAGAAAACCAAATTCGGCAGTTCACCACTTTCGGTCGAGCGAAGCAACTCTTTAGCTCTTTTGAGGCTATTTTCCTTCTGTTGCGGTGTAAGTTCTTGCAGTTTTTGGAATTTCTATGTCTTTACCTCGAGCTCATTTTTTAATATTTGTCCTTTATTGTACTTTTTGAAATTTTAAGAATAAAACAGATCCGAAAACATCGCCCTATATCACCTCTTTACACCATCAGTAACCCCAATGCGAAATTTCAAAACCTTTTCCTTTCACCTGTGCTTTTGGTAAGTCTGCCACCCACCCATTCACCTTACTCTGAGATCCTGCGTATGTATGTCGGAAGTAAATGAATGCGAAAGATAAACGGGCCCTGAGTTGGTTTGGTATATTGGTGATGAGAATTGATTTCGAGTCACATCCTTTCACATTCTTTAAAAAAATATTCGAATTTGTTCTTCAAAACTATTTTAAGAAAATTTTGAATGGAAGAACTCATTTCTTATTCTGAATTCCCTTTAGCCACTCTGTTTACCTATTACAGCTTAGAAAGGCATTCAGTTAGCCAATCGTCCACCGAATGCCATGGTGCAGACGTAATGCAAACCTTAACCTAAATTTTGTGCCACGAATGTATTTTTGTTGTTTTTTTAGCCTTGAACAATGCATATAAGCAAATCCTGTCCCAAGGCAATCAAAACACGAATCGTTCGGCGTATACGTCAGACCTGAAAAAAGACCCGCGCACATACATTCACCTTTACTTGCATACATGATGTGGCGTACAAATTGAAATCCTTTTGTTGTTCCTCTCCTTTTCTTGTTTTTTGGACAATGACAGTAAGCAATACCCCCCTCCGAATACCCCCCCCCCCCCCTCGTGGAATACTCGTGAAATGAAATTCGCAATCGCGTAATCACTTGCGACGGCCATCAATGTCAGTCATCGGCTTAATGCTGAATGGTGGTGTTGGCTGCCAAAGACAGCGTAGAAGACAGTGAAGAGCATCAGAGCAAAGATAGACAGACAGAGAGGCATGCAGAACGACAGAAAGGACAATCGGCAATATGTAACACACAGTGAATGGTAGGTAGGAAGGAAGGTACACACTTGTAGGATTTACGAAAACATTCCCTTTAACGTCATAATCATCCTCCATCGACCATCCACGGTTGGTAGGACTGCTGCCGCTTTTTCGTGGTGGCATTTAAATGTGAATTGTAGACGAAATACGTGCAGCAATGACGCATGAAAGCAGAATTGTTGCACAAGCACCAGTCGTCACAATGTCAATTCCTACCACGGCTACTCATCTCTCTGCTTAACTCCATCTATTAGTCAATGTCTATTGCATGAATTGCCAATGTCAATTCCAGCAAGGATTACTCGCACAAAAGACTAATTTTAGAAGAATGCAAGAGCTGGGATTGAATAGAACACCTTGAAATTGGTCTGGTATTTTTTTTTTTATAAAAATACCTACCGAACTCCTTGGTGTTACGAATTTATAGCAAAATTCTCTTCACCCCTTTAACGTTTAATTCGAAAAATAAGAACAACAACAACGCCGTCAACAGGAAGAAAAAGGTAAACGCCTTGATCGTAGAGATGATCTTTGTCAGTAGCAGCTGCTTTTGCAGCTGGGTGCTGATGCCTGAATTATAAGGTTGGTCGGGGGAAATAAAGGACCACACAAACTCACTCACTAATTGAGTATCAACACACATAACAAGAATGACAGAGCGACATTGGTGAGAATGAAAACGAAGTCGGAATTTTCGTAACATTTGGCACAGTGGCACAAAAATACACTGGGGTTATAAAAAAAACAAGATTTTGGTGGGTATCTTAAAAGCGTTAGGACTAAAGCAAAAATGGAAATGCCTTTTCAAATATTAAGTTTTGTCCTCTAAATTTCTTGTAAAAATAATGAATCCACTTCTAATTTAAAGGTCGGATGTTGTCATTGTAACATTTCTCCATTTCAGCAATCCCCATACATCTGACCCCAATTTGAATATCCTCAGCCATATGACTGGAGAGGGTATATATTACTTGATACGGCAACACGTGCCTCATCGGAATAACGGTTTAGACCCTAGGTCCCTGGCTGGTGAGCACGATAACTCTCGAAGGGAGTATCCGATTTGGTTCAAACTTCGTACATTGTAATATTTTTATCAACCTTAGATCGAGTTCGGTGATAGCCAATATCGGCCCACTACCTCTTGTACCCCCCCTACAAAAAGTCGAAATTCTCAAAAAATATTTTACTGTACAGAAACGAACGGATAATCCGATTTTTCTCCAACTTTGCAAATCCTAATATTTGCAACAGCTCTAGTTCAGGTGCGAAAATAGACAATATCGGTCCACTCCATCAAGTACCTCCGCAAAGGGTTGAAAGCTTTTTTCGCTTTTTTTGAGCGTTTTGTTTATTAAAATCTTGAACCCTGTGTAGGGGAGGTTCCAGAAGAAATGGTCCGATTTCTACCATCTTTATAACAGATCTTGATGGATATATTGAGATGTACCAAGTCTGGACTGAATCGGATATTAATTTCACGTTTTATCAGCTTCATAGATATTCAAAATATTGACCCTTTGTGGGGGAGGTACCAGAAGGAGTGGGCCGATATATCAAAATAATGGGATGTGTGAAACATGAAGAGGACCGAATGCTTATTTCAGATTTTAAAATCGTTTTGGTTATTCAAAAACTTTGACCCATTGTGGGGAGGTAAAAGAAGAAGTAGTCCGATCTCTACCATATTTATAAAAGATCTTGTGTTGATGGAAATATTGAGATGTACCAAGCCTGAATGGAATCGTATTTTAATTTCGCGTGTTATGAGCTTCATGAATATTCACAATTTTTTTAGTCTTTGTGGGGGAGGTACCAGGAGCAGTGAATCGATATATTCCATCTTCACACCAGATCTGTGTTGATAAAAATATTAGGGTGTTCCGAGTTTGAAAAGAACCGGATGCTCATTGCGCGCTTTATGAGCTTCATGGTTTTTTTTTTTTTTTTTCAAAATTTGGACCCCTAGTGTGAAAGGTACCAGAAGTAGTGTTTCGTTCTACCTGTTCTTTATACGAGATTTTGTTTGGGTAGAAATTTTGAGATGTACGAAATTTGAAGACATTCGAGCTCTCATTTTACATTTTATAAAAGTTTTAGAAGTCCGACACATTCCATCTTTCCACATGGTCTTGTGTTGATAGAAATATTGGTATGTGCCAAGTTTGAAAGTAATCGGATACTCATTTCGCGTTTTACGAACTTCATGGTTATACAAAATTTACACCCGTTGTGGCGGAGGTACCAGAAGGAGTGGTCTGATATAATCCAACTTCACACCTGATCTTTTGTTGATAGAAATATTGAGACTTGCTAAGTTTTAAAATAACCGGATGCTCTTTTCGCGTTCCATGAGCTTCATGGTTATTGAAAATGTTTACCCTTTTATGGAGGTTATACCAGAAGGAGTGGACTGATATATCCCAACTTCACACCAAATCGTGTCTTAGTAAAAGTATTGGAATATATGAATTTTGAAAGGAAACGGATGAATATTTAGCATTTTATGAAAGATAAAAAGAAAAGAAGGAAAACTTTGACCCATTGTGAGGGAGTTACTAGAAGGATTGGTCCGATATATCCCATCTTCACACTAGATTTTACGTTAGTGGAAATATTAGGATGTTTGGAGAGAATCGGATGGCTATTTCGCATTTTGTAAGAGTTATAATTATCAAAAAATTTGACTCTTTGTGGGGGAGGTACACGATGGAGTGGACCGATATTATCCATTTTCACACCTGACCTAACAATGACAAAAATATTGGGATTTACAAAGTTTGCACATAATTGGATTATTCTATGTTGTTCCAAAAAGTATATTATTTTCTGCGAAAAATGTAACCTTTTGTGGGTAAGGTACCAGAAGTAGTGGACCTAAATTACCCATCTCCGAACTCAATCTAGGTTTGACGATATTATTACGATGTACCAAGTCTGTATCAAATCAGTTTCTCCCTTCAAGGGTTTTCGTGCGCACCAGCTAGACAGACAGATGGTCGGTCACCCCTAGATCGACTCCAAATGTGCTGAAACGGATTTGGTTCAAAGAGCCCTAGGATCTGGCATTTTTTTGTCTTATCAAAAATCGATGAGGCATTTTTCGTCTTATCAAATGATATATATACCCACTGTAGCCATATGGATGAGGGTATAAAAATAGTGAGTAGAGAGGATTTGCCTTCTTTATTTTAGTAAGTTTACATTGAGATATAATTTTTCAAAGCGCCGGTACACGATATTCCATTTTTATCCCCAGTTTTATAACCTACTGGGATTTTCCTGCAATTATGTGATATTAGAATTTTGCCCGAAATTTAATTCTTATTTACTTTTCCTAATCAGGGTAAAAATATCTGCCCTTTTAAAAAAAAATACAAAAAAAGAAGGTTTTACTTAACTAGAGCTAGGCCCTTTCAATCCCCAATAAGAAAGCACCATGCATTTTCAATTTAAATCCCACTTTTTATTATTCCCAAACACTGTGCCCCGACCACTTAACGGCACTGAATGACGCAAAACGATTTACCTCACCAGTAGCACAATCGATACGAAAAACTGAAACATTTAACGTTTCTCACACAAAAAGGAATAGCAACAGTTCATTCTCAGTCTGAGTGTTGTTGGTGTCGGTGTTGTTGTTGCTTTTGTTGTTTTTCCAATGCAATATCCTACATTGATTGCATTGAATTGTATGCATGCTTGCATGCATGTATTCACTGACCTTGTTTGTGTATACACACCAATACACTGACATGATAGGGAGATAATACCACACTGTGGCAGTGGCAAATAAACGACGAAGATACCTTGTGAGGGGTACAATAACAAAGCAAAGCAGTGTAGTCACACACATACAAGGATTCAGGAGGGTAAAGTTTTAACACACTCACAGTTCATCAAGGATACCAAAGGCAAGGACAATGGCAGTAGTTGTATTCATTTGAAGAATTAAAGCCCAAGCTGTGTTGTAAGACAACCACAAATACTCTGACACGTTTCACTTAAAGTTTGTTTAATTTCTTCTACTCTGTCCTCCGTCCTTCTGTGTCCTTGAGTTCCCCCGCTCGCTACACAATTGCTCTGGGTGCTAATGAAGTCTTTACTAACAAGAAAAGCAACAACAACAACAATAACGAAAACTGAAACAATTGTCGAATATCCCTACCAAAAAGTCAAGGACATTGTTGTGTGTGAGTAAATGGAAAGGGAGAGCGAGAGAGAGTGAGAGGGAGAAAGAGAAAGAGAGAGAGCAAATGTAAATTGTATCTGTTGGCCTCCCCTAAGATGAAGTGAAATCTCTTTGTTATTCTTGTGGAAATCATCAAGAGAATGATGAGGAGGATGATGATGATAATGATGGTGGTCATCATTATCATCATCCTCATCGTAATCATTACTCTAATGACAATGATGTTGATAATGATGCTGATTATTTGTGCTGATGATTAATGCGGAAATACAGTTCCCTGTTCCTTTTGGAGTATTTTTCCATTCTTTGTTTGTCGTCGCCATAATTTATTCTTGAATTTCGTTCTTATTACGCACTATTTATTGCTGGTCGGTAGTTTTCGGTCTTTTATTTTTTTCTTGTTGCGTAGTATTTTGTTTTTGTGTATGGATTTTAAAGCGAGGGGGATGTTACGATATGCGTATGGAATTTGAATTTTCTTTGTAGGAAAAAAATCCCAAGGGGTTGATTTGCCTGGAAATATTTGAATTTTTGAGCAGGGAATTTTTTTTTAAAGATGGACATGTTGGGAATTATCCCTTTTTGCATTTTTATTTTTTTTTTATCCAAACAAAAGATATTTTGTAATAAAGGAATTTTTGCTCTTGATATTTAAATTTTCACCTTAGCAATAGAAACTCCTTCTAGGAAGACACCATATTTATCGGGAAATGTCGAACTTGGTACTTTAAGGTTTGGAGAAGTTAGAAAGTGTTAACATTTGTACAATATTCAGTGATCGGTAAGAGCCAAATATTTGAAAATTTGGAATGAGGTCGGCCTTGATGCAAAACGTTAAGATAAGTGGAGTTCTTAAAATGTCGTTCTTTAAGGGTACGAAAAGTAATAAAAAGTACGGGACTGTATAATTCGAACTTTGGAATTTTCATGAAGGTCACAGAAAAGTTGTTAAACAAGTTAAAAACCAGTATAGGAAGTCCTAAAGTCAAGCGGGCCGACTTTATGATACCCTACACCACTTTGCTAATTTAGTAGAGCTCCACATAACAATTAAAAGTTGTTATGGGAGAATTCAATCATACACGCTATGATTATAATTATAATTTAAAGTTCAAAGGACTAAATATGCCGAATCATTTGTATCTTTTAAATTCGGAATTGTATTGCCCATTTGGTGCGCAATTAATTTGAAATCAGATAAAGATATATATGGGAGCTATAACCAAATCTGAACCGATCTCGATAAAATTTAGCAAAGGTATTTCTGTGCTGCATTTGATATATTTTCCTGAATATCGTTGTTACGGAGTGCATATTACGGCTGCGGAGGACAAAAATAACAAATCGGATGAACAATATATATGGGAGCTATAGCTATATCTGAACCGATTTCGATCAAATTTGGCATACTACCTTCTAGACCCAATTCGGTCGTATGTGCCAGATTTTATCCCATTTGGGCAAATCTTAAACGTTTGGTGCACAATAAAAGGTAAATCGGACGAAGTTATATATATATGGGAGCTATATCCAAATCTGAACCGATCTCGATAAAATTTAGCAAAGATATTTCTGAGCTGCATTTGATATATTTCCCCAAATATTGTTGCTACAGAGGGCATATTACGGCTGCGGAGGAAAAAAATAACAAATCGAATGAATAATATATATGGGAGCTATAGCTATATCTGAACCGATTTCGATCAAATTTGGCATACTTATTTTCAGATCTAATTTGGTTGTATGTGCAAAATTTCACACAATAAAAGCCAAATCGGACGAAGATATATATGGGAGCTATATCTAAATGTTTACCGATTATCTCCAATTTCAAAAGGGTTCGTCCTTGGGCCAAACAAATGTTGTATGGAAAATTTCATCTCAATCGGATAATAAATGCGACCTGCATTTTGTTCACAAGAATACATGGACAGACGGACGGATGGACTGACATGCATAAATCAACTCAGAAAGTAATTCTATGGAGATCCTCAAAAGTAACTATGGGTCTATCTCGCTTCCTTCTTCATGTTACAAACAAATACACAAAGACATAATACCCTTACCACTATGTGGTGTAGGGTATAAATAGAAGTCAGTTTTGCCTCTCCTCTTTTTGGGAGAGATTCCGAAGGAGTCGCCCACCTCACTCGCCTAAGTCTTCCATAAATATTAAAACGGGCCAGATTTGGACAATATCGAGTACTTCCTTCACGGGATAATTTTTGGAAAATGTTGAAATCAGCGTGAGGTCCCCTACATTGTGGACTACGGTATTACACTTCATCTAATACTGACAAAAATATTGGTATGTCAAATTTAAATAGCATCTAAAATTTATTTCCAATTTTATTCGAATAGATGATAATAATAATTTTCAGCTTTTGTGTGGAAGATACCACAAGGTCTCTGGCTGAGAGAATTATTAGATATAGTATATTTAAAAAGAGAATCGCTGACTTGTTTCAAGTTATGAGAAATTTCGAATTGTGACTCTTTGTTGGGAAGGTACCAGAAGGGTTGGGTGGATATCTTATTATCTTCACACCAAGATCTTGTGTTGGGAGAAATATTGGGGTACGTGCAATTTGAAGGGAATCGGATGCCTATTTCACATATATGAGCGTTTTGTTATACAAAATGTTGATCCCCTTGTGGGGGAGGTATATGGAGGAGTGGTCCGATATCTACCATTCTTTTGCGAGATCTTACGTTATGAAAATTATTGCGATGTGTGAAGTTTAAAAAGAATCAGATTTTGACTACGATTTTATTATCGTCTTGGTTATTCAAAATTTTGAACCTTTGAGGGGAACGTACCAGAAGGACTGGGCCGATATATTCCTTCTTCAAAACAAATCTTGTTTTGATAGAAATATTGGAATGTGCCGAGTTTGAAAGGAATCGGATACTTATTTTGCGTTTTATGAGATTCATGGTTATTCTAAAATTTTTACCCGTCACGGAGGAGGTACCAGAAGGAGTGGACCGATATTATCCATTTTCGCACCTAACATAGTACTAATACAAATACTGGGATTTGCAAATTCTGAGCAATATCGGATTATCCTTTCTCTTTCTGTGCAGTAAGTCATTTTTTTTTTTTTTTTTGAAAAAAAAATCCAGCCTTTTAAGGGGGAGGTACCAGTGGACCGATATTTCGCATCTCCGAACTCGATTTAAGTTTGACAATAATATTATTATGTACCATCTTTGGATCAAATCGGACGCTCCCTTTAAGAGTTATTGTGCCCACCAGCCAGACAGACGGACGGTCGGACGGACATCGCTAGATCGATTCCAAATGTTCTGAAATGGATTTGGTCCAAAGAGACCTAAGGTCTAAAACGGTTATTTTAGTATTCATCTCTGAATTCATGGCCAGTTCGAGATATTCTTTCGATTTGGATTACTTCCATTTTTATTCAGCAACCTATCAGCACGCAAAACAGCAGCCATGAAAAAAAAGAAAACTTCTCACCGTTGTTATCACAAATCCCATCTAATCATATCAAACAAAATTCCAACTATAATCCTGGGCATTAGCAAGCCATTCTTCTCATCCGATATCATTTCAATGTAAGCGTAAATATTGGCATTAATGAAGTTCTTTTTGGATTGAATACAACATGGATGGACTTGTTGCAACAGCAACAACAACAACAACTAGTCACCATTAACTTCAACTACTTTACACAATTTCTCTCATCCATTCACTCTCTACTCACTCCCCATTCACTCACTTTCTCAACACCATCACCCAGATGAGTACTTTTTTCCTGTCTTTCCATGGAAATAACTACAACAGACAATTTTAAGTTTGCCTAAGGGAATTAAAAGGGACGAAACGGTGAGTGGCGGAGGTAGTGATGAAAATCGAGTGTGTGTGTTCGTGTGTAACAACGATGTGTTGCAAAGCACCATCGAACCAGCACCAGAAACGTATAACAACATTGACAGCTTAATTTGATTTATTTCCCATTTCGTTTCATTATGTTCGCCGTAGAAGAGCGAGAGATTGGATTGGGATGTGGATGAGATATGAAGTGAATGTGTGCCAGTTTTTTGGTACACGGTGAAGAAATGGATTTCGGAAAGGTAGACAAATTTGGCAATTTATTAATAAAAATCCGGAAAGAGTTCCATTACCCACTAAGGTCTCACAGAGATATATAAAAATAAACCATTGAAACGATATTGGATTTTTCAAAACTATGATAACATTTTCATTTTTCTTATTCTAAAACTGTAAATTTTCAGATCAGGAATTCAGTTATTGGTAGATTTTAGTATTTAGTACCTACCAATGTTTAGTATGTTTCAGTACAAACTTCCATAAATGCTGAAGTTTATCACCTCTAAGCCCCAAGATGTAAGAATTCTAGCTGAACTCCTCAACATTTACTAAATTTTTGGTAGTTTTTAGGAGGGTATTTTAACTTTGGCATTTCGTTTGCAACTCCTCGAAATACTCCGGTCAGACCATCCAACATATATTATTGATCAGCGTAGAATTCTTAGTCGATGTCCGTCCGTTTGTCTGCCTGCCTGTCTCTCTGTTGTAAACGGGCTATCTTTCGCACGAATTGAGATAGAAGGCTAAAAAACACAGGCTAAAACCTGCCAGTAGGCATGTTAAGTTCGTAAATTGGAAATTTCGGTCAACGGGGACCTCCAGACATTCTGTATTTTGATGAATATAGTGACATAATTTACCGGAATTGTTTCAAATTTCGTATTCGAATGGAGGTCCACGTCTTCGTAGAGTCCCCATATAACCGAACCCCCTAATATTCGGTATTTTATTGACTCTAGAAACATTATAGACCAGAATGTTTTTAAAATTCGTATTGGATACTACAGCCTAAGACAGAAAATTGTCTGTGCAGGTTCACGTCCTCGCATAGCCCCCAATGCAATTATTCGATATTTTTATAATTTTGGCGACATAGCAAACAGAAATTGTTACAAACTTCATATTTGAAGTTCGTAATGGGTACTACAGCCTATGACAGTAAATTACTTATGCAGGTCCACCTTTTTCTTATAGCCCCCATATAACTATACCTCCCGATAATCTGTATTTTGATGATCTTAGTGACTTTATTCATCGGAGTTGTTTCAAATTTCGTACTTGAAGTTCCTAATGGGTACTACCATCTTTGACAGAAAGTTGCCTATGTAGGTCCACGTTTTCGTATAGCTCCATATAACAGTACCTCCGAATATTCGGTATTTTGATGATATTGGAGACATTACTAGCCGTAATCGTTTCAAATTTCGTATTTGAAGTTCATAATGGGTACTACAGCCTACGCAGAAAATTACTTATGTAGGTCCAGGTTTTCCTATAGCCCCCAAATAACGATACCTCCCGATATTCTGTATTTTGATGATCTTAGTGACATTATTCATCGGAGTTGTTTCAAATTTCGTATTTGAAGTTCGTAATGGGTAGTACAACCTATGACGGAAAATTTTCTATTCCATCCACGTCTTCGTATAGCCCCCCATATAACGGTACCTGCCGCATTTGAAGTTCGTTATAGAGTACTTCCATCTGTGACAGAAAGTTGCCTATGTAGGTTCACGTTTTCGTATAGCCTCCATGTAACGGTACCTCCCAATATTCGGTATTTTGATGATTCTAGAAAAATTATAGACCAGAATTGTTTCAAATTTCGTATTTGAAGTTCGTAATGGGTTTTACAACCTATGACGGAAATTTGTCTATACACGACCACGTATTCGTATAGCCCCCATATAACGGTACCTCCCGATATTCGGTATTTTGATGAATTTAACGACATATTTTGTCGAAATTGTTTCAAATTCGGTATATGCGGTACGCAATCGGTTCTACAGCCCATGGCAGAAAATTATTTATGCAGGTCCACGTCTTCGTATGGCCTCCATATAATGGTTTATACCCTCAGCCATATGGCTACAGAGGGTGTATATCATTTGATACGTCCAAAACGTGCCTCATCGAAATAATGATTTTAGACCTTAGCCTCTTTCGACCAACTCCGTTTCAGGACTTTTGGAGTCGATTTAGCGATGTTAGCATTTTTCCACCGATTTGTATTACAATTGGTATTTGTAGTTCATAATGGGTTCTAGCATCGGTGCCAGAACATTGAATATTAACGATACCCTCCGATATTCGGTATTTTCATAATCCTAATCACATTTACCCACGAAATTCTTTCAAATTTGGTATTTTAGAAGATTTGGTAGATGACTATACTTGAAGTATAAAATTTTCTATATAGGTTCCCCTTCTTGGTATGGCCCCCATATAACGGCCTAACCCACTTAATGTTTTTTTTTTTTTTTTTTTTTTTTTTTTTTTTTTTTTGAAAAATTTATTTTGTACTTTTTAGGTACATTTTTGTACGAATTTCCAAAAAAAAAACCGACTCTTGATGCCAACCTAGCAAATAATAGCTAACTTCATGCACTATTTAAAGATTCTCGCCCTGTGTTCTTCATCTTGGCGTTGAAGGAGGCAATTAAATTCTATTTTTCACAAAACAAAATTTGAATCCATAAAAAAATTTTAGTACTTTTTAGTCCCCTTTTTATTAAAAATTCCAAAAACACAACATTATCTTATTTCCCCTATCAGTACTGTCCAATATGAGAAATTGGAAGGTTCGAACCCAAAATGTATAGAATTTACTCCCAAACATAAATTTTTTTGTACTCTTATCGTCCACCTTACCACTAATATCCACCTACAAGCAAAATTTTAAGATTCTGGCTCAAGGTGCTTCATCTTGTCGATAATTTCAAGTTTCTATCCCCCAGGCGCTTTATCTTGGCGTTGTTGTGTTCGCCCCTAATCGTTTACAATTTTATAATTGTTTATTTCAATATTTTTTTTTATTGGTATGCCAAATTTCTCCATGTGTAGTCATGTTCATGTTTTGTTTTTTCCAACTTGCTACACAAACACAGTAACAGTAAGTACTCACACTCTGACTGATTTATTCTGTTAGTGACGCGCACAGATTGACTGACTACTTAGCCATCTACTGGCTGGCTGGCTGCCTGGCTACCCATCCTACCTCCATATCTCTCCCCAACCATCAGGCAGCCAGAAAAGTCAGTCAGATTGACAGATGTAAGAGTTAATGAAATTTATGACTTATCCATGTTTATGTTTCACAGCATAACCATCTGTGTGTGTTTATCCGTAAAGGGTGTTGACATATTCATGGATTGTTTTGGGATTGGTAAGAAATATTTAAGGCTGCTAGTGAAAGTTTTTATTATTATTTAGGCAAGTTTAAGTAAATGTATGAAAGGAATATTTTCATTGAGGTAGTACCATGTGTCTCCTTTTTGAGGATCTGAGGAGCGTATGAGTGTTGTCATAACGTATACGCCTACATAACGAATATAAATGTCTTAATTTTTCCGGCTAAATTCCGCTTGATAACTTTCAGAACAGTATCGAATTGTCGATTAGGTCCAGAATATTACATTAATAGAAACTCGAAAAAGGAAGAAAAAACGTGCTTTTGAAATAGGCGTAAGAAGTCCAAGATGAATTATCCGAAAAATGTTTTCACCTAAAAAAGCGAAAATGTACCAAAGCAGTCCTCAAAATACAAAAATGCGAACAGTTACATTGTACATGAGGCGTGAACTTATATCAAATGTTTCTTTCTAGAGGAATTCTATCAATAAAAAAGAAACCATCGATTGTAAATTGCGTAAAATCCCCCCACCAAAAAAAAAAAAAAAAATATTATCAGATTTCATGGCCAATACCTCATTTTTCTATCATCACTGATTTCTACAACATTGGAGGTAAGACACCTACTATCACGTCTACTGTACATTTTTCACAAACTTCGAGCGGCTATTGTACGGTAAAATTGTAAGAACATTTGCAGCGAATTCGGAACAATAATCAATTTTTTTATGAACAAAATGTATGCCATTTTTATGGTACATATTAAGTATTCAAATTTCTTTTGTTCGGAGACTCGTAATGAAATTTGATCTAGAAAAATTCTTTCTTTAACACTTTTCGCAAAAAATGAAGTAAAAAGGTAGATTTTTACTCGGATTGAATACGTGTTAAATTAACAGCAACAAAGCAAGTGCATTATTTTTACTTTTAATGCATAAATTTTGAATGTGATTTTCATAGAAACTGCTGCACCTAGATACATGGTTTAGTCTCAGATTTATAATGAAATTTTGAGTTACTTTCAGCCTTTCAGCAAATTTGAAGTTACTTTCAGCCGTGAATTCGGAAAATGTTCGAGGAAAAATTTATCAAAAAAATTGGGGAGTATTTTCGTTGTTAAAATAAGGCTTTGTTGGATATTTTTGCACAAACTGTCAAAAATTACGGCTTTAACCTTAAAATGCGTTTTAAATATTTATGAATTCCTGGCGTTTAAATGAGATTTGGACTCTTGACGTCTTCTAGGACCTATAGTAGAATTTTCTGACAAATAATTTCGTAGAATATTTCGACTTGACTTTTTAACCATTTTTTTCGTATTTGTATGTGCAAAATTGCCGTAGATACTATATACCTAAAGTTCACGGATTCCGAGGAATCTGAATTCGAAAATTTTTAAAATTTTTGAAGAGAGAAGAACTCGCCCCATCTATTTTTGTTTGCTAGTGAAAGTTTTGATTATCATTTAGGCAAGTTTAAGTAAATGTATGAATGTAATATTTTCATTAAGGTAGTAGCATGTGTCTCATTTTTCGGGGATCTACAGAGCGTATGAGTGTTGTCATAACGTATACGCCTACATAACGAATATACATTTCATAATTTTTCGGCTAAATTCCGCTTGATAACTTTCAGAACAGTATCGAATTGTCGTTTATGTCCAGAATATTACATTAATAGAAACTCGAATAGGGAAGAAAAAACGTTCTTTTGAAATAGGCGTAAGAAGACCAAGAAGAATTATCCGAAAAATGTTTTAACCTAAAAAACGAAAATGTACCAATAGTAACATTGTACATGAATAGTAACATTGTACATGAGGCGTGAACTTATATCAAACGATTCTTTCTAGAGGAATTCTATCAAAAGATAAACCAAAATTAAAACCAAGTCGATTGGAAATTGTGTTAAATCCCCAACGAAAAAAAAAAATAATCAGAATCCGATTTTTCTGGCCAATACCCCATTTTTCTTTCATCACTGATTTCTAAAATATTGGAGGAAAGACGAGTACTTTCAAGTTACAAGGTATTTTCCACAACTTCGTGCGGCTATTGTATCATGAAATTGTGGGAAAATTTGAAGCGAATTGGGAGAAAGTGCTAAATTTTCCCAAAAATAATCAAGGCTTTTATTAACAAAAAAAAAAAAAAAAAAAAAATGTGTGCTATTTTTTATGGTACATATTAAGTATTCAAATTTCTTTTCTTCGGAGACTCATAATGAAATTTGATCTAGAAAAATTCTTTCCTTAAAACTTTCCGCAAAAAATTAAGTATAAAGGTAGATTTTAACTCGGATTGAATTCGTGTTAAATTAACAGCAACAAAGCAAGGACATTATTTTTTACTTTTAATGCATAAATTGTGAATGTGATTTTCATAGAAACTGCTGCACCTAGATATATGGTTTAGTCTGAGAATTATAACGAAATTTTGTGTAGAATATTTCTTCCTTTGATACCTTCTGTCGAAAACCAAATTTTAAGTTACTTTCAGCCGTGAATTCGGAAAATGCCCGAGAAAAATTTGGGAGTATTTTCGTTTTTAAAATAATGCTTTGCTGGAGATTTTTGCACAAACTCTCAAAAAGTACGACTTTAAACCTAAAATATGTTTTAAATATTTACGAATTCCTGGCATTAAGATAAAACTTCGACTATTGACGTCTTCTAAAACCTATAGCAGAATTTTCAGACAAATATTTTTTTCAAATATTTTGAATTGCTACGATCCGGTTTATAGGAAGTTTTTAACCATATTTTTAAAAAAGGACCAAAACACCAATTTTACTGTAGAATCTCTAATTCAGGATAACCAATTAGATTTCAATAAATAAACCTAAATTTGTCCCTCAAGGTTGCATTAACGAGCATATCGTTAGGTATAAGTGATGACATAACGTATACGACTTTTTTACGTAAAATACCAAGGAATGTATCGAGCATCTGGGAATCTTAATCCAGTGGTGGCAAAATTTCCCGCATAAAGATGGCTTTAAAAAATTATTTTTAATTTTTAGAGACCCTCTCTCTCTCTATCTCTGTGTGCGAACAATTTAAAATACACAATTTCAGAAAAAAAAACCTCTAGTCATGTCATATTTTTAGCCCCAAGATTTATTTCATCATCTTTGCCGCAATGCTCATGCCTGAGGTCAAGAAATCCGCTCATACCAGTATAATAGGATTTAGTGGCGCTTAAAAGAAGTATTTTGTTATTCTTAACTTCTCTCTTGGGGCGTATTATTTAAAACCGATTTCATCTTTAATACCACTTTACATGCTTCCCTAGCTCCTAAGTGAAGATTACGGAAGTAGACCACAAAAGAAAAGTAAAGAATAATAAAGTAAAAAAATTAAAACTATGGAGATGTAAGACATTCCAATATGAATGCAGCAGATTATGAAGGTAGAGCTAAAAAAAGAAGACATCGAAAAATAACCAAAATCGAAAAGTACCCAAAAAAAGTTCCCCTCTTTACCATACCTTAGGAAATTTTCGGATTAAGATTCCTCGGTTTTCGTAGATTTTTTTTGCAATATTGCAGACAAAAAACACGAGGCAATTTATTTGAAAATTTTAAGTCGCAAGCGATTCAACAAAGGGCTATTATTGGTCCTTTTTGTAAAATTTGGTGAAAAACTTCCTTCAAACGGGATCGTAGCCAGTTGAAATATTGTGAAAAATTATTTACCATAAAATTCTACTATAGGTCCTAAAAGACATCAAAAGTCTACATCTTATCTAAACGCAAGAAATCATATATATTGAAACACATTTTTGGTTTAAAGCCGTAGCCACAGAAAATGGGTCCTATCGGTCAACTTATTGGCATAGTCCCCTTATAACTCCGATTTCAAGTATTTTTTACGTTTTGACCATGTATTCCACATAATATTGTCTAATTTGACCATTTTGAGTTCTTATTATAAAGAATCGCTATGAACAAAAATTATCATTATAGGTCCACCATTTGGTACAGCAGTTATATAGTGATATTATTTTCCAATCTATTTTGAGTTAATTTAACTTATGGCCAAGACCCTTGCAATAACTAAAATAGAAGGTAATTCAAGGAAAATATGCCTCGTATTCCGAAGAATTTTAATCCGAAACATTCCAAAAGTGTGGAAAGGAGGGGGGGACTTCCCCCTCTCGTTTGGTAACTTTTTGATGTTGACTTTCAGAACGCCGATATACGTGTCTTCTTGTTTAGCTCTACTTTCATAATATGCGGGATTTTCCCCTGGTAATTATTTTTTGTGTTGCACAGTGTTATTTAGCCAATATGTATTCGAATCAAAGGTCAACGTAACTTCAAGAAAACCTTTCAAACATTTTTCAAAAGTTATCCAACTTTTTAATATCAATGGATATACAATACTTTCACCAGGGACAAAAAGAAACAATGAGGAAAGGTCATAAGTCGGGCTGGGCCCTACACCCCTATTTGTTGTATAGTGTATGATATGACTTATATAAATTTCTTATATTTAAAAAAAACATTTATTGGAGCAATAGGTATACCGGACGGAGTTTCACCAAATGGTAAAATCGGTTGTATACGAAAAAATCTAACCTATTTGGTCTGATATTACATATATGGTGGACAATAACCGTAAAATTGGATGAAGAGGTATGTCGACGGCATATAAAAATCTGAACCGATCTCGATAAAATTTGACAGAGGTATTTTTGAGCAGTAACTGATGTCCGGTGTTAAATACCATTGATGTGGGGTGCATATTACGCATGCGCGGGACTTAAGACCCCAAATTGGATGAAACATATATATGGGGGGCTATAGCTATATATCTGTATATATATTATATATATTTTCACCAAATTTCAAGTACTTGTTTTTAGAATGAATTCAGTCGGAATTGCCAAGATACAGTTCATTTGGGCTTAATTGCCTGCCAATTTTTTTTATATATTTTTTATTATTATTCCTTCTTCATAACAATATGTAGTCTTTATGTCTTCAGATTTAAGAAGGTTTTTCCAAGGATAAATATTTTATTCTAGCTTAACTCAAATTTTCTTAGTTTTAGCTGATTTAGGTATTTGTAGTACTTGTTTCTAGGATGAATTCATTCGCAATTGCCTATTTTCAGGTCATTTGGCCTGATATTAGAAATTTTGTGCAGAATAAACCTGATATCGGATAAAGATATATATGGAAGCTATATTCAAATCTCGATGAAATTGGATAGAGGTATTCCTAAGCTATATCTAATATCTGGTACAAAATATCATTCTTGTGGAGTGCATGTTACGAATGTGAGGGACTTAAAACCACAAATCTGATAAAGCATATGTACGGGAGCTATATCTATATTTGAACCGATTTTCACCAAATTTGATGTACTTGCTTCTAGACTCAATTCGGTCGTAAGTGCCAAATTCCATCCCATTTGGGCAAATATTAGACGTTTGGTGCACAATAAAGGGTAAATCGGACGAAGTTATATATGGGAGATATATCCAAACCGATCTCGATCAAATTTAGCAAATGTATTTCTGAGCTGTATTTGATATAATTCCCCAAATATTGTTGTTACAGAGTGCTTATTACGGCAGCGGAGGACAAAAATAACAAATCGGATGAACAATATATATGGGAGCTATAGCTTTATCTGAACCGATTTCGATCAAATTTGGCATACTTGTTTTCAGGCCTAATTTGGTTGTATGTGCAAAATTCCATACTATTCGGGCTGATATTACACGTTTGGTGCACAATAAAAAGCAAATCGGACGAAGATATATATGGGAGCTATATCTAAATTTTGACCGATTATCTCCAATTTCAATAGGGTTCGTCCTTGGGCCAAACAAATGATTTGTGGAAAATTTCATCTGGATCGGGTAATAAATGCGTACTGTACTTTGTTTACAAGAATACATGGGCTGACGGACGGATGGATGGACATGCATAAATCGACTCAGAATGTGATTCTATGCAGATCACCTAAAGGAACTATGGGTCTATCTCGTTTCCTTTTGCCTGTTACCAACAAATGCACAAAGACATAATACCCTGACCACCCTGGTGGTGTAGGGTATAAAAATCATTTTCTTTTTTTAATATTTTGCTGTTTTTAATATAATATACCGCGATAAAGATTCTTAATCCCCAAACATTTATCTCATTTAATTTTTTGCCCCCAAGTCTGTTACCACCACTCAGTGGAAAATTGCCAATATTCATATAATTTTTTGTCTCTCAATCAAGCCATTATGGAAAACTTTTAGCAGTTTTGCAAAATTTTTCCACTGCACTGAATAAATTTTCGCCACACAAAAACAAATGAGCCGGCCATAATTTACAAGTCGAAATTGCAAAAACAACAGCAACAATCAAAAAAAGTACAAAATACCAATAAACACCAATACAATTGTAGCAGTGAATATTCATAGATTGCGAATATCATTAGCAAAACAGAAAAAAAAAACAATAACAAAGACCACAAATGCATGAAATTCATTTAATAAACATTCAAAAGCCAGCAGCAGCAGCAAAAACAACAACAGCAACAAAATAAAATAACAAATCGTTACACTTCATTAGCCAGAAATAAAAGCAGAACCGACCAGCCTCACATTATTGTCGTCATCATTCCCATCGTGTTATCCCCATCTCCATCTCCATCATCATCTTCATTGGCATTAGTCTCAACAGCAGTGTTGCCGTTTGAAATTTTTATTTCACCCCAACATTTTTCTAAAAACCGCCCAAAATCGACCATATCCGCCCAACTGTAAAAAGTTGAATAATTTATATGTAGTTTGTATTCAAGTAATTTTTTTGAAAATCTTACACTATACATAAAAAAGGTACTCAAGTTTTATTACATTCAATGTATTAAATACATTAGAGAAAATAAAATTTGTGTTGGGGGTATTATAACTTTCATTGGGCCAAAAATTATGTAACACCACGAAATATTGGTTTCCCACATAGGAAAGTATATATGGATCTTCCTATCTCGCCGAGCTGAGTCCATCTAGCTATGTATGTCCGTCTGTCCGTCTGTAGCTGGGGTTAAGGTCAGAATAGAACCCTACTTCTTTTGGAGATGATCGCATAATATTTAGGGGTTAAAATGGACCAAAAACTGAAAAATTTCCTGATTTTGCAGTTGCTCTACAGGTCACAATCATAGACCAATCGAAATTTAGCATGGGGCTAGAGCTTTGGAGTGGGCAGAAGCCTTCCAATTTTGATGGTCATCGGGTAATATTTAGTGGTTTAGTAGACCATAGCATTTGCGATGAATAAAAGTCAATTTTTTCCATTAATCCGCGAATATGTTTACTGCCGGCGAAATCACAAATAGACGAACAGGTCAATTCTGACCGTTACGTAGATGCCGATAGTAAAAATATCGGATATATATAGAGAAATATATACAATGTATATATACAAAGGAAGGGGATGTCAACTAGAATGCTTATATCTTCAGAATGGCTTGAGCGATTTTGACAAATTTTGTCAATTTAGAATGCCCTTGGGGCATTAAAGTATAAATACTAAAAAATCACATAAAAAGATACCAATAATGATGTTCATATAGATTTTGTAGTATTTTGTGACATTTTATTTATTTTTTCATATTTTTGTCGCATGCTATTTTTTTTTTTTTGTTAAATTGACTTATAATATTGAAGTATTTGTTTTGTAATATTTTTTTCACTTTACGACACAGGTTATGGTTATTATTTATATACAGATTGCAATTATCGTTCCATCCTCATGAAATTTTTCACAAAGGTAGGGTTAGGCTCAGAAGGGCTTAGCCTATTGTTTTCAAAGATGTCCGCAATATATTTAGGGGTTGAAATGGACCAGCAATTCAAAATGTTCTTGATTTTGCAGCCGTTATAAAGGTCCCAAATATAAACCTAAGGACACGAAATTTCGCATGAAGTTAGAGCTTAGGACAGCGGGTAGAATGGACCACTACTTTTGTGTAAAAAAATTCCAACATTACTTACAGGCGATACACAATGCTGATTTCGTTGACGAATATTTCGTTGACCAAATATCGTAGACACGGATATCGGAGACACAGGGGCCTCTTGCTTTTAGAGATGATCGGAAAATATCTAGGGGTTTACATGAACCAAAAACAGAAAAAAATTCCTGATCACACAATTGAAGACAATCGACACGCCTAAGAAGATCGGTAAGCACAGGGAAGAATTCTGGCATTTTGGATGACCATTGGAATATATTTAGCCGTAAAATGGACCACAAAAACTAACAGCACGACGGAGAGCATAATTATTGGGAGAATGTCCCTGTTCAAAATGCTAAGGGTAATATCTGGTCAGTGCTCCGTGACAATTTCAAAAGCGAAATCTTCCAAAATAGATTTGGACATGAGGGGGCTTCTAACATATTGTAGTGTTGTAGGGTATCACATGGTCGGCCCCGCACGACTACAGCCTAATGTATTATATATATTATTAAAAAAACTTAACAAAAATCTATAAAATAAAAAACGATTCATCTCAATAAAAAAAGTATAAAATTCAGTTAGTAATAAAAAAAATTAAATTACCTAAAAATAAACAATGAAAAATAAATTTGTACTCAATATGGAAAAAATCCGCCCAAAATCCGCCCAAACCTCAAAATTAATCTTTTTTCCGCCCAAATTTGGACGGAAACGCCCAAAACGGCAACACTGCTCAACAGGCCTGCCTATTTGAGATTATTAACACACAATTTAGATGGCCACCCAATTTTGTGGGACAGCCTTTGTTTGGCGTAATGCTTTATGAAGTTCTAGTCCATATTTTTATGCCAGACACATGGCATTAGGCCTGGCTCTCTCTCTCGCACTCACTCTCCCTCTTGGTTTATTGCCTTAATAATGTGTTTAGCTGCGTAGCTAGTGTTACAATATGTTATTCCTCGGCCTAACCAGCCCTTGTCATTAGTCAGCATAGATATGAGTCATATTTAATGTTCACACACATTTGTCGCAACAACAACAACAATTATAAACAAATGCTAAATGGAGGGCATTGTTGTAAATGTTATTACATGAAACATATTTGGCTTGGAGTGTATAACCTACACCACTCATAATGAGTTTTGATAATTCGACACTTGTTGTTGCTGTGGTTCAGATTAATGGGCAATTTACAACAACAGCAAGTGGTGTACTGTTTTTTGGTGATATTGGAGGGGGCAGATCTAACATATGTTCAATGGAAATGTACTTATTTTGTGAGTGGCCTTCGATGTCTAGAAGATCTGGTGGCGTTCAAATTCTACATTTTTGGATGTATCACCAGTAACTCTAGTTCAATAAAAATTCTTCAATTTTTTTTTTTTTTTAATTTTTCCAGGGGTAGGTATTTTTATCCTGATTCCGAGAAGCTATTTTTTTTCTTGAGGGACGGACACAGGACCCCAGATTTTTGACCAGAAAGTCTGGGTTTGAGACCGTTCTAGACCCGGATCCACTTACCCTATATTAATAAAATAGGTATCGTTATTCAATAAGTGGTCACATCATGGGATTATTTTGCAGCGGTTCGGAAGTTATAGCCAAATTATTTTTTATAAAAATCCCAAAAAGTCGAAAAAGGGTCCATTATGGAGGTTAACAAAGTTGATGCTAAATTACAGCTGACAGTCTTACCTTTCTGAAATGCTAAAATATGTGCTAATACCTTTTCTGGGTTCAGATAAATGGGTCCTTCCACCCGGACGGCTACTTACATAAAGTGTCAAATTTAGAAAACTTTGTTTCGCGTTAGCCGTATGTCCCACACCAAGAGGAATAAAATCTCAAGCCCCGTCCAAAGGCCGGCTATTTATAAAAGGTATCAAATTTTGAAAACTTCGGTTCGCATTAGCCGGTGTGGGACATACCCAGAGGAGAAAATCTCAACAGTTGTTGTACAATAAATTTGACCTACAGAATTTGATAAAAAGGGAGTTAATAAAAGGGTGCGAACAAGGTATTAGCACAAATTGTAGCATTTTGGAAAGGTAAGAGTGTTAGCTATAATCCGGGTAAAAATCCGGGTCCAAAAAAATCGATAATTTGAGTATAATTTCCGAACCGCTTTAAATAACCCCACAATGTGACCACTTGTTGGATAGGATAGATAGATAGTTTCCCGAAATCGGGGTAAAAATACCTATCTCTGGAAACAAATTTCGAAGAGTTTTTACTAAACTTCACTCTAGTTCAGTTTTCTACTTCCGTATCTTTCAACTAGTGCTTATTTTTTAGGTCATATCTGGTATGAAAGATAATTAGTTTTATCCTTCCTCTGAACGGATATGGTTGTGTATCAGCTTTAACAACGCTGGGAAATATTGCAACATTACCTTGATGAATCATGGCAATACCGCAGAATATGTGCGGAAATTGAATACGGATTTTGGAAGAAGAGAAGTACCGTCAGCTCCGTATGTAAACAAACAAATTTGTCCCAGTCGGGGCACAGAGAGCCCGCACGCATACATTGAAAAACCCACCACCAACCGAAAATGAGTCATTGCTTGTTGCAGATTTTAGTCCAAAAGCAAAATTGGGTAATTTTTCTTCGAAAATTAGCAAAGAGTGTAACATTTGATACGGCCAAAACGTGCCTCGTCGAATTAGGTAACTTTTGACCAAATCCGTTTCAGGATATTTGGAATTGATCTAAGGATGTCCGCCTTGCTGGTGCGCACACTAACTCTTTAAGAGAGTATCCGATTTGATCCAAAATTTGTACCTGGAAATATTATTATCAAACATAGATCGAGTTCGGAGATGGGTAATATCGGTTCACTCCTTCTGGTACCACCCACACAAAATGCCAAAAATTTCCAAGAAAATAATTTATTGTACAGAAAGAGAAACGATATTCCGATTTTCCTCCAACTTATCATAGTATTTGCGTCAGTGCTAGGTCAGGTGCGAAAATGGACAATACCGGTCCACTCCCTCAAATACCTCCCCCACATAGGGTCAAAATTTTGAATAATTACAACTCTTATAAAATGTGATGTAAAAGTCCGATTGTATTCAAATTGCACACATCCCAATAATTTTATGAATCTAAGGTCTGGTGCCAAGATGGAATAAGGCGGTCCATTCCTTCCAATACCACCCCTACAAAAGATCGAAATTTTCAAAAAAACAAAACCAAAAAATATTTTTTGCACAGAAAGAGAAGCAATAATCCGATTTTGCTCCAACTTTGCAAATCCTAATATTTGTGTCTGTTGTAGATCAGGTGAAAAAAATGGATAATATATTCCACTCCATCAAGTACCTCCCCCACAAAGGGTCAACATTTTAAATAATTTTTACTCTCATAAAATGTGTGGTAATTATCCGATTATCTTAAATTTTCACACATCCCAATAGTTTTTTAAACCCAAATATCTGGTGTTAAGATGGAATATATCGGTCCACTCCTCTCCCACAAAAATTTGAATATCCATTGAGTTCATAAAATGCGAAATTTACATCCGATTCCATTTAGATTTGGCACATTCTAATATTTCCATCAACACAAGATCTGTTAAAAAGATGATAGAGATCAAACCATTTCTTCTGGTACCTCCCCCACAAAGGGTCAAAGTTTTGAATAACCAAAACGATTATAAAATCTGAAATAAGCATCCGGTCCTCTTCAAATTATACGCATCACAGTATTTTTATTAACCCACGGTCTGGTGTGAAGATGGAATATATCGGTCCAATCCTCCCCCACAAAATAGAATGCGAAATTTAGATCAGATTCCATTAAGACTTGGCACATTCTAATATTTCCATCAATACAAGATCTGTTAAAAAGATAGTAGAGATCAGACCATTTCTTCTGGTACCACCCCCACAAAGTGCCAAAATTTTGAATATCTTATAAGACGCGAAATTAACATCCAATTCCATTTAGGCTTGGAACATTTTAATATTTCCACCAACGCAAGATCTGTTATAAAAATGGTAGAGATCGGACCATACCTTCTGGTATTTTTTGAATAATTAAAACGATCATAAAATTCGAAATAAGCATCCGTTTCTCTTCATATTTCACACATCCCACTATTTCTACTAACGCAAGATCTGCTGTGAAGATGAAATATATCGATACATTCCTTCTGTTACCTTCCCAACGAAGGTCCAAAATGTAAAATATCCATGAAGCTCATTAAACGCGAAATTAGCTCGGGATTCCATTCAGACTTGGCACATCTCAATGTTCCCATCAACAAAAGATCCATTATAAAAATGGTGGAGATCGGACCATTCCTTCTGGTACCTCCCCCATTAAGGGTCAAAGTTCTGAATAAACAAAACGATTATAAAATCCGAAATAAGCATCCGGTTCTCTTCAAATTACACACATCACAATATTTTTATTAACCCACGGTCTGGTGTGAAGATGGAAGATATCGGTCCACTCCTTCTGATAGCTCCCCCACAAAGGGTCAAAATTTTGAATATCCTTGAAGCCAATAAAACGCGAAATTAACATCTGATTCCATTCAAACTTACCACATCTCAATATTTCTATTAAAACAAGATCTTTTATAAAGATGGTAGAGATCGGATCATTCCTTCTGGTACCTCCCCCACATAGGTTTTAAGATTTTTGAAATCAAAACGCACAAAGAAAGCAAAATAAGAATCCAATTATCTTCAGATTCCACACACATACACAAACACCCTTGCTAACACAAGGTCTGTTGTGAAGGTGATATTCATCTGCCAACCTCTTCTGGTACCACTCTCACAAAGGGTCACAATTTCCAATCTTTTATCTGTCAGAACTTGCGAAACAAGTCAGCATTTCCTTATAACTTGCTATATCTAAATGTAGCTCTCTTTGCCAGAAACCTGAGGTGAATCGGCAAGACCGACTGATACTTTTTTACTTGTTTTTTTTTTTTTTTAAGTCAGGTTTGATTGCCTTTTTGAATATAAGCGACAAGCGAGAACTAAAATGAATACACATACGCAAATAAGTATCGATATTGATATATATTTTTATTTTGTATATGGAATTTCATATAAATTTTCCTTAGTGCCGAAAGCTATTGAGTTTAAGAGGCACACTTAAATATTCCCTTTTCCACTTTTTTGATGATACAAAGTCGAGCCTTACATTAATTTATTGCACTCTTATGTGAGGATAACCTTGAAAATCCAAACACAAAAAAAATAAAAACTGGCGATTTGCCTTAGGATTTTTTTAAAAATTCCCCTGCAAGTCCCCAAAAGAATCTGGCTGGGACGACAAAAAACCTGACCCAACACAAAATTGAAATTTTGAGGTCTATGTTTGTTTGATTCTCTTTTTTCGGTGTAGACATTTGTTTGTTCTGGGCAAACATAACTGAATGATGTTTGTTTTCATTTTGTATTTCCCACTTGTGTGTGTGTGTGTTTTGAGCTGGGTCTGTTTCGAAAAATGTGAATATTCTGTTGACTGATTGATATGCAGCTTAAATGGAGGATATAAGACAAAATATTGTTTGGCTTTTGGAACACGTGCGCCAAATAAATCATTTTTTTTATTTTCTCAAGGCACAACAGTTTGTTTTAATGCTACGACGCCACTTGATGTGAAATATTTGCGAAGTGTGTTTTTTTTTTTCCATTGACTAATAAGGGTCGTAGTGGCAAGTGCAATGGCGGATTTGTGCGAACACCTGACATTGTAAAGTCAAGAATTTTTTCTTTTTGTGGGAAGTTGGGAGAAGACGGAAAAATATTTGTTAAAGCAATATTCAGTCAATATTTTTTGAAACTATATCGAAAATTTTGATTTTTTGATACCCTACACCACATAGTGGTAAGGGTATTATGTCTTTGTGCATTTGTTTGTAACAGGGAGCAGGAATGGAGATAGAACCATAGTTACTTTCGCGGATCTTCATATAATCATTTTCTAAATCGATTTATGCATGTCAGTCAGTCCGTCCGCATTTATTATCCGATTGAGATGAAATTTTCCAAACAATATTTGTTTGGCCCAAGGAAGACCAACTTAAAATTGGTGATAATCTTCAACCGATTTCGGATTAATGGCCAATATAAGTCCAAATGACCTACATTTTGGTACATCGGACCGAATTCATTTTAGAAGCAAGTGCATCGAATTTCGAGAAAATCAATTCAGATATAGCTATAGCTCCCATATATAGGTTTAATCCGATTTTGTGTTTAAGGTCCCCCACATTCTTAGTAGGCACCCCACAAGAATGCTATTTGGCGTCTGATATCAGATACAGCCCAGAAATACCTCTGCCAAAATGTATCAAGACCGGTTCAGGTTTGGATATAGCCCCCGTATACGGGGTGCGATAAAAAAAAAAACTGCAACAAAGTCAAAAGCCATCATTTTTACAATTTTTTTTTTTCAAATTTTATTGATGACAGCAAAAAATGTCGGAAATAACATCAATTTTAGAATAAATTTCGATTTATTCGAATTGGTCACCTTTGGCACGAATTATGTTCTTCAAATGGCCAATGAAAACGTCACACCCTGCTCGAATATTGCTCTGCGAAGCGCTTGCTTGAGGTGATCGACACTTTGTTATTTCTTAGTGCCAACCTTGCTTTCCAAAATACTCCAGACACAATAGTCCAACGGATTGGTATCCGGAGATTTTGGTGGCCATTTTGCGCTGGAAATGAAGCGAGGAACCTCATTTTGTAACCATTCTTGGGTGGCGCGTGCTGAGTGCGATGGTGCTGAGTCCTGTTGGAATGTCCCAAGGCTTTAATACACCCTCCAAAATATTTTCGCGATTACATTTGGAATTTATTCTGATGCCACGGTCGATTAATACGAGCGAAGAGCGACCATCGGCTGGTATGGCGACCCACACCATCACCATGGCCGACGCTTGAGTTCTGGTGGCCAACCAAAGGTGCACATTTTCAGCTGACCTCTTTGGCAAGTAAACACGATCATTTTGTTTGTTTATAGACTGCTGGACAAGGAATGTTTTCTCATCGGAGAAACCCAAATTCAGCAGTTCACCACTTTCGGCCATGCGAAGCCTTTAGCTCTTTTGAGTCTATTTTCTTTCTGTTGCGGTGTAAGTTCTTTCGCGTTTTGGAATTTCAATGGCTTTACCCCGAGCTCATTATTCAATATTTGCCGAATGGAATATTGCAATATGTTCAGCTCAACAGCCATTTTTCGGCCACTGCGACGCGGGTTTAGTTCAAGTAGCTTCTTTACCTTTCGAACCATTTCTGCTGATGTTGCTGTTTTCTTCCGTCCACTTCCTTGACGTCGACGTCGGTATCACGGTAACGAGCGATGGTACGAGACACAAAAGATTTATTCACATTAAAAATGCTGGAATGCTCTAAAGATAGCCACTTGTGGTTTTCCAGCCAAATATAAAGAAATCACACTATCACGCTTGACTTCCATTACGAATAACTTTTTTTCTGGAAAATTCTCACCAAAATACTTTTGTACGCTTGTAACGAACTGTCACTGGAACAATTTTAACAGCTGTCGGAGGAGTGGCTTAAAAATTACAGCAGTCTGAAGTTGGTTGAAGTTTAGTTTTCATCTCACCCTAATAATATATTCTTGAGCAGTGTAAAATTCTAAGCACCCCCTGTCCGTCTGTTGCAATCACACTAGAATCAAAACAAATTAAGATAAAAAGCTAAAATTTTGCAGCTACCAGTCAAGTTCAAAGATGGGCCTCCATATATCGGTAACACGCGATATTCGAAATTTTGATAATTTAGCAACATTTTTCAATGGAATTTTCTGAAATTTTACACAAGAACTTCTTTGTGAGTACTTTAGCCCCTGAAAGTGAATTGTCTATATGGGTCCACGATATCGTATATCTCCCATATAACGGTACCCTCCGATATTCCGCATTTCGATGATTTTGGCGATATATTTTTACAGGAACTTTTTCAAATTTCGTATTTGAAGCTTGTAATGGGTACTACAGCTGATGACAATTGTATATGCAGGATCACGTCTTCTTATAGCCCCCCATATATCGGGGTTTCCTTTGAGCGGAATTTTTCCATGGAATTTTTGGAAATTTTTTAAATTCCTCCAAAATTTTGGAGGAATTCGGTAAAAATTTTAAAATTGAATATTGTTCCTGTAATCGATGAACAGATAAGTGCATACAAAATCTATATATATATTTTTTTTTTTTTGGTGGAATCTCCAATTCTGATGCAATATCTTCAGTACCAAGTGGAATTTAAAAAAATTATATAACCTATGTTGCTCTATGAAAAATCTCTTTAGCGGTTTTTGAGTCCATAAATTACAGACAAATAATCCAACGTACAAGCATTTTCCGCTTTTATGGATATAGGTTTAGATAGTTGTTCACCTAAGACGAATGCTTGCTTTTTGACCATTGTATTTTTTTAGTGGATTTTTTTTTAAATAAAACTTATCTTAAATAATTCTTTTTGGGATACATATCACGATACCTGAGGACCTTATAGTCAGGAAGAAATGTCTTGTATCCTTGACAGCATCCCAATCCCCTCACCTCATTTGTGCAATGAGAACCTGTTATTCTTGATTTTTATACCCTACACCACAAGGTGGTCAGGGTATTATGTCTTTGTGCATTTGTTTGTAACAGGCAGAAGGAAACGAGATAGACCCATAGTTCCTTTTGATGATCTGCATAGAATCGCATTCTGAGTCGATTTATGCATGTCCGTCCGTCCGTCTGTCCGTCCGTCCGTCCGTCTGTCCGTCCGTCCGTCCGTCTGTCCGTCCGTCCGTCTGTCCATGTATTTTTGTAAACAAAGTACAGGTCGCATTTATTGCCCGATCCAAATGAAATTTTGCATAGATCTTTTGTTTGGCTCAAGGACGAACCCTATTGAAATTGGAGATAATCGGTCAAAATTTAGATATACCTCCCATATATATCTTCGTCCGATTTGCCTTTTATTGTGCACCAAACGTGTAATATCAGCCCGAATTGTATGGAATTTTGCATATACACCCAAATTAGGCCTGAAAATATGTATGCCAAATTTGATCGAAATCGGTTCAGATATAGCTATAGCTCCCATATATATTGTTCATCCGATTTGTTATTTTTGTCCACCGCCGCCGTAATATGCACTATGCAACAACAATATTTGGGGAAATATATCAAATACAGCTCAGAAATACAGTTGCTAAATTTTATCGAGATCGGTTCAGATTTGGATATAGCTCCCATATATAACTTCGTCCGATTTACCTTTTATTGTGCACCAAACGTCTAATATTTGTCCAAATGGGATGGAATTTGGCACGCACGTCCGAATTGAGTCTAGAAGCTAGTATTTCAAATTTGGTGAAGATCGGTTCAGATATAGTTATAGCTTCCATATATATTATTCATCCGATTTGTTATATTTGTTACAACCGTAATATGTACGGAGTGCGATATTCAGGGAAATATATCAAATACAGCTCAGAAATATCTTTGCCAAATTTTATCGAGATCGGTTCAGATTTGGATATAGCTCCCATATATATCTTTATCCGATTTCAAATTAATTGTGCATATTTAGTCCTTTGAACTTTAAATTATAATTATAATCATAGCGTGTATGATTGAATTCTCCCATAAAAACTTTTAATTGTTATGTGGAGCTCTACTTAATTAGTAAAGTGGTGTAGGGTATCATAAAGTCGGCCCGCCCGACTTTAAGACTTTCTTTACTGGTTTTTTTTTTGTTTTTTGCAATTCTCACTTGTGTTTTTTTCGATCTCCCGCCACAGATGTGTTGATATTATTTCTGAGCGGATTCTGTTCCAGCTGCAGTCAGTCATAGCTGGCTGGTTGGCTAAATCGTTAAACAAATTGTATTCAATGAATAGATTTTGCATATTTAATGGCAGAAATAGAAACAAAACTACAGCAACAACACCAAAAAATAAGAACTTTAAATAAACACTGGACTGTGTGCAATGACTGAAAACAGCAACAGCGACAATTCACTTGTTTATTCATAGACAACAGCAGCAACAACAATAACAACAACGACAGCAGCCAACTCATACAGAAATGCCTGCTGTGTGTGACAACAATAAATTCAGTCAACAGCCAACAAGAATGACGACAACAGCAACAACAACACCATCACCATTCAACAACTTACGTGCATAATTTGAAATATTCAAATAAAAATCCGCTTCATTCATATGTTAAATAACCACCGCGCACTAAATATTCAAAATTGTTGTTGTTTATATTATTTTTTTTGCAATATAATTTTTTAAATATTTTTTTCTGTTGTTGCTGTTAAATTTGTGCTCTAAACATATTTCCATTTAGCGGAACAACGTTATAAATGCATTGGAAATAGTTGTTAAAAGGTGTTGTGTTTAATAAATTTTAGATCGAAAACGAAAAATAAAATGTAGACTAGTTTAAATGGGGGTGGAGGTAAGGTAAATGTACTTGGATCCAATGAAAATACCAAAATTTGCCAAAATTAAACGGAAATAAGATTAAAATGTGAAACATATGGTGGTCTGTTGCAGAACTGCAAGATTGTAAATGTTTTTACTATTATAATCAATTTTTATACCCTCCACCATAGTATGGAGGGTATATTAAGGTTGTCATTCCGTTTGTAACACCTCGAAATATACATTTTAGACCCGAAGAATATGATCAGCATAAAATTCTATGTCGATAATGTCCGTCAGTCTGTCCGTCTGTGGAAATCACAATAGCTTCCGAACGAAATGAAGTAAGTTGATAAAAAATTACTTACCTGTGTATTACATCTGCAGGACTTTTGGTATTAAAAATGGGCCATGTAGGTTCACATCTTCGATTAGCCCCCATATAACGGTACCTCCCGATATGCGGTATTTTGATGATTTTAGCGACATTATTTACCGGAATTGTTTCAAAACTGGTATTTGATGTTTGTAATGGATGCTACAGCCTAAAACAGAAAACGGCCATGTAGGTCCACGTCTTCGTATAGCACCCATATAACGATACCTCCCGATATTCGGTATTTTGATGATTTTAGCGACATTATTGCTTCAAATTTGGTATTCGAAATACGTAATGTATACCACAGACAATGACAGAAAATTGTCCGTGCAGGTCCCCGTCTTCGTATAGCCCCATTTAACGGTACCCCCGATATTCGGTATTTTGAATACCGGAATTATATCAAATTTTGTATTTGAAGTTCGTAATGGATACTACAGTCTATGCCAGAAAATTGTCTGCGCAGGCTTATAACAAAAGTAGCGTATGCAGATCCACGTCGTCATTCGGTATTTTTAAGATTTTAACAGAATTTTTAATGGATTTTATGATATTTTTTGAAAATTGCCAAAAAAGCTTTTTTATCGAGTCGGAATCGGTCATAACATAACAATGGTGCATAACATACATGAAATCGGCCGAAATATATATATGGGAGCTACACCTAAACCACAACCGATTTCAAAATAATTCGGCAAATTTTTTTGGGTACCAGATTTAACCACTAGAACTCAAGCGCCGGCCATCCTGATGGTGTGGGCCGCCATAACAGACGACTGTCGCTCTCCGCTCGTATTAATCGACCGTGACATCAGAAAATATTCTGGAGGGTGTATTAAAGCCTTTTGCACGCAAACATTTTGGCCGCAGACCTTGGACATTCCAACCTGAGTCAGCACCATCGCACTCAGCACGCACCAACCAAGAACGGTTACAAAATGAGGTTCCTTGCTTCATTTCCAGCGCACAATGTCACCAAAATATCCGGATACCCATCCGTTGAACTATTGTGTCTGGAGTATTTTGGAAAGCATGGTTGGCACTAAAAAATACCAAAGTGTCGTTCACCTCAAGCAAGCGCTTCGCCCGGAATGGTCCAAAATACTGCAGAGCAACATTCGGACAGCGTGTGACGGTTTTGTTGGCAGAACTCAGGACCATCAGACTCAACATGCGCCTTCTAAGAATCGGGTTCCTCGCTTTATTTCCAGCGCACAATGGCCACCAAAATCTCCGGATACCAATCCATTGGACTATTGTGTCTGGAGTATTTTGGAAAGCAAGGTTGGCACTAAAAAATACCAAAGTGTCGATTACCTCAAGCAAGCCCATTTCCGAGAATGGACCAAAATACCGCAGATCAACATGCAGGCTGCGAATGAATGTTGCGACTGTTTCATTGGCCGTTTGAAGGCCATAATTCGTGCTAAAGGGGGCCAATTCCAACAAATCTAAACTTATTCTAAAATTTGAAGCTATTTCCGACATTTTTGGCTTTCATTCAATAAAATTTAAAAAAAAAAATGTAAAAATTATGGCGATTGATTTTGTTGCAGTTTTTTTTTAGATCATTCCTTCATATATAGAATTCAGAATACCGAAAAGTTATGAAAATATAAGGGAAAAAATATGGAAGAAATAATACTTTTTGCCAAAATGGAAATATATTTTTATTGAATTGTAGGGGAAATAGAGATTTCTTTTCTTTGGTGGCTTAAAATGAAATTCGAAGAAGAATATTTTTGTCTTTTACGTCATACTTTTTAATTGAGTTTTCGCAGGAGAATTTTTATAACCTCGAATGAGGTACAACTTTAACCCTTAAAAAAGAGTATTTAAAAGTTATAAAATTTCGGCGTTTAGGAATTAATTAATAATTTTGATATATCCTGGGACCTATAGTGAAATTCTACAATTTTTTGACTTGTTACGATTCCGTTTGATACGGGTTTTTTTTATTTATTTATTTTTTTTTATTTTTATTTATTTTTTTTTTTTATTTATTTATTTTTTATTTTTATTTTATTTATTTATTTATTTTTTTTTTTTTTTTTGAAAAGGGCTCCTTTGTGTCTCTCTGAAGGTCTAATATTTTTTACCAAAATAATCCTTTTTATCAGGCATATTGCCGAAGACTCGATCTAAAATGTAAGAATTTCAAAACATGTTAATCAAAAAATTTCAAAAAGAGGAAGAGGGGGAACTGTTCTCCCTCTGTTTAGGCTACTCTGTGATGTAAGCTTTCAAAACGCCAACGTTTTTTTTAATATCCCCTTGATATTCGCTTATTTTTTTGCTACGTGTGAACCAAAATCCACATGTCCGTTAATTTACAAATCCATCAAGAGTATAATTGTTCGTTAATTAAAGCCAGAGACAGAAAATACAACGCAATATCAAAACAAAATTATAAAATTTAATTACTTGTAATGGATCCAGGTTAAATGCAGCAAATGACATGACATTAACACATTAGCGAGAAATTAAGGCAGGCAGAGGAAAAACACGGCAACAAGACATTACAAAAATTGTTCAAAAATTGCGCGAAGGCAGATAAAGAAGACAGTGGTAAAGGTAAAATATTATTAAAATATTATGGTGCCTCGCTATTCTATCCCAAGTCCCTGTGCCACGAGAATGTTAATTTTTATGAAAAAATCTCTTTTTTATTTTTCAATCGATGTAGGTTTTTTTGACCGAAAATATATTTAAAAATTCTATCACAATGAAAAAAATAGGAATTTTTATGATAAAACCAGTAGGGAAAGCTCAAAAATCGGGCGGGGCCGACTATATGATACCCTACACCACTATGCCTATTTAGTATAGCTCTCAGAAAATAAAGGTCTATATTGAACATTTCTGAGCTCTATGAGATATCTGGTACAAAATATGATTATGGTAGAGTGCATATTCCGAAAGTTGGAGATTTAACACCAAATCGGATGAAACATATATATGGGAGCAAATTTGAAATTCTTGCTCCTATGCTAAATTCGGTTGAAGTGCGAAAATCTATTTGGACTAATATTAGCCATTTGGCGCACAAAAAACCCAAATTCGGACGAAGATATATAGGGAAGCTATATCCAAATCTGATCCGATCTTGATAAAATTTGAATCATGTATTGCTAAGCTGAATCTAATATCTGGTACCAAATATCATTTTTATGGGGTGTATATTGCGAATGTGAGGGACTTAAACACCAAAATCGGATGAAACATTTATATGGGAGCTATAGCTATATCTGAAGCGATTTTCACCAATTTTTAAATATTAACTTCTTGAATGAATTCGCTTGGAAGTGCAACATATCACTCAGTTTGGGCTGAAATTAGCCATTTGGTGTACAAAAAACCTAAAATCGGATAAAGATATATATGGGAGCTATATCCGAATCTGAACCGATCTTGATAAAATTTGATCTATGAATTGCTAGGCTGTATCTGGTATCTGGTGCTAAATATAAGTCTTGTGCAGTGCATGCAACGAATGTAGGGGACTTGAACACCAAAATCGGATGAAACATAGATATGGGGGCTATAGCTATATCTGAACCGATTTTCATCAAATTTGAAGCACATGCTTGTAGGCTGAATTCGGTCGGATGCAGCAAAATTCACACCATTTGGTCTGATATTAGCCATTTGGTGCACAAAAAACCTAAAATCGGAGGAACATATATATGGGAGCTATATCGAAATTTATACCGATTTTCACCAATTTCAAAAGGGTTCGTCCTTGAGCCAAACAAATGTTATTTAGAAAATTTCATCTCAATCGAATAATAAATGCGACCTGCATTTTGTTTACAAAAATACATGAACAGACGGACGGACATGCATAAATCGACTCAGAAAGTGATTCTATGCAGATCATCAAAAGGAACTATGGGTCTATCTCGTTTCCTTTTGCCTGTTACAAACAAATGCACAAAGACATAATACCCTGACCACTATGTGGTGTAGGGTATAAAAATTACAGTCCTCGTAGTACAGGGACTTAGGATGGGATAGCGAGGCACTAAAACAGAACCAAAATATTTTAATAATATTTTATTTTCACCACTTTATCTGCATTCGAACAATTTTTAAACAATTTTTGATGCTGCTGCTAAAAAAGAACCAAAAATATTTATATAATATTTGAAAAACTAAAAAAAAATAATTTTTCGCTTCCCGCCCACTGTGCATTTCCAAATAGAAAATTGTATATTTCTTGATGAAAGCATTTCCATACTCAAAAAAAAAAAAAAATAATCCAATCGAAAAAAGTACTTTCAGCAACATCAGCAAAAAGTATTTAAACGACGACGAAAAAATTCATTGCAGCGCACAAATATGCAAATAAATCTTAAAGGAAATGCTTTTTCATGTTCTACCGCCCCAGCTAGAGTTGTGGATAAATAATGATGAGCTCAAAATATGTTTTTCTTGTATTCAGGCAGCTGAAATTCGTAACGTTACGTTTCTGCCAATGAATTGAATAAAATGTGTGTTTTTTTTTTTTTTTTGCCGGCAGAAGAAATACAAATGCAACCCCTCTCCACCCCAGGAGAGCCACGAAACCATGGACCTCCCACACACAGAAAGTGTAGTCTTTGCAGCAATGAAACTTATAGCCACCAGTCGTCGTCAGTCCATCTTCATTTCAGGCATCACTGACAATTTTTCTTCATTCATTTCAGCAGTGCATCAAAAACGAAATTTGGAAGTTCGGAAAAATGTAAATGAAATAAAGTTTTTTTCCCTCTTTCGGCCAATTTTCGTAATTTTTATGTTGCCTCCATGTGTCTGCCCCTCGGGTTGCCTGTTTTTTTTTTTTTGGGAATATGGCCAAATAGCCGCAAAAAGCAATGACCAAATTGTAGTTTAGGTAAATTCAAGTTTTATTGTAACACACAACGTTTGTAATGAGTATATTAAGTTTGTCATTCCGAGGTGTTACAACTCCAAATATACATTTTGATCAGCATAAAATTCTATGTCGATTTATCAATATCCATCTGTCCGTCTATTCTTCTGTCCGTCTGTGGAAATCACTCTAGCTACCGAACGAAATGAATTATGTTGATATAATTTTACTCAAATGTATATTATGTCTGCAGGACTTTTGGTATTGAGAATGGGCCATGTAGGACCCCGTTTTGGTAAAGGCTCAATATAACGTTACCTCCCCATATTCGGTATTTTGATGATTTTAGCCACATTATTCATCGGAAATGATTCAAATTTGTCATTTGAAGTTCGTAATGGGTACTACAGCCTATGACAGGAGATTGTCTGTGCTGGTTCACGTCTTCGTATAGCCCCGATATAGCGGTACCTCCCGATATTCGGTATTTCGACTTTTTTAGAGACATTATTCACCGGAATTGTTTCAAACTTGGTACTGGAAATTCGTAATGGATACTACAGCCAATAACAGAGGATTGACGGTGCAGGTTCACGTCTTCTCATAGCCCCATATAAGGGTACCTCCCGATATTCGATATTTTGATGATTTTAATGACATCATTCACCAGAATTGTTTCAATATGGTATTTGAAGTTCGTAATGGATACTACAGCCTAAGACAGAAAATTGTCTATGCAGGTCCACGTTTTCTTATAGCCCTCATATAGAGGTATCTCCCGATATTCGTTATTATTCTATTATTTTTTTAAGATTTTATAAGAATTTTTAACGGATTTTATTTTTTTTTGAAATTTGCCAAAATCGTTCCAATTGGTGGAGGGCATTCAAAGTTCGGCCCGGTCGAACTTATAGCTTTTTTCTCGTTTTCTCTTCTGCATTTTTCGTAATCAATCAGCAAAGAAAAGCAACGTAACTGATGTCGTGTCATCAGGCATTATAACGATAAAAAAGAGTGTTCGATGGGCTATAAGTTTTCCAAGATAGGTCAACGATGACGGCGACCAAAAAATTTTTTTTAATTGAAATCAACTTTTTAATTTAACATTTTTCCCTATGGCAGTTAGTGTTTACGGGTTTCCGAATTCGGACTGAAATTGGCACGACAACTCTTATTTCCCCTCTGAATTTCTCGTAAATATCCTGGAGAAAACTGAAAAAACTAGCAGATTATGAAAGTAGAGCTAAAATAGAGGACACCAAGTATCGCCGTCTTTTAAATTTATATTGATAAGTAACGTAAACAGAGGGGGGGGGGACATTTCCCCCTCTTGCACATATTTTTTTTGGAAATTTTCGGTTTAAGATTCCTTGGAATCCCTTGATGAAGAGTGCCCTTAGGTGTTTAGTGTCTTTATCAATATTGTAGATAAGAACACGAGGATTAATTTGCTTCAACATTTTAACCCTCAAGCGAGTCAACATAGTGGTCTTTTGGTCCTTTATTAAAAATATGGTTAAAAACTCTTTTTGAACGGGATCGTACCAAGTCAAAATATTCCACAAAATTATTTGTCATAGAATTCTACTATAGGTCGTAAAAACATTTAAAGTCTTAATCTTACCTAAACGCCAGGAATTCAAATATATTAAAATCACATTTTAGGGTTAAAGTAGTATTTTGTGTGACTTTATGTAAAAATCTCCTACAAAACATAATGTTCGAAGGATGATATCAAAGACAAAAATATTCCTCATCAAATTTCACTATAAGTCACCAAGGGTAGGACATCTCTATTTTCACTTTATATCAAAAAAAAACTATATACATATATATGCACCATCAAAAAAAAAAAAAAAAGTAAAAAAGTTGTAAATTCGGCCGGGCCGAACTTTGAATACCCTCCAACATTTGGAACGAACTTGGCCATTTTCAAAAAAATAAAATCCATTGACAATTCTGCTAAAATCTTAAAAATACCGAATGTTACCGTATGTAAACGACGACGTGGACCTGCATAGGCAACTTTTGTCATAAGCCATTACAATATTCAAATGCGAAACTTGAAAAAAAACAAAATAGGTGAATAATGGAGCTAAAATCATCAAAATACCAAATATAGGGAGGTACCATTTATGGGGGCTATACGAAGACCATGGACCTGTTCAGATCATTTTCTGTCTAGGCTGTACTATGTATTATGAACTTCAAATACCAAATTTAAAACAATTCCGAGTGAGTGATGTCGCTAAAATCACCAAAATACCGAATATCGGGAGGTACCGTTATATGGGGGCTACACTAAAACGTGGACCTACATGGTCCAATTTCAATACCAAAAGTCTTGCAGACATAATATACATTTGAGTAAAATGTTATCAATGTACTTAATTTCGTTCAGAAGCTAGAGCGATTTCCACAGAGGGACAGACGGACGGACAACGCTAAATCGACATAGAATTTTATGGTGATCAAGAATAGATATAATTTGCGGGGTCTAATATTTATATTTTGAGGTGTTACAAACGGAATGACAAACTTGATATAGCCTCCATACTATGGTGGAAGGTATAAAAATAATGTCAAAATTACTATACCCTGCACGCCATTATGGAGGTCATACATTGACACATATCTTGAGATATTCATAAAAAAAAACATAAAAGCTCATGCGGCAAATTTTGTATCAGTTTTCTATTTTTGTTTTTTTTTTTTCTCTTTTTTTTACATTCAATCTGATGAGGCAGGCCAACACTGCAAATCCATAATGAAACAACATAAAAAAAAAATATTTATGGCAACATATTGCAGTCATTTTGGCAAATTTGTTTGTAGATGCAAATAAATTGATAGATAGATACAGATACGAATATTAGGCCCCCCCCCCCTTTCTTTTGCTTTGCTATGAATGATATATGGCCAATAGATCAAAAATACTTTATGCAATGCTTGGCAAAGGGTAGGGTAGTTGACATACATTTGGAAAAAAACTTAGCATAAAAAACGCATTTTTCTTAATAAGAAATGTTCGAAAATGAAGGTTTGTAAATTAAAAAATGTTCCTACTGATTCCAATATTTTGCTTGGATCATATTTTTATACCCTCCACCATACATAGTATGGAGGGTATATTAAGTTCGTCATTCCGTTTGTAACTCATCGAAATAATCATTTTAGACCCAACAAAGTTTTGTATAATCTTGATCAGCGTAAAATTCTAAGACGATGTAGCCCTGTCCGTCTGTTGCAATCACGCTACAGGCTAACGAATTAAGATAGAGAGCTAAAATTTTGCCAAGATCTCTCTTTTGTCTGCAGGCAGTTCAAGTTCGAAGATGGGCTATATCGGTCCACGATATCGTATATCCCCATATAACGGTACCCTCCGATATTCGGTATTTTGATGATTTCAGCCACATTTTTCAGTGGAATTGTCTGAATCCACACAAGAGGTTCTTTGTGAGCACTTTACGCCCTGAAAGAGAGTTATCTATATAGGTTAACAATATCGTATAGACCCCATATAACGGTACCCCCCGATATTCGGTATTTTGATGATTTTAGCCACATTTCCCAATGGAATTATCTGAAAGTCCATATATGGAGGTCCCAGTGAGTACTTTACCCCCAGACATAGATTTGTCTATATAGGTCCACAATATCGTATATCCACCCATATATCGGCACCTTCCGATATTAGGTATTTTAAAGATTTTAACAGAATTTTCAATGGATTTTATTTTTTTAAACATTTTCTAATTTGTTTCAAATGGTGGAGGGTATTCAAAGTTCTGCCCAGCCGAACTTACTGCTTTTTTACTTGTTTCGTTATAAAAAAATCTTTTTGAAAATAAATTTTAAAAATTTTCAGGAAGATACAAACCACCTAAATTTACTCAGTTTCGGAAGAGAGAGATAGAGAGGGAGATAGAGAGATAGACAGAGAGAGATAGAGGGAGAGTAACCCCATTTTTAACGGCGATAACCTAACAATTTGTCAAAAACGTCAAAATATGCGATTTTTCGGAATTCTATGTGTCAGGATAACTTCGACTACCTAAGCCCCAGTTAAAGTATTTTGGCCAGGGCAATATTAACATCAGTTAAAGGCTAGTATTTTTTTTTTTTTTTTTTTTGGCAGAAATATCCTTGCTGGGGTAAAGGGTGTCGAAGTTTTCCTGACACATAGAATTCCAACATAAATCGCCGGATTTCACGATTTCGATTTAAATCGGATCTTCAGTCTATAACAGATGAGACATTTTTTCATTGTCAAAATATTGAACATAGAATAATTAATCACAGAGTCAGAGATCAGATTTCCTCACATTTTTCCGCGATTAAAAATTGACCACTATCGGAAGTGATCGCAGAGTACGAATTTTACACGAAATTTCTTTTCCACACTTTTGTTGTATTTTGGAGTACTCACGAGTTATTTCTGTATGAAAAAAATGAATTAACTCGAAATAGAGTAAACTTTTACTCTAAGAGTAAAATCGACACATCGACAAAATTGGAGACCATGCTTTGTTTTTGTTTCGTTTGCATTTGCGCATTAAAAAAATTCACGTATTTACAAATACAACAAAGATATGACAAATGCTAGAGAAGATATAATCTGCTCGATTTCGAGACGATTTTTCTTTCACTCCGAAATGAGCAATGCCTACTCGCTCTTATGTAAGTGGTATAGGAAAATAGAAAATATTCGATTTCTTTTTTTAACTCGCAGGACTTCTCCCACCAGAAGGCGAATGATTTTCACTCTCCACTCGAATTGTAGGCGGCATTTTTTTAGAGCTGTGGGTTTCCTGAATTTCATTGTAAATATAAATGGTAATCCATTCGAAAAAGAATCTCCTTTAGACATATATCCGAGATTTTTTGAGGTAAATCAACGTTTGATAAATCGATGTGAAGGTGAAGTACTTTTGTTTGTAGTGAGCCATCACAACTTCGACCCAGCGGGATCAAAAATGTGTCTTAAAGAGTGAAAATTTAATGTAGAGTAAACTATGTATTTTAGAGCGTAAATTTTGTGCAATTCCATGTTTGTAACATGGAAAGGGAAGCGAGATAGACCCATAGTTACTTTTGAGGATCTTCATAGAATCACTTTCTGAGTTGATTTATGCATGTCAGTCCGTCTGTCCGTCCGTCCGTCTGTCCATGTATTTTATGTGAACAAAATGCAGATCGCATTTATTATCCGATTGATATGAAATTCCAAACAACATTTTTTGGCCAAGGACGAACCCTATTGAAATTAGAGATAATCTGTAAAAATTTAGATATAGCTCCCATATATATCTTCGTCCGATTTGCCTTTTATTGTCCAACAAACGTGTAATATCAGCCCGAATAGTATGGAATTTTGCACATACAATCAAATTAGGCCTGAAAATAAGTATGCCAAATTTGATCGAAATCGGTTCAGATATAACTATACCTTCCATATATTGTTCATCCGATTTGTTATTTTTTGTCCTCTGCAGCCGTAATATGCACTCTGTAACAACGATATTCAGGGAAATATATAAAATACAGCTCAGAAATACCATTGCTAAATTTTATCGAGATCGGTTCAGATTTGGATATATCTCCCATATATAACTTCGTCCGATTTACTTTTTTTGTGCACCAAACGTCTAATATTTGCCCAAATGGGATGGCATTCACGACCGAATGAGTTAGAAGAAGCTAGTATGCCAAATTGGTGAAGATCGGTTCAGATATAGCCATAGCTCTCATATACATTGTTCGTCCGATTTGTTGTATTTGTTACCCACAGCCGTAATATGCACTCCGTAATAACGATATTCAGGAAATATATCAATTACAGCTCAGAAATACCTTTGCTAAATTTTATCGAGATCGGTTAAGATTGGATATAGCTCCCATATATATCTTTATCCGATTTAAAATTATTTGTGCACCAAAGGACAACACTGTCCGAATTTAAAAGATACAAATGCTTCGGCATATTTAGTCCTTTGAACATTAAATTATAATTATAATCATAGCGTGTATGATGGAATTTCCCATAAAAACTTTAATTGTTATGCGGAGCTCTACTAAATTAGCAAAGTGGTGTAGGTTATCATAAAGTTGGCCCAGCCCGACTTTAGGACTTTCTTTACTGTTTTTTATTAATTTTTTTATTAAATATTTTTATCTCCACCGACCGAAAACTTGGAATAGCCGAATTGTGTATCAAAGTGGTTAAAAATAAAGAGTTATTCTTTAAAACGTTTTCAAAGCAAACGAACTTCTTTTTATTACCAAAAATGATTTTTTATTACCAAAAATATTACCAGCGTTCGATTACTTAACTCAAGGTTAGACGAAATCTTCAATTTAAACAAAATTATTTAGGCTCCAATAATATCATCATTTATTCTAATTCCCTGAATACCTATACACCTAATACAATCTCAGTAATACCATAGAATAACTTATTTATCTTCTAATTGTCAAATCATTCACCATTCTGCCCAAAAAAAAATTCCAATGAAAAATATTGACACAAATCTCATTGCATTTGTGATTGTCGAATCCAGGTAATTTCCAAAAAAGTAGAATATTCGCTCTTGACATATTATATCACCTTTTTGGTTATTTCATAATAACAACGCTTATATTTTGCATTTGTTTGTTTATTTTTTTTTTTTTTTTTTTTTTTTTGCTTTGTTGTGTGCAGATAAAATTTTAGATAACGAAAGGTTGCGTATTGTTTGTTGTTTATTTGATTGTTTTTTTTTTTTTCGTTTTCGTTTGTTGCAATTAAATATTGTTGGTGGTTTTATTTGCAAAATGAAAAAAAAAACTCGAAAACAGTGGTGGGAAGTTGTATAATATCCAAAGAAAAAAAAACCACCATTATGGTAACCAGAGTTGTAATGAGAGTTTTTTTTTTTTTTTTTTGAATATTGTTGCAATTTCACAACCCTGTTTCCGATATTTTTATTATTTCCAAAGGTATATCACACTGAACAAGTCGTGAAGATCGGTTAATAAATAGTACATTTAACCTTTGAA